>NC_139618.1:14813183-16060344 GCF_964270895.1 Podarcis filfolensis | reverse complement strand
CAGAGGCTCCTGCGGGGATCTCTCTGTGCACAAATTTATGGAACAGCAAAGCTTCTGTGTGGCATTTCCAGTGAAAAATGAGACCCCGTTAAGCAAAAACGCCTCTGCTTAGGATGAAATATTTGGCTTTTGCTCTGCTGAGTTTGGGCTGATGTTTAGTGCTTCTCTCGCTGCGGAGCTAAAACAATCTGCTTAGCATGAAGTCACCGGCTAAGTCTTCACGGAAAACGGGGGGGGGGGGGGGAGAGATATACAATGATTTCCAGCCTGCCTCCCTGTTTTCTCCTTCTTCATCCATGTGAGATGTCTTTCTTACCATAACAAATCCTACGTTTTTGTTTTTCAAGAAGCCATTGGGAAAATGTGCATCATTTCTGCATGTTCCCCTCTGCGAAATTTGCATGTCTGCATGTGCTTCATTCTCAAAGAGGCATTTGAATCCCAAATATGTTTTTTTCTGGGTACATAGAGTCCCCAAAGTGAATGATTAACTGCATTACAATCCACGTCTTAGTTCGAGAAATGCAAATCCGGTCGATTTGCAGGCAGGATGAAATCCTCAAGCAAAGCCAGGAGCGGGGTTTGGGGGTGGGATGCAGGAAAGAGCCACCTGGCTCAGTGATGCATTCTGAAACATTTGTTCTGGGGGGCAGGTAGGTCAGCAAGACCTCTGGAAAGACCTCTGCAACTTTCTACCGCAGACAAAGTCCATGTGCCTGGTGGGGGGTTTTTTGGCCTGTCTGCCAAAGGAGAATTTTGCAGCTCATTGTGGGGGGTGGGGTGGGGCTGGTTGTCTCAAGTGACTCTCTTCCATCCCTAGAGTCATAGAATTCTAGAGCTGGAAGAGGGTTCCCAAGGTTCATCTAGTCCAACCCTTTGGAATGCTGGAACCACAGCTAAATCATCCTTGACTGTTGGCCATGCAATGTCTGTTTGGAAACCTCCAAAGAAGGAGAACCCATTCCACTGTCAAGCAGCTCTTGCCATTGGGAAGTTCTTCCCAATGTTTACTCAGAATCTAATTTCTTGCCATTTGAATCCATTGTTTCAGGTCCTACCTGCTGGTGCAGCAGAAAACAATCTTGCTCCATCTTGTCACCTCCCAATGGGCAGCTGACGTGAGCCTCATACCCCTGTTGTTTGGGTTCCATTTCTAACGCGTTGCTGGGAGGAGCTGGACTAGGTTACCCTTTCAACTTTACAATTCTGTGATTCTAGTATTCTTTTATAGAATCATAGATGTCTAGAGGGACCACAAGGCTCATCTAGTCCAACCCCCGGCAATGCATCATTTTTTGCCCAAATGTTAGGCTTGTACCCATGACTCTATGATTAAGAGTCTCCTGCTCTACTGACTTGGGACATTAAAGGCAGGAGCGTTCAAGAGCTTCAGGCCACAGAGTTAACATACAGCTCTGCACAAGCTATGATTAAAACCTTTCAAAGAATAATCTTCAGCAATCCTTCTGCGGACGGTGAAATAAATCCAGAGCCCGAGCTGCTCCTTCCTCTGCCCTCAAAACATCATCACATCACCATAATTGGCAGTTATGGAACGGGTGCCCGTGTCAAAACATCTCTCCTGCCCTAATTGGCATTTTCTGCTGCTGCTGCGCCTTCAGTGACATTAATTGAGTTAAACTGCTTTGTAAATAATTAGAGATCACCTTGTCCTGTTTGCGTTCCTCTTTGTGCCAGCCAATCCAGGGTATCTCCCAGATCAGTTTGGCCAGAGGCAACCATGTCAGGTCTCCAAAGAAGGGAAAGCAGGTTTCCTCCAGAGAGGAGGCCAGTATTCAGGACAGAGAAGGAAAGGCCTTCCACTCAGTGGCAGAGTTAAACTTTGGAACTTACTCCCAAGGGAGGCAGTCACCACCAAATCATGCAGGAGGAGAGGGCAATCAAGGGCTTCGAGCCATGATGGCCATGCTCTCGGGCTGTCATATGTCCAGATTTCCCCAGACATTACTGGGATTTCAAAGACGGAATTGACGTCCGGGGGGAATTTCTGAAAGGCAGCGCTTTGTCCTGGATCTTAGGCAAGTCAATCGAAAAGTTGTGTTTGTTTGTTTTTAAAAAAGATCAAGTTTTTTATGTGTTTCCTAAAAAAAAAAGCAACAACTTTTGGGGTGTCCTGGTTTTTACTTTTTGAAATATGGCAACCCTGCATTGCTCTGCCTCCACAGTCAGAGGCAGCGATGCTTCTGAATACCAGTGGCTGGAAAGTACAGGAGGAGGCAGTGCTCTTGTGCTGGAATTCGACTTGCTGGTTTCCCACTGGGGTCTCTGATCAGCCACTGTACGACAAGATGTTGGACTAGATTGGCCATTGGCCTGATCCTGCAGGCGGCTCTTATGTTAAGAGAATACCGAAGGAGGCTGGCCAGTCTTTCCATTGGGATGGAGCCAAAGCGACTCTTTCTGCCCTGGGGGATCCAACCTCTGAACAGTTGTAAGACAGTGTCAGCACCTTGATCTTCCATGGAAGAGACCTGCAAATGGCAAGAAACCTCATCCTGAATAGGGGTTGGACTGGATGTCCTTTAGGAGTCCCTTCCAACTTTACAGTTCAGTGATGCTGTGAACAAGACCGAGGATCAGAGGCTGTTTTCAGGCCCACTGCTCTGTGGCAATGATTGTGGCAAAAAAAACCATTAAGTTTGCCAGTACTGCTGTTGCCTCCAGACCGTGGTGGCATTTCAAGTGGTGAGATGCCTGTTGAATGCGGGTTTGGTGAGCCCCAGCTGTTAATCCTGCACCGCAGGAGGTTGGACTAGATGACCCCGGGGTTCCCTTCCAACTCCACAATTCTATGATTCTAATAACTCTTGAAAGCTCCTGGTGACCAGTTCCTAGAGGACACTTTGCAGATAAGACTTCTCGCGTTCCTGCCAAGACGGACTCGACACCTTTGGCTGAGTTGGAGATGGATGCAGCTTGGACACAGTTGCTAGGGGCTCCGTTGTTATGGATACCTTTTCAGCTTGTGCAACCTGGACCAACTCCCTGGTGGGAGGAGGCCTCCTGCCTGGACACCGGACCCTTCCCCATCAAGTCTGCATCAAAAGGCAAATCCTACCTACAGCAAATCTACCTTTCCTCAGGAGCACCAGCTGCCTTGGAAGCAGCGTTCTTGCAAGCCCATTTAGAAATCTTGCATAGCAAAAGCTGCTTCCTTGGGGACAGGTGCTGAGCACACCTGTGTGAGCAAGGGGTGAGGGGCATCCCTTGCACTCTGCAAAGGGCATCTGCTGTGGTTCCACTGCCCAGGTGAGAGTGGCTTGCCTTGCTTACTTGAGCCACTTGGACCTCCCTTGCTGTTCTGCTCTTGCACATTCTCTCTTTCATGGGGCAGTGGCTTCTCAGTGGTGGGCTGCATGGGTTTCTTAGGTGGTGGACTGTTCGTCTTCTGGGCCTGCAAGGCCATAGCTGAGTGGTAGAGCATCTGCTTTGCATGCAGAAGGTCCCAGGTTCAGTCCCCAGCAGCATCTCCAAGGAAAAGATTCCTGTTTGAACTTCTGGAGACAGTACTGAGCCAGATGGACCAATGGCCTGACTCTGTATCAGGCAGTTTCCTCTGATTCTGTGCTCTGATGGTACTCATTCCACAGCCATTGCTTCAGCCCACTCCATTTTCTCATCTGAGCCGTGTCTTTCGCAGATATTCTAACTTTCCCCCGAGACCTTTTCATACCTGTTGTGTCTCAAAGGCCCTTTCAAAGTGGCCACATTAGACAGACGGATCCAGCCGGAGCAGTTGGGCTGTTTTGGAGGTAGCACACATGACTTACGAGCTTGCATATCTCATCATAACAGAGATCCCAGCCCTGGGGTTCTGCAGAAGGAGCAGGTGGTAATAGGGAACCAATAGCCAAGGCTGGGCAATGCCGCCCCCTTGTGGCAACAGGCATGATGATTCTTTAGGTTCGATTTACGGATTCTTTAGATGTGTTTCCTGAATCGCAGATGGTTAGACTAGATGGAGCCTTGGGGTAATTTCCAGCTCTTTGACTCATTGGAGGTTTTTAATCAGAGGTTGGAAAGTCAGCTCTGAGGGATTCTTGAGCTGTGATTCCTGTATTGCTGGGGGTTGGACTGGATGACCTTTGGAGTACCCCTCCCTACTCTGCAATTCTATGATCCTATCTGCAAATATTTAGGATCTGGCCAATACAAAACCAATATGGATAACAACTTCAGAGAAGAAGGAAGATATCTCTGAACGTGCCCACGTAACACAGCTCAGCAAAAACACTTCCAGCATTACATCTCCAGCATTGACCTGTATTATAAACCCCTTTCTGTAAGAACATGCATTAGTTCTAAACAAAACTAATTCTTAAAAAAATAAAATAAAACTTCTTTGGCTTTGGGAGGTGTTGAAGCACAAGGAGAGTCTCAGCAATACAGACAAATTGATTAGGTCTTGAACGTACATGGGAGAAAGACCTGCACATGCAAACCAAGGATACTAAATCGTATGCACTTTGGTCATCTAAACCATATAGGCCAGTCCTAGCTCCTGTGTTCCAGGAAAATCCTACACAGAGGGAACTGTACACCTGTGCAAACTGCCTATATGATGTCAAAATATTCTCAGGACTCTTGGAGGGGCTGTGGAAGAAGAGACAGCATTTCTCACTTGCGGTGGGACTGTCCACAAATATTCAACTTCTGGATACTGGTTTGTCAGGAAACGACCGGAATACTCAGACATCCCATTCCATCTTTGTTTATTAAATCTGTGGGATGATCAGCTGGAAGGTTTTAGCTCTCAGGAACACTTGACGTGGATGCTGTCAGCTGTCAGAACCTCAGTTGCCCCCAAATGAAAACCTTGCAGGATTTCCAAGTTTCGCATTGTTATTAAAATATGTGGAGTTTAGCATTAGCTGAAAAAACAACTCATAAATTATGTGTTGCCAAAGGCTCAGAGGACCCTGAAAAATTCTGCGCTGTTTGGTGGGATTTTGTTTTATATGCAACAAATACAGACACACAGGACTCCTTCTGCATAGCATAACGTGTTGTTTGGCCTTCCTTTTTTTAAAAAAAATGTTTTTATTGATTTTCCAATATCGTTCCAATAGCAGCCTCATTATAACAATACCAATTTTATCCAATTAATACAATTATTAATGCCAATTATTCCAATGTCAAAATATACAATTTAATCAAACTGCCCTCCCTGTGTGCTAGACTTGATGACTTCATTCTTCTACATTTTTTTTGCGTTCCAAATCCTTAATAATTTCCTTTCCATTCAGATATAATAATCCCTTATACAATCGTGTGATTTCATTCGTGTTGGTAAATTAGGCAATTTATAAAGCTTCAAGTGAGGAACTCTAACTGTAATCCTTATTATGTGTCAGTTCCACCACCCCATGATGTTTTCCCATCCATATATGGTGTTATATCCTTCATTCCTACAACTGTTGATGGTTCCTGTCATGCCTCAAGAGAAGTGATTATCTCACAGTTTCCAAAAGTCACTGCATCACTTCGTCCTGTGATTTGGCTTCCAGCAAACAAGCCGTCTTCGCCATTTTTACAGCCTAGGAAGAACGGCCTGAATCCAGACTGCAATCCAAAAGCTTCTATTCCCGCAGCTCCTTTCTTCCCTGCCAGTGATTTATAGCCAATTGTCCTTATCTCAGACACTTTCCTTCATGGATAACGGAGGTTAGGGTGGACTTTGCTCCATATTTTCAAAGCATAATGTTTCCTCCCCCCTCTCAGTTCCTTTCTCTCACATACACAGTTCCAATTTAGTTAAATTCCGTATTTATATTCCAATTCCTTTCTCACTTGTACAGATATTTTTAAAAGAAAACTTGCATTCCGTATCATAAATGTAGAGAAAAACTTTGATATAAGCAAACCATGGGCTCCCCTCCCCTCATCGTCTCTTTCACCGAATGAAATCCCCTCTCAATCCAAACCTTTTAAATCCTTGTAGCTGGGTTCATTTTCGCAGTTTCTTATCTCATCATCTCCAGTGCATGCCTGCAGTTTACTCCCATTAAAAAAACCCAATTAGCAGGATAACCTGTGCTTCCAGGAACGGGATCGGGGGTGGGGGGTGGGGTGGGTTGCAGCAGCTGGAGTGCTCCATGCACCCAGTGCCTTTGCCTGCCCTCGCATTCCATGGGGAAGCGAGTGCCAGGCCACCAGGCAAACTGCGGGTGAGAGCCAGGTTCCTCTTCCAAATGAAGAGGAATGCAGAAAATGCAACTCCCCCAACATTTTCTGATTATCTCCGTTGGTGTCTCTCCATGGTGTTGGGAGAGGCATTTATCCCCTGGTGCCCAGGAAACCGGAAACCTGCAATTTGACCTTCCTGTTGGCATACTGTGATGCTTTTTTGTACTTCTGTCATTTTTATTGCATTAATTTGTTTTGCTTCAATAAGTCTTTTTGTTTGTTTTAAAGAGAATCTGAAAATAAGTGATACAGATGAGGATCCCGCTGTAAATGGCCCTTGTGATTTCGCACCTGCTTTTTAGCCCTGACTAATTCCCTGTGCTGTCCCTTTTCTTACCCCCTTGTCCCCCACCCCCAGCCTGAATCCCTACAGCTATGATGAGACCTCCTTGAGCAGCAGCGAAGACCACATCCCTCTGGCTGCCTTGCCACTGCTGGCCATCTCCTCCCCGCAGTACCAGGATGCGGTTGCCATGGTGATCAGCCGAGCCAACCAGGTTTACAATGAATTTCTCAAGTCTCCTGATGGGAGTGGATTTAATGGGCAGGTACGATCATGCCTCTCTTGGATGAAGAACACGGTGGCCAGGGTTTAAGGGGATCAGCCCGTCCACAGACAGCAGCTTTGCTAAGGTTCTTCCCTCTAACCACTGGGCATTTCTCTCTCCCTTTCTCTCATTCCTACTTTGAACTTGCGTGTCCCTTTCTTTAAATGGAATCAAGGCAACTGAAAACGATGTAGAAATCTGCCTTACACTCAGTGGAAAATAAATGTTAACTTACAAAGTTTTGGCCTTGTAAGTCATTCTTCTCACACTGCAGTTAAAACTTCTTCCCATGGGAAGCAGTGATAGCCACCAACCTGGAAGGCTTTAAAATAATCCTCATTTAAATTCACGGAGCGCTCTCCAGGGCTACTAGACAGGATGGCAACACTCTGCCTCTGCAGTTGGAGGCAGCGATGCTTCTGAATGCTGGTTGCTAGAAGCCACAGGAGGAGAGAGGGCTGTTGTGCTTGGGTCCTTCATGTGTGTTTCACATTGAGGCATCTAGTTGGCCATTGTGAGAATAGGATGCTGGACAAGATGGACCATTGGCCTGATCAAGCAGGGATGCTTACGTTCTTATGTTTTCACGTCACCTGAATCCTCCTGTCTCTGTGTGTTGTGGTGGAGGCTCTCTTGACTTCTGTTGATGGGTTTGGGGATTGTTTGACTCTTTTTGGGTGTGTGTGGGTGTGCATGCTGGGTGGTGGGTCCAGATGAGGCCTCTGGGACTTTGCTGCGACGTGATGCCCTACCAACTTGGCTGCCCTTCTCTTCTCCTTCCCCTCCCAGGTGTGCCTCATTGGGGACTGCGTGGGAGGAATTATGGGGTTCGATGCCATCTGCTACAGCACCGGCTTGGCAGATGAAAGTCAGTCCAGCAGCAGGAGAGGCAGTGCCAGCAGTGCCCAGGTACAGTCCCTTCTTCTTGGGAGTGGGGTGGAGGGCGGGAGTCAGGATCCTGGCACCCTTCTGCTTGGGAACTCCAATGCTCCTCCTATCCACTGAGAAAGCACATTGAGGAAGTTTTGAAGGCGAAACAATGGTTGCAGCTGCACCTGTTGAATTTCTGTCCATCAGACTACTATTAAGGGTAGAGAAATAGGATACTAAGAAAAATTGCAAGCCTTTTTGCAAGAGGCCCAGAGACCCAATATAAGGTGGGGTGGTGTAGCGGCTAGCCTGTGGAGCTAGGACCTGGGAGAGACCAGCGTTTGAATCCCCACTCAGTCATGAAGCTCACTGGGTGTGGCCTCAGGCCAGTCAGCCACTCTTGACCTAACCTACCTCACAGGGTTGTTGTGAGGATAAAATGGGGGGGGGGGGCGGACCACGTGCACCACTTTGAGCTTCCTTGGAGGAAAAGGTGGGATGTAAATGTAATAAAATAAAATAAATAAATCAGTTACTGGGAGCCACAGGAGGGGAGAATGTTGCTCTTTTGCTAAGGTCTTGCATGTGGGTTTCCCATTGGGGTATCTGGCTGGCCCCTGTGAGAACAGGACACTGGACTAGATGGGCCATTGGCCTGATCCAGTAGATTCTTCTCATGTTCTCATCCCTGCTTTATCCCACTCTTTCCCTGCCACTATAAACCTGTCCAAATTTTGGGAGTAGATTTTGATGGCTGTACATTGGCGATTTTTGCACCATGAATGCCCCCTAGTGGATGAAGCCCTCTACATAACAAGATTCCAGCTCCTCTTGTGTCCCATCATGTTCTCTCTTCCCTTTTGAGCACGCCCCCCCTGCCCAGGTTGTCCCAACGGCAATTCAATATTCCCTTTGCTGGCTTCTCTGTCCCTTAGGATAATCCCCTCTCAGGCGAAGACTCCAACCTGGGGGAGCTGAAGCGTCTCAGCAAGAGCAACATTGACATCTCTGGGATGATGGAGGACGAGGAGCCCCGGCAACCGTTGCCGCGGAAACAGAGCGACTGCTCCAGCTACGAATGTGACGCCATCACGCAGCATCACGCCTTCCTCTCCAGGTAAGGGAGAGGGAGAGATAGCCTCAGGTGGGTCCATCCAGGAGCCTGGAGGCCAAAGTTCTATGAGCACCTGGGAGCAGTTCCTATTCGTGTTGTTATTTAGTTAATTATTTGTAAGTTTTTAATGTTTCTTTATTCAAGAAAGGACACAGTCTTCAACAAGGTAAAAGACTAAAGAAGGAAGTAAAGAGGACCATGCAACTAAACTAGGATGAAAATTAAACATGCACACAAAACAAATTTGGGTGTTTTTGTTCACAAACCCCGTGGTGCATCAATAAAAGTGCTACGACATTTGTAAAGCTAAGAGGATCCGGTATAGTTTCAGAATGAGGGCTGACCCCTGCTTTGTAGGGGCTTGGGCTAGATGGCTGTTGGGGTCCATACCAACTCTGCAATTTTATGATTCTGTTAGTAGGAATATAGAATTGTAGAGTGGGAAGGGACATCAGGGGCTGTCTAATCTGACCTCCTGGAATCCAGGAATTGCAGCAGAAGAATCCTTGATAGGTGGCTATCCAACCTCTGCTTAAAAGCCTCTGATAGAGGAGAGTCCACTACCTTCTGAGGGAGTCCGTCCCCTGGCTGAACAGCTCTTACTCCCAGAATGTTCTTCCTAAAGTTGGGATTGACTTTCTTCTCATTCGTATCCATTGGTTTGGGTCATCGTCCCCCCCACCCCAGAGCAACAGGAAACAAGCTTGCTTGATCTTTCATGGGACAGCCCTTCAGATATTTGAAGATGGCTATCATGTCACCTCTCCATCTCCTCTTCTCCAGGCTAAACATACCCAGCTCCCTCAGCTATTCCTCATAAGGCTTGGTTTCCAGACCCTTGATCATCTCGGGTCTGGACAACGTTCATCTTCCATGTTCCTCTCCCTCTCCTTCTCTCCTCTCCAGCATCCATTCCACAATGATGAGTGAGGATGCTGATTTCCCTCCTGAGACCTCTGCCAACCTGCTGGACGTCAACTTGGGACGCTTTGACTTTGAAGTATCCGATTTCTTCCTCTTCGGCTCCCCCCTTGGTTTGGTGCTTGCCATGAGGAGAACGGTCCTGCCTGGCCTGGAAGGTGAGCCCAGTTGCTTGGGGGGGGGGAATTACCTGGAGGGGTGCTAAGAGGCAAGGGGGCAGTAGGGGGGCTCTGGCGGTGGCCCCCTTCAAGCGCGTCAATCACTTATTTACGACTGATCAGCCTTAGCGCCTCGAACAAAACACTTCCCACACTTCTTCAAAAAATTTTTACTGCTGTTAGCGCTTTCATTGATCACATTTGTTTGTATTTACAGTGCCGAGCTGTCACAAGATAGCCAATTTTCAGTAACAGCTATTGATTTTCTTATAAATTAGTCACTGTACATCTGTGGTAGGTGAAGGTTTGCGCATAGAATCATAGAATTGTAGAGTTGGAAGGGACCACGAGGGTCATCTAGTCCAACCCCCTGCAATGCAGGAATCTCTTGCCCAAAGTGGGACTTGAACCCACGACTCTGAGATTAAGAGTCCCGTGCTCTACTGACTGAGCTCTCCAGCTTTTTGGTAAGTAGTCACATAAAAATAATCTAAATATACAAACACTCTAAAGGCTCTAAATTTCCTTCACCCTCACATTTCCATTAGTAAGATGTGTGAAAAGTATTTTTCATGAAATATTCTTTGCTGTATAGCATATTTTTTTCTTTTAGCTGCAATGTTAGAGCATATATTTATTTTCTGAATGAAAGAATGTGCAATTAATTGTTACTGTGTTGAAGAATGCAGATGCAGAGAGGATTATTATTATTATTATTCTGGAAAAAGCAAATCCTGCTGTTAATGGGATGCACCCGCTCATACAAGAATCCACTGGGCTGCCCCATTTCTCCATTTGACAGCTCAAAGCTGACCCCCATCCTGCCCCCGCCCCCCACCTCCATTGAAGCCTCTCTTGGAATGTAGAGACAAGCTTGGCAGCTGTTTCTGTCCTGCTTCAAGACATTTTGTGGGCAATTTCTGATGATTCTGGGGCTCCTTCCTCCCCTCCCTCTCTCCCCCTTTCCAGCCTCCCAGGTGCATCCTGCCTGCAGCCAGGTCTACAGCCTTTTCCACTCTGCGGACCCCTCCGCTTCCAGACTTGAGCCCTTACTGGAGAACAAGTTCCACCTCCTGCCTCCATTTACGGTCCCGAGATACCAGCGTTACCCACTGGGAGATGGGAAGTCCCACCTCTTAGGTACTTCTCATATTTCTCTGGTTTTCCAATTTTATTGGTTTCTCACCTCAAAAAGTGCAAATATAACAACAAATGAAAGAGGACAAAGAATAAAAAAAGTACAGCATCAAAGCCCAGAAGGGCAGAAGTATAAAGATAGAGCACATCTCCAAAGGGATAATAAAGTATTAACCTCATACAAAGATTCCCTTTACACACATTAAAAAAACACACGATTCTCTACCTGTGAGTCCCATCATTATTGAGAATAAAGATTCTATGTAGACTTAAATGAGACATTTGCATACCCTGGTGGCACTCAGTAGCCACGTGCCACAATATTTGTGTAAGAAATAAAATCATGCTTTTCTTACTATAAGGTGACTTACAAAAATAGCTTAAAACAATAGATAGATTGATTGAGAACCAAGGTATCACTATAGATAGATAGATAGATAGATAGATAGATGATAGATGATAGATGATAGATGATAGATGATAGATGATAGATGATAGATAGATAGATAGATAGATAGATATAGATACAGTGGTACCTCGAGTTACAAACACCTCAGGTTACAAACGCTTCAGGTTACAAACTCCGCTAACCTGGAAGAGTTACCTCGAGTTGAGAACTTTGCCCCAGGATGACAACGGAAATTGTGTGCCGGCGGCACAGCGGCAGCAAGAGGCCCCATTAGCGAAAGCACACCTCCAGTTAAGAACAGTTTCAGGTTAAGAACGGACCTCCGGAACGAATTCAGTTCGTAGCTAGAGGTACCTCTGTAGTGGCAAAATAGTAGCCTAAAAGACTCCCTCTTTCCCCGAATACTCAGCCAAAGGAAGGCATCTCATGAACACATGGTTTTCGGGGGGGACAGGGGACGAAGATGGACTGGAATAACACCTCCTGCCACCTGATCTCTCTCTCTCTCTCTCCCCATCCCCTGCAGCGGATGTCCTCCACTGCCACAGCGCCCTGTTTGCTGAAGATAATTCTGCAAAGCTGCCCTCCTTTTCCTTGGCAGGGGTCTCTGAGCCTTCCAACGCCACTCTAGGGAAGGGGCGGCGAGGGAGCACCGGCAGCAGCGACAGCGAGAGTTCTGGGTCGAGGGAGAGTTTGCTGCCTGCTAGCGTGACCCAGAGTGAGTCCCGCCCTCTGGGGGTTAAGGCAGGAGATCTCTCTCTCTCTGTTTCTGGTTGAACAAAAAATGGGAATCTAGGGTGCAGGGAATCTTGTGAGAAACAGGAAGCTTTGGGGCACAGTCTTGCTGATGCTGACCTCCTTTGTTTCCCTGCAGTCACATCTAAATGGTGGGGGGCAAAGAGGATAGATTATGCCTTATACTGCCCAGACGTCCTTACGGCTTTCCCCACAGTGGCTCTCCCCCATCTCTTCCACGCCAGCTACTGGGAGTCCACAGACGTGGTTGCCTTCATCCTCAGACAGGTGAGAGGGCCACTTTTTCTACTCCTCCTCTGCCTTGGGGCGGATGTAGAATGGAGGATGGGAGAACCATGGAACCTGGAGGGGGGAGGTGGAATATAAATGTAATAAAAAATGAATAATTTAACAACTTGGGATCAGTTTATCTGCAAGATTGGCTTACCAAGTTCATGATCACTCGACCAGTTTGATTGACCAAACTAGCACTGTTTACAAGTGCCACGCAACACCCACGCTGCATTCGTAAGCAATCGATCCTTTAGTGTGGCACCACCTGCCCTACGGAACTCCCTGCCTCTTGACCTTCACTTTGCTCTTTTGGGCGCCTGCTAAAAACATTCTTGGTTAGACAAGTCTACCGAGATGTTTAGAAAGCTGGTGTGAGTTTTAACCCGTTTTTTAACTTTTTGAATGTCTTAAATCATTGTTGTTCATTTTTATTAGCCATAATTTAATTGTTTTATATTTTTTTGCAAAGCCCTTTTTTATGAATTGTACGAATTTTATGAAACAGAATGGATAAATAAACAAGTAAATTCATCAGGGTGCCCTGGAATTCCTTGTTCCACGCACGCAACAACCTAGTTGAATCCCACCCATTATTATAAAGAAAATGATGCCATCTTGCCTGGCCGTTTCTGCTGCCGAGGCTGCCTTCCCTCTCAGACGCTCACATTTCGTTTCAGGTGATGAGATTTGAAACCACCGCTGTCAAGGAGAGTAACAGCTTGGACCCGGCCATGCTCAGTCCCTCGAACCCCCGAGAGAAATGGCTGCGCAAGAGAACCCAAGTCAAACTGAGGGTGATGAGTGCCTTTTCATTCATTCATTCATTCATTCATTCATTCATTCATTTTATTTCTATACTGCTTTCCCACACATAGAGCGAAATACGGTACCCACCACAGCTTACAACAAAGAAAACAGGAGTGCATTTCTTTCCTTTTCAGAATGTGACTTCCAACCACCGATCGAACGACGTCATCGCGGCCGAAGATGGCCCCCAGTCCCTGGTTGGCCGCTTCATGTACGGCCCTCTTGACATGGTGGCCCTGACGGGAGAAAAGGTAAGCCCCCCCCTCCCCCCGGTCTTCATTCTTCCTGCTAAGGCTAATTGGAAACACAGGGGTGTGTCAGCCATGCAGTGAAAGAGACTTCAGAAGGGGACTTTGTTCTCAGAGGGGGGGCTTCTTACTGGTGGGACGGCGGAGGAAGAGCAAGGCTGCCCGTCCTTAGCATTTTTAGCAGGTTCCGTATTGCACCAAAGTGCAGAGTCTAAGGGAGGCAGCTGCTGGGTGGCAACCCTTTGATTTAATGGCTCATTTAAATCTGCCTGCTCCTTGCCACTCTCTTCACCTGGGCAAAATGGCAGCACTCAACGCTGGGGAGTAAAGTGGGGAAAGAGGCTGGTGCTGCCTCCACACCAATAATAATAATAATAATAATAATAATAATAATAATAATAATAATTATTATTATTATTATTATTATTATTATTATTATTATTATTATTATACTGCCCTATACCTGGGGGTCTCAGGGCAGTTCACAGAACAAAAGCAAGATATAAAATCATAAAATACCTAATAAAAATATAAAAAAACCCCAATAGCCTCACCCCCCCCCCCAAATAAAACATTTTAAAAGGGCATAGAGTGTAAATCAGATCAACCAAAGGCCTGGTTAAGAAGGAACTTTTTGCCTGGCACCTAAAGGCGTATAACGAAGGTGCCAGGTGAACTTCGCTGGGGAGAGCATTCCACAGGTGGGGAGCCACTGCAGAGAAGGCCCCTTCTCATGTTGCCACCCTCTGGACCTCTTGAGGAGGGGGCAACAAAGGAGGGTTTCAGAAGATGAGGTCAGGGTCCAGGTAGGTTCATATGGAAAGAGGTGGCCCTTGAGGTATTGCCGTCCTGAGCCGTTTATAGGTCAAAACGAGTGCTTTGAATT
Organism: Podarcis filfolensis; assembly: GCF_964270895.1. NCBI lineage: Eukaryota > Metazoa > Chordata > Lepidosauria > Squamata > Lacertidae > Podarcis > Podarcis filfolensis. The sequence continues at coordinate 16,046,010 of NC_139618.1, read as the reverse complement.
GGGCCCGGAAACTAATTGGTAGCCAGTGCAGTCGGACCAGGATTGGTGTAATATGTTCAAACCATCTTGCTCCGGTGAGCAACATGACCACTGAATTCTGCACCAGCAGAACCATCTTCTGAGACAGCCCAACGTGTAACGCACCAATATCGCAGCCCGCTTGGCACTAACGTTGCCTCCCTCTCCTCTTCTACTGCAGTCTGGGACTTATGGGAGTTGTACTCCAGAAATAACTGGTCATAGGGTACTTGTGACACAGGGTGCCCCAACAGAGAACAACCACTGGGGAGTGGAGGGGGGGCGTCTCAGGAGGAACAGCTGTGGATCTGTTGCCACTGTACCACAACATCCAGCAAGGATGGTCTGATGCTCTGAAATTGAAATTTGAAATACTTTATTGTCACTTGTACAACTTGTATACAGTGAGATTACACAAGCACCCCCCTCTCAGCTCTCTTAGTCTTAATTCCCCTCGTTTACTGAAGCACACCCACCAAACCCGAAAATCACTTGCCCTGTTGTTATCTTTGCATTCAGCAGCCTAACAGCCCACGGATAGAAGCTGTTCTTTACCCTCTTCTGGAGCTTCCAGGCCCAGAGGCAATCTATCTACATTCCTAGTCTGTTAGGGACATTTGGCCTCTGTGAGAATAGTGTGCTGGACCAGATGGGCCATCAGCTTGACCCACCAAGGTTCATCTTTCGTTCTTCTGTGCTCCTGCTCTCTGACAGGATAACAGGAAGTGCATCCAGGTGTTCTCTTCCTCCTCCAGGTTGACATCTTCATTATGACAGAGCCCTCTTCTGGGCGCTGGGTCTACTTTGACACGGAGATCACCAACAGCAGCGGGAGGGTCTCCTACAACTTCCCTAAAGAAAAGAGGCTGGCGGTGGGTGTCTACCCCATCAAGATGGTGGTCAGGTAAGGCCCAGGGCTTGGGAGGTTCTGGGAAGGGTGTCTGTGTGCCATGGTGAGGGGGGTGGCGCAGAATCCAAAGAAATGCTCAGTGGTTGGAGAGAACAACACAGTACTTCCTTTTTGCCCCCTTCAGGGGCGACCAGAGCACAGCCGTCAGCTACCTCACTGTCCTCCCCCGGGGGATGGAGTGTGTGGTTTTCAGCATCGATGGGTCCTTCGCAGCCAGCGTCTCCATCATGGGCAGTGACCCCAAAGTTCGGGCCGGCGCAGTCGACGTTGTCAGGTGAGGGGCTTCCAGCAAATTATTCGGTGGACAGAATTAATTCATACTCAGGCCGGGTGGAGGCTCAGTTGACCTTGGGAAACCCTAGAGGCTGGATCATGAGAACAGGCCAATGGATCAGGCCAATGACCCACCCCAGTCCAGCATCCTTTTCTTCCAGTAGCCACCCAGAGGCCTGTGGGAAACCATCAAGCAAGACCCGAGCACAAGAGCCCCCTCCCCACCTCTCGGTTTCCAACAACTGGAATTCAGAAGCATTGCTGCCTCCAGCTGTGGAGGCAGAACATAACCATCATGGCTACTAGCCATTGATAGCCTCCTCCATGAATTTGTCTGATTGTCTTTTAAAGCCATCCAAGTTGGTGGCCATCACTGCTTCCTGTGGGAGAGAGTTCCATAGCTTAACTTCGTGCTGTGTGAAGGAGGACTTTCTTTTATCTGTCCCGAATCTCCCAATGTTCATTGGACACCCCCAATTTCTAGCGTAACAAGAAAAGGAGGAAAACTTTCCCCTACCCTCTTGCTTCATGCCTTGCATAATTTTCCTCCAAACTGAAAAGTCCAAAATGCCACAACCTTGCTTGATAGGGGAGTCGTTCCACCCACTTTTTCATTTGGGTTGCCCTTTTCTGAACCTTTTCCAGCTCTACAAAATGAGCACTCTGTGATTTGAGCACCTTCTCTCTCTCTCTCTCTCTCTCTCTCTCTCTCTCTCTCTGTGTGTGTGTGTGTGTGTGTGTGTGTGTGTGTGTCCCCTGCATACTGCAGACACTGGCAAGACCTGGGCTACCTGATCATCTACATCACAGGGCGCCCAGACATGCAGAAGCAGCGGGTCGTCTCCTGGCTCTCTCAACACAACTTTCCCCAAGGGATGATCTTCTTCTCGGATGGGCTGGTCCATGACCCCTTGAGGCAGAAGACCATCTTCCTCCGCAACCTGGTGCAAGAGGTAGCTGACAGATGGGTGGGGACTTCCCCCCTTGAGGGTTTTGGGAATGGAGGGTGGGGTGGGGGGTACAAATGCAATAACCAACAAACCAACCAAACAATATCTATATATCTACAGCATATATAGATATATTCAAGCAATCCCCCTTGATATAATGCATTATTTATTTTTATTTTTTAAATAGACACATTTACTGGCCCACAAGTATATGCATTTTTGGGCACATTTTTATCGTTGGATAACTTCACTCCAAAATTCAGAGAAGTGAGAGTTTTGTTTCAGTTTGCAAAATTGTTTCAGGAAGTTCAGATCAAATCCACACCCATCCTTAGTTTGGGTTGGGGTGGAGGGCTTAGCCGACTGGGCACTGACCTTCCGGTGCAGTTGGCGCCAGCATTGGCTTGGATGAATATCTCCTGCTCAGTCCTGATGCTTCAAACTGCCTGCAGGGGCAAATTTTGGACATTAGGAACATAAGAACATATGAAGAGCTTGCTGGATCAGGCCAGCAGCCCATCTAGTCCAGCATCTCACAGTGGACAATCAGATGCTTGCAGGAAACCAGTAAGCAGGATCCGAGCCCAAGAGCCCTCTCCCCTCCCGTCATATTCAAAAGCATTGCTACTTCCAGCTGTGGAGGTAGAACATAGCATGGCTAGCAGCCATTGGTATCCCTCTCCTCCACAAATTTGTCTCTTGTATGCCCCTTCTGTCCCTGGAGAGAGTACTGAGAGCGTGTCCTTAGCAGCAAACTGGAATCCCTCTGGGGTTGGTGCTTCAAGGCCTGAAATAAGTGAGTCGAAGAGGCAACCAGCCAAAATGTGATGAAAAGGGGCTAAAGCTTTGTCATTTCTCCATCCTCTCCTAGTGCCACATCAAGATCTGTGCTGCCTATGGCTCCATGAAAGACATCTCTGTTTACAACGTCCTGGGTCTCTCCCCCTCCCAGATCTACATCGTTGGACGGCCAGCAAAGAAATATCAGGCTCAGTGTCAGGTGACTTTGTTATTTCTTTGTTTAGAGCAGTGGTCCCAGAACCTTTGGGGGCCACCACCCCTTTGGTTCCGTCAGTTCATCCCTAGTGCTCCCTGTGCTATATGTATATAAAAGCATCATTCACAATATCACTTCACATGATCCACTAAGGACGATAATAACCCAATGAATGAATGAGTCAATTTTGGTGACTGACCAGGGTGAGTACCCCAATAAAATTCAAAACACTTGCACTTCATTGCACATTTATTCAAAACCCCATAAAAAGTATTTTTCGGAATAGCAGTTTGTGCAACCCACCGAGCAAAGTAATAATGCAGCATACAATTCAAAGCAATAAGAATTAATTGCACGTTTATTCAAAATCGAAATGAAACTGTTTAGTTTAATGGAGTAAGCAAACTGGATGAAATTGATCCAGTGCCCCTCTACTATCTGCTTGCCTCTTAGCCACCCCCCTAGGGAATCTTGCTGCCCCCCAGGGGGTGGTACCGATCTAGCTGAAAGGCAAGGCAAGGGAATCTCACAGAATCAAAGAATCAAGGAGTTGGAAGGGGTCCCTAGAGTCATCTAGTTCAACCTCCTGTATTGCAGGAATCATAATCAATTTGCTTTAACTGCACTGCAGCCCTATTTGTTATTGTTGTTGTATAACTGTAAGATTATTGTATAATCTTAGAAGGCTTTGAGGAAGGGTGAGACCCTACTTTTCTGTGTTTGCCTCTCTAGTTACTGACGGAGTGCATGTGAAAGTTGACTCTTTGCAAGGGGCAGGTCCAAAGGGTGAAAAGGACGGTTGTGAATGGGCTTCTGTTCCCTTTCCCTGGGTGGTTTGGACTTCAGGAAACAGCACCTCAGTCCTCACATTCTTGTAACAATAGCAATAACAATTTATTATTTATAGCCCGCCCATCTGGCCAGGTTTCCCCAGCCACTCTGGGCAGCTCCCAACAGATTAAAAACAGAATAAAACATCAAAAATTAAAAACTCCCCTAAACTGGGCAGCCTTTAGATGTCTTCTAAAAGTCAGATAGTTGTTTATTTCCTTGACATATGATGGGAGGGTGTTCCACAGGGCGGGTGCCACTACCGAGAAGGCCCTCTGCCTGGTTCCCTGTAACCCCACTTCTCACAGTGAGGGAACCACCAGAAGGCCCTCAGAGCTGGACCTCAGTGTTCGGGCAGAATAATGGGGGTGGAGACACTCCTTCAGGTATACTGGGCTGAGGCTGTTTAGGGCTTTAAAGGTCAGCACCAATACTTTGAATTGTGCTTGGAAACGTACTGAGAGCCAATGCAGGTCTTTCAGGACAAGTGTTATGTGGTCTCTGTGACCACTCCCAGTCACCAGTCTAGCTGCCGCATTCTGGATTAGTTGTAGTTTCCAGGTCACCTTCAAAGGTAGCCCCACATAGAGCGCGTTGCAGTAGTCCAAGCGGGAGATAACTAGAGCATGCACCACTCTGGCGAGACAGTCCGTGGGCAGGTAGGGTCTCAGCCTGCATACTAGATGGAGCTGGTAGACAGCTGCCCTGGACACAGAATTGACCTGCGCCTCCATGGACAGCTGTGAGTCCAAAATGACTCCAAGGCTGTGCACCTGGTCCTTGCTCCATTCAGGACCAGGGAGTCCTCCATACCTGCCTGCCCCCTGTCCCCCCCCCCCCCACGAAACAGTACTTCTGTTTTGTCAGGATTCAGCCTCAATCCGTTATCCAATCTGACCGCCTCCAGGCACTCACACAGGACCTTCACTGTCTTCACTGGTTCTGATTTAAAAGAGATGTAGAGCTGGGTATCATCTGCATACTGATGAACACCCAACCCAAACCCCCTGATGATCTCTCCCAGGGGCTTCATGTAGATGTCAAAAAGCATGGGGGAGAGGACGGAACCCTGAGGCACCCCACAAGTGAGAGACATGGGGTCTGAACACTCATCCCCCACCACCACTTTCTGGACATGGCCCAGGAGGAAGGAGCGGAACCACTGTATAACAGTGCCCCCAGCTCCCAGCCCCTCTAGCCAGTCCCCTCTGCCCCCCCCCAGAATCATCATAGAATTGTAGAATTGGAAGGTACCCCAAGGGTCTAGTCCAACTGCCTTCAATGCTGCCGATTTCTGTCCTTCTCTGTTTCCTCTTCCTTCCAGTTCCTGAGCGAAGGCTACGCAGCCCACCTGGCCTCGCTGGAGTCCAGCCTGCGCTCCCGCCCCAAGAAGAACAACTCACGCATGATCCTGCGCAAGGGCAGCTTCGGCCTCCACTCGCAGCCAGACTTCCTGCGCAAGCGGAACCACCTCCGGAGGACTCTCTCCGTTCAGCAGCCCGACCCGCCTTCCCTGACCCCCAAGCCGGAACGAGCCCAGAGCCAGCCCGAGTCAGACAAGGACCATGACCGGCCCCTGCCCCCCATTGCGTGGGGCAGAGGGGGGATCCCCAAGTTTGAGTCCGCCCCATAGCGGGCATCGGGGAGGGTGCCGTCGTGGCTCCTGCGTCCTGTGATGAGCGTGTTGGGTTCCGGCGCTTTGAGAGCCGCCTGGGCAGCTCTGGGGTCCAAATTGGGCGGGGAAGGGCCAGGGGGGCTCCCCCAAGCTGCAATGGTGTCTGTCTTCCAAAGGGACACCCCTGCGTGCTCCCCTATTTGTGTATCTGCTGATGAAATGTGGAGAGCAGAGAAAATGGGGCACGCCTGCTGCGGTCTCTGGAAGTTGGTGCATTGGGCGGGCAAATGAGCTGTACATGTATACTACATTTTGAAGTGTGCAATAAGGGGTCTGGCTCATACCACAGAGCAGGGGGGGGCAGGTAGCACCTAAACCTGCTTTTCAAATAAAAAAGTGCAGGTTGGTTTCCAAGCCCCGTGGCTACACCGACAGTGGAGACAACTCTCTCTCGGGGATGGAAGGGAACCCATCCAAGCACAGAGGTGGTCAGCAGGCAGCTTTGCAGAGAGACTCTCTGAAGTGCCTGAAAGGTCTTTTCCGTTCCAGCGGCCCATTGATATAGCCGGCCTCAGATTTCCATGTTTCTAAAGAGGCGGAAGACGGGCAGGGACATCAGCAAAGAAGGAGGCAAACGTGGCTTCTCTCCGGAAACATTTACGGAAGGAAAATTCCCTGGATAAGAAGAAGGCAAAGGTGGCATATGCTGCTTGAAGGGGTGCCTGGCTTTTTTCCAGCTGTGGCGCCTGCTTTCTCCTGCCACACGGTTGGGTGTGTTCGTGGCTTGTGGTTTTGTGGACAATAAACCCCACACTGGAGCAGTCCATTTGATGAACCAAATAGCGTTAGGAGTGTGTTATGTGCCCCTTCTTCTTCTCCTCTCCTCGCCCCCATTGGGCTCTCCAAAGCACCCCTCAGTGCTGCTGCCACCTTGTGTGCGTGTGTCGAAATTGTGCGCGCTGCCGTTGTGTCTTGTGGAACGTGGTCGGTTGTGGCAAGTGTTTCCAAGTGAAAGGGGTGGGTGGGAAGTGCATGTGTCGCCTGTTCAGTGTTCAGTGTGGATTTCAAACGGAAAAGGCAAGGACTTGCTCACACCTGCGCTTCCAAGTCTAATGTCCTAAACACACACACACCACAACCGTACACCATACACGCCAACACAGCCAACACACACACACCATACCCAACACACTCACATTCTCTTTCCTGGTTCTTGGGTGCAAATCCATGGCTTTTTTGGGGGTAGGGAAGCTCAATGGCAGCTGAGTAGCCCAGTTTCACTAAGCCAAGGTGTGGAAAGAGAGAAATATTTACATAGGGGAACAGGATGGGGTGCCAAATGGCGTGCCCTGTAACTACCCTGTGTGTGCAGTGTATATTATCCACTGCTGACGTTGCACAGCGCAGGTTCACATTTTTGCACTTGGTCTGTTTTGTTTGCTGTCCTGTCAGAAAGAAAGTGGGGAGGGGGACTTGTACTCATCACCCAGATCTTGAGCTTTCATTCTCAAGAGGCGCTCAGGCGATGGTTAGGTCTGCTGGTCCTGAGGGGTGAGAGAGCTGGGCTTCCCTCCTCAGCTCCTGAACCTTCTCTCTGTGGAGTTTGTTTCAAAAGTCTTAGAAAGCGAGGTCACCCAAAACACTTTCAACTTCCTCTTTAAAAAAAATCCCTCCTACTGATGTGATACCATGATTTGGAGTGAGTCAGTGGTGGTCTCGTAACTTGGAAGGTACTGCAGACCCATTTCAAAGCTTTTAGTGCTCCAGGCTGAAAAACTCCAGGGGTAGGGTTGTGTTTCTGTGAAAGTTTTTGACTAATAATTGCTCCAGTGGGAAAGCAGCATCCCTGAACCAGTTTCAAACTGGCTGGAATCATAGGATTGCTGAGTTAGAAGTCATCTGGTGCAACCCCCTGCAGCAACACTGCAGTGGTGTCTCCTTCAGATCCCAACCCTGAGCTTGGAGCTGGGGACAGATTGTCCAGTGATTATCTCAAAGGTCCACATTTCAAACTCTGAACTGCTTGAACTTTGGGTTGCAAAATGCAGCACCAGCAGCCTCTTAGGACACAGTTGATGAGCATAGAGAAGTTCTATTGAACTTCTGCCATGATAGGCAGAGGGGTGAGATCACCTAAGCAAATGGAAACCAGTCTGGACAGTCAAACACAGCTGTGGTTCTTGATGAAACTCAGGCTGGGTGATGAAGTTGCAAGCAGCAGAAGATTATGGCCCCTCCAATGCTTTCAAGAGCTGGTGTGCCAAGGAATGGTGGTCTTGGGGTGGCAAGGCTCTTCCTAGCCCTGACTCTGAGGATTCTTGTCCTGCCACCGATGTGAAGTCCTGGGTGTCCTCTTTGTGCAAAGAGACAGGAGGGTTTCAGGGGGCGTTTTGAAGTCTTACAATCTGCATCTATGTACAACTCTGAATTTCTTACATGGACAATCAACACGGGAGGAGGGGATAAAGACTCGTGTCCTCCCCCCCACAAGCGGTGTACATTTTGGTGTGGAATTGTGTGTTTTTCTATTATATATATATAAAAAATAATCCTCTGACAAATGGAGTCCTGTCAAATGAACACCTTCTCTGCCTTTTTGGTATCTGTACTTGGAAAGGGTCCTTTTCTCACTCTCTGTCCTTCCTGCTGAATTTCTGCGACCCTCTCAGCACACGGATCAAATAAAACCACTCTACCTTCTCACTCAGGACTGTGTGGCTCTTGTTGGTTTGCAGTTCTTTGTTGTCAGACTGTGTGTGTGTCAAGGTATGATCTGCTCCTCTTGTGGGAATGTTGAGGATGGTAAAGGTAAAGGTTAAAGGGACTCCTGACATTAAGGTCCAGTCATGGATGACTCTGGAGTTGTGGCGCTCATCTCACTTTATTGGCCAAGGGAGCCAGCGTACAGCTTCTGGGTCATGTGGCCAGCATGACTAAGCCGCTTCTGGCGAACCAGAGCAGCGCACGGAAATGCCATTTACCTTCCCGCCGGAGCGGTACCTATTTATCTACTTGCACTTTGACGTGCTTTCGAACTGCTAGGTTGCAGGGACCGAGCAACAGGAGGGAGCTCACCCCGTCGCGGGGATTCGAACCGCCGACTTTCTGATTGGCAAGCCCTAGGCTCAGTGGTTTAGACCACAGCGCCACCCGCATCCCTTGTTGAGGATGGTAGGAAAGGATATATTAAATAAGTATTATCTTTCCTTCACTCACGCCTAGTGAGTGATGTAGCGGAGCAGATTCCTCTCAACATAGCAGGAAGCTAGTTTGAAGATTTGTTCGAATCTCTTTGGTTAAGTAACCCAATCTGGCTTGCCCAAATGGATTATTCCTGGTGTCCCCTTTTATCCCTCTTAAAAGAATAAAGGCACAAAGTAACCAGAAGTTTACTCACATTTCAGTTCACGATTTGATCCCCGAAAGGCAGACGTTAACTAGTAGTTACATGACAAACTGTGAGTTCATCTCATATGGAGATTGAGCTCAGGTGCTGCTGGCTGAGAGCCAGCAGACAGCAAAATTACATTAAGAGAACAAAATGGCTGCAGGAGAGCAGCATGGCAGCAAGAGAGCAGCAAGCAAGAGATCAGCAAGAGAGAGCCAAGAGAGAGAAAATGGCTGTGTGACTCAGCTCTTTTATGGAGTCAGCCAGGGCCACGTCCATCTCCCAGATCACATGCAGGGAGAGGATGCTCCAGACCAGTGGAAGAGGAAGTTACACTGACTGGAGTAACGAGTAACATCCCCCTGCCTGTGCCCACTCTAGGGAAATAAGGAATGTTGTACTTGACTGTTCCAATGGATTACATCCCAGTAAAGAAATCCACCAGGCAGTATTCATCTATGGAGCTCTTCCCCCATGGGAGGCTGTGATGGCAGCCAACTTGGATGGCTTTAAAAGATGATTGAGAAAATGAATGGAGGAGAAAGTTGCTCTTGTGATCAGGTCCTGCTTGTGGGTTTCCTATTGGGGGCATCTGGTTGGCCACTGTGAGAACAGGATGCTGGGATAGATGAGCCATTGGCTTGATGTTAAGCTTAGCACCTTAGGATGAGCCATTGGCCTGATGTTAAGCTCAGCACCTGGTTAGAACCTCATTTACTGTCAGGGCTGTTGGCCTCAGTTTTCCAAGCTCCCTCCTTCCTGAAAATGTGTGTTTGAGAACAGAGGTCTGCCCTACACTTCCACAGTGAGGACACTAACTCACTGGTTTCCAACCCGTTTGGGGCCTCTGCCCCCTTGGCTCCATTAACCTCATACCCAACATCCCCTCCCCACCCCTCCAAAAAGCATAATTCAGAATAGCTGTTTGCATGACCCCACCAAGTAAGATAATACCACAATGGAATTCAAAACAAGGCCAATTAATTGCGCTTTTATTCAAAGTCCAATTGAAGCTAAAAACAATTCAACAAAATGGATGAACTCGATCCAGGTTTGGTAAAGCTGCTTGGAAATAGATGGTTCTTTATGTGAACAAAGAAAACCTCAAATAGTGTAAATTATATCATTCCAGCAGCTAAGAAAGGGGCACTTGCTGACTTCAGGGACCACTTTCTGGGAGAGCCTTTCCCAGAAGGCAGGTTGTCTGCTTGATGGACAGAAAATCCCTTGGATGAAAAGTCTGTTCAGCCATGAAGGGGCTGGAATTTGAGGTGGGGAAAGAGAGAGGGGAGGCCCATGGAAGTGGCAAAGGGCTTGCTGAGATTCAGGCTGCGTTTTCCTCATGAGGTCTATGCGCTGGTGGTAGTGGCAGGAATGGCTGTGGTATTCATAGCACTGTCTAGATATGACACAAGATCCTTGGCCCACTGAGCATTTGAGTCAGCACAGGCTAACGTCCCACTATTGAATATAAACCTGTCAGGGAAAGAAACAGACATCATTAATGTGTCACTGAGTATGCTCTTTGAATTCTCCATTTGTGTGAGGACCCCTCTTCTCTTGAATCTGGAGAAACAGGCAGAGAAACGTGCCTCCCACGTTAAAAGGCCCCAGGCCCACCCTTCACAGGGTGTAGAGAGGAGGGAGAAATTTCTCCTATTCACAATGTAATAAGAGCCCCACCAAATTCCCAACCAAAACACCCACTGAATTGCACCTCTCCTTCAAAATGTGCACCTCTCTGAATTTTGCAATCCAGTTCTCCCACGAAACCATACACACAAATATGTCTGTGTTAATGGTGATAATGTACAAAAGTACAACTTATTGCTTCCATAAATGCATGGATTGTGAGTAATATGCAACGTTTGTCTAAAAATTCACATGCTATATATATATATATATATATATATATATATATATATATATGCATACCTCTGAAAAATTGACTGACCTGAACTTAAGGCTCAGAAGCTGAATTGGAGAGTTGCTACCATCCCTTGTGGGAAGACACAACCCATCTTGGCTCCCTGGTGACAATTCCTCCGTATCTCTCAGACCTACTCATGATTTTTTCAGTGTGTCTTCCTCCTCTAGCACTATCTCCCCCAAACTCAAAACAGCCCCCCCCAAATGCTGGAACCTTTTGTCGTCATCATCTTTCACCCTTCACCCTTTGAACCACATTCACCCACTGTTCTTTGGGCTCTTGCCCGGCCTCTGAAACTTACACTATGGAAGGCAGAGAACATCTGTTGCTGGTGTAGAAATAATCCTTCACCCTATTCTTTGGGAATGCCTTCTCGGAATTCTGTATGCAGCAGGGAGTTGCTTCTGCCTCAGCTATAAGAGGTGGGGAAAGCAGGTATTGTTATTTATTTCCTAAATTCATTAAAAACCAAGTGGCTATCACCAGAGACACCATCATTCCAGTTGACCGGAGGGTTACCCCCATCTTACCTGTCCATAGAGGCTCATGCATTTAAAAGCAGGAGTGGGGGACTTCAGGCTTGGCTGAATGTGGCCCTTCAGGACTCTCCCTCTGGCCCTCAGAACTCTCTCCCTGCTCTCCACCTTCCTCGAGTGCCCAACCCTAGCCTATCAAGGCCAAGGAGCAAGCACTGCCAGCTCTGGTAGGCTTTGAAGTCTACTAGACAAGATCGCTGCCACACATTTCTCTGAATAAAGTGTTGCTTTTTAAATTCCTTTTAATAAAAAGTGTGGTGCCCTTTATCCTGTCTATACCCAATTTCCATTGTGCAGAAAACAAAACAAGTCTTGTTCTTGCGTTTAACTGCTGTGCTACACAGACTCTCTCAAGGTGCCTCAAACCCCTGAGCCCATCAAACCCAGGTACTGTGATTTGTTGACTAAAATTAGTAAATGTATTAAATGCAAAGTAGCTATCACCCGAGGCACCATCATCCACTTGACGGGACTGCAATCCTCTTCCTTTCTCTATCCCTTATATTTAATGGCAGCAGTTAGGCACCTCCTTCTGAATGTGGCCCATCGTGAGTATGTGGCCCTCAGAATTCTCCCTGGACCTGGCTGATGATTCATGTGCTAGGATCGAGGAAGGCGAAGAGAATTGGAGACTGGAGGTGTGTGTAGGGGGAAACCCTGGTTTTCTGTGTGTGGCTGGGATATATTTTGCTGTACGAATCTGAGAGGCACATTCCGTGCTTCCCCTCCTCCCCACTTTCCTTCTGGCCATACTCACTACCTTTGGGTATGTGAACCCCCCCCCCCAAGAAGGGAATGTGGCTCTCGGTCTGAAAAAAGTTCCCCACTTCTATTGAAAAGCTGTCATGGGCAACCCAACCATGAGACACAGAGGCCACGCTCTGCATGGTGGGCCACAGATGGGTCTGGGCTTGATGGGGCATAATTTCCAAGGAAGGTCTCCTGACGAAGCCCCAGTGAAACAGGATCTCATAGGGATGAAATGGGGGGGGGAGAGGGAGAGAAGCATGGCCCTCCTAACATGTGGGTTCCATGTAGCTGCCATGCCTCAAACTTTTTCATTTCATTTCTAAGATTTCTTACCCTATCCATATAAGGTCCTGGGGTGGGTGACAACAGAACTTACTGCTATAAATGCAAATGTAAATACTGTTATAAATACTGTTGGAACAACCTCCTTTTCCTCCCCCCTCCACCTGCTGCATGGATGTGTCTATGTCTTTTCTTTCCCACCATCTAAGATAAGATGTTTCCATCTTGGGTTAATGAATTGCATCAAGGGGGTGTGCTCAACCAAAAACACCTCCCCATTAAGCATGGCACTGGGCCACCTCTCCAACAAACTGGTTGGCACATGCCTGAGATGGCCCACCCTAGTGATGGCCGCCAACTTGTATGGCTTTAAAAGAGGATTAGGTTAATCCATGGAGGACAGGGCTATTGATGGTTAATAGCCAGGGTGGCTATGATCTGCCTCTGCAGTTGGAGGCAGTAATCAGTTGCTAGAAACCACAGGAGGGAAGAGTTGCTTTTGTGGGTTTCCCATTGTGGCATCAGGTTGGCTACTGTGAGAACAGGGCTCTTCTTGCATTCTTATCTCCTTATTCCAGCTAATGTCCAACCACAGGTCAATCAATGCCACGGAACAAGCACTGACAACTCCAGTAGGTTTCCAGGTCAGCTGAAGAGGGTCACAGCAGACATTGCTCTCCATGAAACTTTTTAATTCTTTTTAGATGAAGAGACTGATGTCCCTCACCATGTCTCCCCATTTCAAAGTGCTTTATCCCCAAAGAACAAGCTCCTGTACTACACTCACAAGTGTGCCTCATCTTAGAGCATCCCCAAGCCCATCTAGGACCAAGAAAAGTCACCACAAGCCCCTGTGAGTGTCCCAAATCTCCTAGGAGAATCACGTGGAGAGATACGGAGTTGAATTGACTTACCTGGGGCAGCAGTGGCCAGAGAGAACAAGACCACAGCAAGGAGAGCAGTTATGGCAGCCAAAGAGATCTTCATGTTGTCTAGTGATGTGGAGCAGATTTGAGGACTGACCAAAAGGCTTTCTCAGCTGCTCAGTACCTAATGCTCCTCCAGGTCTCTTCTTATATAGTATTTTGGCGGAAGTCGCAAGGTGTGGCGCAGAGAGGACACACACAGAGCTTCTCCAGAACTGAGGAGATGATGTCATGGGGGTAAATCATTTCATGGGTTGCAGAAAGGGGAAGTTGGGCACAATCAAAAGATGTAGCGATTGAAGGCAGCTGATGTGGGATGAGGCACATTTCACAGGAAGAACCTTTCATGAGAAGGACAGCAGTTTCCACAAACAAAGCCCCACACTGGGGGATGGCAAGCAACCCACATCCCACCCCAGAATGTGACAGTTGGGGCTTTTGAGTTTAGAAAAATGGTGAGTGGGGTAATACAAGTGCAACAGTTTGTGCATGGAAAAGATTCCTTAGCTGTGATTTCTGCACTGCAGAGGGTTGCATACATGCCCAACGCTTTCCCAAACTGACTCTTCCCTGTAATCAATAAAGTTGTGGCCTAATTCAACCTAATACTGTATCAGTCTCCTGTGTCCATTCTTTTGGCCCTCCCTACACTGGCCGTGGACGTCGTGCGGCTGTGGCGGCAACTTGTTCCTACATGAGGTAATGATGGCCAACTTGGATGACTTTAAAAGAGGATTAGACAAATTCCTGGCAGTGGGGTGGGGATGTTAGCTATGGCTACTAGTCACAAGGGCTAGTAGATGTTTGTATCTCCCCAATCAGAGGCAGAATGTCTTTGAATACCAGGTGCTGAGAATCACAGGTGGGGAGACTTGGTTTTGCTCTCATGCAGGAACATAAGAACAGCCTGCAGGATCAGGCCAGTGGCCCATCGAGTCCAGCATCCTGATCTCTCGATATGTTTGAGGGAAACCAGCAAGTGGGTTTCAAGCACAAAAGCAACTCTTCCCACCTGTGGTTTCCATCTACTGGTATTCAGAAGCATATATTCAGAGTACATCTAGTAGCCATCTATAGCCCTCTCCTCCTCCATGAATTTGTCTAATCCTCTTTTATAGCCATCCAAGCTGGTGGCCATGACCACCTCTGGTGGAAGTGAGTTCCATAGTTTAATACGGTTAAAAGCCTCTGAGGACATATAGCAACTTGTGGAATGATATCTTTAAAGTCATTTCAGGTTTATTGTTTTTTTAAAAAAAGGTAAGTGTAATTAAATAGGCACCTGATCCTTCTGTGGGGTGGGAACTGTTGAATGTTGATGGTTGCTTCTTGCATAAATAAAAACAATAAAATATTTGGGTGTGGAGAACAAAATGACGGGATGAATCAGCAAAAATAAAATTAAATAAAACACAAGGCAATAAATTTAAGAAGCCAGAAAGCATCTAGTACAGAGCACTGCAATTGCCATGACAGCTTGTAGTGCCCTCTGCAATCTTCAAGTGGTTCATGGAGAAAAGTCTTTTGAAGCCTCTTCATTGTAACCCTCCCTGCTTTCGACCTTCATAAACTGGTTTCCATTTCCTTTTCTTTTGTTTACTGGGCTTGGTTCAGTTTCATCAAGACGAGTTTCCATGAACTCGGTGATCTGTGATCATGTAATTTCCATCTCCAGAATTGAGGAGATGATACCATAGTGGCAAACGAGTCTGCTGTTAATGGAAAAGGGAAGCTGGGTGCAATTGAAAGATTAAGTCCATTTCCAGGAAGGAAATTTCATGAGGAGGAGGTCAGTTTCTGCCCACGCAGCTCCTCAGTGAGGAGGTGGCAAGGGACCAGCACCCCATGAAACAGAGACAGGATGCGAAGGAAAGGCTGCAACATTGCTTTTGAGTTTAGAAAAATGTGGAGCGGAGAATGATAGAGAAGCACAGTTAAAGTAGGGAGCATGTTCCTCCAGGAAAATGTAGTGATGGAGGGCCACCAGCTCAATTTGTGCAACCAGATACTTCTGGGAAACCCAAGAGCAGCACATTGGGCCAACACCACTCCTCCTCTGCTGTTGTTCCCCTTGCTTCTGGTTATTCAGGGGCAGAGGGAGTATAACATAATAGTCTGGAGTATAACATATCATGACTAGCAGCCATCAATCACCCTCTCCATCAGTGCTTTTTTCCTAGAGCAATAGGTGCCGGTACTCACAATGAAGTTGTTACAGTAAGTGCCATACTTTTTAACAACAACAACAAGAGGTGCCGGTACTGTGTACCCTTGAGTACCCCCCTGGGGAGCACTACTTTCTATGAATATGTCTAATCCTATTTTAAAGCCATCCAGGTTGGTGGCCAGGCAGGGGGAGATAAAGAACCGACATTTACCAGCTGTGACAAATGGTCAGGATGGATGATAGGAGGTGTAGTCCAACATCATCTTCTGGTGCAAAGGAACACCATGACGGAAATCAGAGTGCACAGAAATGCCGTTTACCTTCCCGCCGCAGCAGTACCTATTTATCTACTTGCAATGGTGTGCTTTTGAACTTCTAGGTTGGCAGGAGCTGGGACAGAGCAAAGGGAGCTCACCCTGTCGTGGGGATTCAAACCGCCAACCTTCTGATCAGCCAACCCAAGAGGCTCAGTGGTTTACACCACAGCACTGCCCACATCCAGTGGGCATCACATTGCTCAAAATGTTAAGGCGCTATCCAATTGATTGTGTTATATGAGTCTGCACCCGTCTATCACTGTTTTTAGCCAATGAGTGACATCATTGAGATGATTGACAGCTAGAGGGAGTGGTGCTTTTAACCATAGAAACAGAGGCTATAGTGACACACTTGTCTGGAGGTAGCAGCAAGATCTTCCTGGCCATTGGAGCCAAATCCTGGCGGCCGTGGTCCCTTCAGCCACACCCCTCAATAAAATATTTGAGCCCCACTCAAGTTGATGAACATTGCCATTCAAACTGAGTGCATGTGTGACATGTCATGTGAACAATTATGTGGGGCAGGGCTTACCTGCCCCCCCTCCCAATACTTTATTCAAGTTGGCACCCCTGTCTCTGGCTCAGATCTTATTTCATGCAAAAATAAAAATATGAGTTTGCATTAAAAAACCCACACCTCTCCCAATGAAAAGGATGTAGGGATCTGGAGCTTCTTAATAGAGTGTGCTGCAGAAGGGTTTCCAGCTGGAGGAGCTTATCTCCCTGTCGCTGCCTGAGCTAAAAATGCTGAGCCCCCACCCCTGCTAGCCCTCCGCCCTGCCTCTGCCTTTGTCCAGGACAAAACTCAAAAGGGCCATGACTCCAACTGACCTTTAAGCCCCCCCCCCACACTTGCAAGCTAAACACTCAAATATGCAATTTTAAAAGAAAGACACTCTGCACATGCTCAGAACTACTCCCTTTAATCATATTGCAGAAGCCTGGTTTTTCTGGCATTCAAGACAGCTTGAGACCTGGTTCCAGTTCTCTTCCTGACGAGAAGGAGGAGGGAGCAAGGAGCAGGAGGGGTGTTGTCTCTATGATGGTGGTGGAATACACTTCAAGATCTTCTGGACCCATTCTTTGCTGGGGTGAGTACATAGCTTTCTGTTGTTCTTCTTCAGGTAGACTCTATGAAAAAGGAACGGCCTGCTTAGTGCCCAGTCAAAGCTGAGCAAAAGGCAGTTCTCTGCTTTGGAAGTTCCACTGCTCAGGACTGATGGGGTGTGGCTGGGTTGCAGGGAAGAGAGCTGATCCTGACATTTACCCAGTGCTGGATTTACGTATAAGCTAAACAAGCTATAGCTTAGGGCACCACTCTCTTGCCCCCCCCCATTTCCCCCCACTATTAATATACTTCTTCTTAATTGTATTTCAGTTCAACAATTACTTTGATAAAATACATATTTTGTTATGTGCAAATGGCTTTAGATACCTTTTAGGTCCATAAATTACCATATAGCATATATTCAACACAAAAAACAGCGACAATTTGTTGTTGATACAGTTGGACATATAAAGGGCCCCATTACCTTCAGTAGCTTAGGGCCTCATCAAACCTAAATCCAGCCCTGCATTTACCCTCTAAGGCCCAGGAGATCAAGGGTTAATTCCCCACTCAGCCATTAAATTGGGTGACTTTGGGCTAGTCCTAGTCTCGCAACTTAACTCACCTCACAGGGTTGTGGTGAGGATGTTATAGAAGGGGGAGAGCCACGTATACCACCTTGAGCTCCTTGGAGCGATATAAATGCTGAGCTGGGGGCTGAGGTTTCCCAAAGGCCACATGGCCAGTTCAGGGCAGAGAGGAGATTCCAGCCAGGGACCTCCTGACAACTACAAGACTTAGGGATTTCCCTGGCCCTCTAATGCCACATTCACAGTCCTTGTGGCTCTCCCTGCAAAGAATCCTGGGAACTGTGGTTTCCCTGGGGCGCTGGGAACTGTAGCTCTGTGTCACCTAAACTACACTTTTCAAGGTTCTTTTCTTGCTTAGAGCAGGGTGCTGATAACACCAAGGTTGCAGGTTTGAGCCCCATAAAGGACACCTGCATATTCCTGCATTGCAGGGGGTTGGACTAGATGATCCTCAGGATCCCTACCAACTCTGCAATTCTATGATTCTTAGAAATGGCACTTTCAACGTAAGCTGTGGATGGGATCTGTTGCAGCTTAACTTGGGGGAGTTGCTGGTATGCTGGATCTGCACAAATCTGCTGCAAATCAAGGACCAGTCCAAGGATTTGAAACAAACAGCCCTGAACATTTGATACTTTCAACATGCGGAGTTGTGCCCTCCTTCATCTAATGAAGTTTGTTGCTACTTACATGACAGCCGGCTTGGCACATGTGCTGGATGCCCATTCGTAGCATTTTATGGCCTTGCGTGGAATTGGTCTATTTACGTAATTAAGGCAGCAGGTGGCTCCTAAGGAGAGGGAGGGAATGGAATAATCTAGTGGCTTCTGTAGTGTGGAAGAGGAATGGGAGATGATGCCCCCAGAGGCTCTGGAGGTCCCAGTCTGCTGCTCTTCTGGAGGAGGAAAGTGACTGTCTTTCCTCTGATCCAGGAAACGTTCCTGGAAAGGGCTGGGATGGACCTTCCTCCCACCCACCTGAATGGATGCTTCATGGGAAGGAGTCTGAAGCCCCCTTTGGTGGACATTGCCTCCATCACAACAAGCTCAGCAAGGGACAGCCTTGAGAACTGTGGTCAACGTTGCCCGAAATGGTCGCATGAATAGCATCCTTGGGACAGAGATTAGGGAAGGAACTGCTTATGTGTGTCTGGCACCAGCTCCCCCTTTGACTATAGTTGAGGAGGCAGCAACAAGGAAGACTTACTCTTATGAGCCACATCCTGAGTCTCCTTGGCAGGTTCCACTGAAAGAGAGAAAGCAAATGAGGGTCATTATGGGTTCCTCTCTCTATGAACTGTCCACTGTTCCACAGCCATAGATATGATAATCTTTCCCCATGAAACTTTTGTTGCTAGCCTTTAACTTGGGTGGGGATGCGGGTGGCGCTGTGGGTTAAACCACAGAGCCTAGGATTTGCCAATCAGAAGGTTGGCGGTTCGAATCCCCGCGACGGGGTGAACTCCCATTGCTCGGTCCCTGCTCCTGCCAACGTAACAGTTCAAAAGCACGTCAAAGTGCAAGTAGATAAATAGGTACCGCTCCGGCGGTAAGGTAAACGGCGTTTCCGTGCGCTGCTCTGGTTCAGCAGAAGCGGCTTAGTCATGCTGGCCACATGACCTGGAAGCTGTACACCGGCTCCCTTGGCCAGTAAAGCGAGATGAGTGCCGCAACCCCAGAGTCGGTCACGACTAGACCTAATGGTCAGGGGTCCCTTTACCTTTATATCCCAGCCCCACCTGGGACTGTACCTGGGACCATCTATAGGCAAACAGGTGCTCTGTCCCAGAGCTACATGGAGAAAGGCATCCCGGCTTTGGCCTGGGGGTGGGAAAGAGGAGGGCACCCTGGCATTCACCCTCCAGAGCCTCTCCCTCCCCTGGGAAGCTGTTGACTCGCTCTCCCAGCTGCATCTCATCAGAGTTGGGGTTGGGGGCTGAGGCTTCCCTAAGGCCACCAGGTCACTGGCCAATAAAGCGAGATGAGCACCACAACCCCAGAGTCGTCCGTGACTGGACCTAATGGTCAGGGGTCCCTTTACCTTTACCTTTATGACTTGGGTGAGACTTTCTTAGGGTGGCTTTTTCACTGAGCAAAACAAGGAAATCCTGTGGCAGCTTTCTCTGGGTGAGACAAGTGCCTTTTTGCGTGCCAACTTTTCAGCTCTGTGTTTAGAAATCCCTGCGATCTCCCCACCAGTCCCCTCCACTCCTGCTAAGAGCCAGAGGCCAGTCTGGGCCAATGGACTCATTCTGGTGCCTGCACACAGTGGCACTGAGGACCAGTTGCCCTGGGGCTACATAACCAAAGGGAAGCCCTCCTAGAGTCAAAGCCTTGGTCTGTCTCTCTTACTATCATCATGCCTTGATGAGCATTTGCTGTCCAGGGCTTCCTTTACCAGCCCCACCTGGAATGCTGGAGACACACCTGGAAACTATGGCAAGCAAAGCAGGTGTCCTACTGCTGTCCTACAGCCTGTGCTGTCCTACTACTACTGCTGCTATTTTCAAAATAAGGGATAGAAGAAAAGGGCAGACTCACATGGGCAAACAGAAGCCAGGGCAAAGGTGGCCCCAAGGAAGAGGAAACCGAAGGAAGTTAAAGAGAGCTTCATGGCAGGTGGAGATGAAGGGAGGACTCTAGACCCTCCCAGGTTCCTTCCTCGACTCCTTCAATGCTCAGTACCTTCAGGATCCCCTGGTCTCTTTTTATAGACAAGTCTGGCCACCTTGTCTCTAGAATGTGGAGGTGACATCATGGGGAAAATGTATGAAGCAGCGAAGTTTCCGCTCCATCTGATAGCGATGAAGATACCGAGGGGCTGATGTCCAAGATAGAGAGGCAGTGTATGGGCCTATCATGAGGCCCATAATCTGCGGCTCCTTTTGATTGAGAAAAGGGTTGATAAGAGCCCTTTTCGTGCACCAACTCGGCTGCAGCAGCAGATCCACTTTCTGAGAAAACCCACAAAGTACTTAGATGCTTCAAAAACATCAGGCGAGGGTGGAGACCAACAGGGCAATAAGCAAGCAAAGGGCAGCCTTCACACCCCTTGCCCAAAAATTAAACAAACACACAATGCTTTAAAAATACAAGGAAACCCCTCCACCAGGCCCCCTCCCAAGGAAACCCAGCTTTTCATTATCTGCAACACCTTTCCCCTCTAAATGAAAACCAATATTTCCAACTGATAGATAAAAAATGATTGAGGAGAGGGAGACAAGGAAGACTTACTAGGAGAATGTTTTTTTTCCATTTTGTGTATAAAACAGAGACAACAATTATAGTAACAGGTGAAAAATAACGGCTGAAAAGCAAAATTATAAAAAGGCACATAGAATGAGTACAGTTGCAAGTGGGTTAAAATAAACAAGTCCAAGTAAAGAATATCAGCATTATCAGATTATTGACCTCTTTGAGTAAGGTAGAGGAGAGAGAGACAAGGAAGACTTAGGAGGATACGTTTTCTCACCTTGTGTCTTCTTGGATTCTACACCTGAAAGGGAGAAAGGAATGGAGGGCCATTATGGGTTTGCATCCCTGTGAACTGTCCGCCTCCCACAGCCATGGATATGGGAATCTTGACCCATGAAACCTTTGTTGCTAGCCAATGGTTTGGGGGAGGCATACTTTGGGGTGGATTTTTCACTGAGCAAGACAAAGGTCTGGTTTCCACGTGAGGCTCATCTGTGGCCCCGTTTCATGGGTAAGCCAAGTGGCTCTTCATGGGCCACCACTGCAGCTGCCGCTCTACACCTGGGAATCTCTGTGATCTTGCCTCTGGTCCCCTACAAGAGGCTGCAGCAGCAGTGGCACAGGGCAGAGAGGTTGCCAAAGACGTGGCAAATCTGGCCTCTAAAGAGCAAGCCGCAGCTTTTGCTGCCACTGCGGTGGTGGCAGCAGCAGAGCCAGAGGACAATGCATTCCTTGGAGGCTGGATCTGCTGCCCCAGTCGATCCTGCCACCCAAGGTGGTTGCCTCAGCATGCTTCATGGGTCAGCCGGCCCTATTGCTGTCTTAAAAATCAATTGAAAGCAGCTATATATCCCAAATAAAAAAAATACGTCAGAGAAAAGAAGGATAATAAACTCACGTGGGCAAGCAGTGACCAGGGCAAAGGTGGCCACGAAGAGGAGGAAGAAGAGGGCAGCTGGAGAGAGATTCATGGCAGGCAGAGATGAAAGAGGATTGGGGCCCTTCTAGTCTCTTTCCTTGACAGCTTTGACATTCAGTAAGCTCTAGTCTCTTCTTTATAGACGATGTTTCTAGATTGACTTCTGAAACGTTTCCACTCCACCCCAATCAAGGGAGATAGTGAGGGGTTGATGCCCAAGATACGGAGGCAGGATGTGGACGTATCAAGAGGATCATCACCTGTGGCATATTTTGATTGATAAGGGGGTTGATAAGAGCCCTTTCATGTGACACGTCCATTTCTGTGTAAACAGCCTGGGTGCTTCCATGGTCTCAGGGGAGGGTTGAGGCTTTGTGAGCACAAATGTAAAGATGCTGGAACGAGGTCCAGGAAAGGATCAGGCCATTTTAGGGTTATGGATGGGAATCAACCAGGCTGTGGGTGTAATGGAGCCATGACCTTAAGGACTCCTTTAAAAGAAAAAAGGCTACATTGTCCAAAGTGGAGACCTTCTTCCATCACTGCCTGGTGCTGGCAGAGGCCAGTTCCTGTCTGCTAGCTCCACCAAAGGCCCACCTGGACCTCCTTTTTGCCTATCTTGTTTATCAAGCCTGGATTTGCATTCTCCCTGCCAAAGCTATAGGGACCCCTGGGACCTCCCCACCACTCCAAATGAGGGTCTGCTTTTCTGCTTGAGTAGCACCCAGCTGTCAACTGGCTCTGTGGTGCTGATCACCTTCCATGCTCCTGTAGCAAAGGAGGAACTTAAACTTTACATCTGCCCCAGCTGCAACAAAACATGTCTCTCCCGCATCGGTCTCTACAGCCACAGCAGGTGCTGCAACCTTCCAACAGCTTGACCTCACCCCAAAAAGGCTCACTCCTCCATTGTCTCCCAAGGCAGATGGATGCCAACATGTAGCTTAAGGGATAGACAGGATTTTCTTGCTGAAACTCGTTTACAGCTCAGGATCCAGCAGGTCTGCTGGGTTGAGGGGCTCTGCTCAGCACCTGTGCCTGGGAAAGCCAGAACTGGTCCTGACAAAGCCCACGGTTGAATTGCTGCAATATGGCCCACATGGGGCTGCCTTCTGAAGGGTGTCCAGAAACTTTGGCTGGTCCAGGATGCAGTAGGAAGGGTTAGGGCAGGGGCTCCTCCTTGAGAATATCAAACTCTTGTTTTACAGTGTGAATGTAAGAAAAACCTGGCTGCTGGATCAGGCCATAGGGGGTCTCACTTAGACCAGAACACATGTCTCAACCAGTGGCTTATGGAAAGCCTGTGAGCAGGCCATGGCAGCAATAACCCCCTCCTCTTCTATTGCCTCCCCTGTTTCTGGCTATTCAGGGGCAGGGGGAGTGATTCAAATAGTTGCAATCAGCTATGAGAGCTGGGAGAGGAGTGGGAGGGGCGCACTACACAGAAACACATATCCTAAACACCAAAATAAAACAGAAGTTTACACACACATACATTTGCCACAAACTTTTGTGACTCTGCTCAGCATCAGAAGGTATAAATCATTTGAAGGCTCCTTCTCTGGGATGGGAGAGTTGTCTGCTATCAGACACCCCCCCCCGAGCTTTGAGAGATGGAGGACTGAATGCCTCCTCTGCCCTGCCCAGTCAGGACTGGTTGGAATTTTGCTGATGACTAGAAACATCCTAATATGTATAGGCTGGGAGAACCTGGGTGAAAAAGTGAGCTTCCCCTTCCACCCATGCTAGCCTGGCCAGATTTGAGGAGGGGCCTGCAGTCCTAGGCCCATGAAGGAGGGAATACCATTCCAGGTTTGGGTTGTTATGTTGCCTTGGCAGCTGGATTTTACCTAGGTCCTAGCCCTGGCTCCTGTGCTCAGTTCCACCATCTATTGGCCAGATTCCCAGCTTTCTTTGGAAAGGAAAGGCAGCTGTTGTTGGACTACAACTCCCATCAACTTCTAGCCATCATGGTCAATGGTCAAGGTGGATGATGGGAGTTGTAGTCCAATGACTTCTGTAGGATACCATGTTGGCTGCCCCTGTTCAATATGAGATATGAGGTGAAATGTTGAGAGCCACCACCACCCCGGCCCAGCCCAGGTCCCCACCTCAGCCTTTGGCCAGGACGAAAGGGTTGGGAATGTACATTTTCAGTTGCAAGGCTATAAATGAGAGGCACTCAACACATGATCAGCATCACTCCCTTTAATCATATTGCTTCACTTTTTGCATGGCTTTCCCCCGCCCAGCATTCAAAGCAGCTTGAGCCCTGGACTCTCTTTTCTTCCTGTGGAGAAGGAAGGGGAGGGATGTTGTCTCTATGGTGGGGGCAGTTTGCGGATGAGATCCTTGACCCACCGATCATCGGGGTTAGTGCAGATCCTTTTATTCCCCTTTGTGATGAATCTGCAAAAGGTGAAATGTCTGTTTAGTTCCAAGCTGGTCAAGGCCGGGCAAAAGGTTGTTCTCTGACTTGGGATTGACTGGGGTGGTGTTGAGGTCTAGTCCTGACATTCACCCTCTAGGACCCAGGGTCAAGGGTTCAAATACCCACATAACATGAAGCTCTATGAGTTATCTTGAGTCTAGTATAGTCTCCTAACCTACCTCACAGGATTGTTGTGAAGATGATATGGGGACAGGAGAGCCACATATACACCACCTTGCGCTCCATAGAGAGTTATAATATAAATATGGTTAACATAATCCAATCAGAGTTGAGGGGCTTAAGGCAACTTGTCCAACCCAGGGCAGAGAGGAGATTCCATCCAGGGACCTTCTGACAGCTAGAAGACTTACGAATGACTCTGCTCTCACACACTTCATACCCTTAAAGCACTCTTAATACCACTTTCACAGTTTTGGCTCTGCCCCAAGGAATCCTGGGAGTTGTGATTTCTTAAGTGTCCTGGGAACTGTAGTTCTGCAAGGGATAAACGTCACTTCTCAAGAGTCTTTCTTTAAGTGGCACCGATGTCTTTTCAATGAATGGGGTGGATGTGACCCGGGTGGACCTTAACTCAAGAGAATTGCTGGTGGGCTGGATTTGTACAGATCATTAGCCAAGTACATGAAGTTGGCTGCAATTCAGTGATGAGCCAAACAATTGAAAAGAAAGAAAACCCTTTGTTACTTTGGAACATGCAGAACGTTCAGATGTTTCTGTTTTTTTTATTATTATTAAAAAAAATAATAAAAAATAAACTTGCTGCTACTTACATGATAGCCGGCAGGGGGCAGGTACTGCCTGCATACTCATAGCTAACCAAGAGCTTGAGTGGAATGGGTCTCTTTGCATATTTCATGCAGCAGTGGCTTGAGCCTGTGAAGGAGAGGTGAGGATTGGAACAGTTTAGTGGCTTCTGTACCATGGAACGTGAAAGGGGGATAGTTTTCACAGAGGCTCTGGGAGGTCCCAGCCTCTCCTGGAGAGGGGAAGTGTTCATTCTCCTTCCGATCAAGGGAGGTTCACTGGGGAGGGCTGGAATAGACCTCCTTCACTCCCCATCCACCTGAACTGAAAGGAGCCTGAATCTCCCTGCAATGGATGTTCCCTCCCACACAACAGGCTCAGCCTGGGGCAGCAGGGGCAGCCTTAAAAACTGAGGCCTGAAATATGCTGATAGGACTGTCACATGGAAGATGGAGCATGCTTTCTTTTCCTGCTGCTCCAGAGAGGAGGACCCAAACCAATGAATTCAAAAAACAGGAAAGGAGATTCCGACTCAATGTTAGGAAGAACTTTCTGAGGGTAAGAGTCATTCAACAGTGGAACAGGCTCCCTTGGAAGGGGTGGAATCCCCTTCAATTGAGCTTTCTAAGCAGATGTTGGATGGCCACCTGTCAGGGGTGCTGTAGTTGTGATTGCTGAATGACAGGGGGTGGACTAGAGGACCTTTGGGGTGCCTTCCAACTTTACAGTTTTATGATTCTATGAAACGGCTGTCTGAACAGCATCCTTAGGACAGAGTAGAGAAGGAACTGCCCATGTGAATCTGGCACCAGCTTCCTCTTTGAGTATGGTTGAGGAGGGAGGACAAGGAAAACTTACCATCACGACCTTCATCCTGGGTCTCCTTGGTGTCTTCCCCTGATGGAGAGAAATGAATGGCAACTCACTATAGGTTGCTCTCCCTTTCAACCATCCACCATCCCATTGCCAAGGATATGGGATTCTTTGCCCTGTGGAACTTTCATTGCTAGCCTGTGACTTGGGTGAGACATTTCTTTTTTCCTTTCTTAATTTTAATTTTTAATTTTCAGAAGGTTGCAAATTCAATACACTTTGTGTATCTCCTTGTAAGGAGATCCAGAGACCAGTCTGGGTGGGCAGACTCACTCTGGGGCCTGTGCCACTTCAGCTCTGAGAACCCGTCACCCTGGCGCCACAGAGCCAAAGAGAAACCCCCTCTGGCCCCATTACGGAGCACACACTGTGCAAAAATGTGTATATTCGGAGCTTTCTCTAAAAAGCTGATGAATTTTTATGAGAGCTTTTAAATAAGAGAACGGGGAAACAATGTGGAAATTCAGAAAACAGACCTGACAATTGGAAAAACGGGGAACAAAGAAAGAGGGAATGTGACTGAATCATCACCCATTGCTAGGCCCTATCCTAGTTATAAAGCACTTAAATATTTTTTAACTCTCTAAGTATTGTACAAATCTATCTATCTATCATCTATCTATCATCATCATCTATCTATCTATCATCTCCCTCTAATAAAAGTAGCCTGCTGGATCAGGCCAATGGTTCACCTAGTCCAGCATCCTGGTCGCACAGTGAAGGAACAGTTCCTATGGTAAACCAGCCAGCAGGATTTCAGCAAAAGAGCACTCTCCCCTCCTGTGGTTTCCAGCAACTTTCTCCCCCACCCCTCCCCACCAGCCCCTCTCTATAATTATTACACTCTAATGATGAAAGCCATCCTGCCCATCTTTCAGCTGTAAAGCAGGGTCTAAATCTCAGGCACACAGGATGCTGCCCTATCTTGAGTCAGAGCCCTGGTCCATCTCTCTTACTAGCATCATTCACTGGAGAGCATTTGCTCCCCAGGTCTTCAGGTAGCGAGTCCTTTACCAGCCTTACCTGGAAATGCTGGAGTCACACCTGAAACCTATGGCAAGCAAAGCAGGTGCTTTTCCGCTGACCTACAGCCTGTGCCCCAGAAGAGGAGAGGAGAGGAGGATGGATAGTCACCCTTGACTCACCTGAAGAGGCATCAGCCAGGGCAAAGGTGGCCACAAGGAGGAGGAAGACGAGAGCAGCCAAAGAGAGCTTCATGGCAGGTGAAGACGGAGAGACACTTTCCAGACTTCTTCGTTTATTCAGTCCTGGGTACCTGAGGCTCCCCCAGATTTCTTTTTATAAAGGATTCTGGCTACCCAAAATCTAGAATGCAGAGCTGATGTCATGAGACAATGGCTTTGTCAGAAGCATCGCAGCTCCCCCCCCAGCTGATGCCAAAGGAGATAGCGAGGGGTTGATACCCAAGATTGGGAGGCAGGAGTTTATCATCTGTGGCATCCTTTTGTTGATAAGGAGGCTGATAAGAGCCGATTTGTTGACCAAACCTGCTGCTGCAGCAGATTCACTTTCTGACCAAACCTGCCAATTTCTGTGTAAACAGTTCAGATGCTTCAGAAGTAGATAGCTGGTTTATGTGTCACGTCAGCAGATGTAGAATCCATCCACCAGCTAAGGACCTCTTTGGAGAGAGATGACTTGACCATGCTCTGATAACTTTCAGGCTGGATTTTTGTAATGCGCTCTATGTGCAGCAGCCAGTTTACTGGCGGGGGTTCTATTTAGATCTCATACAAACCCCTGTTCTAAAATAGCTTCACTGGTGCCAGATTCTGGGTCCAATTCAAGGGGCTCATGCTAGTGTTTAAAGCCCTAAAGGACTTAGTCCTCAAATATTTGAAAAGTTGCCTCCTTCCCTACAGGCTATCTTGGGTGTTGCAATTGGCAAAGGGGTAGTTCCTCCACTCTCAGAGGTTTGGAGTGGTGGCAGGGCCTTCTCTACAGCAGCCCCTAAGTTGTGGAACTCCCTCCCCACAGAGGTGCATCTGGCATCTTCATTGTACAGCTTTCAGAGGATGCTGAAGACCCACTTCTTTACCCTTGCTATTAACACTTAAGATATGCATAGTTTTAGGACCCATCTTATTTTTATAGTTGTAGGTTGCTTAAAAAAAAAATTAAGGTTGTGTTTTAATGATGTAACCTGCCCTTAACCTTATGGTTAAGTGTGGGTTGATAATGATAGTAACCTAATAGTCCTAATAGTAACATTGTAGGTTTTAGGGGTTAGCCTGGATGATGCTCCAAGTCGCTTCCAATTCTTGGGGTCTGGCACTCACAGTGGGTTGGAGATTAACAGAAGAAGTTGCTGAACTAGTCAGACAGGTTTCTTTGTGAGACAGTGACCTTAGCTGACCACTTCAGGTTCCTCATCAGGATGAATGAGCTAGGATACAAGAACTACAACTAAGTGAGGATGCCACCCACTCTTAACTTGGACAGCTGCTCCAGGTCACTGAGAGGTCAAAGAGAATTACAGTGGTACCTCGGGTTAAGAACTTAATTTGTTCTGGAGGTCTGTTCTTAACCTGAAACTGTTCTTAACCTGAAGCACCACTTTAGCTAATGGGGCCTCCTGCTGCCACCGCGCCGCCAGAGCACGATTTCTGTTCTCATCTTGAAGCAAAGTTCTTAACCCGATGTACTATTTCTGGGTTAGCTGCGTCTGTAACCTGAAAAGTCTGTAACCCGAAGCGTCTGTAACCCGAGGTACCACTGTAATGGCACAGGTCATCATTTAGGGTGACCCAAGCAGTTTCTGTGCCAAAACCAGGCCTAAACCTAAACTGAAATGTATCTAGTTCCTGGACCCACATTGGAGGAGAGGGCTTTTGCCCTCGATTCCTGCTTGCAAGTTCCCACAGGCCTCTGGTTGGTCACTGTAAGGACATGATGCAGGACTAGCTGGGCTGTTGGCAGTGGCGTAGCGTGGGGGGTGCAGGGGGGGCGGGCCGCACCGGGCGCAACATCTGGGGTTAGGGCAAATCCATGGGTTAGGGGGCGCAAATCCACGGGTTAGGGGGCGCAAATCCACGGGTTAGGGGGCGCAAATTACTTGCCTTGCCCCGGGTGCTGACAACCCACGCTACGCCACTGGCTGTTGGCCTCATCCAGCCGGTGCTCTTTCATACCCTCCAACATTTTGGGAGGGCAAATTGGTTCACCTCTACACACCATCCTGCTGCCCCACTGCCTGCCCCCTCACCTCCTCCCTGCCTCCTCTTTCGCTTGCCAGCTGCTGCCCCCCCTTGTGCCATTGTCTGCCTCCTCCTCCTCTGCCCCCTCCATGGCTTCCACCGCCTCGTCCACCTCTGCTGGTACTTCCAGAAGCTGGCTTCCATAAGTTCTGCGATGGAAGGAGGAGGAAGAGTGGTGACGCGTGGGGGCAAGGTAGGTTTTGCTTCCATTTATTTTGGTCCCATGCACTGGTGTGAGTCAACTGACTTGGGCCACAGTGTGGGACAAAGAAACAGCCACCTTCTGCTCCACAGCCAGAGCACAGGAGCCAAAATGGGACATCCAAGATGGGGATCAGAAGCCAGGGCAGCTTCTGTCAATCTGGGACATCCCACTTAAAACGGGACGGTTGCGCTGCATACTCTTTTCACACCCTTCTGTTATGTTCCTATGGAAGCAGCTGGCTTGTGTCATCTGCTGGACCACCCCTTGTTCCTTGCATCCACCTCTAGGTTGCCACAACACCTCCTGACTCAGTCTCACTCAATGCTGGCCTCAACTGTCCCCCGGTTACCCCCAGAGCCACCTCAGCTAGGCAAGGGGTCAGGGCACCATGAATCATTTGGATAAGGAAGGAGTGGTTTATGTCTCTTGAAAGAGATGCTACTTCCTTCCTAGGCACAAACATACACTCTTTCTCTTGCTCAAAAATAGAACGTCTGCGTTGCTGTGCTGTATGACGCAGCATTATGGGGGCAGTGTTCCCTTTTTGTTCCTGGAGTGCATAAGAGCCAACGCCTAGGGGCTGAGGTCCCTCTGGTCCCCCCATTAAATATTTGAAGCAACTGGAGAGCTGCCTTTTATCAGGCTTCTGATGAATTTGCCCCAAAGCAGATGTTTTTCCTCTTGCAGATTCATCACAAAGAAGAACTAGAGGTTCTGTGCTGACCCCTTCAGCCAGCCTGCCCAATATGGATCCCAGTCTTTTTCTTCCCCGTCTTCCTTCCAGCACACCTTGCTCTAAAGACTCTCTTTTCCTGACACCTCAAACACACACCCCATCAGCATGGCAACCTCTGCCTGCCCAGGCCCAAGATTCCTCTTAGATGGGTCATCAACCCCCTTTTGTCATGTTAATACCTCTATTCCATGCAAGACCCTGGCATGGAAAGAAAGCTTAGCCTGTACTTTTCCACTGGACTCCAATCTTCGCTTCAGTGCTCAAAATAATCGAAATCCTACTATTTATTAATTTCCAAGGTTTAGTCTCCCCCCCAAAAAAAATCTATTACAATACTAAAGTGCTGAAATTTGATCCCATAGAGATATGTGGCACAAAACAAGGGGGCTTGTTTTCTTGCCTGCTCTTTGCCCCTTTCCTGATGCCCCTCACAGATTCATTTAGAGAGAATTGTGGCCACCTTTGGTTGAAACTGTTGTGCAAGTAGTACCCCCATGACAGTGAGTAGAGAAGGAACGGTCAATGCAAATTTGTCACCTGCTTCCTCTTTGAGTGTGGTTGCGGAGAGAGGACAAGGAAGACTTACTATCACGAGCGTCATCCTGGACCTCCTTGGTGTCTTCCCCTGACAGAGAGAAATGAATGACGGCTCAATATAGGTTGCTCTCCCTTTTAACTGCCCACCACCCCATTGCTAAGGATATGGGAAATTTTGCCCTGTGAAACTTTTCATTGCTAGTCTGTGACTTGAGTGAGAATTTCTTAGGAGTGACTTTTTTGCTGAGCAACACAAAGGAGTTGTCACACGAGGTCTCATTGTGGCACCTTCTCATAGGTGAGATTGGCACTTTTGGGGGAGCCAGCATTTCAGCTCTACATTTGGAAATGCCCTTGATTTTGCCTGCTATTACCTCCTACTGAGGAGACGCAAGGCCTGTCTGAGTGGAGAGACTCAGTCTGGTTCCTGCACCACTTCAGTCCTGAGGACCACTTGCTCTGGGGCTACAGAGCTGGGGGGAAGGCCCCTCTGGCTCCCTCCATCAGATGGGCAAATGACTGAAAGTTTCTCCATGTAGGGTATGAAACAAGTAATTATATTGTCATTACATTGCTGTCTTGAAATCAATCAAAAGTGGGTATAAATCTACTGAATCACAAACATGTAAGAGAAGAGAAGGGTAGACTCACATTGGCTAGCAGCGGCCAGGGCAAAGGCAAGCACAAGTAGGAGGAAGGTGAGGGCAGTTGCAGAGAACTTCATGGCAGGTGGAGGTGGAGAGAGGACTCAGGGACACCTTGACTCTCAATACCTTGAGGTCCCCCCTGGTCTCCTTTTATAGGAAAATTGTCAAGGATAATTTCAAAACAGTTTCCACTCTACCCAAAAGCAAGGGAGATAGTGAGGGGTTGACGCCCAAGATAGGATGTGGACGTATCTTGAGGCCCATCATTCATGGCATATTTTGACTGACAAGGGTGTTTTCTTGGGCCAGGCCCATTTCTGGGTAAAGAGCTCAGATGCTTCCAAAGCATCAGGGAAGGGCTGAGGACCTGTGAGGGCAAACATAGGAGAACTGGAAGAAGGTCCAGAGAAAGTTCAGGCCATTTTAGGGTTATGGGTGGGTAGCAACTGAATTTGAATCCATTGATTTAAGTTGTATCCTCCAGGGAAGTAGAAAGCAAGCTTGCTCCATTGCTCAGGTGACAGCCCTTCAGATATTTTAAGAAGACTCTCATGTCACCTCTCAACCTTCTTCTACAGGCTGAACATCCCCAGCTTTCCCAACCATCCCCCATAATGCTTGGTTTCCATGCCCTTAGTCATCTTGGTCACCCTTCTCTACATACCTCTTGCCTTGTCAATATCCTTCTTAAACTGTGGTGCCCCACACAGGTGGGGGTCAGGTGTGGTCTGACCAAGGCAGAATAGAGTGATAGGAAATTATACTTCTGTTGATGCAGCTTAGATTTACATTAGCCTTTTTTGAAGTTATTCAGTCCCAGACAGTTCTAGTTTCCTCCCAAAGTTACCATATTCTTCCATGTATAAGATGCCCCCATGTATAAGATGCCCCCTATTTTTGGGGAGTCCAAATTAAGAAAACACCCCTTAGCACTGCCCGTGTATAAGATGAGCCCCAATTTTAAACCTATTTTTTTTGTTAAAAAACCTAGTTTTATACACGGAAAAATACGGTATTTCCTTCTTGTTGTCAAACCTATTTGAACAAGGATTCCCACCCCCTCCCAAGATTTTGCGATTATTTTTATTAGTTTTCAATTACAGTCCAATAATAGCCTCATTATAACAATACCAATTTATAATATATTAATACCAATCATTCAAATACCGAATTATAAAATTTAGTTAAAGTGGCTCCCACACTTGCTAGATTTGATGGTTTTCTTTATTTCTGCATTCCAAAATCTTATTGATTTCAATTACATTCCAGTCATAATAATAATCCCTCATACAACTGCAATATTAATAACTTCTATTCGTGTTGACACATTAAATGATTTATAAAACTATAAGTGAGGAGCTCAAACTACAGTATATCCTTATTTTTCCTGTGTGTGGCAATTATTCTGTCCATGTTGTTTCTTCCTGTCCTTGTAAGATATTATGTCTTTCTTCCCCCCTGGTTGTTGCTGTTATCCCTCATGCCTTGGGCGAAACTGATATCCCATTGCTGATCCAGAAATTTCTCCATCGCTCCATCTGCAGCTTTAACAACAACTGCAAAAGTCACTCTATCCCAGTAAATATTACCTGTTGTCACCATTTTTCCTCAGCCTGGAAAGAGAGTGGTCTGTTGAACTGCAGATGACTCAATAAAGAACCTTATCAGTTCCTTGGCATTTCACAGACTCCTTTCATCCTTCCTTCCAACTAAAGATATATGAGCAATTATACTTCCAATTAAATTAAAATCCAAGCCCTCTTAGCGTTATTCAGTTCACTTCATAAATAATAGAAGATGGGGAAGAGTCAGCTCTAAGTTTCCATCATAAACCTTTTGCAAAATAGAGCTTCCCTCCCTTTTCCCTTTTTTTTACACACATGGTTCCATTTGATGTCATATTCCATATTTATAATCCAATTTCTTCCATCCCCACTTGTACAAATATAATCTGAACTAACATTCAGAGGAAGGTTGCCGAATCATAAATGTAGAGAAGAAAACTTTAAATAAAGAAACCGTAGGCTCCCCTCCCCTGTCTTTTTAAACCGAATGAAGTCTTATCTCAAGTACAAATCTTAAAGTCCTTGCAGTTGGTTTGCTCCGCAGTTTGTGATCTCATCTCTTCTAGCACACACCTGTACTTTACTCCAATTAAGCTCTAATTAACAGGAGAACCTCTGCTTCTTAATGATGGCGTTGTTTTCAGCAGGCGAAGTGCTGAACCCCAGGAAAGTGCAGGGAACCCTGGAGTCTCTCACTGCTCAGAAACTGGGGTGCATGTCACAACATAAAATTATATTGGGGAAAATTCCTTGCCCAGAATGTATATATTTGGCAAAATTGCGTACAAATGTGGATACACCAGGGGAAATATATGTGGAAATTGATGTGGGTTTTTGCACAGGCTTTTAAAAGAAAAATTGATGCAGAAATGTAGAAAATGGAACTTCCAAGTTGGAAAGAATGAGAAACTCAGAGAAACCCAATGAGCCGCTTTTCTTGCCTCCTCCCCAATTAAGCTACAGAACGAAGCTGAACCCTTGAGAGCAGGATGGGGGACGACGACGAACCAGAATGAACCAGTCTGAGGCCCAGAAGGATTCCATTTTTGCCCTGAGGTTTATTCACATGAAAGGTGTTTGTAGTGACGCTTTACAGAAAAAACCTTTAGACTATCTCACTTCCCTTGTGGAAAACAATAATACAAAAACACGGAACTGCTTAAAATATGCTGACATAAATAAAATAAAATACATTCTATTAAAGTGCAACTGTCACATGGGTGGGTGTGGGTGGCTGTGCGTGTTCCGCACACGGCAAGGCTTTCGTGCACTTGGTTTTCTCATTCCTTGCTGGGTGTTGTCAGTGTTTGGGAGAGACTTTGGATACGTTCCTGGGTCCATGCGGCACTGGGGTCTGCACACTGCCGCCTATTCGCTTTCGTGGTAAATCTGCAAAGAGAGAAATGCCTGTTTAGTGCCCAGCCAGCCAGAGCGTCAGAAGCTCTGCACTGTCTACACTGACTGGCAGCAGTGGCTCTGTGAAGTTTTGGGAAGGACTGACGTGGGTGGCGCTGTGGGTTAAACCACAGAGCCTAGAACTTGCTGATCAGAAGGTCGGCGGTTCGAATCCCCGTGACGGGGTGAACTCCCATTGCTTGGTCCCTGCTCCTGCCAACCCAACAGTTCGAAAGCACGTCAAAGTGCAAGTAGATAAATAGGTACCACTCCGGCGGGAAGGTAAACGGCGTTTCCGTGCGCTGCTCTGGTTCGCCAGAAGCGGCTTAGTCATGCTGGCCGCATGACCCGGAAGCTGTATGCCAGCTCCCTTAGCCAATAAAGCGAGATGAGCGCCGCAACCCCAGAGTCGGTCACGACTAGACCTAATGGTCAGGGGTCCCTTTACCTTTATATCCCAGCCCCACCTGGGACTGTACCTGGGACCATCTATAGGCAAACAGGTGCTCTGTCCCAGAGCTACATGGAGAAAGGCATCCCGGCTTTGGCCTGGGGGTGGGGAAGAGGAGGGCATCCCTGGCATTCACCCTCCAGAGCCTCTCCCTCCCCTGGGAAGCTGTTGACTCGCTCTCCCACCTGCACCTCCTCAGAGTTGGGGTCAGGAGCTGAGGCTTCCCTAAGGCCACCAGGTCACTTCCAGGATGGAGAGGCGATTCCCTGAAGCCCCCTGATCTGGTATGGAATTGCAAAGGGGCTTTGGCCTCTGCAGCGATTGCTAATAGTTTGTAGCTTGGCTGATCACCCACGAATTGTTTTCAGAGTTTTTCATACTTACACGACAGCTGGCAGGGAGCACTTGCTGCTTGCATAGTCATAAGACGCCAGGAGTCTGAGTGGTATGGGCCTCATAACGTATTTCTTACAGCAGTAGCCTGAGTCTGTGGGAGAGAAGAGCGGAAGGGAGTGAACAAATGACTTCTGCTTCCTGCAGTCTTGATTTGACTCCACAGGGGATTGGACCTGAGATCTTCTACATTCAAGGCAGTTGCTCTGTCACTGAGCTTCTTCCCCCAAAGTAAGATTCTAGTCCCAAGGATTCTGAATCAAGGACTGTTATTAAATATAGGAAGCTACTTTATACCAAGTCTGACCATTGGTCCATGTAAGCCAATATTGACTACACAGACTGGCAGCAGCAGCTGTTCGGGATTTCACGCCTAACCCAGCCTAACCTAGAGATGTGGCTGGGATTGAACACGAGACCTGCATTCAAAGCAGATGCTCTGGCATTGAGTTACTGTTCTTTCCCTAAAACTATCCACAGTGATGAGTGCTGAAATCTTAGAGGGCTAATTTCATAGGCACATAAGAGGCTACCTTTCAGCAAGTCAACCCATCTAGCTCACTATGGTCTGCAATGACTGGCAGTGGCTCAGTGTGGTGTCAGATGTGGGGCATTCCCAGCCCTACCTGGAGATGCTGGGGAGTGAACCTGGGACTCTCTCTCTGGCCAACAGAGGTGCCTTGGGGAGGGTTGCAGTGGGGCCCTGCTCTCCTCCCAAGCAAACCCTTGGGAGGGGACCATCCCGCCTTCACTGTGCTCCCCCTAAAGAATATAAGAGGAGCCATGCTATCCTCCATGAATTGAACTAATGCTCTTCTAAAGTCCTCCAGGTTGGTGGCCATCATAGGCTCCAGTGGAAAGGAGTTTTAAAATAACATCTGAAGCACCTTGCTGCATCAGGCCAGTAGCCCATATAGTCCAGCATCCTCTTCGCACAATGGCCAACCAGATGCCCCAATAGGAAGCCCACTAGTGGGACCCAAGCACACTCCCTTCCCGTGGGTTCCATCAACTTCAGAAGTGCCGCTGTCTCCAACCACAGAGGCAGAGCGTAGCCACCATGGCTGGTGGCCACCGATAGCCCTCTCCTGCTTGGCCCAGCTCCTGCGGTAGCAGGAGCAGCCAGGAGTGCAGGACAGCCTTGGAATAAGATGGTGGTGCGGACTATGGTCCCCAAGGCTTGAGATGCCTTTGGCAGTGATGCTGTGAAGAAGGAAAGTGGGACTTACCTATATGAGACTGAGCCTGGGAGAAGAGGAGGGTAGTGATGGTCAGCAGGAAAGCAAAGGCAGCAATGAAGCTCTTCATTTTTGCTTGTGGAATGGAAGAGGAGGCTTGTTGCTCAAAGCTGAGGGTGCAGAAGCAGTCAAGGTCCAAGCTCTCGGTTGCTCCAGAATGAGCTCCATGAGTTTCCCCTTCTTCTCTTTATACAGGCAGATGGGGGTTCCTTGGAAGGCGAATCACTCAGGAGTGACGAAATTCCAGCCCCAATTTTGCTTACTCTGGAGAAGCGTCCAAATTAGCCAGCGGGGGAGGGAAGAGGAAGTGAAAAAGAGATTCTGCAATCCCCTGCTGGTCCTGCAGGTGGGTGCATCTGCTCAGGAAGAGAAGGCAAGGAAGTGTTTCGGTTCCAACAGGAAAGTTTTCAGCACCAGATCTCAGAGGGATGAGAACGAGCACAGCAATCTGTGGAACATTTCCAAGAGGGAGGCAGCAGTAGGGGCTTTTTTTGTTCTTGCAGATGCACAAGAAATAACAGCACACTGAGAAGATTTTCTGCTAGGGGTTATAGGGACAGAAATTCCAAAGAAGATAGTTAAGTTATTTATGTATATAACTTCAGCTGCAAGGATTCTCCCCAACCCCACCCCGAAACTGAAGGATGAAGAGGTTTCCACTAAAGAAGAATGAATAAAGAAAGTGATGGACTGAATCAGCAAAGTTACCAGCTAAAATAAGAGAACTTAATGATGCTTGTTTCACTGAAGAATGGAAACCTTTTTCGGATTATTTAAATAAATATTATAGTATAAGGAACCCGTGAGCAGGATTTGAACTATAAGCAACAGAAAGAATTAGAAATTATTGTATCGTCCTAACCTAACGTAACCTTGACCTTGAACGATAGGTCAAGAATTAGTGAAAGGGAAATGCAAATTATTTATGTATGTGACAACCGCGTCAAGAATTTTAATAGCTCAAAATTGGAAGTCTGGAGAAATGCCAACAAAAGAACAATGGCAAGAAAAACTGATGGATTATGCAGAGTTAGCAAAGTTAACAGACAAACTACATGAAAAAGACAACAGTGACTTTAAAAAGGAATGCGAACCTTTTGCAATCTATCTGCAGAAACAACAAAAAGAAATGGACTCATTGGCAGGATTTGAATAAACCTTCACCACTTTATTGAATTTAAATATGGAGGATAACAATGTAACAAGATTTAATACAGTGGTACCTCGGGTTAAGTACTTAATTCGTTCCGGAGGTCCGTTCTTAACCTGAAACTGTTCTTAACCTGAAGCACCACTTTAGCTAATGGGGCCTCCTGCTGCTGCTGCACCACTGGAGCACAATTTCTGTTCTCATCCTGAAGCAAAGTTCTTAACCCGAGGTACTGTTTTTGGGTTAGCGGAGTCTGTAACCTGAAGCCTATGTAACCTGAAGCCTATGTAACCTGAGGTGCCACTGTAGTGTACACACATGCAGAATACAACAAATAATGTAACACCCCAGAAGGGGAAGATGAGGGAAGTCGGGGGGGGGGACTTGGGGAATCATATTTTTCTTTTTTCTTGAGATAATGTTATAGTGATGAATATAAAATTGTAAAACTGGATAAAATATATATATCGTGATTATAATATAAGAGAGAGAAAGTAGGGTGCAGCATGGGAAGTTGATAAAACAAAAGAAAAAAATATTACGTATTGGAATTATATGTGAAATTTGTGGAAATTTAATAAATTTCATTTTTTTAAAAAAAGAAATAGCAGTGCATTGTTAAACTATGAAACTCATTTCTGTAGGAGGCAGTGATGGTTGTTAGCTTGGATGGCTTTAAAAGAGCACTGACAAATTCATGGAGGAAAGGGCTATCGAGCACTACTAGCCATGATGGCTATGTTCCCCCTCCACAGCTGGAGGCAGTGATGTTTCTGAACACCAGTTGCTGGAAACCACAGGAGGGAAGAGAGGTCTTGCACTCAGTGCCTGCTTGTGGGTTTCCCGCAGACATCTGGTTAGCCACTACGAGAACAGGATGCTGGACCAGATGGGTTTTGGGCTAATCCAGCAGGGATCTTCTTAGGTTCTTAAATCCAGCGAGGGCTGCTCAAGAGAAGCAAGAGGAGTGGGTCTTACTCCATTTCTGCAAGTAGAATTGGATTAGGAAGAGGAGCTGCCCACCTTAAGCCACCGGCCACCGGCCACCCGATTCTGCCCCCAATACCCGGCCAGCAGCCAACATGGGTGGACATATTTCACTCTAGAGCCTGCAGACTCTTCGATGCTCCAGGGTGGCACCTGCCCTGTGGAACGCCCTCCCATCAGATGTCAAGGAAATAAACAATTACCTGACTTTTAGAAGACATCTGAAGGCAGCCCTGTTTAGGGAAGTTTTTAATGTTTGATTTCTATTTTTAATATTCTGTTGGAAGCTTCCCAGAATGGCCAGATGGGCGGAGTATAAATAAATGATGATGATGGTGATGATGATGATGCTAGCTCATTTGTTTTTTCATTTCATAGAATTGGAAGGGACCCTAAGGTCATCTAGCCCCGGCCCAGGCAACGCAAGAATTACAGCTAAGGAATCCCTGACAAACGACCATTCAGCCTCTGCTTAAAAACCTCCAAGGAAACCTCCGCTGCCTGCTACAACCTCTGGAAATGTTGGTGGTTGAGATTCAGTGTTGTGCCAAGGGTACCATTCTATCAGTGCAGATATTTCTGCTTGCCAGACAACACCACCTTCCCCTCTTTTTGCCCCCATGTGCTGTTCCAGGGGTTCTTCTGACTCTCCCAAGCAGATTTGGGAAGGGCACAAGGGAAGAGGATTGTGGAAGGTGGGGGTAAGTCCTATCGCTCTGGCAGGACTCACCATGTTGGCTTATGCTAATGCAGGCCCTCCAGATGCTTGGGACTGCAATTCCCACCCTCCCTGACCACTGGTCCTGTTAGCTAGGGATGATGGGAATTGCACTCCCAAACATCTGGAGGGCCGGAGTTTGCCTATGCCTGTGCTAATGCAACAACCTAGTTGAATCTAACCTTCTATTTTTTTTTATTATAAATACAGTGGTACCTCGGGTTACATACGCTTCAGGTTACATACGCTTCAGGTTACAGACTCTGCTAACCCAGAAATATTACCTCGGGTTAAGAACTTTGCTTCAGGATGAGAGCGGCGCGGCGGCAGCGGGAGGCCCCATTAGCTAAAGTGGTGCTTCAGGTTAAGAACAGTTCCAGGTTAAGAACGGACCTCCGGAACGAATTAAGTACTTAACCCGAGGTACCACTGTAATCTTCATTATTATTATTTTAACAATAGGAACAACAAACACCACATTTCCTAAACAGGAGCTGTAAAACACCGAAATAGGAAATTCCATAGTACAGTAGTAATATACACAACAGCAGTTTTATTGTTCAGTGAATATAACATACTGTGGCACGCCTCCTCTGTTTCTGAGCGCAGTGAGACTCCAGGGGTTCGTGTTCCCCTTGGTGTGAGCCATGGTGGAGGCTGTGCTGTCTTTGGGATACAGTGGTACCTTGGAAGTCAAATGAAATCTGTTCCGGAAGTCCATTCAACTTCCAAAACATTTGGAAACCAAGGCGTGGCTTCCAATTGGCTTCAGGAAGCTCCCGCAGCCAGTCGGAAGCCACAGAAGCTGCGTCGGACGTTCGGGTTCCAAAGAACGTTCACAAACTGGAATACTCACTTCCGGGTTTGCAGCATTTGGGAGCCAAGACGTTTGAATCGCAAGGTGCTTGGGATCCAAGGTATGACTGTATATGGTTTATTTGCACATATATACATACTGAGTTGACAGTGGAGGGGTTCACAGCATCAACACCCAGGAGAGCCTTGATTCAAACTATAGGGTTGCTGTACATTCGGAATTTCCCAGACATAACCAGAATACTGCAGCCGCAAGCAGTGTCCAGGTGGAAATCGGAACATCTGGGGAAATCTAGACGTATGACAGCCCATGCCGGCAGTGTCATTCTTGCCAATTTCCCTCAGGAATAACTCAAAGACGTCCAATTTCTTTGGGATGTTGCTAAACTAAGAAAAGCTTGACAACTTTGCCCCTCCCCCCCCCAGAAAAGCTCAAACAACTTTTCTGTTCGGGTTTTCACTTTTTGAAACATGGCAACCCTCTTCAAACAGAAAGCAATCATTGCCCCGACTCTCTCTCCAGCTTGCTGCTTGTTGTTTTGCTCACATCAGTCCGAAAACTCTCTGCTCTGGCTTTGCCTTTCTAACTATTTGCGGGTTGAGGGAGGGGCCCCACTCATTTGCCATCTTGCACAGATTCCCTTTCCTTGTTCTCTATATTGACCCATCACCCAGGCTACCATCTCACTAGAGGGCCAAGAACTAGAATTCCAAGAACTAGAAGCCTTGATGGATCCAGGGATTAGAAGGGTCTTGGCATACAGCCTAACGCCCCCACCTAAGTCATAACAATGCAAAAATCATAAAATAACATAACAAACTAATTGAACTACAAATAATATGTAATAAATTACGATGCATGTTAAAAAAGAAACAAAACCAAAATACAGTGCAAAGTCTTAAAATAAACAATGCTTTGAGATGGATTAAATCTGGTCCAGTATTTTAGAGGTCTTGCATATGCGCTCTCTCTCTCTCTCTCTCTCTCTCTCTCTCTCTCTGTGTGTGTGTGTGTGTGTCTGTGTGAGTGTGTCCACCCACCCACCAACCCACCCCATCTTTTGGGAAGCAAGGCTACCAAAGGCATTTTTATTTTGCAGGGTAAAAATTAGGGGTTACCCATATGATATCATTCACACTGGTTTTTTAACACATTTAGCTGATTTTATTATTGGTTTTCATTTGGCTACAAATCTATGTAGCACCTTAAAGACCAACTAAGTTAGTTCTTGGTATGAGCTTTCGTGTGCATGCACACTTCGTCAGATACACAGATACAAATTTATTTTTTTTTGTTTTGACTATGGCAGACCAACACGGCTACCTTTCTGTAACTACAAATCTATGGTGCAACTGCATTTGGAGCACTCTACTGTGCA
The DNA here is from genome assembly GCF_964270895.1 of Podarcis filfolensis. Taxonomy (NCBI): domain Eukaryota; kingdom Metazoa; phylum Chordata; class Lepidosauria; order Squamata; family Lacertidae; genus Podarcis; species Podarcis filfolensis. The sequence continues at coordinate 16,004,865 of NC_139618.1, read as the reverse complement.
CAGTTCTGGCTGCCTTACCTCAAAAAGCATACAGTGATACCTTGGGTTAAGAAATTAATTCGTTCCGGAGGTCTGTTCTTAACCTGACACTGTTCTTAACCTGAAGCACCACTTTAGCTAATGGGGCATCCTGCTGCCGCCGCACCACCAGAGCACGATTTCTGTTCTCATCCTGAAGCAAAGTTCTTAACCCAAGGTACTATTTCTGGGTTAGCGGAGTCTGTAACCTGAAGCGTATGTAACCTGAGGTACCACTGTATTATAGAGTTGGGGAAAAGGTTCAGAAAAGGGTCAACAAAATTACCGAGGGGATGGAGTAGCTTCCCTATAAGGAAAATTGCAGGATTTGGGACTCTTTAATTTAGAGAAAGGGTGGCGCTGTGGGTTAAACCACAGAGCCTAGGACTTGCTGATCAGAAGGTCAGCGGTTTGAATCCCCGCGACGGGGTGAGCTCCCATTGCTCGGTCACTGCTCTTGCCAACCTAGCAGTTCAAAAGCACGTCAAAGTGCAAGTAGATAAATAGGTACCGCTCCAGCGGGAAGGTAAACGGCGTTTCCGTGCACTGCTCTGGTTCGCCAGAAGCAGCTTAGTCATGCTGGCCACATGACCCGAAACTTGTACGCCGGCTCCCTCGGCCAATAAAGCGAGATGAGCGCCGCAACCCTAGAGGCGGTCACGACTGGATCTAATGGTCAGGGGTCCCTTTACCTTTACCTTTAATTTAGAGAAAAGGCGAGCAAGAGGCAACATGGTTTAAGCTTAAATTGTTTTGCCTGGCATGAAAAAGTGGATAGAGAAAAGTGTTACTGTATTCCCTTTCCCATAACACTAGAACTCGTGGACATCCTATGAAGCTGCATGTTGGGTGCAAATTTCTCCCCATATACACATCTTTATGTCTGCCTCATTTGGCCTAATATACCTGTTTCTGCAAAGCAATTTCCCCCAATATAATGCATTTTTGCATGCTGTTTTCAATAATTCAATGCATTTTTAATGTAAACATATCCTTAATATACACATTTTTGGGCACATGATTGGCTGGTGAACTGCACTGCGAAATTCAGAGAAGTGCAACTTTCAAATGACAGTTGGCAAATTGTTTTGCACAGGAGGTAGGTTCACCTTTAAATGCAAAATGCATCAAATCTCTCCCCCACCCCAAGGTTTCTTGTCACTGTGGGGACTTCTAGAGCCTCTCTGCCTTGGGCTCAGCAGGGTCCCTTTGCATAGCACCCACATGAGTTAACAGGAAGGCCACCCAAAGGTTTCTTCTGAACTGCAGGAGCTGAGTCACCCTGCTGGTGCCAGGACTGCGCTTGCAGGGTCCTCTGACAGTATTGAAAGTAGAAGCTTTGCTAATCTTAGCAAATTTTATCTCAATCAGTTTTCTGGGGAACTTGATTGAGTTCCACAGATGTCTCGGGCCTGCAGCCAAGCTGTGCACAGTGACGCACAAGGCGCTGATGCTGCCCTTTGCACAAGCACACAACCCTCACAGTGTAAACACACAACCCTGCAGAGGCAGCAGGAGAAAGGAGGATGCATCATAAATCTTGACCTGGGAAAGCAGCAAATTGCCTGTCAATGGAATCCTAGACCATCTTACACACACAGACACACAGACACAAACACAAACACACACCCGCCGGCACTGTTCCTGGACCATCTGCAACTCATTCTGAGGGTCTTCCAGAGAAGCCATGTATGAACCCAGCCAAGGACGCAGAGAAATTTAAGAGCAGAGTTGGAACAAGGGGTTGGGGGAATCAGCCCTGGGCCAGATGTCCTTGCAAAAACACACATTTACATTTCATGCCTGTTTTGGAGAGGGAAATAATTCTCAGCACTCTCAGCTATGGGCTCTGGTGGCGGTGTGTGTGTGTGTGTGTGTGTGTGTGTACTACAACAGCAAAAATCCAAGCATAACAAAATGAAGAATCAAAAGTGTAAACTATAAAAGCGTCTCAGCCTGGAAGGACAAAAATACAAAGATCCAGTACAGCTCCAAAGGGATAGTAAAGTATTAACTCATGCGAAGATCCCCTATATACATAATAAAGATTTATAAAAGGATTCCAGACCCTCCAAGTGTCCCCGTTTTCCAGGGACAGTCCTAGGCAAGCCAGACATACATATACTTATGGGACTGTGCCTCTATAAAAAATAAAAGCATGCCATATATATATATATATATATATATATATATATATATATATATGACATTCAAGCTCTGCCTTTTAGATTCTTTTAGTTCATAAGGCATCATTTCAAGAAGAACAATCTACCCAACCCTTGAATGCCAGCAATCCAAATGATTAAGATTATTATTATTTATTAAATTGATATACTGATCCCCTGGGTCAGCAGATCCTGATGTCAATCTTTCTCCCCTTCTTGTTCCTGATGCTTTCCTGGTGGGGAGGGGGGCACTATTTGGGGGTCCATCTCAGGTGCCAAAATGTCCTGGGCCGACACTATCTTAAGAACATTCCCCTGTCCTGTGGTTTCCAGCAACTGGTATTCGGAAGCATTGCTGTCTCCAACTGTGGAGGCAGAGCAGAGCCATTATGGCTGGTAGCAATCAATAGTCCTCTCCTCTTCCATAAATTTGCCCATCCAAGTTGGTGGCCGTCACTGCAACCTACATGTGGAGGGGGTTCCACCATTTAACTATGCACTCTGTGAATAAGAACTTTCCTGAATCTTCCAACATTCAACTTGGGTGTCCACTCTCCTCTTTTCACTTTCCCCATGCCATGCATCATTTCATAAATTTCCATCATGTCTCCTCTTACCACCTTTTCTCTCAACTGAAAAGTCCCAAACACTAATGGCTTTCCCACAATAGGCATCTGAGCAGCCACTGTGAGGACAGGATGCTGGACTAGGTGGGCAAATGGCCCAATCCAGGAAGTTCTCCTTATGTCCTTATGGAAACCAGAGGAGGGGAGAGTACTCTTGGGCTCAACTCCTGTTTGAGGGTTTCCCATTAGGGCACCAGGCAAAACATTTCCTCAATAACCAGCAGGCCTTTGGCCTTTAACTATCAGTGGCCTTCTAGAAGCGGGCAGGACTTCTTGAATGTCTTTCTTTCTCCTCTTAGTTTTAATGTATCTATGTAGGACTTTTATATGCCTGTTGTCTTTGTCAGCAGAGACATCACCTTGCCAACAAAGGTCCATATAGTTAAAGCTATGGTTTTCCCAGTAGTAATGTATGGAAGTGAGAGCTGGATCGCCGAAGAATTGATGCTTTTGAATTATGGTGCTGGAGGAGACTCTTGAGAGTCCCATGGACTGCAAGTAGATCAAACCTATCCATTCTTACAGAAATCAGCCCTGAGTGCTCACTGGAAGGACAGATCCTGAAGCTGAGACTCCAATACTTTAGCCACCTCATAAGAACAGAAGACTCCCTGGAAAAGACCCTGATGTTGGGAAAGATGGAGGGCACAAGGAGAAGGGGACGACAGAGGACGAGATTTTTGGATAGTGTCCTCAAAGCTACCAGCATGAGTTTGACCAAACTGCGGGAGGCAGTGGAAGACAGGAGTGCCTGGCGTGCTCTGGTCCATGGGGTCACGAAGAGTTGGACACGACTAAACTACTAAACAACAACATGTAGGACTTTTGGTCTGTTTGGTTGGTTGTAAGTGACTTGGGGTTGCCGTGGGGAAGAAGATAAATTGATGAACAAATTCAATGAAAGAATGAATGAATGAATGATTTTGGTTGGCCACTGTGAGAAGAGGATGCTAGACTAGAAGGGCCATTGGCCTGATCCAGCCCAGCTCTTCTTTTGGTGCTGGACTAGTTGGGCCATTCATTGGCCTGATCTGGCAGGACTCATCCTATGTTCTTATCTTCTGTGATCCATTCCCGAAAGAAGAAAGGTTTTCCTCCCTTTTCCTTAAAAGAGGAAAAGCTTTGACTCTACTGTCCCTCAGCCTGTCTTAACACGTCCTGATTTTGAGAGAGGTGCAGACACCAGGGTGGGGTGTGTACCAGTCCATGTTGTGGTTGTTCCTGGGTGCTCAGCAGAGGATGCATGTTCCCCACTTATTCCTCTTTCTTCAATCAAGAAATAGATTATGGGAACTGGGGGCTCCCTCACTCTCTCCAGGTTATCTGCTGTCTCCCTTTACAGACATGTGGGACTATTGTTTACTCATTATTTTATTTTTTGCATTTATATCTCACCCTTCTCTCTCCAAGGATCTCAATGTGGCATTCATGGTTCTCCCCAATCTTCATTTAATCCCCACAACAACCTGCGAGGTAGGTTAGGCTGAGAGTCGGTGACTGGCCCCCACGGCCACCCTGAGTGAGAGTTTCATAGCTGAGGGAGGATTTGAACCCTGTTCTCTCCCAGCAAATAGCCCGGTACATTAACCACTACCCCTCAGCTATGGCATTTTAGCTCAATCATCGAATTCGGATCTGTAAAAAAGCAGCTCCCCAACCCCTGCACATAAAATAATGTTGCTGATGCTGGTGGAAGTTGCAAGCCACAATATCTAAATAGCACCAGATTGCAGTTGGGGGGGGTGAGAGGGAGACATAAACCACAACTGTATAAATAGATGAAGCTCTGGGTCTCTTCTAGATAAGTTGCAGGGTGGTTAGATGGTGTTGCATCAAGCAGATGTTATCCCACTTACTACAGCATCTTTCTTTATCACATAAACAAAAAAAAACCAAACCACTTGGGGGTGTTAAGGAAAAAATCTAGGTGCGAGGCTGCTCAGTCACCCAGCTCGTCGGGCAGAGCCCGCGGGTACCTGCGGAATAAAGGAAGGATTCCAGCCACCAACTGGAGCAAACAGCTGTAGACCAAAGTTTATTGCGCAATAGGTTCAAAGAGCAAATTTGAACCCCGAGGATGGGGTGACAAAGACTTTTAAAACTTTCCCACCATATCCCAGGATACAGTTGGTACAGCATCATTGCTACATCATTGCTACATCACTGACATGTCACAGAAGGGGAGGGGTTAACCTTGGCAAACATGTCCAGACAAGTCCTTGGTACAAGATTAGCATAAGCAGACATGGCAGGGCAAGACTCAGGTATAAGATTAGCATAGACAAATGTGTCTTAAGTACCCACCACCCAAAAGTACAATGGAAGTTCCTTTGCATGTCTGGAGCCTGAGGCGAGTCAGGTGATGAGATTTGGCTTCCTTTGGCTAACAATGAGCCCAGCAATTGTCACCTCTGGGAACTTCCTGGAGTCCTTTTTCAAGGGGAAAATAGCTTTGGAATGGAGGAAACTGGGAAAGGAGATGATTTTATATTATTTTTTTAAGCTAGGTAACTTCCCTGAGCTGTCAAGTCGAAAGGATACATTCAGGCATAATATTTGTAATATTTAACTTTAAAGATGTCCCCCCCCCCCCCGGTAATTTCCGTAACAGTTGGCAGTCTAACCCTCTGTAAGGCTGCTTCTGATGTTCCTGTTTAGCACAGTCCTTAATTCAGAAACATAAGGACTAGAATCTTACTTCAGGGAAGAGTGAGAGCTCAGGGGAAGAAGGAGGAGGAGGAGGAGGAGGAGGAGGAGGAGGAGTTTGGATTTGATATCCCGCCTTTCACTCCCTTTAAGGAGTCTCAAAGCGGCTAACATTCTCCTTTCCCTTCCTCCTCCACAACAAACACTCTGTGAGGTGAGTGGGGCTGAGAGACTTCAAAGAAGTGTGACTGGCCCAAGGTCACCCAGCAGCTGCATGTGGAGGAGCGGAGATGCGAACCCTGTTCCCCAGATTACGAGACTACCGCTCTTAACCACTACACCACACTGGCTGCCTTGCATGCACAAGATCCCAGGACTAAACTCCAGCAACATCTGCAGGCATGGCTGGGAATGTTCCCACCTTGAACCCAGGACAGCTGCTGCCAGTTTGTGCAGACATTACTGAGCTAGATGAACCAAAAGTCTTCCTCTGTCTCTGTACTAAAACAGTTTACTAAGTTCTTATGCTCTTTGCCTATTAGTTATGTGCAAAAATAAACCAATGCACTCTGGTTTCTCTTCAGATCGTATAAATCTTTCGCCTTTTACAAAAGGCATTGGCAAACAGCAAGAATTTGAAATGGATTCAGCAGTGTGTTGTGCTTAATTATTTTCCCACAAGTGTCATTGCAGTTTTTAAGCTTGATCCCGGGAGAAACATAAACAAACAAGGAATTTCATGATCACCCAGTTGCGAGCCAAGTTGGGGTTGGAGCGGCGTAAGTCTGGTGTAGTAGAAATCACAGGCAGGAGTTTGTAGCACTGAACTGAGTGGAAGTGACACACTCCGTGTCAACTTTAAACTCCCTTGGCCCACCTGAGAAAGCTAAAAAACACGGAGGCTGGCCAGTCTCAAAATGGTGGCAGAGATGGGCATAATCAGATGATAGTTAATGGTTTTTAATACTCTCTTGGGAGCAAGTCTCCTGATATGCTGTATCTGGAACTTTTACAGAGATGGCAAACCTGTGTCATGTGCTCAATTTCAAGAACCCCTTGGAGACATTCCATATACAGTGGTACCTTGGGTTAAGAACTTAATTTGTTCCGGAGGTCCATTCTTAACCTGAAGCACCACTTTAGCTAATGGGGCCTCCTGCTGCCGCTGTGCCACTGGAGCACGATTTCTGTTCTCATCCTGACCCGAGGTACTATTTCTGGGTTAGCAGAGTCTGTAACCTGAAGTGTATGTAACCCGAGGTACCACTGCAAATGGATTCAGCCGCATCAAAGATCCCAGTTTGGAGCTTTACTTCTGTTCAAAGACCAGGCCACTGTCTTTCTCTGAAGAGCTGATGGTTCAGCCCAGGGTCACAGAAAAAAGGCACAATATCAAAAATTGACCACATTCTTGTGATGCTTATGCCTAGCTCCGATAAGGGCTTGAGGCATTTCTGGGAACATGATGTTAGAGATGAAACTTCTGTCACTGAGTGGCAGTGGCGTAGCGTGGGGGGTGCAGGGGGGCCGGCCGCACCGGGCGCAACATCTGGGGGTTAGGGTTAGGGGGCGCAAATCCACAGGTTAGGGGGCGCAAATCCACGGGTTAGGGGGCGCAAATTACTTGCCTTGCCCCGGGTGCTGACAACCCACGCTACGCCACTGCTGAGTGGGGCAAGATTTAGAGCTCTGTGGCTTTTGAAACCACTTCCGCCAAAGTGAAAAGAAAGTGTTTTGAAAGTGTTTCACCACTTGGCATAGGACCCCCCCCCCCATGCCTGTTGGATGAAATCAATACATTGGCTGATCCCATTTTCTAGAGAAATTGGAGTTTGTTGGGTTCACATGTCCACCATGTATGATGGTTTCCCCCCTAGAGAAAACTCGTTTTTGATTATAGCGTTCAGAGTAACTGAGCAAATAACAAAACAGAAAGTCTTCCTTAGCTCTTGCTTTCAAGTTTTGATTACTCAACCCAAATTTATTGCATAAGAATTTGGGCTTTTTCATCTCTCTCTCTTTTGTAAAATTGACTGTGGTTCCATCTTTGGACATGCATTTTTTAAATAATAATAATAATAATAATGTTATTACGGTTTATAGAGGAAAAATACAAAGCTTAATATATTTTCCCTTTTCTTAAGCAAACCAATATTTTTATCGGGGAGGGGGGGTAGAGAAGAGGGGGAAAAGAAATTTTAAAAAAAGAATAGAAAAGAGGTTAAAAGAGGAAGATAGAAAAATAAGATTCAGAAAGTAAAGAACTACCGATTCTTCATCTGGCTGCTATATAAAAACAATACTGTATCCACTTTGTCTAATCCAATATAACACCCAGCAAAGCTACATTCTATATACAAATATTATCTTCAATCATGATTTCTTTTTCTTTTTCACGCACTGATTTGTTAAAGGACAGGCAAAGATAGATTTGGGATCTTGTACTCCTGGAGAAATTGACTTGGTAGTTTAACTATGCGCTGCATGAAGAAGGACTTTCTTTTATCTTTTCTGAATCCCCCAACATTCAGTTGAATCAAATGTTCATGAAGTAGATTTGTTTCACCCATTTTAGAAGCAACCCTAGAACTTTTACTCATGTCTGACCAGTGCTCTATTTTGGGGAGGGTGGGGTCAGGAGGAGAGTTGCAAATCCAAATCTGTGATGAAAGCTTTCGTCGAGTCATCCTACCGACCATTCGGTGACAAAAAACTGCAGCTTTGACGTGCCCTTTCTGGCAAATGGCCTTCAGACTAAGGAGTTTGATCCTCTGGGCAAACCAGCTTTTGCACATGGAAAATGTGAGTCAGGCCATGACAGGAAGGTCCTCACCAACCACATGCGCCAATGGGAAACTGGCAAGCAGGATCCAAGCACAAGGCCCTCTCCCCTCCTGTGGTTTCCAGCAACAGGCATTCAGAAGCATTGCTGCCCCTGACTCTGAAGTCAGGGCACAGCCATCATGGATGGTAGCCATCAATAGCCCCCTCTTCCATTATTTCCTTGACCAGATGATCTCTGGTCTTTGTTGAGACTTGGTTCTGCTTGTCTGCCTTGGACACAGCCTTCTTTTTTCTTTCTTTATACTTTTCAAATTTATGCATTTCACTAATTTTACAATCATTTTAACATTTCAAGGTTTGACTTCCTTCCCCCTCTTTCTGCGGTTTCTTAAATGTATTTTTTAAGTATATTCTGCATATCCAAATTCATTTAATTTGCTCATTTAATTATCTACTTTAAATATATACTCTTATGAAACTGCAGGTTGTTACAATAATCCTGCCAACATTTTTATCTGTTTGCAATTTATCTGTAAATATTCAATAAACCATTTCCGCTCTTTTATAAAAAAAGTTTGTTATCTTGATTTCTTATTCTTCCAGCAAGTCTCGCCATTTCTGCATGTTCCATAAGTTTTTGTATCCATTCTTCCTTTGCTGGGACTTCTGCTCCTTTCCATTTTGGGGCGAGTAGCATTCTTGCTGCTGTAGTAGCATACATAAATAAATTTCTATACACTTTACTGGGCCCAAGGGCAGATGCCCAAGTGAATATGGACCCACTCGGCGGGCGTGGAGGGCACTTGGGGCATCATGCCTGAGCCACCCAGCAGGGCCAAACCTGGTCCTGGAACAGGACAGGATTGGTTCCTCCTGGGAACTGCTCCACCAAAGAATCGCAGAATTGTAGCACTGGAAGAGTTATCCACATAAGTAATGTAGTCCAAGCCCCTGCAGTGCAGGAGCCACAGCTCAGTAATCCCTGACCAATGGCTATGTTCAGGTGTGTTTCCTCTCCTGGGCTACCTGGTGGTGGCTGAGGCAAGGAGGCCTCCACAGGGCTCAGTGGTGGCTAGACCAAGACTGCTGAAATATACTCGGAGTCGAGAGTGGATTTCATGCTCTTTATTCAGCTCATAGTGGTGAGGAGGAATGGAAGTTCCCCCAGAATGTCTGCTTTATATACATTATTTACACAATGGACCCCACAGGATTGGCTAATTCTGGGATTCTCCTGTAGGCCAATCAGGTTGCGGATTCACTTCCACCTCGAGCTGGATTGGGTGGCTCCTGTGGACCAATCAGACTGCTGCATTCTGAATCCTATTGTTCTAGGACCAATCAGACTGCTGCATTTTGGATCCTATTCAACTCAGTACATAACAACTGCCATTGCTTTTCCTGTGCTGACTGGACAAATCTTGGCTTTGCAAAGGAAACCAAAGGGGGATTTCTTGGTGCTCTTTAGAACCGGATAAGCGAGAAGAGGAAGTTTTGCCACTATCAAAAGAGGAAGGATGTAAGACTAGCTCTCTCACAGGTTCCCTTCTTTGCTGAGCACCTGCTGGCCTAATCATTCTTGCACAGAGGAAGCATCAAAGGGGCTCTTTCCCCCTCCCAATTCTCCACATTTTAAGAAAAATTCCTCCCAAAAATTCATCAGGATTTTAGTGCAAACTTCTCCTCATTCATGTATGCAGTTTTGCAACCTATACACATTTTTGCAAAGCAATCCCCCCAAAAAAATTCAGCCTGATGTTGTTATTTTTAACCAATCCATGCATTTTTATGCACACTTTACACAAGCGTGTGGATTTTTGGCCACATTCTTCGGCTGCGGAAGTGCACCGCAAAATTCAGAAGTAGATTGAAGGATGGTTTTGTTTTTCAGTTTGCAAATTGCTTTGAGAGACACAAATTAAATAGAGTCACCTTTAAGCATGAACTGGGCCAAATTTCTTCTCGCTCCTTAGCTCAGGAGAACACTTGTCATGCCATCTAGCCTCCCCACAAACAAAATCGGAGCGAACGCTCATGAAGTAGGCAGCTTTGTCTAATCTCTCTGCAAACAAATCAGGCTTGAAGGCTTAGCAAACAGGTGGCTTGGAGGTGACTTTACTTTGGGACTGGTGATAATGATAATGTTAATTTTTCACCCGGCTCCTGCCAGTCAATGGCCGCGATGCAACAGATGAGTTTGCAAAATCAACTCATTTAACATTGGCCTCTCTGAACTTTGTCGGGAATGCACCATGCCCAGTGTTCGAATAAGCAAAAACATACTGTTTTCTCATGAGATGTCCAGATGATCCCCAAGAGAGGAAAACCAACAAGCCAAAGAGGATGGTTTTGGTTATCGCTTACAATGAGGATCAGGCAGGCATGAGACTCTTGCTTCCGGAAGTTAGTTGGGTTGACTCCAGCAACACTCTGGGAGTTTCAAAGTGACCCTTCAACCTGCTGGGGGGAGGGACAAACAGAGGTAACTTGCACACATTTTATGGGTGTTTTTTAACCAATCCATGCATTTTTATGCACACTTTACACAAGCGTGTGGATTTTTGGCCACATTCCTTGGCTGCCAAAGTGCACTGCAAAATTCAGAAGAATATTGAAGGATGGTTCTGCGTTTCAGTTTGCAAATTGCTTCAAGAGACACAAATTAAACAGAGTCACCTCTATTTATTTTGTTTTTTTTATAGGATATTTATTAAGATTTTTAAAAGTATTACAATAAAGTAAAAAAGAAGAAAAAACAGATAGATAACAAAAATACAGAATAAAAAAAAATTAAAAACACATAAATTTTCAGTTGCTTATTTTCCTTTAACTTGTTTCCCGGACCTCCTCATACCTCCCTTTTTTGTCTTCCACCACAAATTGTTGATTCAGCAAATCCTTACCATTATATTATTACCTATTTATAATCCTTTTTTTTTCATATTCTCTTAAAGCATTACAGCTGGTAACCACTTAATTTCAATCCAACATCATTCTAACATTCATTAATTTTACAATATTTCTGTAGATAGTCTTTAAATTTCTTCCAATCTTCTTCCACAAACTCTTCTCCCTGGTCTCGGATCAGAGTCACCTCTGTTTAAACCCACAGAAACCTGGGGGTTCCCAAGCACCTCCTTACAATATGCCCCTTCAACCTGTTGGGGGGAAATAAACAGAGGTACCTTTCACACATGTTATTTGCAAGTATAGCAAGGAGGATGTCGGGGATTCTTTAGCTGAGATTCCCACAGGGTTGACTAGATGTCCTTTCCAGCTCTACAACTCCATGATTCTATTAATGTGGTCCAAACTGCATATGGCATTTCCTTCCTAGCTTGCCCTCTATAAAACACACACACACACACACAGTGGTCTTGATCTGGATCCTAGCAGGAGATGCAAGGAGGGGGCTTTAACCCTTTGGTTCCTGCTGTGGCCATGACTTCAGGGTGAGATCTTGGTAGATCTCATAAGATCTCACCCAAAACTGCTGCTGCTGCTGCCAGCACCACTTCTCTGCCAGTGGAAGAGGCAGCAGAGCAGATGGGGCATCCATGAAGGTGCCACCTCTTGGGCTTCTGCCACCTGAGGCAGTTGCCTCAGCCTGCCCCATGGGTTGGCCGGCTCTGATCGAATAGCAGAATTTCTCTAGAAATTACAAGATAGCTATGAATTGTGGCTAATGTTTAAATGCCAGCAGAGGGAAGGCACAGGAGGTGGAGTGTATGTTCATCTTTCTACAGCCTTTAGATGATCTTAAACAGATCACAGGGGTATGAAATTCCGAGGAATCAAATAAATGCATTTATGAATTACTCGGAAGGCCGTGCTGAGAATGTTAATGGGGAAATGGTGACTATTCTCTTGATAGCAGCTAACATGTCAGTTTCGATGTACTGGGGACGAAGAGAAAGTTGGCAGAGCAGTCCATGTTAATGTTTGAGGTTCAGCAAAGGGCAACGGGAATGATCAAGAGAACAGAGCAAATGTTGTTGTGTTCAGGACTTTTTAGAGCATGGTAGGCAAACTAAGCCCAAGGGCCAGATCTGGCCCAATCGCCTTCTAAATCCAGCCTGCGGACGGTCGGGGAATCAGCGTGTTTTTACATGAGTAGAATGTGTCCTTTTATTTAAAATGCATCTCTGGGTTATTTGTGGGGCATAGGAATTTGTTCATTTTTTTTCCTCCCCAAAATATAGTCTGCCCCCCCCACAAGGCCTGAGGGACAGTGGACCGGCCCCCTGCTGAAAAAGTTTGCTGACCCCTGTTTTAGTTCGAAAGCAAAAAGTGCAAATAGATAAATAGGTACCACTCCAGCGGGAAGGTAAACGGCGTTTCCATGTGCTGCTCTGGTTCGCCAGAAGTGGCTTAGTCATGCTGGCCACATGACCCGGAAGCTGTACGCCGGCTCCCTCGGCCAGTAAAGCGAGATGAGCACCGCAACCCCAGAGTCAGTCACGACTGGACCTAATGGTCAGGGGTCCCTTTACCTTTAAGAAAGGCAACAAAATAGAAGTTTATGAAATGATATGTAGTATGGAGAAAATGGATAGAGAAAAGTTTTCCTCCCGCTCTCATAATAAGGCTAGAACTCGTGGACAGCCAATGAAGCTGAACGTTGGAAGACAAGCAAAGCAAAAGTCCTTTTTCACGCAGTGCATCGTTACACTATGGAACTCCCTCCCACAGGAGGCAGTGATGGCCACCAACTTGGATGGCTTTAGAAGAAGACTGGACAAATTCACGGAGGAGGAGAGGGCTATTGACGACTACTAGGCATGGAGGCAGCCATGCTTCCGAATACCAGTTGCTGGAAACCACAGGAAGGAAGGGACAGTGCTCTTCTGCTCAAATCCTGCTTACTGGTTTCCCACAGGCCACTAGTTGGCCACTGTGAGCAAAGGACTCTGGACTAGATTGCCCCCCTTTGATTCATCAAGGTTCTCCTTAAATTCTTATGGGTCCCCCCCCCCCGCCAAGGGCAGGGACCACTGACTAGGAGTTGGCTTTAGAATTATAGAACTGTAGAGTTGGAAGCGACTCAAAGGGTCTTCTAGTTCAACCTCTCTGCAATGCAGGAATTAAAAAAAAAATTCTTCCTTTTTTTTCTTTGGGCAGGCTGCCTTCTAGAGTGACCACTGTCAAGGTGGCAGATGACAGGTTAAAGACAGAACTCCTGACAGCACCTCACAAACCATAAAATCATGAAAACAGCATCTCGAACATGATAACAGAAGCCCGATATCTGATTTCCTATGGAGTTGTCAGGCCAGCCAGCAAGCAAAGATGGAGCTTTGTTCCTGGGAGCAGGACTCGGATTTTGTGCTTCAGCTCGCCAGACCAGTGTCCTGTTTGCTGGTTGGATGTTACTTAGGGACACTATCAGTTGTGCTTGTTGAGAAACATTCATCCCCACTCTTGTTAGAATAAGAATTTGTCCGGTGCAAACCATTCCTTTCATCATGGTGTAACAGATGATGGAAGAAAGGATACCCCCAACACCAATTCAAAGGCTGTTTTGGGAACCAGCAGCAGTTCCACAACCCTCAGGGACACCCCCCCAGGCCATACCCTCTTCTCAGCCCCAAACCCCTCACCACCCTTCTTTTGCACCCTTCCTTGATGTGTTTTGGCCTGGCTATGATCCATCCTTGAACTCTGATGTTGCCTCTTGCCTGCCTGGAGGATAGAGAGGGTGCTGGTTTTTTCTGTGTGTGTGTGTTGCTCATGATGTCTGGTGGTTCCTTGGCTTCCCTAGTCCAGCAGGCTTTTCTTATTTTCTTAAGTGGCCTCCTTCAGTGGGCAGGGTGTTTTAATCCTGCTTCATATTTATTTAATTTAAAATTTATTTTTATAGATATCATTGGGCTGACAACAACTGCAACAAAAGCACACATCAAGCTGGTACAATAAAAACAGAAGACTGTGTATACATTTAAACACAGAATGAAATAAAAAAACCTCATTGGCATGACTGGGATGAATTCAATAATATACTCTCATATTTTATTGAATCAACCAAATCCATTGAGAAGCATTCCTCTTCCTTAAGGAAGAACGCCACATTTCCCCCTTATTTACATGTGTAATAAAACCAAACCAAACCTCTGCAAATCTATCCTTTTTACATTGTCCCCTGGAAACACATAGATCATTGGTCAACTTTTCTGATAAAGCAAGTTCTCAAACATTGGAATAACAAAGAGGAATATTGGCTCCATTCAGATCTCTCCTGCCTTTTAAAAAAGTGAAGGTGTTTTAGATTCCCTGTGTTTCGTTTCATGCTGGTGCGTTTCATGCTGGTATATTTGCAAAAAAGGAAAAAGGGAAAAAAGAACCAAGTTTAAGTCAGAATAGAGGACCTTGCTCCCTCAGTCCAAGGAGAGTTGGACATCAGTGTCAGGCTCCAAGAGGACTCTTGACCCAGGACATGATTTGCGTTTCCACTATTTTCATGCCTCTGGCATTTAATCATGGACCAGTTCACAGGGCTGGAATCCAGGGAAAGCTGGCTAACTCAATCCAAAAAAAGCCTCCTGTCGCATCAGCCCTCAGGATTGACACCTCCTTTACGGGAACACAACAAACTACGCCTGAAGGAGAGGTGAATGCCCCCCGACCCTGAACAGCAGCTGAACCCTCTTGTGGCCCAGCCAAAAAGGACAGCGGAGGAGGCAGTGGGTGTGCTTTTGACAGTCTGGCTGGAATTTCCCACATTGCAGTGAGAAATTTCCCAGTGTCTTATTTGGGGATAAGCATGTGGCGGGTCTCTGGCCAGCTGCTTCCAAAGAATGAGAGGATTAATTCAGCCACAAAGGGTTTCTCAGGATCTTGGTCATCATAAGAGCAATGGTTTAAGAATTGGCACTGATAAGGAAAATTCTGGGCTGAGAGACTACTCAACAGCCCAGCTCATCGGGGTCCAAGTTCCCTGCAGGTCCATGTGGTCAGTAAAAGAAGGAAATTCCAGCCAGCAATTTGGAGCAAAACAGCAGTCAGTAGACTTAGATCTGCGAGTTGAGGGAGGGGGCCATCTCGCATTGGACCCCTTAATCCCCATCACTTCAACAGAAAGCTAGCTTGGCTTGAATAGATTTTAACACTTGCTGAATCCAGGGATTAGAGGAGTCTGCCCCACTCCAACTCATAGCAATATACTGTATTTTTCCGTGTATAAGACTAGGTTTTTTCCTTAAAAATAATGTAAAAATTAGGGAGCATCTTATACTCTGGGCCATCTCCCCCATTTTCTTAAATTTGAGTCCCCAAAAATAGGGGACGTCTTATACATGGGGGCGTCTTATAGATGGAAAAATATGGTATATTCTTTTATAATAAGTTTGTTTAATCATACTTACTACAGGCCACATTTTCTCAGTCCATTTGGATATCGTAAGAGATATGCTTCCCCCCTATTTTAGCTATTATAATCTTAGCAGCAGTTATAATAATAATAATAATAATAATAATAATAATAATAATAATAATAATAGTTTATACCCCGCCCTCCCCAGCCAAGGCCGGGCTCAGAGCGGCTTATAAGCAATAATAAAAACAAGTTGAATGATTACAACTTAAAAACAAAATTAAAATACAACATTAAAATATTGAAACATTAAAATATTAAAATGTAGCCTCCTCGCAGGAACAGAAGGAAAAGAAAAAAGAAAGAGAGGGAGGGAATCAAATTGGCTCCAAGCCAAAGGCCAGGTGGAACAACTCTGTCTTACAGGCCCTGTGGAACGAAACCAGATCCTGCAGGGCCCTGGTCTCATGAGGCAGGTAAATAAGACTGAACATTTTCTGGAAGAACATCTTTTAGATATCCAAGCAAAAATATTTTAGGTTCCAAGGGTATACGGTGTACTAACATATCAGAAATATTAGCCTGAACAGATTTCCAGATGGTTCTATTTGAGAACATTTCCAGAAAATATGTATGAGATTTTGTTTGTTTAACCCACATCTCCAATGTTTATCTGACCCTAACTTGTTTATTGAATTCAATTTATAAGGTGTTCAATACCATTGACAGAGGATTTTAAATACTTCTCCTTTAAATCTGCTGAAATTGTATTAGAATGGAAGTCAGCCCAAATACAGTTTCCTGACTATGATCCAAATCCCGTACCCATTTTCTCATATACGTATCCTGGTTCTGATCCAAGTTTAACCAAAGCGCATAGAATTTTGCGATTATGCCTTTGTCCAAATGAAAGAATTTCCCATCTATTCTCTTTCCTGACTTCCTCATATTTTTGTATGAAGGAGGAGGACGCACCTCTAATTTTAAAATATTGGAAGAGTGGAGCTCTTCTTCCTTCCAAGGTATTTGCGACCTCTTTAGTTGTCAGAATAAGTTGACCCTGCAACATCATCTCTAGGCTTTCTAAGCCAGTATTTTGCCATGGCTTGGAATCTTTAACTACCTTAGATGCTGGATTGTCATTATAAAATGGAAAGGTTAAAGGCCATAATCCTGGAGATACCGAATCGGATCCCTTGCCCCCTCTACCCTACCCATCCCTTTCCTCTTGCAGGTCACAGCTTGCTTTAATCAATGGGAGGCAAGCCACTCTGGGAGACTTTTTGCTTGAAGAGCTCAAATGTGCTAAATAACTAACTAACCCCCATTGCTCCCCAGCCAGCAGGGATGATGAGAGCCATAGTTCAACAATGTCTTGAGGGCACCAGGTTGGCAGGGGCCTCTCAGCACCGTTTCCTTGAATCTCCCTATTCCAGTTCCTCTGAGCTGGCCCTTTCAGACAGCCTCACATTCATGGCTCCCTGCCTTGGTTGTTTTTCTAAAGAAACACACAAGCATTCTTCTGTCTGATGAATCTGTGCA
Organism: Podarcis filfolensis; assembly: GCF_964270895.1. Taxonomy (NCBI): domain Eukaryota; kingdom Metazoa; phylum Chordata; class Lepidosauria; order Squamata; family Lacertidae; genus Podarcis; species Podarcis filfolensis. Next base: position 15,987,775 of record NC_139618.1, on the reverse strand, counting down.
TCACAGAAATGTCTGCCCAGGTGACTCAGGCTTGCCTGAAAGACTTTTCTGTTATTAGAATTTGTCTTTGGTTAATGTTTGCTAATAGTTACGAAATCACCTTACCTCATACATGCCCACTCGACCGCTTCAATCTGTGGAAGATGTCGCATAATACCTATTTCTCATTTGTCAGAAACTGATCTTTTGGCATGGCAGCAGTAACACTTTGGAACTCCCTGCCTCTTGAGATCAGGCAGGCGCCTTTGCTCTACTCTTTTCAGCACCTGCTAAAAACATCTTTTCTTTAGGCAAGCCTACCCAGACATGTATAGTGTTGGTGCGTATTTTGATTTACAAAAAGAATAGAGCGATGGAATGATCAGTTAAAAACAACCATTTTAAAATTTCAAAAGGTAATTAAGGCTTTTAGATAATAATAAGAGTGGCTCCCAACAGAACACTAAAAACAGAATAAAACTTCAAGCATTAAAAACAAAAGTGTGAGATCAGAAAACAAGAGTCTTCCAGTCTGGTGCTCTGGTGCGAGCCAGCTGACTCATGCCAGAGTGCCGGGACAAAAAGCAGGACATTTCAGGTTGACTTCTGTAATTCTGGGGTGTCCTGCTTAAATCAAGACTGTTGAGTGGTGTGCTCATCTTGTGTCATGGGTGGGCCAGTCCTGAGGCCAAGTGAGGTCACCTGGAGTGCTATGTCCAGTTCTGGGTAAGTAAACGTAAAGGGACCCCTGACCATTAGGTCCAGTCATGACCGACTCTAGGGTTGCAGCGCTCATCTCGCTTTATTGGTCGAGGGAGCCAGCGTACAGCTTCCGGGTCATGTGGCCAGCATGACTAAGCCGCTTCTGGCAAAGCAGAGCAGCACACAGAAACGCCGTTTACCTTCCCGCCGGAGCGGTACCTATTTATCTACTTGCACTTTGACGTGCATTTGAACTGCTAGGTTGGCAGGAGCAGGGACCGAGCAACGGGAGCTCACCCCGTTGCAGGGATTCAAACCGCCAACCTTCCGATAAGCAAGTCCTAGGCAAGTCCTAGGTACCCATCCAGTTCTGGGTACCACGGTTCAATAAGGATATTGACAAGCTGCAAGGTGTGCAGAGGAAGGCAACCAAGATGATGTCTGGAAACCAAGCATGGTTGGGATAGCTGGGGATGTTTAGCCTATAGAAGAGGAGGTTGGGAGTTGACACGAGAGCCTTCTTCACATATCTGAAGGGCTGTCACCTGAGCGATGGAGCAAGCTCATTTTCTGCTGCTTTAGAGGGGAGGACCTGAACCAATTCAAGAAAGGAGATTCCAACTAAGCATTAGGAAGAACTTTCTGAGAATAATTGTGGAACGGACTCCCTCAGAAGCTGGTAGTCTCTCCTTCATTGGAGGTTTTTAAATGGAGGATGGGTCATCATCTCTCAGGGATTCTTTAGTTGCAATTCCTGCCTTGGGTTGTCCCTTCCAATTCTACAATTCTATAAATCTGTGAGGCAGCCACTTCATGCAGCCACAAGGAGGCAGCAAATCCTTGGTTATTTCCTTCATTGCTTTCTGTTTGCTTCCAGAGGAGGCATTTGTATCTGGGGTGACAGGTGGTGGTGGGGTGCTCTGCCTCAGGTGCCAAAATAATGTGACCAGCCTCAGGTACTCTGCACCTGATGAAGCAACCTTTCTTAACCTTGGATTCCCCAGATGTCGTTGAACTACAACTCCCTTTATTCCTAGCTAGCATGGCCTGTGGTCAAGGATGATGGGAGTTGTAGTTAAAGAACATCTAAGGTTGAGAAAGTGATGACCGCCAGTTGGGATGGCTTTAAAAACAATTAAAAAAAACCATTATTACTATTTTTAAAATGTACAAAACAATATGCTACAATAAAAAAGAAGAGCAAGGGGGAAATCAAAGTGTGTGTGTGAGAGAGAGAGAGAGAGAGAGAGAGAGAGAGAGAGAGAGAGAGAGAGAAGAGCAACTGATAAATTACATTTAGCCTAGTAAATAAGGTCTTCCCATGTCCATATGGGGAGCTTATCCACACATGTTTTCCCCCACACTTTTTAGGCACAGGTCCATGTTTTAAAATTTTTATTTATTGATACTTATTCAAAGATACACAAAAATGCATACCCATTGCAAACTATCCTTTCATAATATGCTGAGATAAAACATCTACTTAGTTATTACTATTTTGAATTTTCATTGCAGTTATGAATTTCATGGTGCTATTATCTTCCTGAGTGGGCCGTTCAAACCACTATTCTTTTTTTTTTTTCTTTTTTATTAAATATTTATTGGTATTTTCACAAAACACACAACAAACAAGAACAAAAAAATAAACAAAATAAAAACAACACAAAAAAGCATATTCGAAACTAAACAGAAAAATAGAAAAAACACATACAGTTTCTGATACTTATTTTCCTCAACCTTGTTTCTCAGACCTCCTCACACCTCCCCTTCTTGTATTCCAATTTAAATTGTCAATTCAGCAAGTCCTTAACTTATTTCTTCACCTTAACTTAAACATTTATTCTAACATACTGTTATTTTACTTTACTTATTTTTTCCATTTCCTCCATTTATTTTTTACAGCCTTATTTTCACTTAATTTAAAAAAAAGAAAAAAAAAACCAATTTCACCTTATTAAAATTACACATCAATACTTATACCTCATTAATTTATTCTTAAACCTTTTTCCTAAGGTCGACCAAAATTTCCCTTCCACGGTTTACCCAATTTCCTTACCACTAACAAAATATAAAACAAACAAAGCAATGCAAATTATCCTTATGTACCCTTTGGATTCCCAACCTCCACCCACCCTTCTCCCGGTTCCAGTCCCCAACCAATATCCATCAGTCTTTATATTATTTATTTAGCCTGGAGATCTCAGGTCCGAGGCCCTTATGTCTCTCTCAGTTCCTTTCTGCCGGTCTCTTTGATAGACCTTGATGTTAAGCCCCAGGTCTCGGAGGGGCTCCGGCCCAACAGAATCGGTGTTGCTTCTAGCCAGTCCTCCATACTTAAAAGCAAAAGCAAAGCCTATGGGGTATTCCAACTCTTGTTTCAAATTTCTTTCAAATCCAAATGTCCCCACAGCTCCAGCTTCCACCTTCAACAAATTTATAATCCTCAGGTCTTCAGATCTCCTCAAAAGAGGATCTCTCCATTTTCCAAATTCCCAATCAAACCAGGCTTTCCGCATCCAGTTTTTATTGTCCTTTTTTATCATCATGTCAGGCCTCATATTGTAGCTCTCCTTTGACTCCTGCAAACCTCCATCTCCTCCTTCGTTTTCTTCAAAAAGAACATATTGCTCCATCGTGTCTACACTTTCGGTTTCATTTATTTGTTCAGTTGAATAGGCTTCCTGTTTCAAATCCTTATCAGACTCCAAGCTGTTGTTTACTGTCCAGTGTAATAGCGATACCTCTGTAGACAAAGCATCGTACTCATCTTGTAAGTTTCCCAAGAGAACCAGTGCTCTGTCCAATTCTGCTTGGAATTTAGACACTCCAGCCATTTTTGTAATGTAGTATCCTTGTTACCCCTCTAGGGGGATTTAATTCCTTGATCTTCCTTTCAGCTCAAAAACCAAAAGTCCAGTTATTTTGTATCAACCTTATTTTCAACAAGTTATCCCGAATAAACCAGCAAAAACAGCAGAAACAATGTTCTCTTTTTCCAGCTGACAACTAGCTGACTAGCAGCTCACTTGACAGCTGTCAAAATCTTCCGTGCAACAGGCTTTCTCATCGGACGTTCCCGGGTCTAGGGGGGGGTGTAGTTTCAGCTCCCAAAATTCTTTTTATCCTCCAGAATATCTTCTTATAATGTCCAAACCGTGAGGTCAGGATCTTTTGTTTAAAAAAAGCAAGAAACAGATTCTCTCGACCTTAGCTGCCCAGTCCTTTGCTTTAAGTTGTTTACAAAGAGGGGGGGGTGGACTTCCTTTTTAGCCCCTTCCCGCTCGTTCCAAATCCAAGATAAAAAAATTTTTAAAGTTCCAATCTCCGTATTACTCACGGGTTGATGTTTTAGGATCCAATCACTCTTAGAAGAAGTTGGCGCTCTCTGTCAATGGCTTGCGGCTTCACTCCGTAGACGAGGGAGTACTCTCAGCACCACGCCTTACCCTGCCTCCGTTCCGAAGCCTTTAAAAAGGCTCTGTCGCGGATTGGGGGGGCGCAAATGGTGCCCGCCGAGTCTCTGTGTTCACAGGCATCCGCGCCTGTGATTTTAAGGGTCCCCGCTTCGCCGCAGCGGCCAGACCCAGACGCTACGGAGCCGATTCCCTCCGGAGCTCGGAGGGAATCCGCCATTAAACAGTGGCACCAACCCGGAAGTCCCGTTCAAACCACTATTCTGAGCTTTTTATAGGGTGGGGGGCACTGGGGAGGAGCTTACGGAACCAAGGAAGCAGTGGCCCCCAAAAAACATGGGAGCCACTGATTTAGATGGTGGTCCTGAGCCCATACCAACTAGGGTGGCTTTCAAAGAGGATTAGACGAGAAGAGCTATCAATGGCTACCAATAGTATACCTCTTAAGACCAGGTGCTGGGGAACAGAATTAGGCAAGTGCTATTGCACCCAGGTTCTGCTTGTGAGCTTCCCTTTGGGGCATCTGGTCAGACTCTAGGAGGACTAGATGGGCCCTCTTTGGCCTGGTCTAGCTGCTGCAGGGCTCTCCTAAAGTTGCTATGTTTCCTGAATGCAGTCTCCATGGGCAGAGTCAGTCTAGCTTAGAATGGCAGAGAACAAGGTTGGGGGAAGGTTTTGACCCTCACAGCCTGCTTGTGGGCTCCCCTTTGGGGCATCTGGGGCATCTGGTTGGCTGCTGGGAGAACAGGCTGCCGGGCTCCTCCTATGGGGCGGACCTGGGTGCGAGTGACATTTGCTGCCTGCCCAGGAATTGGCTTTCACGTCCATCAGTCAGATAGCCCTGAAGGCTCTTCTGGTAGCAACACACCTTGGATTTGGACCTGAGATTGCAAGGCCACCTATGAACCTCTCCCCAACCTGGTGATTGCAGGATTGCTACTTCCATCAACATGCCTGCTGGGGCTGATGGGAGTTGGAGTCCAAAAGATCTGAATGACACCATCAGGTTGAGGGAGACTTTTTCCAGGTACCCTCCCCCTGCCACCCCTTTTGGACCCTCCAGCCCACTCCACGTTGAGATTGCCAGAGAAGAGACAATCTCAGCACGAGACAGAGATAAAATCAAATTGCATCTTTATTTTTGGAAGGCAGCAGGAGAGCTGAGGAAATCCCGACTTGCAGACATGCATTAATAAATAGTGAGGATAGCTTATAATAACGCAGTATAAGTACTTTCCCCATGAAATTCATATACTGCTTGATTGGGGTTTTTTTAAACAAACAAACCTCAAAGCGGTTCATAAAACAATGAAATAAATTATATATTTTTTTAAAAAACACACACAGTACAAATAGGAAACACACTATTTTTAAATCTCACAAAGAGCTTGAGGAGTACTTAAATATATAAATAAACACATACAAACAGGTATGGAAATGGATTCACAAAAGTGGGAGCATGCACATGAGAGACCTCTAGTTTGCAAGACTCTAGTTTGCAACACAACCCCACCTCAAGCAAAAACCTGCTCCAAATTTCATTTTAGTTAAGCTTATACCACTTTTACTGCTGTGGCTTCCCCCAAGGAATTCTGGGAATGGGAGTTTGGTGCTTTGCTGAGAATTCTATGGACCAATCTGCATCTCTCCAGGAAGGACAGTGATCCTGAAAGCACTTTGGATATTTTGGAGCTCAAGATCATACCCTGTATTCTATCAGCCACATAATATGTGTTCCCAAATCTATCTATCTATCTATCATCTATCTATCTATCTATCTATCTATCTATCTATCTATCTATCTATCATCTATCTATCTAAAGCATGAATTTGGTCCTAAAATATGTTTTGGGGTGGCAGGGGGAGGGATAGTGTTTGTTTTCCTTCACCATCTTTCAGAATCAAACTTTGCGACCAGTTTTTTGAAACTGATCAGCAAATGTGCAAGGCTGACCACCAAGACTGAATTTGAACATTCAGAACCACCACCACCCCCTCTCTCTGTGTGTATGTGTAGATTTCCTCATGGCTGCAAATATTGTGGCCTAGTAATGAACCTGACATTCAGCCATACCAGAAAGCCACAGAGTTATTTCCAAAGGCTCTTCAAAAGACGGAGACTTGTATCAAGGAAGAGGATTCCTTTGCTGTGATTTCTGCATTGCAGGAGTCGGACCAGATAACTCCTGGAGTCCTTTCCAAGCCTACCATCCTGCGATTCTGTGATTTGGTCAAGAAAGGGCATCTTCTCATCCTCTGACCACTTCTCGCTGAGAAAGCCCTTCTCTGAAAATGGATGGCTTGATATGAACAGTGGCCCCGAGGGACCTCAATCTGGGTGGCGATGGTGGGTCCCTTGGGTAGGTGGGAATCAGAGAAACAGCAGGAGCACAGGTGGAATGAGGCTGTGGCTCAAAGGTAGCTCTTCCTAGCAGATGATCTGCAGCTGGCACCAGAAGGACAGAGGCAGGGATGCAGATGGTTGACGGATAGGTGGGTTGTTCTCACTCTGGTGTAAGGGATGCCATAAGTTTTTTCACCCAGTCGGCCTTGGGGTCAGCACAGCCCGATCTACCATTCCTGAATACAAACCTGTCAAGGAAAGAAACAGGTGTTTACAGAGTCCCTCTCTATTGCACTTGGCTCTCTCCATTGTGAGAGGCTCCTGCGTTTTATAACAACATCAGAAGAACCTGCTGGATCTGGCCCAAGGGGGCTCATCTATTCTGGCATCCTGTTCTCACAGTGGTTAAGCAGATGCCCCCAATGGGAAACCCACAAGCAGGGTCCGTGTGCAAAAGCCTTTTCCCCTCCTGGGGTTCAGAAGCACTACTGCCTCTGACTGGAGAGGGACAGCATAGCCATTGTGGCTAGGAGCCATCGTTAGCCATGAATTTGTGCCTTTCAAAGAGCCATCCAAGTTGGTGGCCATTTGGAGAGATGGGAGCTTGCCTCACACTTTAGGAGCTGACCACAGGATCATGTTTGCCATGGATCGTGCCCTTGATTGGCAGGGAGGCAGAACCACAACCAGCCACACCTGTCACAGGTGAGACTTCTCTGGTTTGCTCCCATCCTGTAGTGTAAATTAAAAGTTTCCTGTTCACACGCTCTACCCATTTCTTGCTTTTTATTAATTCCAGATGTGGGATTAGTAATGAATTGCTCCTCAATTGCCCCAGTGTTGGTTGAGGAGCTTTAATGACTAATTTCATGGCATTTATTTCTTTTCTTTTGCATTTCAATTTTTTTTACAGCTAATGGCCACTATTGAAATGAAGGGGGTGACAAAATCAGTAATTAAGGCCGGACAAAATGGACATTGGAGCAATTCAGAGAGGCTACTCAGTCCCCAAGCCACCATCAACAAGAAGAAGGGGTAGAGTGTGCAAACAGGACCCTTTTAACTAAAAGTACAGGAGCCCCCTAAAGCCTAAAGAAAGCTTTGTCTGTTCACCTACGGCATACATTTTAGTGCGAAATAAAAATGCAGCAAATCAAGGGCCCTGGCTCAGAGACAAACCATTTGCCTTGCATGCAGAAGGTCCTAGGTTCAGGTTCCAGGGGCAGGGCTGAGCGGGAGATGCTCTCTGACTGAAAACTTGGGCAGCTGCTGCCAGTCAGTGTAGGCAATACTGAACTAGATGAGCCAATGGTCTGACTTGGTATAAGGCAGCCTCCTGGGTTCAAAAGTAGACCACACAGAAATGCCCTCTTGGGCATCGGATCGCTTGGCATCTGCCCAGTCCCGAAACTTACACTACGGCAGGACGGTTGCAGTGCGAACTGGTGCGGAAAAAGCTCTTCACGATGCTCCTTGGGAACGGTTTGGGGTTGTATCTGGGGCAGCAGGGAGACGCGTCCATACCACCTGGAAGTTGCAAAAGGCAGGCATCAGTTTTAACCATATGATCGTAAGCTGCAGTGTAATGAGTAGAGTGTCAGAGTAGAACCTGGGAGAGTCCAGGGTTGAAATCCCCACTCAGCCATGAATCTCAATGGGTGACATTGAGGGCCAGTTTACTGCCTCTTCATCTAACCTACCCTACAGGGTTGTTGTTGTTGTTGGGAGTAGGACCTGGGAGGCCAGGGTTCAAATCCCCCCTGGTCCAATGCACACCACCTTGAGCTCTTTGGAGAAAGAGGACGGGATAGATCAAAGTCCCAGAATAGCTTTATGAACTCTCAAAGGTTCATAATTCTTCTACGGATGATTGCCATCTTGCACCAAATTGCATTGGCCACTCCACAGGAGAACCAGAAGGTGGCAAAACAGGAGAACAGGACCTTTTCTGTGGCAGCTCCCCATTTGTGGGGTGCTCTTCCTGCTTGCCTGCTAATATAGTTACATAACTTTAGCCACCAGGCAAACACATTCCTATTTAATCAGGCTTTTGGTTTATAGCTATCTATGGCTTTTTTGTGTTGGTAGGATGTTTAAAACCTGCCTTTTAAAAATCTGAATGTATTTTAGATTCTTGTTTTTTTGTTTCATGCTGGTTTTAATGCATGTTTTATTCATTCATTGCTGTAAGTTATTTTTAGGTTGTTGTTTTTTTAAGTGACTAAGTTTATGCCCCTCCCCGCTTTGTTTTATGCTGGTTTGAATGGATGTGCTGTGTATGCCTTGTTGTAAGTCACTTTGAGTTCCTTTTGTAAAAATTAAAGGGACTAATAAGTTTAATTAAGTAATAATAATGACAACAGTGACAACAACCCCCTGCCAAATGATATCCCTCATTTCAAATTTTATCACCCATTATTCTCCCCCTATTTTTAAAAGGGTTTCTGTCCCTCATTTTAAAGTTCTGAGTTCGAGATATACAAGCAGAAGAGGTTTGACTCACGTTGGGCAGCGACGGTCAGAGACAAGGAGACAAGGAGGAGGAGGAGGAAGGTGAGGCCAGCTACGGAGACCTTCATGTCTTCTGGAGATGCTGAGTGGAGCTGAGGATCGTCTCTCAAAGTCTCCCGGTGCTGCTTCGCTGCTCTCTACCTTCCTGTCCACCAAGTCTCTCTTTATATAAGGTTCTGGACACTGTCGCAGTGGAAAGAGTGAGTGTCCGTGTCGTCCGTGGAGGTGGAAACACCAGAGTTTCATCCTCCAGAGTTGGTCATGGGGCAACTGATTCTGCCGCTAGCAGAAAAGGAAGTTACGTGAGAAGGGTTGAGGAAATCATTGGACGCAAGAGGAAGCAGAAGAAGGTGATAAATCGTTACTGCACGCGCTCAGTAGGTGAGGGGAGCAACACTGCCCTAAAAGGCCTGGAGCCAGGATGTGGGGACATCACAAGGCACCTGCCAGGGTCCCCTCTGCTGGGCTTTCCCCAAAAAATGGATTAAAGAGCACCTTTTCTGATGCAGCTCTGACTCCTTAACATCTGCTCACATCTCTGAATAAATGGACACCTCAGAAGTTTCGGAAATATCAGGAAAGTTCTAGAAAAACCAGGTATATGGGGCTGATGGACCTAGATGTGGCAACCAGAGACTGATTCAGATCAGGCAACGGTACTCAGGTCCTGCTTATGAGCTTCCCAGATGAATCAGAGAATTTTAGAGCTGGAAGGGACCGCAAGGGCCACACTCCTGCAATGCAGGGATCACAGCAAAGGCGGACCCCCAGCCTCTGCTCAAAAGTCTCCAATGAAGGGGAGTCCGCCACTTTCCCAGGGAGTCTGTTGCACTGTCAAACTTCTCTTACCATCAGAAAGTTATTCCAAATGCTCAGTCAGAATCTCTTCTTGCAGAAGAAGAGGCTTCTGATCAGCCACTGTGAGGAAAGGAGGATATTGGACTTAGAGGGCTCACTTTTCACCTGATCCAGCAGCCAAGGACACTTTTTAGAGCCGCAAAAAGCCGACTCAGAACACCATTTCATAGTTTTTCAGCTTGCAGTTTTAATCCAAACGACCATCTCCCCATGGTGCGGGACCTCACAAGCCACCTCCCCCCCCCAACACTTCTCCAGTGAAGTTCACAGATGAAGGAAAGGAGGAAGCTCTTGCCTTCATGCTGTGCTTGTGCAATAGAGACATCTTGTAGCCACAGCTGGAATCCAGATGCTGGACCAGATGAATCTTCTGGCTGCTGATCAAACCAGTCTTCAGTTCTCCCAAAGCATTTTCCTTCTGAGTGTTTGTTCTCATTACAAGAGGTGAGATTGGTTGAAGGATATAACAACCTCGAAATAGCCCTACCGGAGCAAGCCAGTGGTCCATCTGGTCCAGCACCCTGTTCTGACAGTGGCAGACTAGATGCCCCAATGGGAAGCCCTCAAGACCTCAGCACGAGAGCATTCTCCCCTCCTGTCTTTCCAGCAACTAGTATTCAGAAGCATTGCTGCCTCCGGCTGTGGAGGCAGAGCAGAGCCATCATGGCTGGTAGTCATTGAGAGCCTTATCCTCCAAGAATTTGCCTTATCCTTTTTTAAAGCCATCTAAGTTGGGTTGCCATACCTGCCACCTGCAGAAGCGAGTTCCATAGTTGAACTATGTGCTGGGTGGAGAAGTCTTTTCATTTATCCTTCAAAACTGTCTAACATTCAGCATCATTGGGTGTCAACCTTTTGTGTTCTTATGAGAGAGGAAAGAAAATGTCCCACCTTCCACTCGCTCCATGCTCTAGACCAGTCATTTATCCTCTTACATGCCCTTTCTCTAAACTAAAATGACCAGAACACTGCAACCCTAATGCATAGAGGAGCCTGAAATATACTCGGAGTCCTGTAGTGATTTCATACTCTTTATTGCAGCTTGTAAAACAGTGATTGAATTGCCCTCCAAACCTCAGGCTTTTACTATACATTATTTACACAATGAGTCCTGTCTGATTGGCTGATTCTGATTGGTCTTTTCCTGCAGGCCAATCAGTTGTTGCATTCTACAATCCTACCAGCCTAATAGGCTGATTAACTTCTTCCTGGAGCCTGATTGGTCTTCTCCTGCAAGCCAATCAGTTGTTGCATTCTAGGATCCTACTTGCCTATTGTTCTAGGATCCAAGGTTAGTACATAACAGAGCCCCTCCATCCCCATGATCACTTTTGGTGCCCTTCTCTCCACCTTTTCCAACTCCACAATATCCTTTTGGAGGTGAGGGGACCAGAACTGCACACAGCATTCCAACTGTGGCTGCACCATAGATTTGTAAAATGGCGTTATCATCTCTGCAGGTTTATTCTCAATTCTTTTCCCAATGATGCCTAGCATGGATTTTCCCTTTTCCACAGCTGCTACACTCTACGACCACAGGTTCATGAAACTACGTCCTCTGAGCCCAAGGTCTCGCTTCTAGTCCTTCCCCTCCAGTTCACATTCCATGAGCATTTATGTGAAATAAATATTTTTTGCTCCAACATGCATCACTTTGCACTTGTTTCTATTGAATAGCACTTGCCTGAATCCCACACCCATTTTGCTTGTGGCAGATTGAAGGGGTGGTGCTGATCCATGGCTATGGTGTTCAAGGTACCCATGGAGGCAGGAGGAAATAAATGACTCATGCCAACTTCCAGCTGAGTCGAGCCTTGGCAAGAGGGTCATCATGGGACACAGAGTGGAACCCTCTCCCCAGAGAGGGAAGTCTCAAGGGATTACTATTTCAAGTGCCAGAGAGCAAGGAAGCCACCAAGAACTGATGCAAGATCCCTTTTTCATGGGTCACAGCCGGCTTCCCCCTCTCTTCTGCCCCTGCCATGGTTTGTGTCATGTGGCTAAATATATCCCCAGAGGAAATCTAAGACGCCACCATGACAAAGCAGTTTCATTGAAGTGGCTTTGGTTCCTGGCCCTGCAGAACCAGGGAAGGGAAAAGAGCCAAGAGTTTGAACAAAACATGTTTTTTAAATATATAAATTATACATTTAAAATATATAAATTAAAATGTATAAATTAACACATATAAATAGGGGCATGTAGTGACAGGCTTGAGATCGACATGGCAGTTTTGCAAAGTTGCTTGGAAACATACGGCTGTTTGCAGGAACAGAACTCCCTGAAACAGTGTAAAGTTTATCACATAAGATGATGTAGCTAATAAAGGAGTGCTTGTCAATGTCAGGGCCCACTGAGGCTCAGATGTGCCTTTTCCTAGCCAGGGCTCTGCAACTGGTACCAGGTGGAGTGGTGGAGGTTCAGCTGGTGGGTTTGTTCTTGTTGTCAAGATATTCCATAAGATCCTTGACCCACTGGGCATTTGGGTCAGCGCAGCTTGATAGGCCATTGTTGAATATAAACCTGTCATGAAAAGAAACAGACATTTACCATGTGGCACTGAATGTGTCCTTTTAATTCTCCATTAGCCTGACGGCCTCACTTCTTTTGGGACGGGAAAAACAGGTGGGTATTTCATCTCCTACATCAGACATCAGGCCCAGCCTTAATAGAGACCCCGTGCCTGCGATAGGGTGTAGAGATGGGGCAGAAACTGGTTCTTCTCATACTTCTAAAGTGGATACTCAAATCCCCACTTCCCAAACCAATACGCTCAACATAATGCAATTTGTCTTCATGATTTGCACTTCCCTGAATTTTGCAGTATGAAATTGCAATGCATATTATACACACACAAGAGAGAGAGAGAGAATAACATATACCATATTTTTTTGCTCTATAAGACTCACTTTTTCCCTCCTAAAAAGTAAGGGGAAACGTCTGTGTGTCTTATGGAGCGAATGCAGGCTGCACAGCTATCCCAGAAGCCAGAACAGAAAGAGGGATTGCTGCTTTCACTGCGTAACGATCCCTCTTGCTGTTCTGGCTTCTGAGATTCAAAATATTTTTTTTCTTGTTTTCCTCCTCCAAAAACTAGGTGTGTCTTGTGGTCTGGTGCGTCTTATAGAGCGAAAAATACGGTAATAATGCAATTCATTAGGGGAGAATTCCTTGCAAAAATGCAAAGACTGAGGAAAACATGTTCCAGAATGTCTACAAGTTTCCACTCAGGCTAAAAAAAATATAAATAAATGCAAAACTGAGAGAAATTGACAGATTTCTCCACAACTAACGGGGAGTTGTAGCCAATCTCTGCTGCCAAGGTGACAATTTATCCATTTCAGCCTGACCTTCTCATAATTTTCTCCATCTCTCTGTTGCCTCCTCTACCATATTCTCCCTCACACTCAACTGGCTCACAAATGCTTGAACTTTTCTTCATCACCTGTATCCACCCACCACTGTTTGGACAATATTAGCCCACTGGACCCTTGGCTTTTGCCCAGAACCCGAAACTTACACAATAGAAGGCAGATTACATATGCTGCTGGTGCGGAAATAACTCTTCACAATATTGTTTGGGAATACGCTCTTGGGATACTTATTGCAGCAGGGAGATGTGTCTGGCGCAGCTATAAGAGGTGGAAAAAAACAGGTATTGTCATTTATTTACAAAACTCATTAAAAAAAACAAGTGGCGGGTTTCCAGTTCCTATCCGCCTTAATGGAGGGAGCCCCCACAACATTGTGGGCATCGAAGGTGAAGAAAAACAAGAATGATAGAGGGTAAATCATTCTTGGAAATTCCTCCCAGGGAAGGGAGGAACAGGCTTCACTCGCACTTTGATAATATAGTATAAATTTGGAATTAATTGGAATTGCTTTGATATTAATTGGAATCTATGTAATTGGCAAAGCTGTAGTAAATATTGGAAAATTAATTAAAAAAATTAAAAATAAAAATAATAAAAAATAAGCAACTATCACCAGAGACATGAACGTCTGCTTGAGCTGAGGTTTACCCTCCCCCCATATCTATCCATAGCCCTTACATTTGAAAGCAGGACCGGGGAACATCAAGCCTGGGGTCTGAATGTGGCCCCTCAGGACTATCTATCTGGTCCCCTGGAATACCCTTCTCCTCTTACCAGCCCCTGCTCTCCACCTTCCTCGAGTGCCCAACTTCAGGACTATCAAGGCCAAGGAACAGGTGCTAAAAGCTCTGTTAAGTCCAACCCAAAATGTCATTCTCTTGGGCATAACCATTGTACTAAACAGACTTTCTCAATGCAATTCATTTTGAAGCATCTCCATACCCCTTAAGGACCAGCAGCAGGCACCACGAACCCCTGAGGGAGCCCCAACTCTCCTAGGATGATCAAACAGAGAGAAAGGAGAGAGGAATACCTGGAGCTGCCTTGGCGAACAAGGCCATGGCAAGGAGAGCAGTGATGGCAACCAGAGAGATCTTCATGTTGTCTAGCGATGAAGATTTGAGGACTGTCCAAACGGCTTTCTCAGCTGCTCTGATGCTCCTCCAGGATTCTTCTTATATAGGATTTTGGCTGAAGTCACCAGAAGGGGGGAGAACATTCAGCTTTTCCATTTCCAGAATTGAGGAGATGATATCATGGTGGCAAATCAATCTGTGGTTCACAAGAAAGGGGAAGCTGGGCACAATCAAAGGAGGCAGCAATTGAAGGAGGCTGGTGTAAGATGAGGCACATTTCACAGGAAGAACCTTTCATGAGAAGGAGAGCAGTTTCTACACACGTAGCTCCTCACTGGGAATGGACATCCCACGATACAGAGGAAGGAGACCAAGGAAAGGGTGCATCACTTGGGGCTTTTGAGTTCATGAAAAAGGATTGATCATAGAGCCACAACAGTTTGTGCATGAAAATTATTACTTTGCTGTGATTCCTGCATGGCAGAGGGTTGAAGTAGATGACACTGTTTGCGTGGCAAGTTCCCACCTCCCCCCGGTGGAAAATAAAGACACAGGACACCAGTGAATAAGGTTAATGGGCTTAAATAGGCCAAAACTTTATTGGTTACAGGTAAGAGCCTTATTGGATTAGGCATTGGTCCTATTCACTATCCGGCTTCAGCTTGATTGCTTGAAGACCGGGAAGGGTTAACTCCAGCAGGGGGAGCCCTGCTGATGCACGTCAACTAGGAACTCCCCCGGGGTCACCGTTCGGGGGCGCACTTTAGGCCCTGGCCTCCATAGGCTTCGGACGAGGCCACGCCCCCCGGGATCCTTTAACAGACCACCCTTCAATATTTGGGGGGAGGTGATGCGCTCCTCCCCCCCCCACAACACGTCTAAATAACAATACCCCTACCAACGCCTAACCGCCAAGACCAAGACCCTGGCCAGCCAGATGCCCATCGTGAGAATTCAACAAAGAACATCCAAGCACAAGAAGATCCAAGAACAATTCTGAATCATAGAATTGTGGATTTGGAAGAGACCCCAAAGGTCTTCTGGCCCAACCCCCTGCAATGCATGTGACTAAATATATCCCCAGAGGAAATCAAAGACACCATAACAAAGCAGTTTCACTTCACCCGGGCCTGGGTCAGGGAAGGTTCCTCAAAAGCCAGGGCAGGAGGACGGTGGGAAAAGGAGAACCGGAATGCCCTTCTTATTTTGCTCTTCCCTTTTGCCATGGGTGCTCATGAGAAGCCACATAATCTGCAGTATAGAGATAGAGATATAGAGAAAGAGAGATAATTTGTCAGTGGCTTTATCTTGCCCAGGGCAAGCAACTTGCAAGCAAGCAAATATCCTGGGGTAAATTGTGCATAAAAATGCACATAATAGTACAGTGGTACCTCTGGTTACATATGCTTCAGGTTACAGACTCTGCTAATCCAGAAATAGTGCTTCAGGTTAAGAACTTTGCTTCAGGATGAGAACAGAAATTGAGCTTCGGTGGCACAGCGGCAGCAGGAGGCCCCATTAGCTAAAGTGGTACCTCAGGTTAAGAACAGTTTCAGGTTAAGTACGGACCTCCAGAACGAATTAAGTACTTAACCTGAGGTACCACTGTAAATGTAGTTCATGTTGTTTGTTGGCATCCATCTCTCTCGAGAGACAATGGAGTGCATGAGCAGCCCTGAGGGTGCAAGCCTGGGCAGTATATATGGCGGTCCTGGGCTGCCCAGATGACAAGACGCCAATGTGGTCCAAAGGAAAGCAGAGCAATATGTTTGCAGCAATATGGCTGCAGGAATTGCTGGAAAGAGATGTACAAGGCACCATCCAGCCATCTTAGGGACTCAACTCTGGATTTGTGTAGGGTTTACTCCTTAGTCTTTTCTTCTCCCAAAGATGTCCCTCAAGGCAGTGGTGGTTTAGGGTCAGAGTTTTTCTTCTACTGGATGAGCTGCCTTCCCAGGTTGATGAGCCCCATCTGCCTTTCATTTCCCTCTAAAGCATATGCAGATACTGCCTTAGTGACCACCGGATCCACTATTGGTCTCATCCACTCATTCTGCTGGAGCCTGATGAAAATGCATCATTTTAGGAGAAATCGCTTTGCAAAATTGCATGCAAATAAGTATATAAGTAGAAGAATTTCTCACTAAAATGTTGCCGGATTTTCATGAGGAGCACGTTGCAGCTGCGGCAGGCCCTGCTGTGCCTTTCAGAGGGTGTGATTGGCCCCGTCGGGCCTCCTCCTGCCATGTGACATCACACGCATGTCACTCGTGACACACATGAAGCGGGCACCCAGCGTGTCTGCCCCCTAACCCCCCCCAATCACAGCCACCCTATGTGAGGATGCTGTTGACAGTTCCTGGCTATCTACCCAGGAAATGAGAGATGCAGAGAAAGAGCATTTCTGTTCTTTTATTTTTCCACACAAGAAGACACAGGGGGAAACACCCTCACGCTCAAACCAACGTTGCTTGGAGTGTCGTTCCACCACCACTTCCTAGTGACCAGACTCCTCCTGCTGCCTACGGTGGCTGCTAAGGGCCAACTTCCTCTGGGCTTTCTGTTCTGAGAGACACAGAGCATGTCTAGTTCTCAGGGAAGGGGGTGGCTCTGACAAACTTTCCAGAGACAGTGTTTCACTTGGCTGCTGCATGGATTCGAACATGTATGACTCCTGCCTCTGTTCGCTGCTACCTTGCTCCTGTTCTTCCTCACCCATTATATCCCAACTCCTTTCCTCTTCTTCTGGGGTGTGACCTGTCTCAAACCACCAGTCCAATACCTCATTCTCTTCCATACACCGCTCTCTGGAATGCTCTTGGGGTGGCTGTCTCCACCACTCCTCCTCACACAAACAGAACGTTCAACAGACTGAACAGCCAAATGGTCTTAAACACAAATCCCACCCTCTCTCTCACTGGTAGCCTGCTCACGCACCCTGTCTCACAAAAATGAATATTAAACTGAAGTTGCAGGTGATGTGCAATAAGAAATGAGTCCTGAGAAGCCATCGGCCTCTCCAGGTCAGCAACCTGGTCAGCAAAGGAACAAACCCAATTCCCAAGAGCCAGGATTTCCTTGTACCAAGCAGACATCTAAAACACTGTGCTGCCTCTCTCAGCTTCACCAGGAGTCAGCTTCCCTGAGGGCCAGGAGCTCCTTGTACCAAGGACACGCCCCCCCCCAGCTGCAGTCCAGCAGCCAGAGAGTCATATGTGGCACTTTCTGCAGGAGCTATGAAGCCTAAAGAGAGAACGTTGGAGGAACATCCAAGGCTTGCTTACTGTTCTGTGACATTTTGATTGATCTTGGTGAAGTGTGGGTTTGGAGGTTCATTTTATGGAACATCAAAAGCTTCCCTTGCATTCCTCACTACACTGTTTTTTGAGGATTGTATAACTACCCACTCCTTTCATTAAAAAAAGGTAAAGGACCCCTGACAGTTAAGTCCCGTCGCGAACGACTCTGGTGTTGCGGTGCTCATCTCGCTTTACTGGCTGAGGGAGCTGACGTTTGTCGGCAGACAGTTTTTCCAAGTCATGTGGCCAGCATGACTAAGCCGCTTCTGGTGAAACCAGAGCAACGCATGGAAACACCATTTACCTTCCCGCCAGAGCGGTACCTATTTATCTACTTGCACTTTGACGTGCTTTTGAACTGCTAGGTTGGCAGGAGCTGGGGCCGAGCAACAGGAGCTCACCCTGTCACGGGGATTCGAACCACTGACCTTCCAATCGGCAAGCCCAAGGCTCAGTGGTTTAGACCAGTGTTCCCCAACCTTGGGCCTCCAGCTGTTTTTGGACTACAATTCCCATCTTCATCCTTGACCACTGGTCTTGCTAGCGAGGGATGATGGGAGTTGTAGTCCAAAAACAGCTGGAGGCCCAAGGTTGGGGAACACTGGTTTAGACCACAGCGCCACCCACATCATTTCAGTACCTTTCCCCAAAAGAACATGTTTGACCAGTAGTTATTGCAATCTTCAGGGTTTCACTGCTTCCTTCAAGGCAACAGGGACCAGCCTTCTTCTCACTCACCTCCTGGATCCAATCCCCTTTTGCAAGCCCAGTAGCCAAGGAAGACAAATATCAAACATCAAAGAGGGTTGGGAAGAGATGTGGGCTGAGGTGTGTGCATGTCCTTCTCCTCCCTCCCCATCTACAAAAAGAAGGTTCAGCTGTGGAGGCAGACGGGAGATCTGTGCAGCACTGAGAGCAACTGACTCGAAGGAGAAAGGTAGGAGGAATCTCTAGCATAGCAGATCCACAAATTCACCTTGGAAGAAAAGGAGACTACAAGGTAAGATGGAAAGTGAAGGGAACCCCATGAATACAGGACAGAACTGTGGACGGTCTGGAACTAAAGAGAGGCAAACACACCCAAACCTTTCTATGTGGGGTTACCTTGTGACGAGAAGAGCCTTGAACTTCCTCTGGGAGAAATAGAGGACTCTTTGTGACCTCCCAGTGAATGAGAAGAGCTTCACAATCTCTGAGGGTAGTTGAGCCCAAAGATCTTACACTGAAGGGGAGCCAGAAGGACTGAAAAAAATAATGTGCTGCCCCAAAATCCCTCCTCTCTCTCCCCGCTCCCAGCACAGATAGCAATAGCATGTTAGCATTGGGGAAGCATTGCAGAAAAAACTAATCAAGCAGGATAAATCCTGCTTGGGCTGGGCTATTCTTGTGTCAAGAACAGACCAAGGAAGGCACCAGCAAGAAACCCCCAGCCCGAAGGGGTCCTCAGCTTCTCCAGATCAGCCACTTTTGACTCAGGGGAGCAAACACATTTCCTGAGAGCCAGGAGCTCATTGCAACAAGGACATCCCCAGGTTTCAGGGGACCCTGCCTGCTTCTCGGTGGCCTCAACCTGTGGGGTGTCCTCTTTGTCCTCTGAGGACTCTGTATCTGGTACCATTTTGGGGCTGGGAAGAGAGCTGAAGAAGCTTTAGTAGGTTAGCATCATGGAAGCTAAGAGTCCCAGGAATGGTCCTTAAATCTGTTCTTCCTCTCCAGGCAGCATGAAGACCTCTGGGGCTGCCCTCATCTTCCTCCTTCTTGTGGCTATTCCATGTGAGTCCAATCCTTTCCTCTCCCCTGGTAGTTGTCTTACCAGAGTTGGGACCCCCAGTGAAGGGTGTCATGCCACTCCCTGGGCCCTGATGGACTTAGGGGTGCTCTGAAATGAGGAGCCCCAAGATGGTCCTTTCCTGTCTGACTCAGACCCACCCCTGCTCCATTCCCATGGGTCCTGCCCCTGGGTTCCACTGGAGGATTGGCACTGAAAACTTTTAAGGCGAGATGGGAGACCACTTTCAGATGCGAGGGGCTTCCCTTGTTGGCCACCTTCCTGGGGCCGCATGCCCAGTGGCACCAAATGTAAAGGTAAAGGTAAAGGGACCCCTGACCATTAGGTCCAGTCGTGACCGACTCTGGGGTTGCGGTGCTCATCTCGCTTTATTGGCCGAGGGAGCCGGCATACAGCTTCTGGGTCATGTGGCCAGCATGACTAAGCCGCTTCTGGCGAACCAGAGCAGCGCACGGAAACACCGTTTACCTTCCCGCTGGAGCAGTACCTATTTATCTACTTGCACTTTTGACGTGCTTTCGAACTGCTAGGTTGGCAGGAGCAGGGACCGAGCAATGGGAGCTCACCCCATCGCGGGGATTTGAACCACCAGCAATGTAGCCGCCCGCAAAAGTGGGGCAGAGCAACTGATATAACCTATGAATTCCAAGCAGGGGGAAAAGGGAGAGGTGTTGTGGTTTTAGCCCAGCCCTCAATTCTCTCTCCCATTCCACAGCAAGGGTGCTTTCCAGCCAGGCACAACCACTCAAAGCAGGGGCAGAGGAGGACTAAGGAGAGGCAAGGCCCATGGAGGGCGCTCTGCATTCCGACCCACAACTTGAGGCTCCCCTCCCCTGCTTTTCAGCATAGGATCATAGAATTGGATGGGACATCAGGTGCCATCTTCTCCAACCCCCTTCAGTGCAGCAATAGCAGCTCAAGAATCCCTGACAGGTGGCCTGAGTTCAAAAGCCTCCAGCAAAGCAGACTCCTACACCTTCTAAGGAAGTCTGCTCCACTGCAGTGGCAGACACTGGAGTCTCAGATTTCAGCAGCACCCTGTGCAATGCCAAAATTCTGCACCCCCTTGCCTCTCATGCTCCATTGTAAATCATAATTGTGGCATTCTCAGCAGTGCCCCCAAGGCTCCATGCCCACTGAGACCATGCTCCCCTACATCCACCTCTGTCCACTGTCAGTGAGGAAGCACTGCAAAACCAGTGGGAGTCTATAAACTGTAAAATGTATTATTATTATTTTTTAAGGGCCAGGGGAAGTCTGGGGGGAGGGAGATAAAGAGGCTTGGCGGGGGGAGTGGAGTCAGCATTTCAACCAAAGGCTTGAGGCTCCCCTTTCCAGCTTGTTCAGCTTAAAGTCCTCCCTGCAGAGGCAAGGGGGAGGGAGTGTCCAGTGATGCTTCAAGATGACCAATGCAACTCACCTCCCCGAGCAAGAGCTATTAAGTATCCAACAAAAGCAGTCAATAAATAACAGTGCCTGCCTTCTCCTGCTTTCAACAGCTGTGGTATCCAAAAAATCCTGCTGCGCCACATATGCCAAGAAACCATTCCCAAAGGACCAGATAAAGGACTATTGGTACCTCACCTATCCATGCAAGAGTGATGCTGTAGTGTAAGTTTCTGGTGCAGGGTCAAAGCTGAGAGAACACTTGGTTAAGGATGCTTCAACACTGTGGGTGAAGAGAGCTGATGGGACGCTTAAGGCTTTGGAGGCCAGTTCTGAGGTTGGGGGAAGGGATGCAGAAGAGAGACATAAAATCAGAAAGATAGGGAGAAATTGTCACCTTGGAACAGGAAGTGACTCCACTTTGAAAAACATTCAGGAGTTTTAGTAAAGGTAAGAGGTAACATGATGGAAGTTCAAAAAATGGTGAAAGTGGAAAGAAAAATGCTTTCCTTCCTCTTTCATAACACTATAAATTGTGCACATTCCCTGAAATTGAATGTTGGAAGACTCGGGACAGATCAAAGAAAGGACTTCTTAGCATAGCAGAAAGTCAAAATATGGAACTCATTCCCCCAGGTGGCAGTGAAGGCCACCAGCTTGGATGGCTTTCAAAGTGGATTAGACAAATTCATGGAGCAATGGCTGGTAGCCATGATGGCTATGGGCTGCCCCTACAGTCGGAGGCAGCAATGCCTCTGAATACCAGTTGCTGGAAATCACAGGAGGGGAGAGGGGGCTGCTGCTCACATTCTCCTTGCTGGTTTCTCACAGGGATCTGGTTGGCCACTGTGAGAGCAGGAAGCTGGACTAGAAGGGGCATTGGCCTGATCCAGCAAATCTCTTCTGATGTTCTTGTGTTCCCATGGGATCTGCTACGATGCCCAGCTAGGGGTGGATGAAACTCTCCATTTCACATTTGCCTGGTTTTACAGTTATGTTCAGTTTGCCCAATTTAAATGAAGGTCTTCTAATCTACATGCACTTCTGCAAGCTGCTTCTCCACAACAGGAAGTATTTTTGCACCTGATTTTTCCCAATATGAACATATCTGCATGCTCCAATTTGCTGAAAAACTGAATGGCAAAATTCAGAGAAACATGAAATTTTGGAGGCAAGCCACATCTTGTATTGGATATGGAAGTATGAATTTGATAGGTAGACATTAAGTTGGGAACAAAATTAATTTCTCTCCCTCCCCCCCTCCCCCCACCACCGCCCTTTACACACACACCCACTTACAATGGCAGGACGTTTGAAAAATGAAAGCTTGGAGTCTTGGCACCAAATGCAATGACACCATCCTAAATCCGGTCCTCTCTGTAGCACATTGTAAATGCCTGCTTTTCCCCCTGACAGATTCAGATTCAAGAATGGTAAGATCGGCTGTGCTAATCCAGACGATGAATGGGTGCATGATCTTGTGGCACATGTGGATAAGTTGTATGAAAGTCCTTCTCCTGGCAACTACAGACTCCTCAGAAGGAAAAGGAACCCCTGAACCTCAACAACTTCTTTGCTGTTTTGGTGAACTTCCTTTCTGCCTATCTCTCTCCACCTTCAAAAAAAATTATGACTCCTTAATGGCTGAACAGAGTCTTCATCCCATGGTCTCTGTGGCTATCAAGGGAGTGATTTGAGAGCAGCCAGCAATGATCTCTGAACTTGTCAAATGCCCTTTTCTTAGTTAAGTGTACTTGCCTGGCACAATTGACGTTGTTTCAGAGTTTCTGTTCACGCAAACAATTGTCTATTTACAAGCAGTTTCGAAAGACCATCATGTAGTGCAGGACAAATCTAGTTCCATACCCTTTGGTGCATGGGACTTGCACACAAACTACCAGGTCTACCCAAAAACATTTTCACTTCTACACTGATGAAAAAGAGCTTGTGAACATATAACTGCTTCATATTGTATACCTGCTTTGACTACCTGCCCTTCCTCTGCTCTGAGTATACTTGCAGATCAGTTCTCCTGTTGGCTTCCAAAAATAAAGATGCAAACTGCTTTGTGTCTCTCTGAGTCTTTTTCCTCTCTGGTAATCCCACAAGGAGGCGGGTTGGACTGGGAAAGGGTGGGAGGGGAGAGGCAGGTCAATCCCAGACCAGGAGGGTAATGTTGCAGTTATTAATATTGCACAGTTTGAAGCAACTGGATGCATAAAAAAACTGACTCATTTTGAAAGAAAAATTGTCCAGACCCATAAATATGATTCAAAGCTTTACTAACCAGAACCTCTTCAAAACAGATACAAAAAGAAATCAATAATACATCCAAGTAGTTCCATAAGACATATGGTTGTCCAAGCATAGGCTCAGCATCATCTTAGAAATACAACTCCGAACAGGCCTAGAATCAAAAGCCTCTCTCCGTACAGTATCCATTAGCCTGGAGCTTTATTCTCTTCCAGAGAGACTCATTTCCACATATTTCTCCCACTGTGTCTTGGAACAAAAAAACCCCACTAAACACAGCTCCCTTCAAAATGGCAATTTGCAATTCAATACCTTAATCATGTGATCTAAGGTTAATCACTCACTTGTAAGAGCAGGGAACATCAACAGTTAAGCTAGAAGCTTAGAGACGTTGACAGAAGAACCCCCCAAGCTGTTTACAATGAAGAATCTAAAAGATCTGCTTATTTGTTTTAGAAATCACAAAGATTTAAAAAACATTCACATGCATGTTTCAGATATTTTAAAACCCTGCAATTTAAAAATAATTTTACATGCTAAAATTGCATGTTAAAATGACGTGTCTTGCATGATGAAAGAAAACAATGTAGTGAACCCCCTTGTATCCCTGATCTCTGATGGTGATAGAGGACCTTAAGATCTGAGTAGGCTGATTTGGGAGCAGGGTGTCCTACAGGTCCCGGGCTCCCAAGCCATGAAGGCCTTTGAATGGACAACACCATAAGAACATAAGAAGAGCCTGCTGGATCAGGACAATGACCCATCTAGTCCAGCCTCCTGGTCTCACAGTAGACAACTGGATGCCTGTAGGAAACCAGCCAGGATCAAGGATTTAGACAAAAGGTTGTTGGAAGAACGTTCTGTCCTGGCTGATTAGCACTGTCAAAACTAAAAATAACAAATCTTGTG
Organism: Podarcis filfolensis; assembly: GCF_964270895.1. NCBI lineage: Eukaryota > Metazoa > Chordata > Lepidosauria > Squamata > Lacertidae > Podarcis > Podarcis filfolensis. Next base: position 15,963,882 of record NC_139618.1, on the reverse strand, counting down.
TCTGGAGTGGCCCCCAGCTTCTCCAGGTCAGCCAACTTGATCCCAAGGGAACAAAGTCATTTTCTGAGGGCCAGTACACCCCCAAAGCTATGGTCCAGCAGGCAGAGAGTTGGACGTGTCACTTTCTGCAAGATCCACATAGTGGGCAGTCTTCAGAGGGCGTGTAGGAGCAGAATTCTAAACCTTACTCATTATTTTGTGACACGTGGATTAGATACCTTCCAACTGTCCTGATTTTCCAGGGAAAGTCCCAGAATTATGAAAACCATACCAGCTTCTGATTTAATCCTGGAACATCCCTGTTTCCACTCCCTTGGGCAGCTCGAAACAGCTGCTGGAAAGTGGGCAAGTCGGAGGAGAGGCCACTGCCACTGAGGCCCAGCCCCACATGACCCATGAGCTCTGTGGGGCAGGCAGAGGGCAGGGCTGCCCTGGGTGGGAAGAAAGAGGGAGCGGAGCAGAGTGGAGCGCAATACGTCTTGCCCCTTTCTAAAATTTATTTATGGCTGTGTGTTTTTCTTTTTTGTAAATCTACCATGAAATGAAATGAAATAGGGATTTTTTTCAGGACAGCGGAGGGTGTGTGTGCTGTGTCACCTTGGTGTGGTGTTGGTGGCACTTGCCCTTCTTCGGATAGGAAATGTTCTGCAGGGAAGGACCAAAAAATGGTGGGTCAAGGAGGGTCAGCAAGAAATGGCGGGGAGCAAGAAATGTCCCTATTTTCATCGACTGTTGAAGGATATGTGATTGGCCTTGCTCCCTTGCTCCCTGACTAACCTGTCCAAAATGAGTGTGGTTGCTTGAGCTTCAGTACCCAAGGAGGTACTTCTTAAGGCCACATCACCGCTTCCTACCCCACTGCCACCGCCCAGTTGACCCCAGTGGATTTCTCTCTAAAACATAATCACATACTGTAAGAGGTGCCTGCTGGATCACGCCAGCAGCTCATCTTGTCCAGCCTCCTCTTCTCACAGTGGCCAACCAATTGCCCATTATGGGAAACCAGGAAGCAGGATTCAAGCACATTAGCACTCCCCCCACACACACGACTTGCAGCATCTGTTTTTCAGAAGCATTGCTTTCTCCAACTAGGGAGGCTAAGTATAGTTTTTAGTGTGTGATGCTGTATTGTACTTTTACTATTTTTTGTTGTGAGCTGCCAGAGTGGCTGGGGCAACCCAGTCCTATGGGCGGCATATAAATAATGACCATTATCATTGCTGGTAGCCATCGATAGCCCTCTCCTCCTTCGTGAATTTCTCTAATCCTCTTTTAAAGCCATTTAAGTTGGTGGCCATCACTGCTTCCTGTGGAAGCACGTTCCATAATTTAACTATGCGCTGTGTGAAGTAGTCATTTTAGCTGTCCTGAATCTTCCAACATTCATTGGATGTTCATGAGTTCTGGTGTCAGGAGAGAGGGAGGAAAACTTTTATCGATCCACTTTCCCCATGATGTGTGTGATTTTATAAACTTCTATCAGGTTGTCCTTTTCTGAAACTTTCCAACTCCTTTCTGAGGTGAGGCGACCAGAACAATATAGTACACTCTTTGTCTCTCTGAAAGAGCTGGCTTGTGTCTTGTGCCAACCAGACAAAGCATGGATGTTCTTCTTTAGCCTTTTAGCTAAAGCTTCACCTTGAACCAGAACTGCCAGTATATCTCCCTCCTGCTTCGAGGACTGACCTGCCCCCTGCCTCGCACCCTAAAGTCCAAAAGGGGGAAAGAGATAAAGGCAGAGACTGAAATAAAGCCCATCACATATTTATATTTGGAAGAAGCCAGCAGGAATGCTGGCTTGTGTTTATAGAAAAGATGTCTTTATAGAAAAGAAAGAGCAGGTAGTCTATGTCAGGAGCTCAGCCTACACTCGAGTAGGACCCTGGCAGAGACACATGCCCGACTGGCATGTTCCCTCCTTCCTGGTCGATTGTTCGGGAGCTTCAAAAGCTTTCTTCTGCCCAAACATCACAGCGACTGATGCCAACAGACACCAGCACACTTAGGGAACCGCAGAGTCTTCCCAGCTTGCGTAACAGACCTCAGCAACTCAGCATTTTGGCTAATCTACTTTATTTACATATAAAACACAGAGAGAGCCCTGCAACATGGCTCCCTCTCTCTCTAGCATCAGACAGCAAAGAGAAAGAACAATGGACAATAGTCCCACTTCACGGAGTACAGTAACACAAACATCCTGTCTCCGTCACTTCCCACTCTGTGGAGTCAAAACATACACCGTCATGTGATAGACAAAAATCCCATGACTGCAAACATGGAGCAGGAATTCTAACAGTCTAAGCAGGATTACAGGATGCTCAGTTGACATTTCCACTAGCTCTTCTTGAAGGCAGAGAGCAGAGATTTTTAAAACCTGGTGCTTCATTTAACTCTGAGACTCTAAGGCCATCAGGGCAGCAAAGTGAGAGCAGCCAGCCTGGCTTCTATGAAAGACTCTCCTGGAAAGTGGCCTCTGAAGTTGGCAAGTGTGCCTTTCCTACCTTGCTACAATATATAATGTTTTGGGGTTTCTGTTCATGCAAAGCACCATCTACTTACCAGCAGCTTTTACAAACCACCTTGCATACCCCTCAAGAGTCCTGATTTAATCGGGACATCCCAAATGGACAGAAGCTGCCCTGGTTTCTGATCCCAGTCTGGGATGCCCTGATTTTCCAGATGCAGCACAGGCTCCATCTTCCCAGAGGTTGCTCTAGGCTGCATGGCGTCTCCTAGCATGGCATGGGCTGCAGTGACTTTCTGCTGCAGGCTGCTTTCGGCTGCTACAGGCCGTGCTGCATCTGGAGATGCACCGTCTTGTGAGCAGGAGCCCAAAAACAGCAATGGAAATATAGGGGAGGGGTGAGCGATGGAGTTGGGGTGGTGGTTTGGGAGTGCCCTGGCGCCCCAAATTTTTGTCACAAAATGTCAGAGGGTATGACCTTGTTGATTTCCAATATGTGGCTGCAGGATGGATCCAGTTCCATACTTCTTTGGTGTGTTAATTTACACATCAGAGGGTCCTCAGTTCTTCTGCTGGCTTCGAAAAATAAATAGGCAATGAGCTTCATCTCTGCTGAATCCTTCTCTTCCCTGGCAATCCCAAAGTGAAGCGGGATGGGCCAGAAAAGGGAGGCAGCGGGGCCCTAGAATTGCTTGAACACATTTAACAAAGAAATGAGAAAGACAGGAAAAGTAAATCAAGGAAGTTAACCTCAGCAGTTCACACTGAGAGTAGAAAAACCATCAGTACATGAATTTAAGCATTAAAAAACAATTTAAGCCATTCATCTCCACTTGAAATAGACAAAATTTCAAGGGGAGGGTGTTTCAAGATCCCTGCCTCTCCCTCAAAAGGCAAATGCTTTCTGCTTTCTATGAAGATCAATTTATTCCCTCCAGCTGAAGTCCTCAAAGCAGACAATCTATAAACAGACACCAGGAGGTGCTGTAGTTAAAGACATGGCCATTGAGCATTCACCTGCAACACAGAAAAAGCAATATATGATCTAGTCTAATGGACCGATCAGCCCATTTCTTGTACACAAACAGGCTGAGATTGCTTTGTAACAGGCAAGCTTCATTGACCTCAAGGGAACAAACTCATTGCTTAAGGGTCTGGGGCTCCTTGTACCAGGAACACACCCACAGCTTCAGTCCAATGGCCAGAGAATTGGACATGTCCCTTTCTGCAGAATCCACAAAGTCTGAAGAGGGAGCGTAGGAGGAAAATCCCAAGGCCTGCTTACTGTTCTGTGACATTTTGATTGGTTTTGATAATGGTACCTATATGAGAAAGGTGTGGCTGGGGAAGGAGACAGAGGCTCAACACAACTGACTTTGATGGTGAAAGGTGGGACAAATCTGTAGCACACCAGACCCCTAAAACTGAACTTGGAGAAGGAGGTGATTACCCATACCAGGTAAGAGGGAAAGCGAGGGGACCTCCAGATATACAGGACAGAACTGTGAAAGATTTATAGCTAAAAAGTAGTAGACAAGCCCAATCCTTTATATGTTTGATGGTGGAACAGACTTCCTTAGAAAGCAGTGGGCTCTCCTTCACTGGAGGTCCTTAAACAGAGGTTGGGTGGCCATCCAGTGGCGTAGCGTGGGGGGTGCAGGGGGGGCCGGCCGCACCGGGTGCAACATCTGGGGGTTAGGGTTAGGGGGCGCAAATCCACGGGTTAGGGGGCGCAAATTACTTGCCTTGCCCCGGGTGCTGACAACCCACGCTACGCCACTGTGGCCATCTTTCTGGGATCCTGTGGTTCTTGCATTGCAAGGGGCTGAATCTTGGGATCCCTCCCAACTCTACAATTCTATTATTGTATGTTGTTGCTCCTTGGCCTGGACCTGAACCTTTTGGTGCCAGAATTCTCAAGGACTGCGGTGGGGGGACTCTCTTCTTCCACTGATAGCTCTGGGGGTCTTCATCAACCCAGAGGGTCCCCCTCAAGGGCATCCTCAGCATTGATTTCACAGGAATGTTCCTGATCCTGGACCTGTGGGTGTCCTGTTTGTCCTTTGGGGACTCTGTGTCTGGAACCAGACTGGGGTTGGAAGTGGTATGCAAAGGGACCCCAGGAGGAGCTTTAGGTGTTGAGCATCACAGAAGTCCAGGTTGCTCCTGTAAAGGTCCTGAAATCTCCTCTTCCTCTCCAGGCAGCATGAAGATCTCTGGAGCTGCCGTCACTTTCCTCCTTCTCCTGGCTACTGCACGTGAGTTGATTCCTCCCCTCTCCCTTGATAATTGTTCTAGGAGATTTGGGACTCACACCAGAGTTGATCGTGTTCGTTCCATGGGCTTGATGGTCCTGGGGGATGGAGGTCAGATGGAGCAGGAATCAGATCAGATTATATCAGACAGGCGCCTTCACTGTACTCTTTTGGGCGCCTGCAAAAATAATTTTTGTTTAGACAAGCCCGGCCAAAACTTGATACGAGTTTTAAATCCGTTTGTAATGTGTTGTTGTTTTAACTTTTTAAAATAATTAAATTGTTATTCATTTTTAAAATTGATCGTTTTATTGCTTTATCCCTTTTTGTAAAGAGTTTTGAGGGCTTGTTTGTTTTCTTTTTACAACCAATTAGTGCATAAATCTTATGAAATAGATCTGCCAGTGTAATCACTGCTCAGGACCTAATATGTCTGGTAACTCAGCCATGATGTTTGCTCTTCTCAGCCCTTACAGGTCGGCGGACTCCTGCTCCCGGCTGCTGCCTAAGCAACTCTAAAGTTCCAATCCCAAAGAGGGAAGTCGAGGATTAAGCCCTCAGCTGACCTTACTGCCTGCGTTCTGTGGAGTGAGTTTTTGGGATCGGACAAAAGGCAGGAGGGCTGTTGGCCAATTGGCAGGGAAGGGGTTGAAGAAACATGGTGAACAAAGGGTTAGGCATTTGGGGGCCATTTGTTTGTTTGTTTGGAAGGGGAAGGCAGCAGAGAAGCCAGAATAGAGAATGAGATAATTAGGGGGTCGGAGGGAAGAGCAGGAATTAGCTCAGTGGTAAGAGCATCTGCTTGGCATACAGAAGGTCCAGCTTCAATCCCCAACAGCCTCTACAGTAGGGCTAGGAAAGACCCCTGCGTGAAAATGCTGGAGAGTTCCTGCCAGTCAGGTAGACATTACTGAGCTAGATGGAGCAATGGTCTGACTCATCAAAAGGCAGCTTCATTGGCTGAAACTGGCTTTGTTGTTACAGTTTCATTCAGTTTTCCAGCATTACTGGTTTTGTTGTTACGGTTTCATTCAGTTATATATGCATTAAGTTCAACACCTGCAGACGTTATGGTGCCCTTTTGCTCCGATTTATATGCATTTTTTGCAAGCAAATCCCTCAGCACAGCGTGTGTGTTTGGAACATCGTTTTCACTAACACAGATATTTTGTGTCCATTCTTTAATGGGAGAAATATATGGAAAAATTCAGAGCAATTTTTGAAAGCAAGCTGTGTTCCAGCAGGCATACTGGTTTGGGAAGTGGGAATTGTGTAGGTGGGCATTCAGGTGTGAGCAGAACAAATTTCTGCCCCATCTCGGTGCCTTGCATTGTGGTAGGTGGACTACCCAATTAAAGTGGGGTCCTTGGGCTAATGGAGAATTAAAAGGGTATACTCAGTGGCCGACTGTGGGTGCTTGCTACTTTCTCTGACAGGTTTCATCTCAAGCATGGTAAATTCAGGTGTGCTGACCTGGATCAGCCGTGGGTCCATGAACTCATGGAATACATAGACAGCCTTGAAGATACCTGCAGCTGAAACTGGCACCAATTGCAGAGCCCTTCCTAGGAGAAGCTACCCTGAACCTCAGCAACACCATGGCTGCTTTGCTGGAATTTCTCCCTCTCTCTCTTTCTCCCTCTCTCCCCCCTTCCCCAAAGTTTTGGCCCCTTCACACTGAACAGAGTCTTAGGCCCTGTCGGCACTATGCATTTAAATCAGGATCATACCACTTTAAACCATACCCTCCAACGTTCCTCAGATGAAAATAAGGACATTTCTCGCTCTGAAGTTGACATGTGTCCCTTTCTTACCTTGGTACAATAGACACCATAACACACAACTGTCCCGTCTTTCCAGAATTCCAGAAACTGCCCCAGCTTCTGATTCCATCCTGGGATGTCCCAGGATTTCAGCCAAGGGGAACCAAAAGACACATGTGCTTTGGTTCTGTACCTTTGCTTGCTGGTCAGTTGCTGCCCACCACAGGCAAATGAGGAGGACCACAGCTTCCTGAAAACAGTGCTGCTTCTGGAAGTAAGGCACTGTGGCCCTCCTTGTGCATGTGGAGGGAGGCAAGCAGCCCCCACCAGCACAAGGGTGAGCAGCGATGAATGGTGGCAGACATTGGCAGGAGCACACACACATGAGCTGGTAAGCTGGCAGCCAAGTGAGTGGTGGCAGGAGGGTGCGAGAGGCAGCAGGATGGTGGGTGGGGTGTCCCTATTTCTTCTTGGGAACTGTTGGAGCTTATGTATACACTGTTTGGGGGTTTCTGTTCGTGCAAACAGCCATCTACTACCCTACCAGAAACTTTGAAAAACCACCTTGTTGATTTCCAGACTGTGGCTCCGAAACGGATCCAGTTCCCTATCTCATTGTACGTGTTAATTTACATCTTTAAGTACCTTTTTTTTTATTGCAAATGCTTTGCCCTCTGCATTGAACAAAGTGAACTTGAGAAAACCCAAGTCCAGCCTCCTATATCGCTGCTTAGACCACCTTCCCCTTCTCTGTTCTGAGCATGTCAGCAAATCAGTTCTCCTACTGACTTGTTCCTAAAATAAATATGTGATGGGCTTCATTTCTGTCTTTTGCTGTGTCCTTCTCTTTGCTGAAAATCCCAAAATGACGTGGGTTGGATCAGAAAGGGGAGGGAGGGGTTTAGAGTTAATTAAACACATTTGATGATGGAATGGGTTTTATATTTGATTTTATTCTGTGAACCGCTCTGAGACCTCCAGGTATAGAGTGGTATATAAATTCAATCAATCAATAAAAATAAACCCAATAATTCCCTCCATTCAAAACCCCCAAAGCAGACAATCAATAAGCAATCACTAAGAGGTGTGATATTTGGCCGTTCAGCACTTTCCAGTAAACGATATTTGAGCTGCAATATAGAAAAAGCAAAATTTGATCTAGATCCCACACTCAATCAATTTATTGCATACCAACAGGCTCTTCATCTTCAGAATCAGATGACCTCATCACAGGTCAGCCACTCTGAACTCAAGGAAACAAACACATTTCCCTGAGGGCCAGGAGCTCCTTGTACCAGGAACAAACCCATAGCTTCGGTCCAGGGGCCAGAGAGTTGGACATATCCCTTTCTGCAGAATCCATGAAGCCTGAAGAAGGGGCATAGAAGGAAAATCCCAAGTCTTGCTTACTGTTCTGTGACATTTTGATTGGTCTTGATAAAGCTATTGCCTTACTGTGGGCTATTGGATTCTTCTTATCAAGAACAACAAGAGGTCCCTTTCATTCCCACAACACCACTTTTTTAGGGACTGCCACCCACTCCCTTGAGTACCTTGCCCCCAAAATGTGTGGTTGGTTGAGTTATTGTATTTAATGGGACAGGCTAGGTTTTGGTTTTGGGCTGGGTTGTGGAGGGGAACCATGAGCTGTACAGCAAAAGGGATTTCAATGCAGAAGTTTGTGGTATGGCTTGCTGTCAAGCAAGATGTCTGCATCATCTGTCTTCTTCCAACCAGGGAAGGTAAAATGTTCTGTACATATTCTAAAAGCAATTTCCCCTTGCATAGTTTGTTTGGCACATTTGAACTCCAGATTCCACTCCTCTCTAAGTTCCTGAATATCCACCTTCCAAAAATATACAAAGCATCTATGAATGGTTATGGGTTCAGCTTTCTGTGAAGATCAATTTATTCCCTCCAGCTGAAGTCCTCAAAGCAGACAATCTATAAACAGACACCAGGAGGTGCTGTATTTAAAGACATGGCCATTCAGCCCTCACTGGTGATATTTGAACTGCAACATAGAAAAGCAATGTGTGATCTAGTGGAGAGATCCCACAATTGCCCCATTTCTTGCACACAAACAGGCCTACTCTCTATCTTCAAATTCTGATTACTTCGTAACAGGCAAACCACCTTGACCTCAATGGAACAAACTCATTGTTTGAAGGTCTGGAGCTCCTTGTACCAGGAACAAACCCATGGCTTCGGCCCAGTGGCCAGAGAGTTGAACATGTCCCATTCTGCAGAATCCATGAAGCCTGAAGAGGGAGCACAGGAGGAAAACCCCAAGTCTTGCTTACTGTTTTGTGACATTTTGATTGGTCTTGATAAAGTTATTGCCTGACTGTGGGCTATTGGATTCTTCTTATCAAGAACAAGACGTTCCTTTTATTCCCACTTTTTGGGGGACTGTCTATCACCGACTCCCTTGAGTTCCTTGCCCTTAAAGAGTGTGACTGATTGATAGTTATTGCAACCTATTGTAATTTTTTTATTTTTAAAATAAATTTATTTATTTGGTTTTTCAAATTAAAATTTCACAGAGATATATCAAACATGAATCATCAAAACAAGATTCCAATGAATCCCCTGGACTTCCATCCTCCCCTTTGTGGGTCCTATTATTTATCATTTCCTTCCTCATCTTTTATGGTAGTCCAAATCTTTTACATCTCCATGGTATCCAGAATTTAAACTACAAGTGATATTACAATCCTACTAACGATTTTAACTGTTTACAGTGGTCTTTAAGATAAGTTATAAATTTTCCCCATTCCTTATTTTTAAAAAATTAAGGAATGGCCACAGGGAGTTGGGTATGTTCAGCCTGGAAAAGATGGAAAGGTGAAAGTTATCTTCAAATATCTGAAGGGCTGTCACACAGAAGATGGAGGAAACTCGTTTCCTGCTGCTCCAGAGAGTGGGAGCAGAACCAATGGATTCAAATGACAAGAATGGCGATTCCAACTAAACGTTAGGAAGAACTTTAAAAGCTGTTTGACAGTGAGACAGATGTATTTGGAAGGTGGTGGACTCTCCTTTGCTGGAGGTTTTTAGACTGAGGTGGATGGTCACCTGTCAGGGATTATTTAGCTGTGATTCCCACATTGCAAGGGAATGACCCTAGGGGTCCCTTTCAACTCTATGGTTCAAGAGTTGGTTCTATGGTTCAAGGCAGCTGAGACTGACCACCTCTCACAAGGCGCCATTAATTGTCTTCTCCACACAGCTGGCCAATCCCATTTTGTAACCTCCTTAACCAAGGATCAAGCATGCATAGGAATTGTGATAGGATGTGGGTTGGGGTGGATGCAGGCCCTGCCCTCTCCTGCCTATCTATAAGGGGAAGATGCAATTGGGGGAGGAGACAGAGGTTCAGCGCAGCACTGAGAGCAACTGGCTTTGAAGGTGAAAGGTAGGAGGACTTTGTAGCAAAGGAGTTTGTTCCAAAAACTGACCTTGGAGAAGGAGGCAGTTACAATGTAAGTGGGAAGTATTCTGAGAAGAGGAACACAGTGAATTCAGGAAATTCAGAACAGAATTATGGAAGGTCTGGAATGAAAACGAGGCAGGCAAGCCAACCCTTTCTATGTGGGACTGTCCTGGGATGCAAAGAATAGCCATCACTTGAGGACATCCATCCAAGCTTTGCATTCAACTGATCAAATACTGGCTTCCAGGTAGATCTCTGCTTTCTCACACAGGGTAACAAACCCTGTAGCTTTCTAAGGGACCCAGACTAAGCTCCTGCCACTTGGGAACTAAGCCATTTCATAGGGGACCTACCCTGTGAAATACTCTCCCTATTGAGAGTTGGAGGTCACCAACGGTGGCGTTTTCGCCATCAGTGAAACACCTGTTTATTTACCCAGCCTTTTACCAACTGCTAGTAAAGCTATTGCCTTTGAGGCCTTTGCTGTTTTCACTTCTAAGTACTCTTTTTTTAGAGATTACTGTCATGTTTTATGATGTGAACCACTCTGGTATTTTTTGATAACAAAAAGCAGTATATAAATTCTGAAAATTAGTTAATTAGTTAATTAAACCCTAAGATCCAGATGGGGAGGCCATAAGTCAGATGAACAGAGGACGTCACTGTATAAGCCTGATTGGCAGTAGAAATAATTATTATTTGTTTGTTTGTTTGTTTATATGCAACCCATCTGACTGGGTTGCACCAGTCACTCTAGGCAGCTGCCAACAAATTAAAACACAGAAAGATATCAAACACTGAAAACTTCCCTGTATAGGAAACTTCCCTATAAAATGATCCCACCTTGCAGAAAAAAGACTCTTGCAATAAATTGCCCTTCAGGAAAACATCAAAGACCTGAGTTTCTCCCAGCAACTGAAAGGCTAAAGCAGAATACAGTTTAGACTCTGGCCTCCTAGACCACACCAAACCACAACTGCTAGCAGAGGAGTTCCAGGGATTGCTTACTCGTGAGTAGGCTGCTTACTCATGAGAAGGCCCATTTTACTCAAGTGTTCCATGGTGACTTGGATATGCATGCTGTGCTGTTGCTTTTCAGCTCAGCCGTGGCCTTCTGAAGGACCAAGGGAGGGGGAGAGAGGGAGAGATTCATAGAATCATAGAATTGTACAGTTAGAAGGGATACCCACAGGGCATCTAGCCCAACTCCCTGCAACCTCCTCCTCTGACAGCTCCAGGGCTTCTTAAGCAGGTCTCTCAGCCTGGAAGGCTTAGCATTTGTTCAGAGGGGACCCTGCCTGCTCCTGGATCTGTGTTCTGGTTGTCCTCTGAGGACTCAGTGTCTGGTATTGGGTCAGAGCTGGGAACGGCATCTCAAAGGAGAGGTGGAGGAGCTTTAGGTGATGAGCATCACAGAAGCAGAGGAGGCCTCTGAAATGGTCCTGAAATCTCCTCTTCCTCTCCAGACAGTATGAAGATCTCAGGGGCTACTGTTGCCTTACTCCTTGCTGTGGCAGCTCTGCGTGAGTCAACCTGACTTTTCAATTTGTACAGTACTATACATTCCAGCCAGGGACGCAGGTGGCACTTTGGGTTAAACTGCAGAGCCTAGGACTTGCCGATCAGAAGGTCAGCGGTTCAAATCCCCGCAACGGGGTGAGCTACCGTTGCTCGGTCCCTGCTCCTGCCAACCTAGCAGTTCAAAAGCACATCAAAGTGCAAGTAAATAAATAGGTACCGCTCTGGTGGGAAGGTAAACGGCGTTTCTGTGCACTGCTCTGGTTTGCCAGAAGCGGCTTAGTCATGCTGGCCACATGACCTGGAAGCTGTATGTACCCGGAAGCAAGATGAGCGCCGCAACCCCAGAGTTGCCGCGACTGGACCCAGTGGTCAGGGGTCCCTTTACCTTTTATACATTCCAGCCACAAAATAATAATAATATACAACCTCTCATAATCATCACAGTATGAGGATGCATTCCACAGTATGAGGATGCTCAACAACTTTGACCTGAACCCCCAAAAAGGGGGTTGATCACTGCCAGTTTTTAACTCTGTGAGTAGATCACAGTCTCTTGGGAGTTGGCCACCCTTGTTAAGTCCAACCCCCTGCAGTGCCTGACAGATGGACACCCAACCTCTTCTTAAAAGCCTCTGAGGAAGGAGAGTCCATCACCTTTTGAGAGAATCCATTCCACCCTTGAATGTTCTCCCTAATGTTTAGGGCTGCGAAGGATATGGCCCTGGATTTGAGAGAAAGACAGGGAGGCCTGGTAGAAGGGAAGACCCACACAGACCCCAGCCCTGATGTCTTTCAACATAAATGCCTCCACACAGAGAGAGACAAGGGGTGCTATCCTCTAGTCAAGTGGATGGTGATGTCTCTGGATGTTTGATGCAAATAAACTCCCATAGCTTTAGCTCTTGGGCATCTTACACATTTCACATATGAATAGCAATGCCTGCTCTCCCCAGCTCTCCAGGCTCGACGGGATGCCCCACCTGGCTGCTGCACTGCCCATTATCCAGGAAGTGTGGTACCCAATGCCGTAGTGGATTATTTCTACCCCGACCCTAAATGCGCTCTGCCTTCTGTGGTGTAAGTTTTGGGGAATGGGTGAAAGTCAAGGTGTCAGTTGCCTAATGGTGGGGGATCAGGAAAGGTGGGAAGCAAAGACTTAAGCATTTGGGAGCTGGGTTTGGGTTTGGGCAGCAGGAACGATAGACTGAGAAAATCAGGAGTGCGTCGGAGGAAAAAGAAGGAGCTGAGACTGATTTTGCTTCCCCACTAGGGAAGGGCAGATCCTTCAGTTTCAATTTCTCTCTATTTTCCCATCTTAAATCCAGCATTTGCAGACATTCTGGTGCACCTTTGTTCCAAAATATGTGAATTCCCCAGGAAAGAGTGCTTGTTTGTATATTATTTTCGCTAACAGAGACATTTTTGTCTGCACTGGAGAACTGTATCCAAAATTCAGAGAAGTCCAAGTGTTTAAGGTGGGTGTGCTGCTTTGGGAAGTGGGGATTTGGCTGGCTGGCTCGCATTTAATGGTGAGCAAAATGAATTTGCTCTACACCCCGCTGAGAACATGGGATCTGTGGCGAGGGCAGGCCTGGTGCCTTTTAACAAGGAAGATGACCTGCCTGCCTGTTTTACCAGTTTTAGAAGTAGAGAAATAATGGAGAAATAAATAGCCCTTGTTCAGTGGCCCATTGAAAATGCATTTGGGACTTTTTAGTCCAGAGAAAAAGCAAGTAAGAGGTGACACGACAGGAGTTTATAAAAATGATGCCTGGCATTAGAAAATGGGTAGAGAAACCCAGCTAGTAAATAATAAAATTGTTGTTGTTGTAAGTCTCCCTCTCTCATAACACTAGGCCATAATGTGACCACACCCTCTGTCCTCCTAGGACAGAGAAAAGAGTCTTTCTTCACGAAGCACATCATTAAACAATGGAACTCCTTCCCTCAGGAGGCAGATAAGGCCACCAACGTAGAAGAGAAAGTGTAAAAGAGAATTAGATAAATTCATGGAGGAGATGGCTCTTGATGGCCACCAAGCCATGATGAGGATGCTTTGCCCTGACAGATGGAACCGGGATGCTTCTCCACAGAGGCGTAGCAAGGGCAGGTGATACCGGTGCAAAAAAAACTGTGTGTCCCCCCCCCCACACACACACACACATTGCAGGCCCCAGAGTTGTTGAGCTTCTTTTAGGGAGGGTTGGCCACAAAACAGATACGCCCGCAGATCTCCTAATCCGACCGATGAGCACATGAAACCGTGCTAGCACTGCCAGCCAGGATTTGCAAGCACTGCCCACTGAGGGTGCCAGCGCCGCCTACCAATCATGAAAATCTGACCACCGATCGCATAAAACCGCCCGACGGGGATGCGAGTGCCACCCGCCAGGGGGTGCCAGGCTGGTCGCCGGGCGGATTTGTGCAGTCAGAGGGTGGATTTTCATGACGACAATCACGCCACTCGTGATCCGCCCAGGGGGATTTTGTCACACACCTCAGGCATGACACCCGGGGTGGACCGCACCCCCCGCACCCCCCTTGTGACGCCCCTGCTTCTCCACTAGAGTGGTTCTCTCTTTTTCAGGCCCCGATTGCTGGTTTCCTACAGACATCTGTTTGGCCACTAGGAGGACAGGAGGCTGGTTGAGATGAACCTGAGCCATTAGGGATTATATTATGCTCTTATGGCTTCTCCTTTCCTTGACAGGTTTATTTTGCTTATCCAGAAGCAGCTCTGCGCTAACCCAAAAGCTGAATGGGCCATTAAACTTGTGAGATTCTTAGACGCAAAGCATGGGATCTCCTCCTGAACCATCGTGGCTCTGCCTGATTTCCATTGTGCGGCTGCAGGATGAATTTATTTCCATACCAAATTGTATGTGTTGATTTATGCACATTAATTTACATATTTAAGTAGCTTTTTCTTTTTTTTCTTTTTTTGCAAGCACTTTGCCCTCTGAACTGAGTGAAAGAGAGCTTGAGAACACATAGCTACAGCCATCTGTATCCCATCTTAGACCAATTGCTGCTTATCTGTTCTGAGCCTGTCGGCAGGTCAGTTCTCTTGCTGGGTTCTTTCAAAAAATAAAGATGTGAGAGGTCTCCTCTCTGTCTCTTGCTGAGTCCTTCTTTTCTCTGGGAATCCCAAAAGGAAGTGGGTTGAGCTAGAAAGTGGGGGGAGGAGCTCCATGACTTCCTCCTGGGTCCATCTTGGAAGGGGAGGGGGGAAACAGGTCATGCCCACAAGATACATTCTATTTTTTTGTTAAATCATTTTTATTAATTTCCAATAAAAAAACATCCAATTAACATATCAAATCATAATCCAATTAAAACAAAAAACTAAAATAAAAAAGACCAAATTGTCATCCAAATTATAATTATTAATTTTTCGAGACTTCCCATAGTCTGGACCTTGAAGCATATCTCCAAATCTCACCCCTGCCTCTCCTCATTGCTTCCATATTTGCTGTAATGTTTCCAAGGGGTTGCTCGAGAGTAAGCAAGCAAATATCTCCCTGCTTGGCTGTGAAGCTTTGCTTTTGCTGCCAAAATAAACCTTATCTGTCCGGAGCCCCACTCTCCCGTGGCTGGCTCAATCACTGGCAGAATCCATGAGTGGGTGGTTCTTAAACTTTCCCCAGCAAAGCAGCTTCTTGACGCCCAGTCTGCGCCTCCCCTCTCTGCGCGGATGCTTTCTGCTCAGGGAGGGTGTGGATGGCGGAGGACCCCTCTCCTCCCCGCTTTTCCCAGGCATGGAGCCACTTCCGACTCCTGCAGCCCCTCTCCACTGGAGGCGTGTTTACTCTCCTCCGTTGAAGAGGAGCTGCTCCCCACGATCCATGGGGGTTCTCTATAATCCATTCGGCTTTTCCTCTCTCCCTCCTGAACCGATGGCAGTTCCCTGACATTTTCCACATCTCAGTTTTAACGCTTTAGCCCACAACATACATTCTAAGTGTTCCTGCACCACCATAAACGTCCTGACATCACACAAAAAATCCTGGGAAGTGTAATTTGTTATGGGTGCTGAGAAATGATAGCAAACCATGCAGAGAGCTACTATTCTGTGCATCTTGAACAAACTGTCGGATTCTTTGGGCAGAAGTAATTAAAGTTCAAGTGGTATCACTGATGCTGTGAATAGGGCTAGAGACAGTTTTGCAATCTGAGGTTCATGTTCTGAGGTTCAAGTTTAAAGTTTATTCAGAGCATCGGAAAAAAACAGGAGTATTGGCTGCCCGGATGCTGCTAGCCCAGAGATGGAAGGAAGAGACAACCCCGACCAAAGAAGAATGGCAGTTTGAAACAAGATTTGAGCTCCACTTTTAATATGGAGATCTGGCTGGAAGAAAAATGGACATTACTGAGACAGAGCTTCCCCGAGTTTTGGTTTTTGGTATAAAGGACTATCAAAAAAACCGGCAGAGAGGAATTGAGAGAGAATTACGAGCCTCGGACGTGAGATCTCCAGGCTGATTGCAGATAGGATGATAGATATTGGTGGGGGATCAAAACCGGGAAAAGGGGGGTGGGGATTGGGAACCTAAAGGGTGTATAACTATATTTTGATTTTTTATTCTATTTTGTCAGGGGTATTAAAAGGGGGAATTCGTGGAAGGGTATTGGGGTCAACCTTAGAAAAAGATTTAAAGAATGGGTACTGAGGTACAAAGATGGATGTTTATAAGCTAAAATTGGTTATATAAAATGAATTAAATACAATAATGAATTAAATATAATAAGGTTAAAAATTGGGGATAAGAACTTGTTGAACTAATAATTGGAAATGGAATACAAGAGAGGGAGGTGTGGGGAAGTCATGGAAATATGTTATTGAAAAAAAGGTTGTAAAAGATGAGTGTTTGTTTTTTTGTTTTTTTCCTTTTTTGTTTTTTCTTTTTTAATCTTTTTTGTCTTTTTGGAAAATCTTAATAAACATTTTTGGGGAAAAAAAACAAAGAAGAATGGCAGTTCAAGTTGATGGACTATGCTGAAACGGCAAAATTAACTGGGAAGCTCAGGAATCAAGAAGAAGAGAAATTTTAAAAGGAATGGGAAATGTTCATGTCAGGGAACTGACATCGGAGCCAGAAGTGGAGGCAGGTCTCCCAAGCGATGCCGGAGAAGGGCCAAGCAGGGAGAGAGGAGACTCATCAGCTGGGGAAGGAAATCAGCGTAACACCAGGGATAAAGGGGGGGCTGAGGGGGGAATCGGAGCGAGGGCTCCAGGACTCTTCGCTGGAGACCAGCGGGGAGAGCACAGGTCCTCCGCTACCCACACCCACCCTGCGCAGAAGACTTCCGCGCAGGGAAAGTAGGCGTAGACTTGGCGTCAAAGAACTTCTTTGCTGGAAGAAGTTCAAGAAACGCCCACTGACGGATTCTGCCAGCAACTGAACAGCCAAGGAGTGGATGGCTGTCCAGCGAGAAACGGTTTAACCAGGCAACCTGGCCCAGAGCGGCGGTAACTTACGCACAAGCAACCCCTAATGCCATTACAGTTCATAATGTATATACTAAATCATTGCAAATAGGTTGAAACATTAGCAGGCTTTTATATGCACTTGTAATGTAATAGAAACTACAGATAATTTAGGAAGATGGAAATTTTGGAGAAGTATTGATATGCAGATGAAAATAGAAATAAAAAGACTCATGGATGGGATGGGGGGGAGTCAGTAATCTCGAGTAATCAGAGTAATCTCAATATGTGAATGTGTAAGACGTTTAGAGGTAATTTTATCACTTTCCTTTCTTGTTTCTCTTTCTTTCTTTCTTTCTTTCTTTCTTTCTTTCTTTCTTTCTTTCTTTCTTTCTTTCTTTCTTGTTTCTTGTTTCTCTTCCTTCCTTTCCTTTCCTTTCCTTTTGAAAATCAAATAAAACAATTATTAAAACAAAAACAGGAGTATCATGGAGGATCCTAAGGCAATTGACGGCTACTAGCGACAAAGGCTATGCTCTACCTCCACAAGTTGGAGACCATAATACCTCTGAATGCCAATTGCTGGAAACCACAGGAGGGCAGAGCGCTCCTGTGCCCAGGTCCTGCTTGTAGGCTTCCCAGAAGAGGCATCTGGTTGGCCACTGGGAGAAGAGGATGCTGGACTAGATAGGCCATCGACCTGACCCATCTTATGGAAGCCTCCTTCAAAGCAAAATGCCCTCACTTTTCAGACCCAGTCACAGCAAAGGGGAAGAGAAGAACGAAAAGGGCTTTCCTGGTTCTCCTTTTTCCACCCTCCTCCTGCTGCCTCGGCTTTCGAGGACAGTTTCCTGCTTCTACAGGGCCAGGAACCAAGGGTAGAGCAAAACCCCTTTTGTCATTGTGCAATACTTGATTTCCTCTGGGGATATATTTAGCCACACGCCACAAATCACGCAGGGTTGAAGCCGGCCATGGCCCACGGAAAAGGGATATTGCATCGCCGGCAGGCTCTTGGTGGCTGCTCTCCTCTTCCTCAGCCAGCCACCTCTGGCAGCGGAAACATGGGGGAATGCCCTGTTCTCATAGAAACATGGGGAGCTGTGAGTCCGTTGGTCTATCTAGCTCAGTATTGCCTACACTGACTGGTAGAGGCAGCTCTCCAAGGTTTCAGTCTCAAGGGTCTTTCTCAGCCTGACCTGCAGTTGCTGAATATGGAAACTGGGAGATCTTCTGCAGTGCATTTCCTGGGGTTGGACTAGATGACTCTTAGGGTCCCTTCCAACTCGACAAAACGATGATTCTATGCAAAGCAGGTGCTCTGCTACTGAGCTATGGCCTTTCCCCAAAGAATAACGTAAGATTCCAGTCCTCATGATTGATTTGAATAGGAACGCAGGAAACAACCTTACTGGTCCATTTAACTCAGTATTGTCTGCGCTGGCTGGCAGCAGCTCTCCAGGGTTTCAGTTCCAGCACTGACTGGAGATGCTGAGGCTTGAAACAGGAAGACCTCTTGCAGATGCTCCATCTATAGAAACAGCCATAATTTTGCCACATCCATACCATGCATCTGAAGTGTGGCTTAGGGGTTAGATTGTTGGACTAGAACCTGGGAGACCAGGGTTCAAATCCCCACTCAGCCATTACACTCACTGAGTGACCTTTGTGGCCAGTCACTGCCTCTCAGCCTGACCTACCTCACAGGGTTGTTGTGGAGATTAACTGAGGAACGGGAGAACCTTCAGCTCCTTGAAGAAGGAAGTGGGCTTTAAATGTAATAAAGAAAAGCAATCATATATCACAAGGGTCCTGGGAACTGTGGTTTGTATAGTCTCATGCCCAAAGCTTAAATAAAATATTTCAAGGGGGGGGGTCCTAGGTCATTTCCAGAGGAGGAAGATGATGCCCCTGTTTGACAAATGTGAGCATGGGGCTGATTGGGATGCTTTTTTATTCCTAGAATCATAGAATTGTGGAGCTGGAAGGGACCCCAAGGGTCATCTAGTCCAACACCCGGCAATGTATCCATTAAATAAAAGAATATCTCATCGAGCTGCAGAGTCATTCTCTTATTCATCTGTTCTTGGAAGCTCACATCTGTTGAGTCGGCTCCTCTGCCAATTGCAGACATAACAAAACCATTCTTGGAGGGACCCTCCCTTCTTTCCAAGATTGTACAATCATCTCTCTTGCAATTGCCAATTTGAAAGTTAGCATTTCTTTTCTTTTCTTTCAATGGGTGTCTTCTGTAACATTCCAGTATGTCGCAATAGAGAAATACATAAATAAATGGGGGCAAGGAATCAGAGTCAACCTCTTGGATGAGCACGTTTCACCGCTGACTGCGACGCTGCAGCGATCTCTGGCAGTGGCATAGCGTGGGGGGTGCAGGGGGGGCCGGCCGCACCGGGCGCAACATCTGGGGGTTAGGGTTAGGGGGCGCAAATCCACGGGTTAGGGGGCACAAATTACTTGCCTTGCCCCGGGTGCTGACAACCCACGCTACGCCACTGCTCTCTGGTGGTCAAGAGGAGCTATTGCTGCTGCCGCCTCTCTCACTGCGCATTTTTTATAAATGCAGTTCCATAGGCATTTCTTGCATTTCTGTGCTCTGGGAGCACAACAAATCGTCTGTCTCTAGAAGTCTTCTTCGTCGTTGCAGCACGAAGGTGTAGCCTGGAGAGCAGCAAAGGAAAGGCATGGAAGAAAGCTCTCACAAGTTGCGGCTAGTCACGTTTTGATCCTGCGTTTGTGTCTTAAAGGATGCTGATCCCCATAAGTTAACTTTACTATTACTATTACTATTACTATTATTATTATTATTATTATTATTATTATTATTATTATTATTATTTAAACAACGACTCTAACCAATTCTTCAGTTAAAGGTTGTCCTACTGCAGACAGCTCTTTCAAACCAGTCAATGGATGCTCCTTACACTACCTCAGTAATCCTCACAACAGCCCTGCAAGGTTGATCAGAAGTATCACCCCCCACACACACACGCACACAAACACACACTGTTGCAGATGAGAAGAGTGATTGGCCTCAGGCTACCTTGCAAGGTCATGGCTAATGATGATGATGATGATGATAATTTATTATTTATACCCCACCCATCTGGCTGGGTTTCCCCTGCCACTCTGGGCGGCTTCCAACCGAATATTCAAAACAATACAAGCTGAGGGCAAATTCAGGCTGGAAATTCCTCTCTTCCCCTTAACACTCTTAGTCAGGATGCTCTCTCCCTAGGAATGAAGGTGAGGCAGCCGTGTGAGGCTAGGCCCCCTTCCTCTCCAGGTGCTTATGCTGGGCACCCACCATTTCAGAGATCAGCTCCATGAGCAGCATGCAGACATCATCTTGGTACTCATCCATCTTCCCCTAGAAAATCCCCAGCAGCCCAGAGGGGTGCTGACGGGCTGTTGGGGGAGCAGAAGGGGGCGTCGCTCAGTGCCAGAGCACCTCCCTTGCATGCAGAAGGTCCCAGGTTCAACCACACACCCCGACACTTCCAGATAGGGCTAGGAGAAGATCCTGCCTGAACCCCTGGAGAGTTGCTACCTGTCAGTGAGGGCAATGGACCAGTAGGTCTGACTTATACTAAGGCAGCTTCCTAGGTTCCACTTTTCTTCCAAGGAGCTCATGGTTCTCTTCCTCCCCTGGCCCAGGGCTTCATGGCTGAATGGGGATTAGAACACTGGTCTCCCATGCACCACACTGGCTCTGGCCTAGTTTGCACATCATGGAAAATCAAACTGTTTATACCCCATTTTAGATCACAGTGAAAGACTGGCTGGCCCAAGATTATCTTCTTATGTTCTTTTGGGACATTTTGGTGCTCCTCGTCATGGTGGATTTTGGAGCAAGCCCTCTCTTCTTCTTCTTCTTCTTCTTCTTCTTCTTCTTCTTCTTCTTCTTCTTCTTCTTCTTCTTCTCTGAAAAGGGATTCTTGGCAAATGCGTGGACTCAACATCTCCTGGGGCTCTTCGCAATTTGCTCACAAAGCACCAAGAATGCAGCGGTTACATGGATATGTTTGCTTTTCCATGAATCAAAGCTGGGTCTCTGCGTCGGCTGCCATTGCACTGAGCTGGAAAACATGCAAGTCGAAACATTTTACGAGCCACAGAAATCTGATCAGCTGCAGAGATCTGTTGTGATTAAGGAATGTCTATTAAAAAATTCCAAGGCGCTGAGTGGCAGGTGTTGCTTCCTGGAAATGTCACCATCATGCTTGTCATAAGAATGACGCGACCAGAGGCATTTGGCAGATCTAGGAACATAGTTATGTTTATCAGTTCCATAGAAATATTGGGAGGGCAAGGTTTGCTTGCGCAAAAGCACCAAAGTGGGCATGGATTGGGTAACCCGGATTGGCTAGGATGTGAGGGAATTTCACTGGGAAAATAGCAGCACCCTGGGGGCCTGTCTGAGGGATAGGGGTCTCCTAAAGACTCTCAGTGCCCTTAGCAAACTACAGTTCCCAGGATTTTTGGGGAATGCGTAATGCAGACGAGGCCTCTGTGTCTGAAACAGGAGAGGACTCTGCGTTCCTCCTTTTCCCTGGAGCTGCCAGGATTGTCACAAAGCCTGATTTACTCGCTGGGTTCATAGCGGAGGCTCCAAAGTGAAAATAAAGAGGTTGGGGGGGCAGGGAGAACAAAGGCTTTCTGTGCAAATTATTATTCCTACACAGGGGCTTGTTGACTGGGCTTTGCGGGGTTTTCTTTCAGATTCGTTTGCGGCTTTGAAGAGAGCCGCTGCCTGCCCTGAATTATTTACACCTCGCTGGCAAGAGGCTGTCTGGGAAAATCCCGCAGAAAGGGAGCATGGCCTCCTGACTCAGTGACCTGGTGCTGCTCACCAGAGGAAGCAGCTGTGAAAAACAACCAGGAGAGCAAGAGACCAGGATAGAGGAGGAGGATGCAGCTTGTGCCTGGAGCCAAGCAGAGGAGATTTGGGGAGAGGGCTGTGACTCAGCAGTAGATAGGGAGCGGCAAAACTTCTCTGTTTCGCTTTCTTCCCATTTTTCATTCTTCTCGTCTTCCAGCTCAGTTCTCGGCATTTCCACATCTGCTTACGATTTAAAAACCAAAAAAACTATTCCTCATGAGAATTCAGCAGTGAATTTCTCCTATTAGACATACTTTTGCGTGCAATTTTTCCCCACAATCTCCCCATTATATAATGCATTTTGGTGTGTTATTATCATGAATATATACATAATTAGGCATGCTTTATATTCATAATATGCATTTGGAGAGCCAGTGGTTAGAGTGCCAGACTAGGACCTGGGAAAGGCCAGGGTTCAAATCCCCGCACTTGGCCGTGAAGCTCACTAGGTGGTTAGCTTGGGGGCCAGCCATTGCCTCTTTGTCTAACCTACTTCACAAGGTGGTTGTGAAGATAAAATGGGGAGGTACACCACTCTGAGCTCCTTGAAGGGTTAGGTTGGGACACAAATGCAACAAATAAATAATTCTTCGGCTGGAGAGCTCCACTGCAAAATTCAGAGCAGTATGAAATTTGCAGGGTGGTTCTGTGTTTCTGGTTTGTTCATATATATATATATAAGGAAACAAAAAAGTGTATAAAACATATAGAACAGAGAGTGACTAAAAAGGACAAAAAGACTGTAACGTCGTACATGCTTGTCCAGTGTTTCAGTTTGCATTTTTATTTTTTAAAGTATGAATCTGGAATTTTTGCTGATAAATGCAGACTGAACTGAATTTCTCTTTCCCACCTGCCCCATTCCCTCCTGGCAGAGCACTTCCTCTACATGCAGAGGGCCCCAGAATAGGCCAGACAAGCCCTGGCATCCCAAAGTCGGTCTGGGAAAGATCTGGAGCTGCCAGTCAGTGTAGATTACACCAGCCTGCACCAACACTGACTTCAATTTACTCATTAGAACCTAAGAACATAAGGAGAGTCTTCTGGGTCAGGCCAATGACCCATCTAGTCCAGCATCCTATTCTAACAGTGGCCAGCCAGATTCCCTGAATGCAAAACCCACAAGCAGGACACTTGGCACAAGCGCCCTCTCCCCTCCTGATGTTTCCAGCAACTGGGATTCAGAAGCACTGCTGCCTCCAACTGTGGAAGCAGAGCAAAGCCATCATGGCTAGCAGCCATCAATAGCCCTCTCCTCCATGTACATGTCAAATCTTCCTTTTTTTTTTTTTAAATATTTTTATTTTTCCATAAAACACAGTACAACAAACATAAACATACAAAAACAAAAACAAAACAAAAAAAATGTATCATTTCATATCCTAATTTCATATCCTATCTTCCCCGACTTCCTCATGCTTCCCCTTTCTGTATTCCAAATTCTTATCGATTGTTCAGCAAATCTTCCCTTGTTTTAATTTAAATTTAGACTATTCTTCCTTATTTTCCTTGTCTTAACCATTGCTAATAGTAACCATTTACTTTCCAGTCCAACATCATTCTAACTTTCATTAACTTTATGATATTTCTTTAAATAGTCCTTGAATTTTTTCCATTCTTCTTGCGCTGCTTCTCTTCCCTGGTTTCGGATTCTGCTCGTCATTTCTGCCAGGCCCATATAGTCTATCACCTTCATCTGCCATTCTTCCAGTGTGGGTAGTTCTTGCGTCTTCCAGTACTTCGCAATGAGTATTCTAGCTGCTGTTGTAGCATACATAAAGAAAGTTATATCCGTCTTTAACACCCCTTGGCCGACAATACCCAAGAGAAAGGCCTCTGGTTTCTTGGTGAAAGTATATTTAAATACCTTTTTAAGTTCATTATAGATCATTTCCCAGAATGCCTTAATCTTCGGGCAGGTCCACCAAAGATGAAAAAATGTACCTTCAGTTTCTTTACATTTCCAACATTTATTGTCAGGCACATGGTAAATCTTTGCAAGCTTGACTGGGGTTATGTACCACCTATATATCATTTTCATAATGTTTTCTCTTAAGGCATTACATGCCGTAAATTTTATCCCGGTGGTCCACAACTTTTCCCAATCAGCAAACAAAATATTATGACCAATGTCCTGAGCCCATTTTATCATGACCGATTTGACCGTTTCATCTTGTGTATTCCATTTCAGCAGCAGATTGTACATTTTGGACAAGTTCTTAGTACTGGGTTCTAACAGTTCTGTCTCCAATTTTGATTTTTCCACCTGGAAGCCAATTTTACTGTCCAGTTTAAACGCTTCATTAATTTGATGGTAGTGAAACCAATCTCTCACCTTCCCTTTTAATTTCTCAAAACTCTGCAATCTCATTTTGTCCCCTTCCTTTTCCAAAATTTCCCAGTATCTTGGCCACTTGGGCTCCATATTTAACTTTTTAACTGCCTTAGCTTCCATTGGCGACAGCCACCTTGGAGTTTTATTTTCCAGCAAGTCTTTATATCTGTCCCAGACATTTAGTAGTGCTTTTCTGACAATATGATTTTTAAAACTTTTATGTGCTTTAACCTTGTCATACCACAAATATGCATGCCACCCAAAAATGTTATTAAAACCTTCCAAATCCAAAATGTCTGTGTTTTCAAGAAGTAGCCATTCTTTCAGCCAGCAGAAAGCTGCCGCTTCATAATAAAGTTTAAAGTCTGGCAGGGCAAACCCCCCTCTTTCCTTTGAATCCGTTAGTATCTTAAATTTAATTCTGGGCTTTTTGCCCTGCCAGACAAATTTAGATATGTCTTTTTGCCACCTCTTGAAACAATCCATTTTATCAATTATTTGCAATGCTTGGAACAAAAACAACATTCTTGGCAATACATTCATCTTTATAGCTGCAATACGGCCTAACAAGGAAAGCTTCAAGTTGGACCAAATCTCCAAATCTTTTTTCACTTCTCTCCAAGTTTTTTCATAATTATCTTTAAACAAATTCACATTTTTAGCTGTCATATTTATACCCAAATATTTCACTTTTTTAACCACAGTCAACCCTGTCTCATTCTGGAACCTTTCCTTTTCTATCTGTGTCAAATTTTTCTCCAAAACCTTTGTCTTAGACTTATTCAATTTAAATCCTGCCATTTGACCAAACTCTTGAATTATTTCCAAAACTCTTTTCGTGCTAGCTTCTGGCTCTTGCAATGTAAGTACTAAGTCATCTGCAAATGCTCTCAGTTTATATTGTTTGGCTCCGACCTGAATCCCTTTAACCAACTGGTCCCTCCTGTCAAATCTTCCTTTAAAGCCGTCTAGCTTGGTGGTTATGACTGCCTCCTGTGGAAGTGAGCTCCACAGTTTAACTCTGCGCTATTGGTGCTGTGGGTTAAACCACAGAGCCTAGGACTTGCCGATCAGAAGGTCGGCGGTTCAAATCCCCACGACAAAGTGAGCTTCCGTTGCTCGGTCCCTGCTCCTGCCAACCTAGCAGTTCGAAAGCACGTCAAAGTGCAAGTAGATAAATAGGTACCACTCCGGCGGGAAGGCAAACAGCATTTCCGTGCACTGCTCTGGTTCACCAGAAGCGGCTTAGTCATGCTGGCCACATGACCCAGAAGCTGTACGCTGGCTCCCTCGGCCACTAAAGCGAGATGAGTGCCGCAACCCCAGAGTCGGCCACCACTGGACCTAATGGTCAGGGGTCCCTTTACCTTTACCTTATTGGAAGAAGGACTTTCTTTTATCTGCCCTGAATTTTCCAGCATTCAGCTTCACTGAGCTAAAAGTAGGTTGCAGGCAGAGATGCTGGGATACAGAGGCATGCTGGATTTACGTGTGACTCCAAGGCTCTGGCTCTGGGGAAAACAAGGCTTTTGGGGGTGTTAATGCTGTGAGCCCATCCGTCTTCGGCTCAGGTTGTATATACGTGTAAATAAAACCATATATCCTAAAAATACCACAGTCTCCACTGTTCCTCATTCGAGGAGACCGAACCCTGGGTGAGCATCGGGAACCCCTGAAATCTTGCACCACTTAGAGATTGGGGTGGCAGCTAAGAATACAACAAAATAAGGAATATGAAAAGGAGAGCAGGAATCACCAGGACTACAAAATGGGCAAATAAAGTCATTTTGTTTATTCATCTTCGTCATCTTAGTCATGACCCCATGAACCAGAGCATGCCCTGGAAACTCTCACTTTCTTCTCAAAGTTTCTCCTTTTTTATGTCCATGGAGTTTTCTTGGCAAAATACTGCAGTGGATTGCCAGTTCCCTCTCCAGGTGGATCACATTTAGTCTAAACTCTCAGCTATGACCTGTCCGTCTTGGGTGGCCCTGCATGGCACAGCTCATAGCTTCTTGAAGTTATTCAAGCCCCTTTCGCCACAACAAGGCAGTGATCCATGAAGGGATAAAGTCATTAGCATCATACAAATAGGTAAGTTCTTATCTAAAGTAGCACTAGTATCAATACCTAATTCAGCTTCTCTGTTTCATCTTTTGCAACAGCTTCTCTGTTTCACCATACTACAAACTGGAGTTTCCTCACGATCGGTCACTTAATTTATTTGTGTGTGCAGTGCTCTTCTTCTTCTTCTTTTCACTTTTTCCATCCTGGCAAGTGATCCCGTATGTCATCAAATATTCAGCCAGCCAAGCTCAAAGCAGACACCATGAATTGCCAGGTCAGCATCACGGCAGCTAACCAGAGACCCATGGAAATTCCCCCAGAGCAGGCCAAAGAAAAAAGGGGAAGGAAGGATGGAAGGAAGGAAGCCAATCAGTCAGTCGATGAGCTAGTTGGCCTCCGGAAAGTATTGGCTCTGAAGTTCCTGGGAGGGGAAGGTCCGCTTTTCTCCATCATGACATCTCAAACGCAGCAGCTACTTGCCTCGTAATGGAAAGGCTGCCTCAATGGGCGGAACTGACACTACTGCAGGTGTCACAGAACGCCCATTCCACATTTGTAAGAACTCGGTCATTTAGTGTGGCAGTGGCTACCCTTTGGAACTCCCTGCCTCTTGATTTGAAGCAGGCACCTTCACCATATTCCTTTCACTGTTAAAAATATTCTTGTTTAGACAAGCCTGCCCAGATGCTTAGAAAGCTGGTGTGAATTTTAATCTGCTTTTAGTATTTTAACTTTGTGTATGTTTTAAAGTATTGCAAACTTTTCTTGATTTACATCTTTTAGTAAATCAAGTGGTGTGTAATTTTTTATGAAATAAATAATAATAAAGCAAAAGACCTCAGGAGAGCCCTGCTGGATTAAGCCATCTGGATTAAGCCTGCTCCGTATGGACTACAATTCCCATCATCCCTTGCAGTCAGCACAGCTGTGCTAGAGTAAACAGGTTGGCCACACTACCTGGTAGTGATGGGGATGGCAGCCCAGTCTAGTCTAACATTATATATTCCATACTGTTCAACAGGAGGTCTCTGGGAAGTCCACAAGCAGGGCATGACTGCATCACCTTTTCTCTGATATTCTCCACCACCATTCAGTGGTAGACTGCCCCTCAACATGTAGGTTCCATAGCAGCATCACTGCTAACAACCATTGATAAAATCCTCCTCTTCCTCCAAACATAAGAACACAGGAACACTACTGAATCAGGCCAATGGCCCATCTAGTCCAGCCTCCTGTTCTCGCAGTTGCCAACCAGATGCCCGCTATGGGGAACCTGCAAGGAGAATTCGAGCACAAGAATTTGTCTCCGTGAATGTCGCTAATCCCTTTTTTTAAACAAGTCATCTCACCTTAGTGCCAGCAAGCTGCAGAAATTTATTTATTTTATCTTATTCACTTCTTTTCATTTCCAACTCCACATTTCTATGATTCTGTCCCACTAAAAGCACAAGAAGCTCGCTTTAAAAGAGAAGGAGCTGAGAATTCGAGGTGGGGCCTTACATCTCTCCCCAAAGCCCTGTCTACAGCTGTGATCTTTCTCTCTGTCCACCCTGAAGGCTTCAGACTGCTCTGGCAGCACTCTGCATCCCTGGGAAAATCCCCCAGCCTGGCCTCCTTATGGGAAAATTCCAGACAGTTTGCCCTTATCGTTGCTTCTTGGGACCACTGTTCCGGCTATGACTAGGAATAATGAGCCACATAGCAAAACCTGGCAGACCTGCTTGGAATTCTGAGAGATAGGGTTGGTGAGGGGGTGTCTAGTGTCAGAAGGAAAACAATGGGTCCTTTGCAGTGCTGCCATTCACAATCCAAGTGGGAGGAAGAGTTCCTGGCATTGCTGTCCTGCACCCCACCTCCCTGCTTGTAGGCTGCCAAGCCACCCAGGTGTGAGGATCCTTTCAGGGCTCACAGGAGCCCCTCCAGAGAGCAATGCCTTTGGAATGAAACAGCTGTGGTGGCGATGACTCACCCTTCAAATCAGACACATGCCGGTCTCTGAGATCTCCATTGGACCACTGAATCACCTCCTCCCCCCTGTCACCCTGACAATATGTGGGTGTTTCATGAGCCCTATGGAGGTGTCATGGAGGGGGTGGTTGGATCCTGAATGGGAGCTGGCGCTGGAGAACCCCGGATGAGGATGGGGGAGGTGAAATTGGGACCCTGAGAGCTTTCTGAGCCCCAGGGGTGGGGGAGAGAAAGATTAGTAGCCCAAGGAGGGGAGAATCATAGAAACAGATAATTGTAAGGTTGAATGGGACTCCCAAAGGTCCTCTAGTCCAACTGCCATGCAGGAATCACAGCTAAAGAATTCCTGGCAGGTGACCATCCAACCTTAGCTTTAAAACCTCCAAGAGTTGGGCCACCTAGGCCCATCCAGCACCCATTTCCTGCTCCCCACTTCCATGCAGATCAACACATTTTCCCATCCACAATGTCTCATTAGGATCAAGTCAGGTTAGGGTCACTGGATCAAACAATCCCCCAAACTTCCACCAGGCACCTGTTCTGGATTTCCACAGCCGTCATGGTACCGGCAAGAACATCAGCTGTAGGAAGCTGCAAATTGTGCTGAGTTCAGGCCATTGGGATCCATCTAGGTTCAGTATCTTCCACAGGGCAGGTGCCACCACCAAGAAGGCCCTCTGACTGGCAGCAGCTCTCTGGGGTTACAGGCAAGAGGCATTACAAGTCCTACCTGGAGATGCTATCAGGGATTGAACCTGAGATCCTTCTGCATGTGCTACCTGGGATGAGTAGCTCATACTGCAGAAGACAGAATCAGGATTCAAGATCACCGTAACAGATTGAAAAACTGGGCCAAAAACTAACAAAATGAATTTGAATAGGGACAAACTTATGTTTCTGCACTTAGGCAAGAATAATCAGATGCCCAAATATAGGATCGGGGACACCTGGCTTGACAGCAGCATGTGTGAAAAGGATCTAGGCCGGGGTCTTAGTGGACCATGAGTCAACAGTGTGAAGGAGCAGCAAAAAAACAGCTCATGCAATTCTAGGTTGCATCAACAGAAGTCTAGTATCCAGATCAAGGGAAGTCATAGCACCATCCATTTTTGTCTTGGTTAGACCACACCTGGTGTCCTGTGTCCAGTTTGGTTCAAGGGGGATACTGACAAGCTGGAAGGTGAGCAGAGAAAGGAGAGCAAGATGATCAAGGGTCTGGAAACCAAGCCTTATGAGGAATGGTTGATGGAATTGGGAATGTTTAGACTGGAGAAGAGGAGATGGAAATAATAATAATAATAATAATAATAATAATAATTATTATTATTATTATTATTATTATTATTGTTATTATTATTATTATTATTATTTTCTACCCCACCCATCTGGCTGGGTTTCCCCAGCCACTCTGGGCTGCTTTCAAAAGAACATTAAAAACAGAATAAAGCTTCAAACATTAAAAACTTCCCTAAACAGGACTTCCTTCATAAGTCTTCTAAAAGTCAGATAGTTGTTTATTTCATTGACATCTGACGGGAGGGCATTCCATAGGGTGGGCGCCACCACCAAGAAGGCCCTCCGCCCGGTTCCCTATAAGCTTACTTCTCGCAGTGAGGGAACCGCCAGAAGGCCCTCGGATCTGGACCTCAGTGTCCGGGCAGAACAATGGGGGTGGAGACACTCCTTCAGGTATACTGGAGGATGATGCTGGCGAGGTAATATGAGAACCATTTTCAAATATCTGAAGGGCTACAGCCAGGAAGCTTGTTTTCTCCTGCTCCAGAGGGGAGGACCTGAACCAACAGATTCAAATTACTAGAAAGAAAATGCCAACCAAACATTATGAGCAACTTTCTTACAGTAAGAGCTGTTTGAAGGTGGAATGGACTCCCTCAAAAGATGGTGGACTCTCCTTCCTTGGAGGTTTTTAAGCAGAGGTTGGTTAGCCATCTGCCAGGGATGCCTTGGTTGTGATGCCTGCGTTGCAGGGGGGTCAGACTAGATGACCCTCGGGTTCCCTTCCAACTCTACAACACTGTGATAAGAGCCTGGAAACCAAGCCTTATGAAGAAGGGTTGAGGGAATTGTGGGTGCTTAGAAGAGACTGGTGGGATGAACTGACAGGGTGATAGCAAGGAGAACCCCAGGAACGCAACATCTTTAGAGTGCTATTGTCGGAGCACTCAAGAATTCAGGTGTAAGCAAATGGTGCCAATTCTGGGGGAAAGACGCTGTTGTGGAAACATTGATGCTCCTTCCGACAAGCCTCACCCGGGATAGCCCTTGAGGTCTGAATGGGAAGTGAATTGCCTGTTTCTCAATGAAATGCAGAGTTTCAAGTGACTCACCAATCACGTTTTTGCTCAGTCACCGCCGATTTCAATGAATTTTTAACTCCATTCACGAAATTGCTTTCTGCCTGCTCATCAACTACAGCAGCCCTCTGAGTGTGAGTCAAGACTGCACAGAAGTTTTGTACGATGCAACAAGTTGGCTGTCGTGGAAAAAGAAGCTATGGGGAGGCATCCAAAACTGGAGGAGTTTAGAAGGAAAGTCTTGCAAGAGTAGCCCAAAGTCCATTCAGCCAGCACTTAAAGACAGACTTACGTGATGCATACTTTCTGGGGATGAACCAAAATTCACCCCCTTTCCTCTTAATTTTGGCATGTAGTTCTTCAACCAAGCAACAAGTATGAAAATGTAGTCATCCTCCATCTTGCCCCTCTCTTATGTGCAGCCGATTCTCAACTTATGCAGGGGTTATGTTCCGGGAGACAGCGCGTAAAGCCAAATTCACAGAATTGTAGAGCTGGAGGAACCATCAGGGTCATCTAGTTCAACCCCCGGCAATGCAGGAATCTTTTTTCCAACGTAGAACTTGAACCCGGGACCCTGAGATTAAGAGTCTCATGCTCTACTGACTGAGCTATCCCAGCTTAGGCACCGAAGCGCCCTCTCCGATTGCATGGAGCCCAGACAGCCCTGTGGTTTTCCCCGGAGCTGAGGGCGATGAAACAATCGTTGAGACAGCTAGAGCGCCGGTGGCAGAAAACTCATTCTGAATCAGACCGGACAGGCTCAACGTCGAGCCTACCAAGTGGCAATGGCGACGGCGAAGAGGGCCTTCTTCGCCGCCTCCATTGCATCTGCAGAAAACAGCAGCACAAGACTTTTTCAGGTGGTTCGCAATCTATCGGAACCACCTGCACCACCGGGGCCTGGTAGGGACCCCAAGATCTCCTGCAATGCTTTTGCAAAATTGTGAGTTACCTGTATTGCATTGCCTTTTCCTCCAAGGAGCTCAAGCAGTGATGGACATGGTTCTTTCCCTCCTGGTTTTATCCTCACAACAACCCTGTGAGGTAGGTTAGGCTGAGAGGCAGTGACTGGTCCCCAATCACCTAATGAACTTTATGGCTGAGACGGGATTTGAACTGTGGTCTCTCCCAGGCCCTAGTCCGACACTCTAACCATAGCTGTCAACTTTTCCCTTTTCTTGTGAGGAATCCTATTTGGAATAAGGGAATTTCCCTTTAAAAAGGGAAAACGTTGACCGCTATGACTCTAACCACTATGCCACACTAGCTCTCTACATTCCCCCTTAAGCTCAGGTGAGCTACCTGTGAAGCAGGTGGGGTGGTAGTTAATGAGGATCTTCTTAAAAAATATATATATTTGCAGCAGGACAGAAGCTGGTGTGAAGTTGCATACAGATTCAAGCCAGATCTTCCCCATCCTGTTCCCTAGACTGTGCGCACCTCTGCCCCATTTCACTAGATGGATTTGTTCCATGGATATACTTTCCATGAAAGCAAGTCTGTGCAGATTTGGAGGGGGGGTCTGGGTACATTTGCCCCAGGCCTAAGAGGGCTAAGCAGGGGGGAGGGGGCAGGAACCGGCTGCCTTTTTGTTCCAGTTTATAACTTTATTCTAACAAGCGCTGCCCCGGCCCACATGGGATGGCGTTAATTGTGTTCCCGAAAAGCAAAAGAGAATGTGTCTCAAAACACGCTGGAAAAAACAAAGGATTTGGCAAGACAGGGAGTTGCTTCCTCTCTTCCAGGGTTAGAAGATTCCAATATGCTGCCTGGAGCTGCTTTTGCGCCGTCATCCTTACAAGCGAAAGTCGTTGAGTTTTTTCCCAATTAACAAGACATATGTATGATAATTTTATAAAACATGTCATTTCTTGCCTTCAGATCATATTTTGAGTCACCAGTTAATGAGAATGGGAAATAAATCTATGGGCTGTTTTCAAATTGAAGTACTGTATTTTTTGCTCCATAAGACTCACTTTTTCCCTCCTAAAAAGTAAGGGGAAATGTGTGTGCGTCTTATGGAGCGAATGCAGGCTGTGCAGCTATCCCAGAAGCCAGAACAGCAAGAGGGATTGCTGCTTTCACTGTGTAGCAATCCCTCTTGCTGTTCTGGCTTCTGAGATTCAGAATATTTTTTTTCTTGTTTTCCTCCTCCAAAAACTAGGTGCGTCTTGTGGTCTGGTGCGTCTTATAGAGCGAAAAATACGGTATACATATTGGGTTTTTTAAAAAAATGTTTCTTTATTGAGTTGATATCCCACCATTGCCCCCACCCCACGCCACCAAGGAGCCCAGGGTGGCAAAAAAAGATGCACAATCTTGTGAAATTTTGATAAATTTTATGAAATTAAAAATATTTTCATTTTAGCTTTTTGTATGTTTCAAACTATTGCTCTGAATTTTTCTTGATTTTACTGTTTTATCTTTCTGGGTGTTATTGTTTTACAATCAAGCAATGTATAAATTCTATGAAATATATACAATTTAAAAAGGAAAACAAAGGAAAAACGTTCTAGAGAAGATTAAAACATTCTGTAAACAATTTTAAAAAACTGAAACGCAGTTAGTTGAAAGCATTCTGCCATCCAGTGAGATCAGAGTTTCCAGGAAACAGCCACTAAATGCACCTCAGTCAACAGGAATGTTTTCTAATTCCTCCTGAAAGT
Source organism: Podarcis filfolensis (assembly GCF_964270895.1). Classification (NCBI taxonomy): domain Eukaryota; kingdom Metazoa; phylum Chordata; class Lepidosauria; order Squamata; family Lacertidae; genus Podarcis; species Podarcis filfolensis. The sequence goes on along the minus strand of NC_139618.1, from coordinate 15,930,761 downwards.
TTGTAAGGGAGGGCATTTCACAACCAGGGAGCCACCACTCAAAAGACCCTGTTATGTAGGCTCATATGCAATTGTATATGTTCCATTTAGTTTATTTTTAAATGTCAAGTATACGTGATTCATGTGATATACTGTTTTTGCTTTGGGCAGTGGCTGAAAAAGACCAGTAAACAATAATTGGTGGAAGCATGTTGGACTTTCTCTGGGGTTTTTAAAATCCTTTTAATAAAAACTTGCATTTATAGCCTACATTTTTCTCCAAGGAGCTCCACAGTTTCAGCATTGCAGGGGGTTGGACCAGATGTCCTTTTGAGCCCCTTCCAATGCTACAGTTCTATGATTCAAGGTGGCATACATGATACATCCCTCCTTTTGGATACTCTCTATTTTGAACCAGAGCAGCACACGGAAATGCCGTTTACCTTCCTGCTGGAGCGGTACCTATTTATCTACTTGCACTTTGACGTGCTTTCGAACTGCTAGGTGGGCAGGAGCAGGGACCGAGCAATGGGAGCTCACCCCATCGTGGGGATTCGAACCGCCGACCTTCTGATCGGCAAGTCCTAGGCTCTGTGGTTTAACCCACAGCGCCACCTGCATCCCCAGCCTTAAACTCCAGCAAATGGTAGCATAAGTGTCAGGCTTCAGGGACTCGGCTGCTTCCTCCCTTTGGTAGGAGATAAGCAGAACAAAGCGAAAGGAGTCTCTCGCCAGTTCGAAATTTTAATGATCACAGTGAGAGAACAAAGAATCCATTCCTAGGAATGAAGGTACTCCCAATTAAGGGTTTCACCCTAGTCACCCACTTCACTTCTGCGTCTTGTAACCTGATCTCACAACCACTGTGCTTTCTGTGCTGCCACCTTATCTGTTCTCCTTGACCTTGGGTTGAGTGGATGGATGCTTTCCAGCGACAATGAGTCTGTTTACTCTCTCTCTCTCCCAGTTCTTCTCCTCCTAGCTGTTCCCCACACAGTACTTCCCAGCTTCTGCCTTTTGAACTATGTCCCTCTGCAAACCACTGTTCCAAATCCATACTGTCCTCCTGCTCCTGGGAAGATTCAGGATCCTGATCAGGAGCAGGGGGATGGGGAGGCTCCGACCATTCCTCCTCAGTGTGGCCCTCCTCAGCACGGTCCCTGACAATAAGAAAAGCAGGAAACTGCTAAGGAGGCCCTTTCATTGAATTTTTGCATCAGAATCCATTATTTGAGTCTATTCCGATGGTTTTTTTCTAAAGCGTTGAATGGGAAAATAGAACTTCCATCATATCTCAGTTGAGTTTCTTCCGCTGCTCAATTCCGGTTCTTTCTTCCCTTTTCTCATAATCTTATTTTTAGAAGGATGGGACACCATCTTGGGGCTGATGAGAATGCAGTTCAAATGCTTCATTGGCAAAAAAATAAGGCCCAGTGCGATAAAACATACAGGGTAGGTGAAATCAGACTATTTTCCATTCCCTTGCATTTCATTAAAAGCTAGGAATTTCCAGGGCAGCTGTGCAAAGCTTGCTTCCTGCCAGCAGGAATCACGAGATATGTTGTATTTTCCCCTTTTCCTTTCTAAAAAAAAGAATACGAGGGAGAAAAGAGAATGAATAAATTCTGTCGTCTGCCTCAGGTTTAAACAACAGCAGCAACACTCTTTCTCTAACCCAGTGATACTCAAAATTTGGGGGGCCACCCCTCCTTAATTCCATAAACTCGTCCTCAGTGCTGCCCACCCTCGCCTATAGAAAGCATCATTCAGAAGAGCGGTTTGCACAACCCGCTAAGGAAGATGATGAATTGTAGCGCTGGGAGGGACCCCAAAGGTAGTCTAATCCAGGGTTTCCCAAACTTGGGTCTCCAGCTGTTTTTGGACTACAGTCCCCATCATCACTGACTGCTGGGCCGCATAGGTAGGAATGATGGGAGTTGTAGTCCAAAAACAGCTGGAGACCCAAGTTTGGGAAACCCTGATCGCCCAACCCTCTGCAGTGCAGGAATCTTTTGCCCAACATGGGTCTAGAATCCAAAACCCTGAGATTAAGTGTCTCATGCTCTACCGACTGAGCTAAAATAATAAAATTAAACCTAGTAACAAATCTATTGCACATTTGTTCAATATCCAAATAAAACAATTTAGTTTAATCGATGCAGCAAAATGGATGAATGTATTCATTTATTTATTAAATTTCATCCAAGGATCACACAGCAGTTTACAGTATGAAAACACTTTACCGAGAGCAGAGTTAGAACTCTGCCGCTCTCTCTCACAGCAGGTAGTGATGGCTACAAAGCCAGATGACTTTAAAGGTGGACCTTTAAGGCTGGTCCTGCTTGCTGGGGCATCTGGTCAGCCACAGTGAGAACAGGATGGTGCCCTAGACGGGCAATTGGTCTGATCCAGCAAGCTCTTCTTACATTCTTATGTCCTTACATTTCTTATAATATATGACTGGTTTGATTCCTTGTTTTTCACCCCAGCTTCACACCAACTGGGGTCCTTATTTGTTTATTTCATCAGATTCACATTTGACTGTGGGAAAAGAAGCTAGGCGTGGTTCGCGAAAAAGATGAAGCAATCAGGAGAATGAACAACAGTAATTTAAGACTTTCAAAGAGTTAAAATAACAACAAACTAAAAACAAATTAAAACCCATGTCAACTTTCTAAACTACTGGACAGGCTTGTCCAAAACAAAAATGTTTTTAGCAGGCGCCAAAAAGAGTACACTGAAGGTGCCTGCCGGATGTCAAGTGGCAGGGAGTTCCAAAGTGTAGGGTTAAGCCATTCCTGATCTGTATCTAACCAAGGGGTGAACATTTCTGCATGGGGTAAAGATACCCCAGCCCAGCCAACACCCCCTGGAATGAACCTGAGGCTAATTGAGCTGTCCTGATGTGAACAGCTGGGGGTGAGGATTGAAATGCACTAAGAAACAACACCTCACTGTGCTCTGGTGCCTAATGTGAACACATCCTATGGCCTCTCAGGACAGGTAAAATAAAATCGTATTCACACAGTGCATAGTTGAACTATGAAACTCCCTCCCACGAAGGCAGTGACGGCCTTCAACCTAGATGAATTAGACAAAGAGGGCTGCTGATGGCTACTAGCCATAATGGCTTGGCTTTGCCTCCATGTTAGAGACAGCAGTGCTTCTGAATACCAGTTGCTGGACCCACAGAAGAGGAGGCTGCTCTTGTGCTTGGGTTCCGCTTTCCAGAAAATGCATCTGGGTGGCCACTGCGAGGACAGGATGCTGGGCTGGGTGGGCCAATATTGGCCGGACCCAGCAGGCTCTGCTTATGTTCTTCTGTTCATACTGAGCATTTGTTCTGATTTGTTTTGTGGGGAGGTTACATGACCACAATCCTTCATCGTGATTTGCAGGTGGGGTGTTTATGCATCTTGCCCTTAGTCATGCCTTCATCATATGCTTCTCATTGCATTTCCCCACCACTTTCTCAACCACAGAAAGTCTAGCTCCTCTCATCTTCTGTGTGCTTTTTTCGGGTGCCAAGGCAACAGAGCCTTTTAACCCACTTTAACTGAGCAAACCTACAGTTCCTGGTATGCCCTTGCAAAACGATAGCAGAGTCAAGTGTAGAGGGGAACTTACACTGGTTGACCTTGGGCCATTCATAAGAAACCTGCATAGAGTTGGATCTGGCCAAAGCAGGCTAGTCCAGCATCCTGTTCTGACAGTGACCAAGCAGATCCCTATCATGGGAGACCCACAAGCAGGATCCTGTGGTTTCCAGCAACTGGTATTCAGAAGCATCACTGGCTCAAACTGTGGGTGCAGAGCATAGCCATCCTGGCTAATCGCCATCAGTGTCCCTCTCCTCCATGAATTTGTCTACTAAATCCTCTTTTAAAGCCATTCAAGTTGGTGGTCATCACTGCCTCCAGTGGGAGGGAGTTCCATAGTTTAACTAGACAAAAGTCCTTCCTTTTCTCTGTCCTGAATCTTCCAACATGCAGCTTCCTTGGATGTTCACGAGTTCTGGTGTTATGAGAAGGGAAGGAAAACTTTTCTCTATCCACGTGCTTCATGCCAGGCATCATTTTATAAACTTCCATCAGAACCTGAGAGCCATAGCAACTCTCCCCACTTACAATCCTGGCTACTGCTGTTCAGAGGCATTTACTGCCTCTGTCAGTGGCTAGTCGTTGTATTATCCCCCATGGATTTGTCTAATCCTCTTTTGAAGCCATCCAAGTTGATGGCCCTCACTGCCTCCTGTGGGGGTGAGTTCCACAGTTTAACTGTGTGAAGGAGCATCTGTCCCAAACCTTCCAACATTCAACTTCATTGGATAGCCATCATTTCTCCCTATCCACTTCCTGCATGCTATGTATCATAGGAGCCAACTCCTAGGGGCCGAGGTCCCTTCAGCCATCCCAGCAAAATATTTGAGGGGGCTGGGCCCCCCCAAAGTTGATGAAGATTGCCATTCAAATGGTGTGTGCACACTCTGTCTTGTGATTGATTATGCTGGGAGGGACTTAACTGCGTCCTCAATATTTTTTTCTTTTTCTTTTTCTTTTTCTTTTTCTTTTTTTTTCTTTTTCTTTTTCTTTTCTCTGACATGCAACAGACATTTAGAGCACACCACTCTTCATGAATCTTGGGAACCGTAGTTTGTTATGGGCGTTGCAAATTGTAGCTCTGCCACGAGCAATCTACAGTTCCCAGGATTTGCGTGTGTGCTTTAAATGTATGTTGCGTACGCCCAGCTTCACACACTTCTAAAATGGCACCGCCTCTCAGTCCAGCCTACTTCACAGGGTCGTTGTGAGGATAAAATAGGGAGGTAGTGATGAGGGAACCATGCATGCCACTGTGGTCTCTTTAGAGGAAAAGTAATAATGGACAACATTAAAAGAACAGTATTTCCAGAATAAAGCCAAACCTATACACTGTGCAGCTGCATGGTGGTCGTTCATGACTTATGTCAAAAGACAAACTCGTGGCTGGCAGGCTCCTACAAGTTATGATTTTACCTGGATTTGATCATCTTCCAGGACTTAGTACTGACTGCTCTGTTATGCTTCCATTCGTGCATTGTGGGGAGCTGGACTAGATGACCCTTAGGGGTGCCGTCAAACTCTACAATTCTCTGTTTCTATGATCCAGGACCTTATTATTTGCAGCACTGTTTTTCTCTCTCTGCAATGACCATTTCTCCGCTCTTTGCGTCTCATGTCAGGGGCCGTATGGTGCCAAACAGGCAAGGCATTGTTCGTTTCCGTCTCTCTCAAACATTTCTAATGTGATATGTAATAAAATAAATATATATATATATTTAAAAGATCCGTGTGAGCTCACGAAAAAACGGTTCTCTTCCTCCCAGCTGCATCCAGAAAAATCCCCTCCGGGGATTTGCAACTGGTTTCTCCTTTCTCTGGATGCAAAACGAATGCAAAAGCTCTGTTTGGGGGGCGCTTGCTCAGGATGGGGCCGCTTCTCCCCCCCCGGATTGCACAAGTTTTTCTTTTCCCTTTGCATCTGGCGCCTGAAAGAGCTGGCGCGGCACATTTTCCAGCAAAGGGAGAGTGGAGTGGGGTGTCCATCTTCCTTTCTTTCTATTCGCCGCCCTACCCCCCCCCACCCCGGTTTCACCAGCTCTTCTTCCTTCCTCTCGTGACCCCATGTGGGTGAAGCAATTTTTAAGTCACTTGAGCGAGGCGGCGCAGATGTAATACATCTTCTTCAGAAACTTCCCCTGCTTTTTTGGCCTCCGCGATGGAGGTTCCCGCACCCCTTCGGGGTGACATCACCGCCGACGGGAAATTCCGCCGGCGATGCTCCCCGCCCCCCCCCCGCCCGTCCCCCTGATCCATAAAAGGAGGCAGGTTTCATGGAGGGAGCACCAGAGACGGCAAGACCTTCCAGGAGAACATCAACCAAGATCAGCCACTCCAGCCTCTCAGCAAAATGAATGCTTCTCAGTCTCCACGTGCCTGGGCTGTGGCTGCGCTCCTGATACTGGCCCTCTGCCTCTCGGCCATCGCTGCTCCAGGTCAGTCTCAAGGCTCAGCATGGGGAGCGGAGGGGCATTTGAGGGCAAAGTGGGGGTCCTTCCCCCGGGGTGGGGTTTTGGGGGCCCGGGAGAAATGCACGCTCACCATCGTGGCCGCTGCTTGGGAAGCTGTCCTCTCTGGCTGACGGTGGCTCTCTAGGGCAGGCATCCCCAAACTCAGCCCTCCAGCTTTTTAGGAACTACAATTCCCATCATCCCTGACCACTAGCCCTGTTAGCTAGGGATGATGGGAGTTGTAGTCCCAAAACAACTGGAGGGCCGAGTTTGGGGGTGCCTGCTTTAGGGTTTCTGGGAGAGAGAGTCCTACCTGGAGGTACCAAGGGGGTTGAACTGGGAGCCAAGCAGCTGCTCTGCACCTCAGCTACAGCCCTTTCCAAATAGGAAGCTGCCCTATCAGACCACTGGTCCATCAAGGTCAGTGTTGTCTACACTGACTGGCAGCAGCTCTCCGGGGTTTCAGGCAGGGGGCAGCATGCACAGGATTGCAGCCTCCGTCCAGGATTCTCTCCCTCTCCACTTCCCAATCCTGCACCACATGAGCTCCTTCCAAAGGCAGGCTTCAGTCGCTTGGAATTCCATCCCCGCAGGGAGGGTGGTGTGGCAGGGGAGATGTCCTCTCTGTGCCCTTTGAACTCGCCCCTCTTGTTTTTATAAGGAGTTTTATCCGATTCCACATGGGCTGTTGGAGCTCATCCACCATGTGCACAGCAGGGCAGACGGGGGCTTAACCCCACGACCCCACGACAGGGGGGGAGGAATGGGTTAGAATAGCCTGTGGGCTTTGGGGGCATGTGCAGAGCTCCTCCTCCTCCTCACCACTGGCTAACCTCCCCTTAAGGTGCTTCTATAGGGACGCGGGTGGCGCTGTGGGTTAAACCACAGAGCCTAGGACTTCCCAATCAGAAGGTCGGTGGTTCGAATCCCCACGACGGGGTGAGCTCCCGTTCCTCGGTTCCTGCTCCTGCCAACCTAGCAGTTCGAAAGCACATCAAAGTGCAAGTAGATAAATAGGTACCACTCCGGCAGGAAGGTAAACAGCGTTTCCGTGCGCTGATCTGGTTCGCCAGAAGCGGCTTAGTCATGCTGGCCACATGACCCAGAAGCTGTCTGTGGACAAACGCCGGATCCCTCGGCCAATAAAGGAAGATGAGCGCCGCAACTCCAGAGTTGGCCACGACTGGACAGGGGTCCCTTTACCTTTACCTTTAAGGTGCTTCTGGTTCTATCCCCAAGGGCATTTCCGGGTAGGGAGCTGGGGAGAAGACACTCCATCTGAAACCCTGGAAAGCTGCTGCCAGCTAGTGTAAGCAGTCTTGAGCTAAATGGACACAGAACATAAGAAGAGCCTGCTGGATCAGGACAGTAGACCATCTAGTCCAGCATCCTTTATTAACAGCGGCCAATCAGATGCATCTTCTGAGAAAATAGCAGGCAGGACCTGAGCACAAAAGCCCTCTCCTCCTCCATAAATTGGTCCAGTCCTCTTTTAAAGCCAACCTACTTAGTAGCCATCACTGCCTCCTAAGGTGCACGTTCCCTCGTTCCACCCGATGCTTGCACCTTCCTATGTACATGCTGGATTCAAGAGGATAGAAGGCAGGAAACGGAATTCCTGGCCAACGACTTTGCAGCAGAGTTTTGCTGGTTGCACTCAACGCCTTTTCCTTTCTCTTCCAGTGGGGTCCGACCCTCCAACTTCCTGCTGCTTCACCTACACGGCAAAGAAGATCCCCCGGAACTACATAGCTGACTATTACGAAACAAACAGCAGGTGCTCTCAGCCAGGTGTTGTGTAAGTATAAAAATAATTCTGCTCTGTTTGCAGCCTCCAGGCATGGGAAGGAGTTGTGATGTCCAATTGTCATAATAATAATAATAATAATAATAATAATAATAAATTTTGTTTATTAATAAATATACCAACCTCACTCGCTTTCTGCCATCCGTCAGGAGTCCAGCTGAGCCATCCAAGCCCACCCAAAAAATAATACAATTGTAGAGTTGGAAGGGGCCGCGCCAGGGGTCTCCCCTACAATGCAGGAATCACAACTAAAGAATCCCTGACAGACTATGATTTTATGATCCTACCTCAAGGGCAAGAGAGGGCTTGACAGGAAGGCAGAGAATGCCAGATGGGAGGCTGATTGTGTCTCTCCTTTGATTCCCTCCAGGTTCACTACAAAGAAGGGCCGGGAGATCTGTGCCAACCCCGCAGAGAAATGGGTCCAAGAATACATGGACCACTTCGAGCTGAACTGAGCATCAGTCCTGGAGCAACAGAAGCCGGCATCCTTGGCTGGGCATCCCAGGCCTGGCATCATTTCCTGCCAAGGGCATCTCAAGAACACCACTCCGCTAGTGGCTTTTGTTTTGACCTTGAAGTCAAAACCTCAGGGACTTTCTGTGATAATTTAAATTTATTTAATGTATTTTATTTTCCTCAAACCCTAAGGGTCCACCCCTGCTAATTATTTTATTTATGTAACTTTGGAGGGAACACAAAGCAATCAACCTCTTTGCTATTTTTATACATATGACTGTTTTAATATTACCACAGAATAAGAATTTCCCCAATAAATGTTGTTTTTCTACAAGTTCTGTTGTAAGCTGAGTGTTTATTGCTACCCACCTTGTTTGCAATCTGTGGTGTAAAAGACGGTCCTCCTCTCTCTCTCTTTGGACTCTCAGAATCCCAAGTCCAGCTGGGATGGGGAACCAAATACATACGGCCCTCTTTGGCCCTCAGAACTCCCCACAGGCTGCCACCACCTTTCACTAGCCCAGATTCAAGTTCTCATTGGGTGTTTTTGCCTGGCTGCAAATGTTTCCTTGAACGCTGATGATGCTTAGTTGTGCATCTGTGCAAAAAAGAAAGAAAGAAAAAGAAGGATTAGATAGATTGCAGATAAATAGCAAAGATAACATTGTTGGTCCATAAGGGGGTGGGGAGGGATCCACAGATGGGAATCCTTTTATTATCACCAAGAGGAGGGGTGATCTTTTGGATCAGCAACTGGTTACATAACAGGAAGCAGAGAGTAGGAATAAATGGACAGCTTTCTGAATGCAAAGAGGCAGAAAGTGGAGTCCTCCAAGGAGCAGGATTGGGACCTGTCCTTTTTAACCTTAGGGGTGAGCAGTGAGGGGATCAGGTTTCCTGCTGATGCCAAATTGTTCAAGGTGGTTGAAACAAAAAACTGGTGGATCCTTCCTCTGCCACTTGGACAGCATCTCCCGATGCTCCTCCCTCCGCCTCCATTGCCCTCACAGCAAGAAGCTCTTTCAACAAAGGGTCGTCTAGCACAAGCTCCTGCATCCTTTTCAGAACAGGTGGGGGGTTGCCCAGTCCTAGCACCCAGTGAAATGTGGGCATGTTCGGTGTAAGTGAGGCTGAGCCAGTGCAAAGAGAAACTGAACCGGAAGAGCAAACGGTCTCTTGTGGAGTACGGATTCCTGAGGGGTTATTTCCATTGTTCAGGAAGAGGTTTTTCCCTTGGGCTCAGTCTGTTATTGGGTACTGTTGTGATCCTCCAGAAGGTTTCTGAGATAATAATGGCACACTCCCTGGCACCCCCTGCCATGTCCAAACATGACCCCTTCACAGAGTTGGGCAAAATAGAAATCTCCCCGGGATCTTGGTGACTCTAGATAAGCCCGCTCCTACGAAGGACATAAGAAAAGCCTCCTGGATCAGGCCAATGGTCCATCTAGCCTAGCAGGCTGTTCCCACAGTGGGTGCTTTTCTTCAAAGCATGGAGCTGCAGCAGTCTTGGCACAAATGGTCTCCTATTGACAAAGAAGATGCCACAGATTGCCTGCATGTTTAGATGTGCCCATATCCTGCCTCGGTATCTTGGGCATCTGGTCCTCCTTATCAGAAGATTGCAAACTGCTTTCCCTCCTGCAATCTCCTGAAGTTTCATTACGTCCCCTCTGCATTCTGGAGGCTGCAGACACAAGACAGACCCATGTCTTTGGTGACCCTGTGCAAAACCACCCCCTGCGTGATTCCAAAAGGCATATTTAGTTAGTGTCAAACCAGGCTTGGTTCTGTGCATGAATCTAAACCCATGGAGACTGGTATTTTGCTTTTTAACTTATTCATAAACAATCTGGATTCACAGGAGAGCAGTGAGGTGGCCAAATTTGCTGTTGATGTGGAATTGTTCAGGGAGGTTGAAACTGTTCCAAGCCACCTCATTCTCTAAGGAGAGAGAGAATGCAGGGGTCCCAGGAACTTTCCCAGGTTTAGATTCCTTGGAATGAGTGTCAGCAGAGACTGTGGTATCTTTGGGGCTTTATCTACACATAGATACAAGCCCAGTATAAGATGCGGGGGGCTCACAGCATCAGCACCCCAACAGATCTTGCTTCTTCATCAGTCACAGCTTCAGATCCAGCACAGAGCTACCTGTCTCTGCGGCCTCCAGCTTCCAGCCTGCTTCCAGCCCAGCTCACTTTGTTCTCCTATCCAGCAGCTAGATGGGAAAAGGTGGAGGAAAGGCCCAACAAAACAAAACACTGACTGGGAAGCAAGGAGGGGGCATTTGGACCTCTCTGGTCTTCTACACACATCTTCTTGTCCTGCTGCTTTTCCCTGGAGAAACCTGCTATTTAGTCTTCAATTGATGCAAAATGTAGGGATGTGTATAGAAACTTGGATAGGATATACTATTGGATAGTAGATATTATTCTTCCTGACACATGTTTGTGAGTGTAGCAAAGTACACCCCATTTGTGACAAAATGAAGAAGCTGTTGACTGAGCTGGTTACAGTCTTTTTGATGAAGCATTCCAGGATGCCTTGGTGCAGACTGGATATTCCTGGTATTTCCCCCTTATATCACCCTTAAAACAATATATATGGATGATGGATCACCACCACCACAGGGCCAGTTCACTATTCTCCCCAAGGAGGCTTCTTGTCCACTCTGCTTAAAGCTGCTTCATTTTATCAAACTTCTGGTTTTGCAGTTGCTCCAGTTTGTCAGGCAGCTGGCTTCACTGCCACTCCACTTTCTCCAGCTGCCAGTTCTGCCACTCCCTCTGTTGCTGGATTTGCTGCTGGAGCATCAACTTGAACTGCTCAAGGAGTGCTGCTGCTTCTCCCACCATCTTGACCCAGCCGCACCTCGCTCACAGGTTCTCCTCCAGGAAACCCGGGAAGACCCTCCAAGTGTCCCTATTTCCCAGGGCAGTCCTGGGTGTACAGAAGCCATCCCAGTTTCTGATTTATTACCAGAATGTCCTGCTTTTCCTTAGGACATCCCTAATTTCATTGGTGAAATGATGGAGGGTATGGAGTTATGTGACCCCAGAGCCCAGGAGATAAGTAACTACACAACCTTTAGAAGACTTCTGAAGACAGCCCAGTATTTGGAAGTTTTTAATGTTCAATGTTTTATTTTGTTCTATATATGTTGGAAGCCGCCTAGAGTGGCTGGGCAGCCCAGTCAGATGGACGGGGTATAAATATTGTTGTTGTTGTTGTTGTTGTTGTTGTTGTTTAGTACACCCCTATTTTCATTGCAGAAATGTTGGAAGGTATACAGGTGCTTACCATCACAGCCAGTTCGCAACTGGGTACTACTCTAATCCTTCAGAGAAAAGTGATGGGGGTCATGGCATGCACTCAGGTATTTCCTCAGCTGGTGAGGACCTCATAGGATCAGTTCCACTTCGGCAGGGAGAGTGCAAAGTCAGGCGTGGAAAACAAAGTGACAAAAATGGAGGTGCAGGTGGGCCTTTGGTGGCTCTAGAAGACAGGAGCCTGCCTGGAGTCCCTCTGAAAGGAGTGACTGTTGGGTATCTCCACATTGGACATGGAGTACTCTTAGAAAGCTCCCAAAAAAAACCCCAGCCCCTGGGGTCATGTCACTCTCCCTTGTGTGTAGCCAGGTTGCCACACTTCCATGTCCCTAACAAGGCCTGATCCTTCTCTGGACCTTGTTCCAACTGTCCTATGTTTGCCCTCACAGGGCCTCAGCCCTCCCCTGATGCTTTGGAAGCATCTGAGCTGTTTACCTAGAAATGGGCTTGGCCCAAGAAAGGCCTCTTATCGCCCCCCCCCTTATCAATCAAAAGATGCCATGGATGATGGGCCTCATGATACGTCCACATCCTGCCTTGGTATCTTGGGCATCAACCACTCACTATCTCCCTTGCTTTTGGGTGGAGCGGAAACTGTCTAGAAATATCTCCTATAGACAAGAGACCAGGAGGAGCCTCAGCGGCCGAGGAAGGAGTCTGAAAGGGCAATGAGTCCTCTTTCCATCTTATCAATCGAAAGATGCCACAGATGATGGGCCTCAGACATGTTTGCATCCTGCCTCTGTATCTTGGACATCAGCCTCTTGCTATCTCTATCGCTTTCAGGGGTGGGGAAACTTTTCTGAAGCTATCTGTCCTGTGACGTCCTCTCCAGATGTTGTAATCGCAATTGTTTTGTGGCTAGAATCACCTATAAGAAGAGACCAGGGGAGCTTCAGGGTACTGAGCGTCAAGGCATCCAAGGAAGGACAGACCCCAGACCGTCTCTCCATCTCCACCTGCCATGAAGCTGTCTCTGGTTGCCATCTCCTTTCTCCTTCTGGCTCTGGCCGCTGCTAGCCCACGTGAGTCTGCCCTTCTCATATGTGGGTTTTTTATTTAGGAGATTTATACCCACTTTTGTCTGATTTTCACGACAATTATGTAATGACCATTATTATTATTATTATTATTATTACTACTACTACAGGTGGCACTGTGGTCTAAACCACTGAGCCTCTTGGGCTTGCCGATCAGAAGGTCGGCGGGTCGAATCCCCGTGACAGGGTGAGCTCCCGTTGCTGGGTCCCAGCTCCTGCCAACCTAGCGGCTCAAAAGCACTCCAGTGCAAGTACAGTGGTACCTTGGGTTACGAACTTAATTCATTCCGGAGGTCCGTTCTTAACCCGAAACTGTTCTTAACCTGAGGCACACTTTCGCTCATGGGGCCTCCCACTGCCTGCGTGCCGCCGGCTCATGATTTCCCTTCTCATCCTGGGGCAAAGTTCTCAACCTGAGGTACTACTTCCGGGTTAGCAGAGTTTGTAACCGAAGTGTTTGTAACCCAAGGTAGATAAATAGGTACTGCTGCAGCGGGAAGGTAAATGGCGTTTCCGTGCACTCTGGCACTCGTCACAGTGTCCCGTTATGCCAAAAGTGGTTTAGTCATGCCGACCACATGATTCAGAAAGCTGTCTGTGGACAAATGCAGGCTCCCTCAGCCTGAAAGAGGGATGAGTGCCGCAACCCCATAGTCGCCTTTGACTAGACGTTTACCATCCAGATCCTTTACCGTTGTTGTTGTTGTTGTTGTTGTTGTTGTTTTCTTACATTTCTTAGTCGCCTTATACAAAAAAAAAAGTCTTACAGCAACTTAACAATATAAAATGAAGCCCGATAAGATCAGATGAAACCAGTTAAAAATTAGGGTGGGGGACCATAGATAAGTATAATATTTGGAAAGCTCATAGCTATTTATTTAAAACACAGCATGGAGAACCTTCCGTCTTCTGGTGGATGGAGACAGAGGGGGCTTCCTTTTGGCTCTGCAGACAAGCCAATACTCTCCATTCTTTTCTCCCTTTCAGGTGAATATGATGAGGAGTTTGGGATCCAAGATAAGTCTATTCCCAGTGCTGGTCTTGGTAAGTCCTCCTTTCGGGGTGTCCACAATAGTCAAGCAAGCCAAGTGGTACCAGGGTCATGTGGGTGGTTGCTTTTGTGCCTAATCCAAAAGGCAGCAGAGGTTATCCCATGAGGACTACAGTGGCACAGCTCTCTCAAGCAGATTGTCAAGCAACTTGCAAATCCACACCTACAAAAGAAATCTGAAATCCATACCATCTTGCCTCTTTGCCCCAAACCTGGAAGATATTCTCCCTAATTTCAGATGCAAGAGGCTGATTGTGATTGCTCCTTGGTGTGAGGTACTCTGCACATGATCAGAGGTTGTTACTTCACACTTGCAGGATTGAGCCATCCATTGAAAATATGTTCTGATGTGCCCTGGCTCAAATGAAACAATCATTTTTTTATCTATCCATTGGAATCATGGGTTTAAATTTAGAGGGGAAAGGTGTTGCAGATAACGAAAAGCTGCTTTTTGTTTGGGGGGGACTGCATGCAGCTGGAAGCAAATATTCCATGGTGGGGGTTTTTTCCCCTTGTATTTTTGAAGCGTTGTGTGTTTGTTTAATTGTTCTTTCTGTTTTATACACAAAATGGGAAAAAAAACATTTTCCTGGTAAGTCTTCCTTGTCTCCCTCTCCTCAATCATTTTTTATCTATCAGTTGGAAATATTGGTTTTCATTTAGAGGGGAAAGGTGTTGCAGATAATGAAAAGCTGGTTTTCCTTCGTGGAGGGCATGGTGGGGGGGTTTCCTTGTATTTTTAAAGCATTGCGTGTCTGTTTAATTTTGGGGCAAGGGGTGTGGAGGCACAATCAGGACTTGACTAGGTTTCTAAACACACTTGCATGTACATACATATACGCACACACAGGTTCTCTCTACCCAGAAATGAAGGTGCACGTTCCAGACAGGTTCTGCCACTTGAGCAGCAGGGAGGGGACACAGAGTGGTCTTGGTGAAGCGGGGGGATCTTGGCTGCCCTGGGGGGAATCTTGAGGGCTAGATTAAAAGCCCTGGGGACTACATTCAGAGTCCCTCCATGCTTGCTTCTAAATGCAAGGGCCTCCACAGAGAGACAAGTATGTGTATGTTTGATGTGAAAAATTTTAAAAAATCATTGCTAATAAATTGAGTCAATTAACAACAGTACTTACTTATAGCACTTCTTACAATTGGGCTGGATCCCTCGTCTCCCTGCTGTGAAAAGTATTCCAAGAAGGAATTCCCAAAGAATATCGTGAAGGATTATTTCTACACCAGCGGCAACTGTCGTCTGTTTTCTGTAGTGTAAGTTTCCGCATCAGGGCAAAAACCAAGCTGGATAACCAAAGCTGGATAACATGTTTCAAAGGGGAGAAGGTGAAGTGAGGCTTAAGCACTTGGGGGACAGACTGAGAAAATCATGAGAGTAGATCACAGAAAAATGGAGAAATTGTCACCCAGGAGCAGAGATTGGTTGTGACTATTTTCCAGTCTTAAATTCAGTTCAGCATTTCAGCAGAGGCTTGCAAAAATAATAATAATTAACATTGCATAAAAATTTGTAGACATTATTGTGCAATTTGCTCCTAATCTATGCATTTTTGCAAGCAAATCCCATCACCAACACCACCGCCAACAGGTTGCAGTTTTGGACTCCAAAATGCAGAGAAGGATAGGTTTTGAGGGTGAGCTGTGTTTCAGTGGGCATCAGAGGCACCAAGTTACTTCCGAAGAGTGAGGGAGCCTGTTGCGTACTTGGGACATCATGTGCTTGACGTGTGACATTGCATCGTTGGGAGTAGGCTTAACACAGAGCCCAGCATGGCGCAGTTTCAATGGCTGGCAGTTCCTCCTCTCTTACGCTCAGAAGGAGCCAGCCACTGAAGCCGTGGCCACGCTCAGTCCCGTGCTCAGCCTCCTCCTCTGCCCCGTGCCAACAGATATTGAACAGGGCAAAGACAGCTCGGCCCCACAGAACCAGCACCCCAGTGGGCCTATTCATTTGGGAAGCATGGATTTGATGGGATCACATTAAGACTGCGGTCACAAGCAATTTCTTTTCCATCTCCATACCCTGCTGAGGGTATACCCTGAAGGTTGAACCTGGTGCCTTTTGACATGGAAGGTGGGCTGCCTGCCTTTTTCTCTAGACCCAAGAGAAGTGGGGTCCTCAGGCTAGTGGAGAATTAAAAGGGCACATTCAGTGACACATGGTGAATGTCTGTTTCTTTCTCTGACAGGTTTGTATTCAAGACTGGAAGAGTAGGCTGTGCTGACCCAAATGCCCAGTGGGCCAAGGATCTTATGGAATACATTGACAGCATTAAGCATTCCCCCAGCTCAAGACCCACAACTGTGCCTATCCCCAGCGCATAGCCCACATTAGGAAAAGGCACCGGGAACCACAGCAACCGCCTCGCCTCCTCACTGAACCTCTTCCCCCCCTCTCTCTCTCTCCCTCCCTCCCCACTCATATTCTGGCCCCTTCATGGCTGAAGAGAGTCTTCATTCAAGGGACTCTGTGGTTAACAAGGCACCAATCTAGGAGCAGCCAGCCTGCCTTGTGGGAAAGGGTCTACCAGAAAGTGGCTCCTGAAGTCAGCAGCACACTGGTTTCTGCTTCTGCTGTTCTTAAGTGTTGCTTATGGGGGTATGTCTTCAGATGGGCCAGTCTGCAGTTCTGTTGTTGGCTTCTGAAAATAAAGATGCAGTTTGGGTTCCTCTCTGTCTTTTGCGAGTCCTTCTTCTCTCCAGGGGGGAGGGGGGTGAAGCAGATCCAGGCAGTATGAGAACAGCTTCAGAAGGGGAGGCAGATGACAGGCATTTGTGCAACCTCAGCCCGCAGGGAACAAGGTGGTCACAATTCCCAAGGCTGCCCCTGCTGCCTCCCTTGGCTAAGCTGGTTGGGTAGCAATATCCGGGATTTAGCCTTGATTCAAGTGGATGGCAAGGGAGGAAGATCCACTCCAGTTCCCCTTTTTGTCAACTCATCATCAAGAATGATGGGGGCATCTATGCTGACCCCAATGAACAATGGGTCCAGGACTGTATCCACCATCTCCCTGCACCCAGTGGTGAATCTTGGGGTCTCAAATTTCAGCAGTGCCCTGTGCAACAGCAAAAATTCAGCACCCCGCCCCACCTCTCACCTTCCTGCTCCACACCCAGTGTGACCAACAGTGGCGTAGCGTGGGTTGTCAGCACCCGGGGCAAGGCAAGTAATTTACGCCCCCTAACCCGTGGATTTGCGCCCCCTAACCCGTGGATTTGCGCCCCCTAACCCATTGATTTGCCCTAACCCCAGATGTTGCGCCCGGTGCGGTCCGCCCCCCCTGCACCCCCCACGCTACGCCACTGGTGACCAAACCAGTTGCACTCCCCTAAATCCGACTCTGCTCCACCGTCTCTTTGGATTCCCACCAAGAGCCAGCCAGGCCTCTGCCTCTCTCTCAGCCTCAATTCCAGACAAGCCCACTCTAAACGATCCTTTGGAGCTGCTTGACCGTATCAAGGAGGATTGTGGGCAGGGGGGGCCACTAGACAGTGTCTATGAAGACCCTCAGAAAGCCTTTCATAGCCCCTCCACAAAGGCTTCCGAGTAAGCCCAGAGAATCATGGGATAAGAAGACAGGTCCTCTTGCGGATCAGTAACAGGTGAAGAATCAGGAAGCAGAGAGTGGGAATGAATGAAGAGTCCTCCCAGTGGAAGGATGGAGAAAGTGGGCTACCCTGAGGACCAGGATTGGGCCCTGTGCTTAACTCAAATGCACATGGATCCCTGTTGATAAGGAAAACATCCTGGGGTGTGGATTTGCTCCGCTGCCCAGCTCATTGGGGTGCCACTCCCTGCAGGTCTCTTCAGTCAGCAAAAGAAGGAGTCTCCAGCCAAGTTAAAGAAGCAAAGCAGCGGTCAGTGGACCTGATCTTTATTTGTTACAACAAGGTTGAAGCACACAAAGAGTAGGAACACAGAGCATGGGGTTGCGTGACCTTTTAAAACCTCTCCCCATTTCCCATACAGTGGTACCTCTGGATGCGAACGGGATCCGTTCCAGAACCCCGTTCGCATCCAGAAGTGAATGCAACCCATGTGTATGCATCTGTGCGTGCGCAATTCACTGCTTCTGCGCATGCGCGTGAAATCATTTTGAGCGTCTGCGCATGCACGAGCAGTGAAACCCGGAAGTAACGCGCTCCGTTACTTCCGGGTCACCGCAGAGCGCGACCCGAAAATATTGATACCGAAGCTACTTCAACACAAGGCATGACTGTAATACATTTTTCAACAGCATCATCAATACATCACAGATATGTCACAAAGCAGAAGTGTCTGACCTGTAGAAACATGAGTCCATCACTTACCCCCATCAATAACCCAAGTTCCCAACACCTTTTAACTATCCTCTTTCCCAAAGAACAATAAAAGTATTTACGTATCCCCCTAGCTGCAAGGCTTATGCTTAAGGGATTATGAAGGCAGAGGGACCCCTGGATTCCCCTCCTCCAGAGGAGTCATTAGCTGTTGGAACCAAGGAAATCGGTCAAACCATTGAATTTTGGTGATTATTTGTGAAGTTTCTACGGTTTTCTATACAGTGGTAAAGGTAAATGGACCCCCTGACCATTAGGTCCAGTCGTGGCCGACTTTGGGGTTGCAGCGCTCATCTCGCTTTGTAACTTGGTTCAAAAACTTAATCCGTTCTGGAAGTCTGTTCCAAAACCAAAGCGTTCCAAAACCAAGGCACACTTTCCCATAGAAAGTAATGTAAAATGGATTAATCCTTTACAGACTTTTAAAAACAACCCCTAAAACAGCAATTCAACATGAATTTTACTATCTAATGAGACAATTGATTCATAAAATGAAAGCAATAATCAATGTACTGTACTATAAAATAAATAAGACAGTATTGTAGATGATAAAAATTAAAATTATTATTTTTTCTTATGTGCAGTGATGATAATCATTGTTTGGATGGGGTGCTTTTACCCATTTCTGCAGTCACACAATCAATAAGTAGCTGAACTGGTTTCCACCGAGTCACAAAAACAAGTCACAAAAACGAAGTCACAAGCCACAGTCACAACTCAGTCCCATAAAACGAAGAACAAGTCACAGTCAGAAAAACAAAACAACCACACAAACAAAAACACAAAAAAGCAAAAACAAAAGGTCCAGATATCACCTCTGTGTTGTGTGCCGACAGACTCAACAGGAAGCCTCTGATTAGCAACGGGGGACTCAATTTACAAATGGAACACACTCAACTGGAAGCGGAACATGTTCCGCTTCCAAGTCAAAGTTCACAAACCAGGACACCTACTTTGGGTTTGCAGCCTTCTATTTCCAAGTTCATAAAGTAAGCTGTTCTGCAACCAAGGTACCACTGTACAGAATTGGAAAGTCAGAGGAAACAGTATAATACATGGTATCTGCTTATTGCTACAAGTTTATAGACGGCTTTTCTGAGCCGCTGTTGTGTAAGTATGGTGCTTGTGTAAATGGTCCTGGTCCTGGCTTTAGTTCGAGGCTGTGGTGTGGACTTGGGATTCTGGGGAGTCGTTTAACTGCCCCCCCATCCCAGGTTTTAACACTTGCACAGCTTCTATGCACTAAGATAGCCAACCAGGAAAATTCTTTAACAGACTTCCTAACACAACTTGCCCAGTGTGGGCAAAATGGAGATCCAGGTGGGCCTGGGTAGATCCAGAAGACAAGAGCTTGCCTGGGGTGCCTCTGCCAGCACTGGGGGTAGGTAGGTAGGTGGGAGTCTCCGCATGGGACACAGACGGCTCTTGGGTGCTATCAGAACCAATCCAAGAAAAGGAGTCCTTAAGTCATGGCACCCTCTATTGCACCCACAGCCCAGTTGCTACCCATCCTTCACCCTAAAATGGCCTGATCCTTTCCTGGACCTCGTTCCAGCAGCTTTACATTTGTGCTCACAAAGCCTCAACCCTCCCCTGAGACCATGGAAGCACCCAGGCTGTTTACACAGAAATGGACGTGTCGCAAGAAAGGGCTCTTATCAACCCCCTTATCAATCAAAATATGCCACAGGTGATGGGCCTCTTGATACGTCCACATCCTGCCTCCGTATCTTGGGCATCAACCCCTCACTATCTCCCTTGATTTGGGTGGAGTGGAAACTTTTCAGAAGTCAATCTAGAAACATCGTCTATAAAGAAGAGACTAGGGCGTACTGAGTGTCAAAGCTGTCAAGGAAAGAGACTGGAAGGGCCTCAATCCTCTCTTCATCTCTGCCTGTCATGAATCTCTCTCCAGCTGCCCTCGTCTTCCTCCTCTTCATGGCCACCTTTGCCCTGGTCACTGCTTGCCCACGTGAGTTTATTATCCTTCTTTTCTCCGATGTATTTTTTTATTTGGGATATATAGCGGCTTTCAATTGATTTTTAAGACAGCAATAAGGCCGGCTGACCCATGAAGCAGGGTGAGGCAACCACCTTGGGTTGCAGGATTGACTGGGGCAGCAGATCCAGCCTCCAAGGAATGCATTGTCCTCTAGCTCTGCTGCTGCCACCACCGCAGTGGCAGCAAAAGCTGCAGCTTGCTCTTTAGAGCAGATTTGCCACGTCTTTGCCACATCTCTCTGCCCTGTGCCACTGCTGCTGCAGCCTCTTGTAGGGGACCAGAGGCAAGATCACAGAGATTCCCAGGTGTAGAGCGGCAGCTGCAGTGGTGGCCCATGAAGAGGCACTTGGCTTACCCATGAAACGGTGCCACAGATGAGCCTCACGTGGAAACCAGACCTTTGTCTTGCTCAGTAAAAAATCCGCTCCAAAGTATGCCTCCCCAAACCATTGGCTAGCAACAAAGGTTTCATGGGTCAAGATTCCCATATCCATGGCTGTGGGAGGCGGACAGTTCACAGGGATGCAAACCCATAATGGCCCTCCATTCCTTTCTCCCTTTCAGGTGTAGAATCCAAGAAGACACAAGGTGAGAAAACGTATCCTCCTAAGTCTTCCTTGTCTCTCTCTCCTCTACCTTACTCGAAGAGGTCAATAATCTCATAATGCTGATATTCTTTACTTGGACTTGTTTATTTTAACCCACTTGCAACTGTACTCATTCTATGTGCCTTTTTATAATTTTGCTTTTCAGCCATTATTTTTCACCTGTTACTATAATTGTTGTCTCTGTTTTATACACAAAATGGAAAAAAACATTCTCCAGGTAAGTCTTCCTTGTCTCCCTCTCCTCAACCATTTTTTATCGATCAGTTGGAAATATTGGTTTTCATTTAGAGGGGAAAGGTGTTGCAGATAATGAAAAGCTGGTTTTCCTTGGGGGGGCATGTGGGGGGGGGTTTCCTTGTATTTTTAAAGCATTGTGTCTGTTTAATTTTTGGGCACGCGGTGTGGAGGCTCAATCAGACTTGACTACATCCTAGTCATGCAAAATTCAGAGGTTTCAAAAAACACACAGTTCCATGTGCGCACACGCACACACACACACACACACACAGGCTCTCTCTACCCAGAAATGAAGGTGCACATTCCAGGCAACTCAAGCCACTTCAGCAGCGGGGAAGGGGTACAGAGTGGTCTTGGTTGGGGGAGGATCTTGGCTGCCCTGGGGGGAATCTTGAGGGCTAGATCAAAAGCCCTGGGGACCACATTCAGAGTTCCTCCATGCTTGCTTTTAAATGCAAGGGCCTCCACACAGAGAAAACGATGTGTATGTTTGGAAGTTTGATGTGAAAAATTTAAAAACAGCCATTGCTAATAAATTGAGTCAATTAACAACAGTACCTACTTATATCACTTCTTACAGTTGGGCTGGATCGCTCGTATTCCTGCTGTGAAAATTATTCCAAGAAGAAATTCCCAAAGAAGTTCGTGAAGGATTATTTCTACACCAGCAGCAACTGTCATCTGTCTTCTGTAGTGTAAGTTTCCGCATCAGGGCAAAAACCAAGAGGCCAGCTGGGTAACATGTTTCAAAGGGGAGAAGGTGAAGTGAGGCTTAAGCACTTGGGGGACAGATTGAGAAAATCATGAGAGTAGATCCCAGAAAAATGGAGAAATTGTCACCTGGGAGCAGAGATAGGCTGTGACTATTTTCCAGTCTTAAATTCAGTTCCTCCTCTTTAAATTTAAGTTCCTCCTCTCTTGCACTCAGAAGGAGCCAGCCACTGAAGCCGTGCCACCCTCAGTCCCGTGCTCAGCCTCCTCCTCTGCCCCCTGCCAACAGATATTGAATAGGGCAAAGACAGCGCCCCACAGAGTCAGCACCCCAGTGGGCCTATTCGTTTGGGAAGCATGGATTTGATGGGATCACATTAAGACTGCGGTCAGAAGCCATTTCTTTTCCATCTCTATACCCTTCTGAGGGCACAAGGTCCAAACCAAGGTTGAACCTCATGCCTTTTGACATGGAAGGTGGGCTGCCTGCCTTTTTCTCTAGACCCAAGAGAAGTGGGGTCCTCAGGCTAGTGGAGAATTAAAAGGGCACATTCAGTGACACATGGTGAATGTCTGTTTCTTTCTCTGACAGGTTTGTATTCAAGACTGGAAGATTAGGCTGTGCAGACCCAAATGCCCAGTGGGCCAAGGATCTTATGGAATACATTGACAGTATTAAGCATTCCACCAGCTCAAGACCCACAACTGTGCCTATCCCCAGCGCATAGCCCACATTAGAAAAAGGCACTGGGAACCACAGCAACCGCCTCGCCTCCTCACTGAACCTCTCCCCCCCCTCCCTCCCTCTCTCCCCACTCATATTCTGGCCCCTTCATGGCTGAAGAGAGTCTTCATTCAAGGGACTCTGTGGTTAACAAGGCACCAATCTAGGAGCAGCCAGCCTGCCTTGTGGGAAAGGGTCTACCAGAAAGTGGCTCCTGAAGTTGCCATGTGCCCCTTTCATAGTTAAGTCAATCAACACTGTTTGGCAGGTTCTGTTCAAGCAACCAAGCATCTGTTTCCAAGCAGCTTTGCAAAATGTTGATTTCCAGTGTGTGGGTGCGGGACGAATCCATTTTGCCGGGGCTTTTAAGGAAATTCCCACAGCATGATTTAAATTTCACCTTGGGTATCTGCCTTGAGAATCCCCACAGCAAATGTTTCTGAATTCCTTGCTCTCTGCTTGAGAGGCAACTTTAAGCAATCTGATTTCTGTTTGTGTTGTTGTTAAGAGTTGCTTATCAGACTATGTCTTCAGATGGGCCAGTCTGCAGTTCTGCTGTTGGCTTCTGAAAATAAAGATGCAGTTTGAGTTCCTCTCTGTCTTTTGCGAGTCCTTCTTCTCTCCAGGGGGGGAGGGGAGTGAAGCAGATCCAGGCAGTCTGAGATCAGCTTCAGAAGGGGAGGCAGATGACAGGCATTTCTGCAACCTCAGCCTGCAGGGAACAAGGTGGTCACGATTCCCAAGGCTGCCCCTGCTGCCTCCCTTGGCTCAGCTGCTTGGGTGGCAATATCTGGGATTTAGCCTTGATTCAAGTAGATGGCAAGGGAGGAAGATCCGCTCCAGTTCCCCTTTTTGCTGAGTCATCATCAAGAATTATGGGGACATCTATGCGGACCCCAATGAACAATGGGTCCAGGATCACATCCGCCTTCTCCCCACACCCAGTGGCGAACCTTGGGGTCTCAAATTTCAGCAGCGCCCTGTGCAACATCAAAACTTCAGCACCCCACCCCACCCCTCACCTTCCATTCTCCATCATAGTTGTGGCACCCCCTGCTCTGCACCCAGTGTGACCAAACCAGTTGCACTCCCCTAAATCCGCCTCTGCTCCACCATCTCTTTGGATTCCCACCAAGAGCCAGCCAGGCCTCTGCCTCTCTCTCAGCCTCAATTCCAGACAAGCCCACTCTAAACGATCGTTTAGAGCTGCTTGACAGTATCAAGGAGGATGGGGGGGCACTAGACAGTATCTATTAAGACGTTAATAAAGCCTTTTATAGCCCCTCCACAAAGGCTTCCGAGTAAGCCCAGAGAGTCATGGGATAAGAAGACAGGTCCTCTTGTGTATCAGTAACAAGTGAAGAATCAGGAAGGAGAAAGTGGGAAGGAATGAAGAGTCCTCCCAGTGGAGGGATGGAGAAAGTGGGCTACCCTGAGGACCAGGATTGGGCCCTGTGCTTAACTCGAATGAACATGGATCCCTGTTGATAAGGAAAACATCCTGAGGTGTGGATTTGCTCTGCTGCCCAGCTCATTGGGGTGCCACTCCCTGCAGGTCTCTTCAGTCAGCAAAAGAAGGAGTCTCCAGCCAAGTTAAAGAAGCAAAGCAGCGGTCAGTGGACCTGATCTTTATTTGTTGCAACAAGGTTCAAGCACATAAAGAGTTAGGAACCCCGAGCATGGGGTCGCGTGAACTTTTAAGACCTCTCCCCATTTCCCATAATACATTTTTCAACAGCTTCATCGATGCATCACAGATATGACACAAAGTAGGAGAGTTTCGGATGTAGAAACATGAGCCCATCACTCACCTTGGTCAATAACCGGGTTTTTAATATTAATTATCCACTTCTCCAAAGAACAATAAAAGTATTTGCACATCCCCCAAGCTACAAGGCTTTCCTGAGCTTCTCCTTTGAAAGTATCAGGATTCAACCGCCATCCCAATGGATTTCTGTCTGGGTTATGTGCTGCCTTTGATCGCCTCCTGCCTCCTATTGTGAGGCTAAGTTCACACCTTATGGAGAGGCAAGGAGTACGTGGCCTGATGCTCAAGGGATTATGGAAGCAGGGTGGGCTCGAGATTCCCATCGTCTACAGGAGTCATTACCACTGGAACCAAGGAAATCGGTCAAACCATTGAAGTTTGGTGATTATTTGTGAAGTGTCTACAGTTTTCTATATGGGATAGTCAGAGGAAACAGTACAATACATCGTATCAGCTTATTGCTACAAGTTTATAGACGGCTTTTCTGAGCCTCTTTGTTGTTGCGTATGTATGGTGCTTGTGTAAATGGTCCTGGTCCTGGCCTCAGTTCGAGGCTGTGGTGGGGACTTGGGATTTGGGGGGGGGTTCATTTAACTGCCCCCCCATCCATGGTTTTAACACTGTGCACAGCTTCTATGCACTAAGCTAGTCAACCAGCAAAATTCCTTAACAGACTTCTTAACACAACTTGCCCAGGGTGGGCAAAATGGAGATCCAGGTGGGCCTTGGGTGGATCTAGAAGACAAGAGCTTGCCTGGAGCCCCTCCGCAAGGGACACAGAGGGCTCTTGGGTGCTATCAGAACCCATCCAAGAAAAGGAGTCCTTAAGTCATGGCACCCTCCATTTCACCCACAGCCCAGTTGCTACCCATCCTTCACCCTAAAATGGCCTGAGCCTTCCCTGGACCTCGTTCCAGCTGCTTTACATTTGTGCTCACAAGGCCTCAACCCTCCCCTGAGACCATGGAAGCACCCAGACTGTTTACACAGAAATGGACGTGTCACACGAAAGGGCTCTTATCAACCCCCTTATCTATCAAAATATGCCACAGGTGATGGCCCCTCTTGATACGTCCACATCCTGCCTCCGTATCTTGGGCATCAACCCCTCACTATCTCTCTTGATTTGGGTGGAGTGGAAACTTTTCTAAAGTCATTCTGGAAACATCACCTCTTAAGAAGAGACCAGGGGGAGCTTCAGAATTTGGCGCCCCCAAATGGATCTTCTCAAATATGGATCTACTCAAATTTTGCACCCTTCAGCTTGGCGCCCTGTGCGGGAGAACCGCCTGCAGTGATTTGAACCCTGATCTCCTGGGTCCTAGAGGGTGACTGTCAATATAAGCCTTCAGCACTACCCCAGCCCCAAACTAGGCCAACCCCAAGGCAGAGAATGACCTTTTTCCAGGTATATGATAGAGTTGGCCCTAAGCAGATATCATCTCTTCTTTTGCAGATTCATCATAAAGAATAACAGAAGGGTCTGTGCTAATCCCAGTTCTATATGGGTCATGTCTCACATCCATCGTCTCTCCCCACCAAAGAAGCAATGCCCCTCCCTCTTCTTCTCCACAGGGCTCAAGCTGCTTTGAATGCCAGGAAATCAGACCTGCAAAAAGTGAGGCAATATGAATAAAGGGAGTGATGGTGAGCACGTGCAGAGTACCTCTCATTCATAACCACACGAGAGTGGGACTTCCGGAGGCGGCGCCAACGGCAATGGCGGTCTCCTTCTAGCTCGGAGGGAGAAGCTCCACGGAAATCGGGTCTGTCCACTACGGCGAAGCGGAGACCCTTGTGAAAATCACAGGCAGGAGAAGCCTGTGACCGTGGGACTCGGCGGGCACCTGCAGCACCCCCCGATTAGCGAAGAGACCCCGTAAGGGGCTCCAGAGCGCAACGGGAGTTCGGCGCGGTGCTGAGAGTCGATCGCTTTTTCCGTGGGGTGAAGCCGCACAGCTGTTGCCGGAG
This sequence comes from Podarcis filfolensis, assembly GCF_964270895.1. Lineage (NCBI taxonomy): Eukaryota > Metazoa > Chordata > Lepidosauria > Squamata > Lacertidae > Podarcis > Podarcis filfolensis. The sequence goes on along the minus strand of NC_139618.1, from coordinate 15,904,694 downwards.
AGCACTGACCTTTTTCCTGTGACAATTCGGCTGCTAAACAACTACCCGTGAGTAGGTGAAGTTTAAGAATTGGGACTTAAAGGAGAAAAAAAAGATTAATTCGGCACTGAAGCGGGAAGGTGTAAACAGGAAGTCCGCCTTTCCGCTTTCTGATAATATTTCTTGGAATTTTATGAAGAAAAATCTTCAGGGAATGGGGGTGGGCCAAGGGTTTGAAAATGGTATAAGTGCAATTTACTCAGAACAAAAGGCTAAGTTAATAGTCAATAATGTGATGACAGAGGAATTTAAGATAGAGAAAGGGACACGACAAGGCTGCCCAATTTCCCCATTGCTTTTTATTTCGGTTCTGGAGGTTTTGCTGAATATGATTAGAAGGGACCGTTTGATTAAAGGTATTCAGGTCGGAGCCAAACAATACAAATTGAAAGCTTTTGCAGATGACCTAGTTTTGACGTTACAGGAGCCAGAATCTAGTACAAAAAGAGTATTAGAATTGATTCAAGAATTTGGTCATGTGGCAGGATTTAAGCTGAACAAGTCAAAAACTAAAGTGCTTGAGAAAAATTTTACACCAATTGAGAAAGAGAGGTTTCAGAAGGAGACAGGTTTAACATTAGTTAAGAAAGTAAAATATTTGGGGGTTAATATGACTGCTAAGAATTTAAATTTATTTAAAGATAACTATGAGAAATGTTGGATAGAAGTGAAAAAAGATTTGGAAATATGGTCAAATTTGAAGCTTTCCTTGTTGGGTCGAATTGCAGCTATAAAGATGAATGTATTGCCAAAAATGTTATTTCTGTTTCAATCATTGCAAATTTTGATATTTATACTTACTTACCTGGCAGGGGAGACACCTTGATCAATCATTGCAAATTTTGGACAAGATGGACTGTTTCAAGAAGTGACAGAGAGACATTTCTAGATTTGTCTGGCAGGGCAAGAAGCCTAGAATAAAATTTAAAATATTAACTGACGCAAAGGAAAGAGGCGGATTTGCCCTGCCAGACCTTAAACTTTACTATGAATCAGCAGCATTCTGCTGGTTGAAAGACTGGCTGCTTCTTGAGAACACAGACATTTTGGACCTAGAAGGTTTTAACAACGTTTTTGGATGGCATGCATATTTGTGGTACGACAAGGTTAAAGCACATAAAGCATTTAAAAACCATATTGTCAGGAAAGCATTGTTCAATGTCTGGATAAGATACAAAGATTTACTGGAAAATAAAACCCCAAGGTGGTTGTCACCAATGGAAGCAAAGGCTCAGAAAAAGCTCAATATGGAGGCCAAATGGCCGAAATATTGGGAAATATTGGAACAAGAAGGAGACATATTGAAATTGCAGAGTTTTGAGAAATTAAAAGATAAAGTGCGAGACTGGCTTCATTATTATCAAATAAGAGAGGCCTATAATTTGGATAAAAAAATTGGCTTCCAGGTGGAAAAATCAAAATTGGAAACAGAACTGTTAGATCCCAAAACTAAGATACTTTCAAGAATGTATAACTTGCTGTTAAAATGGAATACGCAGGATGAAACGGTTAAATCTGCTATGATCAAATGGGCACAAGATATTGGTCATAACATTATGTTTGCTGACTGGGAACAGTTGTGGACCACCGGTATGAAATTTACGGCATGTAATGCCTTAAGAGAGAATATTATGAAAATGATATACAGGTGGTACATGACACCAGTCAAGCTTGCAAAAATATATCATTTGCCCGATAACAAATGTTGGAAATGTAAAGAAAATGAAGGTACATTCTTTCACCTTTGGTGGACGTGCCCAAAGATTAAGGCTTTCTGGGAGATGATTTATAATGAAATGAAAAAGGTATTTAAATATACCTTTCTGAAGAAACCAGAGGCCTTTCTCCTGGGCATAGTCGGCCAATTGGTGCCAAAGAAGGATAGAACTTTCTTTATGTATGCAACAACAGCAGCAAGAATACTTATTGCAAAGTATTGGAAGACACAAGATTTACCCACCCTGGAAGAGTGGCAGATGAAGGTGATGGACTATATGGAATTGGCGGAAATGACTGGCAGAATCCGAGACCTGGGAGAAGAGTTGGTGGAAGAAGATTGGAATAAATTTAAAGACTATCTGCAGAAACACTGTAAAATTAATGAATGTTAAAATGATGTTGGATTGAAAATAAGTGGCATTAGCAACAAAGTTAATAAGAATATGCAAAAATGAATTGATAATGGATGAAAATATAGAGTTATAATATGTTAAGATATAGAGTTAAGATAAACGAAAGAGGGTAAGGATTTGCTGATTTGATTATTTAAATGGGAATACAAAAAGGGGAGGTGTGAGGAGGTCAAGGAAACAAGCTAATGAGTTTAAAGTTACAAAAAATGGATTTGTTTTTAATTCTTTTTTATCTACTCGTTTTTTGTATTTTTATTTTTATTTTTTATTTTTTATGTATTTTTGTGTGTTTTCTTTTTTTTATCTTTTTCTTTTCATATGTCTTCTTTGTATTTTGTAAACCTATGTTTTTGTAAAATCTCAATAAATATTTTATTAAAAAAAAAACATAACCACACGAGAGTGTAGGCTCCTGGCCCATTTATCCTGGACAAAGGCAGAGGTGGAGAGCAGGGCTGATGGGGGTGGCCCTTAGCATTTGTGGCTCAGGCAGCCTCAAGGAGAGAAGCTCCACCATCTGGAAGCCCATCCTCAGCACACTCCATTTGAAAGGCACCAGATATTTCAGGTTTTTGCATGAAATTAGATCTGAGCTGGAAGGAGCAAAAACTTTTGTAGCTGCTACTTCTAGATGGGTGCGTCACTCTACCTTTTTATCCCTACAGCAAGCAGCACTGCTCCCCCAAACTGTCAACCACAGCCATGATGTTACTCATTTAATGAAAACACTGAAAGATGGAAGCAGGCTTGTTTCTCACAAAGTGATTGGATAGCACCTAGGCCCCTAGCTAGCAAGGCCAGAGCTCAGGGATGATGGGAGTTGTAGTCCAACAACATCTGGGGACCCACAGGTTGAGAAAGGCTGACCTAGGCATTTTGAAGAGGGGTAGCCAGCAGAATGCCCTCTGGATGCTGTTGGACTACAGCTCCCTTCATCCCCTCTGAGTGTTGACCATGCTTGCTGGGGCTGATGGGAATTGTAGTCCAACACTGGAGACTGTGGTGTCTTTATGATCTATGGTTTATTTACACATATTTACACACCTGACAGACCATTCAAGTGTCCCTATTTTCCAGGGGCAGTCCCAGATTTATAGAAGCCATCCCAGTTTCTGATTTGAACCCAAAATGTCCCGCTTTTCCTTAGGGTGTCCCTATTTTAATCAGACAAATGTTGGCGGGTGTGGAGTTATGCAACAACAACACCACCACTCCAAGCCAAGGAGATATGTAACTATACAACCTTTAGAAGACATCTGAAGGCAGCCCTGTATAGGGAAGTGTTTTTAATGTTTAACAGTTTGTTATGTTTTTATACATGTTGGAAGCAGCCCAGAGTGGGCAACCCAGTAAGATGGCTGGGGTATAAATAATAAAATTATTATTATTATTATTATTATGGAATAGGACATCCCTATTTTCATCAGAGAAATGTTGGAGGGTATGACCTGAGCCTAAGATGGAGGGGCTCACAGCATCATCACCCAAAATGGTTTTGCTTCTCCCATAGTCATAGCTTTGGATTCCAGCAGAAATCAAGCATGGCTCTGTCTCTCTAGCTGCTGCCTGCTCTTATCTTTCACATGCTCTGGCTTTTGCCCCTCTCACTACCAGCCAGGTGAGGCAGAGAGGGCAGCCATTTGCCCAGAGAGCACCATCACTACTTTTGGAAACCCTGAAGGCAGCCCTGGTCTGAAGGCAGCCCTGTTTAGGGAAGTTTTTAATGACTGATGTTTTAATAAAATAAAATCTTTAAAAAATTCCTTCCAGTAGCACCTTGTTGTTGTTGTTTAGTCGTTTAGTCATGTCCATGACCCCATGGACCAGAGCACGCCAGGCACTCCTGTCTTCCGCTGCCTCCCGCAGTTTGGTCAAACTCATGCTGGTAGCTTCGAGAACACTATCCAACCATCTCGTCCTCTGTCATCCCCTTCTCCTTGTGCCCTCCATCTTTCCCAACATCAGGGTCTTTTCCAGGGAGTCTTCTCTTCTCATGAGGTGGCCAAAGTATTGGAGCCTCAGCTTCAGGATCTGTCCTTCCAGTGAGCACTCAGGGCTGATTTCCTTAAGAATGGAGAGGTTTGATCTTCTTGCACTCCATGGGACTCTCAGGAGTCTCCTCCAGCACCATAATTCAAAAGCATCCATTCTTCGGCGACCAGCCTTCTTTATGGTCCAGCTCTCACTTCCATACATCACTACTGGGAAAACCATAGCTTTAACTATATGGACCTTTGTTGGCAAGGTGATGTCTCTGCTTTTTAAGATGCTGTCTAGGTTTGTCATTGCTTTTCTCCCAAGAAGCAGGTGTCTTTTAATTTCGTGGCTGTTAGAGACCAACTAAGTTTGTTATTGGTATGAGCTTTCATGTGCATGCACACGTTCTTCAAATGTTTTAATGTATTTTTAATCTTTTGTTGTAAGCTGCCCAGAGGGAAACCCAGCCAGAGGGGTGGGGTAGAAATAAATTATTATTATTATTATTATTATTATTATTATTATTATTATTATTCACTAATGGCAGTGCTCAGTTGGCAACTATGGCCATTCTCTCACAAAGAAACTTGCCAGACTAGTTCAACAATGGGATCCTCAATTAGATGTTAACCCCTGCTGGACCAAGGATCCCTGGAATTAGAAGGGACTCAGGAATGATACAGACTAAACCCCCTCTCCAACTTACAACAGTTCTTTTGTCTAGTTAAACTATCCCACAGGAGGAGGCGACAGCCACCAACCTTGTTGACTTTAAAAGGCAATTGGCCAGATTCATGGAGGAGAGGGCTATTGGTGGCTACTGGCCATGATGGCTCTGCTCTGCCTCCATGGTTGGAGCCAGCAATGTTTCTGAATACGAGTTGCTGGAAACCACAGGAGGGGAGAGGGCTCTTGTGCTGGAATCCTGTCTGTGGGTTTCCCACAATGGGCATCGTGGTCAGCCACCGTGAGGTCAGGATGCTGATCTAGAACAGCTGTTGGCCTGATCCAGTGACACAGCTCTTCTTATGTTTGTATTTGATGTCCCTATAGAAGCAGCTCTGGCCGGTCCACTTTGCCACAGAGGAAAGAGCTGGCTTGGTGTTAACTCCTGCCCTTGTCTCCACCTCTGGGTTGCCACAACACTTCCTCAGTCAGTCCCATGCTGCCCTCCTCAACTTTCACCCATTACCCCCAGAGCCACCTCAGCTTCGCAAGAGGTGAGGGCAACATGAATCATTTGGAGAAGGAACGGGTGATTTGCGTCTCTTGAAAGAGATGCTACTTCCTTCCTAGGAAATGGCGTGTGCATCCTCTCTCCTTTTCTTTCTTTTTTTTTAAGAGAACATTTGCGGTCTGACACAGCATTACAGGGACAGCGTCCAGGCTTCAGGAACAGGTTAAGGGAAGGGGAGATTTTTTTTCAGTAGGTCAGTTTCAGTGAGTAGTAAGCCGGGGGGAGGTTTTGTTTAGCACAGTGGTTCCCAAAGTGGATGGTACCTTCTCCTGGAGAGGGCAGCGCTAGGAGGCAAGGGGTGGCCAGTGGCGTAGCGTGGGTTGTCAGCACCCGGGGCAAGGCAAGTAATTTGCGCCCCCTAACCCGTGGATTTGCGCCCCCTAACCTGTGGATTTGCCCTAACCCCAGATGTTGCGCCCGGTGCGGCCCGCCCCCCCTGCACCCCCCACGCTATGCCACTGGGGGTGGCAAAGGCTGAATGTGGAAATGAATATCAGACTTTCTAAGGCTGGTATCAGTGGATCAAGTTCATCCAATTTAAATAAATGTGCGATGAATTGTTATCAACTTGAATTTTATGGTATTATTATCTTCCTTATTGGGTCGTGCAAACCTTGGTTCTGAATAATGCTTTTTATAGAGAAGAAACACCATGGTCATCTGCAGCAGCAAAACTGGATGCCTTCATCTGCCCCAGCTGCAACAAAACATGTCTCTCAAGTGCTTTTTAAAATTATTAATAGAGAAAACGGTGTTGGTACTCACCACGAAGTTGTTATAGTAAGTGCCACACTTTTAACATTTGGGGGGAAAGGTACTGTGTACCACTGAGTACCCCCAGGAAAAAACCACAGTGTCTCTCCCATATCAGGTTCTACAGCCACAGCAGGTGCTGCAGTCTTCCAACAGCTTGACCTAATGCCCAAAGGCACACTCCTCCATTCTCTCCCAAGACAGACAGATGCCAATCACCATAGGGTAGGGTGGGGGGCACCAGGGATGACTTAATGGAATCAAGGGGGCAGTGGCCCAAAGAAGTTTGGGAACCATTGGGAATCCAGTTCATATTTTTGGCATGTTCCAGTTCACCAGGGTCAGGGGTCCAGCTTGGTGTCTTCAAGTCCTTGGTTCAAGTCCTGCTGGGTGTGTTTCTCCATCTCACCTTGTGCGGCTGGCCAGGACCAGAGCTTCAGATATCAGTTTTGAAAAAGAGTTTCCCCCAACAGTTGATTAATACAGTGACGAGGATGTCTCTTACTTTGGAGCCAGAACCTCTGATTCTGAATGTCCAGAGGGAAAGGCCCAACTAGAGATGGTGGAATAATAAGTGATTATTGGGGTTTCATGCCCTGCCACTTGTAGGGGGGACTGACAGAATCATAGAGTTGGAAGAGAACCCAGGGGATTATGGATTTTGTGGTTTTATATTTTGATTTTATTCTGTAAACCGCCCTGAGACCTGCGGGTATAGGGCGGTATATAAATTCAATAAATCATCATCATCTAGTCCAACTGCCTACAATGCAGGAATCTCAATACACAATCCAAAACACATCCAATTTGAAACCATACCGGACCCTGCTTCGCTTTGCAAAACGTGCTAGCAGTTTTGTTGCTGCTTCAAAGCTGATAGGAGGACCTGTTCAGGAAGGATAAGGTTATCAATGGCTAGTCATCATTAATATGTTCTCTTTTCTTTATTGGGAGCGGTATGGTTGTAAATTACAGTTTATATCCTGAAAATATATGAAGCGCAAAAATAAGGGAGTTTCTTAAGTACTTAAGAGCACAGGCTGTTGACAAAGATTGGCTTCTGGGCAAATAAAGATAGCTGGTGGCTTTGCAGGGTGCCCAGTATTTTAAAGAAGGTGCTGTGTGGGTCTAACCATCACCCCCTTCCTGACCCCAAACACACACTCCAGCATCTGACAGAAGATGAGCAATCTTAGGCCGTTCATTCATGAGGCTGCTGCTCCCCCTGGTGGAAGAAACACACCCACAGCTCCCTCCCTTGTTATGCAAGGCTCTATCCACACTATAGATTTAAATCAGTATCATAGCACTTTAAACAGCCATGACTTCTCCCAAAGACTCATGAGAAGTTTAATTTGTTTAGTATGTTGAGAGTTCTTAGGATACCCCCTACTCCTCTCCCAGAGCTACAATTCTCAGAGTGGTTTCACAATCAATCCCCTTTCCCAGGGAACTCTGAGAACCATAGTTATGGGTAGGGAATAAGGGGGATCTCCTGATTCAGCACTCTTAGCAAACTATAGTACCCAGGATGTTGATGACCATTTTAAGTGGGATGATGCTGATTTAAATCTATAGGGCGGCTGGAGCTTCTTTCTCCAGTGTGGTGTAGTGGTTAAGAGCGGTGGACTCGTAATCTGGGGAACTGGGTTCGATTCCCCGCTCCTCCACATGCAGCTGCTGGGTGACTTTGGGCTAGTCATACTTCTCTGAAGTCTCTCAGCCTCACTCACCTCACAGAGTGTTTGTTGTGGGGCAGGAAGGGAAAGGAGATTGTGAGCAGCTTTGAGACTCCTTTGGGTAATGATAAAGCGGGATATCAAATCCAAACTCTTCTTCTTCTTGGAACAAAAGGTTAAGCAGAGCCCCGTCTGCCCTTCCTTCTGCAAACTCATCCACCCAAAATCCCCTCCAGTCTCTCATTCCTCAGGATTGCGTGTGAGAATTGGAGACATTGGGGGGGGCAGTTTCCAACATGGCAACAAAAATCAAAAGGAAGTAGAAAAGCAAAACCAGAACATGGTATATTTCATATGAAAAGGATACACTATATACACACTAAAGATCACTGTTTGGCCTCGCCTTCATCGTTATCACACGAGTGCAATGAAGAGAGATGTTTCCATTTCCCACCCACTTCATAAACTCGAAAGTTGTTTCAAAGCCATCCATTGCTGGCTCCAGCGGCAGGGAGTTCCGTAAGAACAAAAGAAAAACCCAGCTGCTGGATCATCCTGTTCTCACAGGGGACAACCAGGTGCCCCCATTGGGAAGCTCATAAGCAGGTCTCGGGCACAAGAGCGCTCTCCCCTCCTGTAGTTTCCAACAGCTGGAATTCAGAAGCATTGCTGCCTCCCGCTGACTAGTGGCTAGCAGCCATCAATAGCCCTCTCCCCCATGGCTTTATCTAATCCCATTTTGAAGCCACCTTAGCTGGTGGCCATCACTGCAGGGGGAGGTGGGAAGGGGTAGCCTGATGGGAAAGGGGGCCAAAGTGGGTTGATGCCAGGGAGACCTACCCATGGCATTTTGCCAGGGGTCCGTTGAGCCTGGCGCCAGGTCTGGACTTGACAAGGCAAGGGCGGGGAGATGTCACTTATATGAAATTTTAAAAATGAGGTCTTTAAAATTTGCGTCCTGCCAGGGGAGGTAATGAGTGGCTGCTCCCAAGCCCACCCTTGGGTTTGACTAGGTAGCTAAGTAAGACACAGACTTGTGCTTCCATTCCCAATTGGAAATCTCAGTGTCATGGAACGCAGGACCCTCCTTCACAACCTGGACACCAGATGGCAGCAGAAACAAGGTTGTGCCCACAGACCTCCTCCCTTCATTTCACTCTCTCCTCCTCCACCTCCCAGAATTAATAAATGTTCTGTGATTTCAGAGAATTGGAAAACTCTGTGAGTTGCAGGGGCAAACTGTAGCCTGCAGGCACTGCTTGTGTCTCCTTCTGCCCCCCTTCCCTGAGTTTGCCTGTGAAATTAAATCTATTCCATTTAATTTATTTACTTACAACGGCTATAATCTCCTTTTTTCCTGCAAAGGGTTCAAGTTCATCATCATTGTTTACGACATAGTTTTATTTGGGTTTTGAATAAACGTGCACTTAATTGTTAACTTTTTTGCATTTTATTGTGTTATTATCTGCTGCAAACTGCTATTCTGAATAATGTTTTTTATACAGTAGGGGCACTGGAAATGCGTTCATGGAATCAAGGGGCCAGAAGAAGGTTGGGAATCATCGTTGCTTTTTGTGGGCTTCAGCGACATATAATTTGTCCTTTTAAAAAGTTTTCTGATTGAGCTGTGTTTCAAACCTCTGCACAAGAAGGCGGTTGGAGGATGGATGGCGGCTAACAGATTGAGGTTGAATCCTGACAAAACAGAAGTACTGTTCTTGGGGGACAGGGGGCGGGCGGGTGTGGTGGACTCCCCGGTCCTGAATGGGGCAACTGTGCCTCTGAAGGACCAGGTGTGCAGTCTGGGAGTCATTTTGGACTCACAGCTGTCCATGGAGGCACAGGTCAATTCTGTGTCCAGGGCAGCTTTCTAACAGCTCCATCTGGTACGCAGGCTGAGACCCTACCTACCTGCAGACTGTCTTGCAAGAGTGGTGCATGCTCTAGTTATCTCCCGCTTGGGCTACTGCAATGCGCTTTACATGGGGCTATCTTTGAAGGTGACCCAGAAACTACAACTAATCCAGAAAGTGGCAGCTAGACTGATGACTGGGAGCGGCCGCCAAGACCACATAACACCGGTCTTGAAAAACCTACATTGGCTCCCAGTATGTTTCCGAGCACAATTCACAGTGTTGGTGCTGACCTTTTAAGCCCTAAACGGCCTTGGTCCAGTATACCTGAAGGAGCATCTCCACCTCCATCGTTCAGCCCGGACACTGACATCCAGTGCCGAGGGCCTTCTGGCGGTTCCCTCACTGCAAGAGGCCAAGTTACAGGGAACCAGGCAGAGGGCCTTCTCGGTAGTGGCACCCGCCCTGTGGAACGCCCTCCCATCAGATGTCAAGGAAATAAACAACTATCTGATGTTTAGAAGACATCCCTGTTTAGGGAAGATTTTAATGACTGATGTTTTAATGTATTTTTAATCTTTTTTTGGAAGCTACCCAGAGTGGAAACCCAGCCAGATGGGCGGAGTATAAATAATAAATTATTATTATTATTATTATTATTATTATTGTTGTTGTTGTTGTTGTTGTTGTCATCGTCGTCATCATCAGCCACTTCATCATTGTATTTTGGGGAGAGATTGCATTGCGTGGGGTTGGACTAGATGACTCATTTGGTCCCTCCCAGCCCTACAGTTCTATGAGGTTGGAAGGATTTTGAGGATAGGGTGGCCCTACAAAGGTGTCCCATCTAGAACAGGTAGAGTTGTCCTATGCCAGGACTTATGGGGTCAGGTCTGCCCAGGCAGCCACCAAGCGATTTGGCCTACCATTCTGAGTGTGCCCACCTCCCCCATTCCTCTGGGGGCTGGAAACAGTTCAATTATTCATCCTTTGCTTTGTGGAGAGCCAGCTATGGCTGCATCAAGTCCATTAGCCCCATCTGGAACAGACCCCGAATGAAGGGGGGGGGGCAGATTTCCAGAAAGTGAATTAGAGAAGGACGAGGTGACGAGACAGCAAAGTGGCGGCAGGGAAGGGGGGAAGGCACCACCCTTGGGGGGTTCTCATCAGATGCTTCTGTGCTAACTGGAGATAGATAGAGCTTGCAGCAATTAGGGAGGGGGAGGGAGCGGAAGGCAGCATCACTTCCAGCTTCACCTCATGCCAGGCGGGGCATGTTGAGGGTTAAGCTCTGGTGGGCCTGCACACCAGGAACGGTGTTGCAGCAATAACAGAAAGGCGTCAGCTGTTCTGGGACAAGCCAGCTCCATCGGACCTCAACTGCCAGCTGGGGGCAGCTATGCCATCAGAGGGAGAGATGGGAAGCAGGAGGCTTGGTTCCATCACCTTTTCCAAAAGCCCAGCTCCATCAGGCATCTCCTGCCCCTGCCAGCTGCTCAGTATAAGAACAGCTGTTTTAAGAATTGGTGCCTGAGTTTCATTCCTCCCCTTGCTTCCTTCCTTGTCCTTGTGCTTTTTTAGATTGTGAGCCGGAGGGCAGAGCCAGCCTTGCTTTAATTGATTGCATGTAACCTATTCTGGGAGCCTTCTGGCTGAAGAGTGGGATGCAAATGCAGTACTCTAAATAAATAAATGATAAATTTGTTTTATTTATTATTACCTAAAATCTGTACACTGCTTGATTGCAAAAAGCCTTAGGAGCTGCCAGTCAGTACTTATTTCTATTTTTATTTTTGTAAAGCAGCCAGCTGTACTATAATTATATATACACACACATAATAATAATAATAATAATAATAATAATAATAATAGTGCTAGTGTGTGTTGTGGGAGACTTCTAAGCTCTGTATGCTTTCTTTCTTTCTTTCTTTTCTTTTCTTTTTGGTGAGATATGGGACAAAATCTGCCCCCCCCTAATATTTCTTATTTCCACAGTTATTTCTTTTGGTGCAGTTGCTTTTAAATGCATCTTCCCAGTAAGTATAAATATAGTTTTATTCCTATTGTTATTACTTTGTGCCCCCACGCCTCTGTGCTGGGGGGGGGGGGCGGAGTTGCCCACACTGCCCTAAATCTGGTGCTGCTGCTGATGTGTTTTTAGTTTATTGTGGTTTTAATTTTCTGACTGTTTTAATTGATTTTACTAATAAATCTATTTTTTTGTAAACCCCTTTTTTGCAGTTAAATTTCATAAAAGAAATGCAACATATTTTCATATTATAGCATTAATATTTATTTGTATTTCCCTGCACTGAGTCATTTTGGAAGCCGGTCACATCTTAAAAAGAGTATTGCGAATTAACACAGTATTATTAATAATGATTATGGGATTAATAACGATTATGGGATTATAATAATTAACACAGCCGAGACGGGCCACCTGTCGTAGCTCCACAGATGTTTCTGGACTCCACAGCTCCCCTCATCACCATCCCTAACCACTGGACCATGCTGCCTGGGGCTGGGGGGAGTTGGAGCCCAGCAACAACCTCTGGAGGTCCGCACACTCCCCACCCCTGCATGGAGGCAACCAGCCGCCTTCCAGATGTTTTAGACTACAACTCCCATCAGCCCCAGCGAGTGCGGTGGGGGGAACTGCAGCTGTGGCCGATGGGAGTCGCAGTCCTGGCCGTTCGGAAGGCCCCAAACTTTGTGGAAGGGCGGTGGCCGGCGCACGTGGAGGAAACGGGCGGAGCCTAGAGCAGCATCCAATCGCAGAGGCATTTTCTTGAATTCTCCCTCCTTTAGGCGGGGCTGCCGCGGAGACGCCCGGCGGATGCTCCCTTTCCGTCTGCGAGAGAAGGAAACGGGCGGGAAAGAAAGCCCCTCCCCTTTCGTCGCGGACGCCCAATCGCGGCGCCTCGGGCGGTGAGTGGCAGCCGCCGCGGACCAACGGGCGGGGCGAGTGGCGTTCCTGTCAGAAGGGCGGCCGGGGCCTCCTTCGCTTCTTTCCAGGCCGCCGCGGGGCGCTCGGGGGGCTCCTTCAGGCGCGTCGCCCGCCCGCTTCCTGAGGCCCACCGGAGTTATCGGCGGGATGGTGGACGCCGCCGTGGCCGCCGAGCGGGACGCCTTCGAGAGGGGGCAGGTACCCTCCCGTGGGGCAGGGCGGGCGGGTCGGTTGGTTAGGAGAGGGGCAGCGGAGCCAGGGGGGCTGTGGTCGCCGCCGCCGACCCAAGGAGCTCCCCTGGCGAATACCCTTCTCAGGCTCAGTCCTTTATGTTGCTGGTGTTTGTATTGGCCGCCCCCCTTTTTTATTATTTTATTTTATTTTTGCTTGCCGAGGTGACTCGAAGCTTAAAACTTTTAACGCTGGAACTGGTGGGCATCCAGTGAAGCTGAAATGTGTGGAGGATTCAGGGCAGAGAAAAGTCATTTCCACAGTGCCGCATTAGACTGTGGAACTCTCTCCCACAGGAGGCAGTGACTGGCCAGCTTTAAAAAGAAGTTCGGGGAAGTTCATGGAAGAAAGGTCTTGCCAAAGGCTACTAGCCACAATGCCTAGGCTCTGCCTCGACAGCCAGAAGTTGTTATTATAGTTATCAGTTACGTGTATTAGCTGCTTTTCGTTTTACCAAAGGAACACAAAGTGACCTTCAGTTTTTTTATTGTTGTTATTACCTGCACTCCTCCACACCCAAAGGTCCCAGTGCGGGTTACAGTAATTGAAATGCATTCCTTAAAACTGTTGAAAAGAAGTTAAAATTACAGCGGTTGGGTAGGTCCTTAAAATATACACCTTAAGTGTCAGAAGCAGGGGGAAAGAGGTGCAAATTCAGCATCCTGCAGAATCTATGTAATGAATATATAAACAAACAAACACATGCATTAGAACCAGCATAAAATAAAAACAACCCATATATATGTATATATATAACATGACTTCATACACACTTACTTCCCCCTCCCCGCAAGTGCTGTTGGAATGCAAATAAATAATCAGGCATGTAGATTTTTTTAATAGTGATAGTAGGAAAAAGAAATGGAACAGTAACCCTAATCCACCCATGAAGAACGCACGTACAAAAAATCCAAACTAAAACTGATAGCAGAAGAAAAAGGGGAGAGGAGGAAGTAAGCTCTAACAATACCTTAAGCAGGAACAGATTCAAAAGCTTGTTTATATATATATTTTAAAAAGGAAGTTTTTGAGTGCTGTTAGAATGCAAAGAAAAAGGAAGGTGGCCTAACCACAGAAAAAAGTTGTCACGTTCAGTGCTTACAATATCACAATCTTGCACTTGAACCCCCTTGTAATTGACCAAAGTAAAAACATAACAAAATCCAGATCCATCAGTCTTGACTTCCAACAGTAATTTTTTTTTGCATATGTGATCATCATTGGGGGCAGAGGGTTCAGCCCCCTGTCTAAGAGCCCTGCAACTGGATCAGACGAAAGGGTCTAGTCCAGCATCCTGTTCTCACAGAGGCGAACCAGGTGTTCCAATGTGAAGCCCACAAGCAGGAACTGAGTGTAACAACACTTTCCTCACTTCTGAATCTCAGCAACTATCATTCAGAAGCATATTGGTAGTTTCCTTTAGCAGAGATAGAAAATAGCCATTGTTGCCAGTAGCTGTTGATAGGCTTCCTCTCCATTAACATATCTAATCCTCTTTTTAAAAGTCATCCAAGTGGGTGGCTATCGCTGTGTCTTGTAGGAGCAAATTCCATAAAGATGTTTTCACTCCTCTGCAAACAACCACAGAGATCCCATGATGGACCACACCACGTGCAGCACCCATCATCCCTGTCCTCTGGCTATGCTGCCTGGGCTAATGGTGGTTAGGAGTTGGCTGGAATAGCCAACATTATGCATTTAAAACTAAGTTAAAACTATAGGCGTGTCCATAAGGAAGAAGATGGTCCTTCAGGTAATTTGGTCCCAAACCATTGGGACCTGGATTGTGAAACCAGTACTTTATATGGAGCCCTGAAATCACTATAGACCAGTAGGGGCATTTAAAATCCAATGCTTATACAGTGGTACCTCAGGTTAAGTACTTAATTTGTTCCGGAGGTCCGTTCTTAACCTGAAACTGTTCTTAACCTGAAGCACCACTTTAACTAATGGGGCCTCCCGCTGCTGCCGCGCCACCAGAGCACGATTTCTGTTCTCATCCTGAACCAAAGTTCTTAACCTGAAGCACTATTTCTGGGTTAGCAGAGTGTGTAACCTGAAGCGTATGTAACCCGAGGTACCACTGTACAGTATAATTAGACTAACAGCTTTCTGACAGAGATTTTGCTGTGCTGTATAAAAAACCAATAGGAGTTCAGAATGTCACTTGCTCTCTACTTCTCTAGGTTGTGGAGGGGTACCGTGCATTGTTTCTTGGTTTGGCAGAGAGCTGGGAGCAGTTCTTTGCTGTGTCAATTGGGCTCTCATGACATGGCAAAGTGAACCAGAGGCTAATCAGTTTCCTTGTAGCTGCATCTTGCAGCTGCTGTTGCACTAAGAATGATCTGTTTTACTACATGTTTGCCCTGAGCAGCCTAATCTGAACAAGATAAGAATCGAATGTAAATAAATAAATTAAAAAAAACACCAAACCAAAAGGAAAGGAGAAAGGGATAGAAGGGTAATTCATTTATATGGAGACATGTCCTTTCAGCAAAACCGTAAGGCACCCTGTGATACTTGAACTCAACACTATCTGTCTGAATAGATTATACAAGCATCTAAACTGCAATGTGTGCCCCATTTAACTTGAAATTATCCAGTATGTGAGTTTAGCACCCTTCCTATCCAGCTAACAAAAGGACTTGATGAAATATTAAATACTGTTCTCTTGCAGGAAACACATGGCATACAGAAGGAAAGAGCCAATTGTGCACACATGTGAACTAAAAGACCCATGAGTAACCTGCTTCATTCATTGTCTGGATACACTGCTTTGAAACTTTGGTGATTAAGCTGTTAAAAAAATAGCTGGAAGAAATAAACAAGACTTTTATTTTATTAAGAAATTTGTATACCACCCTTTGCCAAAAGGTCACAGGGTAGTTTTCAACCTAATAACACAAGAACTTCAAACAATTATTTAAATAAAACTCATAATAAAAACAGCAGTGTCAAACTATAAGTTATGTCCACCACTGCTCCCCTCACTCAAAAGCCTGCTAGAAAAGTAGGCCATGGTAATGGTGGCACACCTAACGCATTCGCATCACCATCACTCTGACTAAAAAGTGTATTAGTGAAGACAAGACATGGGTTATGGCAAGTTTGGCTCTTCTGGAAATGGGCAGAAAATGGACTGGTCTTGAGCAGTGGCTGTTGATTCCAAGTAACTCAGGTGAAGGGAACTTAAAGCAGATTTGCTTAGTGTGCCCTACAGTTGACATGCTGTTGTGTGGCTGCTGTCACTCAGACTTTACCAAGGCAAGGCAACTCTCTTAGGAATAGTCTGGCAATTGGAATGTTGTTGCTGGGGATGGTTGTGCTGCTTTTGTGTATACAGTGGTACCTCGGGTTAAGTACTTAATTCATTCTGGAGGTCTGTTCTTAACCTGAAATTGTTCTTAACCTGAAGCACCACTTTAGCTAATGGGGGCCTCCTGCTGCTGCCGCATTGCCAGAGCACAATTTCTGTTCGCATCCTGAAGCAAAGTTCTTAACCCGAGGTACTATTTCTGGGTTAGCGGAGTCTGTAACCTGAAGCGTATGTAACCTGAAGCGTATGTAACCCGAGGTACCACTGTATCTGTGTCATTTGGCTGCCCAGATGTAGCGTCCTTGCTGAAGGTAGTGTATAATAAGCCACTGAGCAAGCAGGCATGTAGAGTCCCCATCCACAAACTGACACTTGTCATATGTGGGATAATTGGTAGGGGAAAGGCTTGAGGACAAGGTGGCTTGCTTGTGGATGCTTGAGGCACATCAGTTCATGCTGACCCCTGGGAAACCTGGAAAGGTGATGGAAAACTGGTTCTCTTTAGAAGGTGCTGTAATGTATATTTTTAAAAAAGAAGAAGTTGTTTGCCAGTATTTGAAGAGATGTACTAGGAGAGGGAAAGGATTTCAGATACAAATGGAAATTAAAAGCACAGCAAGTTATTGGGCATCATATCTGTTTTAAGTCATTCTGCAAAGACCATAGCACTTATGTGATCTCAGTGTGGGGTGGGACAGACACTATATGGAAGAAGGAAAAGCCCACACATACAAACAAGGCAACCTGAACGAAGGAATCTTTCCTGCCCTGTTCTATCACAATAGAAATCAAAACGCTTAAGTAAGTTTGCTTTCCACAGGTAACATGAGCAAAGCTGAATGGTAGTGGAAAATGTTCATTTTCCTTCAGACACAGTGCATTGTATCAAACGAAATTCTACTCTGAGTAGGTCTAATTTAGTGGACCAAATTTAGTCATGTCCATTCATTTCAGTGGGTCTTAGAACTTAGTTGGTTGCACCCAATATATACTTCTAATAATGTCCTGGAGAGCTGGTTGCTCGTTGCTTCTTATTTGCTCTTATGCGCATTATTCCTGGCTCGTGCCTTGTATGAGCCCCTTGCCAATTCAGCACTGCAAAGGCCATGCATGGATTAAACAGGATTTGTTAGTTTTATCTAAATACTGACTTACTAATAAAAGCATTAAAACCCCAAACCACCTGCTCTTTACTCCTTTTTGAAATTTGAGCCATCCACCAGTTTTGCTAAGAAGTTAAATTTGTACACAGGAAACTGGCTTCTCTGAAATTGCCGCAGTGTTGCTATATATAAAAATATATCTCTGTTCTGAACAGCTATTTAAAGAATTGACATCACTACAGACAGACCAAAAAAAGCAAGTGCTTTTGTCATTGGCAGGTGATAACATGGGAAGAAGCCAGAAGCATGCCCATTTTTTCAGTTCGGCTACTGCAGGATTAGTTTATCAGTCTTTACCATCTTAAACTGGTGTTGGGAGCTTTTTTTAACCTGTGGGCCACTTTCCCTTCTGGCCACATGCCAGTTGTGGGTGGGGCCAGAGGCAAATGAATGTAAAAGTTCCCTTTGTACAGTAAACTAGCTTCTACACACATACACACATCCCTCTGTATTCTCCATCTAGGCAAGCAAGAGGCACTATCAGAATTCAGTGATACATTCCACCCAGACAAAATCACTTGGTGTGAAGTGTGACCATTGGCAAGTTCTGAGGGCCAGATAGAGGGGGTCTGAAGGACTGCATGTGGCTCCTAGTCTTGAGGTTCCCCACCCCCTGCTCTAAAGAGCTGTGTGGATCTGGCATAAGGTGCTAAATACCTATGCTTAATTTCATGGGAAGAGTTTCCCCCACGAATCTGACTGTTCTTGCAAGTGCTGGGCCAGGCCAAGCAATTTGATCTATGAGATTATGGACCATAAAAATTGCCCTGCAGGCTCAGATCAGATGTCCATCCAGCTGTGCATTGTGGATTTTATTTGTAACCAGTTAGATGCTTGGTGGAAGCTCACAAAGAGGGCGACATGGTGAGAGCATTCTCTCTTGATGTGGAGGTTGCACTTTGGCTGTCATATCTTGACACCATTAGAAGCCTTCCCCTTTGTACATGCATATTTTTGTAAAAGCACTTCATTGTAACATCCTTCAGGGTATGTTCAGTAAATTGAGGCTGTTTCCTAAGCCCGTGAAGCCCTATTCCTTAATCTCAGGATATGCATGATTTCCTGCTTTCCATTGCACAAATTGGTGTTGAAGAAATATGGTGAATGAAGCAGGATGCATTTAATGGATCAAATATGTCACTTTGCAGTATTCTAGGGAATTGGGAGCCACAGATATGCAGGTGAACTTCATTGTTCACTTGGTATTAAAGTGTGGAATTAATCTCTTTAGTTACTGGAGTACCCCCTGTTCTATTTCAAGTACTGGGTACTGTCTTCAGAGATTGGAGGATCCAAAGCAACTACTCTATTCTGAACTTAAAAATGAAAAGCATAATGCTGATGGTCAACAAAAGAGGTAAGGCAAATCTTTAAAAATGTAGTATAAACACTGACAATTGGGAAACACTGGCTTTCTAGTGCTCCAGTTGGAGAACAACCTTTACCAAAGGTCTCATGGACTTTGAAGATGCTCAGACTGAGGACAAAAGGGAGAAACATGCTAAGAGGAAGGCACGCTTGACAAACCCTCACCATGATCAACTCCCACCCAGAAACATGTGTCCCCATTGTGGAAGGATGTGTGGGTCCAGAATTGGCCTCCACAGTCACTTACAGACTCACTGTTAAGACAGTGTTCATGGAAGACAATCTTACTCGGCTACGAGTGATCGCCAAAGAAGAAGACAACATTGGTTGACAGAGGTGCAAGCACACATCCTCTGAAACAAGATGCATTGTGAGGGGGACTCTACATAATAGTCAATTTCTTATCCTGACTTTTGCTGGACTGTGTGTTTTTAGTGCTCTACTCACAGCAGTTTGCAAATAGTTTAGCTTTGAGTCAGCATTCATTTCCACACATTTCAAGCCCCGAGTACCCAGCAAAGGAACCGTTACAGTACTTTGAAATGTTCTTAATTTGGTGGCTGAAGGACAGAGCCACAGATGAATGACAAGAGTAAGATGTTTGAGGGGAAGGCTTCAGAACAGGGGTGGGGGAGGGAGTTGAGCTTGAAGCTCTGATTCCTCCAAAGGTGAAAGAGGGAAGACATTAATGTGGTCTTCATTAGTGGTCTAGTCAGAAGCCTAGTTTGACTGCAGGAGGGAGCCTTCCTTTAGGATGTAGTTTTGAGCAACTCAGTTTGGAGAATGAAACAGGCTGAGGTCATTACTGTGGAAGATGAAGGTGGCTTAGATTCTGCTGGGGCTGGCTTTCATCTATGTTGGAGATACACAGGTGAACTATGTCTCACTGCCTATAAAGATCCCTTTCCGCATAAGGAGAGCTAGTTAATATGTGTGTGCTCTTTCTGGCCTAGTTACGTTTGCTGTAGCTGGGAGTGATGGCTTCTGTGAACTCAGGTGGAAATGTCCACTGGGCTTGGGTGGCATCGGCTACTATCCCATGGGGTGGGAAGTACATTCCTGGAGGTGCTGTATATGTGATATTGCTTGCATTGGCCACCGACCCCAGTGAACAACAGGAGGTCTGAGGTGATTCAGTAGAGCAAGTCTTTTCATCTTGCCTCTTCCACAAATGTGC
The DNA here is from genome assembly GCF_964270895.1 of Podarcis filfolensis. Classification (NCBI taxonomy): domain Eukaryota; kingdom Metazoa; phylum Chordata; class Lepidosauria; order Squamata; family Lacertidae; genus Podarcis; species Podarcis filfolensis. The sequence continues at coordinate 15,884,822 of NC_139618.1, read as the reverse complement.
CCTGTCAGAAGGTGGGCCACCCAAGGCCAACACTTGCTTCTGCTTAGGTATACAAAACATGAATTTGTTAGGCTGTCTACAAAGGGAAAGAGAGGATTTTGGTGCAGAAAACAGTTTGGGGTAAGGAAACAAGAGCTAGCTCGGTTGTATGGATAGGTTCTGAGTGATGCTGTCTGATTGTGCAGGTGCATTAAGACTTCAGTGGAAAGGCAGCTGAGATGAACCTTAAGCATGGAGGGTCAGCAGTACCAACCCCACAGTGCCATTCTCATTTCCTGTCCCTCAGGGTCCCTTCCCAGCATGCCGATTTCACAGCCTGGTGCTTGCTTTTGCAGGATGACCTAATTCCTTTGTAGTGAAGAGGCTGCATCCCCTGAAAGACCAAGCTGTAAGCTGCTCTGCGAATAGCTCCATTATTCTGGCAGCTGGTGTAGGCAGCTATCAATTCCTGCACGGCAGAAGATGGCATATTAAATATTTACCATACAGAAATGACGCAACTGGAAACAAACAAAGAATCTATTAGGGGGTTGGGAATTTGCTCTGGGGTTTGGGAGAGCAACTTCCTCTTGTTTAAAAAGTGTTTGCACTGCAGTTGTGAGCAGCTCTGTTCTCTCAAAAGAAAGTGCAACATTTATCTGGTTTTTACCTACTCAGAGTGGCTTGAAAAAGTGAGACTTATAAAAATTCAGTTCTGGAAAAGCTGATTAACTGCACCTAAAAGGCAGCCTGGACCTTGGCCACTAGCAGCTCACACTCTTTGCCTTGAGAGGGTTCATTGCTTAATGGTCATGATGGCCTCAGGGCATGAGTAGCTGTGGGTTACTGGCACATTGTCTAGATGGCTGCATATTAGAAGTTTACCGTACTCAGGATACACACAAAGGCTTAAGCTGTGGCTCAGGGTAGTTGTGTCCGTTGGGAGTAGTGATTGGACTTCCTTTCCTTACCGCTTCATTTAATGTTGAAAGGATTTTTTTTTTCTCTTTTGACTCCGTATATTGGTGTTTTGTGGTTAATGTGATTGCTTGGAACAGGTGTCACTGCAGCCAACTTGATAATTGCGCACAGACAATTTATAGGCCGTGTGTGAGGGGTGCATAAGACAAATCTTTCTCTTGCTTTCCTTGTGGCATCTGAATGTTTCCTTTATGTGTTTTAGAGGATTGGCTGGTGATGATCATAGTATGAGTTCTTAAGCTAACAGTTCTAAATTTAGGCACCTTGGTTTTTTCCAGTCTGCCCACAGCCCAAATCCATGATGTTGCCTGCCACATGGAACCCAAACTGGCACTGCTTCTGCCAAAACTGGCACTGCTTCTGCCAAAATCCATGATGTTGCCTGCCACATGGAGCCAAAACTGGCAATAGTTCTTCCAAAAATTATGGTGGGCTGCTGGGAATTTGAAAAACATATGGCTCTGAATCATATGGGAAATGTCTTTGTCCAAGATAGTGGAACTGTTAAACCTTGGCCCTTGTCAGAGGATCTCCTCCTTAGGAAGTTGTTCATACCCTTGGAGGTGAGAGTGGATGGTGGGAGCTATCCAGTGGAGTCTTTCTGTGGCCTACTAGAAGTCACTTATACCACAGCATAGAGGCTTCACTGATTGCATCCTTTGTTCTTTCCTAATTAGACTTTGTTAAGGACCTTTTCCCTCCCTTGAACATGCTACAGAACATGGTACTTCTTTTCTGAATGGCTGTTAATGGGTCATGATGATTTGAGTAAGCCCCTGTGCAGGTGTTGCAATCATCTTCTCTTCCATCCACAAACTTCCTCTTATTTATTTGTGCCATTCTGCCTTTCACCAGCAGAAGGCAATAAGTGATTGCTGCTGCTGATCCCAGGTTGAGGAGGGCCAGATCATCCTGAACTCTGGGGTTTTCTGGAATGGTAACAGAACATAACTGAATTTAGGCTCAAAAGTAGTAAGTTGGGAGCAACTGGTAACCCTGAAACTCATGAAGACACATAGGATGCCATTTGCGGGGGGGGGGGCAGGAAAGCTCCTGGTGGGCTTGGTATGAAACCTCTTCCTTACACTGTCCAACTTCCCCAGCCTGTGATTCACTGTGTTCATATTAGTTTAGATTTCCTTTTTTTGCTGTACCGTCCAGAAGGGCTCCTAGCGCTTGTATGGTAGCTGTGCTTCTTGAATGCAGAAATGAGCGCTAGGGAAGGGGAATCATGCAAATCGAACATGTAAATACTATTAAATGATAACTAGTTTGTTATTAAATAAAGTGGATATGAGTACATATTAGCCCATCTTTGTATTTAATTACTTGCATGGCAGCCACAGGCAACAAGGAATTGCATTCAGGCTGGCTGAGGAAGGAGGGACCCAGCATAGAAACCCAAAATATTCACAGTGCGCACTGATGAGGAATAGTTGTTTTTCAGGGATTCACTGGTGACTTATGATTTACATCTTCAGGGTGAAGCCTCTGTCTAGAGTCTTTGGGGGGTTCCAGAGGCAAGCCTAGCAGAGTCCCTTCTGGATTTCCACTGCTGTTTGAGAATAAATATTGATCAGGCTCACTCTGAAAACAGCTTTGTCAAACACCTGTGCTCTGCAGAGTGCTGTTGGGTTAGCTGCCCTGAGAGAGGTGGTTGTTGTGGCATCACCCTAGATAAGTGCTTCACAAACATTTTGAAGTGGAACCTACCTGCAGACTTACTGAACCTTTCAGGACCCACTTGTAAACCATCAACTCCTTTCATCAATGCCTTTCAAGCCTTCTACAAGCCTTTCTTTTAAAAGGGTCTCAACAGTAATGGTGTGCTAGTGGTCAAAGCCCCTGGAACAAAAGCCCCTCATTATGCAACCCATCCAGGAAGATGTTGGGACTTTCACATTAAGAAGCACTGCCCTGGACTCCCAGCGCAACTGATGGGAAGATAGTATGTTAACCTACTTCTACACAGATGCATCCTAATTCACAGTAATCCGTTCCTCATACCAGTTGTGTTGGCTTGTTATCCTGCCAGAGAGGTTGTGTTCGGAGACTCCTATCAGCAGTTGTGCAATTAAACTGCTGTCCAGCTGAATACAGACCACTGTCCATGTATAGAAGCCTGCCAGGGATTACTAACCTGTCTGAGATGAACAATGCGGGGGGGGGGGGTTAGCACCAGTTGTTGCCACTGATAACAAAATGTCCCTTCACTGGCCTTTCACAGCAGTTTTGGGGGTTTTCAACCTCTGGATTCATGTGCTTGTGGCATGCTCAGACTTGTGTTGTTTTAAGCAGCTGTTCTTTCAGAATGGTGTTAGTCTTCTGCCTCAGTAGCCCTGTAGTCCAGAGAATCCATACCCCTCCCCCAAACTTGGTTTCCCCTTTTTTCCCCACCTCCTAATGGTCAGCCAGCCATCCGTCTCCACTGAGCATGTCTAACCCTCATTGAGCACCTTTTGTTTTTCCTCTCCCTACCTTGGTCTCCATTTTGGATGGGGGTGAACAACACTCTTGCGCCCAGTCCTGTCTACATTGAAATCTTTCATTTCTCTATTGTTTTCTGTGTGCAGCTCACTTCCTTGGGTACATGTTATAGTAGTTTTTTTTTAGTATGATTCAGAAAAGGACCTGTTCAGACAATGTGATGGTTCTTTCTGCGATTTTTAGATGTCTGTGCCTCTTCCTCTCTTTCCAGCAACGCCCTTCCATTCCCCCCCCCCCCACCTGGCTGTCAGTTTTCTTTCCCACTCAGCCGGTCAACATTCCATGCTCTTTAATTCTTATTGGACTATATCTGAGGTTTTCCTTCTTAGAGTTTTTATCCCTACAAGGGTTTTTGAGTAACTGCCAATCTTCAGTTTGCCAATCCTTCCCTCTTGTATGTTCTGGGGTGCCATTTTCGTCTACAGCACAACATAGACTTGAATCAGAAATTGAAGATCCGCTTTTGATGGTGTTAATGCTGATCAAGTTTGCAAACAATTCTCTGTCTGCTGGTCGCTACTCATTTAGTGATCACTCAAGGATGGAAGAATGCATCTTGTTACTCTTTGGACCTGTGGTTTTTAAAAGTCATGTTTATTGCCATCTCTGAAAAACTGGCTCATAAGTTACGTTCTGCCAGGGGCAATGTAGACCCCTCTAACTTTGCTTCTGTTTGGGAGCTGTTTGTGATTTATATGATCAAACAATCTCATGGCTGGCACAATCCTACAAAATATGGTTTTATTTGGCAACATGTATGAATTCTTGACATATTTTGCATTAATATGATCCTTGTTTCCAACCATGGAATATATTTTGTGCTATTCAGGCTTTTTAAGTTTTATTTTTTATTATCTTGTATTTTTACTCTTGCCTTTATGATGGTTTCTGTTATGTATTTTAGGTTGGTGTCTTGTTTGTCATACTGTATTTGATAATCTCATTAAACATTTATGTAAAAGAAACAAAATAGAGCTAATGATGTACTTGGAGAGGATCCATATTGGGTAAATATGCCAGTACTGAGAAGCAAAGGGCGTGACTGCATGTTTCTTCCATAAGCTGCTGTCCGATGACTTCCTGTTTTTGTTATTCGTAAGCAGAACTGTGCCCCTTCTGTACATTTTGGACTAGGTAGTTTTAAATCCAATAAAAAGGTTGGATGACAGGAAGGGGGTGCTACAGCCACTGGTAAGAGGAGGGAGGTTGCTCTTGGCAATTCAGTGCTTGGATGCTGTCAAATGGGCAGCCGCAGAGGTTGCAAGAACAAAGTTTCCTTTATAAGCTGATCTCTGCCTCTTGCTTCCTCAAATGACCTAGTGCTCCTTCAGAACATCTCCTCCTCGCCAGCTGAGAGGAGGTCTGCTTTTTCCTTACTCAAGGTGTGTCTTGAGAAAAAAATGCAACACAGAGGCGTCTGTAGAGAAAAGTTGGGCAGCCTCCAGCTTTGCTTCCTTCATTTTTGCAAAGATTTATGACAGATAAAACATGTCAAGTGTAGTCTTTCTGAAAAATGGTAAAGGAAAAGATTCAGCTGTGAAGTTTGGAGTATGCAAAACTTATGCTCTGTACACTCAAACATAGAGGGGTGAGGAAGTTTTCTGTTGTGCTGTGCACACATGCAATATCCTATTTGAAGCTTCCTTGAGCTTTGGCTGTGTGAATCTGCTTGGCAAAAGCCCACCCTTCTTTATTGTCCATCTCTTCATTGGTCTTTCCCAAGGGGAGCAGTCAGGAGTGAAATGAGCTGGCCTTCTGAAAGAGGCTCACTAATGATGGGGAAGGGCAAAACCCTTGCCATGTGGCAGCTTCCCAAGAAACCTGCACAGGATCATGGAAGGGCAGGGGGCCTACAGCATGCTTGGGTGTGCATCCAAGCAGTGACTACTTTTTTTGCTACTGTATCAGAATTTTTATGTTCTGTATAAATATCTCAAAACTTTTAAACTTGGCAAATACAGTTAACTTCAATGTCAGTTTAACTGAAGTGTTTGATTGGAAATTGGAAATGTCACATTTAGTTCTAGATCCAGTGTGGTGCAGTGGTCAAAGACCAGGGTTGAAGTCACCACTGGGCCATGAAGCTGACTGGGTGACCTTGGGCCAGTCACTGTCTTCTTTTGGCCTAACCTACTTCACAGAGTTGTTGTGGACTTTAACTGAGGAGGGGGAGGACCAGCTTGAGCTCCTTGGACAAAGGGCAAGACATAAATGCAGTAAATAATGATTCATAACAATAAATTGAATATAGCACACTTACAGTGCAATGTAATGCATGTTTACTCAGAAATGCATTTCCTTAGTACAGTGGTACCTTGGGTTACATACGCTTCAGGTTACATACGCTTCAGGTTACAGACTCCGCTAACCCAGAAATAGTACCTCGGGTTAAGAACTTTGCTTCAGGATGAAAACAGAAATCGTGCTCTGGCAGCACGGCGGCAGCGGGAGGCCCCCTTAGCTAAAGTGGTGCTTCAGGTTCAGAACAGTTTCAGGTTAAGAACAGACCCCCAGAATGAATTAAGTACTTAACCTGAGGTACCACTGTAAATGAGGCTCCAATACTTTGGCCACCTCATGAGAAGAGAAGACTCCCTGGAAAAGACCCTGATGTTGGGAAAGATGGAGGGCACAAGGAGAAGGGGAGGACAGAGGACGAGATGGTTGGATAGTGTCTTCGAAGCTACAAACATGAGTCTGACCAAACTGCGGGAGGCAGTGGAAGACAGAAGTGCCTGGCGTGCTCTGGTCCATGGGGTCACGAAGAGTTGGACACGACTAAACGACTAAACAACAACAACAACCACTGTAAATGTCTTTAGCATTAGTGTCATTCCATGTCAAGTGATTCAGGGACATAAATCTTACCATTTTATATTGCTTTCTGTTTCAGTTTCCTAAAAGTAGTTTAATAGAAGGTCTCATATCTTAGTTTTAAATTTTTTATCTCCCATTTTTGAGTAATGAGGGTTTTAAAATTCAAAAAAAACGTCAATTTTGGTCTTGCCAGACTACACAAAGACCTAAACACAGCCCAGAATTGAGATATTCCAAAACTAAAAATACCAATCTCTTCAGAACTTCATGAGCTTTAATATGATATGGCACATGATAGACTTTTAGATTTAAACTTTTAGATTAGATTTGTTCTGATCATTTAACAAGTGTACAAAATTTTAAGAAAATTGGACTACATGTAGTAAAAAAAATCATCAAAAATTGTACCACTTGATATGGAACAACCCATTGCAGCCTTAAATTATTATATGCAAAAATATTCAAAGCTTTACTTAAAAAATATTTTTATTGCAATTATTGTGCTGTATATGAGTCTACCATTCATTGTCAGCCTTCTTCAAACTGGTGCCCTCCAGATGTTTCAGATTGCAACTCCCATCAGCCTCAGCCAGTTCTGCTTTGGGTGGGAATGGGTTTAGGAAATTACTAGTTCAAATTGCATTCATTCCACCCTTGCTTCAGTTTCCTGTGAATTTGTTTTCGTTGTTTCTCAGACACGTTATATGTTGTTAACCCTAGGTAATGGTCAGTGAGGCCCTGCCTCAAGATCTACGCATGCACAGTGGTGTTAGGAGGTTTTTATGCTGCATATGTTATGACATATTTTAATGAAATGTTGTATCCCATTGTGAGAACCTTCAGGTTGAAGGTGGGTTATAAATAGCACTATGACTATATAGCCCAGTAAGCTGTGACATGCACCTTCTTCAGGAGAGTTGAAAAATATTCCTGATTCCAGAACTGGAACTCCTTGGCCTCCCTTCCTGTGAAGAATTGCTTCTGCCTAGCTGCATTGCCCAGCTGAAATCTGCATGAATCAGCTAACAGAGGAAACTATCCTGAGGCCATGTTGCTTATTTCTTAGAAATGCAGTCCCTGTTTGTTCTCAATAAGCACATCGTCCTCCAAAGAGCACTCAGTATATTGCCATGGCTTCCTAGTGATGTGTGTACTCTCCTTGGCCTGGGTGCCCCAGCCCAGCTTGTTGCCTCTAGAAGTATCCTGTACTTCCGGAGACAGCTAAGCTCCCCTTAAGTTTCAGGGATTTCATGATCTCAGAGGGACAGAATGGTGAATTCATGCTAAGCTCTTGTCCCAGTTGGGAAGGGATGCCAAATTAATATGCCATCCTGTAATGATGCATTGTGAAATGTAAAGGCTCATCATGACAGCTCCCATAGGCACACCCCCAAAGACAGTAAAAAATGCAGGCAGCTATGTTGATCTGTTATTTATTTTATATTACACACCAACAGCATTACACAGCATAATACACAATGTGCTTGGATCAACTGACAGTGATCAAATAGTAAACTGGCAAAGTAGTAGTTAGCATGTTGGGTGTTGGCTGGGTAGCACCGGATTCGCAGCCCTGATTAGCTAGCTTTGGACCAGGCTCTGAGTCCACACATGTTCCAGGCCAAACCCTGGCAAGGTCCCTAAACAGCCTCCCTTCCACCAATACAGCAGCCTCTTGTGCATTCACGCAAGTCCTCTAACCACCCTGCGGTAGCTGGAAGGGCACATACTTCCACCCACCCACTTCCCTTTTCTGATAGCGGGCCTCAAATCTGTTTCAGATGCCTCTAGCCCACATCTCCCATATTGTGTATCAACTAGGAATGTGCTTGCAGGTTGGCTGGAAAAACATATCCAAACATCTCAGGCCTTCTTTCCTCATAGCTAAGTAACCACATTTGTACTCTGGAGCCATTTTTGAGGCTAGCTTGAGTTCTAGAATCTCGTTTTGTTGCAGAAAGCATTGGACCAGTGCCTGGCGCCAAAGAAAGTGTGTTGCAAGGAGCACTAACTAGACCAGCCATCTCCTGCTAGTGGAATGGAAGGTTTCAGAATAAATCTTCCTGGCTGCCCTACTTAACACAAATCACTGGCTCACACCATGACCCCACCCCCCCTCCCCATGTCTCTTGCTTGACTCTCTGTATCAACCAATCCAGAGGGGGAAACTGGTGCTCTGCTTATAAATCTGAAGCAGTGAAATGGTGTGGAGGAAGAGGAGTACCAGCATCTGCCTACGATTTCTTTGCTTTCTGTTGCCTCTTCACTTAATATTTTCCAAAGAAATTGTCCAAGCGAGCATCTGGATTAGGCATTGCCGTCTTTGCAATGATCCTGTGCAAAGCTTGCCTCGTGGCTGCTTGACAAGAACAGGCTGGGCAAATGGAGACTAAAAATAGTCAGATCAATAATTACAGCATGAGACCTCTGCCTCCATTTCTCCTTCCTTGGGGAAAAAAAAGAGGCAATATGTATATTTCACAGAGCAAGTGAGACAGATTCCTGTAATGCTCTCCTAACCTAAGGCTGGGCTCATTGCCCACGCTCCCTGGCACAGAGAGAAGGGCACCCAGTGCTCTTCATCCTGGGTTGCACAAATTGATTCTAGGCCCCAGTGATTTACCCCTTTCAGGTATTTTCATCAGTACATATGGCAATCTGCCTCCAAACCCAAGATTCCACTGTTGTGCACATCTGTAAAGCAAGTGAAACTCTCTGCTAGGCCCCATTATTGCCATAGAGGTTTTTTTTGGGGGGGGGAGGCTTGTAGGCTTTGTAGTCCAACCCGCTGCATGATGCAGGAAGCTGCCTAGCCTCTACTTCCATGTGAACACTCTTAAAGTACCGGTATTTGAAGAGTGCTATCATATTCTGCCCCCGCCCCCGTCTTCTCCAGGATAAACATTACCAGTCCCTTAATTGCAGACAGCATCATCCTTCGACTTATTGTTTATGTGGACAGCACCATCAGTGTCTAAAAGTGGTTATTGTGAAAATGGGATGTGGGGGAAAGAGCTATACATGCTCTGGTCACATCCAGACTACTGCAATGTGCTTAGAATGGGACTACCAGCTTGTCTGCATCTGTATTGGAATTGTTTTCATATAAATTGTTTTATCACTTGTGGGTTTGTCATGCTGAGCTCTTTTGGAATGAAGGGCAGGATATAAATATTAGTATTAGTAATAAATAACATCATCAACATCAAGTGGTACAGAATGCAGCAGACTAGTTGCTTGTGGGGGCCAGGCAATTGGAGCATATAACATGAACTGTGTATTGGCAGTGCAGGTTGACCATTTGCTTCAAAGCTCAGTTTAATGTTCTAGATATTTTAATCTCCTCAGTGCTGCTCAATCAGGTTATTTTCAGGGTCACCTACATCTGTATCAAACCTGCCTTAAGATCAGCCTCGAAGGCCCTGCTGGTGGGCTTGCCATCAGGAACTGTTGGATCAATGGGTGTTAGATGGTGGATCCTTGCTTTTGTCACCCTTTCCCTCAGTAGGTGCATGTGACCTGACACTGATGACTTTTAAATGGGCCCAGAATACCATTTTGTCCTAAGCTGGTTTTACTTGATTCCTTGGCAGTTTTGCATTTAACAGCTGCTTTTAAAAAACTATTTAATGGTTTTCTGCTTGTTTTCCTATTTTTTATACTGATACGGCTTTACTACTGCTTTTAAAAACATCTCTAGATGTCTGATATATTGTGGTTTTATGGTTTACAATTAGGCTATGAAATAATTTTTATGTTTTTAATGTGTTGTGAGCTGCCTTGGGAAGGTTAATCCCCAAAAAGGTGACCTTTAAATATCAAAATGAATTGAGAGACTGCATATTGTGAGTTGAGATGCAGAAGCCAAGGGTTAGATGAGCAGGCCCATTGAAATGAATGAACCCAAGTTAGTAATGCCCATTATTTTTGATGAGTCTATTCTGAGTAGGACTAGCATGGGATGCAACCCCAAGTGCTAAATGAGCAAAGCCGATGAGTGGAGGCTTCTCTGCTTTCTCCAACTCACCCACTAGTTATTTGTGTGCTTGGCATGAGTTCCTCCTAGGAAGCCTTGACCGTGATGTGTAGGGTGCTGTCCTTTTTCTTCACCAAAGAGTTGGTATCCCATCTGTCCTGAGAATGATGCAGTGAACTTCAATTGCTGGAGAGAACAGATGTGCTGAAGGAGGAGCAGCTGCTTGGGGAAGGGCTGTGAGGGGAAAGGGAGGACTGGCAGCTCTTCACTGAGTTGTTATGCAGCTGCTGCTTCTCTTTGTCATCTGAGCCAGGATAGAATTGCTTGAGGGCAGAGGGCACTTCCTTGCCTCCACAGTTGATCCAAACCTTGCTCACCCACCTACACTCCCAAGGCTGTATGGTGGCAGGAGAAAGCTGTGAAGCAGCTGCAGAAAGTGAGTTAGTGTGGTCATGGGGCTTAAAGTAGTTGCCCCTTCTCTGTTCAAGCATGAAAGTGTGAGCCTGCAGGGACCTCTTCTCTCTGTTCCTCTTGTGACCCTTTCACCACTGCTCTGACTGACTACTTCCTCTCCCTACGTTCATCTTTTTCATGACTTTTTCTATTTCCCTAGCTCAGAAAAACCTGGATCTTGGTGTTTGGTCCTCCCCCTCTTGTTACTCAGATCTCTGCATGTGGTTCTGCATCTGTGGCCTCTCAGAGCTGCCAGAGGGTGTCCAGCCAGAACATTTTCCCTTTTGAAATATGGTAGAGCCCTCCTTTGTTGCCACCTAAAAACAGAGGCATTGGGAGAAAAAAGCAATTGACACAGAAGAGGCTTTCCCTAGTATTTTGGGAAAGTGCCTGTGTCTTCACTAATAAGTGTACTGCTTAATATTATTTGTTTGTTCCTTCTTAGTGAGACAGAGTCCACCAGACATGGATGCTGTCCCAGGTAATAGTACAAGGTGTTAATGCAGCATACTATCAACAGACTGGGACACGGGTGGCGCTGTGGGTAAAACCTCAGTGCCTAGGACTTGCTGATCGTAAGGTCAGCAGTTCGAATCCCCGTGGCAGGGTGAGCTCCCGTCGTTCGGTCCCAGCTCCTGCCCACCTAGCAGTTCGAAAGCACCCCTAAGTGCAAGTAGATAAATAGGTACCGCTTTATAGCGGGAAGGTAAACAGCGTTTCCGTGTGCGGCACTGGTGCTGGCTCACCAGTTGCAGCTTCGTCACGCTGGCCACGTGACCCGGAAGTGTCTTCGGACGGCGCCGGCTCCCGGCCTCTTGAGCAAGATGAGCACGCAACCCTAGAGTCGGTCACGACTGGCCCGTATGGGCAGGGGTACCTTTACCTTTACCTATCAACAGACTAGTAAACTAATCAGCCCCTGTTCCAACCCCCCAACCCCCCACTCCATACAAAGACTGCTGGATACTCCATTGCCTGTAGTAGCCACTCCAGCCCAAATCTATCAGCAGGTGTTGGATAACACTTTAATGGTTGCTTATATCTCCAATGGGAATGCTAAAGAGTAGCCTTTATCCACCACTACAGCTTTGATGCTCATCTAAGGGTGGATTTTTCCTTTGAAAGGGCAGTGCGGAGCTCCATGTGTGTGACCTCAAAGGAAAAGAACTGGTTTCTTTCATGTAACTGTAATTATTTGCATGGTCATCTCTGTAATCTCACAATCCACCCTCCATCCCTGCTGTGCTTGCTACCTTAGCCTGCTCTTGGTCAAAGCTTCGTATTTACACGCCTACCGGGTAATCATAGGTGACAAGTCATTCCATGTAGGCAAGTGAGTGAGCTGGCGGAAGGCAGCAGAGCATTCAGTCCTCCTTCTGTCCCCAGTACAGAAACCTAAGTGGCTTTGCCAGAAAAAGTGAAGGCCCTTCCTTTGCACCCAGAATAAGAATGCAGTAGGATGCTAGGAGAGGAACGGAGTCCCCTATCCCTCCTCTGCCAGTGCTCCAGCAGGCTAGTAGGCATTTTTGCAGGCTAGTAACTAGGCTAGTAACTTTTGTGGGCTGGTTGACAAGGGTACTTTTTACATAGCTGCTTCATGTGGTTTCAGAGGCAGCAGCCATGCCCCCTTGAGAATAAACATGGAGGGTGAGGGAGAGTGGCCCACCAAAATGCTGGCCCAGCTCCAGAAGGTTCCAAAACAATACCCATGCAATAGATGCAGGAGCTATATGTATGGCTACAAAGACAACCACAATTCATGTACCTCAATGACAGGTGAGCCACCTGTTTTTCCTCAGAGAAGCTGGCATGTGATCTCCAGGCAGCTGCTAGAAGCAACCCTGCCTAGCCAGCAGTCATATGGTATCCTGTGCCTTCAAACAATTCTCCTGAGGCAGATACCTTGAAATCTAGAAACGTTACACAGCCCATCTACAAGGCTGGCCCCTGGGAATGAGAAATGTTTCCCCCACCTCCCAAGCCTAGTAGCAAGGTGCAGGGGTGCTTCACCACTGTGGCTGTTAATGAGGATGTTTTCCATCACTGTTGGGTATGGGAGCCAGGTTGTGCAGCTCCATAGGCTGCTTGAGCAAAATTGGGGAGGGGCCTCTGTCTTCTAAAACAAGCCTCCTACATAACGTCTTGCCCAAGGCTGCACTGAAACGGGATTTATTTATTTTTTGCACCGCCTGCTTAGGGAGAAGCTGGCTGTTGGCCCACTTGGGATTTCACAGCAAAGGAAACTGCATTTCCACCCAAACCCTCATTTAGCCCAGCTTGGCGTGGGAGCTTTTGCTCTTGTTCTGTGCTTCTTGGACAATTTGTTCCTGTTAGCTGGAAGCCACAATAAGCAGTAGCAGCACTGCTTTTTCTTAAGATGCTTGAGGCAGCGGGTGTTGCTGAACAGCCCCCAATACTTCAGTTGCAATAATGAAGCAGAAGCTGTCTGACACCTCTTTTTATATGGAAAAAAAGCACCCCACACAATTCAGCTGGTTGATTCTAAAGCTGCTGGAGCTGCCTTTTGCTCTGCTCTCAGCTTGAGGAATTGTAGAGTTTACATCCCTCCTGAGGCAAACTTCCACTTTTCTTGCCTAACCTATGATTCATATGTTTCTGAATGTGAACTGCAAGTAGGTTAGGGGGCCCAGGTACACATTTGGAAATCTAAGAAGTTACACAGTTCCTATTTGACAGAAGGAAAAAGTAGCAATGCTCAGAAACACCCCCCCCCCAAAAAAAAGAAATGTAAAACATGAGAATGGGCCTTTTATATAGTGCCCCATCTGTGGAATGCTCTTCCAAGGGAAATAAACCTGGTGCCACCCTCAGGTTTGAGACAGCAGGCTAGGACACTTTTTTAAACTCAGGCCTTTGGTAGCTAAGCTGGGCCTCTGCAGGGGTCCTAACCCCAACCATCCCCCTTATTGGCTTTCATTAATTGGATATAGCCAGGTATTGGTGGCTGTCACCTTGCTTGGCTTCCTGGTTCTGCTGCTGTTCTTAGAAGGCAGTGTCCCATCAGTTTTTATAACTGACTGAAGTGTGTGCTGTGTTGCCTCCAAGAACCTAAAAGGCAAATCATGATCTTAAATTCCTTTTTAAAACTTCAATCTGTCATCTTTAAGTGGCTTTGTTCTTGACTGCACGTATGAAATTCCAAAGGTTTGCAGCCTGTTGGGTGGGGGGGAAAACTCCTGTAGATTTCATTACCACAGTACATTGTGATAGCTTTCAAAGAACAGTAAGAAACATTAATAGACATTATGACTATATTGTTGGCCATAATAGCTCAGAGCAAAGCCTCTTTATTTAGAATCGGGATAGCTTCAATTATGGGGTATTGGAAACCAAAGGGGTTCTTGCCCATCTTGCCCTGCCTCTGTGAGCTTTCCTGTAGCTCCTGGTGGGCCACAGTTGGATGCAGAGGGCTGGAGTCGACCAATTCTTTGACTGACACTGTGTGGCAAATTATCATGTTTTTAACAATCACACGCCACTCAAAAACGAGTTAGGCGAAAATATCAATTAAAGTCCAAGTATTTAAGTGTATGGACTGCACTGATTCTGCTATCCTGCTATGCAAAAAGGAGCTATTATCCTTCTTAGGCTTTGTGTCCTTTCCTGTCACTTCCAGGTCTCTCAGAGGGGAAATGACTTAGCACTTGGGGTGGGAAACACAAAGAGAACCGGAAATCAGCAATGTGCAGTTTTGCAGGACTGCATTTTGCAATCAGATGGGCAGTGTGTGTGCTAATGGCTGGGAGAGTGTGGTGGGCAAGTGACTGCAGTATTGAGCTTGTCATTACAGTGCTCATGTAGGCTTCTGTGGGATAGAAAGAGCAGACCTTGTGGTACCAAGTCCCTGGGAGTCTCCTTACAGTGCAGACTGTGTAGAGCCACCAACCTAGATGGCTGTGAATGAGGATTAGACAAATTCATGGAGGAAATGGCTATTGATGGCTAACTAGCTACAGTAGCTATGTGGAAGCAATAATGCTTTTGAACACCCATTGCTGGAAACCATAGGAGGGTTTTTGTTGTGCTCAGGTCCTGCTTGTGGGTTTCCCCAACTGGGCATCTGGTTGGCCACTGTGAGAAGAGGATGCTGGGCCACAAGGGCCACTGGCCTGGTCCAGCAGGACTCTTCCTATTTTCATACACAGTCACTGTGCCAAGGCTTGCTTCTTCCACTCAGGTGACTTTTGCCCTCAATTCTACTTTTGATCCCACCTCAGCTTGTCTGCACTTCAGATCTCATCCTGCAACTTAGTGTGTGTTTTAAGACCAGTTTCCAGTTTCCAAGTTGGCTTACAATTAAATCCACATAAAGATGTAATATGATAAAGGCTAATGCTGGTGGGCTGTTGTGGGACAAGCCCCGCGAGTTCCTTTGTTTCTATTCAGTGGTGATATGGTCCAGGCTTTTCAGAGGAAGGGGCCAGAAGGCTCTTGTTGTCCCCTTCCACAAAATTTTAAAGGAGAGGCAGGGAGGAAAAGGCCAAAGGTCAAGTTTATGGAAGCTTTTGTTTTTGAATGCAGGTTGTGAGGGAAAGGAGCATGTGAAGAGTGCCAGCGTTCACGGAAACAAAACCAGCCCTGCTTTCTTTATCAAAAATTTTCTATCCCATCTTTCTACATCATTCTTTCAGAGGCTACTGTGACAATGTGGTCTTATTGTTATAGGGAGTGTTGTGCTGGGCCATCTTTTGTTCTTTGTGGTGGCTTCAGTGCAGATATGGTTTCAGTTGAGCTACTAGCACCGCAAAGGGCCTCAGAGGCAGGATGAACACCTTTGTCTTCTTTTCCATCCAACACTTGTGAGGAGCAATAGGAGGTGCTGCTAGGGGAACATTAATCTGAGAGGGGTTAATGAGAGAAGGGTGCCTGCTTTGTCCACAGAAGGGCCCAGGCTCAATCCTCAGCAAAGGTCCCTGCTGAAAACCTTGGTTAGAGCTGTTGCCAGCCAGTAGTGAGCTATATGGACCCAGGGGCCTGGCAGCCCGCACCTGGAATACCATGTCCAATTCTGGATGCCACAGTTTAAGAAGGATGTTGACAATCTGGAGCATGTACAGTGGAGAGCAACCAAGATGATCAAGGGTCTGGAAACCAAGCTTTAGGAGGAATGGCTGAAGGAGCTGGGTATGTTTAACCTGAAGAAGAAGAGACTGAGAGGAGATATGATAGCCATATCTCAATGGCTGTCACATGGACAGTGGAACAGCCTCCCATGAGAGGTGATGGCCTCTCCTTCACTGGATGTTTTTAAGCAGAGGTTGGATGGCCATCTGCCATGGATGCTTTAGCTGAGATTCCTGCATTGCAAGGGGTTGGACTAGATGACCCTCAGGGTCCCTTCCAACTCTACAATTGTATGATTCTATTTCCCCAGATGAAATTATTATTATTATTATTATTATTATTATTATTTATATCCCACCCATCTGGCTGGTCCCCAGCCACTCTGGGCGGCTCCCAGCAGAACACTAAAAACAGAATAAAACTTCAAACATTAAAAACTTCCCTAAACAGGGCTGCCTATAAGAACTGAGTAAGCAATTGATGGGCAGCCTAAAGATTATCTAAGCCAACCATGACATGCAGAGAGTGGAGGTGATGGAGTTGGGGGATGAGAGACGGTGGTGGATAGAGGACTGGTGCGAATGTGGGGTGGGGGCTGGTCCTCCCATCATCCCAATCCTAACCTCAGGCTATCCTTTCCAGGCAGTCCTGGGGGGGGGGGGACTGCTGCTTGGGAGTTTCGCTCCTCTCTTCGCCATCTCCATGCAAAGTGGCGATCCTCCGGGGGACGGTGAAGCTGCTTGGCCGGCGCTCTGGTGACCTCTCCAGGCAGCAGGAGGGTCTCTACCCGCGTGGGCGCTGCCGCGCAAACTCCTCCTTCCCGCCGCCTTGGCTGGGTCTGTGCCGGGCCTGGCCCGGCGGGCGGCCGCTGCTTCTGCACGGTGTCTTCCTTTGTGCCGCCTGAGCCGGGGTGGGGGGTGGGAGAAGCCCTGCCTGCCTGCTTCCCTCCTGCTGCCCTTCCGGGGAGGGGAGGGGAGAGCTGGGCGGGCGCGAGCGAGCGCCGGCGGCGGCCTTTTGTCATTCCGAGCACACACGCAGACGCGTCCTCGCTTGCTCGCTCACTCCGGCGCTGCGCCTGGGCGCGGCGGGCGGCGCAATCCCACCGCCGGGGAGGGGCGGCCGTGGGGTCGCCACCATCGCCGCCGCCCCCTCGTCTGGTCCTCTCTCTTGGAAGGAGCGCCGCCCTGGGCATGGGCATCTCACCGTAGCTGGAGCAGGGAGGAGAGGAGGGCGGGAGAGACCCGCCCCGTCGCCGCCACCGGCGGCGGCCCCAGCAGCAGTAGCAGCAGCCTCCGACCATGGAGGTGGGCAAGATGGTAAGGGCAGGGCACCACGAACCCAGGCGGACGGGAGCCGCGGAGGGCAGATGGCGCCCGGCTTTGTGAGAGGGGCGGCGCCCGGGATGCTCCCCGGCAGGAGGCAGGCGGGATGGGGGCGCGGATACTCTCCCTCTCCGGGGTTGCCGGGCTTGTCACCAGCTCCGGGTGGGGTTTCAAGAAAGGAGAGGAGCGGCTGGCCGGGCGGTAATCCCGCGCATTGTGTGCCCAGCCGCCGCTCGCAGGAGAACCCTCGGGGCGCTCGGCTCCAGGGACTTGGCACTGGAGGAGGTCCAGCGCCGGAGGACGGGGTGGTCCTCCCCCACCCCTGGCCTTGGACACCGGCTTGCTCGAGGTGGGGCTCGCCTTCTCTCCCTCCTCCCATTTCCTCGAGAGGAGAGTTGGAGGGAGGCGCTTGTTGCTGCCTCCGTTGTCCCCGGTTGCCTCCATCTATCGAGCCTTGCAGGGCTCGGGAGCCTCCACCCGCTTCCCCCATCTCGGGAGTCTCCTTGCGGCGTCTTCCCAGCCTGGGTTAGGACATACCTAGCGGGGAAGCGCGCAGAGCCAGGCTCTGCTTTGTTGCAGTAGGGAGAGAGCCGCCGCCACCTGTCTCCGGCTGAGCGAAACACTCGCAGCCGGCATTGTGGGCGCGTCCAGGACCACCATCCCTCCCTTCCTCCTTTTGCGGGTGGATCTGGGCCGAAGGGGGCAGGGCGCGACCTCGAAAAGGGTCAAGTTGGTTCTGTGCAACAGAGAGTTCCCCAGGGCTGCCTTTCGGAAGCAGCAGGAAAGGCTTTGAAGGACTCCCGCCAGAGACTCCGTTGCCTTGGGGCGGGGGGGGCGTGTTGGTGTTTGCCTCCTGCAGTCACAGCAGTTGAACCCTACAGAGCCGGGAAAAGGAGCTGTTTTCAAGCTGCAAAAAGGGGCAGGCTTTGGTGGGGGGAGTTAGCCCACCTCGTGGGGGGGGGGGAGGTTGCGAGCTACTGATTGGCTCCCAGTGACATCATGCTACCTAGACAATTCCCCCTCCATCCCTAATTCGTGCTTTAAGAGTAGCGGGTTTCTGGAGCATGGTGATAATGCCTTGAGGGGAGCCAAACTAAGGGGTACCTGCTGGACCAGCAACCACAGGTAGGCTCCCTCAGGAAAGTGGCAGGTGGGTGGAGAGGAGGCAAGAGCTAAGAACGAGCCCAACACTTAAAGGAATGCAGCTCAAAGTAATAGTCATGATTCCACCAGTGTGCTTAGCCCCAGCTGCTTAAACAAAAAGATTGCAAGGTTTAAGACGGTTGCGCAAGGGGGGAAGGGAGTAATACATTCAAGAGGAGGCATTGCATTTTTCATTCCTTCCTGTCTGAATTTGACACACAGAAGGGCATGGGGGCTGCTGTAGTTCAGTGGCAGAACAACTGTGTTGCATGCTGAAGGTGCCACCCCCGATGGCATCTCCAGGTAGGGCTGGGAGAGACCTTGGAGAACTGCTCCCAGTCAGTGCAGACAGTCCTGAACTAGACCACTTGGTATAAGGCTTCTTCCTACATTCCTAGAGGCAAGAAGGTGTGAGCTGTTGACTTGAGAGTGACATGAGGGAGAAAGCACACACACACACACACACACACACACACACACACACACACACACGTATTCAGGGCTTCCTAGCTCCAGTCCAGAACTTCCACTCTGAGAGAGGGGCAACTCATCACAGTCTGAAGGGCTGCTGGGAGCAGCATCTTCTGAGCTGTCAGAGAGGGCAGATGCACCTGGAGTGCAGGGCTAAAGACTTTCATGGCTCAAGCTAGGAACAGCAAGCTTTGAAGGGTAGAATAATGAGGTTCATGCTGACCTATTGGCAGGGAAGCCACCCTTGAGATATGCTGCAGCAGCAGCCTCTGAAAGAAGCTGAGGGTGAGCTACCGGTTTAAAATGATGGGTTCCCCCCTCAAATAAGAAAAATTGATCACTCCAAATGTTAACTGGTGGTGGAAGGGTAAGTGTATTCAGGTTATTAAAGGATGTTTCAGTTACACGCACACATCCTCTTGTAAATGACGTACCCCTTCCTTGTTTGGGGCAAGTGAAATTTGCCTCTTGAGGAACCTGGGTGGGAACAGTCAATATCCTTTCTGCTTCTTTTCTGCCACCAAAGAACCCTATTGCTCTTCATTTCAGCGCCTGAATTGCCTTCATGGTAAGGGGGAGTGTCCCTGTCTCAAAGTCACTGTGTGCTTACAGCTTGCTTGAATTCTGTTTGGGGGACTAGAAAGGTGTGGCATTCCCACTCCAAATGGGAATGGGGGAGGTAGTGCTGCTGTTTTGTGCAGAGGGGTGGGGGTGGTCTTTGGGTTATCCAAATGAGCCCGTAGAAGTGCATTAGGTTTACTAGCACTGATTTGAATGCCTTTGAGAATATTGTCTCCCAGTTAGTTTGGTGTGACGGTTCCTGAGATGGAACAGTGGGTTTGGGCTTACATTTGGATACTGTTGGATTCCATTTTGAATCAGGAGAAGCACAGCCTAGTTCTTCAGGATAAACTCTTGATGCAGCTGTTGGCTTGCGCCAGCAGAGGTCACCCCCCCCAACCTGGTGCAAAATTTGTAACACAAAACATAATTGTGGGAGATAACAAGGCTGATATGCCTGATTGAAAATTGGAATCCTGTGTGTGCATATGCCAGCCTTTGATAAACACCTTTGCTACTTCTCTGTGCTTCCTCTTGTGGAAAGAGCCATGCCACTCTGGTGCTTAGCAGGCTGTTGCCGCCACTGTCATCCCTCTTTGCAATGGGCCTTGTTACATTTTCCTCACAGGACTCTTTTTGATCCGGCAGATGCTGTCTCTGCTTTGGGGAGGGCCCCTTAGCATAAGAGAATCATTGTGGTGTAGTGGTTAGAATTTCAGAGTCGGACCTGGGGGACCTGGGTTCAAATCCACACTCAGCCACAAAAGCTCACTTGAGCAGGAAACCAGGAAGGAGAACCTGACCATAAGAGCCTAATTTTACAGATGTTTATCATGTCTGCTCTTACTTGCTCTTTCTCTAAATGAAAAAGTCCCAAATTGTGCAAATCTTTCTTCATAGGGGAGTCTCTCTTGCCACTATGGAAATTCTGGGGCTCCTCACCCTGTTTCCCGGGGCAACACAGCCCTCCTGCCCTGGAGTTGACGAGCCTTGGTTTCCCTTCTCTTTCCAAGCCGCTGTGAGGCTGTCTGGAATGGGGAAAAACAAAAAAAAATTTCCTTCCAGTAGCACCTTAAAGACCAACTAAGTTAGTTCTTGGTATGAGCTTTCGTGTGCATGCACACTTCTTCAGATACACACTGTAAGGAAAAATTTTTTTGTTTTGACTATGGCAGACCAACACGGCTACCCATCTGTAACTGGAATGGGGAAGTAATGCAAGCAGTTCTTTGGAAAGGAAGCTTGTGGTGGCTCCTGTAAGCCACCCTACCCCAGTGGCTGCTTGAGCTCCTTGATCACTCTCCCTCCAGAACATTTCCTAGACTCTTCTGCAACATGTTTTACACATGACAGCGTAAACCAACAAGCCCCTTGAAGTTCTAACTTGCAAAAATAAAGTTAATGGTTGATTTAAAAATGATTCTAGGTTAAAGGGTAGGAGGTTATCCATGCTAGTTTTCCTCAGAGTAGACCCATTGAAGTTGATGAACATGACTAACAGGTTTATTATTTTCAGCAGGCCTACTCTGAATGGGACTTAGTTGAATACAACTCTGACAGGTTTTTTTAAAAATTGGCATTGTATTCTGAATAAAATAGTATGTAACAGACGCTATTAGATCCCACTATGTTAACTTAAATCCTTCACTTGGCTTTTGGGAAGCTCTGAAGAAGAAAACAGAAGATGCAGAGGTGAAATACCAGGCTCTGAGCAAATATTTATTTATCAAATTTATATCCCATCCTTCCCCAATATGTCCCAGGCACCAAATGAGTGTATCATTTAAAACAAAAAAAAAGCAAAATTTTTAAAGCAGTAAAACTTTTTTTAAAAACTTACAGTTAAATACAACTGAAATAAGTTACATTTTAAAAAAAATAATCTAAAAGTTATAAACATTTTTCAATCCGTTGATCTTATGGTTGCCTAGAACAGTATTCTTCAGCCACCAAACATCTGGATAAATAGGAATGATTTCAAATACCTCCTGCAACGTAATAAAGATGGAAACAAGTGCACCTCATTAGGAAGTCCATTCCACTACTAGGGAGCGACTACTGACAAGGCCCTGTCGTGAGTCAGCGCCAAACGGGTGACACCTAGCAGTAACATCACCACCAAAGCCTCACTTTCTGATTGTAGTGGAGGCAGATCCAATGTACCCAAACAGCTTAATAGGGTTTGAAATAAGAGAACATACATGTCTGAAATCTGTGTTTCAAGGTTGCACTATGAGTGTAAATTCCAGTGTGTAGGTGAAGCCAATAGAGTTCAGAATTTAGGATGAAATTTAATCCTGTGGACCCATGAACCACTGGGGTGCTTCATAATGAAGTCTTATCTGGGGAGGGGAAGAGAAACACAAGAATTTATTGGTGGAGGTGGAGAATGATAAAAACGGGAGGGGGGTCACTACATGTCCTTGGAGTTGTATAACCACAAACAATGGAATTCATGATACAGGCAAAATGCTAAATTGTTTTCATATCCTGTTTTGAGAAGTTGGGGTAGAAAGTAGCTTAGGTGTTGAGCCGTTTCACTGGGTAAATCAGACATCTGATTGCTTACCGAACTAAATGTACTGTATATATATTTTAAGAGGCAAATGGAAGGAGGTGAAACCTCACAGGACTGTTGACTCTGTAGTTGTTAGAGCATGAAGTGGTTTAGGCTCACTCTAAAGAAATAACAAAATTCCCAGATATTTCAAGCACCTGTTACTGGGGACCCCAGCGACCCCATTGGCCCTGGAGTGTGCAGAAGGTGCCAGTGCTCAGACCTTGCGTGTGACTGTGTTGGGAGGTGGGCACTGTGTAAACAGAGAGCACATTATTTGTAAAGCTTCCTTCCGGTGGCTATTCTACATATTCCTCAAGTCCTGCTTTGTCGCCATTTAAATGGTATGCATTCATTTGAATGCAGCATTAGGGTTTTTCTATAGATCGCTTGAAAAAGAGGATCTCCCCTGGAAATCTTATTCTGGTATAGATGTGCAGTGGATGTGCTGGACCCAGTAATGGGCTGGATGAGAGCCAATAAACTGAAGCTCAATCCAGATAAGACTGAGGCACTGTTAGCGGGTGGTTCCCTAGACTGGGTGGATTGGAGGTTGCCTGCTCTTGATGGGGTTCCACTCCCTCTGAAGGAGCAGGTATGTATCTTGGTGGTACTTCGGGATCCTGTGCTGTCACTTGAGGCTCAGGTGGCCTTGGTGGCTTGGAGTGCCTTCCATCAGCTTTGGCTAGTGGCCCAGCTGCACCCCACTCTGGACAGGGCTAGCCTAACTACTGTAGCTTGTATTCTGGTATCCTCTACATTAGATTATTGCAATGTGTTATACTTGGTGCTGCCTCTGAAGATGGTTTAGAAACTTCAGCTGGTGCAGAATTCATTGAGCAGGTTGCTCATTGGGGCAAGATGGTGTAGTATATAGCGCCAATCCTGGCCCAACTGTATTGGCCGCCAATTAGTTTCCGTGCCAAATCCAAAGTGCTGATTTTGACATATAAATCCTCAAATGGTTCAAGAGACCTCAAGGGCTGCCTCTCCCCATATTAACTGACCTGGACTCTGTGATCATTATCTGGGGTCCTTCTTTGTGTGCCCCTTCCACAAGAGGTCCAGAGAGTGACAACACGAGAACCGGCCTTTTCTGCAGTGCTCTCCATTTGTGGAATTCTCCCCCCCAGGGAGTTTCACCTAGCACCACTGTTATATCTTTAGGCACCAGGCAAAAACTTTTGTCTACAACCAGGTTGGTCATAAATCACTTTGGGTTGCCCTGGGCAAGATAAAGCGATGAACAAATTCAATAAATAAGAAAAATGATGATGATGATATGTTTCAAATCAGTTTGCTTATTCTGTCTTCCACAGTAACATAGGAAGCTGCCTTATACCAAGTCAGACCATTGGTCCATCTATCTGAGTATTGTCTACACTGACTGGCAGCAGCTCTCCAGGATTTCATGCAGGAGTCCCTCTTACTCCTACCTGGAGATGCCAGGGATTGAACCTGAGACCTTCGGCTTGCAAGGCAGAGCAGACACTCTGCCATTGAGCTGTGGCCCCTCCCCAAAACTCTAGGAAGGCCTGCTTGCAAGGGGGGGGGAGCATCTTCAAAGGCTCTTTACTGATAAAAGCCCTTGGCAGAGCACACTGGTAAACTGATGCTTGGCCAGCTTCCTGTGCCCTGTCATAACTCTGGGAGTGATGGAAGGGCACAGGGCAGTCCTCCCTCTTGCAGGGCTTGGAAACTGCCACTTGCTTCTTGGATTCAGGGCAGTTTGTAGTTCCAGCTTCCTATAAGGGCAGTTGCAGGGCAGGCAGGAAAGACCTGGATTTTGTTGAGAAAAAGTAGGGCTAAGGTAGGTCTGTCCATTCTCAGTAGGCTTTGTGCCAGAGGCTCACTGTAAGAGCCAGAGCTGTGCTTGGTGCATGTGACGTGGCCTTAACATTTGAGCTGCAGGTCTCCCCCCTTCTGATCTCAGAGCCCCAAAGCACCCTCGGCAGATGCTGCTGGTCTGCCCAGAGTGGCCTCCTCCCAGCTTTCAGCTTTGCCCAGAATAATCACTGGTGGGTTTGCTGCAGTGCTGAGGTTCCCATAGGGCCAGCAGTGGACATTCCACCCCCCTCCTGGCAGGTCCTAGCTCAATTTGTCACTGGACACCAACTTTGAGGTCATCAGTGAAGCACTCAGAGACAAGAGGGAAGCCCTGGATTCAGGGGAAACGAGGGTGGTCCAGGTGTTAAGAATTCCCCAGGAGCATTTTGCTACTGACATGGGTCTAGTTACCCCTGTGTGTGTTGTTTCTTCTTCTTGCATACTGGGACAAATGAATTCTTGTAAGAACAAGTTACAGTCAAGCAATGTAGTTGAGATCAGACAATTGTGGAATTGGAAGGTACCCCAAGTGTCATCTCGTCCAATCCCCTGGCAAATAGACTTTCCGTTGTGGTGACCAAAACCTAGATCCAAGGTGCGCCTAGCTTATATCTGAGTTTCTAACACTGGGATTGGTGTTCTCTTGAGGACAGGGTTTGGTGGCACATCTTAAGCACCACATCTGCAAATCAATCACCAAAACACCAAGCGTGAATCCAGTTTGAAGGATAGGGACTGCTTTGAAGAAGCCATTATCCTTGTTTAGACCTTGCCAGACAAAAACAGCTTAATATCCACAAATTGCTATGATAAGGAAGAGTTGGGTTTCTGGGATTTCCATGGATAATTTTGGACCAGGAGCTCATTAGTGCTGTGGCTTCTTTCTTGATCTCATGCCAGTTGTGATATCAGCTGGGGAGTAGCAGTGAGCCCATCTGGTGCCTCTCCTGCCTTGGCTGTAGCTTCCTGTTGCTATGCATGGGGCGGGCGGGTGTGGAATGAAGCTGGCATTTTCCTGCACGTTGCCTTTACAGAACTTGCTGCATACAGAGCTGCTGGAGCAGGAAGTGCTAGACAATGCCACCCTTTCAGCTGAGCCTTGACCATTTCCCTCTGTGGGTCCAGGAAACCCTCAGCCCTGAGGGTTTTGATTCCAGTGTATAAACCTTCCAGGAAAGGGATGGTGATCTTATGCAGAGGGGAGGAGACAGGGCCCCAGAATGTTGCCTTGCACCTTCCTAACCATTTCCCCCACCCCCCCCAAACTCAGCCAGAGAAGCCTCATTCATGATTCTGCAGCTGGGCCTGGAATCCCTCCTGGGTGAAGCCTTTTCAGAGTGACACTGCAGCTGTCAGCTCAGCGGGAGTGCAAGGCTTCCTTTTCTCCCCACCCCCAGATGATGAAATTATTTTGTGGGAGGAGAGGGGGTGCATAAACACCTCATAGAAAGTCATGGGATCCCTGTGGTTTTGAAGAGAGAACAGTGACTCTCCACAGAATGTTCAGTACACATTTGAATCTAGCACTCCAGATTGCATGCTTGAAGGCAAAATCCAGTTCTCAGGGGCAAGGCACTGCACAGCCCCAAAGGAATGACAGATTTCAAGAGAAAAGCATCAGTGTTTTGATGCCTGCCTGGAAGTTTTCTGACCTCCCCCAGAAGGTTTATACACAGTCTTAGAAGGACCTTCCTAAAATGTTGGGTCTTTCCCTGCGTCCTGTGACGTGTCTTCATGGTTACAGGGGACTCAGAGTTGAGTGGACTTCTACAGAAGTTTGCTTTGGGGAGATCTGACTGAGAGGTTTGACTGAACTGATCTGAGCTGTAACAAGATGAGCCCCATCCCAAATTAAGCTGTTGGGAACCATGGTATGTTATGGTGATGCTGTATGTTCCGTTTGCTTGACTGGCTACTGATTTTAACATCTGCCTTGCACCAAGAGGCACCAGGGGCATGGCATGCCTTGATCTGCTTTTGGTACTCGAGTGTTGATTCCCTTCAGAGCATCCAAAGGTAGAAAGGCCCACTTTCAGTACCTGGACTTGAAGGCCTTGATCCAGCCCTTTGTAGCTTGAATTGATATTGGGGTGGGTGGTAGGTTTGCTCTAGTTTAGCAGAGGCAAATACTGAGGCTAGTGAGCTTCTGTGCAGCCCTAAATTAGGTTGTATGACGAAGCAAAGTCACAGCTTTTTGGAGAGATCTTTAAGACAGGACTAGTGAGTCCTGGCAGAGGGCAAGAGCAAATCTCGATTTACCTTTAAGATATCCAAATATGGAGCTTGGTGATGGGCAGTGCTGAGTCACTCTGTAAGATTTCCTCAGTTTACTCAGTCAGGATGAGAAGCGCAGGCAGTGAAATGTGAGGCTGCTTCCGTGCTGAGCTTCTGACACTTGTTTATCTCATCTAGAGCAGACCACAGATGGGAAAGTTGTGCCACTCTGTCCTTGTACTCTTCTGGGTGACCACTTTATTAATCTTTCATCCTGATCTGCTTGTACAAAGCTTTTGCGGGGGCCAGACCATGTCCAGTCATTGCTGAGCATTTGTTCTTATTTGTTTTTGGGTTACATGCCTTCCAGTTAATTATTTGTTTATCACACACCTTTCAGTACATTTCCTCATCACTTTCCTAACCTCAAAAGTCCATCATCATCTTTAGGTGGATTTGTCACTATAGAGCACTCTCATTCACTTTAATTGTACAAACCTCCAGTGTGTACTTTAAACCCTCTCTAGGGGCTGTGCTAGGAAATGTTCTCTATATATCAGAATGTTCCTGAGTAGTGCGCTGTGCCGTACATGGAATAGCTATGATTGTGACACCCTTTGCAGCTCTCTAAAAGCTATTTCATGTTTCATGTAAGTTATCTTTT
The DNA here is from genome assembly GCF_964270895.1 of Podarcis filfolensis. Lineage (NCBI taxonomy): Eukaryota > Metazoa > Chordata > Lepidosauria > Squamata > Lacertidae > Podarcis > Podarcis filfolensis. Next base: position 15,858,285 of record NC_139618.1, on the reverse strand, counting down.
GTTATGGTCATAAGACCCATTGAAAAAATACAGATTGCAGTATACTGGATAACAGTATACTAAATATTTCATTTCTGTAGTACAGAGCTTTCCAAACTTTTCATGTTGGTGACAAAGTTTTTAGACATGCATCATTTTGTGACAGAGTAATTCAACTTTACTAGCGCACCAGAGGTTAAACTAACTCCTTTCCAGCCCTGGGAGAAGCGCAGGGAGCAGTCACACGGCACACTTACACACTGCAGCCAACACACTACTAACAGGTCACGACACATAGTTTGGAAACATTAGAGATCCACTTCACATCACTTCACTGTAAAGTGAGATTGTGTTGGTAGGAGAAGCAGACCTAGCCAGGGTCTTCTGCAGGTGGCTTTTTAATAAGGGTAACTGCTAGACCAGCAGTTCTGAAAGTGTGTGGTACTGCCCCTCCCGGGGGGGGGGTTACTGGGGGAGTAAATGACTATCAGACTTTGAAAAGCTGGTATCACTGGGTCAAGTTCATCAGCTTTGTGGAATTGAACTAAATAGTTTTAATTGGATTTTGAATAAATGTGCATTTAATTGTTACCGTTCTGAATATTATTGTGTTATTATATTTCTTAGTGGCTCATGCAAACCGCTATTGTGAATAATACATTTTATAGGGTAGGATAGCGAGCACTGGGGTTGAGTTTATGGGACCAAAGGGACAGTGGCCTGAAAACTACTATGCTAGAGGATAACTAGGGATCTGTCAGAATAAGGGTTTTTTTCCCCCAAGGGCAGCCCAGATCTTAGCCTCACCACATAGCCCCCTCCCTCAACCACCACTGGTGATTTGTCTGCAAGCAAGACAGACAATTCTATGATTCTATGATTCTATGATCCTCTATCACATCCAGACATACACTGACTTCTTGCTGAAGTGCATCATTGCTCATAGAGAAAGCTGTAGGTAGGATCTCCCTGTAGACTTTGGCAGACAGCCAGGCTGGTGCAACCTCCCATCTAACTGTGCCATTCCTAGTTGCCAAAACTGGTGCCTGGAAGTCATGGCTGCTTGAGCTGAGGTTCCTGCATTGCAGGGGATTGAGCCCCCTTCCAACGCTACAGTTCTATGATTCTAAGTCTTTCGCTGTCGGGCCGTGATGCCCAACTGCAGGCCTGCTTCCAAGAACCGTGTACCAGTCGGGGGGTGGGGGACCATCTTGGGAGTCAGATGCTGCTGTGCTTTGTCCCACTAAGGGCTTCTTCAGAGGCACAGGAGTTTTTTATTCAAGCTAATGGACCCGTGGAATGAGGAGTAGTGAGTGGAAAATTGGAGGGGGTCTGAGAAATTTGCCCTGAATTGTTGTGCCTGGAGGAAGATGTCCTGAGGCTTCCAGGTTCCTTCAGGGTTTGTACATTGCAGCCTCCACTGGACGAAAACTCTGTCTCTGAATTATTGCAGCCAATCCGCAGCCAGCCTATGTTCAGGACACTTGGGCTGATTTCAACATCCCTTGGCCCATCTCATTGGCCTCACCACTGTGCCAAGGGGGACAATTCTTGGCAACTGCTGAGTGCTAGAAACCCATCAGAATCTTCTCAGAGATGGGCGTGGGGATTGACAGATTTGGGGGAGGGCACGACACAGTTGGTGCTAGCAGCGTTGTGGGAAGGGGGATTACCTTTCTCTGCAATTGCAACCTACTAATGCTTTCCTCCCTCCTCTCCTTTCTTTTTTAGACTGTCAGCATCAACAAGGCCATTAATGCTCAGGAAGTTGCCGTCAAAGAGAAACACGCCAGAAATATCTTTTTGGAATTTGGCAGCTTTGGGGGAAGGTGGAGGCAGAGGCTGCGTCTGCCTTACTGGGGCAAAATGCCCATCGTGGCCTGGCCAAGCTGAGCTGGAACAAAGCACCTGTGTTAGGATTGTGTGTGTGTGTGTGTGTGTCTGTCTGTCTGTCTGTCTGTCTGTCTGTGGTTGTGTGTGTGTGTGTGTTCTGTGCATGTAGATGCTGGGCTTTGAGCCTGCTTGTTGCCCGAAAGCACTGCCCTATATTCTCCATGCTCCTTTCCTTGGAATTCTTTCCTTAGCCTGCATCTCTCACCATGCATCCTGGGGACGCACCACGAGAAAGGAGCCCACACCTTCTGGGCCGTCGTGAGCCGGCTGCCCCTCTCCAGCAATGCCGTCCTCTGCTGGAAATTTTGCCACGTCTTCCACAAGCTCCTCCGTGATGGACATCCAAATGTAAGGGCAGCAGCCTCTTCTCCCAAAGCCCCTCTCTGCTCTGGAGGTCTTGAACTGACCAGCTTCCTGTTTCTGCTTGTGGAACTCGGGTGCTGGGATGCAGGGCGGGTGATGCCAGGACCATTTCCCCTCCTACCTGCTTTGAAATCCATGTTGAGATGGAGCCAATGAAAGGCCTTCATTTAGAGGCTGGGGGCAGATCATGGGGGCAGGGGAGACAGGATTCCACCTCTTTTCTTTCGGGGGCCGACTAGGACCAATGCCCTCTTTTGATTCATTACTTTTATCCTACTTCTCTGTCCGCGGACACACTAAGCAGCTTACAAGGTTTAGAAATGATCAAGGAATTGCTTGTCATTATAAAAACAAATCGTTTAAGGCAGCAGCAGATCAGATTCAATCCAGATCCAGGTTTCAGGAAGCAGAGCGGCTTTAAAAGCCAGCAGTGAAAGGTAACAGCTGAAGACCTAAAGCCTTGTTGAAACCAGTTTTCAGTAGACATTAATAAAGAAACGGCCTGACAGGCCTCCAGGGCAGGAGTTCCACAATACTGAAATAGTATAATGTTACTTTTAAAAAATAAAAATAAATCCTTTTTGGTCATCACCAATTTAGTAACATATCTAATGGTGATAACCCGTAAGGAAATCTGAGATAAATATATGCTTAATTATAGCATTATGATAGTGCTCTAACCCTATATCATTTTTTAAAGTTGCAAAAGTCTTTGAGATTTATTTAAAGATGGATTTACCCCCCCCCCCAAAGTAGGATCATAAAGTGGCACCCACTGCAAGGGCCACCCCAGGGTTTCCCAGACATCTGAGTTCATTGACCCCTTCAAGGGGATCTTCAGCACTGGTTCCAGGGGGCCCTGCCTGCTCCTAGACCTGTGGGGTGTCTGGCTCATACCCTGAGGAGTCGAAATCTGGTCCCAGGTCAGTGCTAGGCATGACAACTCCCTACCTGCTCCATGTGGTCCTGTTGCTACCCATTGCTGAGATAGGGTCCCGCTTCCCAGTCTACTGCCTTCATCATATTGCTTCCTTGAGCCACCCTTTCTTTTAAACAGCCTCCTGGGCGCTCCAGAGTCCCTTTCTGATGGCGTCAGTTCTCTGCCATCTGCACCATTTTTCTCAAACCTCGTCCACCTCCCCTTCCTTCAGCCTCCAGTTTTAGGGTTCAGTGCCTACCCTGCACCTTTCCTTCAGCTTCCTCGCCTCAGGGCTGCTTGGTCCCCTAAACTTCCCATGTCCCAGGACTCCTTCCTAGGATACTGCTGCCCCTGTGTGAGGTTTTATTCCCAGCCAGACTTCCAGCTGTCCTTTCCCTCACAGACGCTGGACTGTAAACTGCCTGTAGTTCTCCATGCAGCTGAGTATTCAGTCCCACCTCACCAGCTCAGCCAAACAGCATGGGAGGCTTTGCCACCACAAGCCCGATACAGGTTATACAGATGCGTCACTGGTATCCAGTACCTGAAGATTTTATGAAAATCCTTGTCTCCTTTTCTCCGGCAGGTCTTGAAGGACTCTGTGAGGTACAAGAGCGAGCTCAGCGACACCAGCCGTATGTGGGTAAGTGCTGGCTGGGCCTGGAGAGAGTCCCATCATCTGCTGACAAATTCCTGAGTCAGGGAGCCAGCTAGATGCCTCCCCTTTGGATCAGGAGGGCAGAGAAGTGTGGAAGTCCGCTTGGTAATGGCACATGTTTTTTCAGAAGCTCTGAGGCACACATGACTCCCCATTCAATAAACCAAATTTGGATCATACCACCCCCGCCTCCCGAGCTCCCTGCCAAATTCCCTATTCCTTGAGCCAGCTGGCCAAGCATGTTCAATTCTGAACAGTCGGCTGGTGTTTCTGTTGTTGCTGCTGCTGCTACTCTTATCAGCCTCTTCTCCTTCCCCACCTGTCTGTTGCCCTTCTGAGTTGACTTCAGGGCTCTTGGGAAGGCAAAGGGTTGTGGGTGGATGGGTGTTCCACACACCCACTTGGCATATGCTGCTAATAGTTCTTCACACCCACCAGTCTGCCTTTCCAGACATGCTCCAGTTCAGACTCTTGCTAATTGCCAGTCTCTGGAGGGCAGGCACCAGTGGAGAAGGAGATCCAGCCTTTTGAAAGCTGGTCTCCCTGCCCAAGAGTCTCTGAATGAGAATGCGGGCGAGGGAAGGCATTGCACGTCCTGGAAGCTGTGAGTTGGCTTGATACTGGTTGTAAGACAGAAACATCTACTACTGAGCCTGTTCCAAGGTCCTTGTATGAATTTACAAAGACCTGAATGCCTTAGGTCCAGGTACCTGCGGTACCGCTTGAAGCCTGATATCCCAGGTCAGTCACTGAGGTCTTCAGGAGCTTCGTTGGTTGTTCCCTGAGTTGGCAAGGCTCATTTGACAAAAACAAGGAACCAAGCCTTCAGTGTCATCGGCCCAGCCCTGTGGAACACTATGCCACTAGATATTTGACAGACCCCTTCTGTGCCAACTTTTAAATGCCAGCTGAAAACTTTTCTATTCCGCCAGGCCTATGCAGACAATTCAGAATTCATCTTTCCTTTTTTTAAAAAAGATATTTATTGAGATTTTACAAACAAAGAAAATTACAATATAAGAAAAGAAAAATAAAAAAGACAAAGAAAAAAGATACAAAAATACAGAAAAAAATACAAAATATGTGAAAAATAAAAAAAAACAATTAAAAACAAATCAAACTTTTCATGTCTTATATTTCAGTTACTCGTTTCCTGACCTCCTCACACCTCCCTTTTTTGTATTCCAGTTCACATAGTTAATTCAGCAAATCCTTTCCCTCTTTGTTTTTATCTTAATTATAAATCTTAACATATTAAACATCATATTTTCATCTAATTATCAATCCTTTTTTGCATATTCTTTTAATTTTGTTACTAAAACCATCTCATTTCAATCCTGCATCATTTTAACATTCATTAATTTTACAGTGTTTCTGCAGATAGTATTTAAATTTCTTCCAATTCTCTTCCACCAACTCTTCTCCCTGGTCGCAGATTCTGCCAGTCATTTCCGCCAATTCCATATAGTCTATCACTTTCATCTGCCATTCTTCCAAGGTGGGTAGATCTTGTGTCTTCCAATACTTCACAATAAGTATTCTTGCTGCTGTTGTAGCATACATAAAAAAAATTCTGTCCTTCTTTGGCACCAATTGGCCGACCATGCCCAGGAGAAAGGCCTCTGGTTCCTTCAGGAAGGTATATTTAAATACCTTTTTCATTTCATTATATATCAATTCCCAGAAAGCCTTAATCTTTGGGCACGTCCACCAAAGGTGAAAGAATGTACCTTCATTTTCCTTACATTTCCAACACTTATTATCGGGCAAGTGATATATTTTTGCAAGCTTGACTGGTATCATGTACCACCTGTATATCATTTTCATAATATTCTCTCTTAGGGCATTACATGCCGTAAATTTTATACCGGTGGTCCACAACTGTTCCCAGTCAGCAAACATGATGTTATGTCCAACATCTTGTGCCCATTTAATCATAGCAGATTTAACAGTTTCATCCTGTGTATTCCATTTCAACAGCAAGTTATACATTCTTGATAGTATCTTAGTTTTGGGATCTAACAGTTCTGTTTCCAATTTTGATTTTTCCACCTGGAAACCAGTTTTTTTATCCATATTATAAGCCTCCCTTATTTGGTAATAATGAAGCCAGTCTCGCACTTTATCTTTTAGTTTCTCAAAACTCTGCAATTTCAATTTGTCTCCTTCTTGTTCCAAAATCTCCCAATATTTTGGCCATTTGGCCTCCATATTGAGCTTTTTCTGAGCCTTCGCTTCCATCGGTGATAGCCACCTTGGGGTTTTATTTTCAAGTAAATCTTTGTATCTTGTCCAGACATTAAACAATGCTCTTCTGACAATATGGTTTTTAAATGCTTTGTGAGCTTTAACCTTGTCATACCACAGATATGCATGCCACCCAAAAACATTATTGAAACCTTCTAAATCCAAAATGTCTGTGTTCTCAAGAAGCAGCCATTCTTTCAACCAGCAAAATGCTGCTGATTCATAGTAAAGTTTAAGGTCTGGCAGGGCAAATCCACCTCTATCCTTAGCATCCGTTAATATTTTAAATTTTATTCTGGGCTTCTTGCCCTGCCAGACAAATCTAGAAATCGCTTTCTGCCACTTCTTAAAACAATCCATTTTGTCCTAAATTTGCAATGATTGAAATAAGAATAACATTCTTGGCAATACATTCATCTTTATAACAGCAATTCGACCAAACAAGGAAAGCTTCAAATTTGACCATATTTCAAGATCCTTTTTCACTTCTGACCAACATTTCTCGTAATTATCTTTAAACAAATTTAGGTTCTTAGCAGTCATGTTAACCCCCAGGTATTTTACTTTCTTAACCAATGTTAATCCCGTCTCCTTCTGAAACCTCTCTTTCTCGATCGGTGTTAAGTTTTTCTCAAGAACCTTAGTCTTTAGCTTGTTCAACTTAAATCCTGCAACTTGACCAAATTCCTGAATCAATTCTAATACTCTTTTAGTACTAGATTCTGGCTCCTGTAATGTCAATACTAAATCATCTGCAAACGCTTTAAGTTTATACTGTTATAAACTTGAATACCTTTGATCAAATGGTCCCTTCTAATCATGTTTAGCAGAACCTCCAGGACCGAAATAAAAAGCAATGGGGAAATTGGGCAGCCTTGTCGTGTCCCTTTCTCGATCTTAAATTCTTCTGTCACCACGTTGTTAACTATCAATTTAGCCTTTTGTTCTGAGTAAATTGCACCTATACCATTTTCAAAACCTTGACCAACCCCCATCCCCTGTAGACTTTTCTTCATGAAACTCCAAGAAATATTGTCGAAGGCTTTCTCCGCATCAACAAATATCAAAACTGCTTTAGTATTAATATTCACTTGCAACTTCTCTAAAATGTTAATTATATTTCTCGTGTTGTCAGACAAGTGTCTACCTGGGAGAAAGCCGGCTTGGTCCTTATGTATCTCTTCCACTAATACTTTTTTTAATCTTTTAGCCAAAATATCAGCAAATATTTTGTAATCCACATTAAGCAGGGATATGGGGCGGTAGTTCTTAAGTTGTGTCTTTTCAGACTCAGTTTTCGGTATAAGCATAATATAGGCTTCCTTCCACGACTCTGGCGCTTTTTTCCCCTCCAAGATTTCATTACAAACCTCCTTTAGTGATTGAATTATCCAATCCTTCAGAGATCTATAATATTTTGAGGTTAGGCCATCCGGCCCTGGAGATTTGCCCAACTGCATATTCTGAATGGCACCTTCTACCTCCTGTTCTGTAATTTTATAGTTCAGCATTATCTTGTTTTCTTGAGAGATTTTTTGTAATCCATTTGTTTTTAAGAATTGGTCTATATCAAACTCTTTCTGTGGCCCTTGTGTATATAACTGTTTAAAATACCTCTGGAAGCATTTTCTAATTTCCACTGGATTCTGTATATTCTTTCCTTCCACTTCCAAGTTCAGAATTCATCTTTCCAATAGTTAATGGATGGATGTTTTCAAACATTTTTCAGGTTGTTATTTTATGGCTTTCTGGTTTCATTGCTGCAAACCACTTTAATTTTTTTTTATGATACAGCAAGATAAAAATATTTTTACAAATAAATACATAAACAAATATATCCTGAATAAATAAAATAAAATAGCGCCCAGGCACACACAGGCTCTCCTTCCCTCCCTCCCTCCTTCTCACCCCTGATACTGGCCAGCTCATGCAAATCTGTGTGCCAGAGCAGCATTAGAGTTCTCTTGAGCTTTGGAGATTCTCCACATGTGTCTTCAGGGCTGTAGCTTAGCAGGTGCCCCTTATTCTCATAGGAACATAGGAAGCTGCCTTATGCTGAGTCAGACCCTTTGTCCATCTAGCTCCATATTTTCTGCACACACTGACAGAGACTCCGTAGCTTCAGGCAGGAGACACTTCCCAGCTCCAACTAGAGATGCTGGACTTGGGGCATGCTTCCTGCATGCCAAGCAGATGCTCTGTCAGTGTCCCTGTAAAAGCTCGCAGTGGAAAATGCTTATTTATTCCCAGGAAGGAGAGAGCTCCTCCTGGCAGCCCTGGCCCTCACTCTCTCCTGCCCCCTTCTCCCCCTTAGGGCCACCTGAGCGAGGGCTACGGGCAGCTGTGCAGCATCTACCTCAAACTGCTGAGAACCAAGATGGAGTTCCACACAAAAGTAAGTGGGGCTGTTTGCCCCTTCCAGTCGTCTGCAAAGCACTCTGGGTACCCAAGGGATCTCTGGCTGGGCAGAGGAACAAAAAGGCCAGAGGCGGCGACAACAGCCTCCCTCGGGGATGCAGAATTTAGCCCCACCTGGGAACTGGATGCCATCACCGACAGGGCATTGTGGGTCTGAATTCTCATGCAGGTGGGACAACCTGAATTGTCTTGTGGATCTGTGGATCACTCCTTTTAAAATTTACTTGGCAGCTCAGCTGAGTGGAGCGTGGTGCCGATAATCAAGGTTACGGGTTCGATCCCTGTATGGGACAGCTGCATATTCCTGCATTGCAGGGGGTAGGACTAGATGATCCTCAGGGTCCCTGCCTATGAATGATAGCGCTGGAACAGAGTAGGCTGCTTATACATAGGCCAACCATCCATCCATCTAGCTCAGTATTGCCCCAGCTGACAGGCAGTGGCTCTGCTGGGCTTCAGGCATCAGACCCTCTCAGCCCTACCTGGAGATGTTGCTGGGGAGAGACCCTGAGACCTTCTGCATGAAAGGGAGATGCTCTACCAATGAGCTACAACACTCCCCTGATTTATGGGCCCCTGGATTGGACATGCCAAAGGGAAGGACCATCTGGAGCTCCCTCTCCACCCACCACAATACTTCTGGGTGTGTCTGTTTTGTACTGTGGATGGCTCCACCTGACTCTGGCCTTTCCCTCCCTTGTGCTTTAACACGGCCAAAGAATCTGGGAAGGGAAAAGATGGAAGACAGTTTTTGTGCCGCGCTTTTATTCATCGCCAGCCACTCCTTACTGTTTCCTGCCCTTTCCTAACTGGGAAGCAGGAACTTTGGGAACTACCCAGAGAACTACAGGGCAGTATAGCTATGCAGAAGAGAGCCAGAGTGGTATAGTGGTTAGAATGCTGCCCTAGGACCAGGGACAGACCAGGGTTCAAATCCCTCACTCGGCCAGTCACTGTCTCTCAGCCTAACCTACCTCACAGGGTTGATGTGAGGATGAAATGGAGGAGGGGGAGAAAGAATCATGTGCACCACCTTGAGCTCCTTGGAGAAAAAGGTGGGAGATAAATTAAATGAATGAATGAATGAATAAGTAAATAAATAAATAAATAAGAGGTCTGCAAATTCCTCTTGGCATATGAAGGGTCGGGCTAGGTGGCCTCAAGCAGACAGGCAGGATGGCGGCATGTACCTGGGTGTATTCTCTCTCTCTCTCTCTCTCTCTCTCTCTCTCTCTCTCACACACACACACACACACACACGTGTATGCAAATTGCTCCCTGGGGACAAACAGCCTGAGCTTTCTTCCTCCCTGCCTGCCTGCCTGCGCCCTTCCTTGGCTCCCAGAACGTTCCTTTGCAAGCCTCCCTTCCCGCGTTGTGATTGGCTCAAGACAGGCCCATTTGTCTCGCCTGCATCCCGTTTGGGGAGTGGAGCCGGCAGCAGGTATTTATAGAATGGAATCCGGCTGACTGGACCAGGAAGCTTGGCTCAGAACCAGAGTCCTGAGGCAAGCAGGCAGGCGGGGAGGCCTTTGCTTCTGCAGGCCAAGCATGGTCCCCTCTGGTGGCCAGAGGGTGCTTGTGAAAAGGAGCAGTGACGAACGAGGTGGGGCAGGGGATTGCCACTGCTTCTGAAGTGTGGCCAGGCTTCACCACTGTGGCCAGGATTAGCCCAGCCCATTCTTCAGAGATCCTGTGGCCACATTCCCAGGGCTGGTTTCACATCCTCTGTTCACTTTTTCCTTTCTCGGCTGGGGTTTATAATGCAGCTCGCTGTGGTTAAAGGGATGGATGTATTTCCCCTGTGCCACCCTTCCCTGTTCTTCAAAAGGGGTCCCAGAAGAGGCCATGTCTTATTCTGGGGGAGCAGAGAGAGAGAAGTTCAACATCACCTGCCCAAACGATGGAGGGGAACCTGCTGAGGACCATCGCTGGCTGCAGCCCCACTGCTCTTCCCACTGGGCACTGCCACTCCAGCGACCTGGAGAGGCAAAAGCCCTGGAAGGGGGTCTGGCAGGAAGAGCCTACTTCATTGGACCTGCCTTGAGCCACAGCTTTGGCCTGACTTTCTGTCTCCCCTCATACAGAACCCCAGGTTCCCAGGAAACCTTCAAATGTCAGACAGGCAGCTTGACGAGACGGGCGAGAACGACGTGAATAATTTGTAAGTGCTGCTTGGCAGGGGGTCGGGGGGGGGCATTGGTGGTGGCTGCTTTTCCTTTCTGGGATCAGGGCAATGATGGTAGGCAAGAGGTGGGCTGTCTGTTTGGTGGTGGCTCCAGGTGGGTGGATGAGTGGTGGGAGCAGTTTTCTTTCAGGCTCACAGGTTGAGGTTCTTTCAAGTCTCTTGGCTCCCCTGCTGCAGATCTCCCTCTGCTATGTGAAGCCATGAGCTGCTTCTGGGACTCCACAAAGTTTCTGTGATGGTCCTGTGGCAGGTAAAAGACCACGGCCTCCACATTCTCAGTGTTGCAGCACCCTCCATTCAGTCTCTCTCTTTCTCACTCAGTTTCCAACTCACTGTGGAGATGTTCGATTACTTGGAGTGTGAACTGAACCTATTTCAGACAGGTAAGGTTTCACAGTTCAAAGCATGCCAGATACCTCTGCAAGGCACAATTCAGGGAGGTGTGGTTAATTCATTGGCCGTTTGCCCCACTCTTTATGGATGGCAAGCATGTTTACCCTTCCCTTAGGAAGAAACCATTGTCCATTGGGGCAGAGGGTGTTCCTGGACCCCCAGGAGGCATCTCCGTTTGCAAACAGAAAACAAAAACACCACACACACAAAATGGGAGTTTCAGACTAGAGAGAAGGTTGCAGAGTGGAAGAGAGCTCATCTTCCCCTTGAGGGGCACATGCATTCCAGCGTGTGCTTATCTCTTTTTGTTTCCCTTCTGCTGAGTCCTGCACTGACCTGGTGCAGATTTCCCTCTCTTTCCTATGTATGCACCATTCTTCCGCTTCCTTCTGGAATTGTCTACTCCCTGCAAATTCAGCATTATTTGCAGGAAAAGGGCAATTCAGGTCCACATATCTAAGAAAGTGTGCCAGGAAACAGGGGCGGGGGATTTGAAGTGAGACTGTGAAATAACCCAGGTTCAGCTTCTCTTCATTTTAAAACACACAAACAGAGTGGATGAAATTAGCCAGATGCCTGCAGAGCACTAGGTGCCCAGACGCACGTTCGCCCACAAAAAATAAAAGAGACAGCAGCTTTTGTGTTGAAGAAGCCTTGGGTGAAATGAGGATCGGGAAGAGAGACAGCTCAGGATTCCTGGCTAGGCTAGCCGCAGGACAGATGGGTTGTATCTCTTAGAAGAGACATGAGGGTCCTCCTGAACAAAGTGGGGGAGAAGGTTGTGCAGACAAAGCTTCATTTTTAACCAATCTCATTTTGGGGAAGTCTCCTCTTGGATACTGTTGGGCTTCCTTAACCATTCTCCACTTTCACTGGCATATGCTGCATTTGATACCCACTGCGGTGCCACTTTTGAGTCTGGGGTAGCCTCCCCTGTTAGTTGGCCAGCTGTTCTAGGGCACAATCTTTAGAAATGGCCCCTCTTTGTTGTGACTGGAACATGTACAGTACTTATCCAACCCTTTCTGCTTTCCTGTGCGCCTTCCCTCCCAGTCTTCAGCTCCTTGGACATGTCTCGCTCTGTGTCGGTCACGGCTTCCGGGCAGTGCCGCTTGGCCCCACTAATCCAGGTCATCCTTGACTGCAGCCACCTCTACGACTACACAGTCAAACTCCTCTTCAAGCTCCACTCCTGTGAGTACAAATCTGACTGCCCCCTTGGGGGCTTGGATTCCCTTCCCCCACCTCTCTCATTCATTGTGCTCCAGTTATCACAGCAATGATAGTTGGGGTGGCTGAGACATCCCACACCTCACTCCCTGCTGGAAGGATTGTAGGCACGTAGGAAGTTGTCTTATATGGAGTCAGACCAATGGTCCAGCTAGCTCAGTATTGTCTACACTGACCGGCAGCAGTTCTCCAGGGCTTCAGGCAAGGAGCCTTTTTCCCAGCCCTCCCTTGAGATGCCACTGGGGATTGAACCTGGCGCCTTCTGCAGACAAAGCAGGTACTCTCCTACTGAGCTGCAGCCCTTCTCCATCTTTGATGTCAGAGCAGCTGCAAACAGAGTCCTGCTTAATGTTGTAGCAGTTTATAGTGTTTAACTTTTCCTAAATGCCAAGAGTGCTTTACAGATACCTTGGCAGTTCTTTACCATTTCACTGCCAGTTCGGCCGATATAACTATTGCCATATTGGAGCAGGGAGAAGGAGGCTTGCATAGGGGCACTTAGTTAAGATCTTGGCCATTGTGATACGCCAGTACCCTGGAATATGCAAGGTAGAGTAGAAAATGAAACTTCTGAGCATGTGCAGAGTAACCTTCCCTCATCACCGAATATTAAACCAGCTTCCACACCTCAGGTTAGGAGCTCAGGGAGGCTTACAAGGCTGTGACCAAGCACTTCTGTCCCTCAACGGTTTCTGGAGGTGCATCATTGCTTTGCCCAACCTGACAGAATCACAGAATTGCAGAGTTGGAAGGGACCCTTCCAATGCAGGAATCTGCAGCTGTTCCATACAGGAAGCAGAGTGCCTGAGGAAGCAGGTGTCACATGTGTGCCTTAGCAGGGCTGACTGCTCGGCTGGTTATTTTGCTGGTGTGCACACATCTGTCTGTCTCCCCACCCCCACAAACATCACCACCCCCGAAGGCATCAGCTGCATAATATAGGTTTTCCCTGATCTTGCTCCCTTTCTGTGCATCTCTTCTCCAGGTCTCCCAGCTGACACACTCCAAGGCCACAGGGACCGTTTCCTGGAGCAGTTCAAAAAGTAAGTGTGTGAATGGCTCAGTTCCTGGCTGAGAGCTGAAAACAACTCAAAATTTCACATTTATTTGTTGAGAAGATTCTAAAACCATTAGATAGGGCCAATAAAGCTTTGCTTCACTCTTGAGGCTGGCAGACTTCCCACCTGGACTGTCCAGAGGCCCACTCAGGATGTGTTCATGGACTTGATTGCCTTTGCTCTTGTGCTCTTCAGGCTGAAGGATCTGTTCTATCGCTCCAGCAACCTTCAGTACTTCAAGCGGCTTATTCAGATCCCACAGCTGCCTGAGGTAAGACCCTTGCGGGCCTTCAACAAATGCCACCCACAGGTTCCCTTGTACTAGCATTTAAGTGGAGGGGCTGCTACTGCTGTGCCTCTTGAACTCCCAAGGTGGAAGATGTGCAGGGCAGGCTTGCTCCGTCCTGCATCGTGTGCCTCTACTCAGTGTTGCAGTTCTCAAGTTTCCCAGCTTCACCCTTCCTTCCATCACCAGAATCCACCCAACTTCCTGCGGGCCTCAGCGCTCTCCGAGCACATCAGCCCTGTGGTTGTCATCCCAGTGGAAGCCTCATCCCCCGACAGTGAGCCCATCATGGACCTTGTGGAGATGGAAACGTCTTCTCAGAAGGTGAGTGGAGGGGCAGAACTCCTCAAGTGAGAATCTGGACCTGGCCCACGAGAGGAGGGGAGGGCAGCTGTGTTCTGTTTTCAGGGAATATCTCTCTATGCACCACTCCACAGGCTACTGTTCTGCAGAACATTATTTCAACTAAACAAACTCTTCACCAGTTTCCAGCCTTGTTGTGTTCTCCTGAATGAGCCTGCTCATACCGTCAGCAGAGCCCAATGCAAAAGGACTTATTCATGCAGAGAGACCATTGTGCGAACAAAGATGAATAAATAGAGAACCCCTTTTAGAATTTTGTGTGGAAAGGAAAATGAATGAATTTGGGTCTGAAGATTGGGGAAATGTTGCTTAGCACAAGGAAGAACAGCTGGTTGTCATCCTCAGAGTGAAAACTTTGAATAATCTACTTGTATGTAACTGAAAGATGGAAAATCAGAAGTCCTTTTTATATATTTTTTTCTTCTCCTATTTTTATTTTCCTCCTTTTCTCTCTCTTTTCTTCTCCTTGTGTCCTCTACTCTGGGCCACTATTGGGATTATACACACCTGGAGGTGATGGATGGTTGGTGAGGGACCCTGTTTGAGAGACAGGGAAGAGAAGAGCTCCCAGGGTGGGAGATTGGGAGAAGAAAAGGAAGCTCCCATGTGGGAGCTGGGAGAGTCCACAAGAGTTAAGCTCTACCTTTGAGAGGGGACTTTGTGTTTTCTTTTCCCTTTCCTTTTCTGTGTGTGTCTTTATTTAGATTAGGTTTTTTATGAAAAAGCCATAATAAAATGTTATGAAAAATGAAAAAAGGAACTCCCACAGGAGGCAATGATGGCCACCAAATAATAATAATAATAATAATAATAATAATAATAATAATAATTTATTTATACCCTGCCCATCTGGCTGGGCTTCCCCAGCCACTCTGGGCGGCTTCCCAAAAAAATATTAAAATACTGTACTACGTAAAACATTAAAAGCTTCCCTAAACAGGGCTGCCTTCAGATGTCTTCTAAAAGTCTGGTAGTTGTTCTCTTTGACATCTGGTGGGAGGGCATTCCACAGGGAGGGCGCCACTACCGAGAAGGCCCTCTGCCTGGTTCCCTGTAACTTGGCTTCTCGTAGTGAGGGAACTGCCAGAAGGCCCTCGGTGCTGGACCTCAGTGTCCGGGTAGAACGATGGGGGTGGAGACGCTCCTTCAGATATACTGGACCGAGGCCATTTAGGGCTTTAAAGGTCAGGACCAACACTTTGAATTGTGCTCGGAAACGTATTGGGAGCCAATGTAGGTCTTTCAAAACCGGTGTTATATGGTCTCGGATGTCTTTAAGATAGGATGTCTTTAAGAGAGGATTAGATCAACTCATGGAGGGAAGGTCAATGAATATTAGCTACAAAGGCCATGCTCTGCCTCCATAGCAGCAATGGTTCTGAATACCAGTTGCTGGAAACAGCAGAAAGGGAGAGAGTGATTTTGCTCTTGGGTCCACTGCTTATGGGCTTCTCATTGATGCATCTGGGTAACCATCGTGAGACCAGGATTCTGGGCTAGATGGGCCATTGACTTGGTCCAACTGGCCTTTATTATGTTTTTATGTTAAAATATTTTCCTGGACTGCACACTTCAGCTTGGAGACAGTGCTGGCTTTGCATGTATGTAAAAAAAAAAAAGGTGAAGGGGTCAGCTGAGATTTCTCCACAGCATGTTGAAAATGTACAGGGAATCTGTTGCATTCAAATAATCATCCTGCCACCTGAACTACAACAATTCAGGAAGCGTTTTGCCACCATTCTCTTAATGGTGTCACCTGGTCCCTGGGGGGCAGAGTTGTTAAAATAAAGTAGGATCATAGTCTCCTCTTTTAAATTTGTTTTGTCAAAAGACCACAAGGTGGTTTGCAGCATAGAACACAAATGTCAACACATAACTTAATTTTTATGTAGTAGAGACATGATAACAGTTATATAAATGCAATTTATAAGAATTGCGTAATAAAATACAGATTTTCGTAAAAGTGACAGCACGCAAAAATGAAGCAGAAAATCAGCAGCAGGGTATCTAAAATGCAAAAGCAGTGTGCAAATGCAGAATCTCCTCTCTAGCCAAAGGTAATTCTTAATCTCAAACCCCACAAAAAATGACAGATCCTCCCAGCTCTCACCTGAGAGCTTTCCTTTCCTTTCCTTTCCTGTCCCTGTCTCTCATCCTGGGAGATCTTCCCTTCCCTCCTATCTCTCGGGGTCCTTCCGCTATTCACCTCCTTCGTCCATCCAGAAGGAGACACCAGAGGGGTAATTACCTTTGGTATTTACCCCCTCAGGGTGGCCCCCACTGCCGTTGGCCTATGACTGAGCTCCCTGCAGTATACATGGCTTTTCTCTCCCCATCCTGAAACACACTCTCAGGCTTGGTGTCAAGTCCAGTGCCGGCCAATCAACACTGCCTTATGCACCAAATTGCTCCCTTCTGTTTTCTTAATAACTGTCTATCAGAACGCCTATCACTGCTGCTGAATGTCTCTGTCGGAAACCACTGGGGCATCTCCAGGAGCCCCTCAGGGGTGGGGCTCGCTGGTGAAAACAGATTGCACAGCTGTTCTTTGTCTTGCTTGTGAAGGAGGAATCTGCCCTTCACAGTTTAGGGCCAAGAGGGATTTATCTTTTGTTGTAATTTTTTTTTTAATTTTCTGTTATACAATTTCAAATAAATATTTTACAAACTTTAAAATATCCATTGACTTCCCTTCTTCTCTTTCCATGGTTACATATCAAACACCCCTACATATATTACTATAACCATTCAAATCAATTTTCCACTTTTACATCCATTAAAAATTATTTACTCTGTTGAATTTATCTTAAAGCTGCCAGCTTTTTCAGCTGTACACAGTTATTTTCCATATATTCAATAAATGTTTTCCAGTCTTCTTTAAACATATGTTCTTCTTACTTTCTTATTCTATATGTTAAATCAGCAAGTTGTGCATATTCTGTCAACTTAAGTTGTCAGTCCTCTTTAGTTGGGACCTCACTCAATTTCCATTTGGGGGCTAGCAACACACAAGCCGCAGTTGTTGCATACATAAATAACTTTTTCTGACACCTGGGAATTTCAGTTTGGGTAATCCCCAGCAAAAAGGACTCTGGTTTTTTGGAGAAAAGTAATTTTGAACATCTTTTTTCAGTTCATTATAAATCATTTCCCAATACCCTTTTACCTTTTAACATGTCCACCACATGTGGAAGAAGTTTCCCGCCATTTCTTTATACTTCCAACATTTATCTGATTCTATCTTATAAATCTTAGACAACCTACTCAGCATCATTTTCAAATAGTTCTCTTTCAATGAATAGCATGCTGTAAATTTCAGGTCGCTTTTCCAGAGTTTCTCCCAGATGTTGAGATCTCTATTGTGTCCTATATCAATTGCCCAGTGTGTCATTGAAGCTTTAACAAGCTCGTCTTTTGTTTCCCATGCTAATAGAAGATTATACATTTTAGACAGAAGTTTATCCTTATATTGAAACAGCTTTTTTCAAATTGTGAGCTTTGGTCCAAAAATCCATTCTTTCTCTGTAATTTATCATGTAACTGGTGATATTGCAACCAATCAGTAACTTGGCTCCCTAGGCTTTCCATTGATTTCAGTTTGGGTTCCCCTTCCCCCACACACACTGTAAAATCCAGGAGTTCCCTGTAAGTTGCCCATTGTCTATCCATATTACATCTCTTAATTGTAATTGCTTCAATGAGTAATAGCCATAAAGGTGTTTTTCTTTCCAGCAGATTTTTATATTTCTCCCAAACTCTATACAGATTCTTCCTAAGAATGTGGTTCATAAAACTCTTACAGATTTTAGCCTTCCCGTACCAAAGATATGCATGCCAGCCGAATTCTAAATCATGATCCTCTAAATCTAGGATGTCTGCATTGTTAATTACAATCCATTCTTTTAACTAACACAAACAAGCTGCCTCATAGTACATTTGCAAGTCTGGCAGAGCAAAGCCTCCTCTTTCTTTTATATCTGTCATAATTTTATGTTTAATTCTTGGCTTTTCCCCCTGCCAGATGAATTTAGAAATATATTTTTTTCCATTATTTGAAGCAGCTTAAGTTATTTGCAGTTGGGATTGATTGGAATAAAAACAACATCCTAGGCAATTTAATGGCTGAAATTCTACCTAACAGGGAGTTTCATCCCCCCATATCTCCAACTCTTTCTTAACCTCTTTCCACAATTTATAATAATAATAATAATAATAATAATAATAATAATAATAATAATAATAATAATAATAATTTATTATTTATACCCCGCCCATCTGGCTGGGTTTCCCCAGCCACTCTGGGCGGCTTCCATAGAAACCAAAAATACACTAAAATATCACAGATTAAAAACTTCCCTGAACAGGGCTGCCTTAAGATGTCTTCTGAATGTCAGGTAGTTATTTATCGCTTTGACATCTGATGGGAGGGCGTTCCACAGGGCAGGCGCCACTACCGAGAAGGCCCTCTGCCTGGTTCCCTGTAGCTTTGCTTCTCGCAATGAGGGAACCGCCAGAAGGCCCTCGGCGCTGGACCTCAGCATCCGGGCAGAACGAAGGGGGTGGAGACGCTCCTTCAGGTATACTGGGCCGAGGCCGTTTAGGGCTTTAAAGGTCAACACCAGCACTTTGAATTGTGCTCGGAAACGTACTGGGAGCCAATGTAGGTCTTTCAAGACCGGTGTTATGTGGTCTCGGCGGCCGCCCCCAGTCACCAGTCTAGCTGCCGCATTCTGGATTAGTTGTAGTTTCCGAGTCACCTTCAAAGGTAGCCCCACGTAGAGCGCATTGCAGTAGTCCAAGCGGGAGATAACCAGAGCATGCACCACTCTGGCGAGACAGTCCGCGGGCAGGTAGGGTCTCAGCCTGCGTACCAGGTGGAGTTGGTAGACAGCTGCCCTGGACACAGAATTGACCTGCGCCTCCATGGACAGCTGTGAGTCCAAAATGACTCCCAGGCTGCGCACCTGGTCCTTCAGGGGCACAGTTACCCTATTCAGGACCAGGGAGTCCTCCACACCAGCCCGCCTCCTGTCCCCCAAAAACAGTACTTCTGTCTTGTCAGGATTCAACCTCAATCCATTAGCCGCCATCCATCCTCCAACTGCCTCCAGGCACTCACACAGGACCTTCACCGCCTTCACTGGTTCTGATTTGAAAGAGAGGTAGAGCTGGGTGTCATCTGCATATTGATGGACACCCAGTCCAATTTAATATTATTTTCAAATAGGTTGAGATTTCTTATTGACAGCCAAATTCCCAAATATCTAACTTTTTTACCTATTTACAGACCAGACATCCTTTTAAAAAAATATTTAAAAATTGACTGCTCATCCATGTTTTTGACCAACATTTTGGTTTTATCTGAATTTACTTTAAAACCCACCAGTTTTCCAAACCTTTTAATTTATTCTAATGCTTTGGGAATGCTCTCCAAAGTGTCAATACCACATCATCAGCAAATGCCCTTGATTTTTTAAACTCTATGTCCCACCTCAATCCTTTTAATTTCCCTATTTCTCCTTATATTCTGAAGCAATATTTCTGATGCCATAAACAACAGGGGAGACAGGGGACAGCTTTGTCTTGTTCCTTTTTCTATTGGACATTTGTCTGAAATAATATTATTTATTGATATTTACGGATTGATCAGTATAGATTGCTTTAATTCCTGCTAGGAAAGAGTTACCTATTTCCATTTTCTCTAAAACCTTGATCACGAATGAACATGAAATGTTATTGAAGGCTTTCTCCGCCTCTAGAAAGATTAGAGCAGCCTGTTTTTCATTTCTTACTTCCAAATACTCTATTAAATTAATTACATTTCTTATATTGTCCTTCGTTTGTCAGCCTGGTAAAAACCTGGCTTGGTCTCTGTGGACTGACTCAGTTAGTGTCCTTTTCGGTCTATTAGCTAAAATTGTAGGAAATAGGTTATAATCATAGTTCAGTAATGAAAAAGATCTGTAATTTTTAGTCTTTGTTAAGTCATTATCTTGTTTGGGGATCAAGGTAATGAATGCATCCTTCCATGACACTGGGATTACTCCAGTCTCCAAAATTGTATTCATGGTGTCCTTAAGTGGTTCTACAAGTGCATCCTGGAACTTTTTATAATAAATTGCAGTAAGTCCATCTGGCCCCTGTGCTTTTCCCATCATTCTGTTTATAGCCATTTGCACTTCCGAGATCAGTATGGATGCATTCAGACTTTGACAGTTTTCCTTAGATACTCAGGATATGCTACAGTCCATTTTCTCAAAGTCCTCTTTCTCACAGCGGTATAGTCAAGTATAAAATTTGTCAAACGCTTTCCTTATCTCTTTTGAGATAGTCAGATGCTTATCCTCATCTACAATATTATTTATTGTCTTATTCTTTTCTTTTTTAAGTTGTCATGCTAGCAGTTTACCAGGTTTATTAGCAAATTCAATTTTTTTCTGTTTCATTAATTTAATTTTCAGCTCAATCTCTTTATTAACTAACATAAAAATTGTGCTTGCTGGAGTTTAATCGCTTGAGATATATCTTTATCCTTTGGTTTTGCGATTAACTTCTTCTCCTCCTTCAGTAAGGCATGTGATATCTCCTGCTTCTTTTTTCTCCTTTCCCTTTTATGAAAAGCACCTTGCTGAATTAAGAAACTTCACATCGCTGCCTTGCTGGCATCCCACACTACACTTAAACCTCTTTCTTCACTTAGGTTGAGGTCAAAAAAATTGTAGGGAGCGAAGGACCAACAGGGATTTCTCGGCTGCTGGTTGATCCACTAGCTGAGAACCTTTTAGCTCTCATGCCACTGGCTGGTGGCTCCCAGCTAAATACCTGAGCAGTGGGAGGAGCAAGCACAAGCTCAGGACACAAGCTGAAGTCTCCCAGGTGTTTCCCTTCCCTTTCGCTCCAGTCTTTTCCTTCAGCAAGCAGCCTCTGCTCTTTTCCTTCAGCAAGCAGCCTCTGCTCTGACAATACAGGAGAGAGGGAGGTCAGAACATTGTTAAAGCTGCATCCTTTCAATACTGCAATTATTGCCACCTTCTAAGGACCATAGCAAAGACCCTCCCAGCTCTTGAATGGAGCTCACAGCCTTCATCTCTTCTTCCTCTTTCAGAGTCTCTTTGACAATAAGTTTGATGACCTCTTTGGCAGTTCATTCAGCAATGATCCGTTCAACTTTAACAGCCAGAATGGGATGACCAAGGATGACAAGTGAGTGAGGGTCCTTCTCGGAATGCCCTTCCTTCCTTTGTTAGAGGCTTTCATCATCATTGCATGCTTTAATTGCATCCAAGGTACACTGTGTTTGTGTGTTAATGGCTTAGATGATCAGTCTGGGGGTTTGGTGGGTCATGGAATGCCCCCATCTCTTCTAGATTTGAGCCTGCTCCCATGGTCCTGAGTGAATGCTGTCTGTCCTCCTGACAGATTGGAAACACGACACCAACCTATCTCACCCTTTTTCCAGGGACCGGCTAATTGAGCAGCTGCACAGGGAGATCAGCACCCTCAAGGATGAGCTGAAGAACTTCAAGGCCGAGGTGAATGAAATGTCCCCATCGCTGTTGGTAACGCATGAAAGGTGCCTTTCAGACTGGCACCTATCTCTGGGGCAGAGCCCAGCTCTCAGGAAGGGAGGTTTGCAGGGCAAAACAGGAGAATCCCAGAAGGTGGGGTAGGACAATTGCACACACAGCCTCCACTGCTTTTAATATCAAGGCAGAAGTTATAAAGGGTTTCACAAGTCCAAAATGCTGCATCAGCAAGATCTGGGGAAATGACGTCTCTTTTTGCAGACACGAGCAACCCGGAGCCAAGCTCCATGTGGCCACCACTACCTCTTTCAGTTCCTGCCTCTCTTCTCTGTCTCTTGTTTGGGTTACCTCAAATAATGGGCAGACAAATCTGCTAAATATCACTGGGAACAGAGGCAAAACAGCATGCTGGCCTTCCCCAACCTGGTGCCCTCCAGATGTTTTGGACTACAACTCACATCAGCTCCTGGGGGGCAGCAGGTTGCAGGGAGTGTCCATCCATCAGCAAGTGTTTGGGGGGGAGCAATCAACAGTCAGGATGGTCCAGGCTACTGGACTGTGAAGACAGCACTTGCAGCTCACTGCCCAAGACCAAGAAACAGATGTGTTGTTGGGGGTTGTAGCCATTTAACATTGTAAACACACACATGTGTGTACACACACACCTCAGCTCATCACAATTATAGGGGAGGCATTTTCTGAATGTGGAGGTGTCCCAAACTCAGGGGTGCCCCTTCTGTCTGATGTGCAGTCCTTGTTTAATTTGTTTTGGGGGTGCTCTGTGACCTGCTTCACTTGGCCTCCCCAGCCAAGACTGTGTACCCACTCCTGACCCCCCACAAATCTTGTCAGGGGGTCCCCTAATCCCCTCCCCTCTCCATTGTGGGCCCTGCAGAGCCACCGCCTGGTGCAGCAACTGAAGGGGCGCATCAACGAGCTGGAGGCGGAGCTGGCAGAGCAGCAGCACCTGAAGCAGCAGGCCCTGGACGAGAGCGACTTCCTGCGCACAGAGCTGGACGAGTTGAAAAAGCGGCACGAGGACACGGAGAAAGCCCAGCGCAGCCTCACTGAGATAGAGAGTGAGCGGGCAGAGGGCTGAATGGCAGCCCCAGCACCAAGTCTCCCATTTGGGGCAGTGGGGGCTGGTACACCGGGGCATAGCCCTCTCGCTGAAAATGTCAAGCAGTTTTTTTATTTAAAAAAATCCTGAAAATCTCAAAACCACACACTCTTTCCTTTCCCACACACATGCTGAACTTAAAGAGACGTTTATGTCAGTCTCCTGTTCTCTGGTCAGTCAGCAATCAGCCAATCCTCACCCAAAAGTTAAACTATGGCAACAAAAAGTCACTCCTGTGTGTCTCTTAAGTCAGAGGTTTTCAACCTTTTTGAGTCCACGGCTCCCTTGACCAGCTTTATTCTTTCTGCGGCACCCCTGTGGATCTCAGGAGCCCAGTTATGTCACCCCTTGCCTGCAAAACTGGCAGCCTCTCACCCTTTTTCGAACACCTTCCCTTGGAGAGTGTTCCCTCAGCCGCCTCTCCCCTCTCATTGGAAGTCTTCTGGGCAGCCACTGGTCTCTGAGCTGCACCCCCCTCGCCTCCAAAGAGAGGTGCCTTCTCACACTGCCCCACAGGGGCCTGTGACTTGTCTGTCCACTCCCAACAACAAGGGCTGGTGGACTGGCTGGGCTCCCTTGTCTGCTTGCTTGCTTACTCTGAGGCCGCCTCATCTCCTGGCAACCAGAGCCTCCTGGCCAGCCCCAGAGGCACCATTCTGGATGGCCAGAAAGTCAACCCTAGTAGGAAAGCGCTCACTCCATTTGTTGCTATGAGGCCTGTCCAGCACAGTCACTATAGCAGATATGGAAGGATTGCTTCAAAAACAGCCCTGCTAGCCTAGAGGAACCATGCATTCTTTCTGAACATGTTCAGAGTTATTTTCCTGAAGGCCAAAGGACCGACAGGGAGTGTTTCCTGCTTTAAGGAGCTTTTTTTTCTTTCCTTTTTTGGATTTGTATTGTTTCCTTATTTCCTAAATAAGTTCCGTACAAGTCCTGTTGTCATAAAAACAGCAAGAATTGCAGCCCTACCAAGTCAAAATGTTACCAGCTGCCACTGGGCAGATGGGTGGCAACTTGATTGCCCGTTTGCTTTGCTTCGGATCCTGAAGGCTCAGGGTGGATAGCAACTTGCAAGCGCAAACACATGGGTGATTAAAATGAGCAAGAATTAACACACCACAAGTCAATTAAAACTATGTCTTCATAACAGCCATGAAAGAATATGTCGGTACATTTAGCCTAGCTAACCTGGGTTCCAGTTTCTGTCTGTAACAGTTCGAAACTTGTATGAAAATCAAGTGGGCTAATAACATAAGAAATTGATCCCTTCCTGCAAAAATACATGGCTAATTCACCCTAGCCACCAAGTCACCGCCCTTGTCTGTTTCTGCTACAGGGAAAGCACAAGCTACAGAGCAGCGATACACAAAGCTGAAGGAAAAGTACAGCGAGCTGGTGCAGAACCACGCAGACCTCCTGCGCAAGGTAACCCTGCATTGTTCTTCCTTCACTTCTCGGTACTAGAGAGTTGGGGGGTGTCACTTCCTCTGACTTCATGCAACAAGATGGGATTGCATCTGCTGAAGCACCCTAACGATGGCCCTGTTAAGCCAGTTAAGATTCAGTAGCTGTGAACCACTGCCTTCCTTTTGTTAGGATTTCCACAACCTTTCTGGGTCAGCTATCTATGTATTTGCTTAGATTTCCACTTACAGCTTTTATCATTTCTCTTCAGCACTACCTAGGAAACCAGTAGCTAGGGAGAGAGAGAGAGAGGGAGAGCACTTTGGTATGTTTCTGCGTTGCACTGAGCAAAATTCACAGTTTTACCTGGAATTAGAAAGGAATTTGATGAATCTCTCAAAAGTCAGTCAATGGCTGAGGAGCCAAGTCAGTAGCAGAGCCCTCTTAGCAAAGATGGAGACTGTGCCCGGGGGGGATTTGCTGCAGTGTGCTTCCACTGCATGACTTGGAGGGAGGGGGCAAGGAAAATTCACTGGTGCCACTGAAGATGGGAGGAGGGACAGTTACTCCCATGAGCCCAAGTGGCTGAACCCACATCCTTCTCTTCCTTTGCCTCCCTCTTCCTGTTCCTTAGAATGCTGAGGTGACCAAGCAGGTGACGGTGGCCAGGCAGGTCCAAGGTGACGTGGAGAGGGATAAGAAAGAGCTGGAGGACTCCTTCCAGCGGCTGAGTGAGCAGGCCCAGCGGAAGGTGAGCAGGGGGGCAGAGGGGGGAGCTTCAGCTGAGGGAGAAGAGAAAGGGGGTTCAGAATGTCTGTTGGAGAAACCTGACGGAAAAGGGCACCAACATTCTTCTTTTCTTTCCGCAGACTCAGGAGCAGGTGGAAGTCTTGGAAGCATTGAGGAGGGAGCTCATTGTCAGCAAACAGGAACTCCAGACCCTCCGAAGCACCATTGAGTCCAGCGCACAGGTGAGACTCTCCAGCCTGGCCTCTTCCTCAGAGGCCCCGGCGGAAGTTGTGTGTATGTGTGTACACACACACACACAACAAGTCTTCTGTATGACTTCTCCTTGCTTTGCCTTAATGGCACAGGGAACACCAGCTGTTGGGGCTGCAGCCACCACAAGCAGCAGAAGGGGAAGCAGAAAGGGTGGTCGGAAGAAGGAGGGGAGCAAGAGGCTGGGTTGGCCCAGTTGTGGGTGGAAGGCAGGACTGATACATCCCCTGGGTGCCCTGGGGACGCAGAAGGTTCCTGCAGGACTGGTGCAGTTTAGGCAAAGTTGAGAAGCCCTCACCTCACCTCTCCTTTTCTCTTCCTCCTTTCTTTTTTCTTTACTCTTTTTTTTTTGTCTACCTGCTGGCTAGTCCGAAGCAGCACACAGCACTCAGCTGGCCAGCCTGCAGCTGGAGACAGCCACCCTCAATGAGACTGTGGCCCAGCGTGACCAGCAGCTGACTGATTTGCAGGCCGAAGTGCAGCAGCTGAAGGCCACCCTGCAGAGAGAGAAGGAGGACAGCGGCAAAGCAGTAGAGGAGCTACGGAGCTCTCTGGAGGAAAGGGTAAGAGGTGGATTGGAGGTGAGATGGTGGTGATTAGCCAGGAACAGCCCAAGAGGCTCTTTGTGTGGTAGGGGTTCATGGAGGGCAACCCCAGGCTCTTCTTCCACTGCTCCACGAGTAGACCAAGAGGGGAAGTCTAGCCTCTCTTCCTCTGCCCTCAGGAGAGCAACACACAGGCCCTCCAGCAGCAGCTCCTGGACAAGCAGTTTGCCCTCCTGCAGTGCGCCACGAGGGAAGCTGAGCAGATGGTGCAGGATGCCCTGAACCGAATCGAGGACCCCACACATGTCAGCTGCACGAGCTCCGCAGGTCAGCCAAGGAGGCCTGAGGCCCCTCACCCCCTTCCTTCAGCAGAGATTTCTGTGGCCAGAGCCCACTTGCAACCAAAGCATGCTTCTGACCCTCATGCTTCCAGGGGACACCTTAGACTGGCTCAGCAACTTGCAACCGTGTGCAGTTCCTGCTGAAGTTGGATAAGCCATGGCTTCAGTTACCAGTGGGAGAATAATTTCTAGTCACTCTGCACCTCCCTTCAATCAATCAGTCATTAAACTATAGAACTTCCTCCTATGGGAGGCAGTGATGGCCACCAGTTTAGATTACTTTAAAAGATGATTAGACAAATTCAAGGAGGAGGAGGAGGAGGAGAGGGCCATTGATGGCTATTAGGCATGATGACTATGATCGGCCAGCCCAGTTGGAGGCAGTGATTCCTCTGAATACCAGGTGCTGGAAACCACAAGAGTGGTTGCTTTTGTGCTCAAATCCTGCTTGTGAGTTTCCCAACAGAAGCATCTTGTTGGCCACTGTGAGAATAGGTTGCTGGACTAGATAGGCCCACTTTAGTCTTACCCAGCAGACTCTTCTTAAGTTCTTAATCTATTTCTTTTGGGGGGGGGGAGAATAATGATTTAAAGGCAGGTTTTAAACTAAAATGAATTCTTAAAAGGCTGAAAAGGAGAAGCCCAGGGCAAGAAGGAAGTCAAGACAACCCTCAAAGCTGGGTTGTACATAATCAGCTTTTAAACCCTTCTTACAGTTGCACTTCCTAGTAGGGTTGTATCCAATGCTTCCTTTATTTTGTGTGCTGTTTAGATTACCTTCTATCCAGGACCTCTGCGGCATCCGAGTGTGTAGAGCGGCTGCAGGAGGCATGCACCCAGTACCTCTCCAACCAGTCAGGTAAGAAACTTGGAGCTGTTTCCAGCTGCCCAGGCAACAGGCCCCATGTAGGACAAGCAGCATGGAAGTGGGACACCCTAAGAGCCACCCACTTCATGTCAGCAGCTGCACCCATTTGTCAGTGGCATTTTCTTTTCTACTCTGCATTGGAAAAGTAAAAGGTGGGCATTGTGGCAGAAGCACTTGGCAGTATTTCTCTTAGAAGATCTCAATGAGCCTGGAAGGATCACCTGTGCTTGGTCTCATGTGTTCTCTTCTCCCTTCCTAGATGTGAGCAGCTTGTTGTCACACGTGGCTCTCTTTGGCCACCTGGTTGGCGACACCATCGTCCAGGCAAGCGCCACTTCACACATGGCCCCCATGGAGGCTGCAGACAGTGAGTACCTGCCTCTGGCCAGGAAAAGGGTAGGACAGAAACAGGTGCCTTCCTAGGTCATGCAGGGCCTGAGTGGAGCCTTTTCCCTTTGCATGTTTCCAGTGCTGTTGGAAGCCTGCAGGCAGTGTGGCAGTGAGGCCTTGTGCTACTTGGGCACCCTGAAGGACAGAGCCTCTTTGGAGAGTGCCAACTGCGCAGCCATCAGGAACTGTCTTGGGCGGATCACTGCCATTGGAGAGGTGAGTGGCTGTATGGTTTGGGGAGGGCAAAAAGTTTGTTTATATTTATTTATTTATTGCATTTGTAATCCCACCTTTTTGTCAAGGTGTGGTTCTCTTCCTTATCTTCACAGCAACCCCGTGAGTTAGGTTAGGCTGGGAGACTGACTTGCCCCCAACATCACCCATTGAGCTTTGTGGCCAAGCAGGGATTTGAACCCTGGTCTCCCAGGTCCCCAACACTCTTAAGCACTACGTCACATTGGCTGCCGTTGGTTGGGGTTGCAAGCCCAGAGTGGATCTCCTCCAAGGAACCTATTCCTGCATTGCTTGGGGTTGAACTAGTTGACCCTTGGGGTCCCTTCCAACTCTGCTCAGTGAGCCCATGTTGCTGGCTCCTCCCAAAGGATAGAACAAGGGTAGTGGTGGGGAAACTCTACCCCACAGGCCTCAGTAGGCCTGTCAGACCTCCTCATTTGGCCAGGCCAAGCCACACCCACCTGCCCACATTGTGCAGGACAGGGAAAGATGCTGCTGGCCTCAAAAGGGGATTGCAGGGATCAACTGACCATCCACGCAGGCAAAAGCAGCTCATGTGATGCCCCTGGTACCAGGCGACAGAATGCGGTTGACAGAGACAAATGGAAGGATCCTGTTCCCCACACCTAGTGAGCTCCTCTGAAGATGAAGTTGATATGAGGCAGTGGGGGATACAAGAGAAGGCAGCAACTTTGTAGGTCACCCTCTGCTCTGTTGCAGGACCTGCGCCCCAAGGGCCTGGACATCAAGCAGGAGGAACTCGGGGATTTGGTGGACAAGGAGATGGCAGCCACAGCAGCAGCAATTGAGATGGCAGCTTCCAGAATTGAGGTGAGATGAGAGAGAGGAGGATCGGCTTCCTGTTTGCCCAGTGGGATTCCTTCAAAAAGAAGGAGGAATAATGTTTTCTTTTTCAGGGCAGGGGAATAGATTTCAGTTCCAGCTCCGTGCCATGCTAGGGGTGGCTGGTTCTCAGCTTTGCTGTATAAGTGAGAGTGGGCTAACGCTGTTCATCCTGTAGCTCTGACACCTACCCCACTCTCTCCCCACCACCCTTGTCAACACAGGAGATGCTGAGCAAGTCACGGGCAGGAGACACTGGAGCCAAGCTTGAGGTCAACGAGAGGTTGGTATGGAAGGCTGGCACCAGCTGCCTCTCCCTCCTCCCTGCCTGGAGTTTTTTCTGGGCACCACTGGCACACCTCTTCCTCCCCACCCCACTCCAACACACCATTTTCAGGACAGCATGCTTTAGAGCAGCCGTGGCCAAGCTGGCACCTTCCAGCTGTTTTGGACTACAACTCCCATCAGCCCCAGCCACTACAGCTGCCTGGTGGCACCAGGTTGGCGAAGGCTCTCTGTCCTCAAAAGAAAGGGTTAGTCTGCTATCATCTCGGAGCCAGAGAAGGGTGCCTGCTCATTCCTTGACTTCTGTGCTTCCTCTACCTGGCAAGTGGTTTTTGCTCAACAATGTGGGGAGGGGGCCTCTGGGACTTTTACAGTGGAGCCCATATGCTTTGGATGTAAGCAGACACTGCACAGACAACCCTTTGTGATTTGCAGGATTCTGGGCTCCTGCACAGGCTTAATGCAGGCCATCCAGGTTCTGGTCAAGGCTTCCAAGGACCTCCAGCGGGAGATTGTGGAGAGTGGAAGGGTGAGTCAGCAGTGCCAGCCTTGCAAGCTGGGAATGTGGGCTTCTCACTCAGCGTGCCTTCTTGCTCCCGCTGTGCCCCAGATGCTGTCAGTCTGTGGTGTTGTTTACATAAAACATACTCCACTCCTTGATTAAAGGTGGGGCAGGAAAGTGCCGTTGTTCCAGTGTGCTCCTGAGTTGTTGAAGGGGTGTGTTGTGCTCATGCTAATAGCACTCCAATCCCTTGGGCAGCTGGGTGGAGGAAGATAAAATGAGATGGCTTTCTGGGACCTAGCTGCAGCCTCTTGCTGTCTTACATGCCTCTCTTCCAAGTGTTATAGGGGCCTAGGAGACAGATGGGTTTTTAGCTCTTAAATAGGATGCTGGAATGGTGGGTGATAGGGGACCCCCACAGGGGTTCTGTTTTCTCATTGCTATCAATGTATGTGGAGTTAACAAAGGAGTATGAGAATCGGCCCACATGAACACAATTCATACTGCTGGGCGAGTTAAACTAATTTGCTTTATTTAGAGTACTGTGTTGCAATTATTAGATCAAGCCTCTCAAAGCAGTATACATAAAATTTTGAAAACACCAGTCTTTCAAAGGTTCAATGCTGGATAAATAGGGTTGCATAGCAAAAAAACAGAACTAAAACTCAGATGAATTGGAACAGGTGTGGCAAGTGGAGCACAGCTGGGCATCCCATGGTCACTCTTACAAGAGGGTACATGCAGCTCCCACTTTGCCAATGAAACAGTTTTTTGACATCAGTCAGGGTGCAGGTCCAGATGCTACATCACTTGGTAACTCGTTAGAAGGAGAGTTCATAACTCACATATATTCTTGTCTGTTCATTCTGAGAGAATGTTTGTGTCCAGAGTTCTCTTTGGGATTAAGATACCCTTTGCAGAGCTTTTTACCTAACCTCAGAACATAGGCAAGAGAGAAAGAGGGGAGAGAAGAGTAAAACAGAAAGCGGGTTGTTTGTTCTCCAGTGAACACCACCAGGTTCTGGAATATCTAAAGGTGGTCTGTGAGGTGGCTCTTACCTCTCTGCACACCCCAGGAAAGGCTGTGGCTTAGTGGTGGAGCACCTGATTTGCATGCACAAGATCCTGAGTTCACATGCAGAGCTGGGAAAAACTCCCTGCATGGAAGCCCTGGCTAGCTGAAGGCTGGTAAGGGAAGGCAATACTGAGCAAGGTGCACCAAGGGTTAACCTGGTATAAGGCAGCTGCCACTCCCCTGTCAGGCTGAAGCTCACAGCCATGGAAGCTAGAAGGCTGCGAATGGAGTGCGTTGCGCTGACCTCTGTGGCCTTGTGGCGGGTGCAAAACTTCTGGTGGCAATTGAGAGAGACAGAATGAACAGCTATTCCTGGCAATGCTTAGATCTCACTCCTCTTCTCATCTAGGGAGCAGCATCCCCCAAGGAGTTTTACGCCAGAAATTCCCGCTGGACGGAGGGGCTGATTTCTGCCTCCAAGGCTGTCGGCTGGGGAGCAACTGTGCTGGTGTAAGTGTTTGGGGAGAAAAGGCAGCAGACACCCCCGGGGTTACTTCATAGTCTACTGTTGGCCTGCAAGCTAGGCAGTGCTGTGATGAGGGGCTGCAGCTTGTAGCCCTGGAGTGTGAGGGGTGGCACTCTAACATCCCTTTCACATATTTCCCTAGAGATGCTGCTGACCTCGTGGTTCAAGGCAAGGGGAAATTTGAGGAGCTCATGGTCTGCTCGCATGAAATTGCAGCAAGCACAGCCCAACTAGTTGCCGCTTCAAAGGTAAGGACTGCCTTGTGATACCTCCTTAGAACCATAGAATTGGAAGAGGTCCAAAGGGTCATCTAGTCCAACCCCCTGCTGCAGGAATGTTGAGCTGAGTGCCTGAGCAAGTGGCCAACAGCCAGTCATACAAGGAATGAATAAGCTTAATAGGCTTTCCTGGGCAGTCAGGATGTCAACAGCCGTTTGACTGGCAGTGTCCTGCTCTGTTTGCCACCAGCGCTTTCTTTCTCATCTGCTGTCAGTGGCAAAGCAACTGAGCCAGTAGGACCCATTTGTGGCCTGGTGATGTTTCCTCACCAAAATGATCCATGGCTTCCTTCCAGCTTAAGTACAGCTGTAGGTGGAACCCCATCACAAATCAGTTGTTAAAGCTTCCCGCTTTGGGTGCTCCTCCTGCATAAACAATCATCCAAAGGCTTTTCTGGAAAAGCCAGTTTAATGTCTCAATATCCCACTTCCATAAGAGTTTCTAAAAGTTTGATCTGTGAAGTGGGGAGAAGAAACTGATAGGGGGCTTTGGGTGGGCAAGAGTGCATTTCATGAATGTTTTGCTCCTGAGGATATAGTCTAGGACCACCCATGGTGCCTGATGTTTGAGCTTTTCTTCTAGGATGGCATTAGAGTGGCACTGGGGGCCTTTGCTTGCTCTCTTCCCAACCATCAGGGGATCTGCCCTTTCCTTTTTTGTAACATCTGGAACTCCTCTGGAGCAGCACATTGCAGATCGCTTGCTTTGTCCACCACATGTGGCACGTAGAATCCTTTTCTCCCACCTGCAAAGAAGCCACTGATTCTCCTCTTTGATCCCCCAGGTGAAAGCAGATAAGGACAGTGCAAACCTCAGCAAGCTCCAGACCGCCTCCCGGGGAGTCAACCAGGCGACAGCCAGGGTGGTGGCTACCACCAAGTCAGGAATGTCACAAATTCAGGAGACAGGTCAGTTTCTGAATCTGAAGTTGGAGATCCCTTTTCCCTTCTGTTGTTGTTGTTGTTGTTTAGTCATTTAGTCATGTCTGACTCTTCGTGACCCCATGGACCAGAGCACGCCAGGCACTCCTGTCTTCCACTGCCTCCCGCAGTTTGGTCAAACTCATGCTGATAGCCTCGAGAACACTATCCAGCCATCTCGTCCTCTGTCGTCCCCTTCGCCTTGTGCCCTTAAATCTTTCCCAACATCAGGGTCTTTTCCAGGGAGTCTTCTCTTCTCATGAGGTGGTCAAAGTATTGGAGCCTCAGCTTCAGGATCTGTCCTTCCAGTGAGCACTCAGAGCTGATTTCCTTAAGAAGGGATAGGTTTGAACTTCTTGCAGTCCATGG
This sequence comes from Podarcis filfolensis, assembly GCF_964270895.1. NCBI lineage: Eukaryota > Metazoa > Chordata > Lepidosauria > Squamata > Lacertidae > Podarcis > Podarcis filfolensis. The sequence goes on along the minus strand of NC_139618.1, from coordinate 15,826,121 downwards.
GACTCTCAAGAGTCTCCTCCGGCACCATAATTCAAAAGCATCAATTCTTCGGCCATCAGCCTTCTTTATGGTCCAGCTCTTACTTCCATACATCACTATTGGGAAAACCATAGCTTTAACTATACGGACCTTTGTCGGCAAGGTGATGTCTCTGTTTTTTAAGATGCTGTCTAGGTAGGCATCTCCTGTAGGCACCTGTTTCTCTAAGGCAGAGGGGTAGCGGTCTCTGTTTTTCATTCAGTTCAGTTACAGCCTCTCTCTTTCTTTTTTGACATTGCTTATTCATCTGACTGCTTGAATCCCACAGGAAGCACAGCTGGGCTCACCAGCTGCCAGGCAGTTCTCAGCACAATGTGGGAAGGGATGAGTCCTGCACTTCCATGCTTCCATTAATGAGAGTAAACTTATGTGTTCTCCCCCTGCAGACAGCATGGACTTCTCCGCCATAACGCTAACACAGATCAAGCGTCAAGAAATGGATTCCCAGGTATTTGGGAGAGGGAGGGAGAAAAGAGAGTAAAAAATGCCAGGCAGAGCAGAAGGGAGAGGCATTGCAGCCTGGTCACTTGCACTCCAGAAGCCTTTCTCCTCCCTCCTAGGTGCGAGTCCTGGAGCTGGAGAACCAGTTGCAGAAGGAACGCCAGCGCCTGGGAGAGCTGCGGAAGAAGCACTACGAACTGGCAGGGGTGGCTGAGGGCTGGGATGAGAATGGTGAGTCTGGTGGCCTGTTGGCTTCTATGCTGGCCTTTGGGCCACAGCAGGTTCTGGGCTTGCTGGCCTAGCCACAATTCTCCCAACTTGGGCCTGTAGCCTCCTTCCTGCTAAGACACTGAGGACCAGCAAAGGGAAAGGAACCACAGTTGAAGGCCCTTTCATCTCAATTCCCAACACCTTGAGTTAGTGCTGCAACCACAGAAAGGGCAAAATTTTGTTTGTGGAGCACCCCTGCCAAAAATAATAATAATCTTGGGTCAAGGAAAGCCTTACCTTATAGCAGTGGTAAGGAAATAGCCCACCCTCCTCTGATAGGCCACATTTGGAAGGTAAGCGGAGCTGCCTATCTGTCAATCACCTGCCACCAGGTGTCAAACATCAAAGGAAGAAATGGAAGCATGCTCTTGAGTGAGCTCCCAATTATTTTGTTGTTCCTTCCTTTGCAACCCCAGCTGGAGCCATAGCTGAGGTTTGAATCCAGACTGTGCTTGAAAGATTTATTCCAAAAGCAGGTTAGTTATGGGTTGTATTCATACATATACGCCAATACCTTGACTTCCCTAGTTGCCTAGACCTGACAAAGAGCTTTCTCTCTCTCCCTCTCTCTCCCTTTCTCTCTCTCCCTTTCTCTCTCTCTCTCTCTCTCTCCCTTTCTCTCTCTCCCTTTCTCTCTCTCTCTCTCTCTCTCCCTTTCTCTCTCTCCCTTTCTCTCTCTCTCTCTCTCTCTCTCTCTGCCCAGGTGCTAATCTAGCCCCCTGAGGAGACAGCTGGAGAAGAGGCACCATCCATTGGTGCAGCTGCTTCCGAACACGAATTATAAACTCCTTTGGAACATACCGCAAAGCCTGTGCTCACCACAAAGACATTCCTCTCTCTCTCTTGGGCCAGCAAGGGCGCCCTGCTGGTCAAGAAGGTAGTAGCAGCCATGGCAGAGGGGGCACAGGGAGAGGAGGTGAGGAACCTCCCCAGCACCATAGCAGCAACAGTAGCAGCATCCACATGCACTGCCTGCCATAGCCCACAAAGCCCACACTGGCCTCATGGGCGTCGTTCCAGCTTTGCAGCCACTCTGCAAAAGTCGTACTCCATCTCTCTCCTCCACCACCTTCAGTTCACTTCCTTATTTGCACAACCTTCGAGCTGCCAGCCTTGACCTTCGACCCACACCAGGGCCCGTGGTGACATCTCTCTGCTCATGCTGCTTCTCTTTGTCTGCCACCTCTTGTCCTCAGAACCAAGAGGGTGGCAGGACCTGTTGAAACTGGTGTGTGTGTGTGTGTGTGTGTGTGTGTGTGTGTACACACCTGACCACCCTGGGATGACAGGGTTGGAGGGTCTTCAGTACAAACAGACCATGGTGCCCAGAAGGGATGGATTAGGTCCATCCCAGAGATGGGTGGCAGCCATCTTCTCACAGGCCATCCCGTAACAGGCAGGAAACACTTCTTGGCCTCACAGCCCCTCTCTTCTCTGGCTCCGCTGCCCGCTCCAACAAAGCAGGCCTTTCTGCTGCTTCAGAGCAGCCCACTGTGTGTTGAGCCAGCAATAAACAGCTGAGAATCTCAGAGCGGGAAGAGCTGGCGAGGGTCTGATGGGGCCAGAGCAGCTGCTTTCATGTTGGGCTCTGTGAGGGACTCCACCTGCTCATACGTAGACCTGGCCAGTTGCCCTTTTCTCACACGGAGTCCATTAGCACAACCCATCAGCCCTCCCTGGACCGAACGGAATCTGAAATAGCCAGCAACGCAAGGCGATGTGGATCCTGTTGTAGACTTGGCTTCTTCCCCCACCCAACTGATGCTGCCTTCCATGACTGGCTGCCTCAGGCACCTTGTGATCACTGTGAGTCATTAGCCATACAGCAGTGGAAACATCTGGGCAGCAACCCTGCACTGTCCTCGTTCATGATAGAGGAGTATGTGCGCGCTCTCTCTCTCTCTCTCTCTCTCTCACACACACACACACACACACAAGCATGGATACACCTGTACACCCTAGATTAGAACCTGCCACTGGGGGCAATCCAATGTGTGCCTGCTCCTTGCTCCAGCTGGGGCAATCACTCGGAAGCAGAGAACCTCCCTGCTGCATCGGGTGGGACTGCCCTGCGCCTGGTATCTGCCGGCAGGCCAGCCTGATTCAACTTGAGGGCGGGAGGGTTCAAGCTACAATCCAAACAAAGGTGACCATCATGTAACATTCTCCCTGGGTCATCTGAAATGGTCCCAAGGGCTGCCAAAGAGTCTGGGAACTTTGGAAGCTCTAACAATGGAGTGGGTGGTTGGACTGGGCCCACGATCAGCCTTTGACAAGGTAAAACAGGGAAATTTATGAGTCTGACTTGTGGCGCTGTGTCCCACAGTGTCCCTGGGCCTGTTCCAGACCCTCCTCCTTGCCCTCAAGTCACTCAAGATCAGTCTGTCTTTCGCACACTGCCATTGGGGTGCAGGGGCTGGAGGGACCCACAGAGGAGCCAGGGTTTCTTGCTCTCCCTGTTGGGAGTTACTCCAACTTGCCTACCCCTCTCCAGTTCTTCTGAAGAAGTCGTTGCTTAGACCAACAGCCTCTCCAAGTGGTGCCTGTTAATGCCCCCGGCCTTCCTGCCATCTGGGTGGCAGCAGCCCAAGAACCAAATAGCCCTCTCTTCCCACCGCCAGCTTGAATGAGGCCACTCAGCTGCCTGCCTCTCTCTCCGAAGCAGCAGGAACAGCCTTGCTGCCACAGCACATGATAGGAGAAGGGGCTCCATATGGCACTGAACTACCCTTACGCAACCCCTTCTGCCCTCCGTCCCCTCCCCCCCCAACTACCTCAGGTTTTCAGGCTGACGGGCCACCCATGTTGGGGACAAAAAAGAAGACTGCCTGCCAGGGTGATGTCTTGAGCCTGGCAGAAAGGCCATTTTGTCTCACTAGTAAAGTGACTTCCTCAGTGCTCGCTCTTTCTCCTCTATTTTTTAAACTTTTCCTAAATTGGGGTGAGGGGTGTCAAACAAAAACTTCCATTAGAGCAGTATCCCTTAAGTGACTAAAATCACTCACCACAGGTCTGGGGCCAGGTTACCAGTTGACCCAGGTGCCAGCTCTCTTTTTAATTATTGTATTAAATACAAGATTCCCCCCCCCTTTGTATGATATGTTGAATGTGTGTTTTCAATTTTTAAATAAATATTTCAACCCGGTTCTGTTGGCTTTGTAATTTGTAAGAGGGAGATCCAGGACTCACAGTGTTCCCTTTGGCAGACTTACTTTTCCAGCTTACTCTGTATGTGATCAGGTGAACCCAACAATCTAGCCAGACCAGCACCCAAAGTAGAGTTGGTTGACCTTCCTAAACCCAGTGCCCTCCAGCTTGGGGCCGATGAGAGTTGTAGTTCAAAATAATATGTGGGGTGCTGGGTTGGGCTAAAGGCAGGGAGAGAGTAGCATGCTGACCGTCCTCCTGCCTTTGGGGTCAGAATAACACAAAAATATGCATGTCTGACTTCTCATTCTGTGCCATTGTGGAAGGCTAGAATTTAACAATGGCCCCCTTAGGCCATGACACAGAGAGAAGGGTAATGGTTAGGGAGAACAGGGCCAGAGCTTTTGGAATGACTCAATATGAAGTACATAGAGCTGTTAGAAGCTGCATCGAGCTCAAGGTTAAGTATCAGATACCAGCTTTCAACACCCTGATAACCCCTTGAAGCACTTCGTATCACCACATTCATTCCTGCACCTTTGTCCACACCATCGTTCATTGTTTTAAACATTTATACCATGCTTTCTCCCTCCACAAGGGAGTTGCTCAAAGCAGCTTGCAGAGTGCCGGCTGGGTTGGGTCTCAGTGAAATTCACTCATTGGATCTTTTCTTCTAGCCCAGCCTTCTGGTACTTAATTTCTTATGAAAGTCCCAGCTGTCAAATGTAGAAGAGCTTCTGACACCCTTCAGGAGTTCTGTTCGGTAAACCCTGTGCTGTAATGGCCCTTGGCCTTTTGTACAACAGTCCTCATTGGGGGGTGTCTCACCTGAGCAAATGAAAAATGCTGTTTTATTTCTGTAAGGCGCTGCTTAAGGAGCGAGGACCTGATTTCCCTACCCTGGGCAATTGTACTTAAAACCTTTGTTTTTACTCTGCACTTCAGTGGAAAAGGCAACCAAAGTCCTTTGGGGAAGGACTGAAGCTCAATAGCAGACCATCCACTTTGCATGCAGAAGCTCCCAGTTTCAATTCCCAGCATTTTCCAAACTGCTGCCACTCAGCAAATACTAAGGTTGATGGATCTATGCCCTGACTTGATAGGAGATAGCTTCCTAAAGTGGACATACAAAGATAAATAATAATACAAGCCTCATGCTACAAGTCATAATCTAAAAGCCCTTAAAGGGAAAAGGAGGAAAAAACAGCAAACTGGCACTAATTCCTATTGGCTACAGAGTTCTCATTAGAACCAAATGTGATGGAAACCATTATGGAAGAAAAGGAGCTGAGAGTTGTTGGTCTGCTTGAACCGGAGCAGCATCTCTGCTTCCCATCTAGCCTTCATTGGATGGTTGCACCCAGGTGATGGTTGATAATGGGTGCTATGCCAGAGTGTGGTGATGGTTTATATATATCCAAAGAAGTACCCCACACTTAACCCTCTTCTTTTAAAAGGGTAAAAAATAGATCTATTTTCAAGCTGTGTTTTGCTGCATCTGGAGAGCTCCCCTTCACAGAACTAGTTTTTCCTGAAGAGGAAGGATAATCCTTAAACTGGTTTAAGGCTGCAATCCAATATACATGGTTACTGGGCCACATCAGAGTAGGCTGCTCTAACTAGAGGTGGAGGACATATGTGGGGAGCTCAGGTGTTGCTGGACTCCTGCTCCCATCAACCTTTGACATTGGCAATGTTGGCTAGGGCTGAAGGCAGTAGGGAGTCTTGTAGCAACATGCTAAAAGTGCCATGTTGGCTACTCATGGCTGAGGTGCAGGACAGGTGCTGAGCCTACCAGCACTGCCTTTCACCTTTCACCTTGGATCTTAATCCAGCGCAGCTGATCGAAGGATTTTAATTTACTCAGTCCTACTCCGAGTGGACCCACTGAAATGAATAACATAATCATTGGTGAATTCATTCCAACTGGGAGGACTTGCTTGGATGCACTCAGAACCTCCAAGCACCATCGCAGTCTACCTCCATGAGGGGATTGTTGCCCCCGTGTGCGTTGTTTTTCTTACTGATACGTGTTAGTAATTTATTTCTATTACTGTTTCTACTTTATTCTTATTTATTCGCGTAATTCGTGCTTTTTGTTTCCCCCTTTTTGCGACTGTAACCACTGTTGAACATCTCCTCAGCTCCTTCTGTGGCCAGACATTTTCTATGACCTGTTAGCCGGGCTCCTCTTCTCCTCATGGCCAATTCGGGGACACTTGCGAGGGAGACCATTTTGAATCCCCGCCTGCCCAGGGGTCAACCCAGGCTGGGGAGAGCGAGAGAGAAAGCGACTCAGATTCACCTCAGCGCTTCAGGCGCCCCGCCCCACTTTCCTTCCTTCCCGCCTTCCTTCCCTCCCCTCCGCCTCGCAGAAAGAGGCCTCGCGTTCTCTCCAGGCCACGCCCATTCCCTCCCTCCTCCCCCGCGCCGACGAACTCCACGGACCACGCCCCCTTGTTCCTCGGGCGCGCGGTGCATGCCGGGCACGGGAAAGGGAAGAGCGCGAGTGGCTGTGGCGGCTGCGGCGCGTCGGGGCCTCGATGTCTCGGGGCGGCGGCGCGTCGGGGCCCGGCTGGGGCTGGTGGCCTCCGTCGCGGCGGCGGAATCCTCGCGAGCGAGAGCAGCAGCAGCGGGGCCGGCGGCGAGGCGGAGGGTCGTCTGAGGGCGGCCGGGCTTGGGCCTTCCCCGCGGCGGCGGCGGCAGCGGCCGCGGCGTCGCTGTCGCTGCTGGTACTGCTGCTGGGCCTGTCCGGGGCGGCGCTCTCGCTGGCCGTGGCGGCGGCGGCCGGGGGAGCCTGGGCGGCCGCCTCGTCCTCGGCGGGAGGCAGCGGCTTCGGGAAGGAGATGAAGGGGCCGCCGTCGCTGCCCCACCGCGCCTTCTCCCCGGCCGTGGCCAACGGGGGCCCTGCCATGGGGGGCGGATGCTGCTACGCCTCGCCGGCCCCGGTCCTGCCCGAAAGGAAGCGGCGGCAGTTGCAGCAGCAGCATCAAAGAGGGAGCTGCGGGTAAGAAGAGGGCGGCAGGCACAGTTCTCTCTCCACGCCCCCCACCCAAGAGCGCTCGGAAGAAAGGAGGAGCGCCCTTCGGCACTCTGCACATGTTTAGGGGGCAGAAGCTTGTCACACACCTCTCTGCACAACCTCCAATCATGCTCGGAGGAAGAGAGGAGCGCTGTTTTGCACTCTGTACATGCGGGGTGGTGGGTTGTGGCGAGGAAAGACGCCTGCTGCTTGTGCTGTAAGCAGGGCCTCCAGCAGAGCACATGCCCATTTATTGGAGATGGGAAAGCAAACCGAAGAGAAGCTGACCCTGTCCATTATTCTTCCTGCTCCACTAGTTGTCTAGGGAGTTCCTTCATCTTTGGGCACGTGGATGTGCAAAATAAAGCTCCCTCAACCATCCACATGTTCGCCTTCCACACCTTGAACCCAACCTTCTTTCCTTCTTCTCCAACACACACACCTCTCACTTGCATGTGGGGCAAGGCACTTCTCCTACCTGCTGTTGAGCACCTGCCCAAAAGTGCAGTTTCTGTTCCCCAGGGTTTAGCCTTTTGCGTTGAGGCAGCTTCTGTAGCTATGATGGTTCCAGGGTAACTTTGGAAGAAGAGAGTGATTTTGCTAGAGGGGTCTCTGGGGGACCCTTGGTAAAGGTCTTATGGGGGACCAAGGGAGCTTAGGGCAGATCAGGACACAGGACAGATCAGGAAAGGCAAGACCTTTCCCCCAGCGTGGCCTGGAGGAGCATGTGGGCTGCAACCTCTCCTGCCCACCTCACTGCATTCCTCCCACTTCCGGTTGCTCTTTCTGCTCTGCATCATTTCCCACTCTTGGCCCTGGTTGCAATTAGTCACAATAACTTGCCTGGCCAGGCTTTTCATTTGACAGTGCACTGGAGTGTCATTCAGCTTTTGTCTTTTTACTCCCTTCTCATTAAATTATTTTAGTATCAGATCCTGGACTTCTTTATCCTTCCAAGTTCCCCATCTATTGCTGCTCTTCTTCTAGAGCTCCTGTCTTATTCCTCTTGGGGCTTCCAACACAGAAAGGCTCAGGTTTCCTTTCCCCTCCCTCCTGTTTCACTTTCATTCAAAGCCTTGGAACATTTAATCACCCTGCTGTGTAGTGCTAATCCAGGTGCTTTAGTTGAAAGCAGTGGGTGCTGAATGTCCTGAGGGAGCCCCATCATTGCCTAGAGACCAGCCAGGCTTTTTTCTCAAGGCTGAATGTGCCAGTTTGGGATCAACAGTTGTGCTTGCTGCCAGACTGTGTTGAGAGAGATTCTGTTATTCATTCTTTATCAGCTTTACCATCGTATTTTTAAAAGGGCAGGTTAGACACTTCGAGTGATGTTGGTTTCAGCCAGAATAGTTAGGTGTGTAAATGGTCTAAGCAATAAAGAAAAAGACCCAACTCAGGCGTGTGTCGTTTTGCTGGCAGTAGCTTTCCTGTGAGGGGTAGGGCTGTGTCCCAGTGGTAGGACAGAATCCTAGACAGAACCTCCAGGAAGGGCGGAGAGTGTCTGTCCCCTGCTGAAGACCCTGGACAGCCTCTGCCAATCAATACAGACAGTACTAAGCTAGGTGGACCAGTTTGGTCCAAGCTCTGTGTAGGACAGCTTCTTGTGCTCTAAAAGGCTAATGTATTGGAGGCTTTTTTGTTTAGCAGCAAATAACACTACTAAAGTAGGGACTAGATAGATGTTTATCAAATTACACATGGCGTATAGGAAATGGTGAGGTTATATGGAGACTTCCTTCCACCATAAGACTGGAACCTCAGGTGGCTGATTACTTTGCCAGTAGACAAGAAAATGCTTCTTCCTATAGGCAGGATTAATCCATGGGGCTTGCTTACTGCAAGCTGTAGCATTGGCCCCTGGCTTAGATGGCATGTTCAGAGGAGGGGGGAGGGTTGTTGATGGCTGAATGGAACTTTCAGACATCTTCAGGGGCAGAATCAGATGCTGGGAAGGGTTGCTGCCCCTTCCCCCCTGCTTGGGGGCTTCCCAGAGGCACCAGGATGGCTAATGTGAGAAGCATCAGGATGCAGGGTGTGGTGGTTCTTGTAGCTGCAGTGTGATCTGCTTGTTTCCTCACAGAGGGTTGGATTCTCAGCATCTTCATTCCAGTCCCTTGTGTGGAAGTGGCTTGTCCAAAACTTTCTGCATTGTGATGAGTTCAGAGATGGCAAGTCCAGGAAATGTGTGCTGTGAAGAGAGAAATACCTTTTTGTCTTCTGCAGGAAATTGCCTTACATAAAGGCATCCCTGAAGTCATAGGCCTGAATGTTGATGTGCTTGCCTTGCATTAAGGAATTGAGGAAAGCATTCCAGCATATCCCTCTCCTGTCTTGAGAGGCTGCTGGGGCAGGACTTTTCCTTATGAAGTAGGTGGGGAGCCCATTTCGGCACCTCATTTCTTTGAACATGAATCAGCCAACTTTAAACTGTTAGAGGAGCCCCTCTCTCCTTCCATGAGCTCATGTGGGTGTTCAATAGAATGCCATACATTTGATGTGATATATCTGAGCTTCACAACCTCCATGTGTGTTTGTTAGGTTAGGTGAACTTAACAGCTCAGCAGTGATTTTAACAATTAGATGGAGATTGCTTGATGTATATCTTTCAGATGAATAACAGAAGCCTTCCACACTTGAATCCAGCCACTGCTGCACTAGTGTTCAGGTTGGTGTAGTGAGGACAGTGTCTGCCAAGTATTTTGCCAGGGCAGTAAAGCAACCGGCAGTATAAACTGGTGGATCATGTGTCTTGCTATTTGTGGCTGAGGTTATCGACACTCAGAGCGCCATCAGTGCTCAGCTTTTGAACGTGTGTAGTTTTCCCCAGGTTCTTCTTACAAAGTGGATCATGGTTGTGAAAAGAAACCCCTTGTAGTGGCCAAGAAGAGAACTTGCCTGTTCAGTTTGAGGGTTTCCTTTTCCAGCTGGTACTTTTTGCGGAAAGGCCAGCCGTTCTTTGAACATCTTCTTTCCCTCTGTCTTGACTGACCATGTTCTTTTCTCTCTTCAGGGACCACCTCTCTGCATCACCTCATTTTATGCTGTCCCCTCGGCGGCGCTACCCCATCCAGCAGGCACAGTACGCCTCTCTGGGGACCCTGCCCTCAATCTGCTGGGATGGATATCGGCGTAAAAACAGGCTGTCTGTCCACAACTCCAGCCTGGCCCGGAGCCCTGTGACGGTGAAGATTGCTCGGCCAGACAGCAGCCTCTGCCGTTCCCCACTGTAAGTCTCTGGCTAGGATCTGTCCCAAGCCAAGCAATTCCTTCATGGGTTTATTTTTTATATTTTAATAATCAAAAGATTAACAAAAGCAACAAACAATAAGCATAACAAAATGCAACAAAACAAAACAAAAAGCCCAAACACTTAAAAAAAAAAACCAGACTAAAACACAATTCCAATAAATGTTTAAAATGACTGGGTAGAGCTAGGAGAAATTGGGAAGATCCCTTCTGGTGGATTTTGATTTTGTAAAATTGGGGTGTATACACAGCCTAAATCTCACTTGGCCCTGTTGCCTCATTAGGCCAGTCCTGATTGGTTGGTGTGAGCAGCCAACCCTCTCTTCCTCCTCTTCAGCTGATGGCCCTAGAATGACTTCTTAATCAGCATCAGCTTGTTGCCCTAGAAGAGCTTTGTGAGGTCATGAGCCAGCCCTCAGGCTGATGTGGAGCCAACAATATCTCATAACTCTCATAAGAGTTATGTAGCCATAACTCTTGCCAACAATATCTCACTGGATTCAGGCGGGTGGGGACACCTTGCCTCCTGGGGGAGAGCATATTGTTGGGATGCAGGAGAGCTCCGATTCCTTATGACTACTGTTTCTTCCTATTCACAGGTTGGAGCAGCTGGCTTCCCCCGTGGCTTTCTCTGCAACGCCCAACAGTACCCTGGACCCATGCGCCAAAGAGACGGTCTTGAGCGCTCTCAGGGAGAGCCGAAAGAGGGCCGTGGAGGAGGAGGAGGAGGGAGAGGAGGACCAGAATGTCCCAGGTGGCCAGGAGAGCAAGAGGAGGTAACAGTCAGCAGTGGCCTGTCTGGTTGCCAGCAGCATCCGTTAGGGCACAAAGGGGCTGAGATCCTGGGACTGAAGATGTCGGCCTCAGAACCATTGATGCTTAATCACTGAGAAAAGGCAGAAACAACCCAAGTCGTACCTTGCCCCTATCAAGGCAGGAATGGGTTCTTGCTGACATAGTGAGCCTCAGGTTCCTACATGTTGTTGGAACTCTCTATATCCCCCAAGTCTCTTAAGTGAGTGAACTACACGGTTGTTTAAGGGACCTGTGTACAAGTGCTTGAGTATTCAGGTGCTTGCAGCTGAAATTGTAGATGCTTTTCCTCCTTCCTGGGCCTCCAACTGGGCTTGTGGTTGCATGGGGGAGACAAATCCCAAGCCCGTATTGCTATGTCATACAGGTTGCACAGCCAGGAGGAGGAGTGTGGCAATCATGGTTCTCACTCTACACCCACACATTCTCAGCCTCATGCTCAGTTACGGTTTGGCTTCGCTTTGCTTCCAAACTGGACCGTGGCACTGTTGCAATGTGGCTTTGTGGGGGTGAGGGTGAGAGGCTGCTGAGATGGGCTTCAGTTTCAATTAGCTGGAAAATCTAAAAGAGCAAGACCCCTCTCTCAAAACCATTTGACTAATTTCTGAATAGCCCCCTTCAAAAAATGAATGAAATGGTAAACCACCAGCCCCTTGCATCACCTGCTAAGTTGCACAAAGATTTAAACTGGGGTCTTCCAAGCTTGTTGGCATCCGCCACTATGCCATCCCTTGCCTTGCCAGGCTGAGAGCTGAGTTGGCCTTGCTCAGTATTGTAATGAGCTGGATCCATGCTTGTGGCGGCTACCCTCTTACGTTTTCTGAAGACCTTTTTTCCCTTTTCTCTCCCCCCTTCCAGGCGCCATGATAGCAGCGGGAGTGGACAGTCTGCCTTTGAACCCTTGGTGGCCAACGGCGCCCCAGCATCTTTGGTCCCCAAGTAAGTACTGAGAGCTTTGCCTGGAAAAAGGCTTCCTCCTAATGGTATTAACAAATAATGGTGGAGTGTAGGGGAGCAGTACTCGTTACACCAATCAAGTTAAGAGGCCTGACCTCCATCCTCTCCCCTCTCCTCGCCTGCTTTAAAGTATTTTTAAAAAGAGAGAAACCACAATTGGATCTGCTTCATCGTGTGTCCTTTGGCGCTGAAATGCTGCTGTGCACATGGTTGTGCTAGGAGAGGCAGATTGAGGCCATTGTTCATATACGTGGAGAGAAGTTCGAGGTTTGGCAAATCTCTCCATGCTCTTCTGGATATGAATTGGGTGATTTCTGTAAAAGGCCATCTTCCCAGCAAGGCTTTGACAGTAGGAGAGCCCTGTCGAAGGTGGCTCACCGTGCTACTGCCATCTCTGCCTCTTGCCCCTAGGCCTGGCTCCCTGAAGCGCTGTCTCCTCCTGTCCCACTGCCTGGAAGAAGGCTCCTCCAAGAGGTCGCGTACCTCCTCCCTCAGCTCCATCAACAGCCTGCCTGTAGGGGGGATCCCTAGCTCCATCCGCAATGCCATCGCCAGCTCCTACAGTTCCACCCGGGGCCTCTCACAGGTACGTGCTGGTCCCTTGGCTTCTTTTCCCCATGGTCAGGGAGGCTGGAGATATTTAGCATCACAAGTCATAATATATTAACTGAGCGGCAATCCCTTTGTGTAAATTAATAAGAAAATCAGTAGTTCTAAATCCAGTGTTACAGTACTTATTTTTCAATGGTCTTCATCATCTTAAGTCTCAACTTCAACAGAAATGTTTAAATTGTTTTTCTCATATTTGAAAAACCAAAAGTTTATACCTGAGAAGTCATGCTTAGGTCCCCCGTCCCCCCCATAGAGATTATACATTTTCAACTGGTATAATTCATGGCGTGTTGACTGCAACTGATGAGTCATAGTCCAAAACATCTGGAGCCCAGTTTGCAGAAGGCTGCCCTAGTTCTAGATAAAATTGAACATGGGGATGGCAAAGCCACACTGGACAACTGAGATGCCCCTGAGAGTTCCCACTTGTAGAAGGCCCAGCTGGCAGCATGTAGCTTTAGTTAATCTTTGAAAGTTATCCCTGAAATGAAATGCCTTTAGGACATGGAACATGAAAGGCCTCTCAGAGTTCCAAAAATATTTTCATCTCCTAGGAACATTGTTGCTCTGTGTCCTGACTCCTTGCATCATCGTACTTATCATCTTATTTTATCTTCTAATTCTCTGGGTTGGCCTGTTGGCCCTTCACCCAGCTACCTGGCGGACATGAAGCCAGTCTGGGTTTGGTCAGTGCTTGAATTGGAAGCCCCCATGAAAGCACTTTCATCTTGAATTATATGAGGGAACAGCAGGGTGTGAACATGCTTACAAAGTATGTTACTTCATCTGTTGGCTAATATAGAAGGCAAGATTTAGTAATTGCATTACTCTGATCTTGCTGTGACTTCTGCCGCGTTCCAGGATTTCGTTCATTTTATATCTGTTAAGACAGGGGGCATCTGTGGTGCCCTCCAGATGCTGTTAGACTGCAGCAGCCCATCCAGGCAGGACGACTAATGGTCAGGGTGATGGGGGTTGCAGTCAACAATGCCTCAAATGCTGCCATAGGTTCTCCATTCTTGGATTAAATCTGCTGGCTGGAGCTGATGGGCACTGTAGCCCAGCAACATCTGAAGGGCCTCAGTTTGGCTGAGGCTGTGCTAAGTGGTTTCACTAGAGCTCCAGCTAAGAGATGTGTGATGCTGCCATCTCACTCTGCCTCTGCTGTCCTCTTTGATTCCCTCCTCCAGGTGTGGAAGAGGAGCGGCCCAAGCACCTCTCCTCTCTCCAGCCCAGCATCCTCCCGTTCTCAGACACCTGAGAGGCCGAACAAAAAAGCAAGATACCCCAACGCCAGCCTCACGTGAGTGCACCTTCTCCCTGCCTGCTTGTGGCAGTGTGGGGCCAAGGCCGGGAAGGGCCAGGAGGCCAGCCGGGGGGGGGGGGTTCAAGGACTCCCCCCTTCCCCATGGTTCCCATCCAGAGCAACACCTCCCTTTCCTTTCACATTGCCACAGTTTTCCTATGTTGATGCGCCCTCTGGAAAAGAGTGCTGTTTCTGAGTGAAAGCATTAGAGGTCTTGTACAAGACCAACTTTGCCTTTGAATAGGCAAGGTCCCTCCTTTGGGAAGAAGGATTCTGTGAAATGGGAAAGCTGACTCCTTAATGTGGGTGTTTTGGGGCAGTACAAGGTACTTTTTATAGCAAGGGTCCTCCAAGGCACCTGTTTCCTTAGCTACACCCCTTCACCTGCCAGAGTCTTGAGAGCAATGAGTCCTCAAGGGTCAGGTCTCACTGGCTTTCTCCTTTTGCTCCAGGGATGACGAGTCTCACCAGTCCATCAACTCCACGCCTGTGAGGACAGACAAGGAGGCGCCAGCAGAGAAGAATGAGTGTGAGTAGGCAGGTGGAGGGGGGCAGGGATGCTTTGCTAATAAAAAGGTGGACATACTTGGAGCAGGAACCAGAATTGATGTGGCATTGATACTGTTGTGATGATCTTAAAGCAAAAAACAAACAAGTGCAAAACTCTTGGTGGGTGGAGCGGGCGGGTGGGGAGGCAGGCAGAATGTGTATCTCAATACAGGCTAGGTGGGAAGACTTTAGAATGGCCGGAGGCAGGGGGTGTATCTTAACGTGTAGCAGTCCAAATCTCCCTGGAGCTTCCGCTATCCCTGGCCTTCAGCCTGGCCTGGCTGTCAGGAGTGAGGGGAGTTGTAGTTCAGCAACATCTGGAGGGCTGGATGCTACACACCTCAACCACCCCATTTTAGAAGGTTTTTCCTCTCACTTCCCATGTTCACATTATGTCCACCTGGGATTTATTAGAAGCTTAAAGTGACAGTATTTAGAAACAGGCCACCAGTGCTGCAGAATCCCAAGCCTCCTTTGGCTGGGCAGGGCCTCATGCATAAAACCGCGGGCTTACCAACTCTGGCCTCTTCTTCTTGCAGCAGCAGAGATGCCCCTGCGGAGCAGGCACAGCTCACCAGTGTCGCCACCTTCATCAGGCAGCACTGGCAAGCGCAAGCGGAAGATCCAGTTGCTCTCCACTCGGCGGGAAGATAATTTCACCATGGTACGCTCCTTCTGTTCCTTTTTCTGGACTTAGTTGGCCTTGAGGACAAGCTTGGAGTGAGAGAGAATGAGTGCCAAGCCCTTGACTCACTGCCTTTTGCCTTGACTGAGTCAAAGGTTGCTGACCGCTTTGACTGCCCCTGGTGTAAACAAGGCTGAGCCAGGTAGACTGTCTTGGTGTCAGGCTGCTGCCTCTGCTGCCCCTTGGAGGGCTTTCCCTCCTTCCTCTGGGGGCCCACTGGACTGCCATGCTCACCTGAAGCAAGCAATGTCCCTCCTCTTCTCTCCACAGCCTCTTCCGCCTCAGCTGGGCTATTCTGTCACTTCTGCTGACCTGGATGCAGAAAAGAAGGCTGCTCTGCAGTGGTTCAACAGAGTCCTGGAGGACAAGACTGGTAGGAGCACCCTCTCCCCTCTGTGTATGAACTGTCTCAAGTTTAGGGAGGGGAGGGCATTGGAATAAGGGGCTTGCAGAGTAAAATAAAACAGAAAACAGGGAATTTTGGATCTCCTCAAGAAGGTCCCTTTAGTGGCTCTCAGGAATAGCAGGTCTATCAATTGGCTTTGTACATTTGGTTGCCTCCTTGGTTGTTGTGTTTGGGTGCCCCTGGGTTTATTCTGCATTTATATTCTGCTTAATACATTTTTTTGAAGCCCTAAGCACTCTGCTCCTTACATGCTGGTCCTCCCCAACAGATTCCACTCCCAGACTCTCAGCGCCGATGACCTCACCACCCAGCACCCTGTCTTTCGGGACAATACCTAACAAGTCCACTGCTGTGTCGCTGGCTGTCACAGCTGCCAGCGCCAACCCCCTCCTGGAGAGCCTGAAGAAGATGCAAGATGGGCAGAGCTCCTCAGGGCTAGCTGGTGAGTGGTTTGGGGAGGCCTTGGGGGATGACAGTAGCTTGGCTATGATGTGATTGAGGGTACAGCTCTTCCCAAGGGTGTCCTGCCTTCCTGCTGCAGAAACCTAGCCATGCTGGTTTGGAAAGGGGTGTGTGAGGGAGGGAGGGAGATTCCAGAGGGGTTTTTATCTGGTGGAGGGCACCTGATGACCCTGGGGGCTAAAGGATCCGAGTTACTTAGTTTCTTTAAGGCATCATACCATTAAAAGCTGATCAATTGCAGTTTCTCAAGGGGGCACAAAAAATAGCTTGGGTGACACTTCCTTTCAAGGAGTCGGAATTTCCTACCTTGGGAGCTTCTCTAATTTGGAGTGCCTTCTTGCAGGAGAACCTCTTCCAGGGTTGCCAGCCTGATGTTGATTTCTAACACCTACCCCAGCCAACCACAGCCAGTCACTAGGCATGATGGGAGCTGTAGTCCAACCACATGTGGGGAGAGGGCGCCTACTTGGCTGCCCCTGCTCTACGTGTGTGTGCTCTATAAGGCATGTTTCCCTTTCTGAGATTGCAGTTCCTATCAGTCACAGCCAGCAGTGCTGTATAATGTTGGGACTGGAGGAAGCTGAACAGTGTTAGCCCACAGCTGGTGGGAGTTACAGTTGCAGGTGGCTGTTCTTAACGTGGTCTGTGGAATCCCCGCTCCTATGTGCGATAGACTTGCTTGTAGCTTCATGAAGAGTTTTCCTTGAGGGATGTCCAGTCTTGTTAAGATCAGGGTGACCTTAAGTCTCAGGTCAAATCTAGCTGGTTACTCTAAGCCACTTTTCAGGGATTAATGGACAAAGTTAACTACATCAGAGGAGGTGGGGAGAGAGAGGTTGGCACAGTATTCTGGAATTCCTGACAAGTTTCTTGAGGGCACAGACTTCCCTCCCCCACAATTTGCTTCTTTGCCGTGTACAGATGTTAGTTTCTGTCAAGACAGATAAGTTACCGTAAGTCTCGGCCCTCTTCAACCTCCCTGTATGTAATCACAGCTGGGGTGGCTGAAGGAGAATATACAAGTTTCAGGATTTAACATTTGACACTGCATCTTAAAGGCAAGCTGAAGACTGTGATATCTGATGAAGGAGGAGGCTGGGTGGGCATTGAGAGAAAATAGTGGTTGTCTGATGCAAAACAGAGAACCGTTGTTAATGAGCTTTCCCTGTTGAGCAGCATTTCCTCTGGTATAGTGACAATGCTCTTCCTCCCCTGCTACTCCAGGTCCTGGCTCTGCTGCAGAGACCCCTCCGCTGTCAGCTCCTTCTCCTTCCCTGGATTTGGGCTCTTCCATGCCCATGAGCTCCCCTGAGGTGACCAAGGCCCCACTGTTGTCACTCGGTGTCCCAGCGCCCCTGGCTACTACAGCATTGTCTTCTTCCTCCAGTGCTGCCCAGCCTGCCAGCAGCACCTGCAGCCCAATGGCTGCCTCCTCTTCTGAGCTGGGCCAGACTCCAGCACGGCCTGCCTCTGCCCCGAAGCCCAGCACCCTCTTTGGGATTCTTACTAGCCCTCCTGCAGCCCCTGTGTCAACAACAACGACTGCCTCTCCTGCACCTGAGGCAGCACCCATGTTCAAGCCTGTCTTTGGCAGCCTGGTGAAGAGCGAGGGGCTGGGTTTCTCCATGAGTAGCACCACCACGACTGGGCCTGCCCCGGCTACTGGGACTCTGCCCTCCTCCTTGGCTGCTCCTCCTGTCACTTCCAGCAGCACTTTCAAGCCCGTATTTGGGGCTCCGCCCCCACCAGCCACCTCAGCTCTTCCTGCAACAGTGGCAGCTGCCTCGCCTTTCACCTTCCAGCCGGCGCCTGTGCCCACCCTGCCCGCCAGCAGCTCCACCACCACAGCCACGCCTGGGTTCCCCATTCCCCTGGAGGCCACTGTGACCACCACTGCAGCAGCTCTGCTCTCCACCACAGCCAACTCCACAGCTGTCTCCTCAAGCAAGGCTGTCTTTGGCTTTGGGCCCACCATGCCAGCCTCCACAGCTGCACCTAGCAGCACCTCTGCCACCGCACCAGCATCATCCCAGCATCCCTCACTCTTTGGGGCCCCATCCACTAGCGGCACTGCTCCCCTTTTCCAATTTGGCAAGCAGGTTGCCCCCACAGGTCCCACTCTCAGCCCCTTGGTGAGCTCTGCCTTCAGCCAGGCACCCTCCTGCAACACAGAGGCGGCTCCCAGCACCACCACCACCACGGCAGGCTTCAGCCTCTTCGGCAACAGCAGCGCCACAACGGCCCCTTCGGCCACAACACAGCCTCCCCTGATGTTTGGGTCCGGCGCCTCTGCATTCACAGGGGGCTTTGGCACGGCTTCCAAGCCACCGCCTCCGTACCCAACGGACACCAGCCAGCTGGCTTTGGACACAACAGTTGCCGAGAGTCAGCAGGCAGCCACCAAGCCATCTACAGGGCCTGTGAGCTTTGAATCTCATTTCAGCTTCTCCCAGCCAGCGGCCCAACCAGCTTTTGGCAGCCCCTCACAGACACCCTTCAGTGGGACTGGGCCCCTACCATCCTTTGGCGCAAAAAGCACCACCCAGCCAGCGTTTGGAGCCACCACCTCTGTCTTCTCCTTTGGGACGGCCACGACCTCCGCCACGTCGGGCTTTGGGTCCAACACTCAGACCACGAGCAGCAACAGCAGTGCAGGAGGCCCAGTGTTTGGGAGCTCAGCTCCCACTCCCTTCAGCTTTGGGGCAGCCAACCAGGCCCCTGGAGCAGTCAATGCCTTTGGCATGGGTGCAGCTGCTGCTGCTGGCACTGCAGGTCCCGGAGCGGCTCCCGTGAGCTTTAGCTTTGGCAGTGGACAGATTGGGGCAGCAGGGGCAGCAGCAGCGGCAACACCCTTTGGATCTTCTTTGGCACAAAACCCTCTGGGGGCCCAGAGCCAGAGCTCTGGTTTCGCTTTCAACATCCCTGGCACGCAAGAAAGCAAGCCAGCCTTTGGAGGTGAGTCGTTCCCCAACCTGGGATGGACACACATACCTGGGTCCTGGGCAAGGGAGGTGGAGGGCAGGGTGGGTCTGCTGCAGCCATGCTCCTAGCTCCTTTCTCTCCAGGGTTGGCCGCCTTTAAAAAACAGGTTGTAAATACGACTGCATTTGCCCACTGTCACCATTCTTCACCCTCTTCTCTTTGCAAAGCCTGAGAATTTGTGAGACAGTGTCAGGCACAATCTGTTAAACGTAGGGGAAGGGAGGAGAGAAACGCTTTCCCTGCCACATGGATGTTCTGTGTACACTCACTCCCCTGGATCCAGGTCTTACATCCATGCTCCTCCCTCCTCCTTATTTCCATCCCTTTTCCTCCACTCCTAGTCTAAAGTTTTAGATCTTCCCAAAGCCTGGATTTTGACAGCAGAATAAATCATGCAAAGTCTCTGGGTGTTCACAGATGCCGAGGTTTTTATGCTTTGCTGGACTCGCTCTGCCTTCCTGCTGGGCTTTGGAGCATGAAGCTTCAGTCCTCCATGTCAGTGACAGACTGAGGCATGTTGAGAGAGGAGGGGGACATTTCTCCCTTGGCTGGGAGACAGGCGGGTCCAGACTGACCTGCCTCATTCTGTCCAATTGGCCTTGCATTGTCTTGCAAAGGCAGAGAAGGACTGGCTCTTTTACTCCCAGTCCCATGCAGTAAAGCGCAGAGACTAGCATCTTGGCTTTGTTTCCCCTTGGATGCATGTCCCTACTCTGGTGGGCCTCTCATTTCACCACCTTTTGGTCTTCTAGGAGCTCCACCACCCACATTTGGGCAGAGCTCGCCGGCACCAGGAGCGGGCACAGTGGGGGGCAGCACCCTTTCCTTTGGATCATCCATCACCCCCACCTTTGGAAGTACCGGACCTCCTTTTGGTAAGAGTCTGGGAAGATGAGCAGAGTTTTATGGGGCAGGATTTCTGTCTGCTTCCTTGCTCCCATGAACTTGAGGGGGTTGGGTGAATGGGGGGGCTGTGGGATACCCCAACATACATTTCCCCCTCATCCAGTTGGCCCTGTGTGGCAGAAGGGGCTGTTGCTGTGAGCCCTCTGACTTCTGTCTATGTAGCCGAGACTGATATGGGGGCTTCTTGTTGCTTTGTCTTTCCCTGCAGGACCCCCAGCCCCCACCTTCTCCATTGGGGCAGGATCCAAGACTGGCTCCCGCCAGCGGCTACAAGCCCGGAGGCAGCACACCCGAAAGAAGTAGCCAAGAGAGACTTCCTGGCTGGGCTCCAGCTCCCGGCCAACCTGCTGTCGGGCCTAGACTGGCCTGGGCACAGCACCTGCCCAACGGAGGCTGCTGCTTCTACAGCTCACCCTCAGCAGGACTGACTGGCCTAGGGGCCACGTTGTCTGTGACGTCCGCAGGAAGTTACCCAGAGCAATTTTTACCCCCTCAAACGGGACAGGAGAAACCAAGCCCTTTTTACTTGAACAGTCCATGACTGAGTCTGGATTAAATTTTGTACATATCGGCTACTTTACCTATCCCCATGTGAGCAGCCCCCTGTGGATCCCTCCTCCCTCCCATCCACCTTCTTGCCTTACCTCAACCTGCTCCCTTTTTTGGCTGCCAAGGGAGGGCAGTGAGCTGGGAGGAGGCCAGCAGCGGTGTGCCAGTTTCCACCTGGAGCCCCCTCCCCTCTTCCTGGAGTCAAGTGGCAGAAGGTTCTCCTGATCCAGGGCAGAGGCCCCACACACCATGGGCTTGGGGTCCTTTTCCTATGATGCTGTGGCCCACACCACCTTGAGAGCCCCTTTGCAGCTGGCAAAACCACCTTGCCGGGGCTCCATGGTTGCAGTCGCTGTGCTGGGGGCCCTTCGCCGAAACACTAATCACTGTTCCTCCGTGGCTGGGACCCCCTCCGCAGTCAGGGAGATGCTGGGGTGGGAGTGAAGAGGTAGCTCCCCACCTCACCCCCTTGCTGCTGCTGCTGCTTCACTTGAGCCCCTGCCCTCTTCCATCTCCCCCCCCCAATCATCCGTCTGTCTGTTCTGCTCACAGAATGTGTTCTTTCTTTCCCTTTCCTTTTTTTTTTCTCAATTGCTCTGTGAATCGAGTTTGGAGGAAGAATTTAATTGTATGTGTGGCGGCATGTTGGTAATGCCGGACTTGCTGTAAACATTTCTTTTGGGGGGGTGGCTGTCTTGTCTCCAAGGGAGACGAACCTCGCCGAATTGGGTGTGGACGGTGGTGGTAGCAGCATCGCTGCTGCGTGGCTACGTGTGCCGAGTGGAGCCAAGCACTCGGGAGTTTTCAGAGTGGGAGGCTGGCAGTGCTAAGCAGGGGGCAGCTCTATGTGCGTTATCTGGGAGGAGGAGAGGGAGGTGAAGCAAGGCCGCCCTCCCTAGCAGGGCTGCACAGCTCCAGCGCCTTTGACTCCCTGCACTGGATTTTGGTGGGAGAGAAGAGGCTCTAATGTGGGAGGGCTCTGCAGTCTGCCAGGGTTGCCATGGCACAACACCGGCTGCCCTACTACACAGCACTGCTTGCAAGAGGCTCCAGCAAGCAAAAGAGCACCCCCTCCTCTTCTAAGGAGCTCCCTTCATTTTGGGAAAGAACATCCCAGCTCCTCTCCCCCCCCCCCCACCTCCCTCTTGAAGCGCGAAAGTGCAGTGTCTGCCAGCTTTTTTCATACAGTGGAGACAACGGTGTGAGAGTGTGTGCGTGAGCCTGCCTAATTCTAAATTTAAGGAAAAAAAATATTTAAACATTTTTTAACAAAATGAAACTTTATTTTTGTATTTAAGCTAAATTGCCTTTGAATTCCTTCAAGCTTGGTTCATAGAAGTGTGTGAAAGTGCAAAGCTGTTCATTAGGAAATTAGCTGGGGTGGGGAGCTCTGAGGAGCGGAAGGTGGCTGGGCAGCAACAGTCTCAGGCTGGGAGCCCCTCGCCTGCCTCCCCCCCCTCCCCGTCCCATTCCATGTTCTTGTTTTATAATGTGGATGTGGCTTTGTCTGTCCTGTAATGCTTGAGAGCTCTTGCACATTTAGAGGGTGCCTGGCATGGGGGGTGAGTGTTCTGTCTGGGCTATTGGAGAGGCAGTAGCCAAAAGCTTCCATCCAGCCCCTGGATGTGGGGTGGGGGGAGGTTTCTAAAAGGAGGAGGCTTCCACAGATCACTGCCCTGTGGATAAATGACATTGGCATGCTGGTAGTAAGCAGAGCAGTGCCTTGCTATGGGAATGGTGCTGTCTTTAAGAACCCCCTTTGTATCCCTCCCCCTCCCCAAAAGAAACCCAATTCTGTGAAGGTGGAGACAACAGGTGCTTCCTGAGCTCGGGCTGCCTCTCTCCCTTTACCTCAGTCACGTCTCTGCCCAGCCAGGTAGCCACCACATCCTGAGCTTGCTAAGGGAAACAGCTTGGGACCCTCCCCGCCACCCCAGGCTGCATCCTTTCCATTGATTGCGTGCAGAGTGCCAGCGTCAACTGTGTGAGTGGGCTGACGTCTGTGAGGATGGGGAGAATGATTGACTTTTTTTAAAAAAAGAAAACGTCGCAATGAAGACTTTGATCATTCCTGTTGAGGGTTTTAGCGTGAATGTGCAATTTCTTTTCCTTGCTTATGTTGATTTAAAATAAAACAAAACTGCTTGAGGTGGAGAGTGTCTTTCTGTTTTAGCGGGAGGTATTTCCCAAAGGCAGCAGCAGCCAACTCACCCCTGGGTTTTCCTGAATGATGGAGGAGGCCTGCCCACTTCAGATGGATCTGCATAGCACAAAATTATTTCCTTATTTATACTCCAGCAAAGGCAACACACATGTCATTCCCAAGCAGGTAATAGGCCACTGACCTTGCTTAGCTTCAGTGAGGTTGGGTCTGTACCTGCAGACTGCATGTTCTGGGCAGACAGATGTGGCAAAGACCAGTAGTTTCAAGACAGCTCCTTCCCAGAGTAGAATTAAACAGTGCAGGGTGGGTGCCTTTTAAGTTACAGCACCTACCACCCCAATAATGGCCAGTCCACTATCTTCATCTACCAACATCCTGCCATGATTAACAACACTCTGGAATAAATTGGAGAAGGGGGGAGAATAACACTTCTGTGCAAACTTTTATTCCAGAGCCTGCAAAGTTCTCTGGTGCCAACTTCCTATAGCAGAGTCTGTGTCGTCTTGTGATGGTCTTTACAAATCAGTCCTACAAGGCTTCTTAAGTCTCTGGTTTCTTCTTCCTCCTCTTTTTCTTAAGAGGAAGGCATGGGTCTGCACCTACTTCACTGACAGCCTGGGAGAGCTCTTGTGGGGAGCTAGGGGCACAAAAATGGCAGGTGTTAGCAAAGGTACAAGCAGCCCTCTATCCCCAGCTCCTCTAAGCCTTCCCTCTTCCTGAAGCACCATGGCTCTGGCTTGCAAGTCCCACCACCTCTAGCCGGGTAAGCAAAAGGCATCACCAAGTTCCAGCCAAGCAGAAGGACTGAGTGGAGTGTGACCTTCGGAGGATCAAAAAGGCCTGGAGGGCTGTGTATGCCCTGCTTCACACAATTGGAAGAATCAGCATGGCTGATCAAAGCAACCTGCAAAGGCCTGCTTGGCCGCCTTCTGCTAGGCTACATGGACTTATTTTGCATGCTGCTTAAATAGGAGCATGTAATTTAGTATAAAAGCAGAACAGGGAGGGCTGTGTCTGTACACTAGAATCCTAAATCCTTTGGATTAGTGTTGTTTCCCCACAAAAAAATTATGTTGCTGTTTTCACTCTTATACAAAAAGCAGTAAATAACACCCCCCCCCCCAGCACCAAGTGCATATTTAATTACATTTAACTTAAGTCATTTCAGTTTTTAAACAAAGGTATCCTCATTTTCCTATGTGATATAGAAAGATAAGCCCACACAGCGTTTGCAGGAGGGTGTGGGGAAGCTCCAAGCAGCTTCAGAAGTTTGAAGCCAGAAATCCCACTGCGGCCCCTCTTGAGTGTTGTGCCTGGATCATGCCCCTCCAGTCCTTTCTCCAGCATAGTAGAAAGGGTAGCAAGTGCCCCACTCACCTGGACCCGGAGGCTCCCGCCGGCTGCCTCTCCAAGACCGCCACGAAGAAGCCGTTTGTCAGTGTCTCCTTTGGGGAAGCCCTCAGGAAGCACTTTGCCTTGGCGCAAGTGGCCAAGCCCCGCTGGGACCAGGAAGGCAGGACTTCTGCCAGCCTGCCAGAAGGGGAAAGACAAGACTCCTGTGAGTGGCAAGCTCCCTTGTGGCCTCCCTCTGGCAGTGGAATGGAAGCAGCAGATAACACCCCGCCCACTTTCAGTCTTGAGGAGGCACCTATCCTTAACTTCGTAACAAATACAGGAGGTTGTACCGGGCTTGGCTGCGTCCGGAGAGGACAGTGATGCAGCAGGAGTCACCAAATGATTCTGGATGGAAGAAGTACAGGTTCCTGAGGCAGGAGGCTAAACTCTATCCTGGGTTTTGACGCTCGAGGTGTGTGTTTTTAGGACACACCTTATTTTTATGGTAAGTTTTGTTTTTACTATAGGCAGCAACTATTTTAGGCGCATCCAATATGTGCACGACCAGAAGTGACCCAAAAACATCACAAAAAGGGGTGATTGCAGGCTTTCTCAATGGTGTTTCAAATATACACAATTTCGCTTAAACATGCAGTGCCTTGGAATGAACCCCCACGTAAATTGGGAGTTGCCTGTATTGTGTTTTAATGCTATAACCTGTGAAGGGAGTATGAATGATTAACTAACTAACTGGTGGCCCTTCTGGCCTCCTCTCCTTTATTGACCTTGCATCCTCATTCCTATGTCCGAATGTATTAGGTAAAGCCCTCCAGGACGGTGGCATAAGGCTGAACCGCCTTGGCCCCCAAGCCAGCTCTGTCAAGCCTGCCTGTGTTTTGAGCCCTGCAGCCACTATTACCCTCTGCCCAACCCCCTCCTCTCCGGTACCTGAACTCCTTTTCCCATTGCTTCAGCACATCCAGCACCACATCCTCATTCTCCTCCTGGTGCACTGAGCAGGTAGAGTAGACCACGCGCTGGAGAGCAGGGAACTTCAGCGCATGAGCCAGCATCTTCCGCTGGAACCTGGACAGCGCCTGCAGGCGCTCGGGGAGGTTGGCATTCTCTTCCTCAACTGGCACCCGGCTGACCATTCCTGGGAACAAAGGTACATGAGGCGGATCCAGCCTTCCCTAACCTAGTGCTATAGGCTACAACTGCTCCAAGGCTGCAGGGTTGGGCTCTGCAGGTTAGGTTGGTGGTAGCTGGAACGCAGCTTTCAGGCTGGGATCTGCCTGATAGCAACTGGCCCCCAGTCCTGAGCACACCTAATGGACAGGCCCTGCCCTACCATAGGCAGCCTTTGCTATAGGGATGGGCTGGAGCTCACAGTGCAGAAAACGTAGGAGTCCAGAGATTATTCAGCCCACCAGAGTCTCCATTATGGAAGTTTCCATACGAAGCCTTTAGTATAAATTCATAAAGTGAACCCTGGTCAACTCCACCAGGCTTCACAAACTCTGGAGAGACCATCACTCACCCCATCGGGAAGAGGAAGGGCCAAAGGCATCCTTAGCTAGACTAAAAATAAATAAATAAAAGCAAATGCACCATAATTCCCTGGCCAACATCCACCAATTTCTCTTCCTGGCTTAAGAGGGGCAGCAGATGATTGCCTGGGGCTCAGAAGCCACCTCTGTGGTACCAAGACTGAGTAGCCAAGCACTTAGGACCACCCCAGAGCAGTTACTGCCTCACTGATCTCTCAGCACACCCAGGGGCACATTTGCTTGCAGTTGTGCAAGACTAAAGCTGGAGTTCCACAGGATGAGAATATCTGCTCCCCAAGACCCTCCTTCTGCTCACCTGAGCCGCTGCACGAGGGATCCAGGAGGATGTATCTCACAGAGCTGTACTTGGGATCAGCAGGGTCTATGGCTAAGAAGTCTTGGTGTGCCAGCTGGTAGCAGGTGGCCCCCGCCCTCACCAGCATGGTGCTCATTGTAGCCAGGCGCTTTGCATCCAGGTCAAAGGCAAAGATCTGCCTGTGCATTGAGAGTATGAAATGTGCCGTGAGTGTTCACAGCCAGAAAGTCAGAAAGAGAGAGAAGAAACACAGCAAGCATGTCAGGGAGGGCAGAGTCCTCTTCCAGAGAATTTGACACTCCTCACCCCCACCCTGCAAACCCCAGCCCAGTCTCCCCCTCCCACTGACTGAGCTTAGCCAATCATAACTGTCACTATGGCCAGCAGGACCCACCCCTGTCAAACTGGATGAAGCAGAGCCTATTCTCTCTACTGCTCCAGGTCCTCTAAGTGGCACCATTGGCCATAAAAGGCAAGGTAAACCCTGGGAGCTAGAAGGTTGGTGGGGAGAGGAGAGACAGGCACACAGGACTTACTGCCTCTCTCGAAACTCACTAAGGTCTAAGCCTAGAGTGAGATGGGGCAGTGCAGCCTTAGGGCTACAGGGTGCATCTCTCCCCCCAAGTGCCAATTGCCCCAGCTGGCTCCCCAGAGATCCCTCTTACCACTGAGGATCTACTTGGCTTCCCTGTACTTACCCTTTGTTCTTCAGGATAGCAGCAACCTGACTAGTTTTGTTGCCGGGGGCAGCACAAGCATCGATGATGTGGGACCCCGGCAGGGGGTTCAAGAGGAAAGCAGGCAGGCAGCTGGCCTACAAGAGGAGCCAAATCAAAGTGGAACTTGAGACCCGCCTCTTCCAAACACTCCCTGGCCTCAGCAGGGGGTTCTCAGCAACCCACAAGCACATGTTAACCTGGCAGCCTATTCCCACCCACACCTAGTGAGACAAGCAGGCAGACCGAACAGCACCCAAAAGCTGGTGTCTCCTTTGTAGACAAAAGCCAGTAAGGGTACATTTACATTCTTGTCTTTTAAAGGGCACATCTGTCTCAAAGACGAGCATTCGCTGCATTGCATTCACCAGATTTCAGAAGCCCCACTAATGTGGTGAAAACAGAGTCAGCAACCAACATTTTTGTGATCTGATTTGGTATAAGGCAGAGTCCAATGTCCATGGAAACACAAGTCCTGAAGGAACCCTGAAGCCACAGTTAGAAGAAAGCAGAAGTCTGTTTCAGGAACCCAGCACTTCCAGGGGCAACAGGTAGGAGGTTGCTGGGGCGAAAATGACCCTCCCCCACTTTCCTGTGCCACAGCTGGAGAATGCCACCCTTACCTTGTCCTGAAGAATTATGTGCCCAGCTGCATAAAGCTGGTTCTCATGGAGGTCTGTCTGTGGAGCAAAGATGAGCAGCTCAGGAAGGTGGGGATCCAGCAGGAATTTCTTCCCGGACAAGGAGCTCACATCCTCCAAGCTGAAGGGAAATACAATGGGATGTGGAATTAAGCTTCATTCCACGTCCCCAACACCCACACAGCCCAGAGCCAGCTAGCTGTGCCCTCCCAAGGCAGGGAATCCATGCCAGAGAGAATCTGCCCACTAATGGAAAAAGCTCTTCCCCCTCCTCCAATTGGAAGGCTTTCAACTATCTGGAAGAGATCTGAGTAGGAACAGCAAGCAAATCTAGCCACGGTTTTGAGCCCATTGCTGGCTAGCAGGTGGACACCCTGAAAGTACTAGCCTCTCCCAAGATCACGCAGGGTCTGAGCAGGAGGGCAGGAATGTCAAGCTCACCTGGCTGCTTTACCCAGGTAAGAGTAGCCCTGGCGCTTGAAGTAGTCAACAACGTCACTCACACACGTCTTTAAGGTGTTCACTCGGACGTATCGCGGCACTCGAGGGGCTGGAAACAAACAAGGAACTTGGGATACTGAGTTCTCAAACTGAGATGCTGGTCTTCCTTCATCATCAACTATGAAGACTCCGCCCCCCTTCCACCCCTGTAGCCAGTCTTGAGGTGTAGAGACAGCAGTGATTCTGCAGTCTAAAAATTCTCCTAAGTAAATAAAACTTGATAGACCAGGAGTCTCATTTTGCACCACCAGGATATGCACTTATCTAGGCTGCAGAGCTGCTCACTCTCAACACCTGCTTCCCTGTCTCTCTGCCCCACTTCAAAGCACCTTTCCCTGGGAGTCAGCCCAAGTCAGAGCCTGTGCATTTTCTCCCAAGAACAGCATTATGTTTGGGGAGATTCTGGAGAATATGCATTTTGGCAGCCATGAAATATTAAGATAGGTTCTTCCAGTGCAGTAGCCTAGATATTGCCAAGGCACCTCACGTCCAGCCACCTACCTTGGCCAGCCCCTCCTGCCGCCATCGGTGGCAGCAGATCTTCATTGCGGCTCACTTTCTTCTGGACTTTCAAGCGGGCAAGTTCGGCCTGCAGACGGGCACGATGCTTCAGCACCAGGACCTTGCCATGCCCGCCACCACGCAGGCCCTTGCCAAAGAGCAAGTCATACACCAACACCTGAAAAGGAAGGAGAGGGACACCAGTGGGCGACAGCATGGGGTACTTGTTCTGGGCATGGGGGAGCCCAGGGGCTGTGGCTGCAACCGCCCCTCATACTCACCTTTGCCAGGTGCGGCTGCAGCTTCTTCTCAGCACGGAGCAAGCCAGCAGCCTCCAGTATAGAATCCAGCACAGGAGAATAGCGAAGGGTCTCTGAAACGAGGGCACAGAGCAGCCGGGGATTCTGGAAGAGGACAGGGATCATTGTCGCAAATGGAGCAAAGACTATCCGTGTTTTACAGCTAAGTGGGCACTTTACTCCAACCTCCCCCATGTTGTTGCTTCCAAGGTGCTTTGGACTACACCTCCCATCAGCCCCATGGCCATCCTTAGTCCCTGCTGGCTGGTACTGATGGAAAACACAGTCCAAAACACTTGAAAGATGCCAACTTGGGAGTGGGGCTACTTTACTTGCTGCTATGAGCACTTGGTTTAATTCAAGGTGCCATTTGCCTTTTTTTAAAGCTTGCTGCTCTTTATCTGTTCAACTCACCTGAGCATTTAAAAAGACTGCCAGAAAAACCCTGAAGAGTCACTGCTGCCAGTGTAGACTAGAAAATACTGTGTTAGGTGCATCAATGAACACCTGGATAGCTGAGCTAGTGGAGCATAGGATTCTTAATCTCAGGGTTGTGGGACTCTTATGGTCTCTTCTAACTCCAGGAATGGCCTGGCTTGATATAACAAAGTGGCTTTATATCCTCCTATAAAATACACCTGCTGGATCAGAGCAAAGCGGGTCCATTCCCCTGCCCCATCAGGCTGCTTCCCCACAGTGGCCAATCTGATGTAGGACCTGAGGATGACGCCCCCTTCTCTGACGTCATCCACTCGCTATTGACATCCCAAGATAAGACAGCCCCCGCAGGTGGCGATTCCATTTCCACCATCGCAGTCGGCAGCAGCCTCCGACCCT
Source organism: Podarcis filfolensis (assembly GCF_964270895.1). Taxonomy (NCBI): domain Eukaryota; kingdom Metazoa; phylum Chordata; class Lepidosauria; order Squamata; family Lacertidae; genus Podarcis; species Podarcis filfolensis. Next base: position 15,796,869 of record NC_139618.1, on the reverse strand, counting down.
GCCATAAATCTGTCTGACACCGTTTTGTAGAGGCCCCTCCTTTCGCCAAGCTTGCCACTCCAATTTATGCAAATACATGCAAATGTTTATTTCTACTCGCCTGGAATCGGCTCCCGTAGACCAGGGTCTTGAGGGCACCCTCCCGGCGCTCCAGTCCGGCCAGGACCGAGGCAGCCGCGCTGTACAAACCGGGCCCCACGGCGGAGCCACTCTTCCGCCCGCGTTCCCGCATGGCGCCAAGCTCTGAACGCGCATGCGCCGGGAAAGGGAGCCGCGCATGCTCGCGGGTGGATTAGCGGAGATCTCGTAGAGCTGCGAATGTTAGACGTTCGTTGCTCGACGAGTTTCCGGGTTCGATGTGGGATTCTTCACAGCCTCCAGTGCTTCCCAAAAAAATCGTCGGAGAGAAATCAAAGGCTTCGACAGCACGCCGGCTTCAAGCTCTACATCCCAATGCAGAACGATACGCAGTGTAACGCAATGGCACGTGTCTACTTGGAATAACAGGGCTCCATTGAGTTCAGTGGCTCTTACTCCCAGGGAAGTATGTGTAGGGCTGCAGCCTGAAAAGACTTGTACTGTATACCGCTTTCAGCCTCAAAAGGCTCAATAAGTGGCTCAATTATATAATCAGATTTCTTATCTGTGCCCCCGCCTTTACCATCAGGCCGCACATAGTTATAAGACAGGACCATAAAGCAAGAAAAGTGCAAAAACGATTATAAACAGTTCTATAGGTAGAACAATTGAGAACAATTCTGTGTATAAAAACTATTCCAACGGTGACAAAAAAAGTCTCAAATAAAACCAGGCACAGGACTTGAAATTGCCCGCTCCCTTCCTAGGGAAGCAGGATGATCCAGGCAAAGATGCAGCAGGCTGCCCCTCTCAAACAAGATTTTGGGGTTGAGCAACTGGAAGTCCCCCAGGCCCCTGCAGGAAGGAACTTGTCCCTTGGTGGGAATTGCTGACAGAGAGCAGCTCTCCTTAAGGTCCTCTGACCCCACTGCACACACATCTGTCAAAGGCAGAGCCAGTCCTGGCACAAGGCCCCCTTTCAAAGGGTCAGCACAACCAGGACCCTCAGCAGATAGCTGAGATTAAACTCTTTTTGAGGCAAGTTTCACCTTGAAAAACGCCCAACAGAGACAGAGACCTAGCTAGCTCCCACCAAACAGGGACCAGCCTAACACCTCTTGCTCCCCCTCCCATTACTCCCTCGTTTTCTTTTTGCAATTTGGGTGGCCATCAAGGAAACTTGGGGTTCACTGAACCCCGAGAGGCCAGCAAGGCTGCTTTTGTACAACTTTATTTCTCTTCTCAGGAACATCAACATTGGAGACTTCAAGTCTACCCTGCAACAATAAGGCTGGAAAAAAGTAATGTCTGAGCCAGAAGTCTTATCTGTTGCCAGTTAGCGGGTAACCGTAAAGAAGTCTTTAGCGCCTGATGGACAAATAAATGAGTGCCAGGCGTGGCCAGGCCAGGGTGTGTGGGGAGGAGAGCAAACGTTTTGCAAGGTGAACATTCAAGGTAAATGTGCAGACGCATGAATGCGTGGGTGTGCTGCTGACCTCTGATGTTCACAGTAACTGACTGGTGTGGCTCGCAGTTCCCACTTGGGAGACACATGGATTGATTTGAGGGGAGAGAAGTAGTTGACTCTTTGCGGACAGGAGCATTTCCCCAAAAGGAAGGGTCTCTGAATCCCAAGCATTGGTGTTTTCTAAGCCCTGTGATTACAGGTGAAGGGCAAGTGAGCCAGGAAGGTGGAAAGCAAAAGGCAACTGAGCTGTGGAAGGTAAGGATGCTCTCCTTGGTCAACACAGGTTGGCAGCAATGGCTTGCCAGGGCTTCAGATGGGGCTGCTCCTTGTCCTACCTGGAGATGCCAATGGGGATTGAACCAGGGACAGGTACTCTGCCACTGAGCAAAGGTCCTTCCCCAAGGTTGATGGGAGTCATCAGAGACCCACCAACTCTGGAGGTCCACCACGGGTTCACCATCTCTGCACTTAAGGGGGTTATGATTCTGCTGTCACTCTTGCTTCCTCAACATCTTTTAACTGTCCCTCTTCCACCACTGAAGAAAACACACACTATTCCCCTCTCAGCTCTGTAATGCCCTTCCCAAGCAAATTTGTTGCATCTCCTTAAAAGAGTCAGAGAGCCCTGTAGCATTGCTGCCTGAAGGCTGGTGCCCCTGGGACTGCAGAGCACTTCTGATGTCTTCGAGCAAAGGAGACAGGTGCTGATCTCCTGGTAAGTATGGAATGACAGTTACCTGGATGATGACCTTCCTTTCTCCCTGTTTTCATGACTCAGGAGCAAATACATTTCCCCCAGTCCCAGCCTTGTTATTTTGCTTTTCGTGTGCTCAGGGGCACTCTTACTTCTCCCTAAGATTGCATTGCTTCTTTACTTGTCATCTTATCGGTTCTTGTTCATTGCAGGAGGTCTGTTAATCAGGAGGAACAAGAATTGCTCTCATTTCCCCTTGCCCCCCACAACTGGAGTTTCCCACGACAGGGTGCTGGGCTTCCAGGACTAGGTTAAGAAAAGAAACTGGTGGGCAAAATGGCCAGGAAGATGAGTATCGACCAGCTGGAAGACCAGCTGCTCTGCCCCATTTGCCTGGAAGTCTTCAAAGAGCCCCTGATGCTCCAGTGTGGGCATTCATACTGCAAGATCTGCGTGGTCGCGCTTTCAGTTGACCTGGAGAGCCAGTTCCTTTGCCCAGTGTGCCGGAAGGCTGTGGACTGCACCAGTTCCCCACCCAACGTCAACCTGGCTCGTATCATTGAGGCGCTGCATGCTGCAGGCAGCTCAGATCCCAATGAAGAGTCCTGCCCTAATCACCACAACCCCCTCAGCCTCTTCTGTGAGCAAGACCAGGAGGTGATCTGTGGTCTCTGTGGCACCATCGGCACCCATCAGCACCATAAGGTCACCCCCATCTCGACCATCTACAGCCGGATGAAGGTAAGTGCTTGGATGGTGTGGGGGGAGTGACGTGGGGGGCTTAGGCAGAAGGTGGATCCTGAACAGATTCCTGGTGGACCACCAAATGCCTGCTGGTTGCCAATTTAGGTGGACCTTGGTCTGATTGAGCAAGGCAGCTTTCAATGTCTTAAGTTTTTATTAAAAAGAAGAAGAAGGGGAAGGGCTGTAGTTCAGTGGTAGAGCATCTACATTCCTTGGTGAAAGGTAGCTCCATCTCTTCTCTGGTCTAATATGGGGAAGGGCCATAGTGCCCCTGCCTTGCATGCTGAAGGTTTCAGCAACATGGCTATTTGTTTGGGGGTCTAGAGCAGCCTCCCCCAGCCTGGTGCTTCGTGTTGTGCTTTGGGCGCAGGTGTGTTCTGAAAAGGGGGTGTGGGGAATCACGTGTAGATCAGGTGCCTGTGATCAAGGGCAGCTAGGGGAAGCAATGAGCCACAAGGTTTGCCTTGAGGCAAACAATGAGCCTTGGAAATGGGAATGGAAAAGCAAAGCAAGGCTGTCCCTGCTCCTTTGAGTGTGCCTGTTACTAGGTAGGACAGAGATAAGCCAGAAGTGGTCAAATCTCTCCTGCCCACAAATGGGTGTATCTGACTCCCAGCGGATCTGGTGCTAGCATATGCCTATGCTAACAATGAGCTTGTGAATTGAAAGCCCTGACCTTGACCCCTGGTCTGACTCCACTTCCCAGATATCTGAACAGGGCAGGGGTGGGTGGGTGTGGGTGGGTGTGAGGAAAGCCTCTTCCCTGCCTGAGGAGACCCCCAAGAGCTTCTTTTGCCAAAGAAGGCAATTCTGGCCTAGGTGGATCAAAGGTCTGACCCAGCAGAAGGCAGCTTACGTGTATCATTTCCATATCTGAGTTTCTTTTTCCCTCGTACCTGGGGTGGGGGCTCCAGATGGTTGTAAGGGATGTATGGCCTAGAATCCCATCTTAAACATAGGAGACATAGGAGACGGCATTATTCTGAGGCTCAGAGCATTGGTCTAAGTTTAGTATTGCCCACCCCAGGGCTGGGAGGTTTTTTCAGTCTTCTAGGCAACCTTCTGAGGGGGCCAGGTGCTAGGTTGGTGGGTGGGGCCAGAGGCAAAAGTGGGCCGGGCAATGAATGTAAAAGTTACCTTGGCACTGTAGCCATGTTTCTACATGCAGTCACATGCCCCTCTCTGTCCTCTGTCCATGACCAAAAGGTGTTAGTCAAGTTCAAGGACATATTTCCAGCCAGGCAAAAACACTCAAGGTGCAAAGCAGAGCCAGGAGGTAAATAGCCTAGGAAGAAGGGGTGGGGCTTGGGAAGAGTTCCAAGGCCCAGGTGAGGTTCCTCACTCCTGGCACACACTGACTAGCAGCAGCTCTCCAGGGTTTTAGCCAGGGAATATTTCCCAGTCCTACTAGGAGATGTTGCCAGGGCTTGATCCAGGGACTTCTGCAAGCAAAGCAGCTGTTCTGACCCCACTTACCTAGAACCGTTCCCCTTTACGTCAGCTGGACACTGTTGGAAACGTAACGGCAAGCTGGACTCCCCTTGGCCTGATCCACTAAAGCTGTTTCTGTTTCCTCAGGAGAAGCTCTCTGCGTGGATGACAGAGGTGCAGAAGCAGAAGGGGAGCTTGGATGAGCACGTCAGCAGGCTGATGAACAACAAGACGCGCATTGCGGTGTGTCCAGGGAATCAGACTATAGGTTGGGTCCAGGGAGCTAACTGCGTTCAGCACTGGGAACTGAGTTGTGAAAGTTAACATCCAGTTTCCAAAATGTTCAGGTTTCATTTCAAAATTAGATTTAAAAAACAAAACAAAACCTTAAATCTGAACCTTAACTCATACTACTGAATGATTTTAAATATAATTTGATACCTCCTATATCCAGCAGAATCTTCAGTGATGAATGTTAAAATGCAAACTTCTTAATCTTGCTGCCAAGGACACAGGGTCAAGCCAACTTGAAATGCAAGCTTTGCCGCCAGCTTCTCCTACCAAAGAGCGCTGTGGCAGGCAGCCTCTTGGAAACAGCCCCAGAAGGCAGTTGCCAGAATTAAACCCATGCACACCTCAACTCAAATTAAGCCACGCCTCATTCTAGTGTTAGTTGTGTTTTTGAATTCCCCCTCAGAACGAGTCCGATGTCTTCAAATGGGTGGTCCGGAAGCAGTTCCAGGAACTGCACAGGTACATCGATGAGGAGAAGGCTAGGTTCCTGGGGCGGATTGAGAGGGAGGCAGGCCAACTTATCGCCTCCATTGAAGTCCAGGTGAATCAGACGACAGACATCTTGCAGAAGCTGAAGGAGCTGGAGAATTCCCTGGAGAAACTCAACAACGAAAGCCAGTTGGATTTCATAAGGGTATGTCTGCCTGCCTGGTGCTGTCTGAGGCAAAAAATCCAAATGGCCAACAACACCTTGTCTCTACCACACACTGATTCACATAGGGGAAGGTTCAACTTGAGGGTTTGGGGGTATAGAGGAGGGCTATAGGAGCTGTGGGGTCCCTAAAAGCAGGGGTGCTCTATACCCCAATTCAATTTGCCCACATTTTCCACACCTTTCCCTGTGTCCTGCCTCTAAGCCTAAGGTTCTGTTATAGATGCTGTAGCAGCATAAGCTCACTAAGGCTTTCTTCATTTCTTGTTTTACAGAAATACAGATCTCTTCCCTCCAGGTATGTTGAAAGGGGAGGGGAGGAGAGAGAGAAAGTGTGTGTATGTGTTGCACTGTGGAGTCAGGCCATGCTCCATGATCTCTCAGGGGGTCCATGGAATGGGCCAATGGTCAAAAAGTGACAAGGGATCCGATGCATGTCAATCATAGTCTCCCCAACCTCCACTCACCCCAAGATGCAACACGTATTCATTATCTTCCTCCCAGAGCAATTATTTAATGCAGCTTTCACAAACCTGGTGCCCACCTGTTGCTCTGAACCACAACTCCCAGCTGTGCTGTCTGGGGCTGAAGGGAATTGTAGTCCACAACCACTGAGCTATGCCCTCCTACTTTCCTGCAAATATGAAGGAGCCACTGCAGATCTTCAAGGTCAGAGTGCTTCCTCAGCAGCATCACACCAACAATTAAATTGGGGCCAGGTAGTTGGAAAGCTGTAGCAGATGATTAAGACTCAAGTCTTCATTTTGAGAAAATCATGATGAAAAGCAATGTGCTGCCCTGCTCCTCCAGGTCTGAGCTCCCCCGCCAGCATCTGGCTGATGGTATGTTCAGCGCAGTCTCCTTTAAGCCTGACTTCCACCAAGATGACATCAAGATGATGGTGTGGAAGAGACTACTACGCAAAGTCCTCCCAGGTACAGCCTCTGTTGGAGAGGAAGCCAACAGGCTCCTTAGAGGTCTTAAAGCAGCCTTCCTCAAACTGGTGCTCTCCAGGCTCTGTGGACAACAACTCCACAGAGCCATTGTATTGCATTTATAAACAGGTTTTTAAACAGCTTTAAGCGGTGCACAATATTTCTGCTCATATAATAAAAATGTATGTGTCATCACACTGCAGTTCACTTGTCCCCAGACAGGTGACACTGCAAACTAGAGTGTTACAACAAGCTGGGCTCTCAGAGCTGCTGGGCCATCGCAGCAGCATCAGAGGGTGTTGTTGTTGTTGTTTAGTCGTTTAGTCATGTCCGACTCTTCATGACCCCATGGACCAGAGCACGCCAGGCACTTCTGTCTTCCACTGCCTCCCGCAGTTTGGTCAGACTCATGTTTGTAGCTTCGAAGACACTATCCAACTATCTCGTCCTCTGTCGTCCCCTTCTCCTTGTGCCCTCCATCTAGTCCAATGCTGTAAAGAAAAATATTGCATCAGAGGGTGAGGAGGACATAAATGAAGATGGAAGTGGGCAGTTGGGCAGCCCAGAGCAGAGCAGAGCAGCAGGCAGGTGGTCCAAGTAAGCTGTGAAGGTTTGTTGAGTCTAAGGGGAGGCGGTGGGTGGCTTTGGCAAGGTAAAAAGGGAGGAGGTAGCTTTAGTGAAGAGTAAAGGGATGGGTGGGTTCCTTGTCATTGTAAAATGAATTATATTTACCTGTAAAAGGTGGATTGACCCCTGCTCAGGATCCCTCCTGATTTTCACCCCTTTTCTTAGCTCCAGAGATGCTGAAACTGGACCCAGTGAGTGCGCACCCCATCCTGGAGCTGTCCAAGGGAAACACCATGGTCCAGTGTGGGGTGTTCTTCCAGAGGCGAGGCAGCAACCCTGACCGCTTCGACTACAGCAACTGCATCCTGGGTAACAAGGGCTTCTCCTGGGGGAGGCACTACTGGGAGGTGATTGTGGGCCTCAAGAGCCACTGGCGTTTGGGCATCGTCAAAGCCACGGTCAGCCGCAAGGGCAAGCTGAACAAGAGCCCTGAGCATGGGGTGTGGCTAATCGGCCTGAAGGAGGGCAAGGTCTATGAGGCCTTCAACAACCCACGCGTGGTGCTGCCGCTCTCAGCCCGCCCCCAGCGCATCGGGGTCTACTTGCACTACGAGAAGGGTGAGCTGACCTTCTACAATGCCGACAGCCCTGACGAACTGGTACCAATTTACACTTTTCAAGCAGAGTTCCAGGGCAAGCTGTACCCCATCCTGGACATGTGTTGGCATGAACGGGGCACCAACACGTTGCCCATTGTCCTGCCTACGCCCACCATGCTGCAGGTCCAAGAAGATGATGGCCTCAATGCCCAGGAGCCCACCAAGTTGTAAGTGGGCAGTTCCTGCCTGCTGAGCTGCAGAGTGAGTGCCATGTTGCTGCAACTGCAGGGGAGAAAGGCACTAGCCACAGACTGCTCTGCTCCAAAGCATGGCAAGCTCGACTAGAGAAACCCTGATCAAGGTGTAACTGGATTTGTATTCTCATAGGGGAACAGTCCCCACATATACAAGGTGGGCTCCAGAGGTTTGTTTGAGAACCTTTTGCCTTCAGCTCAGCTGAAGGAGTCAGAACATAGCTGGTTAATCAAGGAGCCAAGTTAAGCATCTCAAGAGCAAGTGAGAGAGACAGCTCAATACCTTTTGGTGCCTGCTTTGAAGAAACCCAGTGATCCCCCAAGGAGGAGAACTTCCTTTTTTGTAGACGGCATGGTCCATGGATCAGCTCAGTCATTCTCCCTGCTAACTGTCCTTGATGGCACTCTCAATCTGTTCAACCAACTCACCTTGCCTCTGGGCTGCCTCTAGGAAACATGTCAGTTAATTGATGCTTAAACTTCAAAGGCCCATTGCTTCCCTCTCTGCCTTTTAGTCTTCTTCACCAGGAAGTTTAAAGGCTAGATTTCATGCAGCTTCCTGACACATTGCTACAGTCGTCCTGCATTTGCCAATGCCATGGGGCCACATTAAAAAGGGGGGAAGATTAAAGGCTGAAACTGTCCTACCGATGTCTTTGAAAATGCTTTCCCATGATATCCCTTTGGTCTGCTGCAAATGCACTTTAGAGGTTGCACCAGAGCATTATGTTTAATCCGTTTTAAGGCACACTTTGCCAACATTGTGCCTTCAAGATTACTGGGCTAAAATGCCACAGCCAACTCAGCTCTATTATGCCAGTGTTGATGGGAGTACAGACATACTGGTCAGGACTGATGGCACTAGTTTGGGGAAGGCTGGTTATGGGTTGCTCTTAAGCAGGGGTGGAGAAGCTGTAGCCTTCCAGGTGTTTCCAGACCATAGCTCCCATCTTCTCCAGCCATTGGCCAGGCTTGCTGAGGCTGGTGGAAGCTGTAGTTCAGTAGCAATGGCAGCCCCATGGACAGCTTCCCTCTCTACCACTTCCTTGAGCACCTAAAAAGTGAGCTTTAGAAAGATTAAGAATTGACAGTCCCTACCTGCAGGCTGAAAGGAACACAAGGAAAGGAGCCTAGAAATGGAAGAGGACCATTGAAGCAGTGGTTCCATCCATCCATCCATCCAAGGAGTTTCAAGCAGCAAACATGAAGTTATCCAGATTTATTTTCCTCCTTTGTTTAGTAGACCCCCAAAAAGTTTACCCAAGGTGGCTGAATTGTCCAGTTGTTTTCATACTAGCTTTGCTTCCCATGCTTTTGTAATATATTCGATCAAGGGCTTTTTAAAATTTTGTATGTACCTAATTCTGCAGCCTCTAGGCAGTGTAGAAGGAGTAAACAAATATTCCTGTTGCAATTAAAGACGATTGTGACGCAGCCACGGCGCAACCCAATATAGTAGCAGAATGGGAAATCCATTTTTATTCATCCTTCGGAAATACAGTTATTGTCAGCCTCCTGAGCTACCAAAGAGTATCCACCACATGGTCCTTCCAGGTGGTGAGGGATCTCACAGGGAGCAAATCCCACTGCTGGAAATGTCTGCTTTCTACTTGCAGTTCTTGTGCTTGTGCTCGAGGTGGGAAGAAGTCACTGAATGCACCACCATCCATTCATGCTATACTTGGGTTGCTGATCCAAAGCTCGGCGGTTCGAATCCCCGTCACAGGGTGAACTCCCATTGCTCTGTCCCAGTTCCTGCCAACCTAGTAGTTCGAAAGCAGACCATAGATAAATAGGTACCGCTGTGGTGGGAAGATGAGATAAGTGCCACACACTATAGTCCCCTTTGACTGGACTTAACCATCCAGGGGTCCTTTACTTTTCACCTTTACCCTTTTACCTTACATGTTGTTGGATTTTGTTGTTATTGTTTTGGCGGCTAATTTTTTTATGATGACAAATGTTGGATTATGCAAACCGGTGTGCTTGTAAGCTATTTCAAGCTCCCCTGCCCCTCTTGCTGGACCAAAACGCATGAAATAAACGAAGTTTAAGAATTGTCATGGTTTTGTGTCATGGAGAAACTTTCTAAAAGATAGAACAGGGCAAAGTTTAAAATTTAAATCAAGGGGTAGCATCCAGTCTTAGTCACATTAGAGCAGGATTCAAAAGACATGGCTAACTTTGGCGCATTAAATTTCTTTGGGCTTACTCTTGCAAGTTAATTGGGAGTAAAAAAACAACAACAAAGCGGCACCCACAGGGTATCTAGCATTAACGCCATGCCGTTATTATTAACTCGAGCTTCCTCGCATTTAAAGCCGCTTCGGGAGCCCATTTTAGATGAAAAGCGGGTGTGTCGGTAAATAAAAAAAACTCTGAGGGTGAGGACTACATGCCCCATCGTGCACCACGCTCGCTCCCCCCCCCCCGCTCCACGGACGCTGCCGAGGGCACAGAATTGGCTCTGCCGCGGGGGCTGGGCGTGGCCTGGTTTGCGGCACGAGGCCTTGGAGGGGGCGTAGTCGAGAGGGGCGTACCGTGATTGGTCCGCGCGGTTTGGGCGGGAAGGCTGGGCCTCGCTGTGAGGATAAAAAAGGGCGACGGCGAGAGCAACAGTTGCAGGATGAAGCCGAGAGGCGGTGGCCAGGAGGAGAGCTGGCAGGCGGGGGACGGGAGCGGCGCGGGGGGCTTCATGGTGAGCGTTGGTGTCTCTGGGCATGAGCAGAGTTCCTCCTGACGCTCCCTCTACCCGAGAGGAGAACAACAAAGGGATGGAACCTCTTTCCTTCAGCTTCTGCCTTCCCCCTTCGAAGATAGAGCCCAACTGATTGCTGTGTCTGAGCATGCGAGGAGTACATTTTCCCCTCAAAAGGAAAAGAGAGAGAAAGAAAGGGAAATTCCTCTTTTACTGCCTCAACCAACCTTAGCAGCTCAGGGCAACCTGAGGGGAGGGACCTGCTGAAATGAAACAACAGCAATAGGTGATACCTGCATTGCAGGGGGTTGGACTCAATGACCTTTGGTAGTCCCTTTCAAGTGTAGGACTCAATGAAAAGCACAACTTTGCTGTGAAAGAGAGGACTAGTAAGAAGCAAAACAAACCAATGCAGCAAAATATCAGTACCCTAAGGACTGCCAAAGCCAGTGCAAATCAAGGTGTTCCTTAAAAAAAGGGGGGGAGCTTATGCTACTGTTCAAGTTGAATTATGAACAATAAATATATCTTTAGGCAGGTCTCTTAATATATAGTGTGCTGTATATATAGGTTTGCCTTTGGCAGTTTTGGCTAAATTTGAATTTATGTAAGAGTCCAAAACAGCCAAAGCTAGTTTACATAATATTTGCAAGTCTGCATTCATCATAAAGGAAATGATCTACAGCCTTCTGTCTCCAATTTCTTGGATCGGAGGTATAATAACATTCTGTGACACAAGTGAGGCCAAGGATGTCTCCCATTGGCTGTCACTTATATGAGCACTGTGAGCACTTGCTCACATTCTCCAGTTTCTGCCAGACTCATATTTGCAGGCATATATGTAATGGCCTCTGGCAACTGAGGAAAACAGTGGGCAAGTTCCAAAATCATAGGGAGATTTATGGGTGCTTCTGTTTTACTTATAACATTTTTATAGCTAATTGTAGAGGGGTAGTGCATGATTTAGGGATGCGGGTGGCGCTGTGGGTTAAACTACAGAGCCTAGAACTTGCCAATCGGAAGGTTGGTGGTTCGAATCCCCGCTACAGGGTGAGCTCCTGTTGTTCGGTTCCTGCTCCTGCCAACCTAGCAGTTCGAAAGCATGTCAAAGTGCAAGTAGATAAATAGGTACTGCTCCAGCGGGAAGGTAAACGTCGTTTCCGTGCGCTGCTCTGGTTCGCCAGAAGCGGCTTAGTCATGCTGGCCACATGACCCAGAAGCTGTCTGCAGACAAACGCCGGCTCCCTCGGCCAATAAAGCCGAGATGAGCGCCGCAACCCCAGAGTCGGTCACGACTGGACCTAATGGTCAGGGGTCTCTTTACCTTTACCTTAGTGCATGATTTACACTGTGAGGGTGTATTATTTTTCTGTTTTTTATATATCAGTCCATCAAATATGTCAGAATGCTCCATTGTTTATTCTAGGCTGTGGCTTTAAGCAATAGTTTCATTCATTAGGAAGTTGCCTTGTACTGAGTCAGAGTACTGCCAAGTGTTATCTAGGCTGGCTGATACTAGCTCTCCAGGGTTTCAGACTCGGAGGTCACTCCCCAACCCTGTCTGGAAGATCCTGTTGGGGATTGAACCTGGGAACTTCTACAGTGGTACCTCAGGTTAAGTACTTAATTCGTTTCGGAGGTCTGTACTTAACCTGAAACTGTTCTCAACCTGAAGCACCACTTTAGCTAATGGGGCCTCCTGCTGCTGCCGCACCGCCAGAGCACGATTTCTGTTCTCATCCTGAAGCAAAGTTCTTAACCCGAGGTACTATTTCTGGGTTAGCGGAGTCTGTAACCTGAAGCGTATGTAACCCGAGGTACCACTGTACAAGCAAAGCAGGTCCTCTGCCACTGAGCTTCGACCCGATTTAAAAAGACATTTGAAGAAATCCATATTAATAATACAACATTAATGCTAATAATACAACAGAAGCCTGTCTTGGCATTAAGCAGTCCATAAATAACATTTTGCTTTGCCATACCCTTGTTTCCAAAGTCTCCTTACCACCGGCTGGGTCAACGGATGCAGGATGTTACTGGAGACCATGGAGTGTTGAAAGAGATTATCCGTGCTGGCTCTGGTGAAACGGTGCCTCCTGATGCATCCATATTAGGTAAAAGAACCTTGTGCTGACAAGTCTATGGTTGTGGTGTTAAGCAGGCTTACCAAGGCATTGGGTAAGTCCCTCTAAATGCATAGTATTGCATTGAATAGCCACTTTCCCCTTTCCTGCTGTGGCCTGGATGTTAATCCCTCCTCTTGCCAAAAGCTGCCTTGTGGGACCAATAGGAGCTGGGGTGTGAGAATGTGGATCAGGACCATGTTGATGAAGGGGAAAGGATGAGCACTCTGCACCACATTTCTGTTGTTTAAATGAGAAAAAAACTAGACATGTTCATGCCTAGTTTGGTCTTTGCACAAATTAAAGTGGATTTTGTTCTTTTAACAAGTTAACTTGTCTTTTCAGTTGACATCGGCACCATCAAGTTTGACATTTGAATAGTGGTTTATACCACAAGTTATTGATTTCCATTAGCTCCCTTTATAACCCCCCAAGAAGCACTTTAATGTGTGATTTAATATGGACTATGTGGAAGGATTCCCTGTGCACTTTCCCTCACAAGCTAATTCTAGCAATGTTGAGGGTGGCTTTCTGAATCTGAATGTTAACATTTAAATAAGAGTGGTATTAGTACTTTAGCCAAGAATGGATTAAGTATTTAGCCAATGACCTAAAATCTCCATGGATGTACACTGTAGATTTTGTTTGTGGTTTCCATTTACCGTAATAAGCAACCCCAAACTCCCAGTTTGAAGTTGTTTTGTGCTTTTTAGCACCCAAGAGTATGGTGGAAGTAAGCAGGTACTCTTTTGTCATAAAGGTCCTTTAGACTTTAATGTAATATTCCCCAACTTGCTGCCCTTCAGGTGTTATGGACTACCATTCCTATCAGTCCCATGGGACCCAGGCAGCAGGTTGGGAAAGACTGTTTTGCTGTGAGTAGCTTCTAAGGCTACTGGGGAGCCCTTAGGTTTTTGCCTTCAGATTTTTAAATGAATGCAGGAAAATGTAGTTTGATGACTATTACAGAACCTGAAAAAGCTTGAGCAAATGCTACACCATTTTGCAATTTTTCCGTAATGGATGAAATTTATGTGCTCTCGGCAAGCTCCTGGGACAATACAGCATGGTTTATTGGAAACAAGGATTGCTAGTAGTTGTCTAGATTCAGGTAGGTAGCCGTGTTGGTCTGATGCAGTAAAAAAAAAATATATATATATATATATATATATATATATATATATAAAAATACAAAAATGGTCCAGTAGCACCTTAGAGACCAACTAAGTTTGTTTTTGGTATAAGCTTTCGTGTGCATTCACAGTTCTTCAGATGCACACATAGTAGTTGTCTGTTATGGATAAAAATAGAAACTATGTTCAACCTTCCTAACTGAAACTGATTTACTCTCCTCTAACTTTTAATTTTCTCAGTGAAATTTTCAGGTTACTTGGAACACATGGACAGACCCTTTGACACAAACTGCTACAGAAGGAATCATAGACTCATGAAACTTGGTGAAGGTAAGCCCAGAATGACCATGTGTCCTATGAGATAATAAAATAGTGTGCGTGCACTAGCACTTAAATATAAAAACTGGACTTGTTAGGTGCATTCATGCCTAGTTTCTATGATAGTAAGCAAACTATTTGGGATCCTTTAAGAGGGAGGCCAGGATAGCTCTCCAGATTTCATGCATCCAAAGATTTGATTTTTCTGGGGGCCTGAGTTGGGGCCAAATTGTCCTGGGTCAGGCCCAATCTGAATCGTACCTTGGATCAAGGATGATGTCTTCCGCTATGACTTAGTACTGCAGTACATACATTTGAGAAATAAACCTTGCTCTTTTTTGCATTCCCAGACATCACTCTTGGAGGAATGGAGATTGGTCTACTGACAATGAAGAAAGGAGAGCTGGCAAGATTTTTGTTCAAGCCAAGTTACGCTTTTGGAGCTGCGGGCTGCCCTCCTTTGATCCCTCCCAATGCCACAGTCTTGTTTGAGATTGAGCTTCTGGACTTTCTGGACTCAGCAGAATCTGACCAGTTCTTTAATCTGACTCCTGTAAGTTTGCTAGTTTTTCTTTATTTTTATTAAGAGATTTCTGTACCACCCTTCACCAAAGATGGTTACCAAGCAGTTTTTAAAAGATACTATAAAGCACCATACAACTCACTGGAGATTAGAAAGACAAAGGCCAGAATGGGGAGTGAGCTAGAAGCTAGGCTCCAAGCTGGGAGATGGAGCTATGCCTGATTACTATTTGAATCAAAGGCTGTGACTGAGAGAAGCAAAACTTCAAGGGTGTTATTGCTGTGAACCCCTCCATTGTAGGCTCAGATTGTATATATGTATAAATAAACCATATATCATACAGACACCACATTCTCAGCTGTCCCTCATTCTGAAGAAACCTGGAATACCTGGAATATTGCAGAACTCAGAGATTGGGACGGTGTGCAACATTGGGGTGGCATGCAGCAATACTAACCCCCATGACCAGATTGTGGCTTCTCTTCACAGGAGCAACAGGCCCAGTTTCCACTGCAGAAAGTGCTGAAGGTGGCTGAAACTGAGCGGGAATTTGGCAATTACCTCTTCCGACAGAAGCAGTTCATGGATGCCAGAGAAAGATACAAACGGGTAAGTAAAGCAAATGAGAAGGGTGGGGGCAAGTGAGTCACAAGTAATGCAAAGGGGAAATTTATGGTAATTTGGGCCTTTTGCAATTATTTTCCATTCCCCATCATGCTAGTATTTGTACCTTGGTAGTCCTTTCTGGTCAAGCAAAGGGCAGGGCTGGTCTCCAGAAGTCAGAGAACTTCTTTAGGTCAGCCTTCACCAGTCTGGTACCCTCCAGAGCTTTTGGGCTACAGCTCCCATCAGCCCTGGCCAGCACACTTAACTTTGCATATTATACTTACTTACTTACTCCCTCCTTCACCCTGCTTCCTTTGTTAGCTGGCCAAGACAGAGTGTGCTGAATGGGCTGGTGGGAGTTGTAGCTCAAAACATCTGGAGGACTGCCAGATTGATGAAGGCTGCTGTAATGTGTTGCCCCCAAAATGTGAGATGGGAATTGATCACCTCCTGGAATTATTTTGAAATGTAAAATGAGAAAGGAGTGGGTGATCTGATGGAAGAGAATGTTTAGTTGAACAGTTTAAAAGCACTATATTGTCACTTAACCACCTTAATTGTTCATTGTAATCTTATTTCATGCTTTCCCATCAGAGTTGCTTTAGATTCCTAAAGCAAAAAATACAGTTTTGCCCATATTTTTTTTCAAAATCTACAATGTAAATATGTAACTGGCCCTCAAATGAGAGAATACTTTTGCTTGATAGTGTTTTTCTTACGTGGAAATGTTTGTCTCCTAAGTCAATATCCACACAGCCCAATGTGTACAACAATCAATCTAAGTTTTGTGTAAGACTATAAAATGACAGCACTTGTTTGCGATCCCTGATTAGGCCTCTTCGCTGCTGCACCGTGTGAATGCTGAAGAAGCTGAGCAAGTCAAAGTTGATGCTGCCAAGATTCTGGTCTTCCTGAACTTGTCTTTTACTTACCTGAAACTGGAGCAGCCCACTCGGGCCCTTGCCTACGGAGAGAAGGCCTTGAAGCTGGATGAGAAGAATGCCAAAGCACTCTTCAGGTGTGCTCAGGTGAGGAGGAGGAGCAGCTGTGGACTTAGTCTTCCAGGTTTCAAATGCCTGATGGGGGGGGGGGCAATAAAAATAATGGATGAGAGCACCTCAACCTGGAAGAAACCCTGGAGGCCACTTAGTCTAATGTGGAGGAGATGCAGGTGGCCATCTAGCCTTTGCAAGCACTTTCTGCGGCAAAATCTTTTCCACTTTCAAACACCTCTGCAACTCCTTCCCTTGAACGTTTTGTTTATCATTGCCAGGCTGAGCACAGTATCCCTTGCAGCATAAGACTGTGGCACACCTCCCACTCAAAACTCTACTTGATCTCCCTTCTACTTGCAACATTCAATCTATGGGATGGCAGCCAGGATTTTTTTAGGGTGGTTGATTCAACAAGTTTTAAGTTTCCAGGTGCACATCTGACCATGCACAGCTTTTCCTTTCCTGGGCTTTCTGTACATTGCTAGTACTGGTGAGTTTTCTCTTTGCTAGTTGTTAACTTTGTGGCCATGCTGGGATTTCCACCCCCACCCCCACCCCGAGGAACAGCATACCAAATTAAAAAATAATAATGATTCTTTTGTCTACTAGGCATGTTTCTCTCTGGCAGAGTATGAGAGAGCTCGGGATTTTTTGGTGAAAGCTCAAAAACAGCAGCCCTTCAACCACTGCATTAACAATGAATTGAAAAAGCTGGCCAGGTGAGGGAGCTATTTCTTTACTGAAGTAGGATAATCAGTTAGCTGTGAGCTGCTTTCTCTGTATATAATTGTCCAGATTTATTCCTTGTGGTGTTGAAGCCTCTGTACTCTTATAATGTTTAAACTGTCTAGCAGATGGAGTAAGTGGGAGCACAGGAAGCTTTTAGGGGTATTGAATCCCAAACTCTGTAAACTGGTCAATGTCCTTGCAGTGGGGCAAGCCTCAGGTGCATGGGTACCACCCCCTTTCCACCTTTGGGAGCATCCTCAGGAGTTCTGTTTAATCCAGAAAAAAAGTGTGGTTATCAAAACCATGGCAGTGCTGTATGTAGAGTGTGAGGGAATAGAGTTCTCCTTCCTTGGCAGTACTGGGAAGGGAGAACAAGGCAATTCCCTGGCTCTCCTTGAATGAATGCCTTACGGAGGCAACTAGCTTTTGTGGCTTTGCCTTGCCTGTCCTTTGACAGGCAGCCTTTCCCTGTTCTGTTAGGAGAAGCTTGGGCCATGTTTATCCTTCACTTAAGATGGCTTTCTTCATTGGCAAAAGACTGGCAAAACCTCTGCTTGCTGAGGCCACCTGACCCTCTGCTCCCTCATTTGTGTGTTTCCTTTCCCTGGACTGGGAAGTGTACAGGCCATGAGGGGGAATTCCTTGGTCCTCAAAAGCTGCCCCCCTGAAACATGTTTGGAAATAGATCCCCAGCGGATCTGTGAGACTTGCGTGTCCTGAACACATGGATTTCTGGCAGTGTTTTAGTAAGAGCAGCTCTGGCTTCCATACTTGGCGGGTGTTCTGCATAGGTATAAACACTATTAAAATGTATTGTGGAATTTCATGCATAAAGCAAGATCTCTCAGCTGCTGAGCTGCTCTGTTCATGAATAACTGTAACTTAAGTTCAATCATATTGGCCATGTTCTACAGTTGAGACTAAATCCTGGGTTTGACTTTTGTTTGGCGAAGCCTTTGTTTCAGACATCATCAAAGCTGTGTACACAGTGAGCTATGCTGAAGGAGATGGGGGTTTTGAGCATTGAAATAAGGGCAAAAAGTGGCCAGATGCAGCTGCTGTGCCTGTGCTGGAACAGTTTGCCTCCTATTTCTGAGGAAGCACTTGAGTTCTGGGCAGGCTTCATTTCAAGACCTTGTTGTTTTTTAAACTCGGCTGGTGGACACCCTGTGATCATACAGTTTGCCCTGTTTTGCAGCTGTTACAGAAATTACATGCTGAAGGAGAAGGAAATGTGCTGCAGGATGTTTGGCCCCCTCAACTCTCCTTCAGCAGGAGAAGACCTGAAGGTAACAGGCTCTGAGCCTCTTCTGTTTCTCAGTTTCATCTTGGTGCTAAGCTCCCTCCTTGTGTTGCCTGAAGATCGTAGCAGGAGCGTGTATGAACAGCAAGACATTTAGTGGTAGGCAGGTGCCAAGGGAGTTGTCCTCTGAGACAACTGCACTTTGGAACTTGCTCTAGATTTTTGTAGGGCTTATGAGGCAGGACATGTCCTCTGCTACTCTCTCGCTTTTTCCACCCCTTGGATGTTGAGCAGAAATAGGACTGTTGCCGTGCACTGTATCTACCTCATCTTCCTACTACTTCCATAGCCCTTAACCACCCTGCCCAATTTTAGGGCAGCCGTTGCCAGCCTGGTGCCATCCAAAGATTTTGCACGACAACTCCCATCACCTCCAGCATCATACAATCATATTTGCTGATGCTGATGAGATTTGTAGTCCAAAGCATCAGGGATGGCATCAGGTTGTGGAGGCTATTTTATGTTACTGTTCTTGGTAGATCTTGGTAATGTCCTGAGCAGCTGCCTGTTCCTGCTACATAAAAATGCCAGTTCTCATGGTTTATTATAGCAGAATTCCACTGTAAACAGGATACATGGTTGGCTAGTCCCCTCACCCTGCCCTGAAATGAGAATGTCTGTAAGTGGATGGTAACTTAAGTAATAGCCCTGCCTCACTGACCTTTCTTCCTAGAACTATTGCAAACTGCTTCTCAGCTCCACTGCAAAAATACTCAACAGCTTCAAAATCGGCTTGCTGCATTGCATGTGCTGTTCAAGAAACACAAGCACAGAGTCCTCTGCACTCTTAAAATGAGATAGTCTTTTGAATCCTTGCCAATGATGGCATGAACCCCTTTTTAAGACTGTAACATCATGTAAATTTACCTATCAGTAGCAGCCCTTATATTGTGCCACTCAACAATGCAGGATAAAAAGTGACTTTCATTTATCAACAACCACCTCTGAAAATACAGTGATTTAGATAATGGTATTACAACAAAAAGCATCTGCATTTTTCACTGTCATTCCAGATTACATGGTTGGCTACCCTAGGTGAACAGAGCCTGCTTTCTGTTTTAGTCACTGTTTTAGCAGGTGATAGGATAAGTGTTCAGTGTTCATATTTGGTTGTTAAAAGCAGCTAGAGCAAAAGCTGAACAACTTTATTATGAACAGGTGGGTTAGGGTTGCAGAATGATGGAGTTCACTTAAAAACACGTATGTGTGTGATCTTAGAATGGGTTGGTAAAGATAAGATTATTTGAATTTGGAACATGGTTGCTAGTGTAATTAGGTTAGTTGTTCATGCAGATTTGTTGGCGAAAGCAGGAAATGTTTTTTCAGCAGAATGTCCTAGTAGCTGCCTGCTGTTCTGGTACCTGCAGGAGCATCCTTTCTTTGAAGCTGATCCAGCCCATCTTATCTGTGCAGCCCCTCGAGCCTCCTTTTTGATTGTGTAGCCACTGGGTGGGAATGAAAGAGACAAGACGATCAAATGCTACTCAGAATGGCTAAAGGGTTTCAGCTTGCCTACTTCTCTCTCTTTAATTAGCTCAGTGTAAAGACTTCTTTAGACATGGTGTATTCAAAGAGGATAACAGAAGATTCTTGGCTGAACTCTTGTTTGCTTCTGAATGGGATTTCTTTGTGACTTGTGATGTCAAGAGGAGGTGTGAAGCTGGCTGGGTGTTACATGATGGCACTTCAGTCACTTGCTATAGCAAGGTTCCTAAATGCTACACAATCTGTTTCTTTATGCACACCCACAGGCAGCAACACACTTGGCTTGTGAAACAGAGAATTGTAGGTTGCTGTGCCAGCCAGGAACCCAACGGACAAGAGCCAAATCAAGTAACTGAGGCTCTGGACCAATCTAGGTGTTACTTGCTACCACCTGCAAATGCACCCCAACATCCCTTTTTTAGGCTGCAAAGCAGTTGGGGGGGGGAGGTTGACTGAGAATGGAGGAGTAGTGATTGGAGAAGGGGGAAGCTATGCCTTTCCCCCATGGAGTTTCAGATATATATATATGTAAGTCGGTCCATACTAATATGGAAGCTATTGAAAGAGAGGAGTGGAAATACAGGGAGCTGAAAATGGTGGACTCTACTGAGCAAAGGAAAATGTGTTAACAGTGGCCCTTTGTGGTATGGATTAGGTGTAGATTTGGGGTATGGTACTTGTTTGTAGCTCATTGGGTGTGAAGGTTTAAAGGTTAACCCTTGGTTTCCTATCTCAAAATTAGTACCTGTTTTAAGATTTCTGACCATTCTAGCCATTACATTTCAATGATACAAGGGCTTGGGCCCTTGATAGCTCACTATCAATATAGGTCACTGTGTTATAATTGCTGTCATTTTTTAAAAGCGACCATGTCCTGACAAACTGAAATGCATGGGTTTTTTTGAGTCATGATATGCTGGTCATTTCAGAATCCATCTATGCAGAAGGAAGAAACTTTTCTATAATGAGAAGGGATCCCACTTCAGTACAGCCAACAACTGCCTTCTTGTTTTTGAAAATCCATATGGAAAAGACCTTCCTCATTCTGAGTTCTTGGAGCTGAGAAGATTATATGGTTGTTTAATATATAAAAGCACAATTTGTATGTACACTTTGCTAGTGGCATTCTACTGTCAAGTCTACTAAGAGACTTCTTTTGAAAAGAAGGTATTTGCTCAGCATTCTCTCATTGTTTTGAAGGAATTCCTTTCTCCTGTTAGCCAAACACAGGTAACAGATTACTCTGTTTGGATACAAATCAGTTTTCCTTAACTTCCCTCATTGCCCTGGACTCAGGCTGGTGAAAGTAGGCGGCCATGGTTTTTGCTTATCTGAGAAGATTGTTAGAAATGTTGTTTTCCTAGTTGTAGAAAATAAAACCCATTTCTGAGCTGAAAATGTCAGCATGGCTGGTGTCCATTCATTGTGGATGATGAGTGTCTGTAGATGGAAGCCACTGTTCCCCATTTGCCTTGGTAGTGCAACCAATTTGGGTGTTGCTGCCTAGCAAGGCATCATCATTACATTTCTGTATATGATTCTTAATGTTGATGCTCCGACCGATGTCCTACCAGAAAAAACCTATCTATCGTGTCTGTGGATTTGAGAACTTGTTTGGAGGATATGCCTGGCTCACTCAGGCGAAATGGAGGGCAATAGAACACCCTCTCTTC
Source organism: Podarcis filfolensis (assembly GCF_964270895.1). NCBI lineage: Eukaryota > Metazoa > Chordata > Lepidosauria > Squamata > Lacertidae > Podarcis > Podarcis filfolensis. The sequence continues at coordinate 15,775,567 of NC_139618.1, read as the reverse complement.
ACTGCAGAAAAGAAGCTTATTTTAAGATTGATGTTCTGTTTCCTTGGTGCAGAATTTGGATTACTTGATTGTGAATTTACTGTTTGGGCATTGTATTCAAATCCCTGCTAAATAACTCACTATGCCAGGTGCTTTTTTTGTGACAATGTTATATTCCTGCACTTTACTAGGAATAATAAACCTTCCTTGCATGTGTCACTGTGTGTGCAAGCTGAGCAAACAGATCCCTCTTCGTGCTGTGGTGGTGAGTGGGTTGCAGCCATACTGTGGCTCTGAAAAACTGTATAAACCAGCAGGTGGCGGCAGATCCTTTGATAACTTGCCTTAGCTATCCGTTTTATCTCTTTCTTTCCTCCACCTGCTTCATTTCAGTCAGGTTCTCTGTGCTCAAATCCAGGCACCCATTTTTTTCAGGGCATATTGGTCAAAACTCCCTTAACTGGAATGAATTGTGCAGATTTGACATAACTGAATATGTCTACCTTCGTTTTCCTGCTTCAGGTTGATTAGTTAATGGTATACTTTATTTTGAGGCACTGTGCTTTCATTTTGCAGCATGTAGAATTTGAGGTCTGGGTGGTTTTGTAGTTCCACCAAGGACCTCACTTCCTGCTCGTCCTCAGGGCTAAAAAGAGGCCAAAAGACCTCTCTTCCCCTATCTGAGCCAAACACACACACAACCTACGAGCTTTTCTCATCTAACTCCACCACTGTCAGCTCTACAAAGGTTCGAGGTTGTCAGTGGCGTAGCGTGGGGGGTGCAGGGGGGCCCGGCCGCACTGGGTGCAACATCTGGGGGTTAGGGTTAGGGGCGCAAATCCACGGGTTAGGGGGCGCGAATCCACGGGTTAGGGGGCGCAAATTACTTGCCTTGCCCCGGGTGCTGACAACCCATGCTACGCCACTGGAGGTTGTCTTAAATAACTCTGTCCATTTCCCCCTTTCTGCTTGTAATAATCTCCCAGAGCACCTCAGTGATGTGTTCTCCTCTTGCTGCAATATATCGAGCTCAGAACTTGCCTCCTTTTATTTTTGAAAGGTCTTGTCTTAGTTCTTTAAGTCCTCAGACCACTTGAGGTCACATAGGCCACACACACACACACACACACCATGTTGAACTTCTGGTGCTTACTGGATTCTTCTTTTAAAAACTCCAGCAGACTTTTAAATTGAATTCTGATTTTACAGTTTTAACTGCTTTCTAGCCTTTATTGTGTTGGGTCTCTTGTGCAACACTTAGAAATAGCTGTCATTAAACAGCACACAAATTGTTGGAAGTAAATGGAAAATAAATAAATAAAACCAAAATACATCACTGCATTCATGCACAATTTCCATTTCCCTCTCACTTGGCTGCCTCTTTATTTTATACTCTCTGCCCTGTACTGTGTCACTATTGATGCTGCATTAAAAAACAAGTTGGCAGCCTAGCATCCCTGCCTCCACCCTATGGCAGGACTTATCAGAGATCAGCCACCCTGCTTACAAGCTGGTAACTCCTACAGTCCTGTTAACTTTCTTCGCTATCTAGCATCTAAGAGGAAGCCCTGTGTATCAGGCCATCCAGTCCACAAGCAGTGGATAAAAGGTGTCCCTCAGCAACTGGTGTGTGTGTGTCCTTTAGCCAGTGTGACTTATGGCCATTAACAGACTTGCATGGCAGTCTGCCCTGCCTCTCTTTCCTCCATCCGCAGTATGGGGGATGTTTATTCCTAACTTTAAAGGGTGGTTGTGAGGATTAAAACTAGATGCCTGTGAGAACTTTGAGGATTGGAAGGTGCTGTCTGTGTAAATGTTAAGTACAACTAATTTACTAGATCTCGTCTTCCTCCTCTTCCATGAATTTGTCCGATTCAGTTTCAGAAGCACCAGCGGCCATCAAGGCCACCACTACATTTTGTGGCGGGGTAACATTTCATGTGTTTGCAAGGTAGCCTGTCATCCAGGGAAGCTTATACCATAATAATAATAAAAATTATCCCTAAAATTCTAAGGGTTGGTCTTTAAGATGCTTTGTTTCTGCTGCAACAGAGTAACACACACTCACACTCTGGAAATTATTCATTCTGAGCCAAGTTGAACCATACAGGGGAAGGGATTAAACAGAATACGTCAGTGGCCCAATTTAACACGGGGAGGGAAAGAGTACTTTCCTCACCCCAAACTAGAGTCCCCGCATTGAGGTGTCATTCTTCCGAATGGATCTTTCAAATCCATCTTCCACGCTTACTGTTCCCACCACCACCCCCCGAGCAGAATTGCATGGGTGCCTTTTCACAGCAAGGACTTCTCATCCTGCCTGACTGACAGCCTGTAGCAAAGGCGAATTAAGAAGTGCGGAGCAGGGCAACCTCCTCGTTATGGTTCCACTGCCATGTCTGGAGCTCAAAGCAGAGTCTGCTTGCTCTGTGGCGCCAGCAGAAGTGCTGCTCTGAAGCCTATGGCTGGCACCTTCAGCCTTCCTGAGTTGTTATTATTTTTTATTTCCTGGTTGGGGAGGGGGGGAGAGTGAGAAGAGGGGAAGATGTTGGTTCAAATGTTCTCCTATGGCTGCCCCTGAGTTTATGTTGGCAGTGGCTGGGGAACGGAGCTGATTTAACTGGCAGTTGTTGTTTTGTGGCCAGGGCATTATGAAAAGGTTTTCTGTCTTTCCCCTCCAAGGTTAATGCTGAATGTTTTCCTTCTTAATATACTGTTCGCTTCATTATTAGCTGAAAGAGACTCTCTTTATATATATTTTTTAAAAAATTAACTTCTCCCATTCCCCCCCCCCCAATATATATATATATAGAGAGAGAGAGAGAGAGTCCCTTCATGCTGTTGCGTACTGAGAGCCGGGAAGTCCTGTGGACAGGAAGTGAGAAACCTGATGGTTGGTGTGATTTATACAGAAATTCCTTTCTTCCCCAGTGAGCTGGAACAGTAGGCCGATGTGTCAGTTTGCGGCTGGCTGCCTGGCTGCAAGCGCCAACCATTGTTGCTCCTTTTGTCCTCCCGCCCCCATCTCCGGCAAGTGAGCCACTTCTGTTTAAAAGTGATGAATGAGGTGTTCTTCGAGCAGGGATTCAGGGGAGGCTCCTGAGGCAGCTTTACACCGCAGTGTCTTTATTCCCTTTGCCAGCTTCAGGCCTTCCCTTGTTCTTCCTCAGATGGGATCCTTCTTTTGAGCAGCAGCAGCAGCAGCAGGACAATAGGTAGCTGCTGCTCCTGTTGCTGACTTAGCCCCCTTTGGGGGCACAGATTCTCCCCCCCCCCCCTTCTCCGCTCTTGCTGATCATGCATGTCTCCAGGAAATCCCATGTGTGCTTCACCAAAATTACTCACCTACTTCATCTAGTTGGTGTTGGAGGCTTTCCCCTGCATCAGCAAAACTTAGGTGACACCAAATGTCCTGGAACCTTTTCTCATTAAAAAATTGTTCGAGAGAGAAAGAGATGGGGAAACTGACTTGTTCGCAGTATCTGTGGGGATTAGGTGGGGTGAAGCTCCATGGTGGAGCAAATGCGTGCATATGAAAGATCCTGGTTTCAATTCCCTAAATGAAAAAAAAAGTGAAGTCCTTTATCTAAGAAGACCTTGCAAGGGAGGTCCTTAAATTTACCCGAGAGGGTAGAGAGGAGAGGCTGAACTCAGCTTGGAAAGCTTATTTAAAGTGCATCAGCAGAGGGCTGATGAATGCATTTTAGTTTGTGGAAGTTGTAAGCATAATTCACAAATGCACATGTAGGCAGGAAGTGCTTGAGAAATGCATTCTCGGCACAAAACAGATTAAAACCGTTTCAGCAGAATGTGCTTTGGACTGGCAAATACAGTGGAACAGAGACAACATGGGGATGGCATTGTGTGTACAGCATCCCAAAAAGATGCCTATCTGCAGCCTTGAATGCACATTATCACACAATGTATACTCACTCACAGTCTCTAGCCTCAAGGCTTATTGTCTAAAAAAAGCATGACGCATAAGGCAAATGGGTTGGGGAGGGAGGAGGAAAATCCAGATCTGGGCACTGTTTCTTTAAATTAACAAAGTTATGGTAATGAGCAGCTAAAGCCAAAAGATTTCCAGAAGAGAAGGTGCCAAAAGTTGCTGGTCTTTCCACAGCACTGGTAGAGAGGCCCTGCAGTCCTCCTCCTCTTCTCCTGCAGCTCAGTGGAAAGGCTGCACCACATACTCAAAACCCATGGTACACAAATGTATGCTGTAAAATGCAAAGTTTTAAATGAATCAAAATACCCATTACAACATAGAAATGCTGGCATTAATGCTGTTAAAAGTTTCAGAAGAATTCCATAGATTCTGTGATCGTAGACTCACAGTTGCTGGAGCTGGTGGTGTCTGACCAGGAGCAAGACCTTGGAGTCACGAATAGCTCAGTGAAGATGTTGACCCATCATGTGACAGCTGTAAAAAAGGCATATTGCGTGCCAGGGATTGTTAGCAAAGGAATGGAAAATAAACTGCTGATATCATAATGCTGTCACAGAAAACGTGTGGTGCACTCGCTTTGGAATAGTGTCTACGGTTCTGCTTGCCTCACCTCTAAAAGGGTACTGTAGTGTTGGAAAAGGGCAACCGGAATGATCAAGAGGGTGGAAGGATTCCCCTACAAGGAAAGATTGCAGTCTTTGTGGCATTTTAGTTTAGAGAAAAGGCAAGTAAGAGGCAACATGATAGAAATGTATAAAAGTATGCATGGAATGCAGAAAGTGGATAGAGAAGAAAAGTTTTTCTCCCTATCATAACACTAGAACTTGGGAACATCCAAAGAAGCTGACTGAGGATTCAGAGCAGACCAATAATCCCCCCCCCCCAAATAGCCATAATGGCTAGAATCCTCATTTTCTTTTTTGAAAAAGAAAAATATGAGGAGCTTCACAATTCTAACTTTTGATGCTCTGGATTAGAACCAAACTTGTGGACATGTGGAAGAGGCGCATTGCTGGCTGTTGTTTTCCTGAAACTTACCTAGAAGGTCTGCAAACATAAAGTCACCAAGTCTTCCCCTGCTTCTGTGGTCTTAGTCCTGCTTTTTCTAACCAGTGTGCTCTCCATAGAGAGGATCAGATACTGTAGAAGGTCCGCTCTCTTGCACTATGTAATTTGTGTCTCTCACTTCCAAGCTGCTGGGCTTGTTAACTCTGCAAGGCCAGTTCCTACTTGTAGGCCCTTTATCCTTTCTGGAGGGTTGAATGGTTCAGTCCATGCAGCCTTTCCATTTCAGTTTAATGCCTCAAGGATGCTTACTTCAACAGGTCCCTTCTGCTAACTACCACTCTGACCCAACCCAACTCCATTTCCCCCCTACCTGCAAACAACAGCAAGGCAGACCTTGCTATCGGATCCTGCTTGCTTATGGCCCATCCTGGCAGCACACCTCAGCTTGGAGCTTTGAACTCTCGCAAGGTTTCTCCAGAGTAAACAGCTCACAGTGGCAACAGTCAAGCTGCTCTCCATCTCGTGGACTTATTCCAAAAGGGTAGCTGCGTTAGTCTGTTGCAGCAAAAACAAAAGAGTCTTCTGTCACCTTAAAGACTAACAAATTTATTTTGGCAAAGCTCTAGACCATGAAAACCTGTGCCATTAAAAATCTCATGGGCGTGTGGCTATTCCTGGCTCTTAACCCCGCTCAGAATGCAGCTGCAGAGGGTCCTCTTTCTCCAGGATCCTGTTGTTCTCAAACTGGGCAAAGTGGAGAAGGCCAGGAAAGGCATGAAGCCAGCCAGGTTCTTGGCAGTTCCAGGTCATGCTGTCTGTAGGCAATTACACCCACCTTCCTGCTCAAGTGCAGTGATGTTTCAGACGATGGGGGGCGGGAGCAGCAAATTCTTGCCTTTAAACAAAGGGTCAGGTGCATCTGAGCTGCAGCACACCTCTTCTCTGGATGAAAAAGGCCTCTCCCCACCTAGTTTGATAAAACAGAGTTGGAGGAATGCTGTATGTTTCTCCCCCCATCCTCTTCGCTCCCCCCCCCCATTACGGGATCCATTTGTTTTTCATGAGCTATATTTAGGTGGCACTGGCAGAACCCCCAAACTGCTGAGTCCTGTTAAATCAATATTTTTTTTCCTTAGAAGGCGGAGATCAGCATTACCAAGTAAATGGTAAATAATATTTTGGTTTAGCATAGCTGAAGGTTTTTCCACTGCAAATTCCCTCATGTCCAGCCATGGTAAATTATTCAGGTGGTAGTGGTGGTGGTTAAAGCGAAAAAGTTCCTCTGCATTTTTAGGGAAGTCAAATAAAATAATAAAGGGGTCTTTGAGAGTAGCTCTTCACCCAATGTTTGTAAAGAGATGTCACTTTGAGGTGTTTCCACTGAGGTGGCAACAGGAGGGTCCACCCAATGCCCAGAGACCTGGAGCTTCTTATGGACATTAAAGTAGCTTGTGGTGGCAAGAGCAATGCATTTCTCTCTCAAACTTTATCTGGATGTAGGAAACTTGAAAGTGGGGACAGGGACAGAAAGAGCCTGATGGAGAGGAAGACTCCCTCTTCCTCCCAGATAAGATCTGAATTGAATATCCTAGAAGAAATGGTTAAAACATTTGCTGCTACTTAGTTTAGAAAAAAACAGGTCATGGTAGATGTGTATAAAAGGATGGGAAAGTGAATAGAGATAGGCTTTTCTCCCTCTCTCATAATATGAAACTTCACACAGCACGTAGTTAAAACTATGGAATTTGATCCTTCAAAAAAGTAGCAATGATAAGCTTCTTGAGGCACAGCCGGAAACATGATGCTGAACTGGACTTTGTAGGTCTTTGGCCTGATCCAAGCAGCCAGGTCCTTTTTACATTCCTGCATTAAGCTGAGGTGCAGTGAGCACACATTGGCTCGAGACAGTGATTCTCTTTTTCCGTGCACTTCTTTCGGAAGGAGTATCTGTCTTTGTTCGTGGCAGGTGTATGCTCATTCCATTCTTTTTTCCTTCTCATTCTGTTTTATCGCTGAAAGGCGATCCAACTGCTTCTGCAGACTTCTGCTGTGCTTTAGAAGAAACTGCTGACACTGGTGGTGCTTATCATCTTTCTTTCCACTCTCTCAAAGCCTGGCTCTAGCTGCAGGAGAGCAGCTATTCAGGGTGGGATCTGGGAATACAGGGAAGTGAGAGCAGGTGACTTGCTGAATGCTGGAGAAGCTGAAACTTTGTCCCATCAAGCATCTCCCATTACAAAGTCCTTATTCCACTCCATTACACGGGTTCTGACCTGGCATCTGTTCTAGGGTGGCTAGAAGCTCAGGTTTAGCAATATTTCTCTTAATCTAAGGTAGCTGTTGGTTTTGCAAATTGCTCTGCTTTGATGCAGTTGTTTTGCTTGTTTGTTTATACAAATAATGTATCTGGCCTTTCTCCCTCTGAAAGGATACTTCCAGTGTAAGAACAAACACAAAAATAAAATTAACAGCAACCCTCCTTCATTTAATGCCAACACAATTCAAGTCTAAAGCAGGGGGAAGTCAGGGCTAGCAATTAATAAAATTAAAGAGCAACAGAAGAAAAGTTTCCTTTAAAGAGAATAACCTTCAAACACTGTCAGGAGCCGAGATGCTGGGAGTTGCAGGCCAACAGCATAGAAGGACCTGAGGTTGAAGAGCCCTGATAACTTCTGCAACACAGACAGGGCTCTGCGGCTGAGGAAGCCGTGTTGCATGTTGCCACAAACCACACAGAGCAACAGAACACACTAAAGGGCCACCACAGCTGCTCTTAAAGGATGCACAGATTCACATGGGAGGAGACGGTCCTTTGAAACTGATAAACAGCACATTGAATTGCACTTGCAAATGAACTTGCAGGCCGCACAGCTGATACTGCAAAGAGGTCAGGATTTTAGCAGCATAATTTGTCACCGGTTGAAGCTTCCAAGAGATTTTTAGGAACAGCCCCACACAGAGCATGCTTCAGCTCAAATCAAGACGCAGTTGATGCATTCAGGATCACGTCCTTTGTAAATCGCAAGTGAAACTGAGCAGTGTAGCAGTCAAATACTAGTGTAAGGTTTTTCCTTCCCCGCTCCCCTCCTCTCTTGCCATATTTTCACTATGGCTGGGGCAGCTCCCCAAAAAAGGGCTGCGCCACCCCGGGTAGGTGACACTAGTGGTTACTCCCTCTAACTGGGAGTAACTCACTTGCTTTCCAGGGAGGGTGGGCGAACCCTCTCAACAAGGCAATCTTGGGAGAAGAAGTATGGCAGCCAGTGGGCTGGCCTTGGGAAGACCTTCCACCCCGGAGCCATCTGCCAAAGCAGCAGAATGTGTGCAGGACCTCACAAGTGCAAAACAGCTATGGTTTCTGCACCTCCAGTGTTGAGTCCCCAACAACTGTACATTACATCCTTCTCCTCCTGCCCCCACAATACAAAAATTCCTGCGTTTGGGGTTGAGGAAAGGGGGGCCACAAGATGTTGGAAGTGTGGAAACAGAGTGGACATTCCTCTCCTAGCAGAAACTAGGGCAGCAATTCTGAGCGGTGCCCACTAAGTCATCCATTTTTCTGGAAGCCTCCTCGGTCCCCTGGAACAGTTGTAGGTTGGGTCTGCCCCAGGAGGGGAGTCTGGCCAGAAGCGGCCCCACTTATCCATGCAGAGGTGCCCCTCAGCCCCTGTCACACTGGGCTTGTTTCTTGAGAACAGCCTCTGCAGCAAGCCCCAAGTTTTGCTCTGCTCAGGAGGCTCCAAGATGCCCTGCGTTTCTCTCCTATTTATTTATTTCTGTTGGGAATGTAATAAAACTCCGTCAGGAAATGGAGCTGGTTCCATGAAATTCTCCGCAGCCCACTGCTGGGAAGGCCAGACAAGGAGCCACTTTGTGTGAGGAGGAGGAGAGGCTTTGCTGCCAGGGCCAGCCTCTAGGCTGGGAGTTATTGGGGGGGCAGCAGCAGGGGGGGGGAATGTGGGGATAGGCAAAGAAAGAAGAATCTGTGCTGCTGAACTGTAGCCGAACCCCACCCCAACTCCTCTTAACCCGCCCCAGGCCTTACCACTGCTGCTGGATGAACCCCTGAGCAGGAGCTCAAGTCCGCAAGGTAGCAGCAGGGAAAGTTACAGTGAACAGCCCTGTGTGATGGGCCTTGGATATTTATGATGTCAAAAGCCAACCTGCTTGCCACTAGGGGAATTCCAGAGGGAAGGATAAGAGCCTGGTTGCCCCCTGGGTCGTCAAGCTGGCCAAAAGGGACTTGAGGCAAACGTCCGCCGTGCAGATGCCACCAGAAATGGTGTCCCTGGGCCTAGCCCTCAGTCTCCATGCCCTGGCTGTGTTTCGTGGGAGCATCTGGGAGGGAGAAGTGGGTGCAGGTTTGCAGCAGGGTGGGGCAAGTCACATGGCGAGCACTTGGGAGCCATCACAAGAGGGCAGCCAATTCCTAGCAAGCTTGACACCCTCAGAGGCCACATTTCTGGAGAGTGTCCCAAAAGGAGACCCTAGTTTGATAGGAGGGAGGGGAAGAGCTAATAAAAGCGTTTTCCCCCACCCCCCGCTACTCAGCAAGCAATACGGTTAGCTGTCAAATAATGATTGGCAGAGGGAGGAAGCATGTGAGCCCTGCCTAATATTGAGGGCAAGAAATTCATAGAACAGAATCTTAGAATTTTAGAGCTGATAGCTTGTCTTCAGAAGCACTGCTGCCTCCAACTGTGGAGGCAGGGCATAGCCATCCAGGCTAGTAGCCATTGTTAGCCCTCCTCCACGAATGTGCCTGATCCTCTCCTAAAGCCATCCAAGGTGGTGCTCATCACTGCCTCCTGTAGAAGCAGGTTGCCTCATTTAACTATGCACTGTGTGAATAAGTCCTTCCTTTTATATGTCCTCAATCTTTCAACATTAGGTAATAATAGACATAGGGCTTGTCCACACCAGAGCAAATTATGGACTTGCGTTGGCCGGACATCATCCCCATCCTGGATCTTTTCCCCTTTAAGGGAGGGGGTTTTCAATCCTTGGAATGTCTAAATTGGGGGGAAACCCTGCCTTTAAAGCGGGAAAGGTTCCGGACGATATGGAGGTGCAGCCCACATTTTGGTCCCATGTGGACAAACCCTTAGAGCCAAGCTACAGGATTGAATGGGCTGCAGGTCAGTGGCAGGACACCTGCTTGGTATGCAGAAGGTCCCAGGCTCTATCCCCATGGCATCCAGGTAGGACTGGAACAGATTTGAAACCCTGGGAGGGACGCTGTCAGTCCGGTCGGTGTGGATAATACCGAGACAGGTGGACCAGGGATTTGATTCAGGGTAAGGCAGCTTCCCAAGAACCACATGGGTGCAGCTTTTGTTGGGCCAACACTTGCCCAGAAAATCTTACCATCACCCAGCAGACCAAACATCCCCTGGCAGGTGCCCTTGGATGCTTTGGACTACAGCCCTCAGCCAGTACAACCATACAATGGTGGGAGTTATCATCCAAAACCTCCAAGGGGCACCAGCTTGGGGAAGGAGGCCATAGATGATTTGGCCTGGTGCATCTGCACCATGCTACAGACTTAAGCTGGCAGGATAGTCATTCCTTCTCCCATGGAACCCTCCCAGTTGCAGTTCTGCAAAGGAGGGCTAGGAATCATGTCAGAGAAACCTTAGCATCAAGACCACCATCCCCAAGATTCTTTGGGTGTTGCTATGGCTGCTTAATGGGATGCGGGTGGCGCTGTGGTCTAAACCACAGAGCCTAGGGCTTGCCGATCAGAAGGTCAGCGGTTCGAAACTGCGCAACAGGGTGAGCTCCCGTTGCTCGGTCCCTGCTCCTGCCAACATAGCAGTTCGAAAGCACGTCAAGTGCAAGTAGATAAATAGGTACCACTCGGGCGGGAAGGTAAATGGCATTTCTGTGCGCTGCTCTGGTTCGCCAGAAGTGGCTTAGTCATGCTGGCCACATGACCCGGAAGCTGTCTGCGGACAAACGTCGGCTCCCTTAACGGTCAGAGGTCCCTTTACCTTTTACCTTTCATGGCTGCTTACGAAGCCAGGGTGAGGCTGTGGTGTTTTTCCTGGGGCTCCCCAAGATGTGCTAAAGTGAGAGAGGGAGTCTCCGCTCGGAAGAGAACCCAAGCCTCTAAAGCAAGCAAGTTGAATAAAGGCGCCTTATCACCCAGGGCGGGTGAAGCGGTGGATGGACACAGAATCTGGTTTCACCTCCTGGTGGCAAAGCCCAGAGGCCAGCCGTGGGCGACTCAGCCCCCTTGACAGAGGAGCCCTTTCAGCTCCGTTTAGATTGGAAAAGGGCCCCCGGCAGAGCTAAGCCAAAGTTCCTGCAGGACCTTTTTAACTGGGCTCGGAGCACAATTGGCCTTTCAGGTGAGGCGTGAGCTGTGGAGGGAAGAAAAACACCGCACTTTCCAGGGAGCCTGGTGAGAGGGAAAACAAGGGAGCAACTGGAAGGGGCCAGCTGGTTGGCAGAGCAGAGAGCCTCCTCAGCTGGGGGGGGGGGCTGGCTGGCGAGGAAATGGAGCTCTACCTTGGGAAGGTAAAAAACGCAGCAGGCTGCCTCAAAGGATTCTGCAGCCTTGGTCTGGCTCTGTCCTGCAGCGTTTTTTACAGCTCTAGGGATTCTTTTTGGGGGGTGGGGGTGCGCTTTGCATACAAAGCAGTGTATAAGGGGAATGGCTCAGGTTGACCTTCCTGCCCAATTTAGCTCTCACAGCTGCTAGAATTACTAAGGCTGCTGCTGCTGCACACAGGAATACTGAGAGGCCTCTCAGCACAGCCTCAGCAAGGGGGTGGGCTGGGGTGGGGGGGTTGATGTGGCTGAAAAAAACCAAGGCCCCTTCCCACCAGGGGGTGCCTTGTGCCAGCAGCCAGGGGTCAGCTGCACACGCTCCGGCCTGACTCGGAGCCCCCTGTTTATTCCTCATTTTATTAATAACGCACAGGAAGAGTGGAAGAAAAGGGCCTCCCTGAGTTGCCAGAGGTGGCAGGAAAGCAAGGCTGGCAGAATTAAGTGGTCTCTTTGTGCAGGAGCAGCAAACCAGAGGACTGGGTGCCCCTTTTCATGGCCTCTTCTCACCTCCAAAGGTCTTTTAAGAGAAAGAAGTTCCACTTCAGGGCTGGGAAACCAGGAGTCAGACTTTACCTTTTTGCTCCAGGTGCAGAAATGTCCAAGGTTGCTGGCTATTTCAGGAGAGCAGGAAAATGCTCCTGAATACCAGTTGCTGGAAACCACAGGAGGGGAGAGGGCTCTTGTGCTCTGGTCCTGCTTGCTGGTATTCACAAGGAGCTGGTCAGCCTCTGTGAGAACAGGATGTTGGACTAGAAGGGCCCCTGGCCTGATCCAGCAGGGCTCTTCTTAGGTTCTCAACACAGATTTTTGCAACTGCTTTAGGAGTGCAAAGTCCATCTGCCCCATTCCTTAGAAGACCAGCTCTGTTTGGAGCCAACGTAATAGCAAATCCCTGAAGGGATGCACAAAGACCATTGGCATAACATTTTGGAACCTATGCCTCTTTGAAATTGTTGCCTTCCTCTTGTCACAAGTTCTGGACCCAGGAAACATCCACAGGCAGGACTTTCACCTTGCAAGAATTCAGCTAATCAGGTGGTATAGAAACTGTTTTAATAAATAAACAAATTACCGCGTGAGGGTTGTTGGTGTTGTTTACAATTAAGTACATTTCATGAAACAAACAAACAAATCTTGCTCCCAAAGAGTTCAAAGATTTCACACTTCCACAATTCAGAAAGTTGCACAAGAACCTTGATGCCGAAAGCAAGAACATTTGGGGCCCATCTTGGCTAATGATGGACCTCTTACAGGTGTGGAATAAATTCTAGGGTCCAACAGAAACTGGGCAGCTGAGAGGCACTCTGCCCATACTCAGGGAACCTCTATCATCCTTCTTAGGCCCCACATCTCAGAGAGCAGTTTGGACCATTCCCAGGGACTGGGATGCATGGTATGGAAACATGCTCTGTATTCTGTGCAGTTGGAAAGGTGTGCGGTTGATGCAGCTTCAGGAAACTCTTTACACTGGTATCTGGACCCCCATTTGTTTTCTGTGAAATTCAGGTAACTAGGAAATGTAAGAGGTCCCTTTGCTTAGCACACAATTGCCACTGGGCTTTCTTATTCCTCTGCCCTCCTTCTGCCCCAGAGTCTCTTTCCGATCACCTCTTTCTTTCCCTGCCCCACATCATTGTTCCCAGGTGCTGCTGGAGCCGCTGCTGCCTCTTGTTTACCTGTCCTGCCACCTGCCTGTCCACAGAGAACCTGATCTCTGCAGGGCAGCCTAGCGTTGCTTCCAAAGCTGTCCTCCCAGCTCAGCTTTCCTTCCCAGTGCCAGGACATTACAGGAAATGCCAGTGAGCTTAACACGCCCCCTGGCATAAAAATAACGGCAGCTTGGATTTATGGCTGGTGGAGCTGCAAAGTCCTGCACTCGGTTCTCCTCTCATTGGGCTCCCATGAGGAACACCTGGCCGAGGGGACAGAGAACCACCTGAGCTGCCTGGAGCTGCCCTAACGGTGTGTGTTTTGCAGCCAGGATAACCCTTTCAGGCAACATGCTCCGTCCCACATTAACCCCTGGAGTTGCTGCAACGCTGCGGCTGAGAGAATGAGCTGTGAACCAAGAACAAAGGAAGCTGCCTTATACCGAGTCAGACCATTGGTCCATCCAGCTCAGTATTGTCCACTCTGACTGGCAGTGCCTATTTGGAGTTTCCCAGAAGCACTCGACTTCCCCTGTTGGACACAGACATTTTTCCTGGAAGGGCCAATGGAGTGGCTTGGGTCCAGCAAAGCAGTAGCTTTGTTCTGCAATATTTGGAGTTGAGCTGGGTAGCCATTCTGTACTGTCAGGCGCCTCTCTCTGGCAGGCAGGAAATCCACCGGTGCAGTTTTTCCTACCCCAGTATCATCTTTTGGGGAAAAGCTTCTCTGTTTGTTTTATGTGGCACAGAACAAAGCTGATGAGGCAGCAAATCTCAGCTCTGCCTGGAATGTGTGCTTGTTTCTCAAAGGTTTATCTTGCATATGCTGTAGGATGGGGTGATGGTAGAGGACTGCAGACTGTTGGATGATTTTGTTTGTTTGATTGATTGATTGATTGCATTTCTATCCCACCTTTTCATCCAAGGAGCTTAAAGAAGCATACACAGTTGTCCCCTGCATTTTCTCCCCACAACAACCCTGTGAGGTAGGCTAGGCTGAGAGGCAGTGACTGGCCCCCAAGGTCACACCCAGGGAGCTTAATGGCTGAGTGGGATATATGAACCCTGGTCTCCCAGCTCCTAGCTGACACTCTAAACACACACACACACACACACACACACACACACAAACACACACACACCTGTAGTCCAGCCCACAGTCTTGGAGCTGAGAGGTTGCCATTGTGTTCTGCTGCACATGCAGGCCAGGCCACAGAGCCCTCCAGCACTTTTGGACCACCTGACCCAGCCAGCACAGCTGTAGCTGTGAATTGTGCATTGCACAGGATTGGGCTAAATGACCCTTTGGGTCCTTGCAGCTCTACAATTATATACAGTGGTACCTCGGGTTAAGAACTTAATTCGTTCTGGAGGCCCATTCTTAACCTGAAACTGTTCTTAACCTGAGGTACCACTTTCGCTAATGGGGCCTCATGCTGCTGCCGTGCCGATGCCATGCGATTCCTGTTCTCATCCTGAAGCAAAGTTCTTAACCTGAGGTACTATTTCTGGGTTAGCAGAGTCTGTAACCTGAAGCGTTTGTAACCCAAGGTACCACTGTAATCCTATGAGATACTGGGACCAATTGGAGTGCACAGCCATGCTGCCCAGGGGCTGATGGGAGTTGTAGTCCGGAAGAGCGGGAGGGCACCTGACTGCCCTAGATTATTGTGGCTTTGCCTTGCCTTCTGGGTTCGGGATCCTTGCTTTCTCTTCCTTCCTCCTCCCTCCTTCTCTGCATAAGCTTGCTGGCTCCTCACAGAGCACTGCCTCTGGTAGTAGCCCTTTGAAACTTGAACCCCTCCCAGCCTCTCCATCTATTTCTGTGAAATTCCAGAGGAAGATAAATTTATCTCCCAAGGATCAATCTGAACAAGTTCTTCCACCTCAGCTAGAGCTCCCTCGCTATGAGCGTGATGGATGCAGCTCAAGCTGGGGCAGGTGCAGACATTTCTGGAGGGGCAAAGCTCCTCCCTAGAGGCAGGTTTGGGCTGCTAGGGGTCTGGAGTGCCATCACAGGCATTCATTCAGGGGCTGGCTTGACGGGCCATCCCACCAACTTTATCCATCTGCCCAACTCTTGTCCACCAAGTTGGAGCAGCCAGGCTCTTTTGGGTGGCGGGGCTCCTCCTTCCCCTGCAGACTCAACAAATCTTTGGCATCAATCTGTGTTGGCCAAGTTAAGTCATAGGAACCAGCCTTGTGCTGAGTCAGACTTGTGCTGAGCCTCGTGCTGAGTCAGAATGACTCTACCCTGGCTGGCAGCAATGGCTCTCCATTGAGGCAGAGGTCCTTTGGCCAACCCTACCTGGAGATGCTGCCAGGGACTGAACCTGGGACCTTCTGCATGCGAAACAGCTTTTCTGCCACTGGGTTGCTGCCAATCCTTGTTAAGTCAGGAGGGCAGGCAGAGGGTGTAGGCAGGGGGCTGGCCAAAAACAGGCAGATGGAATAGGATGGGATGGCTTCTCTCTGCTTTATATCCTGTCTCAGATGGGACATTTGAAGGCCTTGGAGCACGAAGTCATTGCAGGTTTGTTCCAATGGATATGTAAAATGCAGAGGTCCTCCCCATTATCATCACCTCTTTGGATGCCTGGCCCAGAGTCCTCTCCCCCCCTTGTTTTGTTGGCATCCATCTGTCTTGAGAAACAATGAAGTGTGGCTCGGGGTGTGTGTGTCAAACTGCTGCATTACCAGCACTAAAGTGACCTCCCTGGGGCACAGTGTATACAGAGGTCTTGGGCTGCCCAATTGACAAGACCCCCATCTTGGCCTCGCTGATGTGGTCCAAAGGAAGTCAAAGCAATATGTTTGGTGCTAGCTTGGCTGCAGGAATTGCCAGAAGGAGGCATGCAAGGCACCATCTTAGGGACTCCACTCTGTATTTGGCTCCCGAAGGCATCCCAAAAGGTAGCAGAGGTTTAGGACCAGAGTTTTCCTTCTAGATGAGCTACCTTCCCAGGTTGATAAGCCCCATCTGCCCCTCACTTCCCTCTACAGCACATTCAGACACCACCTTCTTGGCCATTGGGCCCACTGTTGGTCTCGTCACTCAATGTTCTAAAGCCTGTCTTCGCATGCAACCCTAACTTGGAACCCTAACTTCCAAGGATTTGAGACCCATTGGCTCTCCTCTGGTTTAGCTGCTCAGTCAAAACCGTTCCTGGGGTGTGCCCCTGTCTCATGCTGACAGCTTTTAGAAGCCACAGGCGAGTGCAGGGTGGGGACTAAACTACCCCAGAAGAAGCACACAGTGTCCCCCAGAAGAAGTACCACCCTTCCCCCAACACCCCATACACCCCACCCCACCCCTCTTATTCATAGGTCTCTTTCTTCCTGGCATTCTGTTGCTTGCCACTATCATCTCATTGGAAAACATGGGAACTGTCTTATACTGAGTCAGACCCTTGGAGTCTTTCTTGCTCAGCATTGTCTGCACTGACTGGCAGCAGCTTTCCAAGGTCTCTTTCAGCCCTATCTGGAAATGCCACCAGGGAGACTGAAGCTCCTGTATGCAAGGCAGCTGAGCTACAGCCTTTCCATCCTTTGGTTCTGGCCTTCTGGTACCTCTTCTGGCCATGCCACCTTGCTTCTGCTTGTACTGTGCTATTGCCTCCCTCTTTTCCTTCCTCCCACCAACATTCCTCAGGACGCTGTCAAAAGGGGGCAAAGAGCAGGGCTGGATAACACAAGGGTCTCAGTCTGCAGGCTTGCTGGAGGCAGATGGAAGAGGCTCGGCCTCCTTCCTCTCAACTCCAACGCATGGCTCTGCCGGGATGCCTCCTGGTCCAATCTTCCCTCCTTTCCTTGTGCAGGTTTCCAAGTCCAACCGGCAGGGAGGAAGTGAGCTGCTGCACAGGCGCCAGGAACCACAGTCTCCCGGCTTCCTGAGATACAGCCTTGCCTGCGTCTGCTGCCCCTTCCATCCCAAAAGGACTCTGGGCAGGCTCCCCATCCGAGTTCTATGCCTCCTTTCTTCTGTCTATTGATATTGGAATCCCTTCCAGGGCTATGAAGAAAGGTGATCTGTCCCTCCGCCGAGAGCATTTTGCCTTTCCCCGAAAGACTTCCAGGCCTGGCAAAGGGAGGGTTGCCGATGGGAAAGGGGCCATTTCAGCAAGCAAGAAACAGGGCTGCTCCCCTGAGACGGGTTGTACATGCAGCCAGGACCCTCTCTAGAGCACCTTTTCCCAACCTGAAGTTCTCCAGATCCTTTGGACTGCAATCCTATCAGCCCCAAGGCAATGATTTGCCTGTGGAGCAGTTATATGGCAAGGAGCATCATCCATCCTGCACTCATCCTGACTTGCTTTAAGGGGCTTATATGTCTCCCTGTTTGTCCCACACTTTTTAAATGCTTGATGGTCTGGAGGCAACCTTTGTCTTCAGAGGCTGAGCTGGTTTCAGGGGCTCTGAGGCAGGAAGAAAAGCTGCTTCTGGAAACAGCCTCTGAGTGGTGAGATAGAGATGGACGGTGATGCGAACAGCAAGTGTGTAAAAGAAGGAGTGTCCACAAGTGAGGCTGGTCACACTCAGCCCCAGGTACAGTCCAGGAGCCCTTGCTGCCCCTGTTTTCCCTGCAAGCCCCGCAGCTCATCCTGCTGCCCACCACCCTTTTAGCGGGTTACTAGGTCTGGCTGGGGCCTCCTGGTGTTGTCCCAGCAGCCAGGATGTGTCTGGAGATGTGTGCCAGCAGCCATAGGGCCAGCTTCCTTCTGAGATGGCTCCTGCCTAAGGATAGGGCAACTCACATAGGAGCAGAGACAGTTAACATTTGGAGCCAGATGAAAAGGGTTAGTAGCCTGGCAGCAAGCAAGGGAGGGGGGCCAGCAACCTCCCTCAGCCTTGGGTTCCTACCCCCCACCCATGCATTTGGGGAGCAGCCCCTTTGAAAGGGTCCCAAGGGGATGTGTTGCGTATGAATGATGATGGCCCACCACTCTGTGCCCTGCCTGATAGCCTGACTTGCGAGTTTAAAAGCGTGCATTGACTCCGAAAGCCACATGATTACTCTTGGCCAAGCCTTGGTGCCTCTGGCCAAGAGCAACAGTTTTACATATTAAAGCTAAATTAAATTAAAAGGCATGCATTTTGTGTTTGTGTGTCGTCAGGAGCCTGTTAACTCTTGCCTGCCTCAGCGACGCACAACTTTCAGAGAGGGGCAGAGAGGGTTGGTCTCCAGCAGCTAGAAGATCAAAGACTAGTGGAAGCGCTTCCTCACTCCAGTCCATGGAAGTTTATGCCATTGTTACATGCATGGCAGTCTCCAGAGTGAATAGTGGTTTTCAGGGGTCCCAGCACATTCCCCGGGGTGGTTTCCTTTGAATGCTGTCACTGGAGAGACTTGCAATATTTCTGTGATGCAGTCCAGCAGCTTCCTAGAGAAACATCCAATAGACTCAGAGAACCTGTCAGGACACTGTGGCTCCAGAAGTGCTCGTCTGCTGCCCTCTTCAATATACACATAGGCAAATCAGAATCATAGAATTGGAAAGGATACTAAGGGTCATCTAGTCCAACCCCCTGCAATGCAGCACTTCAGAGATACCATCTCCAGCCCCAGAAGGGGAAAGACAGACCTGACATATTTTGCCATGCTTGAAACGTCTCTATTTATTTAGTTCCTGTGGCAATATACTGCCCTGGCTTATTAGTTTATTAATCACATTTATATCCCACCTTTTCTTCCCCTCCCAAAAGGTCAAGGTGGCGCATGTAATTCTCTCCTTTCCCCCATTTTATCCTCACAACAACCCTGTGAGGTAGGCTTAAGCCCAGAGACAGTGATTGGCCTGTGAGTTTCATGGCTGAGCGGAGATTTGAACCTAGGTCTCCCACATTCAGCCCCAGGGCTCCAGATGTGGATGGGCTCTTATAAGTCCCATTCGCTCCAGCATGGCCAAGGGGGATGGGAAGTTTTGCAGTCCAGCAACATCTGCAGGGGACCAAGTTAGCTACCCCTGCTGAAACCAGAGCATGCTTCAAGGCTTTGAAACTCCCTCCCTAGCGATGTCAGACTGGCTCCCTCCTTGCTGTCCTTCTGCCAGCAAGTGAAGACAGGTCTTTGGGAACTGACTGTGTTGGTTTTTTAAGGAAAGGACTTTTAATACCCCTGCTCTGCTTCTAGTCTCTCCATTTTAATTTTTAAATTGCTTTAATTCTGTTAGAGTTTAATTACTTTTTAATGGTTATCTTTCATACGTGCTTAGCTTTTAGTATTTCTTCTGTGTTGCTTTAAGGCACCTTGAGTCCCTGTCTGTGGAATAATAATAATAATAATAATTATTATTATTATTATTATTATTATTATTATTATTATTATTATTTAATAGTGGTTTTCCAATCCCCCCCCCCCAAATAGTGTTTATCTTTGCAATGTTATCTTCATTGCATGAAGTACTCAGGAATGTTTTTGGACCCAGTTTTTTCAGCGGGAAAGAATGACTTTATCCATCCCACCTGATCCATGGGATGGCGCCATCTTTGAATCTGACTGGAGAAAGCAAGAGAAAAGCAGGTCCTCAGTTGCTCCCCAGCATCAGGTGTCCTAGGTGTTTTCAAAAGACTTGCCCTGCCCACCTGCCAGCGCACTTACTCAGCTCCCTGCTTGACTTGCAGATTTCTGAATAAACAGCTTATAACAAAAGGTGTCCTTGGTCTCCGTTGTTCTCTCTCTTCAAGGAAACTGCATTCCCCTGAACTGAGATGGTGCCTTTTGTGTGTGCCTGTGGAGTGGACACCACAGGATCTCTGACAGCTGCCACAGTCACTCAACCAGGCTTTGAAATCAACATAGCCGGACGTGTTTCTCTGGGATCCGTCCAACAGGCAGAGATGCCTTTGCTGCTGGTAGCCAGTTCTTCCTAGAGGGAACCATGCACAGGCAATGAAAGGATGCCCCCTCTCTCTTCCCCTGTGCGAGATCCACTTATTTTTGCGGTACTTTTTAATGTGCTATTTCAGACAGAAGTAATGGCACAAAGCAATTGAATCCAGAGCGCAAACGGACCTCTTGACTTTCTGCCATCTGTGGGAATTGTGGGACCCAGACTCAAGCGATCCAGCTTCTGCCATCTCACCAAAATGTTGAGTGAAAGGGCATCTCACAGCCTCACAAGTTTGGATTTTAGGCCACATCTGAGGTTTTCTGGTGAGACTGGACCAGGGAGGCACCTGAAAAATCAGTGTGGTGATGGGGATGGCTGAAACCAGAGTTTCCCCAACCCCAGCATTTTGGAGTGCTCAGGTGTGATTTAGTGGAAACTGTGAGGCATTTCAGTTTAACCTACCAAGTTAAATATTTGGTGCCCTTTATTTGTAAAGGTCCAGATTTCAGCATGGGTAGTCAAACAGTCAGCCTGGATAGCTCCGATGGTTAGAGCGTGGAGCGGATAATGCCAAGGTTGCAGGTTCAATCCCCATATGGGACAGCTGAGCTATTGCTTGGATTAGAGCTGCCATACGTCCAGATTTTCCCAGACATTACCGGGATTTCAAAGGCGGGATTGACATGGGGGGGGGGTGTCTGAAAAGTGGCTCCTTGATTTGGATCTTAGGCAATCCAATTTAAAAACAAAATAAAAAAATTCCTTCCAGTAGCACCTTAGAGACCAACTAAGTTTATGTATTTTTTATTTTGTTTCAACTATGGCAGACCAACACGGCTACCTACCTGCAATTTAAAAACCATGGTCTTTTTGCTCAACAACTTTGGGGTTTGTCTTAAAAAAGCTCAACAACTTTCAGGGTGTCCTGAAATATGGCAACCCTAGCTTGGGTGTCAACCCACTCTGGAACTCTTTGCTGCAGGAGGCAGTGATGGCCACTAACTTAAAAAGAGGACTTGACAAATTCATGGAGGAGAGGGCTATTGATGGCTATTAGCCATGATGGCTGTTAGGGGTGCCAACTTGAATAAAATAAGGGGGACCAAGTAAGCCCTGTCCCACATAATCACATGAGGCAGCACACACATGCCATTTGTATGGCAATGCCCATCAACTGGGGGGGCTGACCCCCTCAAATATTTTATGGGGGGGTGAAGGGACCTCAGCCTCTAGGTCGCACTGCATCCTACACATCCCACACAGTATAGAACCTCCCACACAGTAACCCTGTGCACATGGCAGTGTGTTCCCTTTTCATGCAGCCATGAGTTCCACAGGCCAGTGTCGCTTTCAGCCTGACACCGACTCAGGAGAGATCCAAGGGCAAGGACTCTGAATCCCTGAAATGACAGGAGCCATGGGGGGACCATCTGTGTCACGAGCTGGGTGCAAAAGCCCCCCATATCACAGAAGTAGGGCTCTCCTAACCATCCCCTCAATCAGTGCAGCTGTGTTGGGAGGGGGAGTCACCCATTTTTGCTGGATTATTTGTGTCTAAGAGGAGGAGGAGGAGGCCTGTTAGGGGCAGGCTGGTGATTAAATATTCTGTTTATGATCAGCTTTTGCTGAGCAGATCCCGGCATCTCCCTGGTTCTTGCCTACGTGTGACACATACATAATAGTCCCAGGCACTTAAACAGAGGCTGTTTCATCTTCAAAGCCGTTTTCTAAAGATGCCCTAATACATTAAACATGCCCACCCACCCCCTCCCCTTCCCATGGAAAGAGGAACGGCCCTCTGCTTGTCTCTGGCTGTCCTTCTGATGCAGTCTTCTGCTTCCTGAGGGTCAAGAAGAGGGTGTTTTTTTAGAAAGAATCCCAGAGAAAGAGAGACAGAGATCTATTTTGCTGCTTCAAGAGTTCTCAGAAGGATCCTTGGGCTCACTTAAAGCCTGAGGGGCTGCTTTATAGGGGCCTGCAGAAGCAAAGATTGAGTTTTTTTATAGATGGAATCAAGTGGTATATAAATTTGGTTAATTAAATGAAGACCTAGGGTGGCTTTTGACATGACAGCTGCACCCAAGGAGGTGCTTTTGGGTTTCATTCTCCTGCACAAGTTTGCAAATCTAGATAGCAAGCAGGGATTTGAATGGCATTCCTTCCCAGTTTGTTGCACAAAATTCCCTGCTGCATTATCTGTGCTCCTTGGGGCAGATCTCTCTAGGTTTCTGCTGCCACTAGTGGGCTGCCCACCATCTCACTCCTAACACTCCCTGGTTAGCCCCCTAACCTTGCCTCCAACTCTAGGGAAGAAATGGTTCCTGTCACCGTTTGACTTACACCCGTGTAGTGGGACTGTTTTATTTCAGGGTCCAAGGTGGCATTTTCCTGTTTGATGCAGTACCACAAATGCCACACAGACCCCTCCCAAGGTCAGGGGGTGCAAAGTTCCCATGCCTGGCTCCATCATTTGGGCACCCAGGGGAGAGAAAACCCCACAAGCAACTCTCCCTGGGAGTAAAGAGAGAAGCCAACTCACAATTTGCTCGTTTCTCATGGCACAACTGGCCAGTTGCCCAAGGAGAGGGCCGGCCCTGGATTAGGAGTACGAAAACTTCAGCCACTTCCAAAAATTAACTGGGACCCTCGAGGGACTACCTTGAGGGGCGCCCTTAGAGACAGACACACAAACATCCCACAAACTGAATCTGGTGCTTTTCGAGACAGGGAGATGAGAGGGAAGGTCGATAGTGCGGGCGGAGCTTCCACTCTGCGTCGACCTGGCCGTGTCTTCGCTCTGCCACTCACACAATGCCGCTTCACGTGTCAGGCTCCCGCCCCAATGGCTCTCCCCACCCTTGGCAGCAGCAGAAAGGAAGAAACAACATGGGCTGGCAGGGGCAGAGCAGAGTGCAAGCCGGCTTGAGGAAGCCGACAGCGCCTCTGAGCCCGTGCAGAGCGCCGGCCCGTCGCGGCTTCCCGGGAGGCGCGCTGCCCGAGCAGCTGCCGCCTCCCGCTCCTCCTCCTCCCGCGCTCCGCCCCGCGCGGGGTGTGTCCCGCCGGCGCCGGGCCCGCCTCCCGAGGGTGTAGCGGCGCTGCTGGCGCGGCGGAGGCGCCCACGAGCGGAGCGCCGGCCGTGTGGGCGCACGGGGAGCTGGTGACGCGCCATGCGGTGGCGGTGATCGGGAGCGGCGGCCGGCTCCGTGGTCGTGGTCGTCGCCGCGAGGCATGGCCGGGCTGCTGCCGCTGCCGCTGCGGGTCCTGCTGGCGATGTTGGTGGCGGCGTCCCCGGGCGCCCGGGCGCTGGAGCTGCTGGGCGGCGCGGGCGTCGGGGCGTACGACGCGTCGGAGCGGCTGGGCGGCGGTCGCGGCTCGGGGCGCTGCCAGGCCATCGAGATCCCGATGTGCCAGGGGATCGGCTACAACCTGACGCGCATGCCGAACCTGCTGGGGCACGAGCACCAGGGCGAGGCGGCGCTCAAGCTGCACGAGTTCGCGCCGCTGGTGGCTTACGGCTGCCACGGCCACCTGCTCTTCTTCCTGTGCTCGCTCTACGCGCCCATGTGCACCGACCAGGTGTCCAGCAGCATCCCGGCCTGCCGGCCCATGTGCGAGCAGGCGCGCCAGCGCTGCGCGCCCATCATGGCGCACTTCCACTTCGGCTGGCCCGAGGCGCTCGACTGCGCCCGCCTGCCCACCAAGCACGACCCGCACGCGCTGTGCATGGAGGCGCCCGAGAACGCCACCGCCGAGCCCCAGCGCGGAGCCGGCATGCTCCCGGTGGCCCCTCGCCCGGCCCGGCCCGCCGTCGAGGGCAGGCCCCCTCCGGCAGGCAGCCCGCCCGGCTCGGCTCCGGGAGGCCCGTGCGCTAACGGCGACAAGTTCCAGTTCGTGGCCAAGAGCGCGTCGTGCGCCCCGCGCTGCTCCCCGGGAGTGGACGTGTACTGGGCGCGTCGCGACAAGGACTTCGCCTTCATCTGGATGGCCGTGTGGGCCACGCTCTGCTTCGCCTCCACCGCCTTCACAGTGCTGACTTTCCTGCTGGAGCCCCAGCGCTTCCAGTACCCGGAGCGGCCCATCATCTTCCTCTCCATGTGCTACAACGTCTACTCGGTGGCCTTCCTCATCCGCTCGGTGGCCGGCGCAGAGGCCATTGCATGCGACCGTGAGGACGGGCAGCTCTACGTCATCCAGGAGGGCCTGGAGAGCACGGGCTGCACCCTGGTCTTCCTCCTGCTCTATTACTTCGGCATGGCCTCGTCCCTCTGGTGGGTGGTGCTCACCTTGACCTGGTTCCTGGCAGCTGGGAAGAAGTGGGGCCACGAGGCCATTGAGGCGCACAGCAGCTACTTCCACCTGGCCGCCTGGGGGGTCCCCGCCATGAAGACCATCGTCATCCTCACCATGCGCAAGGTGGCCGGTGACGAGCTGACGGGCCTCTGCTACGTGGCCAGCCTGGACGTGGCCGCCCTGACGGGCTTTGTCCTCATCCCGCTGTCCTGCTACCTGGTAGTGGGCACCTCCTTCATCCTGACTGGCTTCGTCGCCCTCTTCCACATCCGCAAGATCATGAAGACGGGAGGCACCAACACGGAGAAGCTGGAGAAGCTGATGGTCAAGATTGGTGTCTTCTCCATCCTCTACACCGTCCCGGCCACCTGCGTCATCGTCTGCTACTTCTACGAGCGCCTCAACGTGGAGTATTGGACTCTCCGGGCCTTGGAGCACGGGTGCCTGCCTTTCCCCGGGCGCCGCAGCCTAGACTGCACCCTGGAGGCCTCCGTGCCCACTGTGGCCATCTTCATGCTCAAGATCTTCATGTCCCTGGTGGTGGGCATCACCAGTGGGGTCTGGGTGTGGAGCTCCAAGACCCTGCAGACCTGGCAGAACCTCTGCAACCGGAAACTGGGGGGCAGGACTAGAGGGAAGCCCTGCAGCGGGGTGACTTGCACGGGCACCCACTGCCACTACAAGGTGCCTGCTGTGGTGCTGCACATGACCAAGACGGACCCTTACCTGGACAACCCGACGCACGTCTGAGGCAGGTTGGGGCCTCCAGGAAACAGCCGTGCACATAGTTTGTAGCAGGTCAAGGAGCAAGGAGCTCCCGAGAATCTCTTGGTGGGGGGAGATGGTGGGAGGCAGAAGGAGTGGCTGTTTGTGGGCATCTGGGGAGGGCAGGGGAGCAACTTTGTTAGGCTGTGGGTCTGAAGAGAGCAGCTCATGGAAGCCCCCCCCCTCCCTCCCTCCAACCCCCCCACCCCAATCATATATATAGCTCTGCTTCCCAGCCTTGCGGGTTGAACACCTCCGTTGCCAAAACCCAGCCAACTATTTCAGTGTTTCGTTTTGGAGGCGAGATGGGAGAGAGCATTTGTCCAAGTTTATTTAATTCTGTAATTTATTTTAGATTTTTTTTTTTAAAGAAGAAATCCATTAGCTGAAAGAAATGGAAAAAGAGGGAGTGGGGGGGGAGAGAGAGAAAGAAAGAAAGAATCCCCAATAAAACCTGGCTGTGTTATTTCAACTGAGGTCGATGCTGTTTGCAGGAATTCAGGAGGCTTTGGAAACAGCTGTTCCAAGCGCAGCATGGAGGGAAGGTGGGGGATGAAGAGAGTTTGGGAGCGGGGGAGCCTGGATGTCTGCAAGAAGGAGAGCAGCGGGGCAAATCCTCTCACAGCCGGCCTGAGCTTTAGGCCTTGCCACCAGCGTGGGGAGACGGCTGGTCTGCCTTGGGGAGGCCTCCCTGTCCCCCACCCCAGCACCACCCCCTGCCCAGTTGGGGAGCTTGTACAAGTTGTTTCGCACAGCCAAGGCCAAGGACGGGAGGCTGTCAAAATATTTTTAGCCTGGCTGGAGAGTGACAAAGCTGAGCTGGCTGTGCCAAGGCTGTGCGAGTCATCACCCAGCAGCCCACCCCCTGTCTCCCCCTCGGGAGTCCCCAGCGCCTGCCCATGCAGTGACCTTCAGCCTCCTCTGCCGCTTAGATCCAGGAAGGGGCAGCTGCCAGGGGCTTGGGGAAAGGCGACTGCCTCCGGTGCTCTCTGCCAACCGAGAAGCCGGCATCCAGAGAAGCTGTGTTGCGTTGGCCCAGGACATTTCAGAGGCGTTGGGCTTGGTGAAATGTCTCAAGAGCTCCAGGGAAGCTAGGAGAGTGTGGGTCGCCAGCCCCCACCTCCATATAGTGCCCGGTTGTGGTTGTGGTGGCGAAGCAGTGACTTCCCACATACCCGGCTGCCATGCCATTGCAGATGGGCTTGGCCTCTTCTTGCTGAAACACCACCCAAAGCCCCCTTCCACTCCCCAGGCCCCCATCCCTGCCTCTCACCACAGCAGGAGGGCAGGGAGCTCCTTCTTCCCCAGGGAGGCTCTGGCCAGTAGCCAAGAAGAAGCCAGCTGCTGAGCGAGCCAGGGGGCCTGGTGGGGTGGGGGTTGCAGGGATCATTTGGCAGCAGCCAGCGGGGCTGGGGTGGAGGGCAGCCTTTGAGCAAAGCCCCCTTGCTCTGCCGGGCTGCCTGGGTCAGCTGCTCAGCTCCCAGTGCTGGTTTTGGCGCCCTCCAGCCCCGCCTGGAGCCAGGCCTTCCTGCAGATGAATAATCCTTTCCACCCTGGCTCCCCTCCCATCCAGGTGACTGGCCTTGGCGCCTCCAGCTCACTGGAGTCTTCTCTGGCGCTGCTAAGGGCACCAGCAGGCCTGAGGAAAGGAGAAGGGGGGTCCGTCCTGCATCAGAGGAAGCCCGCAAAACCATCTGCCATAATAAATTTGGGTTCCCCAACTTCCACCTAAGGGGGAGGCTCTAGAAATTGGGGTTCCGGCCCCCTTGAGTGATGGAACTGGGGGGAATGGGACCTTTCCAGGCTGATTCTGGCTCCAGACTCCTTTGCCCAGGGATGCTTAGCCACCAGCTGGCGGGGTGAAGGAGAGCTGGGCAGCCATGTGTGTACAGAAACATGTGTTACTACATCAGAGCTTTCCAAACTTTTCATGTTGGTGACACACTTTTCAGACATGCATCATTTTGCGACACAGAAGCTTGGTTTTACTAGCAAACCGGAGGTTAAACTAACTCCGTTCCAACCCCAGGAGGAGCGTTCACACCACACACCTACACACTGCAGGCGACACACTAACATGTCGCGTGCTGCACAGTTTGGAAAGCTCTGGGCTGCATGACTAAGATCTTGTACAAACAGGAGAAATGGCTGCAGGGAGTGATTTTTCCTCCCTCTCCCATAGTACTAGAGGCCAGGGTTCCCTGTAAAATTTATTGGAAGGCAAACAAAAACCACCCCTGCTGTGATGGTTACCAGCTTAGTTAGCTTGAAAAAGAGGATAGACGAATTCATGGAAAAGAAGAGGTTTGCTAGCAATGGCTGCTGCTGATCCGGGTGTGTAAGCAGAACCTCCAGATGCAGAGGCAGTCTGCCAGGGTATTGCCTGTTGCTGGGAGGCACCAGCAGAGGAAAGTTCTTGTTCTCATGTCCTGCTTGTAAGCCTCTGAGTGGCCTGGATGAACCTGGGCCTGATCTGGCAGCTGAAACCACTTGGATGCAGGTACTGGATCATGCCAAGCCCTCAAGTCTTGTTAGCACAGGGGTCAGCAAACTTTTTCAGCAGGGTGTCGGTCCACTGTCCCTCAGTCTTTGTGTGGGGCTGGACTATATTTTTTTGGGGGGGGGGAATGAACGAATTCATATGCCCCACAAATAATCCAGAGATGCATTTTA
This sequence comes from Podarcis filfolensis, assembly GCF_964270895.1. Classification (NCBI taxonomy): domain Eukaryota; kingdom Metazoa; phylum Chordata; class Lepidosauria; order Squamata; family Lacertidae; genus Podarcis; species Podarcis filfolensis. The sequence goes on along the minus strand of NC_139618.1, from coordinate 15,747,869 downwards.
AATAAAAGCGTTCTACTTATATAAAAACACGCTGATTTCCGGACCATCTGCGGGCCGGATTTAGAAGGCGATTGGGCTGGATCTGGCCCCCAAGCCTTAGTTTACCTACCCATGTGTTAGCACAATCGCATCTCCATGCTGGTGATGGGAGGAGGGCTAGTTGGTATCCTTCAGGCACCCAATTTGGCCCAGGGGCTGCCTGTTGCTGACCCCTCTCCATGCTGGGCGCTGAATGAACCAGGTGCCTGAGCTTCTTGCCTGCGGAAGGTGGTCTCAAGCTAACAGCTTTCCCATCAGTTTGGGAGTGTATACTGGAGTAAAGTGCAAATGGGGTTGGATGAGGCAGTCTCCTGGGAAGAGGAGCTACGCAGAGCAGCCTTCAACAACCTGGAGCCCTCCAGTTTCTTTTGGGTTGCGGCTGCTACTGCCTCTGGGGTCATAATACTGCTGCGCTCCCTGGGGCTGATGGGAACTGTAGTCCAAAACATCTGGAAGGCACCCGGTTGGCGAAACCTGATGCGGAGCCAGGCTGCCAAGGGTTTTTAACCCCAGAGAGGAGCTCTCGTGCTGCCTGTTGCTCACACATGCCTGCCTTTGCCAGCTGTAGGAAATGCCACTGGGATAACCAGCTCTCTTCCTGGGTCAGGGGCGCAACACCTGGCAACCAGCACTGTGGGGCAAGGCCATCCGAGGGACACCCGTCCTTCTGCTCTGGGTAGGAAAGAGCAAAGTTTTGCCAGGAAGGCAGGGGGGCAGTGCTAGTGACACCTGCAGAGAGTGGCCTTCCTGGGCAGCACCAGGAAGGGCACCCAAGTGGTGCCAGCTGCAAGCGGGCATGTGACTCCTTGCTAAGCCAGTGAGGAGAGTTTTTAATGGTGTCAACCTGGAGATGGGCTTCCAACAGGGGTGTCCCCCCCCCGCCCTACAATGGATGTGCACAGATGCTCTGGATGTGTGTTGCATTCTCGGTTGTCATGCTTTGCACTGTGGCAGCAAAAACAGACGTCCCTCTTCCCTCAAGTGGTCCCAGATGTGATGGTGACAGTGGGGTGGGGTAGTTCTGTTGGATTTCTTGCCACCCAAGGGAGCCAGAATCACTTGGCTCTGCCTTCTGCTCTTCAACCTCTTAATAATAACCATCATATATTTATACCCCATCCATCTGGACTATAAATCCCAGCAGCCCCTGAGACTTTGGAGTGTTATGTTACTTTAATTTCATGACCGAGGAGACTCGCCTTAGTGTTCCAAAGTTAGTAAATTAAGCTGACCCTTTGTCTGTTTACACTGACTGTCAGCAGCTCTCCAGGGTGGTGGGGAGCAGGGCTTGATTTCTTTAATAAATTTTAAAAGTGGCACCAGAGGGCAAAGGCTTCACAGGGTCTGTGTCATCCCTTCAGTATGAGGATGCAAGGCAGAGGCAATTAGAAGACGCTCTAGACAACTTTCTTAATTGCACAATGTTTTTTTGAGATCGGCTTCTCTAGCCGATGGGTTGCAAAGTAGTGGTAAATTACATCAGGTGGTTTCCTGGGCCAACATGGTGAATCCAGGCTTGGGCACAACTTTCCTAGAGAGAGGACCTCCACTTGAAATATGAGACTTACCTAGACCAGGGGTTTCCAAAGTGTGGTCCGCAGACCACCAGTGGGCCGTGGTGTGTCTATGGATGTGTGGTTTGAAGACAGGAGATGCCCCTTCCAGTGTGCTGAATATTCACTTGGCTTTTCAGTTGTATTTTTATTATTTGTTCTATTGCATTTTGAATTTTGCTGCAACAGGCAGAAAAATAAGTGGTCTAGCAAGACCCTCAGCAATTTTCAAGTGGTTGGCGGCTTTTGAGAACCGATGATCTAGATAGATGGCTGGACAAGGGCTGAGCTGAAACAAGAGGGGCTTCTCAAACATCTTTAATCTCCGTGAAAAATTCTTTCCCACGCCTGTTTTTTTTTGGGTGGGTGTGCTGCAAAATGGGGTGAAATTCCAGACACAGAACATGCAGTCAGTGTTGCACTCCGATTTTGCTAGACAGGCCACCATGTGGCCAAAGCTAGGTGGCACAGGTCTTGTGTTGCATTTGATTCCTTTGATCGTCTCAGAAAGAAGCTCCTGCTTAGAAATAAAATATGTCAAAGCTACAAATTCAGGGAGTTGGGAGCAAGCAGTATGCAGTGCAGCACGTGGAAAAGGGAGGTAGGAGGTGCTGCAGGCAACTTTTTCACTCTGCATACCCCTCACCCAACATTTTTGCTGCTGCAAGCAAAGCAGAGGAAGAAATGAACACACTTGTACATGTATATGACCAGTTATACAAATTGGGGCTTCTTTAGCTGCAGAGAAATGTAGGCTTGGAAGCAAAAGTTCAAAGACCGGTAGCGAAGCCCATCTCTGAATTGTGGAGGAGGCTCAGTTGCCGGATCCCTCAGCCTGCAGCACAAAGCCCCTTTTGGCTCAGATCAGATGAAGTAATCCTCCCTGCCCAGCCATCCATGCAAGCAATACAATTTGCTGGGATTTTGAAGCAGTCTGTTCTTGAAAAACGCAACAGGTGCTTGTTTCTCATCATCAGCAGCCAGTTCTAGGGCCCTTCTGTATGTAAAGCACTTTACAGTTTTGATTGTTCCTGTAAACACCTCTGTGATGTAGGCCACAACTTTCCCCGTTTTGCAGAAATGAAGTTATATACGTCTATGGGAGAGGCAGGAACTGAACCCAAGCTCCTCAAGAGCCAGATCTCGCAACTTGACCGCAGTGCCTTGATCCCATAGACCCCAAGCAATCAGAGGAGTTTTCCCACAGGGGGTCTGGCTTCCCTAGACTAAAACCACTAAGTTCCTTCTAGCCCAGAAAACACAGAAACATCACATCACTTTAAAGTTTTAATGGGCATGCCAAGATCTTTATTCAAACACCCGTGACAGCTTCAAAGATTAAATTAACCCAAAAGGAAGGTGGCTCGCGTGAAGAAGCCAGGCTGCAAACAAGATAGGCAGCTACCTTCTCTGGGCCACGTGCCCCCATGAGGGAGTGATGCTAACTGGTAATGAGCAAGAAATTAATTGAATAAACCTTTTTTTAAAAAAAAGGACTGTGGTCTGGCAGATTCTTTAAATACCACATTTAGCATTCGAAGATGTAACTTTTCCAGTGTTTAAAGAGCTTCACGTATTTACAGGCAGCTGGTGATATAAGTGGAGCGTTGTTTTCAGGTCGGCTGCGAGGTGGTTTGAGGCTGAGGCTGGGCAATCCAATCAGTATAATGGGAGGTCAGGTCTTGGGCATCAGCTCCTGCGCTCAGGCACAGCACAAGCCAAGCCTTGCAACCTACAGAGCACCCTGTTATGGGTTGAGGGTCAGATGCTCAAGCTGTACAGCTGATAAATCTCAACCCTACAAGGCTGCTGGTCTCTAGAGTTCTCACTGAAGGCATTTAAGCAAACTGCCAAGAACCAGGTCCCTCATTTCATACCAAGTAATCCCGGCAGAAGTGCAGGCACCAATTCTGTATTTGTATCTCAGCCCAGACAGAAGAGGGGTGTGTACATGTGGAGCCAAGCAAGGGTGGTCTGCAATCCCTCTGCAATTGGCCCTCATAAATGGCCTATTTGTACTCTGGCAGCCACAAGCACAAGCTCTCTTTCCGCCCGCCTCCCTCTCACAGCCCCATGAAAGCAGCTGGATATCAGAGCCTGGAGAGAAGATGGTTTGCGCGTGGAGACTGTTTGCCAGAGGAGCTTTCAGGGGCTTTCCCTCCCACCTCTGGGGAAGTCAGGCTTCCTGGAGGGCAGGATTATGAAAATGGGATGGAGCTGTCTGCTACCTAGAAATGGGGCTAGCACTAAGTGGCTTCTCTCTTAAACACCCCCCCCCCCCCCGTTATCATGAGAGGCTCCACCAATGCTGCTCACCTCACCCATCAAGCTTAATTCTTCACCAGAGTGGCACACTAACTTCTCTTGGGACTCTCCTGGGTGGTGGGTCCTGGGCTGCACTGGCAATTCCTGGAAGAAGTGGTGCTTTTGGAAGACCTGGTGGTCTCTGGCCTGGGTGAAGACAAGGTGATGAAGGGATGGGTGGGAGGCACAGCTTCTTTCTGCCTTAAGTCAATGCTTCTGAATCAACCTATTTGTGGACACAGCTGTTCATTGTGTGCTTTTGTATGCAAACTTTAACAGTAGCCCACCCAAAGGCAGCTCCTTGATGCAGCAGGCAGCCCTGTGGCGCAGGAACCAACGAGCAAAGCTCCACACTGGTTGGATGGCCATCTGCCAGGGATTATTTAGTTGCGATTGCTGCCTTAACTAGGTGACCCTTCCAATGCCACATGTCTATGCTTTGCCACTGAGAGCCCCTCTCCAGGCTCCTGGTTTGAGAAAGCTGGGTTTGCACAAAAGCCCTTCATTGCAGCTAGAAGAGAGGCAGCTAATTGGGGCCCTACCAGCTGTTGTATGACTTGCAGCTCTCCTCATTCCTGACTGCTGGGAGTTGGGAAGACAACAGGTTCCCCATCCCCAAGGCAGAACATTTCCTTAGAACCATCCCAGCCAAGGAAGAAGAGAAGGGAGGCAGAGGCCACAGGCTTCATCAAGTAAAGAGATGCTGGAGTAAAGACACCACCACCCTGCCCTCTCCAGCCAGGCTATAAATTTCATTTCGCTTATTTTCTCAGACCCTAGAAAGACCAGTAAATACAGGCAGGAAGAAAAACAAGTTTTGCTTTTATATTTCCAATTTATTACAAGTACAGCCCTTAGCAGAATTCCCCCCTCCCCCAACAAACAACCTTTTCTTTAAAAAAACATAGTCCAAAAATGTTTCATCGTGTGGAGGTTGGAAAGGGATGGGGTTGGTAGGGCTTGATAGAACGAAAACTGAAGGGGAGAAAGTGGGCAGGTTGCAAGTGACGCCAGAGGTGTGTTTGTCAGTGCTAGAGCCCAGGCTGGAGTCCTCAGCACCACATCCTCCCATGCCCCAGGAGAAGCAAACGGTGGCCAGGGAGGGCCCGTTTCTAGGAGAGCGAGAATTCCTTGTTTGCAATCCCACAGCCTTGAATTCAAAGGTTGTGGGGAAATAAATGCTGCTTGAAATGGAGGAAAGTCAAAACAGAAGACTGTGAGGTGGCCAAGGCAGAAAAGAGCTGCCTCTTCACCTGGGTGATTATTGTGCAAAGGAGACCCTCCTTTGACCCAATCCAGATTCCAACATCAGGAAAGGGGAGACGAACGAGGCAGGCTGGATGGGGTATGGCTAGGAAAAGAGGGAAGAACGAAGCTACGAAGTGTACAACCCCAATGGGTTCCCTGGGCCAACTCCCAGCTACTTTATCTAAGAAAAAACAAGTGGTTTATAGAGGGGGCCAGGAGGAAGGAATATAAAGCAAACACATCCTCATATAAACTGTACAGTACATGTCAGAGCAAAGACGACTGTATCTTACAAGGCGTTTTGTACAAGGTCACTGCTGGAAACAAGAATCTTAACTAGAGAAAAAAATAAAGATTGAAAGTCAGAGAACCAGCGTTCCTCCTGCCAAACTCTGCAGGATTTATCACACTCTGCTCCTGGGGCAGGGGAGGCCGGAGGGTGGGGAGAGCAACGTTCCCTCTGCTGCATCCAAAATAAGGAGGCTGGAGAGAGACAAGCACCCCCAAAGCTGGTCTGCACAGAGATGCTGGTGAAAAAAAGGGGGAGTCACTCTGGAAAAGTAAGTGCTTGCCCGCCCTCCAAGGCGGCTTCTTCTTCTGCTCAAGAGGGCTGGTCAAGAAAGACAATCCGTCAGCCTATGGGGTTGGGCATCCAAAGTGGAGCGTGGCAGCCTGGACCTGTCCCTGGCTGCCAGGACTGCAGAGGAGAGGAAAGTGACCATTGTGGTTCAGGAGACCCTCGTCCCATCCCCTGCTGTGCCCAGGCTAGAGGGGACTCGCTCCACTTATCCCCCTGGCCCTCCTGCCTTCTAAAAACCTGCAAGAATTGCCTGTGCTGCTGCTGAGGAATTACTAAGCCATCTTTCCCAGTCGAGGGCTGATCAAATGCTTTCAGGAAGTTGCTGAGAGTTAAGCTAGAGCGAGCTGAGGGAAAGCCAGGTGGCCCCTGCTGCCTCCCAGCTCCCTTCGCTGCAGCCTGCGCATAGCCGGCTCCAACCGCATCCCGTCCGGAACGTGGAGGGGGGGCGGCCCTTCATTTCTTCCTCTTCCGCCCCCTCGAGTACTCCAGTGCCTCGGGGTCGCTGTCCCCATCCGCCTCCTCCAGTCCCTGGCTGGGTGGGGCCAGAGGCCGCTTGTGTTTCCGTCGCGAGTACATGTGGCCAGGGAGGTGTTTGTGCATCATGTCAATCAAGCACTGTTCCGTCTTCTCCAGGCAAGAGAGGACATGGCTGCCATTCTGGTTGTACTGCTCTGCGTTGGCAAAGACCTGCTTGATGTCGGAAAGGAAATCCTGCACCGAGCGGTAGCTGCCGCACGAGCACTTGCTTTGCATGGTCTGGAAGTCCATGGGGCTGCTGATCACCTCAAAGTAATCCTCCGCCTCCTCAGTGGTCACCGGCTCCCTGCCAAGGAAGGCCATGGGGTTAGTGGGCAGCTAGGGCAGCACTTGCATCAGCCCAAAGGCTGCCTTGGCCTGACCCTCGCCAGCCACTCCTCCCTGTTTCTACTGTCCAAGTGGTCAGAGACTAACACTCCCTGAAAAAGTCACCATCAAGGCGCAAGAGGCAGAGAAAGGAACCCTCTCCTCTCCCGTCCCCCACCACTAGGCCATGAGCCTAATTCTTCTTTTGAAAAAGCCAAGAATCTCCATGCACCTGTGAGGCACTGAAAAAACACTGCACAGAATGCTGGTTATTTGTAGCCTCCTGGCGGGGGAAGCAGGAAAGGGTTGGCACAGCTGAGGAAATTTTGGGGGGTGGGGGTGGATTACAAAGGAACTCCCCTTGGATCACCAGTTATTCTGTTTGACATGATACCCACTGAGTGATCACTTATTCTTTCTACCCAATTTGCGCAGGTAGTATCTTCCAGTGTTTCAGTACACACCCAGTGGAGTGTGGAAAAAGTGAATTCCATTTTGGGGATCATTAAGAAAGGAACTGAAAATACAATTGACCGTATCGCAAGGCCACTGTACAAGCTGAGGGTTGCAACTGGACTTTTAATATTGTGGACAGTTCTAGTTGTCTCACCCCAGTTTGGTTGCTGGTTTTTGGACCTTTACCTGCCTTACCTGTAGGGCATGTAAAGGTCCAAAAACCAGCAACCAAACTGGTAAAGGGGATGCAGCGATTCCCCTATGAAGAAAGGCTCCAGCGTTTGGAACTTTTTGGTTTAGAAAGGCTGGAGGTATATTAAATTATGTACAGTGTGAAGAGTTTTTCTCCCACTCATGCAATACTGGAGCTCAGCGGGGCCATCCAACAGAGCTGAATGCTTGGAGATTTGGGATAGACAAAAGAAAGGACTTCACACAGCACATTGTTTAAGCAGCACTACTTATCACTGTCACAAGACACAGCAATAGCCACCAACTTGGGCAGCTTTAAGAGAGAACTAGGCAAGTTTGTGGAGGAAGGCTGCCAATTGTTCCCAGCCACAAGGGCTAAGTACTAACCCCAGTTTTGGACACACTGTGTCACTAACCCAGAAGGTGCCATGTCACTGTGCATCAGTCAACCCCACCCTCCTGAATGGAAGGAATGGATGGCAGGAGGGCCCTTCCGGAGTGACTCCAAGTGAAACAGCCGCAACACAGATTCAAGGGGGCAGAGCGGGAGCCTGGCAGGATGTGGGGTAGGTTCTGTGCGGGGCTCAGCAAGGGGCCTTTCCCTCCTGGGGCCTCACCTGAAAGGCCAGCTGAAGCGATACTTGACAAGCTTGTTGAGGATTTCTTCGCACTTCTGCAGCTCCAGGTTCTGCCGGCGAGATATCTTCTTTGTTGGGTACATCTGGGAGAAGACAGGAGGAGGTGAGAGCTCCCCCGAGGCTGCCCAGAATAAACCTCCTCCCTCCCCATCTAGCCCAGCACACACCCCTGGAAGCCAAGGGGGCCAGCACATGCTGCAGGGCACACGCCAAGCGGCCCCGACTGGGAAGAGCAGGTGTGCCTGTGGGGAGGAGCAGCTCAGCGAAGCCTCCCAAGGGAGAGCAGGTGGGCAGGGACAGTCAAGATCATGGTACAAAGCGACACTCAGGACTTCCAAGGCCCACCAGCAATAAAGCCCCAAACAAACGGGGCGGCTGCCAGAGCTTTGATGGGGCAGCCAAGGAACGTGCCCCCCACCCCTACAAGCCGCCAGCTTGGATTTCAGGAGCCCTGCCCAGAGGAGAGCCAGCCGGATCGCTTTCCAGGCAGCCCCACTCCTCCCCAGGGGGCAGCAGGCGTCTTCAAAGAGCTTCAAAAGCAGCCAAGGGATCAGTGAGGAGGGAAACCGTGACCCGCCCAGCAGCACACAGCCTGCAGCAGGAGGAGATGCAGCAGGCTGTGGAAGGAGCCCGGTGGCCAGATTTGGGATGCCAAAGAGCAGCTGAGTGCCCTGCTGCGCTGGAGCGAGGAGAGCAAGGTCCAAGGTCAGCCCTTCACACACAACAAGGGACTGGAGGGGCAGCAGGGCCAGTGCAGGGCTAGCCAAAGGGAAGAGGAAGCAGCTGGCAGTGAAAGGAAAGCCTGGCCCTTGGAGAACCAGCGGATGAACTGTCCTAGGTGGAGAGTGTTGCTCCTTCGAGATCTGAGATTGGGAGGAGGCCAAGAGAGCAGCACGACCCATGTGAGCCCATAAGCTGCACTCTGCAACACACTCCCTAGAAGTGGCCACTAACGGATACAGGGACAATCCACAAAGGCAGGCAGGCAGGCAGTAGCAGCCACTCAAGACACTACCAAGGGGGGTGGGAGGGAGAGAATGAAGGCCTACAATCTTCTTTGAAACGTCAAGCAAAATGCAAGCTGGCTGAATTATGCTCAGGGACAGGCAACCTGGGCAACAAATGTCCTCCTTAGGGAGACATCGGAAGGGACACAAGTGCTTTGCATTGCAGGAATGCCAACAACCCACCATGCTCCCCTTACCCCCCCCCCCGCCTCTCGCCAGAGACATACGGCTGCTCCTGCAGCGCTGGCGGCTATTTCAGAGCCTTTAACAAGCTTCCTGCTCATCAGGAGAAGGGAGAGATGCACACACACAGCCTCCCTGGAGGGATGCCTGGCATACTTGCACCGCCCAGCCTGAGACCTCTCTGGACAATACTGAGGGAGGAGCCTCTTGGCAAGGGGAGATGCACAGAGGCACCTGTCACCTGGGGGTGGGGCGGGGGGGGGGGGGGTTTGTGGCTCTTACCAGCTCATCCATGTCTGCTTCGCTGACAGGAGCCGACCGCTGCCGGGAACTGCGAGTGCCGTGCAGGGCCCTTTTCTTCCCTTGGTGCCGGCTCCGCCTCGGAGGGTCTGCAGCAGGGCCTCCTTGCTTCCCCTTGGCTGCTTTCCTGGGCCTCACTGTAAGACAAAGAGGCACTGTAAGACAAAGTTAGTCGTTGGGGGGGAGGAGCCCAAGTGGCAGCAAGGAAATGGTGTCGCATCCCCCACCTGCACATTACTCATGATGGACGCCAAACACCTCCTCACTAACCCATCTGCAGCTCTTCCTTGATTTCCCACTTATGCGAGGGGATCCCCCATTCTGCCCCTGCCACCATTCTGCGCGGAAAACAGCACATTTGCCAGCACGCATGTGCAATTGGGGAATTGCCTGTTTATGGTTTGCTGCTTTAGCACAGGACTAAACTTCTTGCTCTTTGCCTTCCTTTCTTCACAGGGTCTTGCCCTGAAGGCACACAAGGCAGCCACGTTGCTAAAACTGGGAGACCTCATGTAAGGTAGGTGGGGCACACCTATGGTCTTAAAGGCAGCTGACAGAGTAAGGAGTGCAGAAGCCCCAACACCAGCTTCTCCCAGCAGGTCAAGTGCCAGTTTTAGATGTCCCAAGAAAAACATGACGGGTTGCACTAAGAACCATCCCAGACACCAGCAAGTGGCTGTCCTGGTGAGCTAAGGCACCTCCTAAGCCACAAGGGCAGGCAGCTTGTGCAGGCGCTGGGTGTGCAGCAATTCCTGCCAGCAGGAACAAGGAGAGTCCAGTGCAAGGGAAGGAGCGCTGGCCTTCCTTGGGAGCCAAACAACCACCAGAGAGGCCGCCACAAGGCACCTGGCTCCTGAGCTGGCTCTCCCTTGCGTCGAGAGCATAGTCAGAGCTAAATGCCCGGCAGTCCAACATTCCTCAGGAGAGCCTTCAGGATCAACACCGCGCCCAGGATTAAGCAGAACGCTGCCGAAAGGGGAGATTTCTCCACAGTGACCTTCCCCTGATTAAACGCCTCGTCAAGCTGGGGCCGGGGCTTAAGGCTTTATTTGCTGGGGCCGGGGCTTAAGGCTTTATTTTTAGTGACAGCGACCCGCTTGGGCCTAGGCAGGAAGGAGCCTGGACAAGTTCCGCCAGCAGGCACGCTTACAATGCACAAGGCCACCTCAGCAAAATCTCACCCCATAGCAGCCTGCTCAGCGGGCAGTTTCCCCCATGTGATTCAGATTGCACAAAGGACATAGATAATGTAGCTCCATTGATTTAAACGGGTCCACTCTGAGGAAAGTTTAATTTGGCTACAGCCCTAAGTGGATTTGATGAGAAGGGAGAGAGAGAGAGAGAGAAACACTAAGAGAGAGACTAAGAGAGAACTGACCCAACAAAAAGGACTTTCATGCCGCTGGGTTACCAGGTGTCATGGAAATTTCCTAAGAGAGAGACCAGATGGCCAGTTGATTACAATAACCATTCCATTAACATGGTTACCTGAACCCATCCAAGACTTGTGGCCAGTTTACACATGCAACAGAATCAAGGGGCAAGAAGTTCCCCAGACAACAGGTAGTTGTGAGGGGAATTGCATGTTTCAATAGTCTTCTGTGGAAAGAGACTCACTGGACCTACAAAGCCAGCAAAAGATAAGAGCTTTCTGCTCAGCCGTCTCCCAGGCCCAAGGCTTTCCCACACACCTCAGTTCTCTAATCTAGAGGGAACATTCACACACACCACCTACCCCCACCCCAGCTCCACTAACTGAATGAATAAACTGACTTCTAGCAAAGCAATGGGCAGGATGTGTGTTAGGAGCTGAATCATCAACTACAAGGTATTAAGGGAGAAGTGCAACACATTCACTGTTGCTGACGCTCTGAAGTCCAACACATTCTCCAGGGGAGCTGTTTGCTCAGAGCCCCTGACGTACACAATCATTTGGTTCTGCCTAACTCAGCTTTCTGACATCTCCGCTAATAGCCAAGCTTTGTTATAGATGGAAACATGGCAACTTCGGACAACACAGCAAGGGGAAACTGCCTGGGGCAGTCCTCTTGCTGCAACACCTCTGCGGCAATCCAGGGCATGTGAAATCATCCGCTGCTGGCATTTCAGAAGCCTGCGTGAGCCTGTCATAGCATTTATGCTCCAGTCAAAGGGCAGGCCTGCACGCCAGTGACATCTCAATTGCTTCTGTACAGTATTACACAGTCCGGAAAATCCCCAAGCCCAAGAATGTTGGGATGCAGGTTGCAGCCCTCAAACATTTCCACCACCAAAGGCTGCTACGATTAAAAACATAATGGCACTTTTTAACATTGCCAATCGCTTCCACCTGCTTCCAGAAATTTCAGCCTTGCTCCCCTAGCCAATTTCAGCCTTGCTCCCCTAGCCACTGACTGCACACAGTTTGAATTCAGACCCCTGTCTCTACCTCCACCTCACCGCGGCAAGTGAAGCATTGCTGTGTGAGACAGGAAAGAGGGCCCTGCAATTTCAGGAATGGGATTGAGTGGGAAACCCAGGACAGACCTCCTTCCAGAGCATGGCAAAGTCCAGTTTGGCTAGTGGTCCTGCCTCAAGCAATCCAGCTATTATCCAGAAAAGACCCCCTCACCAACAAGGCTGTTGATGGCTTGGTGGCATTGGCAGGCAGCTCCTTAGCCCAGAATTGCCTGCCAGTCATGCCAGATTTAGGAAGAGGACATTGTGGACCTGCTGTGGGGGGAGAGAAAAAGTACGTACGTTTTAATCCAGCCACCTCATAGTCTTCCTCCTCTTCCTCTTCCCCTTCATCGTCGTCGTCTTCATCGGTTTCCTCCTCCCCAGCATCACTCTCCTCTTCCACAGAGTCTTCAGCATAGTTTCTACAGGGAAGGTTCAACACACCAGAATCAGGAGTTTGCTTTCTCAAAGGCTGTGGTAGACCAGAGGCCTCAGCAGCCCTGTCCTGCAGTGGGCCACCTTGTTTTCCCTTGCTGTGCCATGTCAGCTTGAGGTGGGTTTTGCTTGCCAGCAGCCCAAGCCAAAAGCAGCCTCGGAATCCAATTCTCCTGAACTGGAGAACACGCACATGTCTTTTGGAATTGCATTCAGCCTTCCCACCTGGGGCTGGCAGGAAAAAGGCCTGGCCTGGGTAGATGTGGCCAGCCCATTCATCCCAATTTCCAGGGATGCTTTACCATGACCATAAGAGAGGAGCAAAGCCCACACTGAGGCCAGCTGCCTCTTCGTAACCAGCAAAAGAAACCTCACCTGCCCCGGGAGCTGCGCCTGGCAACAGAAGGCTGGCAAGCCGGACACTGCCACTCGCCTTCTGGGATCTCGTAGAGGGCCGGCCTCAGGCAGAAGAGATGGAAGGCCTTGTTGCACTCGTCACATAAAATGAGCTTGTCATCTTCACCTAGCAGGGAGTAGAAAGACAGAAGGATTAAGGGAGGGAAATGAAACTCAGGTAGGAGACCAGTCAGAGTAGGCCCACTGAAATTCCTGGGCTCACACCCGTGAAGGGCAAGCACTGGCCCTGAGGGGATGGAAGGATCCAAATGCTTGCTCTGAAAGGACCCAGAAAGGGACTGTTGTTGCAAGGGGCCCTCACTGCCCCACCCATTTGGGAGCGGAGGGGATATCAAAAATCAGCATGATGCTGTGGGTACAATAGCCTTGGGAGGAAGCGCCCCCTCCATGTCATAAAAGAGGAAGCACTGACCATATCTCTGCTACTCTCACTGGGAGGGCAACTGCCCATTGCAACCCCAGCATGATTCCCTCTACCCCAAGCCCTGGATGCCCCCAGGCCTGACACACGCACCTTTCTTGCGGCAGACTTTGCACCTGGCATTCTCGGCCGACATGTCCCACTTGATGCAGGCGTCCAGCATGCCCAGCAGCACATGCATGCGCGAGAAGGTCTGCGCTTCGCGGATGGCCAGCTTCCACTTCTCCAGGGCAGAAGCCACCTGGGGGCAGAGGAGGCGGCTCAAGAGGCATTCTCAGCCCTTCCCTGGGGCTCTTGGCAGCTGCCATTCAGGCGACAGCACACATTCCTCTCCTCCACCCCCACCCCCTGCCCAACCGCCAGCTCAGAGGCCCACAAGCCTTGCTCAACATATCCCACACAGCCAGCCTGAAACTGGGGGCTGCATTCTTGACTTTGAAATCCAAACCAAATCCTTGTCCATCAAGGAAAAACAAACAGCCGAGAACTTTAGCTGTTAATTGCAGGGACAGCTGGAGAGGCAAAGTTCAGGGCCTGGAGCCCGAGAAGAGCCTGGCCTGCCCTCTAGTGGCACCTCTGAGTAATGGTGCCCTGGACAAGCCCAGAGGTGATGCCTAGTGGGCAAGTGGTGGCAGCAGCCACCAGCCCCAAGGAAGAAGTCCTCATGTCTGGAATGTCTTCAGGAGTCAGAACTGTGCAGGCACGTCAAGTTCCAGCCCAAGCTCCACTCAGCCAGGACACCTACCCTTTGTGACAGAAGCTATCAAGAGCCAGATAAACGGGGGGCGGGGTGCTTGTCCACAACCCTGTGCCCACCCCCCAGCCCTGTTTTCCTGCACCAGCAGCGGGAAAGCTCACAGCATCAGTTTACTTACTCCTAGTCAGGGCAGTCAAGCTTCAAGGGGAATGGCTGAGCTCTGCTGCTAACAGCAGTTCAGGAGCCAAGCAAAACCTGGATTTCTGCAGAGTTGCACATTCCCCTCCCACTGAATCAGAGGAAGTGCAGTGTGAATGGGACACCTAAAAAAACAGCGGCTCGCTCGCCCCAGTCTAGAATTCCCTCCTCATGGCTCCCAGGTTCAGTACCTGGAGCAAGAGGCAGCAGCCAAGGCGGTGGGGAAGGCTGGGAGCCTGATCAGCCTGTTTTCCCCCCGGAATGTGCCCTGGGCCTTCTCAGACACATCAGCTTTCCAAGAAGCTCCTCCCAGAGTTCGGCTGCTAAGATGATGGGCCAAGATAAACCTGCAGCAGATCCAGGCACTGGAGAAAGCATCAAGCTTCCAGTGTGGCTTCCCAGGCACTATAAAACCGGGGTGGGGGAGGGCTTCTCCCTCAGGTGACTCACTGCCCCAACCAAAGGCATCTGCTCCCAGTTGGTAATACAAAAGGGAAGAAAAAGGCAGAGAAATGCTCACTGCTGAAGGGCCAAAGTGCACACAGGAGGCCCACAGGGGCCTTCCCCAGTAGCACTAACTGCCCTTGCCTGTCTTGTCGAATGAGAACCTTTTGCAATGCCCAGCAATCTACCTTGGGCAGCAGAGAGTAAGCACCAAACAAAACACAAAGAGTTGCAAGACACACCAACACTGGGATCTGTCAGCCATAAAGGTGGGGCAATTTATGGCCAAGGGGACAGAAGTGTCTGTCTCAAAATGAGGCCAATTCAAGGCCATCCATCACCTGCTGTCCAGGAACCAGGACAGGGAAGAGGGCAGCCTTGGGGCCAAGGGGCCACCCAAGAGCCTGGTGGGCTGCAGTTTGCCCTTCTGACCCAATAGCCTGGCCTCTGTCCACACAGTGTTTCCACTGGTCATCTAAATACTGTCCATTACCACCAATGGCCCAATACGGAGGATGAGAAACAGATAGAAGGTGGGGCAGGCAGCTCACAGGAGCCACAGAGCCAAAGAAAAACAGCTGCTGGCAATGTAGAGACTTTTGGGAGAGTGAAAACAGCCCAGGGGATATGAAAGACAAGCTGGAAAAGGTCTTTCATTCCCCCATTCTGATATCTGAAATTGGTGAGTGATCCTCATGGAAAGTCTCTCTGTTCAGAACAGAGAATTAGCCCCTTTGCAGCCCAACACTCATCAAGCCTACCTGGAAGCAAGTCCCACCCCCAATTTATTTCAAGGTAAGATGTTCAGGAATTGGAGTCAGTTTTGTTCTTCCAGAAGGCTCAGCTGGCAGCAGCTGCTTCTTCCTCTTTGTTTGGTTTGACAGGCGATAAAGCATTTTCCCTGCCATAATTCTGGCAAGGAAGCAAAGGCCTTTGCCCTCATCCCTTCACCCCTATTCCCATCCACGACTGCAACCTGCAGGAGCAGCGACAGTTTCATGCCAGCTGCCCAAGCTTCTCTGCCCATCCTCCCGTCCTCCCTCCCTCCGACTTTATCTGTCCTGATCCAGACCTTGGCTTCTTCCGCCACCCTCTTCTCTTCATCCACCTCCTCTGCCTTGGCAATAGCATCCTCCCCGCCTTGATGTTTTCTCTTCTTCTGCTTGGGGGCCATGAAGCCTTGCAGGAACTTCTTAATAACGCTGGCCTGGAGGGCAACCACGCACTCCCCGAAATCCTTCAGGCTCTCCAGTGTGCAAACCTGATCAAAAAGGCACAAACACATTCTTATTATGATTCCCTTCCCAAGTGCAGAGGGGCTTTGCAGCTCTCATTTATCCAAGCAACTAAGAGGCGAGCTCCCCAGATGGGATAACTGGCAAGAACATGGCTACAGCCTCTCTGTGCTGGAAGAGCAGGGACTTCAGAAGTCTCGTCTGGCCTGGAGACATTTCCCCAGGCAGTGGCACACTGCACTGTTTTGTCTGAGCCCCCTAGTGTATCAGTAAGCAGCTCCCGAGGTTCATCAGGGCTTCAACTCTGTTACAAACTCAAAAGTCTGCCTACCCCGTGGTCAGCAACAATTAATGTGCATCTGTTTCAGGGACCAGGAATATTCCCCAGCTCCTAGAAGGCAGATCCTTCACCACTGCCCCAATTCAAAGCAAGTCTCCCAGTGTTGTTGGCTTTAAGTACTACCAGCGAACATGACCCTTCAGAAGACAGTTTAATAGTAGGAGCTTCTGGACTTCAAAGCAAAGAGCTAGTCCAGGGATATGTGGCCCACCCAAAGGGATGCCCGCAAGCCAAGGCCCAGTGCCAGCAAGACTACACTTGACAGCTGCTTCCAAGCTCAGAAGCCCTGCCTGGGTGACTGATTACTGTTTAGCCACCCACCTCTTGCAATGCTAGTGCTCACCTTGGCTTCAAACTCTGCCTCATTGATGTATCCCAGGCCTCCCTTCTGCAGCCGGGTGGCCACTTCGATGAGGTCACTGCGCAGGAAGTTCAACAGTTCCTGGTTGCCATCACAAGACTTCAGACCTGGGTTCTGCTTCCGAGCCAAGTGAATGGAATGAGTGATGTCCTGATATCTGAGAGAGGAGACAATATATGGTCATTATGTATAGCTGACTCTCTCATGAGGTAGGGCCTTTGGAGATGTCCTGTTACCTTCCAAGTTCTACAGAAGAGTTATCTAGCCTAAGCAAGGGTCCTCAGACATAGACGATGCTCAGTTACCTTATGAGGGCTACAGAACTATCCAGCTCTATAACCTGAAGGTTTGTATTTTGACACACACTCCAAGCATGAGGATGCTTATTTGCCATTCTGAGTCAGCAGTGTGAGCTCATTGGGCCAAACCACTCGTTTACCAGTGGTTTACACTGATGCTCAGAAATTTAGGGGTTGATTTAATGCTGGTGCCTAAAAGAATTTTTAAATACTTCCACAGTCTTGTCCAGAAGTATACAATGGCCCATAAAGGATCACTCATGTAGTGCTGCAATTGCATTGTTACGTACAATGTTTGTTAAAAGCACTAAGGCGCCTAAAAGTCTACACTTGCAGCAACACCAGCAAACCCACTCAGTAATTTTATCCATCCACAAACATTTGTCCAAGATGTGAAAGATTTGTGCTCTTGTAAATCCCAAACCCCAAGAAAAGGATCATTGCGTAAGGAGAAAAGCCACAAAAAAGAACACAGAGGTGACCTGATGGCTTCAAAAAACAACAACACCCCACTCCTCCAAACTGCTCTTCACCAGCCCTTGAAACGATCCTGG
The DNA here is from genome assembly GCF_964270895.1 of Podarcis filfolensis. Taxonomy (NCBI): domain Eukaryota; kingdom Metazoa; phylum Chordata; class Lepidosauria; order Squamata; family Lacertidae; genus Podarcis; species Podarcis filfolensis. Next base: position 15,730,686 of record NC_139618.1, on the reverse strand, counting down.
CATCAAATGCCAACTTCTTCTCCCTCCCTTGCCTGACCAGCATCCAGGGACACTCCTCCACAATACTCAAAAAACAGCCCGTGAGGCCTCACCTCTTCTGCAGTCGCTCCTTCAGCTGGCTCTCTCTTATCCCCTGCGAGTGCAAGGCGGCCAGCAACTCATCCAGCTCCTTCTGGCTGTCACAGAGAAACCTGGAGGAGGAGACCAGACACCTTCCTCAATGCCACTCTCAGCAGCAGGAAAATAAAACTCACCCCAAGAGACAGGTGGGCACCCATAACCCAGTCTCTCACCACCCCAAGCCACTAACAAAGTCTTCAAATCGTTTAAACAGGTTTCAATCAGAGAAGACCACATTCAACTCTCACACCAAGCTGCCATAAATTTAAATGTTCTGGATTGCCATTTTTCCTGAAGCAAAAGAGGGACTTAATGCTAAACCATAAGCTAGGGAATGTGGCCATGACTTGTTGCAGAAACAGGACTTCTATTACTGCCCCCTGCTGGTCAAGAGGCACATCAGCATGGGATGTCAAAATCGAACAGCTCAGCTGGAGAGAGGGGCCCAGCCGTCAATCTGGCATCCCTTCTCCAAAAATAAAAATAAAAATAAAAATCTGGCACCCCCTCAAGGGTGGGGCTGTGAGTTCTACATTTTACACAGCTCTCTAGCCACCTTTAAACAATAGTTTAATTAACAGATCTTGTACCCTGCAGTACTGAGTACTTTGTACAGAGCAGATTCCAGAAGCCTTTCTGCCAATTAGCCCAAGGCTCAGCTGCGTAGCTGAGAAGCTTCAATACAGCAGTTAACCGATCAAAGCAAATGTAACACATAATGGAACCTTTTTGCCAAATGGGGGTGGTGTCAAATGCCATGAGGATGCAGCAGGCCTATTGGCAAAGTCCAGGTTGCACTTCTGCAAGCCAGGAGGGCTGCTGCCTGGCCCTCCTTTGAAGATGCCATGTGCAAGGGAGCCTCCTAATCTGAAGAGCACTGAGAAACTCTCTCACCTCCCAGCTGTTGCATGCTCCCCCCACCTCTAAATCCCCAATTTTACTGGTGGGCAAGAACCCACACAGCTCTATTGCCAAGAGCAAGTCTCACCACAGGTTCTGTCCCTGCTTGGGCGCCGTGGTCTCCACAGGGATTTCCGGGATGAGTAGGGCGCCCTGCGGAGTGTTCAAGACGCTGCCCTCCACCAGGCTCTCCTGAGTGTCTGCAAGCAACACACACACACACAGTGAACAAGGAGCACCACTGTCGTCATCATCATCCTTTGACCCACAGCTTCCTTTGAGCACCCCAGAGGCAAAGCAAGTCAACTGGGCACTCAGGCCCCTAAATAAGAGAAGCCTTCTACAGAACGCTGCTCTGTGGGCTCTTACTTTAAAATAACATGCCAGTTGTTCCTGGACGGTTGCTTAGTGCATAATATGGCTTCAAGCAACCTGTCCAGCACAAGAAAACGAATAGCTGGCTGACAGGGCTTGTCCTCCAGTAACGTGAACAAAGGCCCAGCGAAGCCCTAGCACCTGCTTCCCCACCAAATGGAGGCAGCTGTTTCACAGGCCACGGAGGACAATTTCTGATTAAGGGCTGCTTAATGATTAACTTGCTTCAGTTTTTTTTCTTGCTGAGAAATTCAGCAACTCATACTCTCAAACATAGCAAGTGATATTCATCTGTTTTATTCTGAGTAGACCCACTGAAACTAATGGTCCTAACTTAGCCGTGTTCATTAATTTCAATGGGTCAACTCCAAGACGAATGCCGCCCAATACATCCAGCAACTTCACCAAGAACCTGTGAGAAAGGTCAGCCTTGCCTTGTTGGTGGTAATCGTCGTCCTCTTCCTCCTCCTCCTCTTCCTCCTCATCGTCATCCTCCTCCTTTTGGGGAGGCATGAAGTTATAGTCGATGCCATCATGTACCCAGCCTTTCTCTATGAACAGCCCGGGAACTTCATCAGAGAACAGCCAATACCTAGAGAGACAGATAGACGCCAGATCTTTGTGTGTGAGAGGCACCAGGTATTATGAGATGAGCAGCTTTGCCAAGAAACACCCAGGGCACTGAGGAAAAGGCATAGGCTGCAGAATGTTGGCAGTTCAGTACTTGTGATGACTAGTAACAGTCTTTAGGAGGGTGCCTTATAGGACCAAGATGCAGGAAGGTCAGCAACTTGCTGGCAGGAGGAACCCAGCTGAAGTTACAAACAGAGCAAGCAGTGAGCAGGCTGCAAAGCAGAGACACGGGTGTCTCAAGCAGCAGCAGGAGGGAAACGAGCAGAAGTAAAGGGAAGAAAAGCCTCCTCCTTGGACTACAGAGAAGGCCCATGTAGCTCAGTGAAAAGAGCAACTGCTTTGCATGCTCAAGATCACTGGTTCAATCCCTGTCATCTCCACATGGGCTGGAAGAGACCCATCCCACCAAACCCTCGAGAGCCATTGCTGCCTGTCAGCTTAGACAATACTGAGCTAGATGGATCAATTCTCTGACTTGATATGAGGCAGTTTCCTGTGTTCCTATGATGATCTGACTAAAGAAACGCTGGAGAGCTGCTGCCAATCAGAGGTGTGGTCCCCCAGATGTGGCTGGATCCCAACTCCCATTGGCCCCAGCTACCCATGGTCAATGCTGAGGAATGGTGGGAGTTGGGACTCCAGCAACATGTGGAGGGCCCCACATTGGCTAACCACGGACTAACCATCATCGACCCCATGTGCTCTCTGCCTCCAGGGCTCTTGTGTAGTGAGTTTTGCACTTCAGAACTTGCACTTCTTACCTCTCCCCCCGGGGATGGGCTCTCCCCTGCAGCCCTCCAAATGTGGTTGAGTTCCTGGCTCTCATCATCATTCCTGATCACTGGAGCAGGCTAGCTGCCGGGAGTTGGGAGTCCAGCAACATCTAGAGGGCCTCAGGCTACCCACCCCACTGAGCCACACAGCCAAATGGTCCATCCGGACAGCTTCCCAAGTGCCACACAGCTAGATTCTCCATTCCTCACCCTTACCTGTTGTGATTACGGTCTGTGCCAATAGGTGTCCTGCGCATGACCAGCTTGGCTTTGGCAATGCCGTCCTGGAAGGCCTTTTCAGCAGCAGCTTTGTGCTTGCGGATTCTCTCCTCTTCTGCTTCTCTTTCAAGCTTCACTGGTGGGGAAGAAAAAGGAAGAAAACCCAGCAGCGTGAGCTCTTGCATCTTTAAAGTTTGGTGAGAAACTAACTCGCTCTCTCATAAGAGGGCTCTATCTCTTCCTTCAATTAAGAGCCAATCAGGAAACACACATTGTTTCAATCAGGGAAGCATTCACACACACTTTTGTATGGGGTGGGGGGTGGAGAAAAGTAACCAAACTTAGGGTTGGTTCACAGATGGAACACCTGCCAATTGAAAATGCATGGGGCTGGGGCTATGAGAGCTGGTCAGAACTTCCAAATTATCCAGTTCCAGTGCACCACAGCGTCCCATGGAACACAGGCACAGCTTCAGCTACAGACATCAAATGTTGAGATACTGAGCAGGTGAAACAGCCCCCAGGTGACTTACCGCCACAAACCCACACTTACAAGGGGACTGAGCAAAGGACAGTCACTATGCATATGTTTACAGTGCTTGAGTGTCAGGACTGGAGGCCTTAAGGAGCAGAATGGGCATGACAGCAACAACCAAATCTGGGAGTTCCTGGCCCAGGGGGCCTCTATGAACAAAATGCTTCCGGTAAATACCTACACAGATAGCTCAGATCTGCCTGCTGTGACATCAGTGGAGCACAGGCTTCCAAGGTTGAGCAGCAGTGGGAATCCCTCTCCACAAACTCCACCCACCCACCCCCTTCCCTAGGGGTTCCACTGCAGAGGTTGGAATCAGAGGTTCAGAAGGAACAGGAGCTTACAACCTCTCTTCTCTTTCCACAGTGGCATTTCTGGGCCTTGAATCACCAGTACCTCTCATCTGCATCTCCTGCTGCTCCTTCTCTTTCTTGGCCTGCATGGCCAGTAGCCTCCTGCTCTTGACGGCGCTGATCATGTCTTCCGCTTCCAACTCCACCCGTGGCTCTGTCTTGACCCCTTTCTCTGTTGCCACTGCTGCCACAGCCTCTCCTTTCTTCTTCTCCCCCTTCCCTGTATAGCTGCTCTCCTCCTTGCCATTCTCCTTGCTCTTGGCCACCATCTCCTTTCGCTTTTGCTTCTCTGCCCTCTTCTTATCGTTCTCCTCCTTGAGCACGGCCAGCCGCTCCTTCCACAGCTCAGCTGACATCTGCTGCTTGGACTCCACGTGGTCCTGCACAGAGTAGGTCATCAGGATCCGGTGGCAGAGGGCGGCGAGGATCTGCAGCTTCTCCTCAGAACTCAGATCAAAGAACTCTGAGGTCTCGAGCTTTTCCAGGAACTCATCCTGCACCTCGTTGTCCTCAAAGGCAGCCAGGTCCTTGTTCTCCTCCGTGTTCTCTGAGGCCTCACTCTCCTCCTGCACATCCGACTTGCGCAGGCACAAGCGGACTAGCTCAGAAACAGAGTGCAGGGTGAGGGGGATCTCCGACAGCTTCATGCCCAGCTCACGGTAGTCCTCCGCAATCTCATCCTGCAGCAGGGTCTGCAGGAGAATGACCAGAATCCTGTTCAAGTATAGGAAGCCCCCCTTCTCAGCACACAGGGCTTCCATGAGGGAGACGGCCGTGATGGGGTACTGAGCGTCTGGCAGCAGCAGCCCTGAATAGCAGCTGAGGAACTCCACCACCATGGCCACATCCCCAAAGAGGGTGTTGGGGAGCCCCTCAGGAGTGTCCACAAGCCTGAAGGTGGGCAGGTTGTTCCCTTTGATGTCCTGGTCCTCGTAGCGCTTCTGCTTCTCCAACTTTTCTATCATCTCCTTCACCCGCCGCTCCCTGGCTCTCTCCTTCAGCTTCTCCTTCAACTTCTCCCGCTTCTTCTTCAAGTATTCCTTCCGCTGATCCTCAGTCATGGAGGCCCAGTTCTTGCGGTGTTCGAGGAGCTCGAAGCGCTTCTGCACAATCCCCCGCAGCTCCTCGGGAAGGCGGGCACGATCCTCGCTGGAGAGCAGCCGGGCGGTTTTGGAGATGATGCAGGAGAGGGCGCTCTTCCTGTCCTCACGGTCCTTGTTCTCTCTGTAGTAGGCAATGAGGTGGAGAGCTGCGGGTGGGAGGTGCTTGGGCTTGCCAGAGGACCTGGGGCTTCCTCCTGAGCCCCGGGGCGCTCGCGACACCTTGGGGGTGCCCTTGGTCGTCATGTCCAGCAGTGTCATCTGCTTCATTTTCATCTTGGAGTCCTTCCTGGGGGAGCGGGACTTCCCAGTAGCCTTCTGCCCATTCAGCAGCTTCTTATTCCTCTGTCGTTTCTTGTTGAAGTTGCCAAGCTTCCCAGCAGACATCATCTTCATCACCTCCTCCAGCTCCTCCGTGGGGATCTTGGAGTTCTTGACTTTCAGCGGAGAGCCCATAATAGACTTCTTCAAGTGCACACTGCACCACAGAGAGGGGCTTAGCCCCTGCCCTGGAGCAGAGCCATCCAACTTAGGCTTTTTGGAAGGCTTCCGATCGGGGGATGACGTGCTCTTTCTCTTGGTCGAGGGATTGAGCGTCAGGTACTGGAATTGAAGAAGAAGCAAAAGTAAATTCCAGTCTTGGGGGGAAAGAAACACAAGGGAGGAAAGGGATAGGTTGGAAAATCTAACTGGGGATCAGGCTGCTTTGGAGCCTCAAGCGCTCCTGAATGCTAGTGATGCAGAAAGGGACAACCACATACATTTCTAGAGAAACTGCCCTTTCCACCTTGCAGTCAACAGCATCCCTCAATGCCACCTGGAGCATGTTGCCAGCAACATATATCGTTCTACATATCCCACCTAGCCAAAAACGTGCTCTAGGATTACAGTAGGCACCCAGCTGCAAAACACATGAGACACAATGTACACTCCATTGTTTTAAACACATATTGTAGCCATCTTGACTGCAAAACCTGGCATGAGGGAGGCATAAGGATGGTTGGGAAAACCTTGAGGTTTGCAGAAGTACAAAAGAGGGAGTCCCAAATGCACTCCTCCTTGGAAGACATCTGCACACGGCAGTCACAGGGAAGGGAAGGCACACTGCAGAGATGGAGGCAGGCCAGCTTGGTGTCTCCAGCGCAGGCAAACCACATGGAAGGCAATGGAGGGTCAAGTCTGAGCCGCACCAGAACCATCCCTTTGGCACCTGATGACTGGCAAGGGCTTGCTGTGGAGCTAAGATTCACCCTTGCTGACACTGCCCCCCCAAAAAGTCACCATTATGCATCAACAGATACTCCTGTCCTTTTCCCAACCCACAACCCAAGACAGATCTTGCCTTATTTCTCACTTTATATGGGTCAAGCAAGAAGTCACTGAACTTGCTGGGAAGTGAATATTTCTTCACCAACTCATCCTCGACCACCCAAGGAGCATTCTCTCCTGTTCCAGCCCGGAGTGCATTGTGGCGAATGAAGTAGCGCAGAATCTCCTTGTTTGGCGGCCGCTCTGTGCGAATTAAGCTGTCTGCTGGCACATTGCTAATGATCTAGAGAGACAAAGAAACAAGCCTTTAGACCCTTCTATTCCTCAGCTTGTGGCAGTCAGCCCACAGCTTGCCACTGTACTTAAGTACCACTGTTTAAAATAGAAACAGTTACTTTTAATTGCTCCTGACCTCGCAGCAGTGCTGATACCTTAACCAGCCACGCCTCCTCCTCCTCACCACCAACGGACAGTCAAGGACCCTTAATTCTCTCTCACTCCCTCACCTTGTCTTCATTTTGCAGCTTGACATCATACTTGTGCGGTAAGAACTTTGGAGGGACCCATTTTTTTTCTTCCTTCTTCAGAGAAGTAGGAAGCTTCCGAGGAGATCGGCGCGCCCGGTCACCTGCATAAGAGATGGGGGGGGGGGAGAGTGTGTTAGCAGCACAATATGCCCCAAAAGGCCTAGGCTGACTAATCTGAAATGCAGTACTGAGGGGCAACAAAAGCACAGATGGCCAAGGAATAAACACACACCATCCAATACCGAAGGAGCAGGCAGGGAAGTTTCTAAAGGGGGATTAATACTGAGTGCATTCTGCAGGATCAAACCACAGGTCCATCCACAACTCCGCATCCTGCATCTACAGATAGAACTGGAAGCCCCCAAACAGGGCCCAGAAGCAACAGCCTCCCCCTTGCTGGTCTCCAGCTCCTGGTATTTAGCTTCTGGACAAGGGAGCTCCAATCAGCCACTGCAGGAGACAGACCTAAGCTATTCTATGAATTTGTCTAATTGAGTTTTTTAGAAAGCCGTCTAAAGTTAGGAACTGCTGCCACTGCCACCACATCTTATGGCATTCAGAGCTGCCATCTATCTCTCCTGTGAAGTGTTTCTATAGAACAGAACAAAAAAACCACAACGAAACAAGACACAGCAGAACAATAAAAATAAAATACCAGCATTAAATTACAATATTGCATTAAGATTTAGCATTTAAAGGCACCCTGTAGCAGCAGCACTCTTGTGAATTGCATTCCTGCATTCCCCCCCTCCCGCAAATGTTCTACAAATCAATTTCATTAGGTGATCCAAAGTTTGAGTATTATGAGAGGAGATGGCCATCATTCTAGCAAGTAAAGTGTTTTATGCTTGTCAAGGGAAAGAGGACTGGCAGCCCACTAGCAGAATCTTATACATGGGGAGGCTCCAATGTGCACACGATTTCTGCCTGCACAAAGACCTCTGACTTTATTCCAATGGAGGCACATAAAGGTAGCATATGCACCGCTATTGAATATTTTAAATGTGTGAAGTAGAAAAGTCAGGGCAGAGCACCCCTAATTTTGGAAAGGAGCCAGGATCTCTGAAAGACAGTTTCCTTGAGCACCACCAGTGATGTTGTTTGTTGCTGCTTGCAAACCCTTAAGTATGCTCAGTTAGTACACTGAGACTTAATCAAAGAACGTGACAAGTTAGTTGGCTTCCGTCTATAAGTTTCCCTGCTTGTGAACAGCATACCTGAAATGTTTGTGCTGTCCAACCACACAATGCACCTTATTTGTTTGTGAAAACTTCCTACAGCAAAGCACATTAACTAGAATCTATAGGAGAAGCTGCTGGAGAAAGCATGGGCATAAAACACCAGCCAATAGAACTACTTCCCATGAAACGCTACACAAAGGATCTACCTGCATACCATATTTAAGCTACGACCACAACTATGACTGCCTTTTCCCACGGAATGCTCCATTTATCTGACCCAAAGGGCAATCAAGTGGATTATTAATACAGAAGTGGCAAGACCAAAGGCAACACCCTTCAGACATGCACATTAAAAAAGGCTGCAGCCTTGCACAGGGCCAGTGACCCATAACAAAGGGAATGGGGGCTTCCTAATGCTTCTTCAACTAAGAATCAGTCCTACAATGACAGACACAGGAGGCCTTGACTTAGCCAGAACAGAGAGCAAGTTGGGTGTCACCAGCAGACCAAAGTCACCCGTTGTCTAGATAGATTCTCTCCCCAAAGCAATCTGGGAAAACCTGGAAGGGTGATCAGCACACACCACCACACCCCCCCCCAACCTGGGTAACCAATAGATCTTTTGAAGGCAGCCTGTACTACCCGGATAAAAGATAGTGGATCACCAACATCCCTCAGGCCAGGGCGTGGCTTGCTACTCACTCAGACTCTCTCTCCGGCTGTCATCTTCCTTCAGTGCCAACTCCTTTTGGTTGTCCTGAACCACCTGGCTGGAATTTTCTTTGTCACTGGACGGGGAATCACAGGCCCCGTCGGCTTTCTTCTCAGGTGCCTCTTCATCTGTCGCCTTCTCCAAAGGATGGATTTTTACTACTTTTACTCTCAGCACCTTTTCTTTCCCAACCTGATGGGAAGAGGGAAACCGATGAGAACTGGTAGGGAGGCCCAAAGTGAACACATGACTAGATTCATGGAGCTGCTTCCAAAATGGTGACACTGGGGGGTTCATGCATGCAGTTGGGGGTGGCGGGGAGCTGCTAGTCACCTGGAGCAAGGCTAAGTTTACCACCCACACCCCCTTGTGCATGGCTGGAATATGACAATCCACTAATGCAAAATTAAAATACAGTGCAAATACACATTTTAAAAGAAGCACTAAACAGATCAAAACCCAGCAGCCATCCACAGTTGAAGCCCAGCAATGGCTTTTATAGAACTCTTGTAGAGGTTTGCTTGCAGTCACTGAACAAGACATGGCACCTGAGTTCACCCAAGAGATGCCCTCTAGGAGGTAACTGGTCACTTGTTCCAGTCACGTGACTGGAAGAGGAACCTGTTCCAAGGTAACCTGTACCCTCTTCCCTCTTTCCAGGTATGTTGTATCTAATAATTACACTGAAATTCCTCTGGAAACCAATTACATCAGTTTGGAGGTGGGGAAAGAGTATTCCACCTTTTGGACATGACGGCAGAAGGTGCAAAAGAACAAGTAGGCCCAGAAAAGAGAAACAGCCTTGGATACCCTGATCCATTCAAGCCGGGGCCTTACCTCAAAGTCACACTCTTCTCCCACAGCAAACTTGGTCATGATCTCCAGCCAGGAAGTGTCTACCAGTTTTTCTAAGGAAATTGTGTTGTGATGAACCATTTCCAGGACAAGTTTCTCATACCAAACTGGGAATTCCTCCTTCAAGCTAAAAATATCACCAAAAGAGAGAGGGGGATATAACACATTCCATTTAAGTGGCAACTACTACAAAACAGACAACAGTAAACTCACAGAATCAGCAGCCAACAGTGGAAGCCATGTTCATGAAGCAATTCACAAATCCCTCTATCAGCAATGTCAGCTGAGAATGACAAAATCCACCATGGCATAGGAAGCTGCCTTGCAACTTCCAAGATAAGGGGGAGGGAAAGATGTTAGTGAAGCTGTGTGCAGTTCTCTGGTACAAAACTTGTACATATCAAGGGAACTGTACAAGCCTGCAACACTCTGCCTGCTCTGATAGACAATTGTAAAACTTGAGTAGGAAGATTTAGTCAATCTATCAAAAGACAGGTTGAGGACAAGGTGAAAAGTTTGTGGTCTAATTCTCACAAACAGCAGATGAGCTAATAAACCTGCTTCTCAATATTACCCCACTGAGACTGCAAGCAGAGGCTCAATGAACCTTGTTCTGAGTGGAGGCAAGTTGTATTCTTCCCAATATGCTAGATTTCTATGTGCAGGAACTTTTTGACATAAGCTCCACCTGCAGACCAACACTCACAAACACACCACTTCTACCTACTGAGAGACAGAATTAGGTCAGGAACTTTCACCTCAGACACTGGGCCCTTTGGGAGCCTGGTTTGCAGAGAAGGATGTCTTGAACAAACATGCAACTGTTACCTAAGGGGGAAATGTGGTTTCTCGACATGAATATCCAGCACAAGAAGATCTTCCAGAAAGCCTCTAGAACAGCGCTGAGATGATTACAAAGAGTGGTGTTCTTACTGCATTTTTGTGCAACACATCTGGATTTGATTTTAACTGCAGTATAATATCAACCGGATCAATAACTGCCTTGAGTCCTTAACAGAGTAAGGCCAATTAAAAAATAAAGCATACTGGACTAAAAAAGGCAAATTGTACATTTATAAGCAACAAGAAAAATAAGGCCCTAACAAAACAAAAGCAAGAATTAGAAGAGGCAGCAAGGCCAAGGTGGGGAAAGATGTTCAATCCTTCTTTGGATGCTGACTCAGACTTCTGATGATGATTTTCACAGCAACAGTCAGCCACTTGCCAAACAACCAGCATCCTACGTTTAGGGCTCATGCCCTGGTCTCTAAAAATAGATGCTTTGGATTCTGCTACTTACAGCTCAGCGACTTCCTGCTCCTCCTCCCAGGCTTCTTTGTGTGTCAGCTGGCTGCTTCCGGTGCTTTTGCAGGTCCATATTCGCTGGCTGTATTTCTCCAACCGTGCTTCATACTCTCTGAAGGAGCAACAACTCAGGAAAACATCGTGTTTAATTTGCAGCTGTCAGTTTATCTGCACTGCTTTACACAAGTTGCATGGAGTGATTAGTATTATTAGATTTACTTGTTGATACTGTGCTTGGTTGCTCCCTTTACATTTTTCAAAGTGTTATTATTTACTGCTACATTTTGAGCCACTTTATATGGCCACCAAACAAACAATTTGCTTCCTTACCAAACTGCAAACTGCACATTGAAGTGGCTTTCCAATTTTAGTTTAAAGACAAAGATTTGTCATCAGCACAGTTTACCTAATCCAGATTTCCCAACAAACTACAGCTACCTCAAAGCAGAATATTAAAGGAAGGAATCTGTGCCCATGAGAGGAGGGATAGCAGGGAGAGAGGAAGGCATGCATGAGCCCATAATTTGACTATGGGCATCTGAGGCAGGACTATGTGAACACAAATCCAAAACATGTATACCAACTATAATAAATCCAAGACGTGTATACAGCTAAATTGTTATCAAAGTATATGTCACACTTTTTGTATGCTTGCCAGACAAACAGGATTCACCACAGCCCAACCTGAACTTCTCTTAACTTCCACAAACACCTCCAGGATGAGCTGCTGGAGAAAAGTGACTTGAAGCAGAACAACATACGAACTCTGCACAATTCAACAGCCAAGCTCTCCGTTCTACTGATTTGATCAAGAACTGTGGCTGACCAGACCAGAGGTCCATTGAAGACCAACTCACTTATGCTTTCAAAAGCAACTCCTCTTATCACTGAAAACCTTAAAGCAGATAAGAATGGCTCTTGAGAAAGTGTGGAGATTTGAGATGGTGAAAGGAAAAGCATAGATGCATTCAAATCTGTGCACCACAGTCAGACTCTAAGTGTTCTAAATTATAGAGCCAAGGGGCAAAGTGAGAGGACTCGGGCAAGCCAACACAGGTGTGCAAAGACAACTGTAATTTAGCAAGAAGTCCTGGAGGTGACTTGCAGGAGCACGTCATGCTACAGAAAAAGATGAACCAAGAGGAGTCATCCTTCTTTTCTAGGGCATACAGAGGCCCCAGAAGCTGCATTTATAAAACTCAGCTCTTACTGACAAAAAAATCTCTCTCCTAATATGACAATGCACACACAGCCTATATTTTTAAAGTAGAAACATGTAGCTCTGTTGCCCTTGCTAGCACTATATGCCTTGGGCTGATCGTGGGATGGACAGCCAAGGTCAGAATAGTGAAGAAAGCAAAGAATAAACACCGGTGTTGCCGTCTACATACTATTGGGGAGGATAAAACCCACAGAAAGTGACTTTTCCTGCATTGGTGCAGAATTCTAATGCACCTAGATTCCTAAAGTGCAGGCATTCTCAGCTAGTTGCAGAGCAAGTAACCCCACCAAAGCATATTCCACTCACTGATATCACTCAAATTTGCCACTAACATGTATAACAACCTGTGCACTGCCGTTGCCCTCGCACCACCCTCCAACTGACAGCTCCAGACTGCTTATCTCACACTCACCAAGGAGATTCCCCTGCCAATAACATTCTCTTCTTCTGACTGGCACCCCGTCACCTCACTTGGCAGTTATGCAGCCCATGTACAGATTCATCCCAAGGGCTTTCCTGACAGAAAGAAGCTGGATCAAGACAGGCAGTCTTTGTTGGTAGCTCAGGAAGGCTATTGGTCCTGAACACACACTCAATAAGCATGCTCTCCACAAGCCAGCCCTCCTGCCAGCAGAGGGATATGGCTAACTCAAGCCCCTCCTCACCAGAGGTTTGGACTTCCTTAACACCAACACACTGTAGGGGCAGGGACTACTCAACTCAAAGCAGCCTGTCCTGCAATGGGTTTTGTTTTGTTTTGTTTGCATCAGAAGGGTTCTATATCATGCTTGACTTTGCTCTACTGCCCCCATCACGGGGGCAAGCATTTTTTTTAAATGATAAAACAGAGATTGCAGACAGTCCACAGGATTCCAGTAGAATTAAGCTAGCATGAATGGGTTATGCAAGCTGCAATCCAGGCCCGAAGGAGCTGCTCCAAAGGAAGTGGGCTGAGGACTATGAGTTTACTGTCGACATGCTTCTGCCTTATCCAGTCAGATCTGTGCACAGAGACTGAAGAGCTCCAGTTTCACAAAACAACTTCTGGTCACATGATAGTAAACACGTTACAAACACAGAAAGCAGAAAATTCCACTCTGGAGAAACCACTTTCCACCTCAAATCTCTTGCTTTAGATTATCCATCAAGACACTGCAAAAAAACACACCAAAAAACCAGCCCTGCTTCCTAAAAGAACCTCAACCATTGATGACCAGAACAGCCCAGGCTGTTCAGACAGAACTGGGGAGGGGGAGGGGAAAGAGAAAGAGAAAGAAAAGAGGAGAGGGTTGGGTCAGAGGAAAGGGCTCTCTTGGGTACAAGACAAAGAAGCGAGAATGAAGAGGGGAACAAAGCTTTTCCTTGTATGGATGCTAAATTTCATTGCTTAGGCCTATAAAAATCAGCTCTTTGGGCTTTTAAGATGCTCACAGCACCAACCTTCAACCTAAAACTTCAGAGATAATTATATTTTATAGGAGAAAAGAAATGGGTATCTACTGTAGGTCTAGCAATGTAATGAATAGAAATTTGGAGGCAGCAGATTCAAGTTCAGTTCCCTGCTTAGCTATTAAGCTCATTGGCTGGCTAACCTTGGACAAAAATCCATCTCCATCAAAGTCTGAAAAACATCAAAACAACTGCAACATGTGTATAGCGAAGCATGTAGAAGATGAAGCCAGAGCAGCAAACAATATTATAGTGATCAATTCTTAAATAGCAGCTTTCCTTGAACAACACATCAATCACCAGTGGGCTTAGATGCAGACCTCGTTCAAATCTCTGCTCAGTCATCAAAAGATCTTTAAGTGGCCTGGGCAAGGACATGTCAGGCATAACCTTTTAACACAGTATTTGTAAAAATAAGTGTCTGAAAAAAGGGACAAGTTACACTGAAAACTTGCATCAGTATGGCCAGGTCTTTCCAGGCACTAGGCCTCAAATCAACATTGGAAATAAGCTCACAAAAGTGCCTAGGCTGCAAAAAGAAAAAAAAAGGGGGGGGAGTAGTGACAGTCTACTTATGCCTGGCAGAGGGGTTCATGTGATTTCAACCCTGACAACCCAGGAGAAATGAGCAATAAGCTGCTCTATCCCTGCTCAGCCTGCGTGCAACTCACCACCTACAGCTACCAGTTAAACCCAAGGCTGGCTCCAACATTCAGGGTTATAGTCAGCACAGCGCTATGGTGAATGTTTCATCAGCAATTGAATGTTCCCCCCCTCTCTTCCTACCACAAACCCCTAAATCTGTTCTGGAGATTCCCCCAACAGTCCTGAGAACATATTGGAAAGTGTGAGGCTCCTAGGCAGGGGGTTGTGTTAGCATGAATTGCATTAGCACTAGCACAAATGAGTTGTGTTAGCACTAGCACAACTATTTTGTTGAATGCAGAGAAAGCCCCTGCACGTGGCAGCCAATGGGCCTTAAACAGTCATTTTTGCCACACCACACTAACTTTTAAAGTACCAAGAATTAGGAGAAATAATTTAATCCTAGGAATCAAACCAAGAGAACCATCTGATCTAACTCATCCTTTGCCAACCTGATGCCCTCCATGTTTCATATTACAAGTCCCATCATCCCCAGCATCACATGGCCATGTTGGCTGGGGCTGAAGGGAATTGTAGTTCAGCAGCATCTGGAAGCTGGCCTGCCAGGCTGGCAAAGGCCATTTTCAACAGAAGCCAGGGAGGTGCCCAGAGCAACTCACAAGCAGTGTGTGAAAATAGCTCTCCCCTGCTGTTTGTCCACAGCACCTGGTACTTGGAGATGCACTGCCTCTGAACATGGAGGCTCCATTTTACCATTAGAGTCAACTGCTGCAGCTGAACGAATTCCACCATAAAACTGGTCTAAAGATATATAAGCTAACAGCTTCCAACACTTGTGAGGGCAAGTTAATTTATGCAGACCACCACAGGAGGCAGCAACTTCCATTACTCTGAACTACCACTCACATTCATGAACTTTCTGCCAATCAGCTTCACTGGAGGTATTACATGACAGGAGACAGCCGCTGTACAGCGAGGTTCTACCCTTAATTTACTTCTGCTAAAGTTAAGCAGGTCAGCGTCTTGTCAGCCTGGAGAGTGGAGACCTCCTAGGAACCACAACTGTGCCGCTCCAATTACTTGATATAAAAGTAACTAAGGATGCATAGAAGGCTTCCCCTGGCTGGATCAGACCAAAGTGATCACCATCACCCTTTTTCCAGCACTGACCAGCCAGGAGCCTCTCAGAAGATCACAAGTGCAGGGTCAAGGGCAACAGCCCCTCCTCCACCAACTGGTATTCAGAGGCAAACGGCCTCTGGCTATGGAGGCTCAATTTCAAACTCTCTTGGCTAATGAGAAGATAATTAAAGCCATAAACCTGCTTCAGCCTAAAACACATATGGAATTTGCAGCCGCCCTGAGCCCTGACAACAGGAATTCAGGGAATCAAGGAGGAAGTGATGTCCCTACCCTGCCTGTAGACACCAGACAGGCCCCTTACAGGAATGAAGCAGCAGGGTGAGATGGGCTCCCTTTGGTCTGATCCAGCTGCAGGACCAATTTTTAAGCAGGTGAGAAGGAAGAAGCTGAACCCTGTGAATTAACACTTGCTGGGGGAGCCCCAAGAAAAGGACTGTGGGATGGGGCTTCTGTCCCCACATATACTGGGCCAGGCCTTCTTCCATTCCCTCAAGAGGCACTGAGGTCCAAAGTATAGATGGCCCCAGTGAGAGGAGAAGACTGGGCTGTAAGAATGCAAGAAAAGCCCCGCTGTCGCATCAGGCCAAAGGGGGCCCATCTAGCCCAGCATCCTGTTCTCCAAATACAGTACTCTAATGGGAAGTCCACAAGCAAAAGATTAGGGCTCCCCAAGAGGGACGCCAGCACCAGTGGCGTAGCGTGGGGGGTGCAGGGGGGACCGGCCGCACCGGGCGCAACATCTGGGGCTTAGGGTTAGGGGGCGCAAATCCACAGGTTAGGGTGCGCAAATCCACGGGTTAGGGGTGCAAATTACTTGCCTTGCCCCGGGTGCTGACAACCCACGCTACGCCACTGGCCAGCACAAAAGCAGGACTCTCCCCACTTGCCATTTCCTAGAACTGGTATCCTTAAGTATATACGTACTGCCTCCGACTGCCGGGTGGGTGGGTGGGAGAGAGAGAGAGAGAGAGAGAGAGAGAGAGAGGGAAGGACCGCTGCTGGGAAAGTCCCGAGAAAGAGAAGGAAGGAGGTTTCCTGCTGCCCTGATCCGTCCCGTCCCGTCTCCCCCCAAAAAACCTCGGGAAAAGACGCGACAAGCGAGGAGGCCCGACAGAGGAAGGCAGGAGGCGAGAATAAGCCGAAATAGGAGGAGGGAGGAGAGCCGGGAGCGGAGAGGCAGGACGACGTAGTGGCGGAGGCAGCCTTCCTCCTTCGCCCGAATCGGGTCAGGTCAGGATAAGAGAAGGAGGGAGGGAAGAGAGAAGGAAGGGAAGGAGAGCAGAGTCAGACACAACAAAGCCCCCCCCCATGCACTACCCCCCCACCTCTCTCTCCTTTTCTCTTTCGGAGGTAAACAAGGGGGGCGCCATACTCTTCCCCTTCTCCCCCCCCCGCCTGCCCCCCTCCGGTTAATGCCGTCCGTAGGATACTCGCTGGTGCGGAAGGCCTCCTGCGTGTGGGCGATGACGAAGCGCTCCTCCGCCACCTCCTTCTCGTCTCCCCCCGGCGGCTCTCCCGGCGGCGGCAAAGGCTTGGCCAGCGGGAAGGGCTTGCGGCCCAGTAGCGGCGCCATCGCCCGGCCACCAGGCCCCGGGGAGGCGGCGGCGGCGGCGGGTCCGGAGCTAGAAGGGCCGCCGGGAAAATGGCGGGAGATACACAGAAGGGGAGAAGCGGGCGGCGGCGGCGGCGACAGTGATGATGATCCTCCTCCTCCTCCTTTTTCTCCTCACAAGAAGGGAGAGAGCGCGGGAGGGAGAAGCCCGCTCAGTCCCTCCTCAGCCGCTCTCGCGCTCACTCGCTCTGCGCGTGCGCAAACAACTCCCCCCCCCCCGTTCACACACACTCACTTTCTCTCACAAACACACAGTGAAAAACACAAAAAACAACACCACCACAGAAAGAAGTCAAGGAAGGGAGAGAATTAAAGAGAAGAGCGGTGGCGGGTTTTTCTTCTTAAATTTAACTATTAAGGAGACCCGCCTCCTCGATTTCTCGCGCCTTTCCGCGGGCCGCCATTGGTCTGGCTCGGAATGCCCCGCCGCGCCATTGGCGGAGTGGCACGTCACTCAAATAGGCGCGTTTGCTTGCGCGAGGGAGAGAAAGAAAAGGAGGGGGAAGAGGAAAGAAGCGAGGGAGGTCGCATTATGTAAGCGCAAGAAAGTAGCGCGCCGACCGCCCCGACGCCATTTTGTGTGTCGCTGTTATTATGTCTCCGCCTCCCGCTGCCAATGAGAATACGGGGCTTCATCCGGGGATTTGAGTGCAGGGAGGAGGGAGAGAGAGGAAAAGCCCGCTTGCCCGGCTTTTGTCTGAGCGAGTGGCGCGCGGCCTCTGCTTAAAGGGGCAGCGCCCTTTAAAAAAGCAGCGGCTCCAGAGCACCGTGGGAAACTTTGTTGCGGGAGGGGGCCTTGTTTTCCTCTTGTGCCCTCTGCTCATAACTTATTTTCCTGGCCGAGGTTTATAACTAAAAAACGTGTGAACTGAAAAGAAGCCGGTGCTTCTGAGCATGTGTAAAGGTCCCAGGGTTAGAACGCAGTTCAACTTTGCCCTGGTGATCTTGAATGCCAAGGCGAAATAGTTGCCTATGCTGTAAGAGCAAGCGGGTAGGGCACAGGGCAAAAGGCCCATTTGTGATTTTTTGAAGGGGGCACTAGAGACAGATAGCAAATGGTTTTCCCAGTGCAGGATGGTAAAATACATGACACACACACAGAGGTGCCATGCTGTTGATTTTATTTTGCAGGACAGCTGAAACCCAAAAGAACTCGGAATCTGAAGAGAAAACAGAATAAAACCATCAGGTCAATGGTTTTCCCTCCTTTTTAAGGGGTGGGTGTTATTGCATTCAATTTTCTTTAAGTGATAAAATAAATGCAACACCTATTGGCCAAAAACCCACCCACAGGAGCATTCAGCTTATTTCAGTAAGCATGCAGACCATGCCTAAAAAACATCGGATCTGAACACATGCCTCAGTGCACATCCTGGGCTTCTGTTGCGGCATAATGCTAAACAGGAGATTCAGGATAGACAAAAGAAAGGACTTATTTGCACAACACCCAATTATTCTGGGGAACTCACTGGCACAAGATACGAAGGCCACAACCTTAGATGGCTTTAGATAGGCGTTAGACAAAGCCATGGATGACAAGTCTTTCAGTGCTAATAGCCATTATGGCTACATAGTGGAGCGGGCAGGGAACCAGCAGCACTCAGGCCAGAACTGGCCTGGAGGGCCCCCAACTAATTTTCAGCCCCCACCACAGCAGCGACAGGACCCTCCAGTGAATGAGGGGATAAGGAGGCTTTCAAGTGTTATTTACATTTCTAATTAAAAGCCAAAGCTTGGATGTTCTGCATGTTGGACCTATGCAGTCATAGAAGAAGCACCCCTGAGTTCAGTGGAGGTTACCCAGGAAACCATGTACTGGATTGCAGCCATGCCACAAAAACAATATAATGTGTTCTTTTTATTTTGCATTTGGTCTTGCTGGGAACCTAAAGGGAAATGCCATCTCATGGCTCTAGGGTCTGTCTTAATGAGCCCCTGCACATCCACATTTACCATTGGTGATAGGTATCTGCTTCATTAGTGTCAAACTTCTCCTGAACATGGAGGCTCCATTTTCAACTGTCCTGGCTAATACTCATTGACAATACCCATAAGTATGTAAAACCAGTTGTTGTTTTCAATCCATCTAAGCTACTGGAACCTAAGAAGTTGCCTCATATTGAGTGAGACCACTGGTCCATCTAACTCAGTACACGGACTGGCAGTGGCGATCCAGGGTTCCAGATGGGGGCATGAGCAGCCCGACCTGGATTTCTGCATGCAAAGCAGTTTCCTTATCACTGAGCTAAGGTTCTTTCCCTGAGAGTAAAGTAAGATCCCAGTCCTTATGGTTCTGGAGAAAGGGCAAATTTAAATAGGAAGATAGGAATCTGCCTTATACCAAATCAGATTAGTCCAGAGATGTCACTGGGGAATGAACCTGTGACTTTCTGCATGGGAAGCTGAAGCTGAATCACTAAGCCAGAGGCCCTTCACTGGGCATCACCAGATCTTGTGGCAGTGAATCCCACAAGTTATGTGTGCAATCTGGCTGAAGATCTGTTCTCTTTTGCTCGCCCCATACAGCTTTTGGATGACGCCCAATTGCTGGCATTCTGAGATGGGCCTGAGTTGAAGTTCTCTTGCTCAAAGCCAATTAGGCTCTTGACAGAGAAAGCCGAAGGAAACACACACCTCAGACAGGCGGCAAGTGCAGGAGTTGCAACACCTCTGGCGGGATCATCCCTTGGTTGTAGGCGTACCACCCTGCTGCGGAAGCCAAGGCAATGAATGTCATCCCCACGAAACTTTTGACGGCAAGCGAAGTCCACGAACCTGTAATGGTTAGCGAATCCTTAGTGACCTCGGCGTGAGGGGCCTCCTCCGGCATACCTGCACAGGAATTCTTGGGTTAACTAGATCAAGGGGGTAGTCCCACTTTCCCATTCCTGTACCCATTCTTAAAAACACACCTCTTATCTTCCATTCGCGGCCGCCAAGACCACATAACACTGGTCTTGAAAGACCTAAATTGGCTCCCAGTACATTTCCGAGCACAATTCAAAGTGTTGGTGTTGACCTTTAAAGCCCTAAACGGCCTTGGCCCAGTATACCTGAAGGAGCGTCTTCACCCCTATCATCCAGCCCGGACGCTGAGGTCCAGCGCTGAGGGCCTTCTGGCAGTTCCCTCACTGTAAGAAGCAAAGCTACAGGGAACCAGGCAGAGGGCCTTCTCGGTAGTGGTGCCCACCCTGTGGAACTCCCATCAGATGTCAAAGAGATAAGCAACTACCTGACATTTAGAAGATATCTGAAGGCATCAGGGAAGTTTTTAATGTGTGACATTTTAATGTATTTTTAATCTTTGTTGGAAGCTGCCCAGAGTGGCTGGAGGAACCCAGCCAGATGGGCAGGGTACAAATAATAAATTATTATTATTATTATTAAACAAAATTTACCTACCCCTTTTGACCTTTCAGAGGCTCTGGGAACCTCTAAGCCTGTGGTTCCCAAAGCAGGTGTAGTGCTTCCTGCGGGAGGAATTCCAGGAGGTGGGGTGGCTGAGAGGCAAGAAGGGGGTGGCAATGACCACCAGACTTTGAAAAGATGGTCCCACTGGGAGCTGTGTTTTGCTCCGAGTGCTGAGAGGGTTTGGGAGTCCCCTCCTCCCTGCACAGAGCTGCTGTTCCCAGCATTCCCTGTGAATGAGGGAATTATGGTTGGACTACTCTTGAGTGTTGTAGCTCTGGGAGGGGAACAGGAGGAGACTGAGGTGACATTATAGCCATCTTTTAATATCCAAAGGGCTGTCAAATGGAAGATGGAGCCTGCTGCTTTTCTGCTGCTCTGGAGGGGAGGACCCAAACTGGGGCGGGGGGGGGGGAGATTCTGACTAAACATTTGGAAGAACTTTTTGAAAGTAAGAGCTGTTTGACAGTGGAGTCAAAGATCATGGACTCTCTTTCCTTGGAGGTTTCCAAGCCAAGGTTGGATTGCCATCTGTCATGGATGCTTTAGTTGAGCTTCCTTCTTTGCAGCTGGTTAGACTAGATGACATTAGGGGGTCCCCTCCAACTCTGCTATCCTGTTGGTCCTAAATTTGTCAGTTTTGTTGAATTAATTAAACTACATAATTTTTAATGGATTTTGAATCAAGGGGCAATTAATTGCGATGGTTTTGACTTTTACTGCATTATTATCTTCCTTACTGGGTCATGCAAACCACTCTTCTGAATAATGCTTTTCATAGGATTGAGGCAGGGGGCACTGGGAACAAGTTTATGTAATCAAGGGGGCAGCGACCCCCAAAAGTTAGCTCTAAGCAGTTTGCATGTGGCAGAAGCTTCGAGTCCTAAGGCGGAAAGGAAGTTCTGTTGTCTATCATTAACCACACAGATCAGGGAGGTCAATATTGGACCTTTAACACGAGGGGCCTGATGCATGGGGTTCTGTCTTGTAAGTCACCGCACATCAGAACTGATCTTGAGTCACTGTTGAGTGATCATAGAATCATAGAGCTGGAAGGGACCAAAGGGTCATCTAGTCCAGCCCCCTGCAATGCAGGCATCTTCATGAGCCCAGGAGAGAGGGGGCAAGCCAGGCCTTGTGGAGGAGAGAACAAAGCATGCACCCTGTTCGTTGTTCTGGGGCAGACAAAATATAGCTGATTGCCTTATGGCAAGTTGGACCATTGGTCCATCTAGCTCAGTACTGTCCTCACTGACTGGCAGCAGCAGTTCTCCAGATAGTCAGTCACAGGTCTTTTCCTGGAGATGCTAGTGGTGATTGAACCTCCTGCATTCTGAGCTAAACCCCTCAGCTTGGGTAAGCTGGGGGCGAGAAACAAAGAGGGCTGGATTGCTCTCTGTTAAAAACAATAACAACAAAATGGTGGTCCTGGTGATTCCCCTAGAAATCTGGCAGGGATCAATGAATTTGGGAGTCCTGCTGGAGTTAAACTGTATTGCCACCTACACTCAGCCTGTACAGTGGTACCTTGGGTTACATACGCTTCAGGTTACAGACTCCGCTAACCCAGAAATATTACCTCAGGTTAAGAACTTTGCTTCAGGATGAGAACAGAAATCGTGCTCCGGCCGCGCGGCAGCAGCAGGAGACCCCATTAGCTAAAGTGGTGCTTCAGGTTAAGAACAGTTTCAGGTTAAGTACGGACCTCCGGAACGAATTAAGTACTTAACCCAAGGGTTAGCGGAGTCTGTAACCTGAAGCGTCTGTAACCTGAAGCGTATGTAACCCGAGGTACCACTGTAACTTAACCCGAGATACCACTGTATGCAGAAGAACTTAAGAGGAGACTCTGCTGGATCGGGCTAATGACTCACCTAGCCCTGTATCCTTTTCTCACAGTGACCTAATACCCCTCAGAACCTAGAAATCTGGATAGACAGCCTCTGGAGCTGGGGGTTCCATAAGGAGCCTGGCTGCTGGATCAGGCCAAAATGGCCCATCTAAGCCAACATCTTGTGGCAACAGTGGCCAACCAGATGCCTCTGCTGGGAAACTGGCAAGCAGGACCAGAGCACAAGAGCCCTCTCCCCAGTTTCTGGGGCTTCCAGAAACTGGTATTGAGAAACAATGCTGCCTCCAAGTCTCCAATCAGGCAGAGTGGCAGGCAACCTCCAGTAGGCTCCTTCCAAGGAAAGGGGCCATGTCACACTAGAGGGCGCCACCAGTCAACCTTGGGGGAGTCCCTGCTGCCTTACATGACCCCTGTGCCAGAACCGGGAGCCTCACACCTTTGGATTTGATCAGGGCTTCAGAAGCTCTGCAAGCTGCCTTCACGATGGCCAGGTTCCCCCGCGGGTGGCCTGGGGTGTAGATCTCCGCTTCCACTTCCACGTCCTCCAGCTCCATCGGGCCGTTCTTGACCTCCTCCGCAGCCTTTCCAGCCTTGCTCTGCTTCTGCGCAGACCCCTTGGGGAAGGCGCCCCGGAGCATGCGCAGCAGCTGGTCGCGGGCGGCCTCCGCCTCCGAAGTCTTGGGGTCCATGACGACGCCCACCAGGGCACAGGGGGACTTCTCGACAAACTTCTTCACCTCCTTGATGACCCTGCGGAGCTCCTTCTGCTTCCCCTGGAGGCAGGAAGCCCGGCAGAGGAAGAAGATCAGCTGGCATTGCGTGCCCCCAATGTTGCAGGTGGTGGCGGCCAAGGGCTCCTTCAGGGAATCTCCGGGGTGGATGGGGAAGCAGTTGGTGGTAAAGAGGTCCTTGACGAAGGTGTCCATCATCCCGTGGATGTCCTTGCCTTCCAGCGTCTCCCCGATGAGCAGGACCTCAGGCTGGCCCGCCACCTTCTTGACCAGGACCTGGAGGTCCTTGGCGACCTTGCTCCCGGGCCCTGCGATGCATATTGCTTCGGGAAGCTGCTCGGAGCCCTTCCCCTCCTTGGTCATGTCCTGCCAGCATGGAGTCCGTGGCCGCCTGCCTTTAGCTAAACCTTGAAGGGCTTCCAGGCCACACGGCCTGCCGATGTCACAATGCCCACCCACACAGATGCAGACAGAGCCTGCAGCAGCCCCTCCCTCACACAGCTGAGGAGCATAGCACCCACTCACTTCATCCCAGGGGCCTGCATCACAGCCTGGGGCTTTCAGCTCCACATGTGAATGGTTCGTCAGAAGGCCAGTGGCAGCTGCTACAACCGAGTCCCAGAAGGGGTCCAGGAGAGCTAGGTTCGGTATGTTTGTGGCTGATGCTGGAAGCTGGAGACACAGAGGCTTGTCTTGCTCTGTGCTGGACCCAAAGCTGTGGCTTGGGGCTTCCCTAGGACCCTAATGGGGAGGCAAGAGCTCATATAGACCGACCCCTTGCAATGCAGGAGTCATGGCTAAAGAACAGATGGTCATCCAACCTCTGCTTAAAAACCTCCAAGGAAGGAGAGTCCACCACCTCCCGAGGGAGTCCGTTCAACTGGCGAACAGCTCTTGCTGTCAGAAAGATGTTTAGTCGGAATCTACTTCCTTGTAACTTGAAGAAATTGGTTCAAGTCCCACCTTCCAGAGTAGGAGTAAACAAGCCTGCTCCATCTTCCATGTGACAGCCCTTGAGATATTTGAAGATGGCTATCATATTGCGGGTGGTGCTGTGGTCTAAACCACAGAGCCTAGGACTTGCCGATCAGAAGGTCGGCGGTTCAAATCCCCGCGACGGGGTGAGCTCCCGTTGCTCGGTCTCTGCTCCTGCCAACCCAACAGTTTGAAAGCACGTCAAAGTGCCAGTAGATAAATAGGTACCACTCTGGCAGGAAGGTAAATGGCGTTTCTGTGTGCTGCTCTGGTTCGCCAGAAGCAGTGTAGTCATGCTGGCCACATGACCCGGAAGCTGTACACCGGCTCCCTCGGCCAATAAAGCAAGATGAGCGCTGCAACCCCAGAGTCGGTCACGACTGTACCTAATGGTCAGGGGTCCCTTTACCTTTACCTCCATATCTCTTCTCAGTTTCCTCTTTTCCAGGCTAAACATAGGCAGCTCCTTGATCATCCTGGTTGCCCTCCTCTGCACACATAACAATTCATTAACATCCTTCTTAAACTGCGGCACCCAGAACAGGATACAGTACTCCAGGTGGGATCTGTCCAGGTTGGATATAGCCAGTTTGCTGTAGTGCTTAGACTGTGGCCTGGGAGAGACCAGGGTTCAGTTCTCCATTTGGCCATGAAACTCACTGAGTGATCCTTTAAGGGCCAGTCACTGCCTCTCAGTGTCATGTTCCATCCCTGCCCGCCTAGCCAAAGAAGGCCCCTTTCTCCTCCTGCTGCCCTGGCTCCTGCCTTGCAGGCAGCACCAAACCCCCTAAATTGCTGTCCCCGTCTCCTGGGTCACTGTCCTGGCTTCCTGCCTCCACCACACACACACTTCAGAGCCCTGCCAGTCCCTGACACTCAGCTTAACCTACGTCAGAGGGCCATTGTGGGAAGTAAATGAGAGGGAGAGAACCTTGTATATATCACCTTGAGCTCCTTAAAGGAAAAGGTGCAATGACAGAATGAAACAATATATGTGTAAATAAAGTAATATACTCTTAAGACAGCAGTCTCCACTGAGATTCATTCCAAGGAAACCAAATCGTGAGCATGCACAGGAGGAACCCCTGGATTATCTTGTTGCTCAGAAATTGGGGTGCAAACAACATTGGATTTTTTGCAGTAAAGGGAAATGATGAGTGTGCTGGAAAGTGCATGACGAAACATCATCTGACCTCTCCACAAACCAGAGTATATGCTCAGTTGCAACCTCCTTGCAAAGGTTTCTTTCAGATGGCCGTTTTATTGAGCATTCGGATTCTGAGGCAGCAAAACTTCTGAACATCAGTTGCTGGAAACCACAGGAAAGGGGAAGTGCTGGTGCTCAAGTCTTGCTTGCAAATTTCCTAAAGGGATCTGGTTGGCCGCTGTGACAATAGGATGCAGGACTAGACGGACCTCCTTTTGGCCTGATCCAACAGGCCCATATTAGGTGTTTATTTGTTTGAACGAAGTTTACAGGATTGGAAAAAAATGCATCCTTTCCAGTGCATTTTCCCATTACTTTCCTTATCACCAAAAGTCAGGGGTTTTTTTGAGAGGGAAGGAGGCAGGTGGTTTGTCACACATGAGCTCCAAATCAACTTCTACTGCATAACATGAATTTGCCAGTATGTGGCTGAATCCCGCCCAACCATCAGGAACAACCCATATAGTCTGCCATGGTAAACACACTTACTTGGGAGCAAATGTAAAAATGTTTATTTTGCAAAATTTATATACTGCTTGATTGTAGCAAATCCTCTAACGGTTTACAAGAAAAAATAAAATTATCAATAAAAGAAATGACACCTTTAAAAATAAATTAAGAGTAAAAGAGATTAAACCACATTGACAACTATGTACCTGGATTGGTTTGCCTAAACAAAAATGTTTCTCCTGTCAGCAACTCTGCTGTAGCATTTTGCAATCACTAGTTTCTGGATCATGAAGCACAAGGGAAGCCCCACACAGAACGCAGTGCAGTAATCCAGTTTTGAGATCCCCAGTACCTGCACTACTGAGCTCTGTAGGGCTTTTTTTCGAGTAAACATGCCTGCATCGAGCAGTGTCACTTAAAGAGTTGTCGTCGTTTCTTTCGCGAAAGGCCACGAGCAATAGAATGAGCGCGGAGAGCCGTGCCTTCCCAAATGGACCTGGTGCCAAGGAGGCTGACTCCCACATTCTTCGCCCCGGTCGCCTCTCTCTCTAAGCCTCGAAAGCTTTTGAGGAGGCAACAATCGTGGCCAAAATTCTTGCACGCTTGCTTGGGCGCTTCGAAGAACAGGGGGCTCGCCAAATGCGCCCAGGGCGCACACATCTAGCCGGTGCGCCCAGGGCGCACGGGCAGCCAGGCCAAGCGCGCGGCGTTTCGTGGGCACACGCAGCAGCAGTGGCAGCAGCAAGGACCCCTTACGCGAGGAGGGATTGTGACACCGTACGAGTGGCGCCCGTCCCGTCGGGAGGCGCCACCAGCAGCTGGAGCCGGGCGGAATGGAGAGGAAAGAGCAGCGGGGCGGAGGGCGGCGGACCGACGCCCACCAGGACCCGTGCGAGGGCGAACCCGGGGGCGCGGTGGTGCAGCGAACGCAAGTGGTGCTCCTGGCCGGCGAGCCGTGGGGGGCCGAGAGCGGCCAGCAGGTCCTCAGCTCTTTCGCGCACCACGTGCTGCCCACGACGGGGGGCGGCCCCCAAGAGGCCCCTGGTGCCGAGCCCACCGCGAAGTCCCAACAGCAGCAGCAGCAGCAGCAGCTGGGCACTCAGTCGCCGCCCTGCACTTCCTCGGTCGCGCCGTCGGGGCAGCTGACTTTCTTCCTGTGCCGGGCGGCGTCGCTGCGGGAGCGGGCGGCGCGGCTGCGGGAGGTACTGCAGGGCGTGCGGGACCAGAGCCGCGGCGCGCCGGCCGCCCTGGTGGGCGTGATTGTGCAGCCGCGGCCCGAGGAGGAGTACGAAGCCCTGAGTCGCCTCGAGGAGCTGCTCCGCGAGGTCTTCGAAGTCGAGGGCGCCTGCTCTATGGAGATCCACACGGCCGTCTTCGCTCCCGGCCGGCCCGACGGCGCCCTCGAGCTCCGGCGCATCAAGGGCCGCGTCGCCACCAAGCGAACGCGTGAGTAGGGGTCGGGAGGCGATCTGGGTATGCTCGAGGGTGCGCTCTTCATCGCTTGCAGAACGCCGGCGCTGCGCAAGCCTCCTGCTGTGGCACAAGGTGCCTCTGGGCATGTGCGCAGGGCCAGCCAGCCCTTGCAAAGCCCCGTCCTGTTTCCCCAGGAACCGACAAGTGCCCTCCAATGGCTAGTTTAGTCCTCATTCCCCGAAAGGCTTGTTTACTTCTGCAACACATTTCCTGTGTTGCAGAAGAGTCAGTGAACACCCAGCAGCCATGGGCAAGCCACCCCAGCACTGACACATGACCTCGCACCCCCTTAAAAAAAAAAAGTCCAAGGGAGTCTGTTCCACTTTCAAACAGCTCTTGCCCTCAGAAAGTTGTTTCAGGTTAATGGAGGCTTGGTGTGGCTGTTCCTACTCTTGAGGCCCGTATGCAATCAAATCCCCTGCTCAGAGCATTGCCAGGAATGCTTATGCTGGGATTTGTTTTCTGGTTTGATTTATTGTTCTGGGCTTCTTTATATATTTTCATGTTTTCCTGCTTGTGAGCTGCCCAGAGGATGCTGTTAATGGGCATCATATGGACGATGTTATAAGATAAATTGCAACCTCTTACCCTGCTGTATAACAAAAGTCTAATCATGCGACAGTGACATGGCAGAACCTGCCTCCATCTTCCTCTGTGGTTTCCCTCGGGGCAAACTGTAGTGTCCTTGGGGGCGGAGACTTCTCACTTCGCACTTTGCAAAGTGTGATGCACATTTATGGTGCTATAGAAAGGAATTGTTTTTTTTTCCCCCCCTCCACCCTCAAGTGAGCGAAACTTGGACAGACAAATCAAGGTTTATTCAGTTGTTGGGAGCTGCGCTGTCTTTCGGAACAATGGCCTACGGGGGCTATTACTTCTACCATCACCCGCCAATGTAAAGCCTTCTACTCTGCCAGGACTTCTCCCTCCTTACCTGGTCAAGGTGCGTATCAAGGGGGAGGAGGCATCTCCGTAGGAACCTGGGGTGTTGATCTTCTGTTCCCAGAGTTGTTGTTTTTTAAATAAATATTTATTAATATTTTACAAAAACAAATATACAAAAACACATAATAATAAAAAAATAAAAAATAAAAAGATAAGTAAAACATACAGAAAAAACAAGAAAAATTAAAAACAATTATTTTTCATAACATAAAACTCATTTGCTTGTTTCTTTGACTTCCTCACACCTCCCCTTCTTGTATTCCCATTTAAATAGTCAAATCAGCAAATCCTTACCCCCTTTCCTTTATCTTATCTCTATAACTTAACATTTTATAACTCAGTATTTTCATCCATTATCAATTCATTTTTGCATATTCTTATTAACTTTGTTACCAATACCACTTATTTCCAATCCAACACCATTTTAGTTTTTTTTTTTTACCTAATTATACCCTTCTTCCATATTCTTAAAGCATTACAGCTGGAAACCACTTAATTTCTATCCAACATCATTCTAACATTCATTAATTTTGCAATATTTCTGTAAATAGTCTTTAAATTTCTTCCAATCTTCTTCCACCGCCTCTTCTCCCTGGTTCCGGATTCTGCCAGTCATTTCTGCCAGTCCCATATTGTCCATCATCTTCATCTGCCATTCTTCCAAAGTGGGTAAATCTTGTGTCTTTCCCAGAGTTAGCACAGGCATAGCCAGGGGGGCAGCTGCCCTCCCTAAATCAAGTAAATAAATAAAAATAGGAATAATCAGAATAATTGAAATTGAAATTCTCGCTGAGGTCATTTGGATGATGTTGTGGCACATTCTAGTGATGCAACTGGCAATCTGACTGAACGATAGGCGTAGTTCCGCAAAGTGACCAATCACACTGCGGGTAGCTCTGTTCTGGAAGTTTCTCATAGTTTCCAGCATTTTCTCCTGAGAACGTGCACCTGCGGGGCCTGACTAGTTTCTAAACAACTGGTTCCCACAGGCTATTTATACCCCCTAAATTAAATCCTGGCTACACCCATGAGGGTTTGAGCTAAAAATAATAATAATGCAGTAATAATAATTTATTTATATGCCTCCCATCTGACTGGGTTGCCTGTGCCACTCTGGGTAGCTTCAACAAATTAAAACATCAAACACAGTAAAACATCAAGTATTAAAAACTTCCCTATACAGGGCTGCCTTTCAGATGTCTTCTAAAAGTCTAATAGTTGTTTATTTCCTTGACATCTGACAGGAGGGTGTTCCACAGGGTGGGCGCCACTACCGAGAAGGCCCTCTGCCTGGTTCCCTGTAACCTCACTTCTCTCAGTGAGGGAACCGCCAGAAGGCCCTCAGAGCTGGACCTTAGTGTCTGGGCTGAACAATGGGGAAATAAATGCAGATTCACGCAGCTTGTAGCTCAGAGGTGGAGAAGCCCTGAAGGAACCTTCTGATTTGGTCCACTAGGGTGTTTCCCCCCCCCCCCAAACCACACTCTCCTTCCTGAAAGTGAGCTCCCAATTGTTCCTTTGCAAGCAGGGCTCACTTACTATCAGCTGATTGACACCGACAGTGAGTACTTCTGGGATTACCCACCAGGAACTCCCTAGTGCAGCCAAGGGGCTCACTGTCAGTGTCAAACAGCTGACTGGCTCTGAAAGAAAGTCCCTTTGAGGGCACAAAGCTGATTTGCGTCAGCTTCAAAGGAGTCTACTTTGCTTGCAGGCAATCTGAGAAAGCAGGGCATGCAACTAGTCCCTTTGAAGGCATGCCCTGGATGGCTGCACGATACAGTCCTCAGGCAATCCTGCTCATAAGAGGAGCCCTGTAGCTGGATCAGGCCAAAGGGGGTCCATCTAGTCCAGCTTCCTGTTCTCACTGGGGCCAACCAGATGCCTCTTCTGGGGAGCCCCTAAGCAGGACCCAAGTGCAACAGCATTTGAGTGCCAGTGGTGCTGGAAGTGGAAGGCACAAGAGGCTGTGCCCATTTGAGGTGATGATCCCCACATCTATGGAACACCCTGAAGTCCAAAAGATGCACATCTTTCTAGCCATGTGGAAATTAGGACCTCTTTGTAAGCGTGATGGGCTGGAGATATATAAATCCAGATCTGAAGGTCCCAGGCCACAGAGAGGTTAGGCTGGCCTCAACTAGAGCCAGGGCTTTTTCGGCTGTGGCTCCGATCTGGTGGAACACTCTGTCACAAGAGACTAGGTCCCTGCGGGACTTGACATCTTTCCACAGGGCCTGCAAGACAGAGCTGTTCCACCAGGCCTTTGGCCAGGGCACAGCCTGACTCCCTCCCTCGGCAATCTTTGCGGAGCTTTGGCCCAATGGTTGCCAGTGGCTTGATTTGAATTAATTTTATAATGAATGATTTTAGAGTGTTGTTTGTGTTGTACGTTTGTACTGTTTTATTGTTGTTAGCCGCCCTGAGCCCGGCTTCGGCTGGGGAGGGCAGGATATAAATAAAAAGTATTATTATTATTATTATTATTATTATTATTATTATTATTATTATCATCTTATTGTGGGTTTAACATGGGAGATCGGATGGTTGTTGATTATATTTTCTGATGCTGATTTCTGTCATTAAACAAAATCTTGTTTTTAACTGAGATCATTGCATCAGCTTGAGATAATATAAGCTGTCCTGAGGGCCTCTAAGCAGCCAGATAGCAGGACTCTCGTTTTGCACATAATGAAATGGAAACGTCAGAAAGGTTGCAGAAATGTGTTGGCACCACCCTTTGACATGTTGCTTGCCCTAGTGTGTTCAATCAAAGGAAGTCCCCCATTAAGGGAAGGCCCGTAGCTCAGGGGCAGAGCCCCTGCCTTGCATGCAGAAGGTCCCAGGTTCAATCCCCAACAGCATCTCTCCAGGTAGGGCTGGGAATGTTCCCCACCTGAAACCCCAAGTGCTTCTGCCATACTCAGATGGATCACGGGTCTCGCTCGATAGAAGGCAACTTCGTGTGTTCCAATTTAATACATTTCTTTATTCAGAACCATGTGGACTAGAATCTTACCTTGTGGAAAGGGAGTAGCTCAGTGGCAGAGCACACACTTTGCATGCAGCAGGTCCCAGGGTCAATCCCAGAAACATCTTCATGTAAGACTGGGAATGTTTCCTGCCTAAAACCCTGGAGAACTGCTGCCGGTCAGTGCAGAGGGTACTAAGCTAGATGGAATAATGGTCATACTCTGTATCTTATCTACACCTGCAGGTAGTTGATTTTAGATGTGGGATATCAATCTACCAAAATAATTTTCTTAATTCACCTGAATCCTTACTGCAAGTTAATTATTGGAAATCTAAGTAAGCAACTGTATGAACTTGTTAGTTTTTGTTAGAGGTTATTGCTGTTTCTATTAGATGTATTATTAGTAACTGCAAGTTTTTAAAACAGCTTTTAATGCTGCATTTTAAATTGTTGTAACCTGTCCAGGTACCCTAGTGTGAAGGGCAGATCAGTAATAATAATAATAATAATAATAATAATAATAATAATAATAATGTATTGTGACAATGAGGCATGCATATGGGTGATCATTTTGTACTTTTCTATTGTGAACCACCCTGGGCTCTCCAGATGAAAGGTGGTATACAAGTGTAATAAACAATGGCCATAATATAACTCTGTCTTTGTATCTGTTAATATTTCTCTCTATTAATATTTGCCCTTGAATTGTTGCCTTTGTCCCCTGCTCCTAATGTGGTGCTTGCATTTCCCTCCCCTTCCCCCGCAGGTCTCGTGCTCATCTGGATTTTCAGCTGTCACCCAGAATAAAAATGTACAAAACCGAAAGGTCTGACCTTGTCTCCATAGGGATCAGGAACCTCCTCCTGCAGAAGTTCCCTTGTGGACAACCTTCCATGTGCCAAAGGTGGGCGGGGCCAGAGGTAAAAGTGGGTGGAGCACAGGTGTGGCGCTTGGCCTTTGTATAGCGGTCTGCATTCCAGCCACGGAAAAGTCAGAGGGTTCTACTCCTCTCTCCATCCTGTACCTGGGATGTGAACAAGGGGCAGCAGCATCACAGGTCAATGACACATCCCAGCCAGGCAGGGCTGGAGAGGGCAGAAAGCGGCTGCATTCACATGGTCGTCGATTCCATTTCCCCGACTTTCCCCTAACTCTTAATTTCCACATTGTATCGGAGCTTTCACGCAATGGAAAATGGCACATGTTTAGTACTTATTTCCATGTTATTGGCATTATGTATCTTAACACTTGCAAGGCACTTAACACTTTGCTAACTGCTGCCCATGCATTAAAGGATAAGACAACCCTTAGCTGCAAGCTCACAATGAAACGGATGCAGCACAAAAGGAAAAGGAATGGGGAGGGTAGAGGAAATCAAACACCAGAGCAGCTGCTCCTAGACTAGTTTCCCGCTTGCGGTGACGATCTTCCTGAGAGACAGGGGATGCAGCACCACAGACAAAAAGTGGGGCAACTGAGAAGGTGGGGGTGGAAAGGGAACCATTTGAGAGGGAGGAGGAAAATAGAATGTCCTGGAGGGAGGCAAGGGAGAAAAAAGTGTGAAACTGCATGTACTGTGTGAGGACAAAAAGGGAGAATAGGCACACGTATCAAATACCGGGAAATGGCAAAATGGCATAATTTTTTATATATTTTGCCCGCTCCCCCAACCACCACCAGATCACAGATCACATCTATCTTTGTTAACAAAACCATGTAAATCAGAGATCTGGTGCATTGCAGCAAGACCGTGGTATGAAACCATCTACAGATTCCACAGACTGAACCCTCATAGGATGTGTGTGTATTTTTATGAGACTATTGCAAAGTCATCACCCTTTGAAAACCTGCCACTATTGTGCCGTAAGATGCGCCCTGCAATTTGTTGCTGGTTTTAAGGAGTTGTTTTAACTGATAATTTTATGGTTTCATTTTCTTCGTAAACCGCTTTGAGGTGGTTGGGGTTTTTTTTACAATCAGGCGGTGTATAAATTTTATGGAACAAGCGAACAAGCACATTAGGCTTGCCCCTCTGTCCATTTGTTCCACCATCCCCCTTTCTAAAAGTATTCTGAGACCAGTGATCATCATCACATACTGGGACATTCAATTCCTCCTGCTCACTGTGTAGCATGGGAACAGCCATCTCTTCCTTTCCGTGATCAATACATGTAGGAGACTTTCAGCATGCAGTGCCCAATCTGCAAGAGGCACAATGTCCACAGAGGTATCCTGACTGTTATAGGTGAGTCCTCAGGATAAAGTAGTGTTACACACCAACCCAATCTCTGGGCGGTAAGAAAACCCAGCGGTTCCAGGTACAGTTGTACCTTGGAAGCCAAACGGAATCCATTCTGGAAGTCCGTTCGACTTCCAAAACGTTCGGAAACCAAAGTGCAGCTTCTGATTGGCTGCAGGAAGCTCCTGCAGCCAATCGGAAGATGCGGAAGACCCGTCGGATGTTCGGCTTCCAAAAATAGTTCGCAAACCGGAACACTCACTTCCAGGTTTGCGGTGTTTGGGAGCCAAAACGTTCGAGAACTAAGCTGTTTGAAAACCAAGGTACGACTGTACTTACCCAGGGTTTGGTTTCCTTGGGACACAGGTCAGCAGAGACTGGGGTGTCCTAGGGCTATATGCTCGCATTTACACTTATATACAACACATAGAAAACTAAATAGGCCCAGAAAGCAGGATTTCAAGACAACTCTTGTCGAAAGCTTGGCAGATCTGTGACTTTAGTGTTGATCATCAGATGATGCTAATATTAGTGCATTTACTTGGACTTGGGTTTTTTTAACCCATGTGCAACTGCATTCATTCTGCGTGCCTGTTTTATAGTTTTGTTTCTCAACTTTTTAATCTGTTGTTATAACTGTTCTCTCTGTTCTGGTATACACTATAAAATGAAACAAATATATTTGCAAAATAATAATAATAATCCCCATGTTTAGCAAAGCAAGCCTGCTAGCATCCTCTGTGGTGCAGAGGTGAGTGAGCTTTGGAGTCATTAAGAATCTGGACAGCAATGGTGGATTCCATCGCCTGATTTCCCCCCTCGGAACGGAACATCAAAGATCTTGAGAGCTCCACAGAGAACTGCTGGTGGAACTCCCCTGTTGCTAACAATGTCTCGGAGAGTTCTAGAAGGGCTATGTGGAGGTGGCAGTTGGAGGCCATGTCCTCTGAGGGCAACAACCCAGACTGAACCTCAAGATGACGTACCCCAACCGAGGGCTGCTGAAGGCAGCTATGGGACATTACCTGACTGAGAGCGCCCGGACGGCGCTCGAAGCTATGGAACCGGACGAAGACGTTGTAGACGTGAGTGCTGAACCACCCTCTTTTTGGAGCTGGAGTCAGGGAGGAGGAACCAGAGAGAAATGCAAGCCGAGGAGGGGAAATCTCTGACTCGTGTTCCTAGGCTAGGCAATGGACAGTTAGTGGTCCACCTGTCCACATTCTGGGACTGAAGATCAATCTGCTTCTGGGGGAGGTTTGCTCTGTGTCCCACTAACCCACC
Organism: Podarcis filfolensis; assembly: GCF_964270895.1. Classification (NCBI taxonomy): domain Eukaryota; kingdom Metazoa; phylum Chordata; class Lepidosauria; order Squamata; family Lacertidae; genus Podarcis; species Podarcis filfolensis. Next base: position 15,696,259 of record NC_139618.1, on the reverse strand, counting down.
CAGAATCCCCCAACCTGATGCCTGGGGCTGATGGGAATCAGAGTCCAAAATGTCTGAAGGATGCCATGCTAAGGGTCAGCCTAGGCCACTGACACTCTGAGCACAAAGCTGTTTGGCCTATCCCATGCCCAATACACTGGGCAAGCAGCAGAGTAGCTATGTAGCTTGAAAACATGTGCCTGAAAATAAGTTACCGGAACTTTGTGGTGTGCTTCTGGAGCTGCACTTGTGTGAAGCAATTGGCAGTAGCACACACACTGGCGAGGCGTGGGTTTTTTGTTGCATCCTCAAGAGACCTTTCTAAAGAAACCCTAAAGTGAATGGCAACTGCAGCAACTCTCCCTGCTGACACGTGGATGTTTTGACTCTTCCAGGTGGGGCCTGGGAAGCAGATGCCAGCCGTGGGACCCAACCAGATCCTGGACATGCCACTCTTTACCAAAATCCCTTTCCTGCCAGGCTCAAACACTATGTTCTACAGGACCAATTTGGGTGAAAAGGTGAACAGAGGACATCTATGCATGCACACACACAGCCACACTTTTAAAAAGCGAGACTAAAACATCCCCCCCCCCGACGAGACCACAGATAATTTAAATCCCAAAGCCTGACAGAGGGGGCGGGGAATGGCCCAGTACCTAAAGATATTTAATGATGGCTTCAGGTGAAGTTCCCTGGGGAAAGTGTTCCGCAAAAGGGGAGCCACTGCTGAAAAGGCCATGCTCCAGTCCTAGACAATAAAGCATTCCAAATAGGCATTGCAGTTAGTTCTGTGGAACCAGCAATGCACCTGGAACTGTGTTGACCCCCCGCTTCAAAGTGAGGTTCCCCAATCAGTCGCCCTCTTGGAATACAACTCCTGACATCCATGCCAGCTGCGGCTGGTGGGAGTAGTACTCCACAAGCATCTGGAGACCCAACAGCTTGGGGAAGAAGGCTGCTTCGAAGTCTGAGAGATCCTTTGTTAGAATCATAGAATTGTAGAGTCGGAAGGGACCCCAAGGGCCATCTAGTCCAACCCCCTGCAAGGCTGGAATCTCCACTAAAGCATCCCTGACAGATGGCCACCCCCCCTCTGCTTGAAAGCTTCCAAGGGAGGAGAGTCCACAACCTCCCAAGGGAGTCCATTCTACTGTCAAATAGACCTTGCTGTCAGAAAGTTCTTCCTGATACTTGAATGGAATGTCCTGTCTCGTTCCCTGACCCTTTTTGACGTATTGCTGTGGGGCTATTGTTTTGTTTTTGTTTTTATTGTGCATTTTATGTGTTTTTATCTTGTGTTTTTATGCCGTGAACCTGAGATCTTCGGATGAAGGGTGGTATAGGAATAATGATGGTGATGATTATAATGATAATAATAATAGTAATAGTAATAATAATAATAATAATAATCCCCAGCTTTACCAGCCATCTGCCACTTTTGACCTGAACGACCCATACTGCAAACTCATGGCACCCAGCTATAAGAGCCTCCACGACCCACACCTGCGTGCCTACTACAAGCGGAAAGACAACCTGCGGAGGCTCAAAAAGGCAGGCCACATCACTGACAAGAACAAGGCAAGTTGAGCTGCTTCAGACATTGATGCCGCTACATCCCTGTGCTTTTCTAGCGAGGCAATCAGGACTGCAAAATGACAGATATAAAAAAAAACCACACCATGCCAGAAACATTTTTTTACAAGGCGATCAACAAACAACACCATTGATGTAACCTCAAAACAGTCTAGAAGTCATATTAAAAGCTGCAAATCCTATAGAAAAAAATTAAACATCTTAAAGGAGTAGGGCTGTAGCATATCCAGGTAGGGCTATGAGAGACTCTGTGCTTGTAACCCCACAGAGCTGCTGCCAGCCAGTGTGGGCCATACAGAGCTAGATGCATTGATAGGCAGCTTCTTGTGTTTATATTTACCGGTATATCTGTCTTCTCTCAAGAGCCATGAAGACTAGAATCTTAGGGGAAGAGCTGTAGCTTCTGAGTAAACAGATTTCAGACAGGGCCTTAGGATGTCGGCACTGTTGCGGGGGAGCATGGAAATGCACAGAGGGCTCTTGAACCTTTTCCCATGGCATAGCTGTCAATGTTTTCCTTTTTTAAAGGGAAATTTCCTTATTCCGAATAGGATTCCTTGCAAGAAAAGGGAAAAGTTGACAGCTATGTCCCATGGTGGCTCAGAGATGGAAAGAAGATAAAGTCCCTACCAGAGAAGAATAGCAGATTAAGTTGATAGATTATGCAGAAATGGCTAAAATGACCAGAAGAGTCAGAAATCAGGAAGACCAAAATTTTAATAAGGAATAGGGGAAAGTTATAATTTATCTTAAAAACCATCTTAAACAGCTAACATCGTTAGTAGGATTGGAATAACATAGTTTAATGGTGAATTTTGGACATAATGGAGATGTAAAAGATCTGGATTATCATAAAAGATGCAGGAGGAAATAATTAACAATTGGACCCACAAAGGGGAGGAGGTCCAAGAGATTCCTTGGAATCTTGTTTTTATGTTATATGTTGGATATGTGATTGTAAAACTTTAATCTGAAAAACCAAAGAAATAATTTTTAAAAAAGAACCTTTCCCATGGATGCCTGACTCCTTTTTGCCTCCTAGGTGGTGTGTACCCTGAAGGAATTCAACGAATACAGGCAGTACCTGACCTCCCTCAAGCTGGAGTTTGAAAAACACTACATCAGAGAACAGGCAAGTCTTGGGACCATTTTTAAAGATCTCCTTCTGCTCTGCTCAGCTGCTACAAACAAAGAGCATATTGCAAACTTGATAAGAGGCATGACTTCCTGCCTAACCTACCTCACAGGGTTGTTGTGAGGATAAAATGTGGACGGGAGAACCACGTGCACCATCTTGGGCTCCTGGTGTATATTGTGCTTTGTTTGGTCAGAATTGAGTATATGCTTCCAGAGTTAACATTAAATACGTTACCTCTGGTAAATGAGCCACTGTAGCCGCTGGACAGCCGTGAAAATTTGTGTCCCAGGCTTTTTAGATCCATCTACCCCATGTACTAAAGGGACGCGGGTAGCGCTGTGGGTTAAGCAACAGAGCCTAGGGCTTTCCAATCAGAAGTTCGGTGGTTCAAATCCCCGCGACGGGGTGAGCTCCTGCCAACCTAGCAGTTCGAAAGCACGTCAAAGTGCAAGTAGATAAATAGGTACCGCTCTGGCGGGAAGGTAAACAGCATTTCCATGCGCTGCTCTGGTTCACCAGAAGCGGCTTAGTCATGCTGGCCACATGACACGGAAGCTGTACGCCGGCTCCCTCGGCCAATAAAGCGAGATGAGCGCCGCAACCCCAGAGTCGGTCACGACTGGACCTAATGGTCAGGGGTCCCTTTACCTTTACCTTACCCCATGTACTACTATTGGAAACCCAAGGGGCCTATTGGGTGCCAGATGTGAAAAACATTGGCATTGTTTTAAGCTCTCCTGCCCCACTAAATTGGTCTGATGCGTTCCTCTGCTCACCCAACCCCAAGTGACGACTTGCTGGCAGTAGTGTCCCAAGCAAAAGCCCTGATGCCCACATCCCTCTAATCCTCTGAATTCCAGAAAATGCTTGAGAAGCAGATCACCAAGCTCCAAGACACTCAGCATCTTCCGGAGGCCGCCGACACGTCGAAATATCGGGACTGGATGCTGAAAGAGGAGAGGCCCACAATACAGGAGCAGGAGACCGTGATGAGGAACAGGTGCCCGAAGCAGATGGGTAGGGGGAGGAGTCTTGAGGGCATTTTTGCACATGAGGTCTAAAGCGGACCTTTGTGCGGTTTGCTGAGTGACACCACAAAACCAGCCTGCCCTGCTGGGCCTGGTGCTCCTTTGAAGCCTCTCTTGCAATCCTCTTCTGCATAAACAGCAAGAAAAAACAGGAATTAAAAGCAGGAGAAATGGGCCGAAACAATGAACTGCAGTTCATAAGAGTTGGAAGGGACCACAAGAGTCATCTAGCCTAACCTCCTGTGACGCAGGAATCTTTAGCTCAAAGTGGGGCTCAAACCGACAACCAATCAATCCCTTACCCTTCCATAAATTGGTTTGGGGCCACCAGAGGGCATGCGGGGAGGGGAGAATGAGCTTTCAGCTTTACATCAAGTTGCCAGACCTCCAGGGCTTATCTGAAGTCCCCAGGTTAGCCGAGAAACTTGAGCAAAGAAGAGGAAATGGGGTGAGGACCAGCCAAGCCATTCTAATCAATCCTTTGCCTTTTTTCTTCAAAAAGATATTTAGAGTTGATTAACCAGGAGCTGGAAAAACTGGAGCAGTTGGCAGAAGAGAACCGACAACTCGCCTTGGCTCAGGACGACAAAAAGAAGCAAGGCTTGGAAAAACGCAAGCAGCTCCTCCTACGGAAGAAAATGGAAGAGGTAACCACAAAGGGAAGCTGGAACAGGAGGTGGCACCCATTCTCATACTCTCTGGCCACTGGGGCTGCTGGGAGTTGGGTCCCCTTTGCTGTTTTACACCCAGCTGAAAACAGGGACAGCACAGGTGACCAACGGCTGATGAGTCTTTGTTTCCCAGGAATGGAGGAAGAAGGAAATGCTGCTCCTGATGAAAATTGGTGACGACGTTAAACGGGAAGCAAGAATCGAAGAGCAGAGGAGGAAGAGCAAGGAAGACAAGCTGAAAAGGGTAAGTGGAAGAGGGGCAGGGAAGGCGGCTGGCAGCTGTGTGGGTCTTGGCTGACATCTGAGCGGTCATGGTAGGGTGCCACAATCAGCTGGAAGGAGGTTCTGCCCAGCATTCCATCTACGTAGTTCTATATTATCCAGAAGTTCCCATCCTCCTAGCCAAGACCCTTCCCTAATGTTTACTCAGCAGCAACCTTTATTTAGCAAAGGGCCCCCTGCAATATTAGTTAAAAGTTTATTCCTTTTTTCAAAAGCAATATGATTTTCATTTATATACATTTCAGTAGCAATTTAACAATAATTCAGATATTTCAAATATCTACTTCCTCCTTTTTCTGTGATTTGTTAAATTTTATATCACCATTCCCTGCATATTATAAGTTATATTAAATCATTCTTTTGTTCATCTATTTTCATATATCTATATTTAAAAAACTGCAGGTTATTAGAAGAGTCCTGCCAATGTTTTTATCTGTTTGCAATCTTTTTGTAAATATTCAATATACCATTTCCATTCCTTCATAAAAAGTTTGTTATCCTGATTTATTATTCTTCCAGTAAGTTTTGCCATAAGTTTTTGTATCCATTCTTCTTTCGTCGGAATTTTTTTTTTTTATTCCTTGTACTTCCTATCAAGCATGGAGTACAGAGTTAAGAGACAACTCTGTACTCCATGCTTGATAGTGTCCTTCAATTGGTTAGTTCCTGTTCATTACATAGGGAATGATTTAATTACTGGCTTCCTTTCACTTGCTCCCCTTTGGTATAGCAAAATTGCTCTGTTTAGATTGGAGAAATTAGCAATTCATCACAGAAAACAGAAAGAAGGTGCCAATGCCCAGTTCATAGGGGCAAAATCTGGCAAAGCATAGAATTGTTGGATCATCTCTAGTCCAAACCCCTGCAATGCAGGAATATGCAGCAGGGGACTGAACCTGCAACCTTGGAGTTATTGGCACCATACTCTAACCAACTGAGCTATCCAGCTGATCATCATTGGGCAGTTGCCAAATAACTTGGTCTGTGAATTGCACCCAGTGATTGCTGTTGGGGTTTTTTTGTGTGTGTGTTCCAGCTGGGCATGCTTAGTGGGCCCCCCACCCCCAGCCTGAAAAGAGGTGAGGCATGCAAACTAATAATTCTCTCATGCTGCTTCTGAGTGTTTGTGGTGCAAAATGAAAGGGGCAGTGCCTTTGCCAGCTTGGGGGGGCCCCCAGCGTCTCCCCTTGGATCCAGCACGATGAGAGGTTGCAAAGGACCCTGGAATGAATCCCGAAACAGTGACGAGGCTCTGCCCTTTGTGCACCCCGCAGAAACAGAACATGCTTGAGAAGAAGATGGCTCACCACTTGAGGAAGCTGCAGGAACGCTTCCAGAGAGAAGGCTTCTTGCTCCCTCCTGACAAGATGGTCCACACGATGGACGTCGGAGATCGGGGACCCCCAGCTAAAAAACAAGGTACTTGGCCAGGAACGGCTTTCATGGAATGACCTCCTGCTGTGCTCTCTCTCTCTCTCTCTCTCTCTCTCTCTCTCTCTCTCTCTCTCTCTCCCTCTCTCTCCCCTACTTCCTCTTCTCCTGGGATGCTTTCAAGTCTCCCTAGGGCTCCCCTGGACAAACCATTGTTTAAGCCCCGATCCTGATTTTCTCACTCAAGGCTTATGCGTAGGTTAAGCTATGTCTTCTCTTTATCCATTCCGGTTTGTTTCCTTCCTCCCTTTCCTAGCTGCAAAGAATCCACTGTTGTTGCCTTTAAGTAGATTTGTTGCGCTGCTTTTAAGAACTTTTGCAGCCGTTCCCTGTTGCTGGTTTCCGCCTGTTTTAGATGATACACTCTGTAAGTTTCCTTTTTGTTTTTCTTTTCTTGCCTTATTATTTATTTCATAAAATTTATAGAACACTTGATTGTAAAAAAACAACAACTCCCTCAAAGCAGTTTGCAAAAAAGGTGAAACGGTGAGATTTTCAACAAGAGAAATTAACAACATGTAGACTTTAAACTGCGTGCCTTTGTTTGGATTGATAAACTGCTGAGAGAGTTCCACTGAAATATGAAACCCAGGGCTTTTTTTCTGTGGGGGATGCATACCCCTAAACATTTTGTGAATCTAAGTTTGGCCTCATTGAGGGGCAGTATTTCAATATGAGTAGGAAAATGACAGTTCCCCCAAACATTTTTTAAGAAAAAAAGCACTGTCCATGACTAAAATTAAATACCGTATTTTTCGCTCTATAGGACGCACTTTTCCCCCTCCAAAAATTAAGGGGAAATGTGTGTGCGTCCTATAGAGCGAATGCAGGCTCCTTGGCTTCAGCGATAGCAACGCGAAGCCTCCGAAGCTCAGAGGGAGCGCTCTCTTGCTCTCCTGGCTTCAGCCAAAGGAACCTGAAGCCTTTGGAGCGCAGCACAAGTTCCCGCTGTGCTCCAAAGGCTTCAGGTGGCTATCCCTGAAGCCTTTGGAGCGCAGCGGGACCTCGCGCTGCACTCCAAAGGCTTCGGGTTCCTTTTGCTGAAGCCGGGAGAGCAAGACTGTCCTGGCTTCAACAGAGAGGGAGAGCTGAGCAGCGCCCCTTCAGCGAAGCAGGAGGAGAAATGGAAGGGGCTCCGTTTCTCCTCCCGCTTCGCTGAAGAGGCGCTGAGCAGAGAGGGGGAGAATTATTTTTTCCTGTTCTCCCCCTCCTATGGTCTGGTGCGTCCTATGGTCCGGTGCGTCCCATAGAGCGAAAAATACAGTACATTTCCTGCATGTCAAATGCAGAGGCTAAATGCCACATTCAGGGGCTTTTCTGCTCCGCCATAGACATCTCAGCTATTTTAGAGGCTGACTATGCTTATGATTATGGTTATGATTAAAGACTCCTCCTTGCCCAAGACAAGCACCGAGGAGACCAGTAAGACCTCAACAATTGAGAGGAAGTCCACCAGCCTCCTGGACAAGAAAGGACCAGAGCTTCGAAAAGGTACATTCTGCTTTTTTGGGGGGTGCGGGAAAAGGAACTGGGAGCGGAGTCAAGGCTAGGCCCCCCCCCAGAGAAAGACAAATGGTGTGCTTCACACTTGTCCAAAGCCCCCTGCCCGCTGCCCATCTTGCAAGGCCGTTCACTCCCGCCTCTTCTCCTTCTCTGACCTATCCCAGTTCCGGGAGGAAGCACCAGTGCGACCAGGCTGGGGAGCCAATTGACCGCTGTCAAAGGGAAGAATGGGACTAAGCAGTCCGTGACATCCCTCTTAGCCCTGCCCAATGCAGAGGAAGCCGCAAGCAAGTCTGCCGCATCCCTGGAGGTGAGTAGACCTGGGGTCAGAATCCAGTGGCTGAGTTGTGCTCTGAAGGCCACCGACCCAGGAAGAGGGCAGCTGGCCTGGCTATATGAGGGCCCTATATGTTGGAAACGGTCAACAAACATTTACAGTGCATGCAATAATGATGGTCACTAGTTTAAAGGACTTATGAAAGAGGATTGGACAAAATAATGAGATGGAGGTTTTGTTCTGCCTCCAGAATAAATCTGAATTACAGTGGTACCTCAGGTTAAGTGCTTAATTCGTTCTGGAGGTCCGTTCTTAACCTGAAACTGTTCTTAACCTGAAGCACCACTTTAGCTAATGGGGCCTCCTGCTGCTGCTGCACCGCCACCACGCAATTTCTGTTCTCATCCTGAAGCAAAGTTCTTAACCCGAGGTACTATTTCTGGGTTAGCAGAGTCTGTAACCTGAAGCGTATGTAACCTGAAGCATACGTAACCCGAGGTACCACTGTACCAGTCTCTGGGGACCTACAAACTGCTTATATATATTACTATGTGGTATATAAATCTTGCTAAATAAATAGTGGGGAAAATATGCTCTCCTTCCCAGTGCTACCTGGAAATGCTATTGCGGGTTGAACTGGTCCTCTTTTGCATGCAATGCAGGAGTTGTTCCATCAGGCCATTCAGCAGGGCCCCTCTCAGGGAAAAAATGTGCTGGGCTGGAGGGTTCTTGAGACTCATCCAGGATGGCTCTTTCTGTGTTCCCAGAGGGAGTTTTGGGGTCTATTGCAGCCTAGTTCCAACCCAAATGAGTCTGTTAAAATGCCTGCCTTTTGTACTGCTTTTTCTTTGCAGCATGAAGGTGCTGTTAGCGAGAGAGACCTACAGAAAGAGATTCTTGAATTGGAGCCAGGTGAGAGGGTCTTCCTAGTCTCATTCCGCAAGGTGGATGAGGGTGCAGGGTATGGACTGTGGGGTTTTCAGTGTCTTTTGCTCCAATACTGGGAGAACTTGGTTTTATTTCGGGGGCCAGGGACAAGGGCGTAAAGAACTGGGATATTCTTGAACTGATTGATTCAGGGATTGCCAGCACAGCATCTCTGAGTACAGATGTACCCTCAAAAGCCTTGCCTGGTGCCCATTGGACAAAAGCCAGTGTGGTGTGATGGCTTAGGGTATTGGACTTGTTGGCTGGCAAGCAAAATATAGCTATATAAAAGGAGAATTCCTGGATGCTAAGATCCAAGTTTGGGGTGAGTACTCTTTGGTGAGAGAAGCCCAGCAGAAATTTAAAATCACAAAACACGCTGCAAGCTAAAACATGGAAATACAAGCTGTTATACCTTTAAAATATGCCCTTCTGAGTTCCAAAATAGTCCTCTCTTCCCCCAGCAGAGTAAAAGACCACACATTCAGTTGGTTAAAAATTGTTTACTTACAAATTCTCCAGATGTCAGATTCATGTGCTTTTTCACACAGCAGTCAAAGAACAGAGGCAATAAAACTTAGCTTAGTTACACAGTGGTGAAAGTTCCTAAATTATTGGTATACGAACACAAGAAAGGCTTGTTAGAGACATGTGTTTAGCAGGAGCAACCAGATCAAAACCGCTTCACACGCTGAGCTTCTCTGGTTGACTGGAGTACAGTAGGCTCGATTAACCTTCCTCCCAATGTGATGGGGAGTGATCTAGCTAAACCTGACAGGACAGCTTACTCTATGACATTAGCCGCTTCATGCATTAATTAGACATAAGCATGTTGGTTATTTGAGGCTGATTATCCTACAGAACTAAGACCTGGGTGTGACCAGGGTTCAAATCCCCACTCAGCCACGAAACTCCCTAGGGTGATACTGGGGGCCAGTCACTGCCCCTCTCAGTCTAGCCTCCATCACAGGGTCATTGTGGAGATTAAATGAGTCGGGGGAAATATTCGTTGGGAAAGAAAAATTAGGTATAAAAACAGAATTCCCTGGATGCCAAGTTCCAGGTTTGGGGCAAGTACTCTGGTGAGAGAACCCCAGGCGAGATTTAAAATCACTGAATATGCAGCAAAGCAAAGCGTGGAAATATAGGCTGTTAGAACTTTAAAATATGCCCTTTTAAATTCCTTCCAAAGTTTCCACTCCCCCTAGCAGGAAATAATACGAAACCATACAGTAAAATCATAAGAAATTAAAAACAAGTTAAAAGCAAAAGAATTAAAAACAAACATCAGTAGACCATTGTGGGAGATGTATGCTTAATTGGCCTGGTGAAATGGAAAAGTTGTCATCAGGCATTTAAAAGGTTGGCACAGAAGCTGCCTGCTGGATCTCTAGTGGCAGAGGGTTCCACAGGACAAGGCCGAAGACACCAAAGGCTTGGCTTGTGCAGTTTGTTTACATTTTCAGGTTCAGTACTGTCGCCAAAATCTCGAGCTGTCATTTATTTATTGCCTGCCCTTCACCCTACTGTCCCGGGTAGCTTCCAACATTAAAACTCACCCATCTTAGATGTCACCTTTTGTCCTGTGCAGTGGGCGAGGCCATCACTGGTCCAGGTGGCGGCAGCAGCAAAGTTTCCTTCAGCTCCGCCAAAGACCTCACGTCGCTGACCAGTAACACCAACCCACCGACAGAGATTGCCTCCAGTGTCGCAGAAAGCATGAATGAGAAAATCACACCCTCTGTCTCTGGCGGAGTCATCAGCAACGAAGGTGGCGTGTCAGGCTGTGGATCGGCCGGTTGCGGAAGCAAGGGGTCCTGTTGCGGATCGGCTGGTTGCGGAAGCAAGGGGTCCTGTTGCGGATCAGGCGGTTGCGGAAGCAAGGGGTCTTGTTGCGGATCAGGCAGTTGCGGAAGCAAGGGGTCCTGTTGTGGTTCACGCGGTTGCGGAAGCAAGGGATCCTGTTGCGGTTCAGGCGGTTGCGGAAGCAAGGGGTCCTGCTGCGGATCAGCCGGTTGCGGAAGCAAGGGGTCCTGCTGTGGTTCCGGCGGATGTTGCAGCAACAAGTCTGGCTTTGGCTCAGGCCGGTTGTACAGGCATAGTGGGAAAGTGACCGGTGGCTACGATTCCAGTGGTGGCAGCAGCAGCAAGCACGGAGGCAGCGGCGGCAGTGGCAAGGTCCCCGTCGACGGTAAGTTTAATGGCTTGGAGGAGTGGCAGGATCAAAGCTTAACCTGAAATATACAGGGCAGGGAGGAAAGCTGCGGATCAGATTCTGTGTGCTTGCAAAAGTTTCTGTTTTCCAGGTTTTTAAACACCCAGGGAGTTTCCCTGAGTGTGGAAGTCTCCCTGCCAAGCTCTTACCCACAGACTGGCACTGGAGCAGAAACAGGGGACAGAGTTAGCCCATCGCTGCCACACAGCTCTATGTGAGGCACACACCTTATGCACATGCAGAATGTAAGGAGAACCTGCTGGATCAGGCCAATGTCCCATCTAGCCCAGCATCCTGCTCTCACAGTGGTCAGCTGGATGCTAAAGTGGGAAACCCTTGAGCAATACCTGAGTGCAACAACAGCACTCTCTGCTTTTAAATCACTGCAACTGTCAGGGACTGGCTCGACAAAGAGGAGTAGTGGGAGACACCAGCCAGGGAAGCCCCAGGGGAGGAAATCTCAGACCCCAGGGATTGGTGGTGGGACACCAAGGAGAGGTTAGAAGGAGAAGAGTGGGATGCTGAAGGGGCTGATAAGGGACAATTCACAGGCTAAACTCACTGCTGATCTTCCAGCTGTGCTGAACAGAAAGCAACAAAACCATTAAGTTCTGCAAACAGGAATCTTTTAATTAACATTGAAGAGGGCCATTGCTGAGCAGGTCTTTACAGTGAATATGAAAGCTGCATCTTGGGCACGGGGAGATATTGATCCTGGTAAGCAACCCTAGAATTGCAGCGTCAGTGGCAGGGTGCCAGCGGAGTGCCTGGGTGGGCCAGGAGCCAAGGTCAAGGTTTTCCAGATCTCTGTGCCTCAAATGCCAGTTATGCCTCCCTCTTTCGTTCTAGGAGTGTCCAATCGATCATCCTCGAAGCCTTCCAACAAAGCCAACATCTCTTCAGCCACCCCCCATCATACTGTTAACGAGGGCTCTGGCAAAGGGAAGCAGAAGAAGCGAGCAACCTTAATGGTACATGGTTGAAATGCTCAACGGCAAAAAGTTAAAAGCTGCCCAAAGGAAGCAGCATCAGGCTCAAAATGGGTTGGGAGTTGCTAGGGCTTGTCTGGGGGAGAGTGGAACAGATCATCTGCTGGCTGACCTATGGGAGATGTTGTCTCAGCCAAGGACCAAAGACACCTGAAGGTTCAAGGAAGCTGGCAAGACCTTTCTTTCCAGTGGCACCGCCCCACCTGGGAGGCCGTCTACAATCCTTAAAGGGGCCACAGCTTATTTTTCAGAGCCAGTGAGGCACAGTTGTTTGAGTGCTGGACTAGGACTTGGGAGAGACCAGGGTTCAAATCCCTCAGCCAGCCACAAAGCCCACAGGGTGTTGTTACCTTGGGATCCAGTCACTGCCTCCCAGCCTAGTCTACCTTATAGGGTTGTTGTGAGGATAAAAATTTAGAGGAGGGGAACCATGTACACCGCTTTGGGCTCCCTGGAGGAAAAGAGTAAGACATAAAGGGGTTCCTCAAACTTTGGGGTGGCTTAAAATTCACCTGGCAAAGTCGCAGGAGACTCTCAACGGATGCTAACAAATACTTCTGCTTTTAAATGTCTGCTTTAGTTTGCCCAGAGTGAGAAGGAGAGTCAGCCCAAGGAGAGGAGCTCAAGCAAGAAGAGGAGAGTGGAGAAGAGCAAAATAGGTACAGAGCATACTGAACACAGGCCCCACATGGCGAGAGAGGCAGGTTGGTTGCCTTCTAGGCTTCCGGAAGTGGTCATTTAGTATCCTAAGCATCTCATACTTTATGGTGTGGTGTTTGCTCTGTGTGTGTGTGTGTGTGTGTGTGTGTGTGTGTGTGTGTTTGACATATGCTGTTCGACAGTGGAACTTGGGAGGTTGTGCACAGAAGCAGAGCTAGTTGCTCCGGTACCCGGAGTGGCGCACATGCTGTGCACCTGGGGGCGGGGCTAGCTGCCCACAGGGGCGGGGTCAGCATCCCAGGAGGGCGGGGCAGCAATGTCACTCCCCCTCAGGGATGATACCTGGGGCGGTCCGCACCCCCCTTCCTCTCCCAGTGGTTGTGGACTCTCCTTCCTTGGAGGTTTTTAAGCAGAGATTGGATGGCCATCTGTCATGGATATTTTAACTGAGATTGAACTACCAGATGACCCTTGGTAGGGGGTTAGACTATATGACATTTGGGGTCCCTTCCAATTCTACAATTCTATGATTCTAGAATGTTTGTGTGTATATACTGATTTGAGCCTGTTCTCTGCTTCCCAACCTTCTTTTAAATGGGAAAAGGGTCTTCTTGAATTCTTGTAAAGTGGGAAATGCATTTCAGCACTGTCCACGGGGGCTCAGGTGGCCTCAGTCGCTCACAGAGCCTTTTTCATGCTCCCTCTGGTTCACTAGCCCCAGCCTCTTTTGGACAGAGGTGACTTGACCACTGTACTCCACATGCTCTGGTGACTTCCCTTGTCACCATCACATTACCACTATCTTCCCATGGGATTGGAGGTGGGGAAGAAGAAGTGGGAGAGAACATGGGTTCCTAGCAGACTTGAGTTCCAGGATTTTTAATTTCACAAGTCAAGCCCTGGCGGAGGGTGTGACCAGCCCATGTCTTGACCCAGGTCTGAGCTGAGAAATGGAGGTTTCCACTGAATGTAGCTTTCCCATCATGGATTTGGCAGTGCAACTCACAGAGCTAGACACATTGGAGGCTTCCTCTGTTCAAATTATACCTGCAAGTCTGTGGTCTGGAAGCAGATTGGATATGCCCTGCCCAGGCTTGATTTATGAAATTAGAGAGGCTAGGTCTCAAGTTTATTTCAATTCACGCATAAAGCCCTGTGCAGGGTGCATAAAGTGGGCCAAAGGGGGAGAGGCATTGCCCCATGCGTCCCCTCCCTCACTGTTTCCCCACCACCACTAGCTTGGATTGTAGTTGCAACCCTGACAGGATTATTAATCCCCAGGTCTATCTCCTCTTGCAGAGCGTATGGCCTCAACATCTCAGGAAAATGAGGATTCTGAGTCCTCTTACTCAGCTTATATCCACCAACTGCTTTCTACTTCGTAAGTGCCCCAGAGAGAATTGGAATGAAGCATGATAAGGAATTTGCATAGTTCTCCTCTACTCTAGAGAATGGGTAGCCAATGTAACTGCCTCCCAGATGTCCCTCAGCTGCAGCTCACATCAGCCCTGCCAGCCAAGTGAAATACAGCAATTAGATTTTAATTAGAAATACAGACCATCTTTCAAGAAAGTGCTGTTGTTCGAACTGCTAGTGAGAAGTAGGGACCCTGTTCAAGAACAGGCGAGATGTGCCTAGCCTCTGCTTGGTTATTCCCACCCCCATCGTCTGCTTTCCCTATGCTAATCTGCCGCATGCAAACTTGAAAGCCTTGTTGTTGCCTTTTTCACTTGCCAGAGCTATGGCTTAGGGGCTCTGGTGGATGGATGTGATTGATCCTGCTCTGGGGGGAAAAATCCCACGAGTTCCCTTCCCCTTCTACACCAGAACTGGCCACAACAGAGTTGTCTCAATTGCTTGGGCCAGGAAGCTGTTGCCGTGATACTCACTGGTGCGCAAGTTGGCCAGATCATCCCTGAAAGAAGTGGCCCAATCCTAGGCACATGTAAATACAACTTCACTCCAACGTTTTGACTTCCTCTTCTTTTTCTTTTCTTTACTCCCCCCTCCCCCCTTTTCTTTCAGAGACCAGTCGGGAATCCGGGAAAGCCTAAGAGGAAAAGTAGGTTACTCCATGAATTGTGCTGATACATTTCATAGCGGATGAACTGAGCAGTTCTAAAAGGTTCATTCCGCCATCTTGATTTGAAATGGTGTCCAGTTGCATATCTAAGCATAGCTGAAACACTCATCAAACTCAGGAATGTGCATGGAAAATTTAGTTACAAACTCCTTGGGTTTTGATTGGAAAAACATTGCACGGGGAAGGGTTATGCCCCCCACAGTTTTGCCACCCAGTCGAATTCAGAGCCTCCCACCTGCCTGACTACTTTTGGATGAAAATCAAAATGTTGGGTGTTCTGTTCAGGGACCCTCCCTAAACATCATACCTGAGCCAGTGTCTTCTGCATGTGAAGTCAATCACCCCTTTTCTCTCTCTCCCTCTCCCTCTCCCTTTCCATAATAGATCTCTGCTCCGGAGCTTAACAGCATCATCCAGAATATAATGACCTGGGTCGTGTCGGCCGTCACCAGCATCCTCTACCCGGCCCTCACCAAGTTCGAAGAGCGGGTCAGGACCAGAGTGTACACCATCTCTGAAGAGTCTGTGCTGTCCTCGGACAACTCCAGCAGCTGCAGCAGCTGCAACGAGGACCTCTACGAAACCTACCGGACCCTCCCCACCATGTCCGCCAGGAAGGTCAGCTTCACGGACACCAGCATCAAGCCCGCCACCTCGAGCGACCTGAGGACCATCAGCGGGAAGCCTGCTTCCCTGCTCTCCTCCAAGTCCTCCTATACCTCTTTTACCAAGAGCACCCAGGTCTCGCTGGACACTGACTTCATCAAAGGGAAGCTGAAGAGAGGGAAGACGGCCATATTTCTGTCCCCGACCAAGCACTGTGGGCTGCTGTCCACCACCGCGAGCATGCGCAGCTCCAAATCGGACAGCCAGATCACCCAGATGCAGAAAGGTCCCGTTGACAGCCCTGAGAAGCCGGGCGCTTTGTATCACGGCAAGCGCAAGTGCATGATGTCAAGGGGTCTCTTTGGCAAAGCAGATACGACAACAACTACCACGACTGGCACCACCACCACGGACACAGAAGGGCTTTCCTTTGTGGAAGGAGAACAAAAGCCTCCTCCTCATGGCCCTATAGACCAGAGAGAGGGCATCTGCTTGA
Organism: Podarcis filfolensis; assembly: GCF_964270895.1. Taxonomy (NCBI): domain Eukaryota; kingdom Metazoa; phylum Chordata; class Lepidosauria; order Squamata; family Lacertidae; genus Podarcis; species Podarcis filfolensis. The sequence goes on along the minus strand of NC_139618.1, from coordinate 15,680,378 downwards.
AGGACCTCAAGAGCATTTTTGCCGAGCTGAAACTTCCCCTCACCAAAATCACGGCCATTATCCTTGACGACGTTTTCAAAATGATACTGGTGGACCAGGGCTGCTCCGTCAGCATTTCCGTGGAGGACCTCCTGGAATCCATCTCCGAAAGCCTTTTAGGCAGCCCGCCCTCAGGCCAGCCAGTTGCCGGGTCAGTCTCCAGGATCGCCAGCTTCGTGGCTGCTGACATTGTGGAAAGCGTGCTCAGCAAGCTGCACTCCATCACTCAGAAGAAGTATTTCGAGACCATCTCCAAGGACGGCTTCATGGCCGAGTGCAAAGTCATGTGCGTCTTGGCGTCCGGGAAGCATTCTGCACCTGACCCGTCCTTCTGGCGGTCTCGGATGCCCCTGTCCCTCGAGTCGACGTATGAGATCGCGGAGGAGATCGTTCAGATTATCATTGAGAAGCTGAAAGTGTTCGCCACCTCGAGCCAAACGAAAGTGTCCCAGTTTGAGCTGTGTGCCAAGATTAAAGCCATCGGGATGCCTCTGAATCAGCTTTGTGCGTCAGTCCCACCGCACACGGTAGAATCCGAGGCAGCCAACGCCCTAGTGAAGGACACAATCCGCAAGATAGTTTCCAAAACGGTTGCTTCCTCAGAGACAAACCTCCTCCAGTATGTGGAAGAGATGATTGCCAGCATCTTAAACTTCATCCAGAGGCAAATGTGCCCGGAAGGGACGCTTCCTACCAGGGAGAGCTCGATTGTGCTTCAGCTCATCAATGACGTGTTCAACAGCTTGAGTACAGAAAAACTCCAGGGTATTTATCCAGCGGCAAAGCCGAGACCTTGCCTCAGAGTGCAGGGGGAGCTTCCCAGCCGCGGAGCTTCTCCTGATCCCAAGGCCACGACGGTAACGGGAGCCACACATGTGTCAGGTGAGAAATCGCCGAGGAAGCCGTTCTCTCCTGTTAATGTCCCCGGTATGGTCATTTATTCTGAGATGGAAGCGGAGGAAAAAGAGAAAAGGGAACCCGACGGAACTTTGTCATCGGTCAACAAGGAGCGGCAAGTGCTGCTGACAGAAGAGGCCCCGGATAAAGTAAGATATGAAAGCTTTGGGCTGGAATCCCGGCAGTGGAACAGACTCAGCCCCAAATCGGCTGAAGCGGAAAAAGAGGGCAGGACCGATGCAAAAGGTGCAGAAAAGGACATGGAGCATTTCGTCCAAGACGCCATTTTCTCGTCTCTCGGAGGTCAGCAGAAAGGACAATGGGCTACAGCTGGTGAGTGGTCCTTGGAGCAGGCCTTGCAGAAAATGGAAGAGGACTTCAAGGAGGAAGAGCAATCTCCGATAATCCGGACCGTGTGGAACCTCTTGAACGAAATGTTCCAACATATTTGGGCTGAACAACCGGTTTGGCCCCCTGGCCCTCCTCCTCCGTCTCTTGCCCACATGGACATCAGTCGGTGCCCGCCTGAAGAGCAGCCAGCCTCCAAAGGGCACACTGCCGAGCTCAGGGCTCAGGCTGTGATCCCAGATGCAGACGTCAGCACTTTTGCCTGCGATCTGGTGAAGACGGCGTTTGAGAAGATCTCGCGCGCCACTCAAACTGAGGCGGAGGGCATCCGAAGCAGGCACTCGAGTCTGATTATCACCGACATCTTCCCTCTTAATGTACCTGGAGATGCCAGCAAAAGTCCACCGACAGTGCATTTCAGAGAACCAGAGACAGCTTGTCAGTCAAGACCTGCCCAGGAACAAACACAGACCAGCCCCACAAGCACTGCAGAAGATTCAGCCAGGGCTAGCCAGCCCGAGCATCGCCTTCCACCCAAATCAGACCTGGCTAATGACCTGGTGCAAACATTTATCTCGAAGCTGGAAACCTTTGTCACCTGCAAAGTGGAATCCCAGCTTTGCTCAGACATGAAAAACCTCAAAACGTGCATCAGTTCAGACTTCTCCTCTGCCATCCAGCAGGAACTCAGGCGGATGCTGGCGAATCAGTGTGGGGGTTTGCCCAGCTGCTTAGAAGGCATTTTGAACAGTTCTGTTTTAGGTGGGAAGGAAAAGGCGCTGCGGTCGTCTCACGCGAACTTAAAACCATATGCCCAGGAAGTGGCCAAGATGGTGCTGAAGAGCCTGAAGCATGGGTTGGACAGGGAAGTGGAGAAGATTTCCATGCCTCCCGTTATATTCTCCGAAAGCATCGCCGCCAGCCAGATCGTCAGCCTGGTTTTGATGGTCTTTGCCCCTTCGGAAGTGCAGTGCTCCTTAACCCGGCAAGATAGCATTTTGGAGAAGCTTTTCAGGAAGAACCCTGACTACAAAAGAGATATCCAGGCCCAAATCCAGAACACAGTTGAGATGTTTTTAAATGAAATCTACCAGACTGTCATGTTGGATGTGGGAAGCGCTTCACCTTCTCCCTTGGCCACCGAGAAACTTCACACACCTGGGACTTCTAAGGCAGGAACGCTCAGCGCCAAGAAAGTCCCCTCTGCTCCTTTGGTGGGGAAACCCGACGTCTCACTGGTTTCCAATGACGTGGTGGACATTGTGCTTGAAGAGCTAAGCTCTGGCCTTGCAACTGTTCTGAATACAAGGGGAGCCCTCTCTGACCGACTCCAGTGCCTCCTCTTTGACCTTATTCAGAGGACTGTTGAGCCTCTCACTCAGCTGGCTGGACGAGAGGCCAAGGCTGGACTCAGGAGCCATTTCCTGGATCACAAAGCAGATCGCCACAAAGTTCCAGGCCTGACAAAAGGCAGAAAGGCAGCAGAGTTTGGATCCAAGCAGCTATCGGAGTTGAAGGACTGTTCCCCAGAAAGGATGGCAAAATACTTAGTCGACAACATTTCCCACAGGCTGGAGCTGTTTGCCGAGGATAAACTGGAATCTGAGTTAGCCGCAGATGGTCAGCCGAGAGCCGGAGAGGGCAAGGCTGGCAGCCACCGCAACAAAGCCAAAGTTGTCGTCCAAGAGTCCCTGTACAACTTGAGACTGTGTGCTGAGAAACTGACCAGTACCATCCTGAAAGTCATCCAGGCGGACCTGGAACGGGAGATGCTTTCTTGCCAGAACATCATCCCGTATGAAGAAAATGCTTCTGCCAATGAGCTCATGAATGACCTGCTAAAGATTTTGTCTGTCCAAATAGCTCTGACGGAAAACGAGGTTCAGAAAAGGGTTCTGAAAAGGATTTTTAGGCAGCAGCCGTCGGGGCAGAAAGGAGGTTTCCCACTGGTGACAGGAGTCGAAGATGTCCTCAACCAGGTGACCCAAAAGGTTGTGGGCGAGTTGGGCCACCTGCCGTCTTTTCGCACAGACTCCTTATGCTTTGGTTCTGAATCAAAATCTTCTGCCTATAATGGGATGATAGATGCCATCTCGCAGGCAAATGCCGGGAGTGTAGCTGGCGAAATTGTGGACAGCGTGTTCACGAAGATCTACTCCATTGTCATGGAAATGCTGTTTGGCTCAAGGGACGGGGACAACTCAGGCAGAAAAAAAGACCCATCTGTGGAGGCATCTTCCCCCACAGGGAAATCAGAGATCCAGAAGATGACTCTGGCCCTTTCCCAACTCCACCCTACTCCACAGACCATTGGGGAAGAGCTGGTCCAGAATGTCCTAAACAAAATCGCCTGCTTTGCTGCATCCAATTTGGAAGAGGTCCTCCCACAGTCCATGCATCAGAAGCGGAGGAGGCACTCCGGCTTCCAGTATGAAATGCATGGTGGTGACGGCATGGCAGGGAGGCCCCAAGCCTTCTCCGATGACTCTGAAACCTCCCTCATGAGAGCGAGCTTGTGCAAGTCAGACTTGACAGTGTACGCAAAGGATGTCGTTGGCAAAGTCCTGGGAACCATCATTGACGATTTCAAAACCGAAGATTACCATCGGACAATACTACGGGTCAACACCTTATCGTCGGAGCAGATCTCCCTCGCGAGTGATCTGGTGCATTCCATTGTGCAAGACCTGCACATTGACGGCCCACATTCTCACGTGCACCAACACACCACTGCAAAGTCTTTCAGGATGGACAACGGGCAGATGTATCTCCAGATTGAGTCGACCACAAAGGACATCCGGGGTAAACCCAAGTGCCTTTTCTACGAGGACTTTCTGACTTACCTCAAGCAAGTGCTCCCCAAGGAAGGCATCTTGAAAGACATATTTGAGCAGCAGCCGCTGACCGACGCGAACATCAACGAAACCCTCAAAATGCTGCAAGTGGCAGAGAGCATCGTCAGCGAGGTTCTAATGAGGACCCGAGATCTTGAGTCGTCTGTTTGCATCCTGAAGAAGACACAGGGAGAGCTGAACGAGAGGCTCTTCTGCTGCAGTTTCAAGAGATCGGAGGCACCAGGGCTTTTCCACAGTGATTCCCAGGCTGAGATCGGCTCAGTTGCCAGGGACATTGTAGCCAGTGTGTTTGAGAATGTGCATAAGTGTCTGATGAGCAGCATTCCTGCTACGTCAGACGGGTTCCCGGGGAGGAAAATCCCACCCAAAGGCCGAAAGAACCGGTTCACCCAACCCGACTTTCCTTTCTATAATGTTTCACTGAAGGGGGCCATGGATACAATCGACAAGATAGCCAAGGAGACAGTGGAGTGCACCGTCCTCATGCTGGAGACCTTTGTGGCCCGGCATTTCAGACGGGACTTCCGGTGCAACTTTTTGGAAATTGTGAAATTCCCGCTGGAGAGCCTCTCGTTTGCACAGCTGACCCGCTCTTTGGATTCTCTCTCGGCCCAGGTCGGGAATGTGGCGGAAACTACGATGGACGGCTTTCGGAACAAGTTGCAGGGGGAGAAAGAGAAAGGAGGGCTGCCAACTTTGGGCTCGACCCATAACTTCCTGGACTTCTCCAGGCTGGGCAGTGCCGTCACCAAGGAGTGCATTGAGACAGCCATCCGGCAGGTGCAGATGCTCCATGCTGAGTTGAACGTTTACGCCAACAACGCCGTCAGCAGCGTTCTGGAAATTATCAAGCACACCCTGGACCGGGAGCTCACCCAGAAGGAAGCCACCCTGTTCTGCAGCTCCTCGGAGAGCCTTGTCCTGAGCGAGACCATCAGCGTCATGCTGGACCGCTGCAACGAGAGCCTGACCGAGATCACGTCCGAGCTGATGGTGGAAAACCTGCAGCTGGAGATGTCGGGGCGAGCCTTTGGCAAGGACAAAACCCTCTTTCAGGATCTCGCCGCATCGCCAGGCAATGTGAAAACGACGTCCAAGAAAATCAGGAGGATAGACACGAGGGATAGCTTCCCCCCGATCAACGTCCCAGGGATGGTGATCTATTCAGAAGAAGAGGCCGAGGTGCAGGAGGAGACGCCCTCCAAATTCCCTTCCGTCTTCAGGTACTCGGAGTGGGATGCTCACGTGGGGCCAGAGAGGCACCAGTGCTTGCCTGGTTGCCTGTCAGCCCCCAGGGTGAGGCCTTCTGGAAGACGGAGACAGGACAGGGTCTCCAACAGATTCCGGCTGGATTTCCCGGAGGACGACTGGCTCCCCAGGCAAAGCTCCATCCCTGAGGGGACCATTTTGGAAAAGCTGTTTAAGAAAACAGGGGACTGTGAGGCTGTCCCAAGACACACTAAAACTGGGCACCGGAGCAAGGCTGGCACCATGCACCAGCACGAGCCCTTTGCCAGAGGCCCTGCACCAGAGAGTGGCTGCTGTTCCGCCATCTGCCCTCTGAAGCTGGGCCACGCTGCCGAGGAAATTGTCAACACCCTTCTCTGCGAGTTTGGCGTGGAGAGCGAGTCCTTGTGCTATGAGAAGAACACACACCTTTTCCCGCTGAGGGAGGGCTCCAAGCCCAGGGCGCACGGCTTGCTCAGCCGGTGGGATAAGAGGCAAAGCGATTCCAGCGAAAGGGCAACGACGGAGGAAAGCTGCTTCTTCATGCAGGAAGGGAGCAATTTGCTTTCCAAGTGGGAGAGCAATCAGTACATCTTCAAAAGCAAGAGTCCAGACAGGCATAAAGACCTGGAACTCCTCGCCTGCTTCCACGTCCCAGACCTCTGCGAGATCCAGACGTTGGCCAACCATATTGTCCTGAGCGTCATCAAGGAGCTGATCGCCTTCCGGCCAAAAGGTAAGCCTCGGGGCTACATTGTAGTGGCCCCTTTCAAGGAGCTGACTTCTGCTCTGCGGCAGCCGAAAACAGGGATGGAGGCAACGGTTCGTTTGGGTTCCTTTCGGTTTCTTGTTTCCCCCAGTCTTAAATCCGGTTCTTCACATTTCTGCAGCATATAATCATAGGATTGTAGAGGTGGAAGGGACCCTCAAGGGTCCTCTATCCCAGCCCCCTGCCATGTGGAAATCCCAGCGAAAGGATCCCTTGCAAGCTGGAAATACCGTTTAAATTTAGTAAAAAGCTTAACATTACTTATTGAGATGTAAATTGGGCTGATTTGCCAGGGTGCAGAATTAAAAAAATAATTAAATACATAATTTATTATTGTTGGGGGCATCTTGAAAGAGATATTTGAGCAGCAGCCGCTGACACGAACATCAACGACACCCTCAAAATGCTGCAAGTGGCAGAGAGCATCGTCAGCGAGGTTCTAATGAAGACCCGGATCTCGAGTCATCTGTTTGCATCCTGGAGAAGGCACAGGGCGAGCTGAGTGAGAGGCTCTTCTGCTGCAGCTTCAAGAGATCGGAGGTTCTGGGGCTTTTCCATAGTGATTCCCAGGCCGAGATTGGATCCATTGCCAGGGACATTGTGGCCAGTGTGTTTGAGAATGTGCATAAGCGTCTGATGAGCAGCATTCCTGCTACGTGAGACGGGTTCCCAGGGAGGAAAGTCCCACTCAGAGGCAGAAAGAACCCGTTCACCCAACCCGGTTCTACTCAGAGTAGACTCATTGAATTGATTGCCATGGCTATGACGAGCTGTTAATTTCAATGGGTCTAACTCTGCGTAGAACTTAGTTGGGCACACAACCCCATTAATAGTTAACAGTAACAGTTTTTGCCCCAAACCACCCAAGTTGGGACTTCCAGAATTGGTTCGTGGTATTTCCAGGGCTTCAGAAGCTCCCTGAGCTGTGTGATAGTAAACCTGTCTGTGTTTCCTCCCCCAGATGCTTTGGATGAGAAGGGTTACAGGGCCTCTTGCCCAGCGTGGAAGCAGGAGATGATCCAGTCTGAATCAAGGTGGCTCCAGGAACGGATCTGGAGGAGCACCTACCTGCCCCACTGCAAGAGGCAATCCTCCTGCCTCGATGTGTTTTGGGAGCCCTTGACCCAGGCAGTGGTCTCCAATGTCATCCGGAGCATCCTGAACCCCTGTGCCCGGCAAGGTGCCAGAGAGAGAAGCGATGGCATTGAGACCAGCCTCTCCATGTTCTGCTCAGTGGACTCTTGCTGCCCTGAGCATGGAATCAGGGGCCCCAAATCGGCTCCCGTCAACATCAAAGAGCTGGCGTTCCACATATCCGAGAGGATCCTGAGCATCTTGTGTGAGAGGAACATCTTGCAGGAGACAGTCAGCAGGAAAGGCTTCCTGACGAGGAAGTCAAGGTACATCTGCCTGCCACCTCTCTGCCTGGCGGACTTTGACGAGGTTTACCACCCTCTCGTGAAGGAGGTTGCCCACCTGCTGTGCCTGGAAATCGAAATCAGGTGCAAATCCATGAGCGAAAGGAAAGCTTGGGACGCACTGCCCCAGCAGCAGCCCTACTTCTCCTCTCGTTGTGCCTGCGGAGCTTCCAGGGGAGACTGCCGAGGCCCCGGCGACATCAAAGGGGTGGCTTGCTTGTCGGCAATGGACCAAATTGCCCACAAGAACCAGCGGCTCAGCTGCGTCGCTTCCAACCTCGACAGCTTCATCCGCAGCTTGAAGTCCACCGAAGCAAAGCAGGTCGTCAACAAAGTCCTGCACATCATTTTGGACTCAATGTGGCCTGGTCAGCCTCAGGGCAGTTTCACGGGGCACTTTCCGGATGCCCGAGCTCAGAACATGTCGCGATATCACGACACAGACCTGATGCCTAAGAGGCAGAACCTTTATTCGTCTGTGTGCCCGCATGCCCACAGGCTGGGCAATGAGATCTTCAGCGGCAACCTGGGACTCTCACCCAAATCGGTCGTCCTGCTGGACGTCGTGAGCGAAAAGCTGATTAGGACCCTCTTGGACAAATGCATCACGACAGACCATTTCACCGGCACCTTTGCTTTTGACGAGTTCCCAGAAGACGAGCAGTTCTGTGACATCCGGAAGAGTGCCAGCGACGGCGAGCTCTTCCAATATTCAAGCAGGGAGGTGGAAGCCCACAAGACGGACTCTGCCTCCACCATTTTGACATACGACATCCAGTACAGTGAGGAGCCCTGGGTGGAGCCTGAGGCAGGGGTGCCCTCCTACGAGTCAGCGCTCGACATGTTGGCGCATACCCTGGTGAAACCGGTGATCACAGAGCTTTCCTACTGCATTGATCATCCAGGGCATGGGAAACCTTACTCGAAGAAGGCCGTGGGGTTCTCACAGGGGCCCTGCAAAAAGGGACGGGGGCAGAGCTTGGGCAAAAAGCACCCGCGAAGTGGTAAAAGTGACATGTACCACTCATTGCCGAGAGGCAGGCGGCCGGAGTGGAAAGCGCCCGTTTCAGGGAGGCACCAGGCCCGCAAGAGCTTGCGGGACAGGAACAAGACAGTGCTGGAAACGGCCATGCAGCACAGGACATACAGTTCCCGGGCTCCGAGCGGCAAGCATGCGAGACGGAAGCCTCACTCTGCCACTTGCAACGTGAGGACTTACCGGAGGGAAGTGGTGACCATGTCGGGACGTGGGGATCACAGGCAGTTCCACCCGGAGTTCACTACCATTTACTCGGCGTCGTTCCTGGAGGAAGTCATTTGCCAGCTGTTGTTCAAGATCTTCTCTTCGCTGCACAGCAAATACAACCGGGACACCTGCATCGACCTCCAGGAGATGAACACTCTGTTTATCAGTGCCCTGGTGGAAGAGTTTACAAAGGCTGGCGTGGGGGTCTTGACAAGGGCCGATGAAAAGGCATACTTCCCGCAGGTGGACAGTCGAACGGTCAGCAAAATAGTTGACTCCATCTTAAGGGAGTTTGGGTTCCAGCTGGCTGCCGACCGAGACATAGGCAGGGACATTGAGTCGTTGGCTGAGAGGGCATCTGAAATTATTCTGACGGAGATTCTGGATTACCAACTGCCGCCGGTGGTTTGCCGGAGGCTGCCGCGGAATGCCTTTCGAAACATAAAGGCCGAACAGATCATCCAGAAGGTCGAATGTTGCATCTGCCTCCCCAAATTCCAAAAGCGGCAGCAGCCGACCCCGGCGTACATTACTGTCTTGTCTCAGAAGTATTTGGAAAGGGTTGTCAACCAGATGGTGAATCAACTCTTCCCGCCCTGCGAGGGTGCGAAGCGAAAGCCAGGGAAGAGGGAGGTGTCGGGAACAGATTTTGATGAGCTCTGCTCCTACATGATCAAACAAGTGATGGCGTCCATTTCCAAACACAAAATCTGGGTGGCCAAAAAGGACGCCCCCTGCCGTTCCCATTCGGAGACGGAGATTCAGACCATGGTCAATTCTGTTTACAGGTATATGCTGGAGAAGGCTGGCTCACAAGAGTCTATACAGAAAGACATCAAGCGTCGGGATATGGATTTTATAGACTGCATGACCAGCTTCATAATTCAGGAAATCACGAACCATCATCTTCAGAGATTCGTCTCTAAAGAGGAGTCCTCTTCAGGGTGCCCCGACCCTGAAGCTCTGTCTGAGGACATTGTCAGGACTGTTCTGGATAGCCTTGGGGAACCCTTGGGTCCCTGTGGAGGAGTTTTCCCAGCTCGTTTCTTAGAAGAAATTGTTTCCAGAGTTTTAGCCAACGTTCTGCCTGTTTCCAGGGACAAGAAAGAATCAAGCAAAGGGTGGCATGAAGCTGAGTTGGAGAGAATTGCAAAGCAATTGGCCTGTTCAATCAACTTGCATTTTGGTAAGGCTGCAGTTACCGGAGTCCCGAAAGAAGATGAGCCGAGTTTAATGGGCCCCTTGATGGACATTGTTGTCCAGAATGTGGTTGACTCTGTGTGCAACAGTTTGATGAAAGAAAGAGATGTTGCTTCGCCAGACGACCTCAGTAGCGGGAGACAGAGTGCCCTCTTTGACAAGATTAAGAGATTGGTTGAAAAAGGCATCTCTGATTATCTTCTCCATCCACTGTTTTCTGGAGACTTGCCCAAGACTACACCTTCAACTCCGTTCCACGAGTACGTTTCTGAAACCCAGGAGGAAACTGAGAGCCGGTCTCCATTCAGCACCTTCCTGTCTTCAGGATTCCTGAAAGATTTAATCACTGGACTGTTGTCAAAAATCTTCCCTTCCACATCCATGGACAAAAGGCACCTGTCGGAGTCAGACTTCAGCAAGCTCTCCACCCAGCTGCTCAACGATGTCCAGATGAAGCTTTTGAAGCATCAAATCAAGGTTACAAAAGACCCAGAACAATGTGAGTATTCGGAGGAAGATGTCCAGAACATGACTGATTCCCTGTGCAGCAAGATCATACAGAAATCTGGCTCCCTCGAAGCCGTCCAGAGAGACGTGAAGAATAAGAGCAAAAGCCTGATTGACCGAATTGCCGGGTTCCTTGTGGGTGACATCCTGCAGCAGCATGTCCAGCCTTTTGTAGCCAGGCAGGAGTCTCCTACCTGGGACAGAGCAGCCGCAGGAGACTCCATGTCAAGATTCGAAGTGTACAAAACCACCGTCAAGCCCTTGGACCTGCGGCAGGCAAGCATGGCGGGGAAGAGAGGCCCGTCGAGTCCTTCTTCGTTCCTAGGAGAAGTCATTTCTCAGCTGATATCAAGGATCTCCAACTCTTTCTCGGACACCCCTCTAAGTGGTCCCGGGGACTTCATTGGAGACACAGCTGTGAAGCTGGTGAAGTCACTTACGAAGGAGCTTACGAAAGCTCAGCTGCACATCCAAGAGGGTCCCGAGGAGCCGCCCCTGGGCTCCCTGCCAGAAGGCAGAACCTACAAGGACAGCACACAAGACCTGGAGCCTGAGGAACATACTGATGAAGAGAGGCGTGTGTTGTCCCGCCAGACAGCCACCATGATATTTGAAGGTGCCATCGATCGCATGCTGGGGTCAACAGCAGGTCCGCCTCCTGTGGAAGAAGCAAAGTGCCTCATCCATGAGATACTGGTGGTGGACCAGGGTGTCCCTGGAGCCAATGCTCCACCACCCTACTCCACCGTGCTCTGCTACCCAGTCCTGGAGGCCATCGTTGACAGGCTGCTCTTGCAGATCTTCCCATCTCCTTCTAGTAGCACTGCATGCCTAGGGCAGGGCGAAGGTGGCTTTGACTCTGAAATGAGCAGCACAATTGCGCAGCTGAAGAAAGACATCCTGGACATTGTTCTGAAGCAGGCCATCTGGATCAGCACTTACGGCAACAGGGGAGAAGCTGGCATTTCAGAAGAAGCCATCGCGTGCATGGTGGACTCTATCTACTGTGACGTCTTGCACGAAGTGATGTTGCAGCAGCCTTTCCCACAAGACAAAGAGAGCCTGCGGAACTTGTACGTCACTCAGATAGCTTGCTTCATTATCAACGAAATGTTTAAGTATCATCTCCAGTCTACGACATCTCACGAGGTGCCCTCTTATGTGGACCCTTCTGCCGGAGACTCCCTAAGCTCCTGCATGACGGTCTTCCCTTTCATTCTCCTGGAGGACATGCTCAACCAGCTCTTGGAGAGAATATTCCCCACTCCAGAGAGCATCAGCGCTTGCGTTGGCAACCAGGTTGACTTCTCAGAGACAGATTTCGCCGAGATGGTCGCCAACCTGAAACATTATGTCATTGCAGAGATTCTGGCACATCAAATCCTGCTGGGAAACACCTCGGGGCAAACTCCAGAGATGGACGAAGAAACCAAAGAGGACATTGCCTGTTCAGTTTACAACCAGATTTTGCAGAAGTCTAACTCCCAAAGCGAGCTTCAGAGTACTCTCAAGGTCCGAGGGAACAGCACCCTCCGTGAAGTTGCCAATTTGCTCATAAGGGAGATTTTGAATTTCCACCTCCACCCGTTTTTAGACAGCAGTGATTCTGCCACCCGCGAATGTGCTAAATTGCAGAAGGAAAAGAAGCCAGTTTCTCAACGGATCTACTCTGCAGCCTTTTTAGAGGATGTTGTTGTGGCTTTCTTTTGCAAAATCTTGTCCTCCCCAAACTTTTTGGCATATTCCAAAGACTGCTGTTTATCAGAGTCTGAGATGAGGGATCTAGTTACCAGGCTAGTCAATGCTTTAGTGTGCGAGTTCAAAAGATCAGAAGTCAAGGTCATTCATGGTGCAGAGGGAGACCTCCCTCTCCCAAAGATTGTTCCTGAAGAAGTGATTCAGATAAGCAACTTCATCTATGAGAAGTTGGTGGAGCAGCTTGGATCGGAGTGTGAGATTTTTAAAGCTTTCCAAAATGAAGGACATTCATTAGCAGAAAAGCTAGCTCCACTAATAATCAGAGAAATCTGTGCATACCAGCTGATGCCTTTGCTTACTGGGGATACTTCCCCATACCTGTTCTTGTTTCTGGAAGCTGAGACAATCCTTGACCGAGTGGAGACCATCCTCCCAGACACCACATCCTCTGGCTCCATGTTTGGAGAGATGTTCCTTAAGATAATCCACAAAATGTTTCCGTCATGGGTCCCTGGAAGTTCGCCAGATTCTCCTTTGGGCAGTGTAGGGAAGAGAAGTCCTCCCAGGAAGAAAGCAAGAAGAAAACCATCTCCCGAGGCAGGCAAAAGTATCCAGAGCCTCATGGACAATATCTGCAAGGCCGTCTGCGTCAAACCCGGGTCTCTAAACCAAAACTACGAATCCACGGAGGAAGAGAGTGCAGCGTTTCTCTGTCAATCAAGGCCAGACTATCCACTTCCCATGTCACACTCACCTCCTGGAAAGTCTCCCCTTCCCACCTATTCTACACAAACAGACCGCTGGACGATCCACTATGTTAAGCCACACTCTCCTCCCAGCCAACTTTTGTCTCCTGCTCCCACCACATCCGCAAAACCAGACTGCTGGACAATCTACGAGGATAAGATGCCCTCGCCTCCCTGCGGATCTCACCCTCCTCCTGCCTTTCCTGCAGAAGCAGATGACTGGACGCTCCAGCGCAAAAAGCCATACTCACCTCCCAGTCAACTTCCGCCGGTTCCTTCCCCCAGCTTTTCTGCAAAAACAGCAGGCTGGACGATCCACCACATGAAACTTGGGGAAGGGGAGGTGCAGGCGATGCAGTTTGAGGATGGAGGAGGTGCTTATTCCTCCACCTTCTTGAAGGACATTTTTAGCGGGCTGATAAGCAAGCTGCTCTCGTCAACAACCAGTGTGTGCCCGGTGGAGAAGAAAGAGGCAGTGCCTGTGGAGGAGGAGTCCTCCGTCAGAAATCTAGTGGAATCCATTTTAAAGGAGTTTGCCAAGTCCCCGGTTAAGGTCCTGCAGCTCCCCACCAAAGGGCAGGGTTTCCCATCTGTGGGGAAGACGGACGTGGCTAAAATCATCCATGCTTCTCTGTGTGGCATCTTGCAAGATCGGGCTCCTGGAGCCCCAATCTGGGCAGGCAAGGAAAGCGACCAGATGTTAGTGGAGAGAGTGGCCAGTGCGATAAAGAAAGAGATTCTAGGATACCAGATCCAGGGGCTGCCAAGGGCACCCCAGAGCCAGGCCTCAAAACCTTTTGAAATGGGAGAGATGGCAAAGAAAGTGTTGATGGAGGTGAAGAAGAGCAGCACTCCGTCCCCAGTCAGCAGTGACAGACCAAACCCGGTCCTGGTGTCTCAGAGGTTCATACACGAGGTTCTCGCAATCCTCTTGTCCAAAATTTTCCCCCTCCCCACGACATCGTCCGATGACACCGAGGAGCAGTGCGCAGAGTTCGATTTCATTCACATGAAGCTCCTGAGCAATGTGATGTCAGAGATCTCCAAGGACAAGAACGCTGAGGTCCAGTACCTTGACAGGGTGCAGCCCAACCGTGTCGTGAGCCAAACGGTGGCCAATACCGTCTACCACCAGATTTTGCCGGAGTTTGGAACTGCATCGGCCATTGAGAAATGCATCAGGACAGGCTGCACGATCCTTATGGAAAGGATCACTGACTTGGTGATGAAAGAGATTTATGGGAACCCGATGCAGGCGTACTTTTCGGAGGAGCTCGGCCGACAGCAGGAGGCCATGGAAGCGGAAAGAAACCTGGAGGAACAATATGGGGGTGGTCCTGAGGGTGCAGAGCGTGAGACACCACTGCGATCCCACCTCAAGGGGTTGTCGTCCATCATCATAGAGGAGGTAGCTGCTAAATTCCTCTCAAAACTGTTCAATGCCCTCCCTGTGGACGACTTGGATACAAGGAGTGTTGCCTTAATGAAGGAGGTGGGCAGAAAGATGATCAACTCCTTGCAAAGTCTTCTTTCAAAGAAGAATATGAGAATCTGGCAGCATGATGAATTGGAGGACTTGGGCTCAGAAGACAGCCGAGCAGTTGGGGAGGTTGTGGATTCCGTCTACACTGACATCCTCAGACATTCCAGCTCTGAAGCATCTATGTACGATGACTTAACCAACAAGAATGAGGACTTTGTCAACCGGGTTGCCTGCTTCATGGTGAGTGAAATCTCCGGGCGCGATTTCCAGTCGACCACGAACATGGAGGACGAGTTGCCCCGCTCCAGTGCGGAAATAAAGCTGGAAACAGACAAGATCATCGAGAAATTCCTTGGCAATATTGGGGCAATGGAACCCACAGAGGTGCCCCTGGTCACACAAGTGCCGGTGGCTTTCCTGGAGGAGATCCTAAGCAGGTTGCTCACAAAAATCCTACTTGCCCAGAATGACTTGGGCGTCCAAGAGAAGAAGGCTTTGTCCAAGACAGATGTCAACGAAATCGCTTGCCAGCTGAAGACGTCCGTGGAGAAAAAGATGTCAAAGAACAAAATGGACCTGGTGACCTACAGCAACCAGCCAGAGCTGGACCCCCAATACGAGGAGAAGGTCGACCACGTTGTCCACAGCGTCTTCAGCAACGTCCTAGAGAAATCCGGGTCCCAGCAAGAGCTGTACGACGACGTGACGACCAACAAGGTCCTCTTCCCTGAGCAGGTGGCCAGCATCATCATCAATGAGGTCTCCAGCTGCTCCATTAGCGGCAACCCTTGTGACGAAAACTTAGAGAACGAGACCGTCAGTGCCCTGGAACTGAACCGCATTGTCAGCAAAGTCTATGCTCGGGTCAGCTCCATCGAAGAAGAGGACGAGGACGAGTTGGATTTGGCAGATCTGCCCACTGTGCCCGAAGATCCAGAAACCCTGCTGCAGAAGAGCGATATGCCGGTGAAAATCATCCCCTGCATCGGGCACAAGGCGCTGAAGGTTGACCCAGAGATCGTCGCGGAGCACTTAGCCGTCCTGTCCATCAAGACAGAGCCCCTAGAGAAGCTGAAAAAGACGTGCATGTCAAAGATAGGCATGAGCCTCACGGAGCTGAGGAGAGCCTCAATGTCAGGGAAGAGTCTCTCTAGTAACCTCGGCTTTCAGGATCCCAACAAGAAGAAAGAACGGAGGCCCTCTTTGGATATGGCTGGGCGCCTTGGGGTGAGGCCGAAGGAGGTAGGCAGGGCAGGGTGGGGTGGGAGGCTTCTTTGCATGTGCAGAAGTAGATTTGGTTTAAGGCAGGCATGGCCAAACTTGGCCCTCCAGCTGTTTTAGGACTACAACTCCCATCATCCCTAGCTAACAGGACCAATGGTCAGGAATGACGGGAACTGTAGTCTCAAAACAGTTGGAGGGCCAAGTTTGGCCATGCCTGGTTTAAGGCATCCTGCCCCGAGCGGAAGAACAATCAAGGCTTCACATTAAGCCCCCATTCACTCTCATATTTTAGAGTGAATTTCAGTAGCCAAGATTTATGCCTTGGCTACCATCAATCACTACATAATTATCTCTGTCAGCAAGCTGCCAACAGAAGACAGTCAGTCCACCATGATCCTCCCTGGAAGTCCCAGAACTTTGTATCCCAAATGTGGTCACACCATAGATTTGTATGATGGCGTTGCTAGTATAGACTGTTGATAGGAAAACACTTTCAATATCATGTGCGGGTTTTTGTAACTTGGGTTGCGTTCCAAAGCTTGTCAATTGTTCATTGTTAAGTCGTGATCTGAGGCTCTCCTGGGTGTGCCTCTCCTCGCAGGTAAAAGGTACTGTCCTCTCCCCCCCATCCTGTTCTTGCACTTCCAGGCGGTCTGCAGAAACTCCTTCCAAAGCCTGATGAGGCCAGACATCACAAAGGTCGAGCTCCTGAAGGACGTGGAAAGCAAGCAGGACCTGATACTCCGCCTCGTGGCTCACGACATCGAGGACAACCAACCTGGCAGGGCCCCTCACCTCAGTGATATGGAGAGCGATGGGGAGGAGCAAGTCTTGAAGGAGCACAGATCCTTTTACTTTGAGGTCCCGCCTGCGCCCAAGCGGCGTGAAAGCTCACATTCCACGGTAAGCAAATGGCTCAGGGAAGGAAGAAATGCAGCCCACATCTGTGTCCTCCTAGCTGAGGGAGAGTCGCCTCTTGATCCACAGGGGCTCAGGGAAGGTCTGGACCAGGGCTGACTTTAGCAGATGTGGCGCCGGGGTGCAAATATCCACCCAGCACCCCCAAATTACCACGGATAGTTTTGGGGTGGCTATAGCTGTGCACTGCTAACCATGGGGGGGCGCAACTCTCCCCCATGCCACTGCAGGAGAGCGATCCTCACAGAGGCTTGGGAGTAAAGTTGCGCCCCTCCCAAGCCTCTGTGGGAGGAGAGCGCAGCTTCCCTCCCAAGCCTCTGTGGGAGGAGAGCAATCCCTGCAGAGGCTTGGGAGGGAAGCTGCACGTCCGCCAGCCTTATGGTTGGCGGGGTGCAGCTGGCAGGCTTGCAGGGAAAGGGGAGGCCTCCGGCAAAGCTGCACAGCTCCCCCACTTGCTGGGGCGCCCCTGAGAGGCTGGCGCCATGGCGCAACACATCACTAAGCCCTATGGAAAAGACGGCTCTGGTCTGGACTCAGGTCAGGATCCTTGGAAGTCTGGGGGAAATGGGAGGGACACTAGTAGGACCAAGGACATAAGGACGCAAGAAGAGACTACTGGATCAGGCCAAAGGGGACTCATCTAATCCCACATCCTGTTGTCACAGTGGCCGACCAGATACCTGTGGGGAAACCCACAAGCAGGATTCAAACACAAGAGCACTTCTCCCCTCCTGTGGCTTCCAGCAACCAATACTTAGAAGCATTGCTGCCTCCAGCCACGGAGGGAGAGTATAGCACACATGTCTAGTGGCCGTTGATAGCCCTCTCCTCCACAAATTTGTTCAATCTTTTTTAAAGCCGTCCAAGTTGGTGGTCATCACTGGTCATCACCAAGGCTGAAGAGCAGGGTTAGATGCAGCGGGGGGGGGGGGGCATTCTCTCTGCATAGCCATTAAACAGTGTGCTGCCCAGGCAAGAAATTAGCAGAAAACAGATATCACAGCAGGAAAACAGGAAATGTTGGAGGGTATGGAGATTTGTGACGCCCCCACCCCGAAGCCAAGGATATAAGTAACTATACGATCTTTAGATGACATCTGAAGGCAGCCTTGTATAGGGAAGTTTTTTTTAAAATGTTTCATGTTTTATTATGTTTTTATATATGTTGGAAGTCACCCAGGGTGGTTGGAACACCCAGTTGGATGGGCGGGGTATAAATAAAACAACGGAATAGGATATCCTTATTTTCATTGGAGAAACGTTGAAGGGTGTGCAACATTAACAAACAACCAAAAAAATAACAACTTAAGCACTGTTGAATCCACAAAAACGCTCTCCCGACTCTCAGGACTCATAGTTGGATTCCACTCAGTTCATCAGAAGACACACACACATAATGACTGTGGCAGCAATTCCCTCTGGAAAGAGGTTTGAAGGCTCCAAGGGCTGGAGGGTGGGGCAAGTCAGGTGGGAAAAGCCATTTTAAATTGCATTTTAACCTGTATTTTAAATTGGTTCTCCCCCCCTCCCATTATGTTTTTATTGTGATTTTACTGGTGTTAGCCGCCCTGAGCCTGGCTCTGGCTGGGGAGGGCGGGTTATAAATATAAATTATTATTATTATTGCCTGATGGTCAGCACAGTCTCTCTCCCCTCAGGATGCAACCTAAGAGTCTAAGCTTTAAGGAGATAGTGAAGTTGGCAGAGAGGTCAAAGGGACTCTGGGGGTCCCTTGCTGTGATGTGTTCTAACCTCATATGGTCTAGCCTAGGGCTGCCATACGTCTGGATTTTCATGGATATAGCCGGAATACGGCAGTGTCTGGGAGGAAATCGCTGAAACCCATGTTGGAAGTCTAGATTTTGTTTAGCTCAGCAACTTCACTCCCACCCCCAATTCACTTTTTGAAATACAGTCATACCTTGGAAGCTGAACGGAATCCATTCCAGAAGTCCGTTCGGCTTCCAAAACGTTCGGAAACCAAAGTTCGAAAGCTCCTACAGCCAACTGGAAGCCCTGTCAGACGTTTGGGTTCCAGAGAACGTTTGCAAACCCGAACAATCGCTTCCGGGTTTGCAGCGTTCGGGAGCCAAAACGTTTGACTCGCAAGGCGTTCGGAATCCAAGGTAGTACAAACTGTATGGCAATCCTGTCTAGCCCTATCAGCAAGCTGCGATGCAACCAAACTTCCAACTGTTCTGAGGTTCCCCTCCTCCCCTCTCGCCCTCAACTAGCGCATCCCAAGCGATCCTCTCCTGACGAAGACCCCCAGCAGTGCGAGCCGGAAGAAGAGTTTGTCCCTGAGCAAATGCTGCCCCCCTTTGACCCTGTCCAGCAGCAGCGGTGAGGCCAAAGAGAAGAAGGAGGGCCCCCCTATCCCACAGATTGAGGTCACGGCCCAGTCCACGACCAGCCAGGTGCAGATGGTGAGTCCATGAGGGAATATGGCCCCTCACCTCTAGAGAGAGACGGGTGTGTTCCCCGGGAGCAGGAGGGTCCCCTAGGAAAGAGGGGGGACCCCTTTATCCCTTCATTACCCAGTTTGTGGCCCACCCCAAGCCCCCCAGCAGGAGGGCGATAGAGAAATCAGGTCAGATAAGCCGTTAAAGTGAAACACGGCGGACATTTTAAAAAGAAAGATCCGTTGTACCGTAGGCATCCATTTGGAATACAGGAACTGGGAAATCTTTTCATTAATGTGAGATAATATAGTGGTACCTCGGGTTACAGACGCTTCATGTTACATACACTTCAGGTTACAGACTCCGCTAACCCAGAAATAGTACCTCGGGTTAAGAACTTTGCTTCAGGATGTGAACAGAAATCGTGCAGCAGTGGTGCGCCGGCAGGGGGAAGGCCCCATTAGCTAAAGTGGTGTCTCAGGTTGAGAACAGTTTCAGGTTAAGAACGGACCTCCGGAACAAATTAAGTTCTTAACCCGAGGTACCACTGTATTTAATAATGGGTGTAATTAGAGGTTTAGTTAGAGGTCTGACCCTTCAGGACTTGAAAACTCAGGTGGTTTCACCTGGGAAAAGTTGCTCAGTTCTGGAGATGGGCTATTTGTCCATTCAGCTGTTTGCAGAGCTGGAAGGTCTTGGGTGTGGCTGCTTGGCGAAAGCTTTATCGTATTTCCATTCTGTTACAGTGGTACGATTTCTGTTCTTATCCTGAAGCAAAGTTCTTAACCTGAAGCACTATTTCTGGGTTAGCGGAGTCTGTAACCTGAAGCATATGTAACCTGAAGCGTATGTAACCCGAGGTACCACTGTATTTTTAAACAGCAGCCTTGCTATTTAAATTCACCTATCGTGCAAGAATATCCCGGAAGAGAGATTCATAAAAATGAATATACTGAAAGGTGGATTTTATTTATGAATTGTCGGAGCAACAAAATTTAGAGATGGTATCCTGCCCTACACTTCTTGTCCACTGCTCCAAATGCAAATTGAAACATAGGGAGTGGACGATGCTGGGATAGCTCAGTCTGTAGAGCATGAGCCACGTAATCTCAGGGTTGTGGGTTCGACTCCCGGAGTTGGGATAGATGACCTTTGTGATGAACTGCAATTCTATTATTCTAAGACCTGTAGAATGTCTGGGTCCAATCTTGATTTCAATACTAGCAGCCTCATACCTGCTATTTCCCAATAATTCCAAGAAATCCCAAAAATCAGTGCTGTTCTGAAACCAGTGGCTAAAAGACAGCATCATTTAAAACGTCTGTCATCCTCAAATGGTGTCCGATTGATCTCAGGAACCATAGTGCAAAATTTGGTTACGATCACTTAAGAGCTGTCCAAATGTGAACAGAAAGACAACTTTCCAAAATAAATAATAGGTTTTCATAATAAAAATAGCAGTGAAAATGATTACTGGGCACATGGCTTTTGAGGGAGTGGCTTATACCTAAAAAACAAACCAACTGCAAAACAAGATGCATAAAATGAGGAAGGGGATTTGTCCTCCATGCATGCCTCACCCCCCACTTTTCTGAATTATGTGTTGACTTTGAGAGCTTAAAATGAAGTCCTTACCTTTTCCTTTCTGCAGGATGCCCAAACCACCAATATGCCGAGCCCGCCCATCACCGAAACAGAGGAGAGCAGCCCTGTCACCTTTTCCAGCAGCACCCCCCGCACAACCAGCGTGGGGCCTTCATCGACCTCCGACAGGTTCGAGGGCAACATTTGTTGGTGGGCTGGGCTTTGGAGACGGGGGCACTTTTCAGGACTTGCATGTGTTTCTTCACACACAGGCAATGGTTCCCCATTGAACTTCAGGGTTGGTTGGTTTTTTTCACTTGCACTGTTGGGGGCAGTGAAGCTCTCAATGCCAGCTGCTGGGAATTGAAGGTGGGGAGACTGCTGTCGGCAGCAGAGTGTGGAAGCAGGCCTCCCTTGACGAAGCGGTGGCTTTGTAACCACTTGGCAAGCTGGTCTTTTAGAGTGGCACAGCAACAAAACCACTAGAGCATTTGCAAAGCTAAGCAGGGTCCGGGATGGTTTCAAATTGGATGGGGCACCACGTGTTGAGATTCCTGTACTTAAGGGGGCTGGACTGGATGACCCTCGGGGGTCCCTTCCAACTCTACGATTCAATCCAGCCCCCGCATCCAGTCCAAAATCCATACAAGCAAATGGTGAAGGTCTCTCCAGTTGGGAGGCACAGGCCACCCACTTGCCCAGTGGTTTCTATGTGTGCCGTGGTAAGATCCCGCTTGCAGGAACCACCACCCGGATGCCTGCCTCATGCTTGGGCTTTGCACCTATTGAGGCCACGATCCAAACAGGCTTTGGCAGAGGGGCAAACTCCAGGCCACTGTGCAAATGGGGAGAGGACACATTACAAGCGCAGCATTTTAACCAAGCCCTTTCTGTATCTGTTTCAGTGATAGAGAGAAGATTCTGGATAAAGGTGACTATTCATTCTGTCGCTTTGGGGTTTGATACAATTGCACTTCTGTGTTTAAATCCTGCATTGCAGGGAGTTGGACTAGATGATCCTTGGGCTCCCTTCCAACATTACCATTCTATGGTTCTAGAATGGCTGCTCCTTAGAAGCTGCCCTGTGCAGAGCCCCACATGGGGGCTGGGGTGCCAAAGGGGGTCTCAGGCCTCTAGACCTGGCCCACAGGCCTCCTCCAGGCACACGACTGCGAGAAGGATGCCCCCAAAGGGAATCAGGACCCAGTGAGTTGTGGGTGCAGTTTTCATGGGGGGAGGACATGGGCTGGCAGGGAGCGCCTGTCTATGGGGCCAGAGCGACCTCAACCTGTTGAGGTCGCTTGCAGCACACCTACACCCTTGGCTTGCATTATAACACAGCCATTTCTCACCCGTTTTCTTCCAGCTGCAGTCGAGATGCACCTCTCCCGGGACACCGAAGCAGTCTCAGGACCCTTCGAGGTAAATTGCCATAGCATGTTTGTGGAGAGGAATGAGACCCTGTCCACAGAGATCACTCAGGCTCAGAGATCTGTACTGGTTGACAATTTGCTACAGGGACACATATATAAAGCCCTTAAGAACTTAGGACTGAGCAGGAAAAGGGTCTCTCTGGGCTTATCCACACTCTTTTCAGGTACGGTCTGAACTTAGAAGCTCTGTGTCAGAGTGCTTCACCCCCCTGCTCTGAAGCAGTGTTTCCCAAACTTGGGTTTCCAGCTGTTTTTGGACTACGATTCCCACCATTCCTGACCATTGGTCCTGCTAGCTAGGGATAATGGGAGTTGTAGTGCAAAAACTTGGGAGACCCAAGTTTGGGAAACGCTGCTCTGGAGCTTTCCCCTGTGAAAACTTGCTCTTTAAAGCTCAATAGGAGTAAACGGCAACCTGCTTAAAATCTGAATTGATGTTTGCCCTGATTGAGTGCTAAAGAGTGGGTTTTTGCAGTGAAAACTCCAAGGCAAGAAACAAAAAACCATGCTTAGACACAGAGCATTAAAGTGTGGAGCTGTGCCTGGAAAGAGCAGAGCAAAAGGTAAGTGTGGATAAGCTCTCTTTCTCTCATCCTGCAATGGACTTGATTATCCTGACTTAGGACAAGGACATTTTATGTGCCCCTCTCTCCTATTCCCTCCTGACCTCTTCCTCCTTTCACAGATCATGTCTGTTTACCAGGACGTTCCAGAGTATGTCATAGAGTACGAAGCACGTAAGTTTTCTTGCTGCCAGTTTCGGGGTGTGGACGTCACTTTTGTCCCTTGGACAGTGGTTGGGGGGCAGGCCACGCCAGGCCACCTCCCTCCTTATGGATGTGGAACAGGGAGGCTTCCAGCATGACATGGACATGTCCACATCAGGGAACCACAAAGTGGGTTTATGTTCAGTAGTCCCACCCACATACCTAGCCTTGCTCAGGAATTTGAAAACAACAACCCCAAAATCAGTGGAGTTTTGAAACCGGTGGTTTAAATTGCTGTGTTTTTTTGAAGGTTCCATCCACCATCTTGAGTCAAAATGGCAACCAAGACCCGCCCCCCCCCCCACAAATGGCTCCTTAATCTCAGAAACCAAAGTAGTTTCCAAAGTGGGCAATATCACCATCTGGGGGTGTGTGTACCATCCTCTGGGGGGCCCTAAAAGGCAAGGGGGTGGCAGGTGGCGCAAATGATTATTAGTCTTTGAGAAGCTGGTATCACTACATCAAATTCATCAGTTTTTTGTTGAATTAATAAAACTAAACCCATTTTTGGATTTAGAATAAAGGTGCGATTAATTGTTACTGTTTTGAATTATTTTGTTATTAGCTTCCCTAGTGCGTCATGCAAACCACTATTCTGAATAATGCTTTGTATAGGGTAGGGGGAATCAGGGATGTGTTTATGCAGGGGGTGGTGGCCAAAAGAGTTTGGGAACCACTGTCTTAAAAGGTGTGCAAATGCATAGCAGATAAGCAAACAAGTTTCCAAAATATATAGGAGATTAAGTTTATTTAAAACATTGATAGACACACCCCGTGCCTTCCTATTTTAATCAATCCAAGACAGCTTACATCATTTTAGATTTAAAAAACAAACATTAAAAACCTGAACAACTGAGGGGGCGGAGGAAACAAGAATAGGTCAAAATTTACGTAAATTTTGGCGGTGTAAAAATGAAACGAAACCCAGACACTCAAGCAGCCAAATGCTTGTCTGATGGAAGACAATTGAGGGTCTCGGCTGCCCGGAATTTGTTGCCTGCGTTGCTCTCCATCTAACGGGATATTGCTGGACTCCGAATCCCATTAGCTCATGGGGCCAGTGTGACTGACAGGTGGGGATTATGGGAGTTGGAATACACCCTTGCTCCCACTTGATGCACTCACAGGGGCTGTGAGCGGCAGGTTGACTCCATGACTCCATGACCAACCTCTGTTTTGGCTTTTCAGATCAAGAGGGAACTGCCACTGAGCAGCAACCGCCACTCCAGCAGAAGCCCTCCGTCTTCGAGAAAGTCTCCAATGCCTTGTCCAGAGTTTTCTCCCGAACGTCCGCCAGCAGCCTGACCCACCCCAGTACGTCCCAAGAGAAAGTCCCCAGCGACCAGGCCATGACCGAACCCAGTACATCCCAAGAGAAAGTCCCTGGCGACCAGGCCTGATGACCAAACTCCTCCTACTCCTACTCCTCCACCTTTATACAGCTGAGAGAATAAATATTTTCTTCAGAAACGGAGTAGCCCCTGACTTTACTTGCAGGGGGCATAGCAGAGAAATGGAGCCGCCTGACCCCTTCTTGAAGGGAGGGGGAGCTCGTCTGGCTTCTGTCCTACATGCAGAGAAAATGGGGGCCAGGGGAGAAGTTGGTGGGCTGCAGATAGGGGAACCCCTATCTGTTGCATCTGACCCACAGCCAGAGCTTCCTCGCCTGTTTTGAAGCAGGCACAACCTCTGGGAAGGAAAGTTGTCCCACATGGAGGAGGAGAATAATAAAAATAGGACGACAAGCCACTAGCAGGTGCCAGGCAAGCTGCAATTCCTACATTGAAGGGGGCTGGATTAGATGACCCCCCCAGACCCCTTCCAACCCTATGGATCTAGGATTCTATGAATTCTGTGGACAAGGCCGACACTTATCCATCTGTTTGGGGCCAGCCAGGCCAAAGTGGGGTGTGTGCCAGAGAAAATGCTGAACAAGGGGGGGGGGGAGAAATCTCACAGGGAAAGTAGGAGACAAAGGTGGATCTGAACAGCTGGCAGCCCTCTGATTCCTGGCCCCAATCCAGGTTTTCCTGGGCCATTCACCCCATTCCCCAGCTTGTCCTTGGAATCCCAGAGGGTGCACCTTCCTGAGCTCCCCAATTCTGTGCTTGTGGCAAATTGGGGCCAGTGAAGCTGAAGTCAACAGGGATAGGAGGTTCTGGTGGAAGGGTAGCCCTCCTTTTGGCATGTTCTGTTCTCTTCCTGAGCTGAGACCTCCTTGTGGGATTCCCACTTCAGTGTTCCCCATGGGGCCCCCATAACGCTCTCTGCTGTGCTAAGTCTCTAGATAGGAGGATTAAGCCAGCAAGAAGTTGCCACTTTACCCTCAGCCTGAAGGAGACACCAGTCGTAAAAGGGGAGATAGATATATATTTCTGCTTTCCAAGGCTTCCCCCTCAGGTAGGCCCAGCCCCCCGGCTCTCAGGCCTGGGACCTTTACGTTGCCGGCCAAACAACCAGCTGGGCAGCAGAGGCCTCCTTCTGCGGCTCCGGGCTGAGCTAGCCTGGCTCTGCTGGCATTTCTGCTGGGTGGCATGGAGGGCTTCTGAGGCAGCAATCTCAACAGCAGCGTTGGGGTCACGGCAGAGAGGGCGGAGGGCTGTGGGGAGACAGAAGAGGCAGGGCAGTGGGGTAGGGCCACAGTCTCCCTCCTGGGGTGGGGAGGGGATCTTCAGGGCCTGCTTTTGACCCCCTGACAGACACCTCATTCACAGTCCAGTTTCACTAATGCCACTGCCCCGCTCTGTTCCATTTAAGGCCTGAAGGACCTCCAATGGTGTCACAGGATCTTGTCTTCACAGCAGCCTGTGCGAAACCTGCACTCAGGACCCTTGGACAAGAGCAGCACACTCCCCTCCTGTGGTTTCCAGGAACCAACATTTGGAAGCACTGCTGCTTCTGACTGTGGAGGCAGAGCATAGCTTGATAGCCCTCTCTTCCTCCATGAATCTGTCTAGCCCCTTTTCAAGCTGTTCAAGATGGTGGCCATCCCTGGCTCCAGTGGGAGGGAGTTCCATAGGAACACAAGAAGATCCTGCTGAATGAGGCGAAGGGCCCATCTAGACCAGCATCCTCTTCTCACAGGGGCCAAATGTCCCTAAGAACCAAGGAACCTAGATAGGGTGTCTCTTGATATAGAGGTTCCATGAGAATATAAGGAGAACCTGACTGCTGGATCAAGCCAAAGAGTCTGGGCAGCCAGCCAGATGCCCCAAAGGGAAGCCCACAAGCCCTCTTGTGATTCCCAGGAGCTGGTCCCCTCCAGAGACGACATCACGGTTATGCCGCCATTGTGGCTAGCATCCATCATTGGCTTTCTCTCCTTCCATACTCTGCAGCTTGCAAAAAAAGTGAGAGAAAATCTCCACTTCTCCTAGCTTTGGTGCTGGCAATTGTTGCTAGAAAACAGGGGTCCCCTTAGAGCCAAGACCTCACCCCTGAGGCACTTTGCAAAAGGATGCTAGGTTCCTCGCGTATCACAGCCTCAGCTCCCCAAACTCTCCCAGTCATTTTTCACTCCGTATGTTGAAGGCTGGATGTTCCAGAGTTGCATCAAGAGATAGGCTTCAATTTGCCATTCCCACCCATAGGATACATCCGGTGGCAACACTCACCCACCAGGAGCCGGTCCAGATCCAGCTGTCGGAGGCGCTGAGCGTCCGCTGTCTTCACAAGGATTCCTTGCAGGAATAAAGGGGATGT
Organism: Podarcis filfolensis; assembly: GCF_964270895.1. Classification (NCBI taxonomy): domain Eukaryota; kingdom Metazoa; phylum Chordata; class Lepidosauria; order Squamata; family Lacertidae; genus Podarcis; species Podarcis filfolensis. Next base: position 15,653,915 of record NC_139618.1, on the reverse strand, counting down.
CTGGGTCTCAATCCGGGGCAGGGTTGCCACTCATGGACCTCCTCCTCTCATCCCTGGTGCTAAGGGTGAGGGAAGGATAACCCACCCCGCCCCCACTGCCTCTAGCCTCTCCTCCAAAGAGAGAGGGGGCCATTGGTCTCCTCCTTCCTCACGTGCAGACACACACCGGCCAGCTTGCAGGCTGCGATCTGAACTCCTTCCCAGGTACAGCACAGGTACTGGGGCACATCAGCCAGGATGGCCCCCAAGAGCGCTGGATTCGTCTTAGCCTAGGAGAAATCGGGGGGGGAGGCCACATCAGGTCACCGCCCAGCAGGTCCATTGTCAAAGAATAACAGAACTGTAGAGTTGGAAGGTATCCTAAGGGCCATCTAGTCCAACCCCCTGCAATGCAGGAATCAAAGCTAAAGAATCCTTAGCAGATGGGCCATCCAAACTCTTGTTTGGAAACCTCCAATGAAGGAAAGTCCGCCACTTTCCAAGGTCATGGAATCATAGAATTGTAGAATTGGCAGGGACCCCAAGGGTTAAGGGTCCAACCCCCTGCAGTGAAGGAATCACGGCTAACAGACCCTTGCAATGCAGCAATCAGGAATATCTGCCCCCATTTGTTTCTTGGAAGGTTAGACTTCTGCAGGTGCATTTCCCCATAACTCTCCTTATCACAAAAAAGTCTGAACTGTTGTAGAAGTGTGACAGGGCTGCAAATTGGCTGTGATGGCGGAAGCATTAATTTGCTGGGATGTGACTGAATCCTACCCCAAAACAGAGATGGCCTAGATGCTCCCTTAATTCTCTTGGAGCAAAAGAAGCAGCAAGTTTGGAGGCACCTAAGGTAGAAAAGAACCGGGGCTAGTGGCACTTTCCTTCCAGTTAAAACAGTTTGACTTCCCTATCTCTTTCTTTCTTTCTTTCTTTCTTTCTTTCTTTCTTTCTTTCTCTCTCTCTCTCTCTCTCTCTCTCTCTCTCTCTCTCTCTCTCTCTCTCTCTGGAAAGGGTTCTAGTTTCACTCTGCCTTTGCTCTAACACAGGCACCCCCAAACTCGGCCCTCCAGATGTTTTGGGACTACAACTCCCATCATCCCTAGCTAACAGGACCAGTGGTCAGGGATGATGGGAATTGTAGTCCCAAAACATCTAAAGGGCCGAGTTTGGGGGTGCCTGCTCTAACGCTTGTAGGAAGGCAACAAGATTAAATAAATGAAAAAATGTTTTCACCTGGCACCTAAATATTAGGGTCAAGGATGCCCAGTTGGGTCTCCCTGGGGACAGCATCCCAAAGGTGCTCTAAGTTTCTGGTTCTCATGGTTTAGGGTGAACAGAGAGAAGAGCAGGAGAGGAAGACCAGCATGAGAGGAAGGCCCCAGAGAGAAAGGCATTCCTGGTTGCCAGGAGGCAGCTGAAAGAAGGTTTCCTAGCAATGGTGGCAAGAGGTGGTGCCTGGTCCCAGCTTATAGGCTCACTCACCAGCTGTCGGCACACTTTGCCCATCAAGTGGATGTGACGTGCACCAGAGACATCCGCCAGCAGCTGCCCAGCCTCCATGTCCCCTGTGAGGTCTTGCAGGCCCACGAAGGGGGCACATGACGTGAAGGCAATGGAGCAGGCCTGGTGGAAGAGACGGGGAGGGTCACACTCTGTCTGGCCCCACCTGGCATAGACTGGGGAAGGAGGGGTGGGGAGGACTTGGTAATTCTAGCTGATTGGGTGCAGAATTACAATTTCATAGAACTGTAAAGTTAGAAGGGACCCCCAAAGGCCATCTAGCCCAACATCCCGCAATGCAGGAACCGCAGCTAAATAACCACTGCCGAACGGCTCTTAAACGTCTGGAAGTTCTCCCTAATGTTTAGTAATGTAATGTAATTTAAAACATCATAAACAACAATAGCAGCTACTCTGTCATTTCTCAGAGGCAGCGATGCTTCTGAATACCAGTTTCTGGAAACAACAGAAGGGGAGAATTGCTTGCATCTGGTCAGCCACTGTGAGAACAGGATGCTGAACTAGATGGGGCATTGGTCTGACGCAGCAGGGATCTACTGATGCTGTTATGTTGACCCCTGGTCTCTTGACAGCTGACTGGTTTCATGGTACACAGGTAGAGTGTCTGGGAGCAGGAGGCTCAAGGAGAGGGGTGTGGGTATGATGCCGTACCTTGGCCACAGTGGGGCTGGGTTCCCTGAAGTGCAGCAGGAGGGCAGTCAAAGACCTCCCCACCTCTTTGGCAAAGGACTTGGCCTCCTCCGGCTGAGTTGCCCTGGCCAGCTGGCCCAAGAGCTCAAAGGCTGCTTCACGGAGGGAATCATCCATCTACAGCAGGAAGGGATGGGAGTGGGGTATGAGAAGATCTTATGAAAGGGGGAAAGGTCACTACTTGCTAGGACCGAGCGGGACACAGGGAAGCACCCATACTCTCCAAGTGCCCCAATTTTCCAGGGACAGTCTCAGAATTACCAGTCGCTGGGAAGCACTCGGCAAGGAAAATGGACCCTCCCTGGGTTTCCAGAAGGTCAGAAACAGGATTCTGGGCTAGGAGAGCCTTTGCTTTGACTTTGATCAGGAAGAAAGGGCCAACTCACATGCCAGAGGTGCCCACGGGCCAGGCCAGCTACGGCCTGGAGAGCACGAACTCTGTGCCGTCTCCCGATACATCCCCACAGCTTGCCCAGGGCACACAGGCTCTCACAGGCCACTTCAGGGCTGGCGCCGTTGCCCGCAGCTTGGAGCAGAGTCGCCAGCAAAGACTCCTGGTGCTTCTTCACCTATGGAGAAAAGCCCACAGCCCTCAGTGGCTGGGATGCCCCTACGCCTACAGAGTCTCCCCCACCCAGGAAACCACCCAGGATTGGCTGGAGGGGCCTGTTCTAGTGGCTGACAGCAAACCGTTTGCCAAGGAGTTTCAGGACAATATGCAGAGCTCCCACCCCACCTAGCTGCACTTCTCACTTCTTTTCCTTTCCCCCTCTCCATTGCCTCCTCTTTAATTCATTCACACTGGTCACACCTACAGCAGTGTGGTGTAACGGTTAGAGTGTTGAACTAGGACATTTCCCACCCACCCTAAAAAATCTAGAGTTCCTTGCAAGACATCAGTTGCTTCCTGAGCTATGATAAGCAGCTTTGAACTGCTGCACAGCTAAAGTTTTGGATCTCTCTCTCTCTCTCTCTCTCTCTCTCTCTCTCTCTCTCTCTCACACACACACACACACACAGCCCTGCCCTTCATCACCTGCTGAGGTCCCATTTGGAATCCCTTGAACTACCTCATGGGGCGCTTCTGTTGCCACGTTCCCCAGGCCTCGGAGCGCCAGGGCTCGCAGGGTGGTGCTGCCATCCTGGGACCTGGCCAGCATCTCTTGCAGAAGGAGGGTGAGCATCTCTGGCGTGTGAAGCAAAGAGTGGCCTGGGATCTGAGCCAAGCAAAGGAACCATCAGTAAACTCCTGCACTAAACTTCCCAACACCCACAACATGAAAACGTGGAAAGTCCTAATAGACAAGATGTTAAATTGTTTTTATATGCAACAACAGCGGCAGGAGTATTGTTAGCCCAGAAATGGAAGCAAGAAGAAATTCCGATGAAAGAAGAATGGCAGATGAAATTAATGGACTACGCAGAATTAGATAAAATGACAGGAAGGATTCGAAACCTGCGGGACCAGAGATTCACAGAAGATTGGAAGAAATATACAAACTATTTAAAGAGCAACTGTAATGAACAAATTATGCTAGTAGGGCGACAAGAAGTTTTGTAAGGAGAAACATATGAAATATTGCAAAATAGAGAAAGAATAGAGATACAGTGGTACCTCGGGTTAAGTACTTAATTTGTTCTGGAGGTCCGTTCTTAACCTGAAACTGTTCTTAACCTGAAGCACCACTTTAGCTAATGGGGCCTCCTGCTGCCGCTGTGCTGCTGCTACACGATTTCTGTTCTCATCCTGAAGCAAAGTTCTTAACCCGAGGTACTATTTCTGGGTTAGCGGAGTCTGTAACCTGAAGCGTATGTAACCTGAAGCGTATGTAACCCGAGGTACCACTGTATTAGTTATGAGATTTAAATGTAATAGTGAAAGTAAGAAATGTAATTAAGTGAATAGATTGGAAAATTTTCAGATGTGATTGATGGAAGTAAAAAAACCTGTATAAGATGTAAAAGTATGTTTAATTATTGTTGAAAATGATATGTTAAAAAACTAATACAAATTTATATAAAAAATAAGAAAGAAACATGGAAAGTCCTTAGGGAAATGCTTATACAATAGCAGTAAATACAATACCTCCATGCAGAAGACCAGGCTGAGGTCTCTGTAGGCTGTTCTGGAGGAACTGAGATGGGGCAGGAGGTGACGCAGGAGGTCATCGATGAGTGGGTTCTGTGACCATGCCATGGACCTGAGGGGCAGGGGGAGAAAAGGAACGATGAGAACATAGAAGAGCCTGCTGGATCAGGACAATGGCCCAGTGGCGTAACGTGGGTTGCCAGCTCCCGGGGCTGCGTGGAACACTGTAGGGGAGACAGGAAATAGGTCCTGGAGGTTTTGTTAAATATGATTAGAAGGGACCGTTTGATCAAAGGTATTCAGGTCGGAGCTAAACAATACAAATGGAAGGCTTTTGCAGATGACTTAGTTTTGACGTTACAGGAGCCAGAATCTAGTACGAAAAGAGTATTAGAACTGATTCAAGAATTTGGTCACGTGGCAGGTTTTAAATTGAATAAGTCAAAAACTAAAGTTATTGAGAAAAACTTAACACCGATTGAGAAAGAGAGGTTTCAGAAGGAGACTGGTTTAACATTAGCCAAGAAAGTAAAATACTTGGGGGTTAATATGACTGCTAAGAACTTAAACTTATTTAAAGATAACTATGAGAAATGTTGGACAGAAGTGAAAAAAGATTTAGAAATATGGTCAAATTTGAAGCTTTCCTTGTTGGGCCGAATTGCAGCTATAAAGATGAATGTATTGCCAAAAATGTTATTTCTGTTTCAATCATTGCAAATTTTGGACAAGATGGACTGTTTCAAGAAGTGGCAGAGACACATTTCTAGATTTGTCTGGCAGGGCAAGAAGCCCAGAATAAAGTTCAAAATATTAACTGACGCAAAGGAAAGAGGTGGATTTGCCCTGCCAGACCTCAAACTGTACTATGAATCAGCAGCTTTCTGCTGGTTGAAAGACTGGCTACTTCTTGAGAACACAGACATTTTGGATTTAGAAGGTTTTAATAATGTTTTTGGGTGGCATGCATATTTGTGGTATGACAAGGTTAAAGCACATAAGGCATTCAAAAACCATATTGTCAGGAAAGCACTGTTCAATGTCTGGATAAGATACAAAGACTTATTGGAAAACAAAACCCCAAGGTGGCTGTCACCAATGGAAGCGAAGGCTCAGAAAAAGCTCAATATGGAGGCCAAATGGCCGAAATATTGGGAAATATTGGAACAAGAAGGAGACAAATTGAAATTGCAGAGTTTTGAGAAATTAAAAGATAAAGTGCGAGATTGGCTTCATTATTATCAAATAAGAGAGGCCTATAATTTGGACAAAAAAATTGGCTTTCAGGTGGGAAAATCAAAACTGGAAACAGAACTGTTAGATCCCAAAACTAAGATACTTTCAAGAATGTATAACTTGCTGCTAAAATGGAATATGCAGGATGAAACGGTTAAATCTGCTATGATTAAATGGGCACAGGATATCGGTCATAACATTATGTTTGCTGACTGGGAACAGTTGTGGACCACAGGTATGAAATTTACGGCATGTAATGCCTTAAGAGAGAATATTATGAAAATGATATACAGGTGGTACATGACCCCAGTCAAGCTTGCAAAAATATATCATTTGCCTGATAATAAATGTTGGAAATGTAAAGAAACTGAAGGTACATTCTTTCACCTTTGGTGGACGTGCCCAAAGATTAAGGCTTTCTGGGAGATGATATATAATGAAATGAAAAAAGTATTTAAATATACCTTCCTGAAGAAGCCAGAGGCCTTTCTCTTGGGCATAGTCGGCCAATTGGTACCAAAGAAGGATAGAACTTTCTTTATGTATGCAACAACAGCAGCAAGAATACTCATCGCAAAGTACTGGAAGACACAAGAGCTACCCACCCTGGAAGAGTGGCAGATGAAGATGATGGACCATATGGAATTGGCGGAAATGACTGGCAGAATCCGAGACCTGGGAGAAGAGGCGGTGGAGGAAGACTGGAATAAATTCAAAGTATATCTTCAGAAATATTGTAAAATTAATGAATGTTAAATTTATGTTTGGATTGGCAATAAGTGGTAATTAGCAACAAAAGTTAACAAGAATATGTAAAAAATGAAATGATAAATGGACGAAAATATTGAGTTATAATATGCTATGATATAGAGTTAAGATAAATGAAAAAGGGTAAGAATTTGCTGAATTGATTATGTAAATGGGAATACAAAAGGGGGAGGTGTGAGGAGGTCAAGGAAACAAGCATATGAACTTAAAGATATCAAAAATGGATTTGTTTTTTTATTTTTTCCTAACTATTTGTTTTTTGTATTTTGTATTTTTTTTCTTGTTTGTTTTTCTATGAATTTTTGTATTTTTCTTTGCTTTCTTTTTTCATTTTTTATCTTTCTCTGTGGTTTTTTCATTCTGTAAATCTCTGATTTTTGTAAAACCCCAATAAATATTATAAAAAAAAAAAGAGACAGGAAATGGACAGAGTATGCATGAACATTCAACTGCCTAATGGTGTCCGTGTCACCCGGGAGATCACAACCACAGTGATAAGAAAAGAAGAGTTGTTCTGTTGTCTGGAGAGGTCACTTCCTGGTTTGCATGGAGAAGCCATTTTCAACGAAGCCCAGCAGCATAAATGACATGTCATGTGATTGCTTATGGGGAGGGGCTTACCTGCCCCCCCAAATATTGTAATCAAGTTGATACCGATAGTTAACGGAACAGGACACTTCAAACAATGGCAAAAAGATATATTTAAGTTTGTCTGGCAGGGAAAGAAACATAGGATTAAATATAAATTGTTAACAGAGGCAAACAAAAGAGGTAGATTTGCCCTACTAGACTTAAAATTATATTATGAAGCGTCCTGTATCTGTTGGCTTAAAAAATGGATGAGTTTAAAGAACCCAGATATCTTAGATCTGGAAGGTTATGATAACAGATTTGGGTGGCATGCATATTTGTGGTATGGAAAAATGAAGGTACATAAGGGTTTCATGAATCTTATTGTTAGAAAATCATTATATTCTATATGGGAAAAGTATAGAAATCTATTAAAAAATAAGACCCTGTGGTGGATATCACCACTAGAAGCATTCTCAGTGAAAAAATTAAATATGGAAAAAGAATGGATAACATATAGAGAGTTGTTGGTGGAGAAGGGAAATCAGTTGAAATTGAAGAAATATGAGAATATAAGACATTTACTTACTGGATGGCTCCAATACCATCAACTAAATGATATTTTTAAAATGGATAAAAGAGTGGGATTTAGGAATGAATTATCAAGATTACAGAAAGATCTGTTGGAAAATAATGCAAAGGTTCTGTCAAAAGTATATAAAATGTTGCTGGAATGGGAGACAAAAGACGAAGAAGTAAAATCAGTAATGATACATTGGGCAAAAGATGTGGGTCAGGAATGAATTATCAAGATTACAGAAAGATCTGTTGGAAAATAATGCAAAGGTTCTGTCAAAAGTATATAAAATGTTGCTGGAATGGGAGACAAAAGACGAAGAAGTAAAATCAGTAATGATACATTGGGCAAAAGATGTGGGTCATAATATACAGTTTGATTCATGGGAAAAGTTATGGAAAGTGGATTTACTATTTACCGCTTGCTGTTCCTTAAAAGAGAACTATATGAAGATGATGTACCAATGGTACTTAACTCCTACAAGACTTGTAAAAATGTATTAAAAATGACTAATTTATGCTGGAAATGTAAAGAGAACAAGGGTACAATTTATCATATGTGGTGGACCTGTAAGTCAGCAAAAGCCTTCTGGGAAATGATGTACAATGAGCTAAAAAAAAATGTTTAAAATAACTTTTGTTAAAAAACCTATTAGGTATAATAGGAGAAGAGATTCTGAAGGAGAAAAAGGTCTTATTTATGTATGCGACAACAGCGGCAAGAATGTTATATGCCCAGGGTATTGATAAAGGAGTATTGAAAAAGGAGACTGTAGATTGGATAAAAGTATTTAGTCACAGAAAAGATAAGAGATAAATATTGGAAACCGGGGAGAGGAGTGAGGGGAAGTCTGGGGGTCAGAAGAACCCCTATAAGATATGTAATTTGTTATGGAAGAATGCAAATAATATTGTATGCTAAAAAATTTCTAAAATAAATAGGCCAGAGGCCTATTGGAACCCACAGGTAGGATCTGAGCACAAGAATCACCTGGCTAGGAGGGCGACACCCTTCAGGTAACTGCCCGGCTGCATCAGGAAGCTCCAGGTGTCTCCCGAGACATCCATCTCCCCCGCCGATTCCGGGAGAGCTCTGCTGAGGACAGCCTGTAGCACCAGCACAGCCTGCCTGGGAGACAAAACCAAAGACTCCTTTCCCCAGTCAGTTTGGAGCCAGGCAAAGCCCCTGCCCCCCCCTATTTGTTTATTTAATTTCATAAAATTTACATGCTGCTTGATTTTTTTAAAAAAAGAAACCTCAAAGCATTTTGCAAAAAAGATAACACAACAAAATTATCATTAAGAAGAACTTACAAGAACAATCTAAGGCTTTTCAAAACTTAAAACGCACTAAAAAGAGAACAAAACTTGCATTGACTTTCTGAACGTCTAGTTAGGCTTGTCTGAACAAGAGTGGTTTGAAAAGATTACACTGAAGAAGGCACCTGCCTGGTGTCAAGAGGCAGGGAGTTCCAAAGTGTAAGTGCTGCCACACTAAAAGATGGAGTTCTTACAAACACAGAACGGGATTATGTGGCACCCGTCGCAGTGCCAGTTCCGCAGACTGAAGCGTTTTGAGTGGGCAGAAGTGGGGTAAGCCGATGTTGCAGGTAAACTGCTCCCAAGTGGTTAAGGGCTTTCTATGCTTCTAGGAACACCTTGAACTTGGCCCAGTGGCAGACTGGCAACCAGTGCAGCTCTCTGAGCAGAGGTGTTGCATTTCGACAAGGCTCTGCTCCTGTCAGCAATCGCGCTGCAGCATTCTTAACTTATGGCAGCTTCTGGGGAAAACACACAGGAAGCCCCACAAAGAGTGCACTTGTGGGGAAGGGCAGCGGAAGGAGACGCCACCCGGGACTGACGGAAGATGGGCGCTACCTGCGGGGCTCCAGCGGCACCATCCTGCTGCACGCCATCCGTTTCAGAGAAGAAGGGTCGGGTATCTCTGTATTCAGGTCCATGCTGCTGAGTTGGCACAAGAGAGCGTGGCACAGCTTTGAGAGCAGCGGGAGCTGGCTGGTGCAGCCCTCCGGAGCCAGGACTCCCTCCCGGAGGGACACAAGAGCCTGGAACAGGGGTTTTTATTTATTTATTTATTTAATGCAAAAACTTTTTAAATAAAACTTTATTTTTTTATTTCTGATTTCACGCAATTTCTTTCGTTCTTTTTTCCCCTTCTTTTTTTTGAGTTTTATTTATTTATTAACGTTCTTATGCTAACTCGGTAAACATTATCATATTACATCACAAGGCTTATTATAATATAATTTTCAGCATGTATACAAAGTTGATATACCTAAAGAAAAGAAACAAGGACAAAAAACTATTCCAAAATCATATATGTACCAACACTTTAGACTTCCTGTCTATCCCGTTATATATTCCTTTTTCACAAATGAATGTACTCTTATTATTGTATATGTCTTTACATTTTATCTAATATATTCCTATATCAATATGTACCCTTGGTCGTTTTTCTCAACTCAGTTGAGAGAGCTCCAACGTCAATGGATGGATTGACGATTGACGCAATTTCATGCCATGACCCGGAGCCCAACCCCGGAGCCCACGGAGAGTTGCCTGTATTCAATACAGGCCCATTAGAATTTCCATTTCAATGCACATTCAACCATTACGCTTAGCAGAGCACTCACCATGATGTAGCTGGGGGTGCCCCTTCCTTCGCCTCTCACCACGTTGAGCAGATGCCTCAGGACAGGTTCGCTGTTATCCTTGTGCGCTGCTACAGCCACCAAAAGCTCCATCCTTGCCCTGGGGAATGGCACAGATGGTCAGCAGACTCAGAGAAAGAGTGCCGCTCTGCAGGAACAGCGCCAAGGGTTGGGTTTCCAGTACAGATGCCCACAAAATACTGCATAGAGGCATCCCCTGTTGTGAGTACCATCCCCGGACTAGATTTGGGGTACTTTGTCCCATCCGTATATTTGAGGGCTTTGTTTGAAAGAAACTCGGAGCGTTGTAATTAGCCTCAGATAGTTTTAGGTAACCTCAAGGAGTTTTGGATGGCTTCAGTGGGATTTCAAAGGGGCTTTAGAAGAGCCTCAAAGGAAGGGAGGATGTTTAAAGTGCCGTCCGGCGACTCCCGGAGTCCTTATCTGGCTGGGATATAAGCTTGTTTTCCGGGAGTGTGTCTTTTCCGCTTATTATTTTTTAAAAGCTGTGGCGCTGTGGGTTAAACCACAGAGACTAGGACTTGCCGATCAGAAGGTCGGCGGTTCAAATCCCCGCGACGGGGTGAGCGCCCGTTGTTCGGTCCCTGCTCCTGCCAACCTGGCAGTTCGAAAGCACGTCAAAGTGCAAGTAGATAAATAGGTACCACTCTGGCGGGAAGGTAAACGGCGTTTCCGTGCGCTGCTCTGGTTCGCCAGAAGCGGCTTAGTCATGCTGGCCACATGACCCGGAAGCTGTACACCGGCTCCCTCAGCCAGTAAAGCGAGATGAGCGCCGCAACCCCAGAGTCATCCGCGACTGGACCTAATGGTCGGGGTCCCTTTACCTTTACTCACTCTGCTGAGGCTCACAGGAGACTTGCTTCAGGCGCCATCTTCTAACTGGAAGTCCATCGCCCCCTGTTGTTTTAGGAGGAGGGCTTTTCTTGGGTGGGGGTGGGATGGGGGTCTTGGGTTCCAGTTCAAAGAGCAGAGCACACTCCCGACGCCTGCTTCTGAGCCCTTGGAGTCCTGCACTCACCTGTCTGGGAGGAGGGCCTGCTGAAGGAGAGTGGCACAGACCGCCCTGCAGTGGCGCTCCGTCAGCACACAGACGGCCTGGGCCAGGCAATGGCGCTGAGTTGCATCCTCTGATTGCTGCACATAGGAGCAAATGACAGCCACCAGGTCGGGGATCTAGAAAGGACAAGGTTGGGGGGGGGGTGAAGAAGCTCTGTAACCCTCATATATTTGGGGTGCCATTTCTAGGAGCATAAGAGAAGCCTTCTTATGTCCAGCATCATAATACATGTTGGTTCAGGTGTGAGGAGGAATAGATATATGGAAAGGAGGATTCCCTGGATGCCAAATCCAGGTTTGCGGCAAGTACTCTTTGGTGAGAGAACCCCAGAAGAGATCTAAAACAGGCAAAGGCAAAGTCCGGCCCTCCAGATGTTTGGGACTACAATTCCCATCATCCCTGACCACTGGTCCTGTTAGCTAAGGATGATGGGAATTGTAGTCCCAAACATCCGGGGGGGCTGGAGTTTGCCTATGCCTGATCTAAAATCACAAAACATGTGGCAAAGCAAAGCATGGAAATATAGGCTGTTAAACCTTTAAAAATACGTATTTCCAAGTGAGCTCCAAAATAGTCCCCTCTTCCCCCAGAATAGGAAAAGATCACACGTTTAGTAAGTTAAAAATGGTTTATTTACAAACTCTCCAAAGGTCAGGTTCATGTGCTTTTCCATACATCAGTCAGACAGGTTGCACAGGCAGTAAAACTGTTTACTTCCAAAGCGGTGGAAGTTCCTAAATTATTGGTATAGGAGCTCAAAAATGGCTGCTGAGAGCCAGGCAGTTTGAGCTGGAGCAACCAGCTCAAAACCTCTTCACAGGCTGAGCTTCTCAAGTAGACTGAAGGTACAACAATAGGCTAGTTTACTGATTTCCTCCCAATGTAAAGTAAGTGGACACAGATAAGCCTGGCAGGACAGCTTACTCTATGATATTAACCCCTTCATGCGTTAATTAGACTTTGGTATGTTGGTTATATGAGGCTGGTAATCTCACAAGAACATCAGAAGGGTCTGCTAGACCCAGAATCCTTTTCTCACTGGGACTAATCACAAGAGCCCTCTCCTAAAATGGGGTCTCATTCACCTCTTTGGTAATCCAGTTCTCAAACTGGCCTCAATAGCTGTCATAGGGAGAAAAATGATAATGAAGTGATACAGACTCCCTTGGAAAGTGGTGCATTCTCCTTCACTGGAACTTTTAAAACAGAGGTTGAATGGCCATCTGTCAGGATTCTTTAGCTGTGATTCCTGCATTGCAGGGGGTTGGACTAGAGGACCTTTGGGGTCCCTTCCAACTCTACAGTTGTAGGATTTAGGAAGTGGAGGACCAAATACAGGCTTTATTTTATACCTTTTTCATGTACAATTTTTTTTTTATTTTACAGCTTTTAACGATTATATAATATATTGATATAGCAACCTTATAACCTGTGCTCTGCTGAGCTCGACTTCCCTCCCTCCTTCAACTGGCTTTCTTATGTCAAATTTATTTCCCAGCATTTTAAATTTCAACATCCTATATCAAACTTAATATATTATCCAGTTTTATCTCAAATAGGATGCTCCTTAATTAAACGTTGTGAATCTTATCTCAGTCCTGTTAGTGTCTTTATGTGTTTACAGTGATTCTCTAATATTTTATACATTTCTTTATACATTTACAGATATTTTATACATTTTCATGCAACAAAATCTGAAAGCTCTTTAGGTCTAACCCAGCGTTTCCCAAACCTTTTTGGTTGATTCCATAAACTCAGTACCCCGGTACCCCACTATTCTACCGTACAGAAATCATTTTGCACCACCCACTGTGGAAGATAATAACACAAAGAAATCCCAAACGGTATTGATTAATTGCACATTTATTCAAAATCCATTTCAAACTGTTTTGTTGAATTAATTCAACAACATCGATGAACGACCCAGCGATAGCCTGATAGCTGTTTACACATCTAGCAGCCCCCTGCCACCCATTTGCCTCTTAGCGCCTCCCTAGGTAATCCCACTGCCCCCCAGGGGGGGCGCTACCTCCCACTTTGGGAACCGCTGGTCAAGTCCCTCCCTCACCCGGCCCTTACCTTGTCCTTCAAGGCTGCCCTCTGCTCCTTCACGACCACCTCAAACCACAGGAGGACGGCCTGGTCGCAGGTGGGGCTCACGGCTCTCAGCTGCTCCAGCAAGGTGTGCAGGAAGGCCAGGATCTCTTGCGGGGGCAGAGCGCGGCTGACAACCTGAACCAGGGCAGGAAGGTAGTGGGGAGAAAGTGCTCAGATGCGCCCCACCTTTGGTTGCCAGCTCCACACCCTCTCCTTCCTTGGGAAGGTGCTGTGACTAACTTAGGGTCATGGAGGTTCTGGGGTATTTTAGGGGGTGGGGGGCAGGGATAGGCACTGTATTTTTCACGCCATAAGACGCACCTGACCATAAGATGCACCTAGTTTTTAGAGGGGGAATGCAAGAAAAAAAATACTCTTTAAAGGGAGCGCTGAGCAGAGCCTGTATGCATCCCAGGCTCTGCTCAGTGCTCCCTTTCACGAGCTGCGTGGAGCGTGTGTGCAGCACTTGCAGGCTTTTCCCCAAGGAGGGAGAAGGGCAGCCTGTCACTGATGGGCCGCCCTTCTCCCTCCTTGGGGAAAAGCCCCCAAGAGCCGCACACACGCTCTGCACGGCTCTTTAAAGGGAACGCGGCTCTTGGGGGCTTTTCTGGGAGGTGGGGGAAGGGACTGAGGGGCTAAGCCAGAAGCTAGAACAGCAAGAGGGAGCACTGCGCAGCGATCCCTCTCGCTGCTCTGGCTTCTGGGATAGCCACGTGAAGCCTCCTCAGGGCAGCGGGATGAAGGCTCCCCCTGCCCTGAAGAGGCTTCGTGTGGCGAAGCTAGAACAGCGAGAGGGAGTGCTGCGCAGCAATCCCTCTTGCTGTTCTGGCTTCTGGGATAGCTGCGCAGCCTGCATTTGCTCCATAAGACGCACACACATTTCCCCTTACTTTTTAGGAGGGAAAAAGTGTGTCTTATAGAGCGAAAAGTATGGTATATGACAGGGTTGAAATAGTTTTGTTACTATATTTACCAAGCAGGGTGCCTGCAAGTGGATCTCTTGGGATCCTACATGGAGGTGAGAGTAAGGTTAAAAAAAGGATCTCTCCCCCCCCACCAACTCCCCAAAGCCCTCTGCCAGAGTCTTGCCTGCCTACCTGCCCTTCTCTGGGTTTCACTGGGATGGCTGCCTGGCAGAAGATGAGGCCAGAGTATGGGGAGAGATGGATCAATCTGCCCATTGCCCTTCTCTCTGTTTCTCATCCCCCCCCCCCCAATCTTAAATGGACTTCTCCACGTTTGCAGCAATTTGCGATTTTCTTTTTTCATCCTCAGGGATATCCGGTGTGCTGTAGTGGTTAGCGTGTCAGACCTGGAAGACTAGGGTTCAAATCTCCCATTTGGCCACAAAGTTAACCTGGTGTGACTTGGGGGGGGGGGAGTCCCTGCCTCTCGGCCTAACCTTCCTCACAGGGTTGTTGTGGGGATTAAATGAGCAGTGGGGAGAACCACAGATGCCACTTTGAACTCCTTGGAGAAAAATGTGGGATATAAATCCAATAAAGAAACATAATTTGTCAGCTTGTTAGTGCAGATATTTTCCTTTTTGGTATGCACATTTTGCCTGATGGTTGAAGCTTGCAGGAACGTAAAGAGACCTCTCCTAGGCCTTGTGGTTAAGGGTTAGGGCTTGGATTTGGGACTCCTGATCCCAGTCTCAGCACCCAGTGCTTATCACACCAGGATGTTGGTGGGTCGATCCAGCTCTTCAAAAGGATTGCCACCTATCTGGCTTTGCCCATTGCTTTAAGGCAGGCATGGCCAAACTTGGCCCTCCAGCTGTTTTGGGACTACAATTCCCATCATCCCTGACCACTGGTCCTGTTAGCTAGGGATGATGGGAGTTGTAGTCCCAAAACAGCTGGAGGGCCAAGTTTGCCCATGCCTGCTTTAAGGGCACCACAACGGGTAGACATGGGAAAGGCGGGGACTTTTCTCATTACTGAACCTCTTTGCTGCACCTGTTGAACTTCTGCCTTGCCTAAAAGGTGGCAACCCTTGGCTGGCACTGGCATCATCCAGGGCCAAGGCACGTGTCCTTTGCCCCATGATCCGCAGCCCCAGGAGGATGAATCCTGCCTAGGGGTGCTATTCTCCAGGTTGATACCTTCTCCCAAGCACCTTCCTCCTGAGGTCCCCACCCTACAATACCTTCGCCAGCTGGAGAGAGGCCGTGCGCACCTCCCGGGGGCTGCTCTCGCTCCGGAGCTTGCGTTGGATGCAGTGGAGCTGCCAGGCCACCAAGCGACCCCTTGGCCTTTGGGTGCCTGCAGGAGATACCCAAGAAGGGAGATTCCGACTCAACATCAGAAAGAACTCTCTGATGACAAGAACCACTTCACCATGGGATGGACACCCTCGGAAGCTGACGGACTCTCCTTCATTGGAGGTTTTGAGGCAGAGGTTGGGTGGTCCTCTGTCAGGGGATTCTTGAGCTGTGATTCCCGCCTTGCAGAAGTTGATGATCTTTGGAGATCCCCTTCCAGCACTATAATTCTATGCCTCCTGTACCATCTGGCATCCTGTTCTCATAGTGATCAACTAGATTGCCTAATGGGAAGCCCGCAAATGGGATCTGGGCATAGCAGCATCCTCGCTCAGTCGTGAAACTCACTTGGGTGTGACCTTGGGGGCCAGTTACCACCTCTTAGCCTAGCCTACCTCACAGGGTTGTTGTGAGGGTGAAATGGGGAGGAGAACCATGTATGCCACCTTGGGATCCTTGGAAGATAAAAGTGGTATGTTAATTAATTGATCGATTAAATAAATAAAGGGAATTAGCACACTGGTCCCTGTAGCCCAATATTGCCTGCACCAACTGGCAGCAGCTCTCCAGATGAGGATGGAGTAGGAAGTTCCTCCCAAGTAAGGAAGACCTACATTGCAAAAGGGGCTAGACAAGCTCACCTTGGGTGCTTAGCAAGACCCTGATGCAGTCGACGGCACCCTGCCGGATGCTGCCCAGCACGTCACAGGTGAAAGGCCCCAGCGCCCCAGCCAGGCGGCTGAATTGCTCCGGGGGGATCCGTGGCTGTGCAAAAAGAGGGAGAAAGGAAGCTGCCATATACCAATTCAGGCCATTTGTCTGCATTGTCCACACTGATTGGCAGCTAAGACTGCCCCTAGGAATAAAGCAAGATTCTGGTCCTCAATATTCTGAATGAACTAGGAACCCAGGTCAGGCTTGTAAGAAGAAGCAACCTTTGCACTGGTAATTTTTTTGGGAACACAGGAAGCTGCCTTATGCTGAGTCAAACCATTGACTGATCTTGCTCAATACTGTCTCCACTGACTGGCAGCAGTGTCTGTCCAGAGTTTCAGGCTGGGGATGTTCCCTGCCTTACCTGGAGATGCCAGGGATTGAACCTGGGACCTTGTGCATGCAAGGCAAATCTGAGCTATGGCCCTTCCCCAAAATAAGATTCTAATCCTCATGGTTTGGAATCAAGGACTGTTAAGTAGGAGCATCAGAAGATGCCTTATATCAAGTGAGACCATTAATCCATCTGAGTATGGCCTTACTCACAGAAGCGCTGGTCTTCTGGCAATGGGCCCGAAGCAAGTGCACCCCAAGCTGCAAAGCACGGGCACGCTCCCATTCCCGCTCCGACACCATCCAGTACCCCAGGAGCTGCGGGAAAAATGAAGGAGAGGGGGAGGAACAATCAGCCCCTGGCCTGAACCAGCCCGCCTTTGCCCTGGCAACCCAGAAGCCATGCTGGTTAACTGTGGGCAAGGCTTCTCCCTCCCAGAAACCCCACAGAGCGAGTTGGAGGGTGGAGCATGTCTAGAGAATGTCCTGCTAGCAGAGCTGGATTCAAGATTGGAGGGGGCAGTCCTCTTGGCCCTTGCAGGGTGTAGTAGTTAATCATTTCAGATGGGGCCTGCTTGGTGTTGGCCCCGCACTTGTGAAACCCACTTCCAGCAAACATTCACTCAATGCCTTTGCTTCCGGAGGTCAAGAAAGCCCCCAAAAGTGATCTTTTCCCTTCTCAAGAGAGCTTTAGCTGATCTAATCCAACTGAGTCTCTCTATCTTCACTCAGAATGTGTTGTATTCTGCCTGAGCCTCTGTCGTTTTTGATCTTTTGTTGTACGTTGCCTTGCTCTGAACAGAAGCTTAATGGAGAACTGGGGTGATGCAAATAAATGAATACACACAGCTCTGGCTTCTCAAGAGCCCCACTGTCCTGGACTGGTTGGGCACAGAGGAGTAGTGGGAGGAACCAGCTGGGGAACCCCCAAGGGAAGAAGGCCCAGAGTCAGGGAAGTGGTGGTGGGACAACGATGAGTGGTCAGAGGGAGAAGATTGGGAAGTGAAGGTGTCGGAAGCTGAAGAGGTAACAGGGTTTAGTGAGCAGGGAGAGTCTGTGGCAGAGAGAAATCCAGACTCAGAGGCAGAAGCTGAAGCAGGATAGGAGGGAGGCCAAGAGGCAGAGAGGAGTCACAGGTGTCTCCCCCTCCTGCTGTGACCAGCTCCCCTTCCCTCTTGTCTCCCAGAACCATAAGAGGCATGAAGAGGGCAAAGGAGAAGTTAGCTTCATGCAGGTGCAGTCTCAGATTGCTTGGGGAAAATCCTGAAGAGGAGGGGACTCAGATGGTAGGGAAGAGGTGGGGATTTTCAGTCCTGGCAACTGATTTTCATTGAGTAAGACTGCTGGGAATGAACTGCTCTGCTCATTAGGCCTGACACTCCACCAAGTCTGTGGAGACCACGTTTTTGCTAATAAAGAATTATCTCCAACTTTGAACTGTGTGATTATCGACCTGTACACTCCTGTGACATCTACCTTGCCCTCCCTCTGGCTTGGGAGCAAAATGTGGGAGGAGAGGAAAAGGAGAGCAGCAGGGAGAAGACAGATTTAGCAGTGAGGACTAGAAACTTGACGCAGAGGCCACCTCCCGCCCTGCTCACCTGGAAGGCCTGTTGGAACCACTGCAAATTGGCACTCTCCCTTTGCTCCACCCTCACCACCTCTTCCTCCAGCAGAGTCTCCACCAGTTCCGACAGGGATGTCAGGGCACCCGTATGTAGCGCATGAACGCTGGAAGGCAGCGGTGCCTAGTGGTGCAGAAGGAGCAGAATGCTGTTGTTGTTTTTTATTTAACAAAATTGATATACCACTTGAGGGTACTAAATCCTCAAAAAGATTTACAAGGAACATTTTGCAGCCCCTGGAGTGCTCCTCTTTCAGCGGGCAATCAGCTCCCAAGCAGCCAGCCCCGTCCCGACACACATGCACACCTGGCCTGCATCCTCTGCCAGCCCCAAAGGAGGAAGAGCGAAGACGCTGCTCAGGGCCACCTCTGCCAGTGCCTGGTTCTCCTCCCGGCTCAGCTGCTCTGGCACATGGCTGAAGGGAGAAGAGGAAGGTTGTCAGGGTTAACATCTTTCTTGACCATACCCGAGTCTGTATTGCAGGGGGTTGGACTACATGACCCTTGGGGTTTCCTTCCAACTCGAGAATTCTATGCGTTCTGGAGCCAAAGTGGCTGAGGGCTCCATATCTGGGTGACCCAAGGGTAGATTCCCACACGAAAGGTTTGCCAGCTGATGCCTACAGCAGCCAGTGGGGGGCAGCATTTGTGAAAACCCATCCCAGAGGCCGGCAGGCCATTAACGGCAGAGAAACTAAACAGTGGAAAGAGGCTGGGTCACACCCTGTCCTGGAAAATCAAAATATTCTTTCAAGATGAACGAGGGCTGTCTGCGGTAATATGGCACTCTGTGTATGTTCAGAGGCACTTGGGGTTCCAGAACTAAGCTTGGGCTTTGAAATCAGAGCTTGAAAGTGGCTCAGATGGATGGACACCCCATAAAAAGAAGGGGTGCTGGAAATGGGGTACTCACCTCAAGTGCCGGAGGGCAACCATCACTTGCTGGCGGACGGGGGATACAAGGGCGTCGAGGGGCTCTGCTTTGATAATGTCCTGGAACAAATGCCGTGCAAGGGAAGTGCAAGGCATGGGAAATGAACCCTTGGTCAGGAAGAAAGTCAAGACCTTGGCTTGAATCCTTCCAAAGGATCCTCCCCAAAGGGTTGCTATCCTTTGGGAAGCACACCTTAGGCCGTCACTCACCTTCCAGGGCAGACCTGATGGGTGACCAGGGCAAGTGAAAATTTGACGTCATTCACGGCCATCTGTCATGGATGCTTTAGCTGAGATTCCTGCATTGCCGGGGGTTGGACTGGATGACCCTTGGGGTCCCTTCCAACTCCACAATTCTATGATTCTTCCCACCAGCAGCTCTTCAGGGCATGAGCTACTGACCACCCAACCAGAATTTTTAAAAAACACACTTTATTAACCCTTTCCAATGGCTTCGCCTAAGTGCAGACAAAAGGAACTCACTACGAGGTGGTCAAGCAGGAGGCGTTTTTGGGGCAGGCAGAAGGTCGGCGCATTGCCTTTGCTCAGGATCGAAAGGCTGATCTCAGACACACACTGGGAGAAGCTCAGGGCC
The DNA here is from genome assembly GCF_964270895.1 of Podarcis filfolensis. Taxonomy (NCBI): domain Eukaryota; kingdom Metazoa; phylum Chordata; class Lepidosauria; order Squamata; family Lacertidae; genus Podarcis; species Podarcis filfolensis. The sequence continues at coordinate 15,634,168 of NC_139618.1, read as the reverse complement.
AGCTCAGCGTCTGTGGCTCCCTGGGGAGGGACAGGAAAGACTAGGAAGGAGGCTGGCTCCACAAGGAAAAAGACATACATACATATATACATACCTTTCCTTGATGAGGTTATGGGGAAGCTCTGAAAGGAGGGCAGAGTCTCATAGCCTTGCTAATAAAGACTCCTTTGTCCCGTGGAGTGTTTCATTCCATCCATCATACCCTTGTCATCATGTACTCCCAGAACAGCGATCAAAAGGAACATATACTGGATTTATGCTTTCTCTCCTGGCTTCTAACCCCACCGCTCCCATCTCAGAAAAGGAATGTGGGATATTGGAGCCTATCTGGCTCAGTGTTGCTTAACCCTGATTGGCAGCGACTATCTGGGGTTTTAGACAGGTGACAGCCCTGCCAGTAGACGCCGTTGGGGATTGAACCTGGGACCACCTGCAGATTCTTTATGACTGAGCTGTAGTATATGGGAAGCTGACTCATACCCAGTCAGAACCATTGTTGTGGGCTGGTCGGATGTGGAGGAGGAGTGGTGGGAGGCGCCGGCTGGGGAACCCCCAGGGGAGGAAGGCTCAGAGCCAGGGGATTGGTGGTGAGACAGCAATGAGTGGTCAAAGGGAGCAGACTAGGAGGAGGAGGTGTCAGGAGCGGAGGAGGTAACAGGGTTTAGTGAGCAGGAAGAGGCTGTGGCAGAGAGCAGTCCAGACTCAAAGGCAGAAGCAGAAGTGGGGACCAAGAGGCAGAGATGAGGCAGATTGCTGAAGAAGCCAGGGACTCTCCCTCTCCTGCTGTGACCAGCTCCCCTCCCCACTGGTCTCCAGAACCAGAAGAGGTATGAAAAGGGTGGAGGAAATACAGGCAAGATGACAAAGCCTCAGATTGCTTGGAAAGAACTTAGGCAGCTGTGGGAAGGCAGGGATCTTCAGTCCTCACCATTGCCTCCTTGGGGCAAGCTCTGCCAGGAAAAGTTGATGTGCTTAATAGGCCTGAGCTGTCTTGTTGCTTTGAATAAAGTGTTAACTTCACGGACACCATGCGAGTTATTACTGACCTACTCCTGACAACCATCAAGGTCTGTGTCGTCTGCACTGACTGGCAGCAGCTCTCCAGGGTTTCAGGCAGGGGAGAATCTCAGACCTGCCTGGAGTTGCTGACAGGGACTGAACCTGGGACCTTCTGCATGCAGAGCAGGTGCTCTGACTCTGAGCTACGATGGTCCTTTCCCTGAAAAAGGAAAGCCAGCTTAACAACTCCCAGCCGGCCCCACAACCTGTGCGTATCAAGTAGGTACCTTTTTTCGCCCAGTGGGGCAGCCCAGTTCCTGCAAGACAGAAAGGACAGCTGTCAGAATGGCCCCCATTCTGTCTTCTTCCTCTTAGGCTATGTCCCTCTGTCCCTCCACTGACAATTCCTGGCCAGTGACAGGAAGTTGAGAGATCCAGTGAGCACCTGCTTCCCACCTCCTCCTTTTTCATTTATTAGCACCCACTGCCACCTTCTCCAAAGCTGCACCCTTCAGGTGTTTGGGGACATAATTCCCACCATGCCCCTTCTGCACCCAGTGGGCACCAGGTTGGGGGAAGCCGACATGTTGCATCTAGACTACCTCCATGACTGCAGCCTCGAAAGTGGTAGCCACCCGCTTTTGCTTCCACAACAACCCTGCGAGATAGATTAAGCACAGAGAAAAAGTACTTTGCCCAGGGTCACCCTGTTGAGTAGCTGGGTGGGATTTCAACCTGCTGACCCACATGTGAGCCACAAGCTATGCAAGGCTCCCCATGGGCACCCCCTTTGCAGTACCCTCTGCCCTATTTCTAGTTAGCTCCCTCCCAGCTGCCCCTCTACCCCTCCTTCCCATACTCTGGCCCTGATCCTTATGCCTGCTCCCCTCCATTTGTGGTGGTGAAGACTCACCGCAAAGTAAGTCAACTCTGGGCCGCTAGATGTGTAATGGCGCAGGATCCGCGGCACAATCTCGCTCGCCAGCAGAGCCAGAAGCTGTTCCCGGGGGGCACGGACCGCCATGCTGCTATAAAGCAGGAGGAGGGCGCTCTTCACGCTGCCTCTCCCTGGCTCCGGCAAGCTCTATGGTTGAGGAGGTAGATTCGCATTCGTGGCAAAGCCATCTCATCTCCCAGGGCTCCCATTTGCCTCCATAAGCAGGAGCAGAAGACTCTTCCGATGAGAGTCTCAGTCACTCACTCTGCAACTGAGCTATGGCCCTGGAAATGGTAAATTCTGCTCTCATGCCTCCCCAACTCCACAGCCGCTGGGGGAGAGAGGGAAGAAAGAAAAGGGGGGAAGCAGAGAAGTCTGAACCTGGCCAAAGTGATGGTAAGCTGAATCCTCCCCCTCAGAGATCACCTCCTCAAAGCGACTCAGGGTCTGGAGCACAGCCGTCAGCTGTCCCTCAGCGCAATAGACCACACACCAGCAAACCCCCTGTGGGTGAGAAGGAATGACCCTAGGCTGTAACCACCTTCCAGAAAAATCCGGACTCCCTCCCACAGGATCCAGTCCGCCCGCTTTTCCATCTTCTTCTTCCAGGTCTATCTACACTTCAAGTTTATCTCTTAAATATAATAACAATGAAAGAGCGCCATCGTGCTGCAGTTCTTGTGCTGGCCAACAGGTGGCACTACAAACTACAGCATGATAAGCTGGGCCATTGTGACAATGGTGAGAGAGCAAGGAGGAGGAAAGTGGAGATGGAGGCTGGCAGGCAAGTGGCTGGGCATCCCCAGTGTGTTATCAGGCACGTGCCCCAGGCAGACAAGTGAGCGGGCAGGCTGGCAGCTCAAACAGAGGACCAGTCAGGACAGGCTAGGGCAGCTCCCCAGCAACTATTCTGCTCTGCTGCTGCTGCCCACCTGACACTGATGATGCTAGTTGGTAGGTGAGCTGTAAGATGGGTTGGTGAGGCCAAGGGAAGTAGGGGGGTTGGCAAGAGGAGCAAGCAGGGCTGCAGCCCCTACTTAGCCTTAAATAGAGATGGGAGAATCAGTCCATTTTTGTATTTCTCAGTTGCTCATTTTTCCAATCTTAAGGTTCCATTCTCCATATTACTGCATAACTTTGAGATTGTTTTTAAGTCCTCATGAAGATGCATCACCCAGTTCTTCTAATGTACAATTTTGCATAATATTCACATTTTTAGAAATGTCCCCTAACATTATGCACTAGTGGAAAGCACCCAGCATTTCTCTGGAATACGAAGAAACCAAAAAGATACATACATAAATTTTTAGTCCCTTGGTGAAAAAAAACACAAACTATGCATTTTCATGTTCAGGTTGTCAGGTACAGCAGAATATACACTCCTATCAAATTTGGTTAAAATCAGTGTAATTCTGAAAGGTTCAGCCCACTGTCTTGATTCAGAGTAGCATCCAATTGTCTCAGAATACAAACAAAAACCTGTTCCATGATCTCAGGGTATGTGTAGTGTGGAGAACAGAAGGCCGACGGGTAATATGAGAGCCAGCCTCAAAATCTCTGAAGGGCTGTCCCACGGAAGATGGAGCCAGCTTGTTTTCTGCTGCTCCAGAGGGGAGGACCTGAACCAATGGATTCAAATGACTAGGAGGGAGATTCTGACTAAACAAGGGCAAAAACTTTCTGAGGGTAAGAGCTATTCGACTATGGAACAGACTCCCTCAAAAGGTGGTGGGCTATCCTTCATTGGAGGCTTTTCAGCAGAGCTCAGATGCTCACCTGTGGGGTTTTATTTAGTTGCGATTCCTGCATTTCAGGAAGAATCCATGACCCACAGCCATCTAACCTCCAGTGAAGGAGAGTCCACTATCTGCCAAGCTCACGGAACCATAGAATTGTAGAGTTGGAAGGGATCCCCGTGTTAGAATTCCTGCTCCGTGATTGCAGTCATGGGATTTTTGTCTATCACATGAAGGTGTATGTTTTGACTCCACAGAGTGGGAAGTGACGGAGACAGGATGTTTGTGTTACTGTGTTCTGTGAAGTTTGTTCTTTTTCTCTTTGCTGTCTGATGCTAGAGAGAGAGGAAGCCATGTTGCAGTGCTCCATGTGTGTTTATATGCAAATAAAGTAGATTAGCCAAAATGCTGAGTTGCTGAGGTCTGTCAAGTAAACTGCGCAAACTCTGCGGATCCCTAAGTGTGCCAGTGTCGGTTGGCATCGATCACTGTGATGTTCAGGCAGAAGAAAGCTTTTGAAGCTCCCGAACGATCGACCAGGAGGGAGGGAACATGCCAGTCGGGCATATGTCTCTGCCAGGGTCCTACTCGAGTGTAGGCTGAGCTCCTGACACCCCGAGGATCGTCAAGTCCAGTCCTCTGCAAGGCAGGAATCACAGCTTGATCTCTGGAACCGTTGTGCCAAATTTGGTGATGATATCTTGCATGGGTACATTTGGTGGGGGTGGGGGAGGGAAGCAGGTTAATGCAGGGCATACGCCCCCCCCACCCCCAAGTAGCAGAGCTTGCCTTTCGCTGGGCTTCCTCCGTGTAATCTGTGTGCAGCAGCAGATCCAGAAATGTCTGCGCCACCCCATCCGCGTCCCCTGCAGCAGACAGCGCCATCCCCAAAGCCTTGTAGAGGAAGCCCTAGAGGGGAGAGGGAAGGTGGTGGCAAGCTGAGCAGCGCAGACCCCAGCCAGCCAACGACATAGCAGACACACACATCCACAACCAAGGTGTCTCACCCACCGCGGCCAAGACCTTAGGCACAATTTACCTCCAGTATATTAGAAGGAGCTGCCGCTGGGCCAAAGGGGGCCCATCTTAGACTAGCATCCTCTTCACATCGTGGCCACCCAGACACACCAGTGGGAAACTTGCAAGCAGGACTTGAGTGCAACAGCAACCCTCTCCTCTACTGGCATTCAGAAGCATCGCCATGGATGCAGAGCATAGCTATCAAGGCTAAGAAGCACCAATAGCCATCTCCTTCAAGCTTTTGCCTAATCCTCTTTTAAAGTCATCTAGGTTAGACTAGGTTAGACGCGGGTGGCACTGTGGGTTAAACCACAGAGACTAGGACTTGCCGATCAGAAGGTTGGCCGTTCGAATCCCCACCATGGGGTGAGCTCCTGTTGCTCGGTCCCTGCTCCTGCCCACCTAGCAGTTTGAAAGCACATCAAAGTGCAAGTAGATAAATAGGTACCGCTCCTGCGGGAAGGTAAACGGCGTTTCCGTGCACTGCTCTGGTTCGCCAGAAGTGGCTTAGTGATGCTGGCCACATGACCCGGAAGCTGTACGCCAGCTCCCTCGGCCAATAAAGCGAGATGAGCAACCCCAGAGTCGGTCACGACTGGACCTAATGGTCAGGGGTCCCTTTGCCTTTACTAGGTTAGACTGGAGAAATGCACAGAGGAGAGGGCTGTCAATGGCTATGCATTTCTGGACACATGGGTGCAGAATGGCACTGCAAAATTCAGAGAAGCGCAAATTTCGAAGGACGTCCATGTGTTTCGATTTGTGAATTGCTTCACAAAGTGCTTTGGCTTTGCAGGTGAACCAGATCAAAACCATCCCCCGCCCCTTTGGCGAATGCTCCAGTCCAGCTCTTCATAGGAAGGTGAGGGGCTGGGCATTCATTGTGCACAGCTGAATGGGGAGATACCCGATATTTGGGGGGGGCAGAGGAAAATGCACTGACTTTCTCCGCAGAGGAGTTGTGGTAGGTGCTCAGCTGCTTGGAGAGTTCCTTCCCCAGCACCAGGTTCCAGCCTCCCGCTTCGCTCCTCCGTAAGGACTTCTGCAGGAACTGAGGAGGCACCGGTGGAAACAGGGGTCACCGAGGAGGATCAGCAGTGCCACAGGAACAGTGCGTTTGCTCGCCCCACTGGTGTTACCTCCAAGAGTTTGGCTTCCCAGGCTGCGGGCTCCAGCGTGTACTTGCTGTGGCCTTTGGGAGAGGAGCAGCATTACGACAGAATCAGACCAGCCAGCTCAGTGCTGTCTGACCAGGCTGGCAGCAGCTCTCCAGGGCTTGAGGCAGGGGGTGCCACTGGGGAGTGGAGTCAGCGCTCCTTTGGGGGAAGCCAAGGAGGGCTGGGTGATTCTGGCATAGGCTGGAGATGGGCCAGAGTCACTACCATAGATAACCCGCAATCATAAAAACAAGGTGCCACCCAGTAACATATAAAAACCACTGCCAGACTGGGGTTGCGGCTGGCACCTGAACCACTCTTGCGATAGGGCCATGTCACAGATCTGCATCAACTGTGCCAATTTAGGCACAGAGGGGGGAAGAACTCTGTAGGACTCCTGCTGCCAGGGGTTACTCTGACTCACTAACAGTATTTCCCTGGCCAAGTGAATTAATTACTGTTGTTATTATTGCGCGTGAATTTTGATGCTGCATATTGCCAGATTAGACCTCTAAGGATTCATCTGCAATTGAGCAGATCTAGCTGGTGGTTGGGTGGGGCCTCCCCAGTACTGTTCTGGGGAGAGAGCTGGCATGGTGTCGTGTTTAGAGTGTTGGATTAGGATATGGGATAGACCAGGATTCGAATCCTTACTCGGCCATGAAGCTCACAGAGGGCCTCGCCTTAACCTAACTCACATGCTTGTTGTGGGGATCACATGAGGAGTGGGGCAGAACCCACATGTGCCACCTTGAGTTCCTTGGAGAAAAAAGTGGGATACAAATGCAACAAATTGCATAAAATGCATTCCATAGTGGAATACAAGGCTCATATTTATTCAAAACATGCCAAATATATGTGGCGGCCAAATGCTACTCATTCCTTTTTTAAAGCCTTCTATTATTGTTTTCTGGTTCTGCTATCTTGTGTTTTTATTCCTCTTGTTCTTATGACTGTTCCTATTGTTATTTTTAGCTTGATGATTTGTTTGTTTTTATGTTTATTGCATCTGCAGATAAAATAAAATATATATAAACCAATAAATACAACCCATAAATGCAGTAAATATATATATATATATATATATATAAATATATATAAGCAAAGAAATAATTTATATATTCCCCCCCCAAAGGCTTTTTGGTTTTGTTTTCTTCTTCTTTCTTAGGGGAAGAGTCAGGAGATTCCAGGCTCAGGCCTGGTGGCAGATGTGGAGGTGGTGGCTTGGTCGGACACCATCCTAGAGGAGAGGTCGTCTGCCAGCAACTCTTGGCAAAAATCGACCCTCTGCACACACAAGTGTGTCAGCTGAGCTCGGCAGGGCAGGGGAGGGTTGGTTTTTCCTCTCATCTCACCTTCCAGGTAGCGGACCAGGGCAGGTATCTCCACCCACCAGTGCTCCCCCACATCCCTGTAGGCCTCTGGGCGTAGGGCGTTCATCAGGAGCAGCACGGCAGCCCCTCGGCCAGTCCCTTCCAAGGGGGAGACAGCGAGGGCCTGCAGAGGAGGAGAGCAAGGGTCTCCAGGTCAGGAAGGTGGTTCACCCAGGTCAGGCTGCTTCCACCTCTGTGGCCTTCTGGAGTCTAGAGGCCACTGGGGTCCCATCCTCACCAGCCTAAATCCACACCCAACACAGACTGGTAGGGAGGCTTTATTTACTTATTTTTAAACAAGTCACCTGTTTCAGCTAACTCTCTATATTCTACTGTTATAAGAATTATATGATAAATGTCCATAACTGCATATATAAACCACATGTCTGAAACCCCACAGAAAAAGTCCCGAAACCATTTTGTCCCTTCCAAATTGACCTCAAATATTTCTCTGCAAGGTCGAAGGAAAATGGAACAGCCTCCCCATTGTCTTTTCGTTCACAAATCCTGTCTTACGGGTATGTCTGTGTATGAATAGGGTGAGCCTGTGACCTGGCTCAGGAACTAAGTATTTATCATTACAAAAGACTGGCCAGGCTTCCCAGGTAATCTAATCAAGTGTCCATTAACAGGTAACCTGCCAGACAGGAGGTAAACAACGCACTCAGATTTCTGTTGTAGAATGCCTCTTCTGTGATGTATGTATGATGTTTCTGGGGGTGGTCTTGGACTCCAGGGTGGGCAATTTAAAATGTTTTAAATTTTGTTCTGGGTCCTCCTCTGTCCTCCTGTATGTGAGGGGAGCACCCTGTTGCAACAGCTTTAATAAAGATCAGGCTTACTAGCTGCTTTGCTTCTCAATATTCTCTGGTTGGCCTCTGTTATTTTCTCCTACCAATAGGGAACCCACGTAAGGACTCTATATGGGCTCTTGGATACCCCATAAGGGAAAAAGGGCAGATTTTGTTTACAACACTACACACCAACTTGCAGCAATGTCTCTGAAGGGTTTTAGGCAGGGAAAGGGGGTCTCTCGCAGCCCTAGCTGGAGATGCCAGTGGGGATTGCAACGGGCCCCTTCTGCATGCAGAGCAGGTGCTCTGCCACTGAACTGGGCCTCCCCCAACCTAGTTTCTTAGGAAGCATATGTGAGTTCGGGTCCAGTTTCCTCCAAGAGTCTAGCAACGAGGCAGCCCCCTTTCAGAAACCGCTAGAAGCCTGAACCACTCCCCACCCCTCCCCAGTTACCCACATCACTTACCAGGAGCCGTGCCATCAATTCTTGTGGAGTTGGTAAACCCCCTGGAAAGGGGAGAGAGGAAGAGAACAAGGGGAAGGGAAGTGGGGGCTGGTGTAAATAGGAACATAGTAAGAAGCTGCCCTTAGGGAGATAGAGAGTTGATCCATCTGGCAGTGGGTTTCAGGCATGAGCCTTTCCCAGCTCAGCCAGGGGACACTTGGGACTGAAGCTGGGGCCTTCTGCCTGCCAAGCAGCTTCTCTGCACTGAGCTATGGCCCTTCCCATCCTGTCTACCCCAAAATCTCCTGCAGACTGGCAGAGGACCCTGAGACAACTTCATCTGCATCCCTAAATCAATGGGATTGGAGAGGCATTTGGGGGCTGCCTGTAGTGGGGTAGGAGAGCTGAAAATAATGCCAAATAATGCCAAAATATTCCACATCTGGCAACAATTGTGCCCCCTTCGTTTCAGGTGGTACATGGGTAGACGAGTCTAAAAAGCCTGGGACACAAATTTTCAAGGTCCTTTAGCAGCTATGATGGCTTATTTACCAGAGGTTTTGTATTTAGTGTTAAGTCTGGAATTGTATACTTGATTCTGACCAAACTCAGCCTCCCAATGCATATTCTGCTCCCCCACTCCTGCGCTGCCCGCCTTGGAGGGGCGAGTATCGGGCATGGTGGCACCCACCTGTCCCCAGGCCATTCTGCTTGTGGTCCACCCGACGTAGTCGCTGCTCTGCCAGCAGTCTCAAGGCGTGGCAGAGGGGGGTGACTAAAGCCATGTAGGGGGGCTGCATGAGGTAGCTCAGCAACTTGGTCCACAATTCCTGCCAGGAAGAGGAGGGAGGGTTCAGCGCTTGGAGCCAGTTGCCTCCCTGGCCCTACAGAGCCCATTTCTCCTTAAAGCCCCAGTCATTCACCTCCATACCTCAACATCACTTCCCTGCCCTGCACTTGTAAGGGGCAAGTTTCTCAGTCAGTACATGCTCAGAGGCACCCTTTTGCTCTACATGTTGCAAGGCTAAGTGGACAAAAGGTTCTGGATCAGATCTCTTAGCCAGGGGTAGCCAATGTGGTACCTTCCAGATGTTGGACTTTAACCAGATGGTTAGAAAAGGTACAGGAAATTTCATTATTTGAATATATATATATATATATATATATATATATATATATATATATATGGACGCAGGTGGTGCTCTGGTCTAAACCACTGCGCCTAGGGATCACCTCCCCTTTGTGGGTCCTATTGTTAATCATTTCCTCCTGCATCTTTTATGACAATCCAAATCTTTTACCTCTCCATTGTGTCCAAAATTCACCATTAAACTACAAGTGATATTCCAGTCCTACTAATGATTTTAACTGTTAACAATGGTCTTTAAGATAAGTTATAAATTTTCCCCATTCCGTATTAAAATTTTGGTCTTCTTGATTTCCGATTCTTCTGGTCATTTTAGACATTTTGGCATAATCCATCAACTTGATCTGCCATTCTTCTCTGGAAGAACGGCATTTTTGGAATATCTAATTCACCACAGCAGGGCTGTCTGGGTTTGGCCAAACAACATTGTTCTGGCATAGTGTGGTTCCCTTTTATAACTTTCATTACCAACAAGAGTGTATTATGCAAACCCCCAGTGGCTCGTATTAACACTATAGATTCAGAACACACACACTGAGGAATGTGAACGGTTTAATTTACTTCCCCCAATGATTATGATCTTGAACGCAATAAAACGTGTGAGAGAGAACGAACTAGAAACCCCATCTCCCCTGCCACCGTTCGATTCTCGAATTCAAGGGGTCCCTGACCTGGCTGGTGCCCCTTCCTGAAGCCACAGCGATGTGGAGGACCTCCGCGCTGGCAATTCCGATGGCTTTCTCCTCCAAGCCGCCCAAGGGGAGGCTCAGTGTGGGGTGCGTCTGAAAGAGGAACAGGCTCCTGAGATTGCCCCCAACCTCCCTCCCCTGAAATCTCCAGGCCTCTTAAGGGCAGGGCAGGGCCCCTGGGCGCTCTCACCAGCTGGTGGGCAGACACAGCCATCTGCAGGGAGATGTAGTTCAGAGGCCAGCCTTCGATTCTCTCCAGGTAGCTGGTGCGCAGCAGCCTCCCAATGGCCCGGAGCGTGGCCAGGCGGACCTGAGAGCCAGAGCGGGCAGGGAAAGACAATGTCCCATGCCACCCGAGAGGGGCAGAGGTGCACCACGAGGCACTTCAAAGTGTTTGGGGCCCTGTCCCACCCACGGCACATGACTCAACAGCAACCTGGAGGACTGAGTCCCTGGGCCTGCTGCTGGCAGTCCCAAATCCCTTCTCCTTCTCACCCTGGTGCTGTCGTCCCCCAGAGCGGCCTTGACTACCCTCACGCACAGCTGCCTCCTGCTCCAGAGCTCAGGCACTGGAAGAGAAAGGCGGGTAAGGCTTAGCCTCCCTCCCGGCGTTGAGGGAGCCCAGCCCCCTTCATCCTCCTCCCTGACCATTGGCCATAGTGGGACTTCTGGGAGCCAGAGTCCAATGAGAGAGCGAGAGAGCGCATGGTGTAGTGGTTTAGAGCGTTGGACTAGGACTAGGGAGTCCAGGGTTCAAATCTCTGCTTGGCCATGAAACTCACTGGGTGTGACCTTGGAGACCAGGCCCTGCCTCTCAGCCTTGCCTACCTCACAGGGTTATTGTGAGGATCGAATGAGGAGGGGGAAGAACCATGTAAGTCCCTCTGAGATCATTGGAGAAAAAGATGGGCCACAAATGCAACAAACAAATAAATACCTGGAGGAAAAATAATGTTGCTTGGGGAGTTGTTATTGTTGTTGGTTTTTTGTTATCTTTATTTTAGCTCTTGTGATTTATGTGGAAATTGCTCAGTTTGCTTGTGTATTTTTAAATGTTGCAGTTATAGCTTATGACTACTTTTATTACGTCGCATTGATGTATTTTTTTCCATGTTGGAAGCCGCCTGGAGCATGGTTTGAACTGTGGAAAGGCAGCATACAAATGACATTACGTATTAACAAGAACAAGAGGCAACCATCAGTTCACATCAGTTTGTTATTATCCATCATCATAATATTATGATATTCTTATCATTTTTTTAAGTTAAGCATAACTGATATTAAAAAACAGGCACACTCCCCAAATTCATCAGAGTGGTCACTTTATTTTCACTACCTGCATTTTAATACATTTTTCTTATATTGTTTTAATTCTATTAAAATTTAATTCATTTTTAAATGTTATCTTTTATATGTTTTTAGTCTTTTATCTGTGTTATTTTAATTGGTGTAAGCTACTTTGAGTCCCAGGCTGGAAAAAAGAATACAGTGGTACCTTAGGTTAAGAACTTAATTCGTTCTGGAGGTCCATTCTTAACCTGAAACTGTTCTTAACCTGAGGTACCACTTTAGCTAATGGGGCCTCCCGCTGTCACCGCCATGCAATTTCTGTTCTCATCCTGAAGCAAAGTTCTTAACCCGAGGTAATATTTCTGGGTTAGCAGAGTCTGTAACCTGAAGCATCTGTAACCCGAGGTGTTGTTGTTTAGTCGTTTAGTCGTGTCCGACTCTTCGTGACCCCATGGACCAGAGCACGCCAGGTACCACTGTATTATTATTATTATTATTATTATTATTATTATTATTATTATTAATAATAATAATTATGGGTTTTAAGCAAAGGCTCTAACCAATTCTTCAATTAAAGGCTGTCCTACTGCAGACAGCTCTTCCAAACCAGCCAAGGGCCGTTCCTTATATCACTTCAGTAATCTTCACAACAGCCCTGCAAGGGTGACCAGAACTATCAGCTTCCTCCTGTTGCAGATGAGAAGAGGGGGTGGCCTTGGCCTACCTCGCAATTGGGCCAGAAACTCTCTTCCTCACTTAACACTCTTAGAATGCTCCTACCCTGGGAGGGAAGTTGGGGGTCTAAGGTGCGGGGGGGCAGCTGTATGGGACTAGACCCCCTTCCTCTCCAGATACTTACGCTGGGCACCAACAATTTCAGAGAACAAAGCCAGGAGCACTGCACAGACGTCTTCTTGGCGCTCCTCCACCTTCCCCTGGAAGACCCCCATCAGCCCAGAGGGGTGCAGACGGGCTGTGGGGGAGCAGAAGGGGCCGTAGCTCAGTGCCAGGGCATCTGACTTGCACGCAGAAGGTCCCTTGTTCAATCCCCAGTTGGGCTGGGAGAGACTCCTTATCTGGAAAACCCCAGAGAGCTGCTGCCAGTCAGTGTGGATAATGCTGGCTTGGTAATAAGGCAGCTTCCTCTGTTCCTATTCAAATCAGCTCTTGATCTGGAACCATGAGGACTAGAAACTTAAGTGCTCGAGGACCTGCTTTGCCTGCTGCAGGTTCAATCCCCGATGGTATCACCAGCCAGGGCTGGGAATGTCTACAGCCTGAAACCCACAAAGAGCTGCTGCTGTCAGTCAGTGTAGGGAATATTGAGCTAGACTTCCCATGCTCCCAGTAAGTGTAGGGGCCCATGGGGTGGATGTCCGCCGTTTTTCACCCTCTTCCCCTTGGTTTGAGCTGGGATGGGGAGCCTCCCCTCTTTCTGTCCATACCCAGGCGCAGGAAGATGCGAGCGATCTCTTTGAAGTTCTCCTCACATTGCGGGTGAGGCGGCCATTTCTGTCCCCTGATGCAGATCTAAGGGGAGGAAGGATGTTGGCATTTTGTCAGTGATTTGTTGCTCCTGCAGCATGTAGTTCAGCTATGGAACTCTGAAAGGAGGAAGTGACGGCTACCGACCTAGATAGCTTTAAAAGAGTAGACAAATCTTGGGCTCGGGTCCTGCTTTTGGGTTTCCCATCGGAGCATATGCTTGGCCACTGTGAGAGCAGGATGCTGAACTAGATGGACCATTGGCCTGATCCAGCAGCCTCAAATTATGTTCTTACAGCACCATTGCCAACTGCCTCCTGGGTTGGCTCACCCACCGGCTCCAAAATTTGCCCCCTCTCACCTGGCGAACCAGAGCGCAGGTGAGGGGCCCCACATGCTCCCTTGGAATAGGGTTGTTGTTCACAAGAGACGCTTCCAGGATCTGGCCCAGAATCTGCAACAGGCATAAGAAAAATGACATTGGCTGCCAGTACGTTTCTGAGCACAGTTCAAAGTGTTGGTACTGACCTTTAAAGCCTTAAAAGGCTTCGGCTCCGTATACCTGAAGGAACGTCTCCACCCCCATCGTTCTGCCTGGACACTGAGGTCCAGCTCTGAGGGCCTTCTGGCAGTTCCCTCCCTGCAAGAAGTGAGGCAAAGGGCCTTCTAGGTGATGGTGCCCGCCCTGTGGAACAACCTCCCTTCAGATGTCAAGGAAATAAAAAAGCAACCTGACTTTTAGAAGACATCTGAAGGCATCCCTGTATGAGTAAGTTTTTAATGTTTGATCTTTTGCTGTGAATGTTTTAATGTGCTGAAAGCCTCCCAGAGTGGCTGGGCCAACCCAGTCAGACGGGTGGCATATTAACAATAAATTATTAGTATTGTTATTAGCAAAAACTGTTAAGTTGTGGGTGAATATATCGGACGACACAGCGATTCTTCAAACAGCTCTTGTTTATTCACAGGCCCGAACAGAACTGAACTGAAGGGTTCAGCCAGCCTGCTTATATAGAGCTCCCCTAGAACGCAACATTAATCATTTTCTGCAAGTATCCAATCACTGAACGTCACTTTCGATCCCTTATTTGCATATGTGGACCTGAACTATCTACAGTATCCCCCTGCTGGCCCAGGGTGAGAACTTCAATACATAATAATGAGCACAACAGCTCATTCCCTGAAACCAGTTACTGAGATGAAGGGGCCCTAGATCCCCGCAGCTGCCTATCCTCTCCAGGGTTTATGGCAAGCAATCGAAGACCACCCCCACACCACAAAAATCACGGCAATATATATATTTTTAAACAAATAAAATCTATATACACCTAAATAGAAATTGTTACAGCAGCCGAGCTTGGGGTGGCCTGCTCAAGTCCTGGGTGCCAGTGGGGAGCAGCAATCTGCAATGCTCACCTTTGTGATGAGGAAGGTCTCCGTGCTGCTATCATACTGGGCTAAGAGCAGAGAGATGTCGCTGTAGATCTGAGATTGGAAGTCTGTCCTGGGCAGCAGGAGTCGCAGGATGGGGCTCAGAGTCTTCAAGACTGCCAGCTGGACCTTTGGGGGTGGGGAGGCAGCAGCTGTCACAAGACCTTTGGAGGCAAGATGGGAAACCCACCTTCCACACTGGTGACAGGGCAGGGTCCTCTCCCAGTCACTAAGGGCAGAGAGCTAGTTTAGGGGGGCCAGCAGGAAACCACACATGTTTTTGGCCTGGGTCAGTTTGCTTGCTTCTGCAGCTTGCCTGCAGAAAAAGGGTTGGTGCTGACTGAAGTGTGAGATGCTATTTGACTGCTGGTGAGTGGGCGCAGCAGAGGGGTGAGGGTGAGTTTTTTAAAAAAAACAAAACTAAGTTCTAAATTTAAGAGGTCACCTGCTGTGATCCTGTGATGCCAAGATGTTTTTGTGCCCCTTCTCAAGGCCCTCCAAAATCTGTCCATTTTTTAACTACAGTGGTACCTTGGTTCTTGAACGTAATCCATTCTGGAAGTCCGTTCAACTTCTGAAACGTTCAAAAAACCAAGGCACGGCTTCCGATTGGCGCAGGTGCCCTGGAAACAATAGCCGATAGCTGCATTGGACCTTCGGCTTCTGAAAAATGTTCGGCTTCCGAAAAAACTGGAACACTTACTTCCAGGTTTTCGGTGTTTGGGAGCCGAAATGTTTGAGTACCAAGGCGTTTGAGAACCAGGGTTCCACTGTATTTTAAAAAAAACACATTTTACTGACTAGCCCTGTGGTCCCTGTGCTGTGATACTATGGTGCTAAAAGTTTTTTCGGGCCTCCCAAGTCCTCTGCCCTATGAAACCCTTTTAATTTTTTTTTTAAATGTCCAGTGACCTGCAGCCCCTGCAAGGTGGATCATGTGACCATCGGTCTGAAAAAGACCAGTCACCTCTACCCTAGGCTGCAAAATCTTGCCACTGTAGAAAGTGTCCCTCTTCCAACCAAGGACCAGCAGCATGATCCCTGGGGAGACAGCAAAGTCATCCACAACCCCTCCCCAGATGGAGAGAGTCCCAGGGGAGGGTCGATTGAAGGCATCCTGCTGGTTATGGGGGGGGGCTGACTGATCGCCCCTTGCCCCTCACCTGTGCATCACATCCAGGGAGCCAAGTTCGGGTCATGCAGGAGTAGAGAGGCAGCAGGTAGGCAGAGAACTGCTGGACGCTGATGCGGGGGTAAGAGCTTCGCTCCCAGGTCCGCAGGTATATCCGGATTGCCCCACACATCTGCTCCAGAGCTTGGGAATGTGAAACAGGTAACAGAGAAGGGGGTGGAGAGAGAGAAATGAAAGGCAGAGCATGTTAACCAAGGTGGAAGTTCTGCTTCCATAGTTAAATTGTGGAACTCACTCCTGCAGGAGGCTTTGATGGGCACCAACTTGGATGACTTTAAAAGAGTATATACACAAAGTATCAAATGTGGTGACAGTAATAATAATACAACAAAACAACAACAACACAAACTGGCTTACAAGTATAAAACCAAATTTACTAGAATAATAACTAGAATCGAGATAGACTTGTAACCATTCAAGCAACAAACATACTAAGGTGCCATGTGCAAAACAAAGCCAGGAGATACTGTAAACATGGAGTGGATAAATGTACAACTATATCTTAACAAGTTACAAGTGCAATAAACGTTATACAGACTGGATAAATGAACCATTCAACAAGTAGCGTAAGTCCAATCACAGAATGGCAACCCCGTGGCAAGGGGTAGCACACTGGAGAATATGAAAAAGTTTTTCAAAGCTGTTTTTCAAAGCTGTATGCATGGACCAATCACAGGAAGGCAAATCAAAGCCACCACCCTGATGAGAATAATGCGAGTGGGCAAAAGGAGACCTGTTCTCCGGATATATTACAGGTTTCACTACACGCTTCAACAGTCTGAAAAGCTGCTTGATACAAAATAGCACTCCAATTACAATGTGTGGTAAACCATAAAAATTAGAAAATATCAGTCTCATACTATACCTTACCCAGTCATACAAAATGGTTTGCTCAGGATAAAGTTATTATTCTAGTAAATTTGGTTTTATACTTATAAGCCAGTTTGTGGTGGTGGTGTTGTTTTGTTGACTTTAAAAGAGGACAGGACAAATTCATGGAGGAAAAGAAGGCTATGGATGGCTCCTAGCCAGAATGCATATACTCTGCTGCCACAGATGGAGGCAGCAATGCTTCTGAAAGCTGGTTGCTGGAGACCACAAGTGAGGAGGGTACTGCTGTGCTCAGGTTCCGCTAGCAAGCTTCCCTGAATGGGCATCCGGTTGGCCACTGTGAGAACGGTGGGGATAACTCAGCCTCATATAACCAACATGCTTTTAACTCTAGTTAATGCACGAAGGGGTTAAGACCATAGAGTAAAGTGTCCCAAGTTTGCAAAGCATCGCTTAAGGAGGCCCTGCAGGACCCACCTGTGCAGAGAGCCCTGCGCCTCCGTCCATCCTCGATCCGGCGCATGGCGGTCTGGAGGGTGGTTAGGGTGATGCCCAGGAAAGGGACGCAGCTGTACACTGAGGAGAGATGGGCAGAAAAGCAGGAAGTGTGCTTGATCATACCCTGGGTTGGGGAATGAAACCACCCCTGGGTTTTATCAAGGAGATTCCCGGGACAGATCACAAGCCATATTGGACTCTTGGCAATTTGGATCAGGACAGGGGTGAAGATGAACTGTCAGGAGAATTCCTGCTCCATGACTGCAGTCATGGGATTGTTGTCTATCACATGACGGTATATGTTTTAACTCCACAGAGTGGGAAGTGACGGAAACAGGATGTTTGTGTTACTGTTTTCCGTGAAGTGGGACTATTGTCCATTGTTCTTTCTCTTTGCTGTCTGATGCTAGAGAGAGAGGGAGCCATGTTGCAGTGCTCCATGTGTGCTTATATGTAAATAAAGTAGATTAGCCAAAATGCTGAGTTGCTGAGGTCTGTTACGCAAGCTGGGAAGACTCTGAGGTTCCCTAAGTGTGCCGGTGTCTGTTGGCATCGGTTGCTGTGATGTTCGGGCAGAAGAAAGCTTTTGAAGCTCCCGAACGACCAAGAGGGAAAGAAGATGCCAGTTGGGCATGTGTCTCTACCAGGGTCCTACTCAAGTGTAGGATGAGTTCCTGACAACAGGAATTCTAACAGGAACTTGCCCTTGTACCATTGTTGGCTGCGATCTTCCCCAGGGTCAGGAGAGTGAACTCATCTGGCGGCGCAAACGGCTTGAGCTGGTGCTGGAGCTCCATCATTATGGGATGGAAGTGATGGCAGGCAAAGGTGGCCAGGGTGCTGCTTGCCGCTGCCTGAAGCTCTCGGGGCACTTCCTGCTGAGAGGGCGGAAATGAGATTCGGAAGCACAATGTCCAGCAACCTGGCAGCAAAGGGAGCCGGTGTGCCATAGTGGTTAGAGTGTCCGACTAGGAACACCGGGAGACCAGGGTTCGAATCCTCGCTTGGCCATGAAGCTCCTTGGGTGGCCTTGGGCCAGTCACTGCCTCTCAGCCTATCCTAAGTCACAGGGTTGTTATGGGGTTTAAATGAGGAGGAAGAACCATGTTTGTACATTTGAGCTCCTTGGTGCGGGGGACGGGATGGAGAATGGTGGGAGATAAATGCAATTGATAAAATAAGGAGGCAGGATGAAAATCCCGGCCCGCTCGCCTACCACATGGCTGGGAGTTTGCAAAGCAGGGTTTGGCCTCGGGATGTCTTAAAAGCAACAACAACCACCCAGAATTAACCACTAAGCAAGGAGATGCCTCTGGGAGTCATCTGCGGTATCCTTACATCTGGAGATGCCCTCAAGTGCTTGGAGGCCGCAAGGATGAATTGGCCGGCGGGCTCCACCTCCAGGCCGTGCTCCATCATGGCCTGCAGACTGCGATAGATGGCCACCTTCTGCCAGGCAGAAGCCTGCAGAAAGGAAAGAGAGGGAGAGAGTTTCTGCGCATGGAGGGAAGGACCAGTCCATTTAATCTCTATTATTTTACCCTGCCCATCTGACTGGGTTGCACCAGCCACTCTGGGAGGCTTCCAACAAAAATATAGCATCAAACATTAAAAGCTTCCCAAAGTAGGGTTACGTTCAGATGCCTGCAAAAACTTATATAGTTTAACTCTTTGACAACTGGTGCTGGTGCTCTTGAGAGGATTTGGTCTACAATTCTCAGGCTGGGGCCGATGGAATTTGTGGTCCCAAATCTCTGAAGGGCACTTGAGGTGGGGGGAACTGGTCTTGGAAAACGGTCTAAGTTAGAGAAGCAGTTTTTCCTACCTCGTCCTGCTGGAGCATCACTACGAGAAGCGGTATCGTGGCAGCTGGCTGGCTGCGAGCAGCCTTCACAATGCAGACGATGACCTCCTTCTGGGATGCGGCCTCTGGGAGTTGCAGGAGGTGGCTGATGGAGTGGAGGCGACCTGAGTAGGGGACGGAGGAGACTGCAGCAACCCACCAGGCTGACAAGAATCACGATAGCTTGCCCAACGTTCTGCAGGTGGCACTTCCGAAGGCCTGGGCGGTCTCAAGGTTCTAGACCTCGTTGCCACCAAGCAATGAGTGTGTGTGCAAAGTCTGGTGAAAACTCTCTGCACCAGTTATGTACTGAGTTGAATAGGATCCAAAAGGCAGCAGTCTGATTGGTCCTAGAACAATAGGGTCCAGAAAGCAGCAGTCTGATTGGTCCATAGGAGCCACCCAATCCAGCTCCAGGTGGAAGTGAATCCGCAACCTGATTGGCCTACAGGAGAATCCTGGAATTAGCCAATCACGTGGGGCCCATTGTGTAAATAATGTATATAAAGCAGACATTCTAGGGGAACTTCAATTCCTCCTCACCACTATGAACTGAATAAAGAGCATAAAGAATAAAGAGCATGAAATCCACTCTCAACTCCGAGTATATTTCAGCACCCTTTTAAAGGAACAAGGGGAAAGTTGAGTGCTGTTTACAGCTGGGGCCATACAGATGTTGATGAGCTGCATCTCCTCTCAGGTCTAACAGCCAGCACGGCCAGGGATGATGGGAGTTGGAGGCCAATCACATGTTCACAGTGGAACGGACTACCTTGGAAGGCGGACTCTCCTTCATTGGAGATTTTTCAACAGAGTTTGGATGGTCGCCTGAGGGATTCTTTAGCTGTGATCCCTGCATCACAGGGGGTTGGACTAGATGACCCTTGGGGTCTCTACAGTTCTAGGGTTCTATGCTGAAGACCACACGTGAAGCATTCCTGATTTACAGCACTCATCATAACTGTTTGTCTCTTGCTGCAGTGAGCAGAAAAACACTACATTTGTTCAAACAGTGGGGTGGCGACCCCTTTTTTGACCCAAAGGGGCATGTTCCACTTGGCTGCTCCTTTGGAGGCCACTTGGGAGTCGTATTCTAGAGGGTGCCAGGGTGCCAAAGGCAGGACGAAAGAGCCACATAAGAGGAGCAGAAGGGGTAAATGAGAAGGACCTCTACAAGTGTTCATGTCAGGCTATGACCAGGGAGACCAGGGTTCAAATCCCCATGCAGCCATGAAGCTCACTGGGTGATTTTGGGGCCAGTTTCTGTCTCTCTGTCTAACTTCCCTCTCAGGGTTAGGGAAAGACATAGGAAGAACCAGCGGTTGTATTCTGTGCCAACTTTTAAACGCCCCCTGAAAACATTTTTATTCTGTCAGGCTTATGCAAGCAATTAAGAGCACATCTCCTGCAATGGTTTATTGATACTTGTTTTAAATTTTTTTCCTTCCCCGTTGTTTCTATTCAGCCTCCGCAAGCATAGCCATGCTCCCATCAGCCCCTGCACCACACTATTAGGCCCTATTAGTTGGGGCTGCTGGTTGTTGTAGTCCAAACCATACGGA
This sequence comes from Podarcis filfolensis, assembly GCF_964270895.1. Lineage (NCBI taxonomy): Eukaryota > Metazoa > Chordata > Lepidosauria > Squamata > Lacertidae > Podarcis > Podarcis filfolensis. The sequence goes on along the minus strand of NC_139618.1, from coordinate 15,613,738 downwards.
GTGCACCATGTTGACAAAGTCTGATTTAGGGAGAACTTGCACACTGTACTATTTATGTTGCTGGGAAATAGTGTAAAATCAACATATCTTTTTAAGGTGCAATCAAAGCGGTGATCTTTGGGAGTGAGGTATGGCAAGTAGCATCCCTACAGAATGCACATTGGATCCCTTGGAAGTTGTGTTTGAAGTTGCAGTGGTCCTGAATTACTATATAGCTTTTACAAACTGCCCAAGTCCCTTACCTTCACTGGATGATTCTCCCTCGTCAGTCATGCCCTTATATGCCTTCTGCTCTGTGTTTTCTGTCCCAAGAAGAAATGCTCAACAATTGCAACTTGCCCTTACAAACACACACAGGTTATGAATGTTGAGACTCCCAAGACCTATCTCCAAGACCATGAAATACTCCACCAGCAGCCCCATGGAAGCCGGAAGCCATCAACTGGCACACCTGGTGTCAGCCCCATTGGAAGTCACAAGGTCTCTGGGAAGGGGCAGGCATACCCCACTCCCCTCCAAAGAAGCCCCAGGTTCTCCAAGTGACAGGGAGATGTTTCCTTTCCCTCTCTTGTAAATCTAGGACTCAGGGCTATCCAGTGAAGCCGGATATTGGGAGATTTGGAACAGGCAAAAGAAAGTCCTTCTTCATGCACCATGATGTTAAACTGTGGAACTCCCTACCACAGGAGACGGTGATGGCCATCAACTTGGATGGATTTAAAAGAGAACTGGATAAATTCATGGAGTCATGGTTATCAATGGCTACTAGCCATGATGGTTGTATTCTACCTCCAAACACCAGATGCTAAATAATACCAGCTCTTCTGCTCAGGCATCTGATTGGCTACTGTGAGAACAGGATGCTGGACTAGATGGGCCCCCATTGGCCCAATCCTGCAGGGTTCTTCATATGTTCACAGATTCTTAACAGAAGCTAAGGGCAGAAATTGACCCCTGACCACTGGCACAGACTAACTTATATGGGGACACCCTGCTTGTGTGTACTGGTGGGGATGGGACCCAAACTGGAAATAGAAAGGTCTACATTCAAATGGTTCCACAGCACAGCAAAGGTCTCTTGTGGTGGAGGAGGCGAGGGGCAGAGGAATAAATCAAGCCACTTTTTCTTGCAAAGATTTAAGCTGAAGAGTGAAATTGCTATCTATTTATTGGATAAAGGTATTGAGGGGATGCTCATCAAATTTGCAAATGACACCAAAATGGGAGGGGTAACCAATCCTGCTGAGGACAGAATCAGAATATGACTGTAACAGCTTTGAGAAGTGGGACAAAACTAACAAAATGGATTTCAATAGGGACAAATGTAATGTTCTGCACTTAGGCAGGAAGAACCAGCTGCACAAATAGAAGATGAAGGATATTTGGATTGCTAGTAGTACATAAAAGGATCTAGGGGTCTTAGTGGACCAAAAGCTTAACATGAGTCAACCGTTTGATGCAGCAGCAGCAACAAAAAGCTAATTCTGCCTTGGTCAGAGCACACCTGGAGTACTGTGTCCAGTTCTGGGCACCACAATTTAAGAAGGATGTTGACAAGCTGGAACGTGTGCAGAGGAGGGCAACCAAGATGATCAGTGGTCTGGCAACCAGGTCTTCTGAGGAACGGTTGAAGGAGCTGGGTATATTTAGCCTGGTACAGAGGAGACTGAAAGGAGATATGATAGCCATCTTCAAAAATCTAAAGGGCTGTCACATGGAGGATGGAGCAAGCTTGTTTTCTCCTGCTCCGGAGACTAGGACCCGAATCAATGGCTTCAAGTTACAAGAAAGGAGATTCCAACTAAGCATCAGGAATAACTTTCTGACAGTAAGGGCTGTTTGACAGTAGAACAGACTCACATGACAGGTTTTTAAGTGGAGGTAGGGTGGTCATCTGCCATATATGATCTAGTTAAGATTTCTGCATTTCAGGGGTTTGTACTAGGTGATCCCCGGGGTCCCTTCCAACTCTACAATTCTATGATTCTGTTATCTATCTAGCCATCCCCAGTTAGTCAATATGCGCAAAACCAATTCACACATTCCTGCCTGGAGATGCTACCCATCTTAATGCTGACTGGTGGATTGCTCAAGCAATCAAGTCCCAGGGATGGCAAACTAGTGGATTTCTTCACTATAAAAGAATGAACTAGGCTCCCTCCCTCTCCATGAAAGGGGCCTCGAGATCCCCTCCAGCTCACTTTGTAATGAGAAGGAAGCTGAGAGCGAAGGTGAGCCGGCAGGAAAAGTGACCTCAAGTGACAAGCTCAGGGTGGCCTTGGCTCACGGAACAGCAACACCCAGGAGGCTCTGTGACATCACTGAGACGGTCTGCTCAGAGGAACCCATCCCTGGGAAGAGCATCCTGGGGCATCCTGGGGAAATGGGTATGGCACCCCAGAAAAGGGCAGACCCCTCCTCTCCTACTTGCACGGTCCCACGAAACAGGATCCTGGATTTGGAGCTGACTGGAGGCTTCAGAGTTCATGCTAGATCTGGGGTAGCAAAGAGGATCAGGATGGCAGACCAGCAAAAATGTCCAAATGGAAGGGAGATAGTTTTATTGAAAAACTCTGGGTTCCAGTACCTTAGTGCAATTTAATCTGTTCTTTTGTCATTAGAAAACAAAGAAGCCACTTCTGCATACGGTTCTGCTACAATGCAATATTATTGCATTGCCACCATTCCTTTAAAGCAGCTTCACTACTAACCTGGTGCCTCTCTGGATGCTTTGGACTCCAACTCCCATCAGCCCCTGCTGTGATGGTGATACTCCCATCAACGTCCAACCAACCTGGCTGGAGCTGATGGGAGTTAAGAGTCCAGTGACCCCTGGAGGGTGCCAGGTTGGGGGAGGCCTGCTTTCAATTGTCCCCTGCCCCAGACATTCAGAACAATAATGTTAACAAAATATTATATACACAGGCTGGCAACTGGAAGAGAATAAAATATATTCCCCCTCACCCTTAACACTAATACTGGCCTTGCTTATGATCAGACCAAAGGCAATCCAAATAACAGGAAGTTGCTTCAGGGCTGGGATTTCTGCAGGGCTCTGAAGAAGGGCCACCAGAGACGCTGCCACAAAGCGCGAAGACTGGAGCCTAACAGAGTGGCTCTCTCTGCTCCTTGCAGAAATCGCCCTCAAAGAGGAGAAGGACCCTGATCTTGGCCAGCTCCTCAGACAGAGTCTGTTTCTTTCGCAGTTGTCAATTTTGGCTTGCAAAGTTTTTGCGGCTGGGCTTGACGGTGGCGGGTTTTGAGCGGGTTGGACTAGATGACCCTCTGGGTCCCTTCCAACTCTACCATTCTGTGAGCAGGGCTTCCTCTGACGCTGCTGCTGCGGCCGAGTTCGATTCTGATCTTCAAGGCATGGATGAAACAACTCCGCTTTTGCGAGGGGGGAGGGGCGCTGTGTGCCCTGTCCTGAGAATTCCCGCCCATCCTGCGAGTTAAATGGAGGGGCGGAGAACCCATATCCCTGCTCAATGTGGATTATAAAATATTTGCTGATATTTTGGCTAATAGATTAAAAAAAGTATTAGTGGAAGAGATGCATAAGGACCAAGCCGGCTTTCTCCCAGGTAGACACTTGTCTGACAACACGAGGAATATAATTAACATTTTGGAGAAGTTGCAAGTGAACATCAATACTAAAGCAGTTTTAATTTTCGTAGATGCGGAGAAAGCCTTTGACAATATTCCTTGGAATTTTATGAAGAAAAATCTCCAGGGGATGGGGGTTGGTCAAGGGTTTGAAAATGGTATAAGTGCAATTTACTCAGAACAAAAGGCTAAACTAATTGTTAACAATGTGGTGACAGAGGAATTCAAGATAGAGAAAGGGACACGACAAGGCTGCCCAATTTCCCCATTGCTTTTTATTTCGGTCCTGGAGGTTTTGCTAAATATGATTAGAAGGGACCGTCTGATTAAAGGTATACAGGTCGGAGCTAAACAATACAAACTGAAAGCTTTCGCAGATGACTTAAGTTTTGACGTTACAGGAGCCAGAATCTAGTACTAAAAGAGTATTAGAACTGATTCAAGAATTTGGTCATGTGGCAGGATTCAAGTTGAACAAGTTAAAAACTAAAGTTCTTGAGAAAAAATTAACACCGATTGAGAAAGAGAGGTTTCAGAAGGAGACAGGTTTAACATTGGTTAAGAAAGTAAAATACCTGGGGGTTAATATGACTGCTAAGAACTTAAACTTATTTAAAGATAACTATGAGAAATGTTGGTCAGAAGTGAAAAAGGACTTAGAAATATGGTCAAATTTGAAGCTTTCCTTGTTGGGTCGAATTGCTGTTATAAAGATGAATGTATTGCCAAGAATGTTATTTTTGTTTCAATCATTGCAAATTTTGGACAAAATGGATTGTTTCAAGAAGTGGCAGAGAGATATTTCTAGATTTGTCTGGCAGGGCAAGAAGCCCAGAATAAAATTTAAAATATTAACTGATGCAAAGGAAAGAGGTGGATTTGCCCTGCCAGACCTTAAACTTTACTATCAATCAGCAGCATTCTGCTGGTTGAAAGATTGGCTGTTTCTTGAGAACACAGACATTTTGGACTTAGAAGGCTTTAATAACGTTTTTGGGTGGCATGCATATTTGGGGTACGACAAGGTTAAAGCACATAAAGCATTTAAAAACCATATTGTCAGGAAAGCATTGTTTAATGTCTGGATAAGATATAAAGACTTACTTGAAAATAAAACCCCAAGGTGGCTATCACCGATGGAAGCAAAGGCTCAGAAAAAGCTCAATATGGAGGCCAAGTGGCCGAAATATTGGGAAATTTTGGAGCAAGAAGGAGACAAATTGAAATTGCAGAATTTTGAGAAATTAAAAGATAAAGTGCGAGACTGGCTTCATTATTATCAAATAAGAGAGGCCTATAATTTGGACAAAAAAATTGGCTTCCAGGTGGAAAAATCAAAATTGGAAACAGAACTGTTAGATCCCAAAACTAAGATACTTTCAAGAATGTGTAACTTGCTGTTAAAATGGAACACGCAGGATGAAACGGTTAAATCTGCTATGACTAAATGGGCACAAGATGTTGGACATAACATTATGTTTGCTGACTGGGAACAGTTGTGGACCACCAGTATGAAATTTACGGCATGTAATGCCTTAAGAGAGAATATTATGAAAATGATATACAGGTGGTACATGACACCAGTCAAGCTTGCAAAAATCTATCATTTGCCCGATAATAAATGTTGGAAATGTAAAGAAAATGAAGGTACATTCTTTCACCTTTGGTGGACGTGCCCAAAGATTAAGGCTTTCTGGGAGATGATCTATAATGAAATGAAAAAGGTATTTAAATATACCTTCCTGAAGAAACCAGAGGCCTTCCTCCTGGGCATAGTCGGCCAATTGGTGCCAAAGAAGGATAGAACTTTCTTTATGTATGCAACAACAGCAGCAAGAATACTTATTGCAAAGTATTGGAAGACACAAGATTTACCCACCCTGGAAGAGTGGCAGATGAAGGTGATGGACTATATGGAATTGGCGGAAATGACTGGCAGAATCCAAGACCAGGGAGAAGAGTTGGTGGAAGAAGATTGGAAGAAATTTAAAGACTATTTGCAGAAATATTGTAAAATTAATGAATGTTAAAATGATGCTGGATTGAAATTAAGTGGCATTAGCAACAAGGTTAATAGGAATATGCAAAAATAGATTGATAATGGATGAAAAAATATAGCTATAATATGTTAAGATATAGAGTTAAGATAAAGGAAAGAGGGTAAGGATTTGCTGAATTGATTATGTAAATGGGAATACAAAAAGGGGAGGTGTGAGGAGGTCAAGGAAACAAGCATATGAGCCTAAAGATATAAAAAAATGGATTTGTTTTTAATTTTTTCTTATCTATTTGTTTTTTGTATTTTGTATTTTTTTCCTTTTTTCTTTTCTATGTATTTTTGGTATTTTTTTCTTATTTTTTCTTTTTTATGCTTTCTTTTTATTCTGTAAACCTTTGTTTTTTGTAAAACCTTAATAAATATTATTTAAAAAATAAATAAATGGAGGGGCGGAGAAGTCCTGCTGGTGATTGCTGGATGAGGAGATGTGGCTTTTCTTGGATGCATTTCGTGGATGCCCGAAGGAGGGATTCAGGGCTAGAGTGCAAGGAAGCCACAGGACATGCCCTCCAGACAAGCAGAGCCCCCCTGCTGCCACTGCCTGGGCTCAGGATTCACTCAACACAAAGAAAGCCCAGTCGTGATGTGAGGCGGGGCAGGCCTTCTCACAGACTCCTCCTTCCACAAGGGAGTGGGAGGAGCCAGGGCTGCCGTTAGGGGTCACCAGAGACTTCTCTCCTCACAGCTGGAGGTTGGAGGCGGAAGTGTGGATCAGGTCCTGGGGGAGGCTCTCTCGGGCTTCCTGCATCCGGTGCCGGGCCCTCTGGAAAGCCTCTGCAAAATTGAGAAGATGGAGAGGGGAGAAGGAGCGTGTTCAGTCTGGGCAGCTGGTTTGTCCCCCACAGCACCTTCTCTGCCTGCAACTCTAGACTGGGCAGGCTCTACACTTTGTGACCCATCATTCCATGCAAAGGAAATTCAAATAGTGCCATCAGAAAATAAATGAACCCAAGTAAAAAAAGGACAGTCATATATTCTATTATTTTTGGGTATTTTAAGTTAATCATTTGAAGATACAATAGGAAGTGCAATCACCACCCTCTCTCATTCTCTCTCCTCAGAAGAAATCCCAAATGAGTTCAATGGGACTTACTCCCAGGGAAGTGTGTAGAGGACCGCAGCCTCAGGGCTTCAAAAGCATGTTACCCGCCTGAGAAGGAAAGAGCCACAGCTGAGTGGCAGGGGGTTGGACAAGATACCCCTTGGGTGCCTTCCAAATCCATGATTCTATAAATAGGGCTATTTAGCATGGAAACTGGACTGAGGTTCCCCCCAACCGGTGCAAAGGAACACCCCAACACTTGCCCCCCCCCTTCCAGCTCTCCCTCCTCACCCAGGACATTGTAGAGAGAGCCTTGCTGGCCGAAGTTGCCCAGCCGGTCCAGGACGCTCTGCATGCGCTTCCTCATGGAGCTGGAGTCCAGGAAGGCTCTGGTGGAAGAGAAGGGTCAGAACACACCCCACCCAACACCTTGTGCATCTTGAAGGTTCCTAAGAAGGGAGGTACCATAGCTGCCTTGGAGCAGGATGTGAGGCGGTGAATGCCAACGGAGATGAGTGCCAAGAGGAAGAGTGTGGGTGGCATGTGGCTGGTCCTGCACTCCTAAATTATTTTAGTATTATCATCATCATCAGCAGCAGCATGCTACATTTCCTACAACGAGCTTTATCCTTACAACAACCTTGCAAGGTAGGTTAGGCTGAGGCGCAATGACCGGCTCCCACAGTCACCCAGTGAGCTTCATGGCCAAGTGGGGATTTGAACCCTGGTGTCCTTGGTCCTAGTCTGGCACTCTAACTGCTACACCACACTGGCTCTAAATGCCCTCCTGAAGCTGTGCAGTCAGAAGTGCTGAAGTAAGAGCCAACTGCCTGCCTGGGCAGCTTTTGTACACAGGCTCTATCTTGTTCTTTGCCTGACAGACAGCCCAAAGGTTGGATGGAGAGGGCTCCACTGGTGGTGGGCAGAATGGCCTCACCTTGGTCTGATGCAGCAGAGCCAGGCAGAGAGGCCCAGAGGGCGCTGTAGGAGTTGGAGGGTTGGAATATGGTCTGGGAGAGACCAGGGTTCTAATCCCCACTCACCCAGGAAGCTCACTGGGTGACCTTGGGCCAATTGCTGTCTCCCTCCGCCTAACCTACCCCACAGGGTTATTGTGGGGGATTAAATGAGGAAGCAGAGGAGAACCATGTATGCCACCTTGAGCTCCTCAGAGAAAAAGACTGGGGTAGAAGTGCAATAACGAAACAAGCATCAGGGACTTTGAGACTTTGAGAGCTGTTCAAAAGTGGAACGGACAACCTCAGAAGGTTGTGGACCTTCACATCAGGTTTTTGAACAGGAATTCTCGAGCTCTGATTTCTGCATTGCAGAGGGTGGAGCTGGATAACCCTCGGGGGTCCATCCCAGCTCTACAGTTCTATAATTCTATGAAATACCTAAAGAATCTGGGGCAGCACCCACACCCGTGGCTTACTTGGACTGTTGCAGGCAGTTCAACCGGAAGGTGACGCTTCCCGTTGTCTCGGTGCGGAAGCCGAACCGGCTCAGGCGCTCACCCTGCAGGGAGAACGAGCCCCAGGTCAGGGCAAGTCTTGGTAGCCCCTCCTTCCCAACCCCCCACCCAGGAGCCCTCCTCCTCATGCCTTCCTCAAGGATCCAGCCAATCCCGAAGTGGGATGGCCCCAGGCAATGACACAGGAGCATACAAAGAGCCTAGCAGTCAGCAGCTGGGTCAGGCTGCTACTGTGCTCTGGTCCTGCATGTGAGCTCCCCATTGAGGCATCTGGGTGGCCACTATGGGAAGAGGATGCTGGACTAGATGGGCCCACATTTGCCTGATTCGACAGGCTCTTCTTATATTCTCATGAACACTGTCATCATGGCTAGTAAAGGTAAAGGGACCCCTGACCATTAGGTCCAGTCGTGGCCGACTCTGGGGTTGCGGCGCTCATCTCGCTTTACTGGCCGAGGGAGCCAGCGTACAACTTCCGGGTCATGTGGCCAGCATGACTAAGCCGCTGTGCTTTCGAACTGCTAGGTTGGCAGGAGCAGGGACCGAGCAACGGGAGCTCACCCCATCGTGGGGATTCGAACCGCCGACCTTCTGATTGGCAAGTCCTAGGCTCTGTGGTTTAACCCACAGTGCCACCCGCGTCCCTATCATGGCTAGTAGGAAATGCTATATTGTGTTGGTGGGGAGACATATTGACTTCTTTCCAAGTGCGAGTACTCACCGTAAAGGTGCCAGGCACTCTGGCATAGGTCATGTCCTCCAGCTCTGGCGACCCCCCAATGAAAAACCTCTGCAGTTCCGAGAAGGTTCCCAGCTCCATGGGACGCCAAGTGGATGCTGTAATGGTGTGAGCCCCTGCGCCAGCAGATTTGGGAGTGGTCAAGAGGTTATTCAGTCCCTCAAAAGGGCACGGGCCAGTCAGCAAACACACACACGCAACATGTGCAGTACCAACCACTGAGAGCATTGCCATAAGGAACTAGGGCATGGAGCCCAGCCACATGCCACTACTGCGATGCCGCAGTTAAAGAGTGCTGGGCTACGATATGGAAGAGACCAGGGTTTAAATTCCAGCTCAGCGATATATAACCCACTGGGGGATCTCAGGCCAGGCACTGCTTCTCTCACTTTACAGGGTGGTTGTGAGGAAAACAATGTATGCCACCTGAAGCTCCTTGGAGGAAAGGTGGGATAGAAATGGGAGCAATTGAGTCATGCACAAAGACAATGAGCAACTGAAGCCGTCTGGTACCAAAGTTAGGCAAAATGGCAGCTTTGCCCAGGACACCCTGCTCTGACTGGCAGAAGCTCTCTTGGGTTGCTTCAAGCCAGCCTTTGAGCAATCTGATGCCCTCCAGATCATTTGTTCCCAAAGGGGGTAGTACTACCAACTGGGGAGGTGGGATTACTGGGGGGAGGGGGCAGCGCTAAGAGGCAAGGGAGTGGCAGGGGAATGCGAGAGGCATAAATTACTGTCAGATTTTGAAAAGCTGATGTCACTGGATCAAGTTCATCAGTTTTGTTAAACTAAATAAACTATAGAGTTTCAATTGGATGCCAAATAAATGTGCAATGAATTGCTTCTGTTTTGAATCTTATTGTGTTATTATCTTCTTTAGCGGGTGATGTAAATTGCTTTTCTAAATAGGGTAGAGGGCCCTGGGGATGAGCATACTGGACCATGGGGGCCGTGGCCTGGAAAAGTTTGGGAACCACTGCTCCAGTTGTTTTAGATCCCCAACTCCCATCTGCCCCAGCTTGGCTTCGGTTGGGAGCGTGGCAAACAGCTGGCATCAAAACCAGCTCGTTGGGAGGCCCCTCACTTCACCCCCCCGTGCCTTCTTACCTGGCACATCCGGCAGGACCACAAACCCGTATCCTTCAACACGATACCTTTGCCAGTAGTCCAAGGAGAGGACCTCAAAGTAGAGGACAGGCCACTGGGGGAGGGGGCCTGTAGGAGAAGGGGGGTAAGGAGTATGTTGGCACCGACCACCCACTCCTCCTCCTCCTCCTTTCATAGAATTGTTGTGTTGGAAAGGACACCCAAGGATCATCTAGTCCAATCCCTTGCAAAGCAAGGAATTGCTGCTATCCCGCCTCCCCCCCCGCCCCATGGGAACTCATGGCAGCTTACACAAATTAAAACAACACAGATAAAATGCAAAAGGCTGAAAAATGACCATAGGTTAAAAGTAATGAAACATTAATAAAACTAAAACAATATAAAACACTAAATATATTGAAATGCAGATGATTCTGTGATTTCTGGTCCAAGTGATGTTCCTGACCACTGAGCTGGTGCTCAGATGCTGAAGGGCTGATGCCCTCCAGGAGTCAATGGTAACACCCACCCTCAAATGTGCAAAGTGGTGAGGCATTCTGGTGTCAACAGCAACCCCCACCCTCACTACTTTGCACATGTGTCAACAGCTGAGAAGCCCTTCTGACATCCTTCGGCACAAGACCAGGTGAAACTGTGCTCCAATTCCTTCCAAGAGGGCTTTCACCATGAGAAGGACTTGAGGGGCACCACCTCTCCTCCACCTCTCGCCTCTGGACGCTGCTTGGCAGTACCACAGAGCTGGCATGCGAGGGAACGACTCACCTTCCAACTCGTCCTCCTGGGAGAAGAAGACCTCCAGGGTGAAAGGGAAGGAGAAAAAGGCCACCTGCTCCTGGAAAGAGAGAAGGGAAACTCACCTCTTGTGCAAGGTGGCAAGGAAACAAGAATCTGTGATGAGGTGTGTGTGGAATGGGTGTTGGTTCTTAGACAGACACACCTGAAAGAGGGTCAAGGGACTTGTCTACATTCTGCAGTGAAATGAAAGAATGTCAGAAGAGCCTTTTGGAAAAGGACCACTACAGCCAGCAAGGAAACAAGAATCTGTGATGAGGTGTGTGTGGAATGGGTGTTGGTTCTTAGACAGACACACCTGAAAGAGGGTCAAGGGACTTGTCTACATTCTGCAGTGAAATGAAAGAATGTCAGAAGAGCCTTTTGGAAAAGGACCACTACAGCCAGCAGTGAGCCTGTTATATGCACAAAGATTGAAAGATACAGCCCTACCCACTATAGAAGGATGGCTGATAAAATTATTGGATCTGGCTGAGATGGCAAAGTTAACATGTTTAATTAGAGAAAAATCATGACTAACATTTGTTAAGGATTGGAAATTTCTTATGGACTTTTTGCGTGAAAGAGAAAATGAATTTGTAATAGCGGGTTTGAAGATTGAAAAAAACCTGGTTTATAGAAGCTAGAATGGTTGGGTTTTAAGGGATGAATATAATACGTAGCTATGGGACAGAAAGCCGGAAGTCCTTTTCCTCTTTTCTATTTTTCTGTTGTTTTTCCTTTTCTATTTATTAAGGTTTCTCCTTTTCTTGTTTCTTCTTCTTTCTGACTTTGTTCTTTTTTAGCCCAATGTAGCTGTCTTTTCTTGTGGCCAACCAGATGCTCCAGTGGGAAATCCACAAGCAGGATTTGAGCACATGAGTTCTCTCTCCCCCCTCCTGTGGCTTCAAGCCACTGATATTCAGAAGCATTGCTACCTTTGACTCTGGAGGCAGAGCACAGCAGTCATGGTTAGTAGTCCTCTCCTCCATGAATCTGCCTAATCCTTTTACAGCCACCTAGGTTGCTAGCCATCACTGCCTCCTGTGGCAGCAGGATGCCTCTGAATGCAAGGTGCTGGGAATCACAAGTGGGGAATCACACAGGATCACATTTCTTCCTTACAGGAGAATTGCTGTTGCACTCCCTTTGGGAAATATGGCTGGTCACTGTGAGGACAGGAGATTGGACTGGATGGGCCCCCATGGGCCTGATCTACCCCTCTGCTTCTCACACTCTTATTCACGTAAGAATATGAAACCTGGCTGAGAACCGGGGGCCCAAAGCAATGGTGCTTTTCTCTCCAGCATCAAGGGCTAGAAACTTAACACCATCTCCACTGCAAGTCCCACTCAGAGTAGACCCATGGGAAATGATGGGCATGGCCAACTTGGGTCCACTGATTTCAATGGGTCTACAACCCTTAGTTTCAAGACACCAGGATTCTCAGGAAGCCAAATTCCCCAGAAAGTCCTGCGTCCCCTGAAGTCTTGCAGGGCCGCTTACTCCAGAGAGCTGAAGAATGGATGTCTCTAGAGTAGGACCAGATGGGAAAGCCTGGCCAGGATTGTGTTGAGACTCAGCCCCCCAGCTGTGCCCCATTCACTTACCCTGCCAAGGGTCTTGGCAGCGCAGGTCTGTGTCACGCCAGACAGCTGCTGGGATGGGGGGCATGACCAGCCTAGAAGGAAGGAAGAGGGTCAGCTCCACTCCAGAATAGCTGCACAATGAGCTCTTGGGCACATCAGATTAGAAACGCACAAACACACACATTCTCTCTTTAGGTCAGGGTGGGGAGTCCGAGACCCAGGGAGCCCTGGATTTCAATAGCACTGCTTTGCTCACTCCTGGAGCATTTTGCCTGGCTGGAATCTGTGTACCCTGATGATGCCTCTTGCATACCCGGATGGCAAATGTGGGTGTGGTTTGCATAGCCTACGGTACAAGGGTAAGAACCCCCCCCCAAAAGGTGCCATCCATCTGTGTGGAATGTGGCACCATATTTGAGGAAGGCCAGACGAAACATCAGAAGTTAGGGTCAGGAGAGAGAGGCAGACGGGCTTTGGGCAGCCTGCAACAGTGCCCCCCATACTCTCAAAGGCTGGGGGTCCAGGCCCCTGCTCATCTTTCAGCTATCTCTGGTGGGGCAGCTGTGGCCCATGCCATGGATGATGCCACCCCACTTCCTCCCACCCCACAACCACTTCCTGTTTACTCACAGCTGGGCAGCTCCAGGAAGAAGTGAATGTAGAGGTTGTTGTACTCATAGCCCTGAGCTGAAACTGAAGGAAAGGTGGTGACAGATTGTGGCTTCCTCCCAAGCCAGGGATCCTAACTCTTAATTGCCAAGCTCCCCACCCCCCACCCCCAAGAGCCATACTGTGGGGTGCTGAGCAGCTGAACTATCCCGCTGTGCATGTCTCTCCCTAGCACAGAGGAGGCGGCTGTTTCTGGTTGGCAGTCAATGGTGTCTCAGCCAGAGGGCTGCAGCACAGGCGTGCAAATACCCCTTAGACCAGTGGTTCTTAAAGCGGTCAGTACCGCTCACTGGGAGGCAGTGGAATTATCTAGGAAGGTGTTATGGGGGGGAAATAAAGAACCAATGCATGTTGAGAAGGATTGTGGGAAAGCTAACCATGCACTGAGCAAATTATGTAGCTAAGCAAGACGGTAAAAGTGGGGAAATGCTTAACAAGTGGCGGCGAGAGGCCATCAGCTACGCTGTGTTGCTGTGCCGCGTGAAAATGTAACTAAGCTGAATAGTCAATGCATTGTTTGAGTTTGAAGTATAAACATAACTGTATTCCTCTTTTCTGAACTATGTGATGGTGAAGGTTAATGTTTCCTTGTTCAATATTTTCTGCAAAGTTACATACATGCAAATGTGAACGCCTAGTCTGATTCTTGGCCTGTTAGCTTGCACTGTGCTCTGGAAGCATATGAAAGATTTCTGCTAGTGCAACTGGAATTTCCCGCCCCCACTCTGTGCTATCCCAAAGACTGTTCTGGAGGTTTGGTGGAATCTCCAGATTTAAAGGGCACACGCAGGGGATGGAATCATAGAACTGAAGAGTTGGAAGTGACCAACTCTAGTCAAATGCCCTGCAATGCAGGAATCACACCCATAGGGAGAACGTTGTCTATAATGGGGGGTGGGCGCAAGGGAAGGATGAGCATATTCAGGGGCAGCCCACCACCCCTCTTGGCCCATGAGGAGGGACCCTCCCCACTCCACCCCTGGGGAACAGCTCTGAACATGGAGAAGTGAAAGCCTTACCAATTTCACCATTAACGAAGAGTCGGAGAGCACCAGGGAGGGTCTGCAAGGGAGGGAGGGGAAAGAGAGAGAGCTCACTGGAAGGGGAGCTTAATTCCCAAAACTTGCTTGCAGCAAGGCATTTCAGAGCCCCCCTGGAAACAGGACCAGACGACTGACCCACCAGGGCAAGTAAAAGTCACTCACCATCTCAAAGTCAGAGCCCACAAGTCCACTGAGGTACTCCTTATGCCGGCTGTACAACTAAAGAAAGAAGTGAGAAAGGAGGGTGAGGAAACCTGGACATTTAGGGGGCTTCCAACCCCATCCTAATCCTTCGTTCTGGGACTCTTACAAGGGGAGTCAGGAACTTAAATAGCATGGAAACACTTCCTTGGGGTAATAGTGGGTGGATTCTGTTGAAGCCACAGGGTCAATCACCATCTTTTATTTATATGGGGTTGTTGCCACCAAGTAGGAGGAGGCAGCAGGTTGGGGAGAGCTGACCTATGCCAATGCTCCCCACCCCCTACCCCCCAGAGCCAAAGGTGGTGCTTACATCCTTGAAGACGCGCTGCTCTCGTTCTTGCTCCTCTGGCTTGACAGGGGCTGAGGCATTCTCCAGGGTGAACTTCCATATTTCCCGCTTCTCCCCTTCCAGCTCGATCCTTTACGGGTCCCCAAAACAAGGCAAGCAAAGCTCAGAGAAGACCCAGAGTAACTGCCCCTCCCACCTTTACTCCCTGCCCCTGCAAAGACCAAGAAGGTAGAGAGGTCGGGGTTCGGCTATGAGTCTTAAAATCATGCAATTGGAAGGGACGTCTAAAGGTAATTTAGTCCAACCCCCTGCAATGCAGGAATCATAGTGAAAGAAACCCTGACACATGCCCATCCAACCTCTCTTTAAAAGCCTCCAATGAATGGTAGAATCATATAAATCCATCTTCCAAGGCTGTGATTTTGTTTTTTTTTAAAAAAATATTACTACTAGTAGCAATTAACACAGACCAAAGGAAAAAAGTGTAAAGAAACACTCGTAATGCTCAAAACGGCATAAGTTTGAGCATCATCATCAAACTTACTGTTCCAAACATAAAAATATTCATTTCACCAAAAAAGTCTTAGGTTGGTTTATACGTATTCTTTTGTAATAAACTAGCTTACTCATAGCTACTATAGACCAAATTTTCCAAATCCATTGGGATATAGTAGGAGATATTCTCTCCCCCCCCCCAATTTTTAGTTTTTGTGATCTTTGCAACAGTTATAAGGTTAAACAGTATTTCTTGATCATTTATCAGAATAACATCAGATTTTGTATTTCTTTATATTTTATAAAATGATGGTTGGGGGACTATAACAAACATCCAATTGATTGATTGACAGGCCTGTGCTGCTCACCTGTAAGGCCCTTTCGTGCCTGTGAAGTCTGGCTTGACGGTGATGACTCCGTTGCTGTCCACCTGGATTGTACAGAGGACGTGCTCATGCTCCCGGCAACCAAGTCTGCGGGGAAGAGGTCAGGGTGAATAGCAGAGCCTAGCAGCACAGGGCGCTATGGTGCAGCAAGGATGGTGTGACATGAAGTAGCCCCTTTTTGGAACTGTGGAACCCGAGCCCTGGACAATAGATTAGCACTTCTAATATTGGTGGGGGAAGGGAGTGTAATAGTTTGTGTGTTGTTGGTTTATTCTTGTTTTTAGTATGTATTTTGTGCTTTTATTTTGTATTTTTATGTTCTGAATTGCCCTGAGATCTATGGCCCACACCAAGGTGAGCTGCTGGTTTAGTGCTGAGCTCCAAACCAGACCCAATAGCGAGAGATGGGGCCAAGAGGGCTCCAACCCACAAGCGCCAACTTACTTGCCATGAGGTCCCAAATCCCCCATAATGTACATGGTCTGCACGGGGGTGTTGATGACGTGGTTGTTCTTGATGAATTCTTCCGAGGGTTCCCAGGTGACAAGTCGGGTTTTCAGGATGCTCCCTTCCCTGCCGAGAGGAACACAGGAGACGGTTACCCACAAGGAAGCAGATCTCCTTCTGCTTTAGTCTGAACGCACTGTGATGGATCCAGGATCAGGGCCCACCAAACCCAGAGGCATGGCTGACCCAACTCACCTTGGCCTCCGCTCCTGCCTCCTCCTCCTCACATTTGCCATCCGCTCTGCCAGGTACGAAGGGACTTCCGTGACAGATGTGGTGACCCTCTGGCTGTGCTGGAACACAGGAAGGCAGCCAGTCACTTTTAAGAACATCAAGAGAGCTCTGTAGTTGGATCTGGCCAAAGGGGGCCCATCCAGTGTGGCATCCTGTTCTCACAGAGGCCAACCAGATACCTCCCTCTCTCGTAACGCTAGAATATGGGGACATCCAATGAAGCTGAATGTGGGTTATAAACTAGATTCCCTGGCCCATTGCTTCCCATTTGCGGGAGGTGGACAGTTCTTTCCCTCCCACCACCCAGGACACCCGAGAGGAATCTATACTCCATGCCAAGGGTTATTCCATCCCATCTCCACCCTCCTCGAAGGCCAGCAGGTACCTCCTCCAGGTTGGTGAAGCGGTCATGGTCTGTGTAGGTGAAGATCCGACGGTTCTTCCGACCCCCAGACTCTTCTAGCTTCAGCACATCCTGGTGGTACTGCTGGTCAAGAGGGCTTTGGCAGGCGGACTTGTTCTGATAGAGATCGACCTCAAACTGGGGAAAGTACAGAAAAAAACTCAAGCAGTAGTGAAGCATTGAGAGTAGACCCACCCCCACCCCAAAATTATCCCTTTTTTAAAAAATCTCAATTTATTAGGCACAAATAAAATGAAAATGCACACTGTCAACAAAAATTCAGAAACAAAACGCAAAAAATAAATAGTAAAATGAAAAATAAAGAACCAAGAAATGCCTGGATAAGGCATAAATTTTTATCAGGTGTCTCTATTGCGAGGATAAATGAAATGAGAATTCCAAGAGACTCTGAGATGTCCTTAAGCATCATACAGCTGTAGCGTCATCTAGTCTAATCTCTGCAATGCAGAGATGCAACTCTTTGCGACCTGGAAGACTCCCCCATCCGTTCACCTGACTGAAAAGTTTCTCTTGCCAGCCGATCACGGCCTCCTCTTTCTCCTCATCAGGACAATGGTTACCTGGAACACAGAAGGACAAGGGACAGTTGGGTACAGACTCTGCCACACTAAAAGATTGATTTCTTACAAATGTGGAACAGGTATTGTGTGGCACCTGTAAGAATGCCAGTTCCATAGATTGAAGCAGTTGAGTGGGCATATATGACGTAATGCGATCTTGTAGGTAAACAGGTTCAGGGTTTTATATACGAACAGTAACACCTTGAACTTGGACCAGTAGCAGAAGGACAACCAATGCAGATCTCTAGGCACAGCTGCTCTAGGCCAACAATACCTCACTCCTATCAGCAATCGAGCTGCAGCATTACACACTAACTGCAGCTTCCGAAACAAGCACAAGGGAAACCCCACATGGAGCACACATAGTTGCTGACACAACTGCTCAACGTGCTTGACCTAACTCCCAGAATCCTTTGCTTTGGTCTCTTGTCATCTAGAACATCTGAACTGACACAGCAATTCTGACTGCCTGGAGGAGGAGGAGGAGGAGGAGGAGAAGAAGAAGAAGAAGAAGAAGAAGAAGAAGAGGAAGAAGAGGAGGAGGAGTTTGGATTTGATATCCCGCCTTTCACTCCCTTTAAGGAGTCTCAAAGCAGCTAACATTCTCCTTTCCCTTCCTCCCTCCCAACAAACACTCTGTGAGGTGAGTGGGGCTGAGAGACTTCAAAGAAGTGTGACTAGCCCAAGGTCACCCAGCAGCTGCATGTGGAGGAGCGGAGACGCAAACCCGGTTCCCCAGATTACGAGACTACTGCTCTTAACCAGTACACCACACTGGACAGTCAGACAAGGTGCGAGTGCTGCATACAAATAAGCCAACTTGAATCGCAGTACAAAAGGTAAGAGAGCTTAATGTCTACACTTAGCCAAAAAAGCAACACGACGGCATGAGACATTGTGGTAAAGGTCCATCAGCTGAGCAGCCTGAAGAAACAGTAGCCCACTCACTTGCTGTGTTCTGGGTGCTGAGGTTGGCCAAGCTGATGAGCTGCTGTCCCGACTGGCTGAAAGGAAGGTGCAACTGCTGCAGCAGGAGGCTGGTGGAGGTCACGCGCTGGATCTGAACTCTGTAGAGGCAGAAAGCAATATCTGGAGCATGAGAAGAGTACAGAAAAGGGTTTGGGAAGGCTGAAAATCATGGTGCAGAGTGTAAGCCCTAAGGATGGAGTCAACTGCAGAGCCACTGCTGCCAGTCAGGGTAGACCCTACTGAACTACATGGACTATTGGTCTGGCTTGGTATAAGGCAAAAATAGGCCCCTTTTTCAGACTCTTGGGGGCTGGACTTAATCTTTATGGGAAGGGCTTTGTGTGTCACACGTTCAATCCCCAACAGCATATCCAGATACAGCTAGGAAATCCTCTCAGCCTGAAAACCTCGGAGAGCTGCTGCCAGTCAGGGTTGACACTACTGGGCTAGATGGGCCATTGGTCTGACTCGGTATAAGACAGCTTTTCTTGTTCCCATGTTTCCTATTGTTCCTTATTATTGTTCCTTATTATTCCTATAAATAAGTCACTTTCTTCATAAAAATTACTCAAAGCAACTTAGAATCATGGGAGAATCATGTAGTCCAACCCCTGGCAAAATGCAGGAATCAACAAACACACAAATGCTTTGAGGCTTCCTCTTTTTTAAATGAAGCGGTATATAAACAAACAGATAAATACTGGGAGCAATGGCAATAAATTAATAGAAACTTAAAACAACCGCACCAATCAAAGCAGATCCTGCCCCACATAAAAGAGGCCACAAATATTTTTTTAAAAAAACCCTTCAAACTAAGGGAAGCTTTTCTCCTGAGTTTGCTAGTTTTCAAGCTTGCAGAAGACTCTTTGGGGCAGGAAGATCTGCAAGTGGAGTGATGGGAGTGTTGTTCTGCCCCCCCCCCCTCCTAAAATGGGTATCGAGGATTATGGATTTTTTGATTGTCTGAGTAGCTGATTGACAGGTGATACTGATTGATCACTGTGGGTGATACTGATTCATAGATCGGGTGGGGGGTTAGCTTAGCAGGGGAGAGAGGAAGGGGAGGGGCGAGGTTTCTTGGGGGGGGCGATAAAATAGGGCAGAGACGGGGCGAGAATGTACCGACCTGACGCGCAAGTTGCTGATGGGGTCCCGGGAACGATATACTGCCCCGCCTGGGTCCTCGTTCCACACGGTCTCCGCCATGGTCTGAGGGGTTTTTGGAAAGGCTTCGGCATCTCCGCTAGGCCGCGTTTCCATGGGGACGGCAAGATGGCGCCGGCCATAGAGAAAATAAAGAGTTCCTATGCCTTTTCCGGATAGGACACTTCCGGGATCACATTAGAGAAACCAAAGGAGGAGTTTCTGTTTTTAAGATTCTTTTTGTGTGGAGCATTTAATTTCCCCTGAGTCCCCCAACTTTTTTTTTTTTTTTAATCAACTCTGCCGGCATAGATGCCATTGCTAAGCTTTGCAGGCTAGCAGGGAACAGAGTACTTTGCAACAAGCCTGCAGTGTAGTTCATGACTGTCAACATTTTACGGTTGGGGGTCAGGCTGAGAATGATTTGCAAAAGCAATGGTTTGTAGTCGATGGATCTCATTGGTTTACCCCCACTGCAAACTCGGGTGTGGGAGCAACTGTGAGCTGAGAGATTGACTTACAACAGCCCTGCGAGGTAGTCCAATGCTGATATTGCAGGCAAGCGGTTGAGCTGAGCCTGACTTGGTTTCTCAGACATCCACATATCTATATACAAAACGTGCTCCCAGATTGCAGCAAAGAGCCATCTGCTTAAACTGCCCCCTCCTTCACCCTTCCAGGCAGCCTGGTTATACGTACTATGAAACGTTTCAAAAGCACCCCAAAACTAAATGTTCACACTGACTTAATAGCAGATTTTTCAACGGACGTTGGATGACCATTTGTTAGGGATTCTCTAGATGCGTTGCAGGGGGTTGGACTAGATGGCCCTTGGAGTCCCTTCCAAATCTACAATTCTGACTCCTGAGCACCTTTTACTGTGTTAAATAGGACTCCCTTCCCCCAGTTACTTTAAGATGGCAGCCTAAAGTCAATTAATCATAGAAAATCCTATCAACTAATTAGATTAAATCTAATCTACATGGGGAGAAAGCATTTGTTTCTTGAGATGAAGTGAATTCCTGGTATTTTCTGTACCAGGTAAAAAACTTTCCCCCAGGCATCTAACGGTATTATGGTTTTCCTGAAGATGTTATGCTGCCAGTATTCTTTGCTGTTGTCTTACTAGGCTTGTTCTACAGATTTTTTGTATGTTGTTTTTTTTAATTGATTTAAGTTTCAAGAAAATTTCCACATATACACTCCTAGACATAATTTTGTTTATAGTTTTGTCGACTTCCCATCTCGTTTTTCATGGTGATTTTGTTCTCAGCTCCTTTGCTGCACTGTCTTCCATCTCTTATGTCTTAACAATATTACAGTAAGTTCTAATACCTTCTGTTGGTCATACTTCAAATCCCGCTCGCAAATTCATCAAACTCATATTTCTTTAAATAAGTCCAAAAAAGGCTTCTCCTTCCTCTCCATGGCAGCAGGAGGAGGAGCCGGCCACTGGCTGTGCTCGGCTCCACGTTTTGCCTCTGTGCTTTTTGGACATTGAGGGGCCCAGCCCCCAAGCCAAACATATTCAGGGGACCCAAAAGGGCTCAGCCCCCAGGAACTGGCACCCCAGGAGCATAGCAGTTGTGGCTAGTAACCATCAATAGCCCTCTCTTCCTCGATGATTTTGTCTAATCCTCTTTTAAAGCCATTCAAGTTGATGGCCACCCCTGCCTCCTGAGGGAGAATGCTTCACATTTAATATGTGCTGTGCGAAGAAAACCCTGAACATTGCAACCTTTCCACAGTGATATTCGATGTTCGAAAGGTTTTCCCGTCCCTGTTGGGTGTGGAGTAGTCTTAATCTGATGATTAATTAGCCAATGCTGAGGACTGAGTGAGGGTTGTGCTGCCTGGGACTTTTAGTCCAAAACATCTGGAGGGCACAAGGTTGGCCATGGCTGTGCTGGGACTCTTCTCCTGCCCCTTTCCCCCACCTGCCAGGGCCTGGTCCATCTAGCAAAGGATCTCCAAGCCCAAGCCACTCACCGCCGCTTCCCAACACACATACACACAGAGAGAGGGATTACTTCAAATAGTTTTAATTTTAAAAATATTCTCTTCAGTGCTAAAATATCTCTTTGCTTCCCTGCGTGGCTGGGCACTCCGCGCCACAGCAGGGCCTCGATCGCAAACTCCATTCCACACGCAGATCGCGACGGAGGGGGACAGGTCTGCAGAGGCAGGAGGGGCCGTGGGGGTCGGTGGCAGCTGCTCCTGCCATGAGGGCTGCAGGGTCCCTTTGGTGCCCAGGGCGGCCTCCTTGACCCCCAAGGCCAGGCCAGCCCCGCTGGCAAGGGAGGGTGCCTTCTGGCCACCTGACCCCAGCCAAGGCAGCCTTGGCTTCCTCGGACATATCCCACCTCCAGCGAGGGCCCACTGCTTGGTGGGCAGAGACCTGGCTTGCTCCAGTGCTAATGGCTTAACCCCACAACTATTGCACAGCATCCCAGCTGGGCTCCCCGCCAGGCCCTGCCCCTCCTCGCAAGAGAGTCGTTCGCTCCCTGCAGGAGGAGAGGGGGTGCGTGGACCTCGCGGTTGCCCGTTAAGTGCTGACAACTCCTCTTTCCCTATGGAAACCTCCCAAGGGGTCGCCCCCCGGAGCCACAAAGAGGGCAAATTAAAAAGCAGACAGGAGCAGCCCCGGCAACGCCTTGTCCTTTAGGCGTGCGGGTTGGGAGGATGTGGCCAGCTGGCTCCGAGGGGCATCGGGAAAATATTGCACGGGGTGGTAGGGGGAGAAAGGCGGCCTCTGGAAGGGCCGTGGGAACAGCAAGTTGATTCTTGGAGGGGGAGCGGAGGTGGAAGAGGATGCCGACTTTGAGAGAGTGGCATCCTGGGGGTGGGGTGGCTCTTGGGACGGGGCAGAAGCGGGCGAGCTGGCTAGCTCTCGGAGGCCACCTGGCACGTGGCGTTCTGGTCTGTGCAAAATCGCTTGAGCGGAGGCGCGCCGGAATCCTCCTCTGTGCCAGGCACCTGCAGGAGAAGAACACAAGAAGCTGCTTTACATACCGAGCCTGGCTCTGACTTGTTCTCTCTAGCACAGGGCTGCCAACTGATTGCAAAGGAGGAGATTCCGAATAAACCAGAGGAATAACTTTCTGAGGGTAAAGGCCATTCAACAGCGGAACGGACTCCCTTGGAAGGTGGTGGACTCTCCTGGGAGGTTTTAAAGCAGAGGTTAGGGGGCCTTCTGTCAGGGATTCTTTAGCTGAGACCCCTGCACTGCAGAGGGTTGGACTAGATGACCCTTGGGGTCCCTTCCAACTCTACAGTTCTATGATTCTCTGGTTCATTCAGAGCTATGAGCTTTAAGAAAACCTACCGTACTACTGTCACTTTCTCTAAGCCTTTGAGTCAGGGTGGGCTATAAATTCAGTTAGTTAGTAGAAAGGCTGCAGCCGTGCTCCCCAAATGGAAACCCTCTCCAGAATCTCCATGTGGGAAAACCAACTTCATATAAGCAACATGCTGAAGTCAAATTAATGCATGAAGGGGTTAAGACCATAGAGTAAGCTGTCCTGTCAGGCTTAGCTCACTTTGGGAGGGACCAGGTAATTAAGCCTTTGTTCCTCCTCAGTCTACCTGAGCTCGGGCCACATGGCTCTCAAAAACCACTCCTGATTTCCTGTACCAATAATTTAAGAACTTTCACCACTTTGTAACAGCTAAGTTTTACTGCCTGTGAAACCTTTTCTGAAGCACATGAATCTGATCTTTGGAGAGCTTGTAAGCAAACTATTTTTTAGCTTATCAGGCATGTGGTCTTTATCCTTTGCTGGGGGAAGAAGGAAATTTTGGAACTCATACCAGAAAGGTCTAACAGCCTATATTTCCACACTTTTATTTCCTGCATGTTTTGTGATTTTACATTTCTGTTGGGGTTCACTCACCAAAGAGTATGTGCCCCAAACTTGGATCTTGGCATTTAAGGAATTCTGCTTTTTATATACATCGTTGTTTCCTTGAACTAACACCAGTTTTCTGGGCCGTGGATCTAGAATGCTCCAGCCCCCGAACCCTAGATCCCAGAGAGAGCCAATTAACTCTGCCTGGCTCACCATCCTTACCTCAGCCTCCAGAGGAACCGGCTCTTCCTTCGTGAGAGTTGGAGGCTCATCGGCTACTTCAGAGGGCGGAAGGGCAGGCTCTGGAAACAGGAGTTGACAAGTGTTTTCAGAAAGTGTTAAAAAGCTAGCACAGAAGGAGCCCACTGAATCTCTAGTGGCAGGGAGTTCCACAGGACTGAGGTGATGACACTAAAAGCTTGGGAAATGAACCTCATCAACTCAGGGGATGACCAAGGAAGCTTGATAATCAACCTTGGAAAGAAGGCAATCCCTGAGGTACCCTAGACCTAAGTTGTTCAGGGCTTTGTAAATTAATACTAGAACCTTGAACCTGGCTCGGTAGTGGAAGGGCAGCCTCACATAGAGCGCATTGCAATAGTCCAGTCTCAAGGTTGCCAATGCATGGAATATGGTAGTCAGCCTATCCCTCTCAATGAATGGCTATACAGTGGTACTTCGGGTTAAGAACTTAATTCATTCTGGAGGTCCGTTCTTAACCTGAAACCGTTCTTAACCTGAGGTACAACTTTAGCTAACGGGGCTTTCCGCAGCTGCCGCATTGCGGCAGCACAATTTCTGTTCTCATCCTGAAGCAAAGTTCTTAACCCGAGGTACTATTTCTGGGTTAATGAAGTCTGTAACCTGAAGCGTCTGTAACCTGAGGTACCACTGTTGAATTACCAGACGAAGATCGTAAATGTTCCTTTCCCCAGGTAGAAGCTGCCTGTCAGGGGATGCCCACCTCCACCTGCCCCTTCCCCTCCAGGTCAGTGGTCGCCCTCGATGGGCCTCCCCTGCCCCACCACAGTCCCCTTGGGCTAAGCCACTCACCTTCCAAGGGCTCTTGCCCCAGCGTGGGCGGCTGAGAGTCGTCAGCCCGGAAGTCGGAGGCGTGGCTGGGGCTCATGGACTCACTCTGCTGGGGGCTGGGGCTGGAGGCCAGGCTGCTGTCCGCCTTGAGTGGGTAGGTGTCCGAGAGGGAGCTCTGGTTGCTGTTCTCATCTGAAATGCATGGGGAGGGAGAGGCTGCCTCAGGAGCTGGAGCCAGGAGCAGCACTGTCGGCTCCTGTGTCTGCGTTCCCTACACCTGAGATGCCACCTGGTTTGGAATGGGTTGCTCTTGGGCTTCCCACTGTGGGCAGATGCAAGCTTCCCTACCCTAAGGAAATGAGGAGAGCCCTGCTGGGTCAGGTCAATGTCTCGCATCCTCTTCTCACAATAGCCAGTCTGACGCCTGTGAGAAACCAGCAAGCAAGACCCAAGCACTTTCCTCTCCTGTTGTTTTCCAGCAACTGATATTCAGAAGCATCACTGCCTCTGAATGCACAGCCATCATGGCTAGTAGCCATTGGCTGGTATGCAAATGCTGCAGCTCAATGAGATCCCACTGGAGACTGAGCTGGGCACACATAAGATGATGATGCTGGATCAGACCAATGGCCCATCTCATCCAGCATCTTCTCACAGCAACTGGGATTCAGAAGCATTGCTGCCTCTGTGGAGGCAGAACATAGCTATCATGGTTAGTAGCCACTGAAAGCCTTATTTCCCTCCATGAATTTGCCTAACCTCTTTTAAAGCCATTCAAACTGGTGGCCATCACTGCCTCTGGTGGGAGGGAGCGCCATAGTTTAACTCGTGTGAAGTCCTTCCTTTTATCTGTCCTGAATGTTCTACTTCACTGGATGTCTGTGAGTTCTAGTGTTATGACAGCAGGAGAAAATGTTTTCTCCATCCACTTTCTTCAGGCCATGCAGGATTTTACAAACTTCAATCATGTCGCTTCTTACTCACCTTTTCTCGGAATTAAAAAGTCCAACCCTCAAACCGGATGATGACACCCACACAGACAGATGGCCAGAAGCTGAGAAAGTCTTCTGGTCAGGACAGCAGGCCAACTGCAATTCTGCGAGAAGGCAGGACTGAAACCCACCAGCTGGGTGTGGAATCTTGTTTCCTGAGAACCTCAGCCTTTCATTTTAAAAAGCAAGCACAATGTTTCTAACCCTTCTGATGCGAAGAGATTCTCAGAAACATCTGGCTAAAGTCTCAAGAATGAAAAGCGAGGGGCACTGAATAGGCTTTCTAGTGCTGGTGATGGTTGAGCAATTAGTGTCTGCCCCCTTCCAGAACGCCAGCTGAAACCAGAGTAGATTATGCAAACTATTGGGGGGCGGGGAGATGGCGCAATGATGTAGAATCAGAGAAATAATGCAATTCTGCTTCCTGGCATACGTTTTACAGGTCACTGTAGCAGGTCCACGTCTCCTGCTTGGCTGGCATGCCAACGTCGAAGGCAGAGGAGGACATAATGGCCAAATGCAGAACTCTGGGCCTCTCCATCCAGCCCTCCAGAGCCTCACTAAACTACACTTCCTTCCCAGGTTGCCCAGGCCACCTGCCTCACAGGCCTTCCTCAAGTGCTAATGCCTAGCTGGAAATGTGTCCTTGAAGCGTGATAAGGCCTCTTGGCTTGCCTGGAGAGAGGATGGAGATGTGTGAGTGTGTAGAAACCTTTGACTCTGGCGTGGCCAAAATCCTACCAGGCAAAGGGGAGTATCGGATGAATTGCTCGACCCACTTTGGTCTCTGGGCCTGCCCACCACTGTCTCGTGGCCCCAGAAAGTTGCCCCCAAGAGAATGCAACCCTTTGCTCCCCAGCCTACTCACCCTGGAACTCCAGAAGGAGTGAAGAGTTGGCCGCCCCTTCAGCTGGGAAGCCGTTCTGCTCCCGGGAAGCAGGAGTGCTGCAGGTTTTGGACTTCTCTTTCTTGAAGGAAGAGAAAAATAAGGTTGTGAGTTTCCCCTGCCAGCGCTGGGACAGGACAAACCATAAAGGCTGCCCCAATACTCATCAGTGGTGCTTCATCAGCCTGGAGGTTGTGGGGGTACAAATGCGAAAGAAGATTCTGCCCTGGGTCTGGTACTCAGGCTTAAAGCAGGGCTGAGAGGGTGGCATCCAGATGCTGGACCCCAACAACTAGGAGTCCCAGCAGCCAAGGGTGATGGGAGATGGCAACATTTGGAATGCCACAGGTTCCCCATTCCAATCTTGGAGGGAATCGTCATCAAAACCAATTGCTTTTTAAAGGAAAGGGCTTTAACAGTGCTGTGCTGTTTTTATTATCTGTATTTCATTCATTTGGTCCCCCCTTGTTGTTTTAATCCTACTAGAATTTGATTAGTTTTTAATGATTATATTTTATATGTTGTAAGCTTATTTTATTTTATCTGTTTTAATTTGTGTAAGCCGCCTTGAGTCCCTGTCTGGCGGAAAGGCAGATATTAATAATGAATTATAATAGTAACCACGATGATGATGATGATGTTTGTGGCATATGCAAAACTGGGCACCCAAGGAGGCAGGAATAAAATTCAAAATGGTATTTGTAGAATGGAAAACTGGAGCCAAACAAATGCAGGGTGTTCTTCATTTGGCAAAGCAAGACAATCAAGTGAACACTTAGGCAAAATTGCCATCATCGAACACCAGACAGCCACCCTGGTCTGCCTCCTGCATCCACAGGAGACAGAAGTGACCCTTTGATGCTTCATTTGGATATGCCTACAATGGGGAGGGGGAAAGAGGGGGCTCCTCCAAGCCCCTGTTTAGTGTTGGAAGACAGCCCTCCTTCTCTTGCTCCCCAGAAGGGCTTGGTGCTCATCCCCTCACCTCTTTGCTGTCAGCAACAGGCACCCACTTGAATATCCGCAGGGATGTGTCTCCCACCGTCACCCATTTCTTCTCCCTGAGCCAGGATAATGAAAGAGATTAGGTGCAACCACAACGATGAAGAAGGTGAACATCACCACCTACTCCTGCCACGTGTCTCCCACTGGGCAATTGCCTTTGCCTTCTGAGGCTGCAATGAGGCCAGGGAGAAACTGTGCAGCATGGGTTGGGAACTGTAGGACTGTGTGCTAAATCTGGCCCCTTGCCCTTTGCTCCTGGTCATGCCCATGCTCTCCCAGAGCACATCTACCTGCCTTGAATGTGTCCTTGAACTATGATGATGCGTCTCACTTGCCTTGGATGGAGAGAGGCACCTATTGACTTTGGCACGGCCAGAATGTAGCCTACTCAATAAAGGTCAAGAGGGCACCCCAATCTTTTGCCTCTGGTATCCACTGGCACCTGAAGGTTTTCCACAGGGAATTTAAAAGGATTCAGTGTCTCTGCTTTATGGAGCTCTTTCTCTCTCTCTGGCAGGCTCAGGCAATGGGATAAACAGCAGTCCCCATGCCCCAATCAGGGTTATACCGTGGCTAAAAGGAACCTGATGCTACTGACTTAACACAAAGTAGGAGCGTAAGAACTGCTTTGCTGCATCAGACCCAGGTATGCCCATCCAGGCTACCATCCTGGTAAGAAAGCAGTCATCTAGGAAGGTCTCAGGACATCAGATGAGGCCCTTTCTTTGGCTGCCCCCATAATCGCAGATAAAGCTGCAACAGTGGCCTTTAGCTCAGGATTCAAATCCCTGGCAGCATCTCCAAGTAGGGCTGGGAAAAGCTCCCGGCATGAACTCCCAGTAGTAGCAGCCCCATGCCTTCCATGAAAAGCAGAGCATGAAGGTAGATTGCCCCTTTCTCTGGAGGCTCCATTTGAGGCAATGATAAGGAATAAAATGCCTACGTACTGTTTCCACCTCCCCCAGACCTGCCTCGCAAGGCTGTTGGGAGGATTGTAGAAACCATTAGGGCAAGGAGCTCAGAAAAAAGCGTAAAATATGTAAATAAGCAAGGAACGCATGTGCAAATTGAGCGGCATACGCCAACTAAGCAAGAGCTTCTCTCTCCAGCAAACTGGGTCAGTCCGCGGCAGGTAGACTAGCCAGTCCCCATGACAACTGGGTCCCCCGCTCCTCCTGGTCCCTTGCGGAGCGACTGGCCAAGCGTCACGCCAATCCTAGCAGCCAGGCATCACCCGCCCCTGAACTATGATTGGCCGGCAGCCCCGCCAAGCACATCTCTCCCCGCAACCCCACCTCTACAACAAGCACAATGCGATTGGCCACTTCAGGAAGGCCCCGCCCATCGCGCCAAACGGCTGCCGTCGGTTGGTTGGGCCACTGTCACCAAGGCCGCGGCCGCCGAGGATTGGCTGACCCGCCGCCAAGCCCCTCCCACCCGCGGCCCCTCCCCCCGTCCCCTCACCATTTGCGGACGCGCTCGATGGCCGCCATAACTTTTTTGATGTCATCCTTGGCCCTGCTGCGGGTCTCGGCCCGCACCGAGCGACCCGACATGGCGCCCGTGGCCCCGGCAGCGCCAGCTCCCGCAGCAGCAGCAGCTTTGCCCAGCCGCGCTGCGCATGCGCGCGACTGCCCCCACACCCGCCGTGCGTAACGCGTCAGCGCCCTTGCCCCGCCCAAGGGAGCGAGTCTGCCTTCACTGCGCATGCGGAAGCCGGTTCCACTCCCGTGCGCATGCGGGAGGGCGGAGCTTTAACGCACTCTGTACATGCCCAGCGGCAACGGTCTTGTTATTTATTTATTATTAATTTTTTTAACTGAGTCCTAAGCAGTGAAAATCAACACGTGGGAAAAAGCAGCTTTACAGATAGGCATGTATGCAGATGGTGCTCACTTTAGTCCTCAGCAAGGTAGAGAAGGAAAGGTTTCTTTTTATCTGAGACCCTGGAGAGCTGCTGCCAGTTAAGTGTATAATGGATAGACCAGTGGCCTGACTCGGCAGCTTCCTATTTCAACTCTGGTCGTTAATCATGAGGACTAGAAACATTTTTAAGGGAAGAGTTATAGTTCAGTGGTGGAGCATGCTTTGCATGGTACCCATTTGCAATCTGAATGAACACCAATGCCCTCCTCACAAATACAGCTGTGTCATAATTTGAATCCTGTGTTTTCAGGGATAAGGTACAGCTCTTGAACATCAGAAATGCAAACTTTCTGCATACATGGTGAGCCCAAACTGCCAACTACTGCACTTCTGGGCACATCCCACCATCTCACAGCACCTGGAGAAAATAGGCTCTGACTGATGCCTCTTAAGGGGAAGACAGGGCTGGGTCCACTGTGGCACTCCACACTGTTGCTGAACTACAACACTCATCATCCCTAGCAAGTGTGACCTAGGGCCACGGATGATGGGCATTATAGTTCTGCAAAATCTGGAGGGCCAAAGATTCCCTACACCTGGGCTAGACCAAGGCAGCCCTCCTACCCTGAAGGATGTCTTAGCTGTGACTGGTTACCCTGCAGAACCAGCCAATAACTGTTCATTTATGTGAGGCTTGATCCTATGTTACGATACTCCTCCTTTGTTCATTGGGCCTTACTCCAAAGTAAGCAGGCAAAGGATTGTAGCTTTCAATTGGCTGCTACCTTGACAGTTCTTTCAGTCAAATGGGGTGGGCAGTGAAATATAAATAAAACAAAATAAGGTATCAAGCCTGGTGGACTTAGATTGATCATGTCTGGTGGAATCTTTCGAAGATCTCAAAATCACAGAACATAAAAAGCAGGTAGTGAACATTCTGCCCTTTCACCATGGAAAAAATCTGTGAAAACACCATCACCTAGAGAGGGACCAATTTTAGAAAAGAGCTCATGTGCTGGGGCTGAATCTCCCTATCGTAACAAAGCTCAGCAGATAGCAGAAGGGTTCAGAGCCTCAGGTTACTCACACTGTATCTGTGACAATTAAATGGGTAAGAAATCCAGGACACAGCAACAGATACACAGCAGAAATAAGATACGGACCATCTCTCTTTAAAAGGTAATAGCTGATGAATGTGGGTCAATCTCACATTTATAACCTACAAAAAGATTTAGAGAACTGCATGGATGTATTTTTAAAAATGTGCCAGGTACCAACCCTTAGGTGTGTTCAATTTGGGCAGCATTTAGACACACTAGTGGGATGTGATCACGGCATGCCAGTACCACTGCCTAACAGAAGGTGTCTTTGGAAACTTACACTGAAGGCAGCAACCCCAGCAGCAGGAGAAATGGTTTCCACTGGTAGGACTGGAGGGAATGTAACTATCTGCAGTGGAAGTCTGGCTGAAAGTTTAGGCCTGGCATGGGGAACACATGTTGTTGGACTCCTAGGTCCCATAGCCTGTCAGCATGGCCAATGCAATGGTCAGGGCGGGTGATGCGAACTGTAGGCTCAACAGCATCCAGAGGGCCACAGATTGCCTGTTCTTGGTTAAAGTGTCCAACGTGACAGTATGAAAAGCTTCCAAGAGAGCAAAATTGACCAAAAGTAAACCACAGCAGGATAGCAGGACGGTGGCCCAATCTAGGCAGACATGTCTTTTGTTCTTAAATAAGAGTAGACTTAAATTATGTGGTGTGAGCCAGAGAGTAAAACACTAATAATGTATACTCAGAAGTATGCCTGGTTAGCATAGTGAGCTTCAGTGCAATCCTTACTTGTTTATCCAGAAGTGCCACACTGAGTTCAACAGGACTTTCTCCCAGGTAAGCATGTACAGGATTGCAGCTTAAGCCCTCTCACTATTAAAAATTCCTTCCTTCCTCTGAATGGTTGACTTTGTAAATTAAACACCCATCAGGGGACTAGGATGATTCAATAAAATAAAAAGTAGATCAAGAAAGAATTAAGGGACCCCCCCAACTCTGCCCTGCATTAAACACCATCAGTGTGAGGCCAGCTGATCCACTGCCCCTACAGCAAAGCACTTCAACCTGCTTTTTAGGGCTATATATGCTGTGTTGGAGCAAGGTCTATACCCCACACCCTTAAAAAAAAAAGCTAGTTCTGCTCTCTTGTGACATGTAGGGACAGACCCGCTCTTGGGATGGCTCAGACCCAAGTGGGAACAGGTCAAAAATATTTTTTTAATGCCCTGTATTAGAGGCCTAGTCTGGAAATGAGCAATGCTCCTCTGCCCTTCTCGTGGTGACAGGCTTTATCAAACCTTGGGAGAGCGACAGTTGTGCAAAACATATTTTATTAGCCGTCTCTCTGACATGAAAATTCTAGCCCTGGGTCTGCCCAGCAGAAGCCACCCCCGCACCCCCCTGCTCTGGGAAGGGCTCAGTTGCCCTTGCCATAGATGGCGTCCAGAGCGTTCTGGGCACTTGTGACCTGCTGCTGCAGTCTCTGCTTTGTTGACTCGTTGGTGGCCTTTTTCAGCAGGGCCTTCATCTCCTCCACCACAGCCCGGTAGCCGGTCGTGTTGTGGAAGATGCGAATAGCCCGGTCTCCGCAGGAGGCCAGGAAGCGGCTGCTCACATCGAAGGCCAAGTCTGTGATGTGCTCGCCATGGACGCCCTCAAAGCGCTCCTCTTCCTCACCATTCCGGGTATTGTAAACAAAGATGCTGGTCCTGCTGGAGATGGCCAGGGCTCGGGCGTCAGGGGACAGGGCGATGCGACAGGGCTCCGCCACCTGGCACCGACCTGTCAGGAGCAGGTACGGGTCCTGCTGCTTTTTGTATTCGACATCTGTGTCCCATAGTTTCCATGTTCCATCCTTTGAAACCGTTGCCATCCTGGGTTGGGGTGGGGAGGAAAGAAGACATTACCCTCTGGCTGAAGTCTTGAGCTGTAGAATTGTTGTCAAGAAGCTGCAGCTGTGGCAGAATGCAGCCTCAGGCTGAGAGGACGTCTAACCAAGTCTCCATCAGCTTCTTGCTGATGGCTGGCTGGGTTCCTCACCTCAGCTTTATAACCTGTTTCCCCCTGGCTTTGGAGTGTCAGTGTCAAGCTGTGAAATTCAGCTTTGGTTTAAATTGTTACTCACCTGGCTGCCAATTCATATTGCTCACATTGGTGGTTTAAAGCCCTAAATGATTCAGGTGCAAAACACCTGAAAGACTAGTCGCCTCCTTCCCTACAGACGCTCTTGGGTCAGCAGAGGGAGACCTCTTGGTAGTTCCTTTGCCTTTAGAAGCTTGGAAGGTGGTGGCCTGAGAGAGGGGCAGCCACTGAGCTGTGGAACTCCCTGCCACATCTGTTGCTTTCATTGTACAGCTTCCAAAGGAAGACGCACCTCTTTGCTGCCCTGGCTTTTGACACCAGAGGTGTATGCTTTTAGGAGCCACCTTATTTTTATGGCTGTAACTTGTTTTCAGTCATTTTTAATATTGTGTTTTAATGCTGTAACCAGTCCCAGGACCTTAAGGTGCAGGGCGGGTAATAAATAAACTAACAACAACAACAGTCTGCAGCCATTTAGCATAGAAGCCTCAGGAAATAACCAAACCAGGATGCTTGTCCCTGGGCATGGAGGACAGTGCTATGGCGTAACTTTAAACCTTGGAAGGAGGTTCCTTCTGGCTTAGTTATAGGGGAGGAGATGCAGGCAAGAAGAGGCCAGTCCAAAGGGCCTCCTGGCCACACCCACCCAGCGCAGCAGATAACCAGGAGCGCTCCTTGGAGGAGTCAGCAGGTGACAAACAGGACACAGAACTACCAGAGGGAAGTGCAGCTGGAAGAGGGTTCCTCACTTACCGCCTGGAGTCATTGGAGAAAGAGAAGGAATAGACGCCAGCAGTGTGCCCCTTCAGCTCAAAAGCCCTGGTCACCTCCCGGAAGTCCCCACTCTTGCTGAAACACACCTCCCATACCTTCACGTCGGGAGTGAAGCCACACGATGCAACGAACCTGAAGGAAAGGGAAGCCACAAGGGAGGGAACTGCCCTGTTATTCCCAAGCCAGGCTGTGCCAAATCAATCGCACGAACCAGCCTTGAATGTTGCCTCTTCCCAGTTGCTCCAGACCACTCTTGACTCATATTCCTGGGAACAGCACATGTAAAGCTTGTTCACATGTTACACTAAATGCATGTATAAGCTTTCTCTACACACATTCATGTGTTTGTGTGAATGTGTATACTGTACCTGCTGATCTGCACAGCTCATCTCTTTTGCACACAGATTGTACATGTGTTGAAAGCAACCTGAGAAAA
This sequence comes from Podarcis filfolensis, assembly GCF_964270895.1. Lineage (NCBI taxonomy): Eukaryota > Metazoa > Chordata > Lepidosauria > Squamata > Lacertidae > Podarcis > Podarcis filfolensis. The sequence continues at coordinate 15,580,455 of NC_139618.1, read as the reverse complement.
GTTCAATAGTATGTCTTGACTTCGGTGAAGCATGTCAAAGTCTCCCATTATATTCTTGTTGACAGGGTGGTGTAGTGATTAGAGTGTTGAGCTAGGACCTGGGAGACCAGGATTCAAATTCCCACTTGGCCATGAAGCTCACTGGGTGACCCTGAGCCGGTCAATGCCTCTTTAACCTAAGCTACCTCACAGGGTTGTTGTGGGGATTAAATGAGGGAGAGAACCATGTGTGCCACCTTGAATTCTTTGGAGGAATTTTGTTGTTGTTTAGTCGTGTCCGACTCTTCGTGACCCCATGGACCAGAGCACGCCACTTATTTATTTATTGCATTTATATTCCTTTGGAATAAATAAATAAGTTAGAAAAGGGGTGTTTGGACACTACTGAGGTTGGAGCCACATGAAGCAACCGTACAGTGGCGTGTGCTCAGTGATGGCTGCTGTGTCTTAACCGTGTGTGTGTGTGTGTGTGTCTGTTTTGTGTGGAGTGCCCCAGGGCTTTGTCCTACGCCTTGTGCTAATATTTTTTATAAATGATCTGGATCAGGGAGTAGAGAGGACACTCATCAAATATGCCAATGACACAAAGCTAGGAGAGAGAGAGAGAGAGAGAGAGAGAGAGAGAGAGAGAGAGAAAGCTAACACCACCCTAGTTAGGCCACATCTGAATTCTGGAAAACACATTTTAAGGAGGATACTGACAAACGTTCTCCTGAGGAAGGTGACTAGGATGGTGAGGAGTTTGGAAATCAAATCCTGTGAGTAACAGCTGAATGAGTTGAGTTTGTTTAGCCTGGAGAGGAGAAAACTCTCTCTCTGTATATGTGTGTGTGTGTGTGTGTGTGTGTGTGTGTGTGTGTGTGAGAGAGAGAGAGAGAGAGAGAGAGAGAGAGAAGAGAAGAGAAGAGAAGAGAAGAGAAGAGAAGAGAAGAGAAGAGAAGAGAAAGGACAGCAGTCTTCAAATATCTGAGGAGCTTAGAAAATGGAGCAAACTTGTCTGCTCTTGCTCCATGGGGCAGGACTGGGTCTACAGTGGATGGAAACTTCAGGGAAGCAGATTTCTGCTCAATGTGAGAAGCATCTTGAACATAAGAGGAATCTTGAGAATGAGAATGGGTTGGGAAACAACAGACCCCCTTTCACTGAAGGGATTTAAGGAGAGGCTGGGTTGTCATGTGGCAGGAAACCTGTCGTTGCCTCCTGCCTTGTAGATCCAACACCAATGAAGGTCTAGAGGACCTCCAAGGACCCTTCCAACTCTATGATTCTATTAACTCTTTGGCATTAGATCAGAGCTAACTCTGGAGACGTGCCCTTGGCTTTCCTGGCTCATGGGGGAATACAAGCAACTGACTGCCCTGAGGGGGGGCAGGTGGTAAAGAGCAGCTCAGCTGTGTAGCTGACACAACCCTTACCTTCCACATGGTGACACAGCTGAAAAGGTGTTGTTCATCTGGTTGGTGTTGATAGTGGCGAGGACATCCCCCTTCGTGTCCAAGATGAGGATGGTGGTGTCACTGAAGGCGACCATGATGTACTTCCCTGGGGCAGGAGAGACAAGAGATCAGTGGCAAAGAGCTGCTAGCCATGGTTAACCTTGAGATACCAGCTATGCACTGAATAACAACTGCAGCACTGCAAGCACCCAGAAAGGAATGCCACTCAAGGTCATCTTTGAATATGGAGACGTTTGGTATAAAGGACAGAGGATAAGGCCAATGAAGATTACATATTAGAACTGTCATACACAGAATAAAATGAAAAGAAAGATTATATTCTCACTTGGAAGTTTCACTAAAGTATGTAAATGCTTTAAACAATGTTTCAACATGAATGGAAATTGCTAAGAGTACAGCTGATAATTAAGGGATAACTTTGGGTAACGCATTGTAATTGGAGATAATTTAAAATAGTTAATGCAGTAATATTAGAAGCCAAGGGCGCGCCGACAATGGTGAGTGGGAAATCATTTAATTAAAATTGTATTCATTTGGTATTCATTTGTAATAATTTGTGAAAACTGGGTTGTAATTTGGAAAATCAATAAAAAATAATTGGCAAAACACACACAAATGTCAGAAACCATGGGAGGGGAGAGGGCTTTTGTGCTCCAGACCTGCTTGTGGGTTTCTTACTGGGACACCTGGCTGGCCACTGTGAGGACAGGATGCTGAGCCAGACAGGCCCTTGGCCTGATGCAGCTGTTTTTTTCTTAGGTTTTCATTGGCTCTCCCTGGCCAATTTAGCTCTGGGTACTTAGGAAGCCAAACCCTAGAAAAGAGAGCCCTCTCCCCTCTTCCAAACCTGTGTCTGCGACTCCAATGTTGATGATAGGGGCTCTGTGCAGCTTTGGGAAGTCTTCTGGAAGTGCGGCGTATGTGAAGCTGCCGTCTTCCTTCTTCGTCATTTTGAACAGCCTGAGGGTGTCTCCATTGGCCAGCCACGCAATAAAGGCCCTGCTTGAAGAAAGGAGAGGCAGTGCCTGTAAGCAGCACAAGTACAAGCTGCTCCAACAGCCTCAAGGCCATCCCCCAGCCCCAGGTGCTTTGCCAGTGTTTCCATTATTGCTCCTGGAAGTAAAGCTGGCTGGCTGTTGTATGGGCACCTGTGCTGTCCTCCTTCAGCATTCCCCTAATCAAACTCCAATGCCAGTTCAATGTTAACATAAGGCTGGCAGGGGGTGAGAGTAGTGAGGAAGAAGCTTGACAACAGGCCCACTCCATCTCTGCCATTACAGCAAAGAAGGACAGTGGCTTGGACCAGCAGTAGCAGACCTGGGCAGGTGGTCAGTGCTGACACCCCCTACTCCAGGATAGAATTTACTAACACTGGTTTGTAGGATCTGACCCCCTCCCCACCCTCACTGCTTGGAATGAGCTAGTTTGCAAAGTTAGTTCCAAAATCTTTGAGCTACACCTCCCGTAATTGCTGGCTGAACAGAATGTGAACTACATTTAAACAGTTTTTATTTCACAGTCATTCCCTTATGTGTGTATCTTCCCCTCGTTAGACTTTTTGGACCTTTAAGCTTAAATATAATAATTACTCGGGGAAACAAACTAAACACATCACATTCCACTGTGGTTTTGAAAAATGTTTCCTTACTCTTCTTAAATATATCTTATACTTCAGCACAGCAGCTTATAATATTCTGAAGGCTTTTTTTTTGTTTTGTTTTTTGCAGAGAATCATTTGGACAAACGAAATGACTGTGAACTGAACTGGTTCATTTTGTAAGGAGACAGACATGAACTGGAATTAGTTGCTTTGGGGCATGCTGAACTTGAATTTAAACTAGCTCTAGCTACTAGCTCCTTTTTTTAAAAAGGGCTGACGACTCCACCAATCAACCTGAGCTGCTGGTAATTCTAATCGTCCTCCCCATCTTCTTGGAAAGGAACAGCTAGTCTGCAATTTCAGCTGTAAAGAGGAGGAGGAGGAGCAAAGCTGATTGTCCCATGTCCTGGCACAGCCTCCCCACCTGGAGTCCGGGTAGAAGCGGACCAAAGTGGCATGGTCCAGCTCTACGTTGGCTCGCATGCAGCGGTGCTCCCGCTCCAGGAAGTCCTTGGTGCTCCAGATGCGGACGGTGCGGTCATCAGAACAGGACGCCAGGTACTTCCCATTGCTGCTGAAATCCAGGCAGGTGATGCTCCCGCTGTGGCCCTGAAGAATGCAAAGAGGATCAACCTTTGGCCTCTCAACAAGCTAAAAGTGGAAAGGAATACAGAGGTGCTCCATCCTGGGGCACAGGGAGCAAAGAGCTGGTTGCCATGCTGCAAAAGTGTTTGTTTGTTGATTTGATTTACATCCCATCTCTTCTCCAAAGAGCTCAAAATGGTGTACATGGTTCTCCCCCTCATTTAATTCCCACAACAACCTTGTGAGGTAGGTTAGGCTGAGAGGGGCTGACTGAACCAGGGTCAGCAAGTGAGCTTCATGGCTGACTGCAGATTTGTACCCTTGTCTCCCAAACCCTTGTATGATATTCTAACTACTACACCACCACCGGCTCTCTCAGGTCATAATCTTCCCCACTATTGTGAGCTTTTAGCATTTCTAATCTACTGGCTCTTATAATTTTCTGCAATGTGCATGCGTATATGTGAGGAGAAAGGAGGATCCAGTATTTCCAAAAACCCAGAAGGATTCTGAAGGGGCAAGCCCCATCACTAGATAAAAGACCAACTGGCAGGGCATCTGCTTTGCATGCAGAAGGTTCAATTCCTGGTATCTCCAGGTAGGGCTGGGAGCAACTCCCGGTCTAAAAACCCTGGACAAGCACTGCCAATCAATGCAGGCAATACTGAGCCAGATAGGTCTCTGACTTGGTATAAAGGTAAACTTCCTACACAAGATTAGCCCACTCCTTTTCCCGCGAAACACAGAACACAAGCTGTAGCCTGCCAGGCCTCACTTTGAGTGCCGAAGCCAGGAGCGGGTGGGTGAAGTTGTGTTGCTGGGGCTTCTCTTTGCGGATCCGCTGAAGCTGCTTCTGCTTCTTCGGGACTGATGTTTTGCTGGCTGCTTCACTGTTCACATCCTGATCTACAGTACACAATTGAAGAAAGTCTTATTTTAAAAATAGGTAAGACGGATCAGACAATCAGCATTCTCCCAGAATTTAGAAGAGCAAGGCCAGAGGCAGGAACATTTTTTTCAAAATAGATTGTAAGTCTCCAAACGTAATAACGTAGCTTGAAAACACAACTTACAATGCTATGAAAAAGCCAGTAATCCACACAGATGGAGAAGGCTCATATCTGCTTTGCCTGCAGAAGCTCTTAGGTACAATCCCTGGTGTCTCCAGGTAAGGCTGGAAAAGGCTCCCCATCTGAAACCCTGGAAAGCTGCTGCAATAGTGTTTGCCATACTGAGCTAAATTATATGAAACTTAGCCCAAATTATGTAATTATATTGAATTTCACCTAAATTGTATTTATATCACAACACAACACATAATTGACAGAAACCATATTATGCAACCAATGTAACTGAATATTGCGGGACGCGGGTGGCACTGTGGGTTAAACCACAGAGCCTAGGACTTGCTGATCAGAAGGTCGGCGGTTTGAATCCCCGTGATGGGGTGAGCTCCCGTTGTTTGGTGCCAGCTCCTGCCAACCTAGTTTGAAAGCACGTCAAAGTGCAAGTAGATAAATAGGTACCACTCTGGCAGGAAGGTAAACAGCATTTCCGTGCACTGCTCTGGTTTCACCAGAAGCAGCTTAGTCATGCTGGCCACATGATCCAGAAGCTGTACGCCGGCTCCCTCAGTCAATAAAGCGAGATGAGCGCCGCAACCCCAGAGTCGGTCACGACTGGACCTAATTCAGTTACCTTTATAAATGAATATTATATATGAGGCACTGCTTTCATCCTGAAATTTTGGCACGACTCAGCCTAGCGGCCCATTTTGCAGCTGGGGCAAAGTGAGGACTCCCGAAGGGGGTGTGGCTCGCCTTAAGCCCCGCCCCTCCTCGTCTCGCGCTCTCACCGTCGATCGTGACGGGCTCCGTCCCCTTCCGGCTGTGCTCCGCCTCCTCAGTCCTCCGCCTCAGCAGGACCAGCACCAGCCAGAGAACGAGGCCGCCGAGGACCAGCGACAGCCCCGCTAGCCACGCCGAACCCGGCACAACTGCCGCCTCCATCTTCCCTCCCGCCGCCGCCTTCTCGCCTCAGCCACCTCAGCGCGCGGGACCAAGGCCGACGGGGACGCGCACGGCACCGCCACCGACCAATGGGTGGCGAGTTCCGCCGCGTGCGCGTTCGCTGGCCGCCGTCAGTCATGCGCCGATGCGGTTCTGAGGCGGAGGGGCGCGCGCGCAAAAGTAGCCTTCGCGGGATTGGCTACGCACTGTGCACTGATTGGGCCGCAAAGAGGATTCGAGTCTAAAGGGGGATAGAGAAAGTCCGGTTACCATTAAACTTCGTTTTGGGGGGGCGGGTTCCTCGTCCTTTTCACCCCGAGGGGAAGAAGAGGCAGCTGTCCATGTATACTTGAATGAATGGCGATATCCATGATTTTAAAGCTTCATTCGTTTTAATACGCACACACATCTCTATGCCGCCTATCATGTTAAGATTTCCAGGCGGGGTACAAAAAAGACATGCAAAATGTTTATAGCAAATAAAATGTCAGTCCCAGCCCGCAGACGCTAGGAGTCACGGCACAAGCCATTATTGATTGATTGATTTTAATTGGGGAGGGGTGGTTTTTATAATTTTAAACTGCGAGCTCTCTTTTTATTGAAATTAGTTGAGGAGACTTTGATTCTAAATTTCCTTATACATATTTTTGGTCTCTCGTGGCGTTGCATGTCGCTTTGCGGAGAAGTATAGTCCTCTATCTGAAGGGCTACTGGACCCCCAAGGGAAACATCCCGGAAGGGAAGGGGGGAGAGGTGCTTGGAGTCGCATGCGGTAGGATCGCCACGTGTCCTGCTACGTTAAAAAGAGGGCAGTCGAGCCTCCGCTGTGATAGGCTGCCCGATTCAAGCCCGGTTTAAAGGTGAAGACCGCCTTTGGAATTTCTTATGAGAAGCGATTCCGAAAACAGATATGGTACACGAAGGGGCTTGCTGCAGTCCACAATGGGCAGCAGATCTCCCACCATTTTTCTCCAATGAGTTCAAGGTGACGTGCATCGTTCTCCTTCCCCTTATGTTAATCCCCACAACAACCTTATAAAGTAGGCTGAGAGGTAGTGTGATTGTTCCCCCTCCAAGGTGGGGGGCGATGGGCAAGAGGCCACCTCGCCCAGCAGAAAAAGCCTCTTTACCCTTGACTTGCACTCAGAGGCTCATTCAAATAACCAAGGCGGCGACGGCAAGAATGCAATTACACAACATGTTACAGCCTATGCAACACCTCCGTAGCCTCCCGGTAAAGCGAGTCGAGTGTGATAAACACACCACCTTTGTCTCGATTCGGTCCGCAACCTTCTTAATCGAATGGGAAATTCAGCTGGAAGGAAGAACCCGGAAATCGGCTATCCAGGAAGTGGGATGGCCCTCCCAACAATTCTCTCCTGATCTCTGCAGCTGACACCGTTTCTGTGTCGCACGAGTGTGACGTAGAAGACAAGCGCGCAAGCATGGCGGCCAGCGGCAAGAGGCCCGAGCATCGCGGCCCCCCCGAACTAGTAAGAGAGACAAGGAGGGGAGAGGGAGGCGGGGGCAAGGACTACCAGGGGCCGGTGGAGCGCTCGTACCTGTAAGCCCCCAGGACCAAGAATTGACCCTTCAAGCACAGAGGCAGTCTACTTTGCCTCCATGCCTTGCTGCTAGGGTGCTTCCTTCCATCCTCCTTGGAGCCACCAGGGTGACCAGTGTGGGAAACAGAAGACGACCAGGTGTCAGCTGTATCGGTCTGTGCCGACCTGGTGTCCTTCAGATGGTTTTGGAGTACAGCACCTGTCAGCCAGACTAATGGACGTTGTAACACAGTTCACTTGGAGGGCACCAGGTTGCCGACTGAGCTGTGTGGTGGCAGGGAATAGATCTCTCTTTTTTATGAGCCGAGAAATTCCTCAGTTGCTGTTAACTCTGATCATCAGAAAGAACCTCCCATGTTCAGAGGCAGTCCATCTTGTGAAAATGAAGCTGAATGTTGGAAGATTCAGGGCAGATAAAAGGAAGGAATAGCTCACATAGTGCCTATTTGAACTATGGAACTCATTCCCACAGGAGGCAGCAATGGCCACCAACTTGGATGGCTTTGAAAGAGGATTGGACAAATTCATTAAGGCCACTAGTGATGATGGCTGTGCTCTGCCTGTACAGTCTGAGGCTTCTGAATACCAGTTGCTGGAAGCCACAGGAAGGAAGAGTTGCTGTTGCACTTAGCTCTTGCTTGTGGGTTTCACTTTGGAGCATCTGGTTTGCCACTGTGGCAACAGAATGCTTGACTAGATGGGCCATTGGCCTGATCCAGCAGGCTCTTATGTTCTTGTTAGTCAGATCCATAAGGGTGCTTACATTCTCTCTTTAATGCAACCCCCCATTTCTCTTTCTTTTCCCAGTTCTACGATGAGACTGAAGCCCGAAAATACACACACAAGTAAGGCAGCCTTGGGCTAAAGAAAACAACTAATCTCTTTATTGAACCTATTTGTTTAACGAGCTTTTAAAGCATGTTTTAAAACAGTGATTTTTAAAGTGGGTGGTGCCTCCTGGGGGTGCTCTAAGAGGCAGGGTCCTTGGAGGTGTCAAAATCGATGGAGGAAAAATGCGTAGAGGATGTCCTTGATTTAAAAGAAAGACAATGTGACTGTTTTGGAGGTAGTAGCTACTGTATTTTTCGCCCTATAGGACGCACTTTTTCCCCTCCAAAAATGAAGGGGAAATGTGTGTGCATCCTATGGGGCGAATGCAGGCTTTCGCTGAAGCCTGGAGAGCGAGAGGGGTCGGTGCATACCGACCCCTCTCGCTCTCCAGGCTTCAAGAAGCTATCCGCAAGCCTTGGAAGCCCGGCGGGAGTTCCCGCCAGGCTCCCAAGGCTTGCAGACAGCAGCCTGCAGTCCGAAACCCGGGGAGCGCAGCGGAGTGCGCCCCGGGCTTCGGGCAGATATCCGCAAGCCTGGGGAGCCCGGCGGGAGTTCCTGCCGGGCTCCCTAGGCTTGCGGATAGCAGCCTGTTCTGGGGGCTGGGGTCGGGGGAAGCTCAGGCTTCCCCCACCCCAGCCCCGCGCCTGGGGGGGAAATATTTTTTTTTCTTTATTCCCCCCCCCCCAAACAAACCTAGGTGCGCCCTATGGGCCGGTGCGCCCTATAGGGCGAAAAATACGGTAAATTGTTTTTGAGGAGCAGGATATATGGAAGAGTTGTGGTGGTCTGTAAATAGATGCTAGTAATCCAGTCCCCAGCAATTGCCAATGTTTGTCATCTCCCCCATCTGTACAGACAGACACATTTTTTTTCTACTGCATGGCATTGGTGTGATATGGCTTTTGTCCTGTCCATCTTAACATTGGAACACCTGTTTTACCACTTAAACATCTGGGATAGATGCAATGCCTGTGTGTACTCTCCCACTCCCTTACCCCACCCAAGCTGCCTTGCAGACATCCAAGAGGAGCTGGGGTTTGTTCACTGCTTGTTTGGGGGCATTTCCATTCTCCAGCTCTCGAATGATCGAGATCCAGTCGCAGATGTCCGAACGGGCTGTGGAGCTGCTGGGTCTCCCGGAGGACCGAACCTGTTTCTTGCTGGATGTTGGGTGAGCTTGCTGCATTGTACCTTTAAGTGTGTCGCTGCTTCTTTCTCTAAACTGCCAGCGTGGGAGGATCAGGCAGCTTCTTTTTTGCACCCACCTTCCTAAAGTCAATTTTGGTCTTGTCCGTCTTATGTAGGAGGTTATGCTTATTCCAGACAGTAAGTTTGGATTGGGGTCCTGAATAGTTAAGGAGCCTGTCCATCACAGGAACATAAATACAAAGAAAAGTCCTTATTCAGTTAAAGCTATAGAATTCACTCCCTTTAGAAGTAGGGGTGGACACCAGTTTGGATGGCTGTGGAAGAGGATTCAGCTATCAAATGGCTACTGCCCCTGATGGCTACAATCACATTCTACCCTTGGAAGCAGTATCCTGGAAGACTCACAAGCTGGGAGAGTGCTGCTGTGCCTAGGTTCTGCTTGTGGGTCTCCCAGTTGGAGCATCTGGTTAGCCACTGTGAGCACAGGATGCTGGGCTAGATGGACCATTGGCTTGATCCAGCAGTCTCATGTTCTTATGGAACTCCTTCCCACTGGAGGTTGTGAAGCTTGCCTACTTGAGAGGCTTTAGAGGGGGATTAGACAGAATCACAGAGGATAATATGCTTTACCTCCATGGTCGGGGGCAGCAATGCTTCTGAATACCAGTTGCTGGGAACCTCAGGAGGGGAGAGTTCTGTTGTGCTCAGGTCCTGCTTGGGGGCGTCGGTTGGCCACTGTGAGAACAGGATGCTGGACCAGATGAGCCCCCTTTGGGCTGATGCAGCAGCCACAGGGCTCTCCTTTCAGGAAGCATCCTTATGCTGAGCCAGACTCGTGGTCTGTCTAGTCCAGATGTTGGGCAGAGAAAGTGATTTCCCGTCCCCAGATCTGTGAAAGGGGCTTGGGCAAGTGCTATTGAATCCCTGAATCCTGTTTGGCTCCTGCTAAGAGATGAAAACCAGTCAGCGTTTCATTATTTCTTAACCTGTACATCTCTTCTGGTCAGGTGTGGCTCTGGTCTGAGTGGTGATTACATCTCCGAGGAGGGACACTGTTGGGTTGGCATGGACATCAGCTCTGCCATGTTGGGTGAGTAGAACTTTCCCCCATCCATTACAAGAGATACATTTGAATCCTACATGTGTGTCCACTTGGCCAGCATATGCTAATGGAAAGGGGTCTCTGAGTATTTTTAATAACACCTATATTTCTTTATAATTATTGTCTCTTCCCTATTAAAGTCCTGCCTGTTTTCCATTTCATTTAGTCTGCTTATTTGGTAGTTTAAAGAGTATAATCCTAGCCAGCTAACTTACTATTGTCTGTGTGGAACCCATTCTTTTACAGGAGCTGTTTATTAAATCTTGCTGGTAACTAGATTGCTTGTGCTGACCTTTATAGTAAATACTAGTAGCTCAGGTTGTCTCCTTGATGCCTTCCAGGACCTGTTTGAAATAAGAACTACTGTAGATGAGGAAAGTTCATTTAGGAGAATGTTTTATATTGAGTGATACCAATTATATTGCCATGATCTACAATAATAAACATGCAAAACGTTCAGATTGACACCCTTATTTACATACCCCTTTGGCTTGAGGCGTCCTGCCTTGGACTGGTCAAAACTGGCAGGAATGGTAAAATCCTCTTGTACTCTTAATCCTGCACAGATGTAGCTGCAGAAAGAGAAGTGGAGGGTGACTTGATGCTGGCAGACATGGGCCAGGGCATCCCCTTCCGGCCAGGAACCTTTGATGGCTGTATCAGGTAGGAGAACTTGGCTGGGAGTTTCACTCACCAGCAAATGCAGAATGAGATTCCACTGAGAAAAGTCATTGAGGACAGGTGTTTCTTTGCTGACCAGCTGACCGGACTTCCCATTTACTCTCCTTGCAGTATTTCTGCAGTGCAGTGGCTATGCAATGCTGACAAGAAGACCCACAGCCCCCCAAAGCGGCTGTATCGGTTTTTCTCGACTCTCTATACTGCTTTGGTAAGGGCTTCTCAAACCTGCTTCTTCCAAACCATCTATGAGGGTAAAGGATATCACAGTATTCCTGCATCTTTTGTACATTTAACTCGTGCAGTTTCAACTACAGTGGTACCTCTACTTACAGACGCGATCTGTTCCGGGGTGCCATTCGCACCCCAAAAAGTCTGTAAGTAGAGCACCGCTTCGGCGTGTGACGCGATAGAGCGCTCCTGTGCATGCGCGAAGCACACAGATCCCTCTTGCGCATGCATGAAGCGGCAAACCCGGAAGTAAACACTTCTGGGTTTGCCGCATTCGTAACCTGAAAAAACGCAATGTGAAGCAAACACAACTCGAGATATGACTGTATATGTTGGCAAGTTGGGAGTGCTCTTGCTAGATCTCATGGGAAGCTAGATTGTCCTGTGAGATCTGGGACTGATCCTGGGATTGCATCGGAGTGTGGGGGAGAAGAGACCAAAGAGGGAGGGCCCCCCCCCCGCTCTCAATAATCCAAACGTGCCCACAGGCCTAAGAAATTTAGAGACTCCCGACAGAGAAGCTTGGCCAGGGCTGCATAGGCTGTTTTTGATTGTCCTTTCCTCATACAGGCCCGAGGAGCCCGTGCCGTCCTCCAGTTGTACCCAGAAAACTCTCAGCAGGTGCGTTTCTTGTGGGAACTGTGGGGCTGGCTGAAGGCGGCTTTTGGAGGTTGAGGCTGTGGATAGATCCGCAAGGGCCTGCTGCTTTTGGTTGTGCTGTGCCTGGAGATCTGACACCCCCAAGGACTCTTTGGAGGCTCATATAGGAGTTGGTTTGCAGGGGCCTGGTGTCATTGGCACCCTTAGGCATGCAGCCTGCCTTTTCCCACAAGCTGATGGTGTATAGGGAAGCTGGATGAGACTCTAGTGGAATTTATTTTCGTTTCTACTTCACCCTTTTCTCAAAGTTGGCATACATGGTTCTCCCCTTCCTCCTTCATAGAGAAGGCTGCCAGTGGCTACTAGCCATGCTAGTAGAATACATCTCTAGCTGTCATTCCTGCACTACAGGGGGTTGGACTAGATGACCCTTGGTGTCCTTTCCAACTCTTTGATTCTTCCTCATGCCTGACTATCTGTGGCCTTAGCTGAAGTTGTGGCTCCTAATCCCCAGTCAGGTAGAGAGACAAAGAATCAGGAGTTAAGGATGGGCAGGGTTGGCATGCTAAGAAGGTCCCATTAGAAGAGGGTGCCCCCTGCCCCGACTGCTCAGACTCACCTGTCTTCTATTTCTCCTGCCAGCTGGAACTCATCACCTCCCAAGCCATGAAGGCTGGCTTCACAGGCGGCATGGTGGTTGACTACCCCAACAGCGCCAAAGCCAAGAAGTGAGTCCTCTTCCATTTGGAGACCAGGGAGGGCTCCTTGTTCTGCCTTCCATGTTGCCTGGAGAGGCTTTTGCAGGGCCAGAGCAATGCAGGGAGGCTGCCAGAAACTGACTCTTTCTGTGCTGCCCTGCCTGTGATGGTGAGCAATCTGACATGAGAGACACTTTCGAATCCTCTGTACCAAACCTAGTAGTTGTGGAGGCCTCTAAGGAGAAGGGGACACCCAAAGCGATTTAGTTCACTCCTGTGTGACAACTGGCTTTCTTGAGGCTTTAATCGAGGCCTCTCCTTTCCCGGGCAAATTGCTCAGAAAGGCATTTCATCCTCCGACTGCTCTCCAGCCAGAGAACGCAGCCTCCTGGAGCGGAGAGCTAAGGAAAAACTCTTCTGGCAATATTGGAAAGCAGCTACTGATGAGGGTTGACAGTCAAGGGGGCAGGTGGGCAGGCCAGTAGCTCCTCTCTGAATAAAGTAACTCTATGTGGGCTGCCAGGAGAACTTGGTGCACAAGTATCTCCTTAAAAATATATTTATGTTCTCTTTTTTCAGATTCTCATTATTTTGTGTCTCTTTTCCCCCAGGTTCTTTCTCTGTCTTTTTGTTGGTGCAGCAGATGCGTTGCCAAAGGTAACAATCTGTGGGGCTATTGGGGGTGGGCCAGGGGGTGCACCAGAGATGCAGGAGAGGGTTTGCTCTGAACAATAAAAGCAGCTGCCTCACTCTGGTTTTCTCCTCTCCCCTGAGGCAAACTGATGTGCTGTGTGTATGTGTTTCTGCTTCCCCCCAACAGGGTCTTGGCACAGAATGCAGTGATCAGGAGACTGCGAGGGCAAAGTTTACCAATGAAAGGTATTGAGTCAGAGTTGGGCGAGGCCTGGGGCCACAGAGACAGAGCTGTTCACCTTTAATTGGGGAGGCTGTAGGGGACCTGGAGGAAGGGTGAGCCTGCTGTCACAGTTCAACTGCACGAAAGCATGCCACTTTTTAACATAGGGGATTTACAGTGGTACCTCAGGTTACAGACTCCACTTACCCAGAAATAGTACCTCGGGTTAAGAACTTTGCTTCAGGATGAGAACAGAAATCACGCAGCAGCGGCGCAGCAGGCCCCATTAGCTAAAGTGGTACCCCAGGTTAAGAACATTTTCAAGTTAAGAACGGACCTCCAGAATGAATTAAGCTCTTAACCCGAGGTACCACTGTATTCATAACCATAACGTACGAAGAGTCTGCTGGATCAGGCCAATGGCCCATCTAGTTCAGCATCCTGTTCTCAGTAACCAACCAGATGCCCCAACTGGGAAACCCATAAGCAGGATTTAGGCACAAGAGCCCTCTCCCCTCTGGCCTCAGTCTCTCAACCTTGCAATGGGAACAATAGTGGTATAGCACAATAAAATTCAAACCACTAAAAATTAATTGCACATTTGTTCAAAATCGAGTTCAAGACGGATGAATCTGCTCCTGTGATAACAGCTTTTCAAAGTCTGATTGACACCTCCTATTCCCCTCTAGGTTATCCCCACCCCCTGCCAGGGGTCGCTACTTCCCGCTTTGGCAACCACCGATCTAAAGCAATTGAGCTGCCCTTTCTGGACTGTGTAGGCTTTGCACACACCCCATCAGCAAATGTCTCCCCCCCCCTTGCAGCTGCATAAGGCGAGACCCATCCTCTGCAGTTTGGGGGGCAGACAGAGAGTAAGAGCCAGAGGTTTTTCATCGTGGCACTGGAAGCTCCTGGTGGCCATGTTTTCCTGCCTCATACAGCCTGCCCTGCAAGTGTCACAGCCCTCTTATGAGAGCCCAGCAAATTCCCAGAATAGCAGGCCAAAGATTGTCATGTATGGTTTTAGTGGCATTTGTTGTTTTTTAAAACCTGTGGTGGTTGCCGGAGGGGATACTCCTAAAACATTTCACTGGCAATATAGTGATCCATTTATTTTTAAAAGTGCCCCTTGGCCAGTCAGTGGCAGGACCGATATGGTGGTGGTGGAGACAGGGGCTGGTTCCTGACTTCACCCTTGTTCTCTTCCAAGGACACGGTTCAAGAACATCAAAGGGAAGTCTGCAAAGAAGAGTCGGGACTGGGTCTTCGAGAAGAAGGAACGGAGGCGGCGGCAGGGCAGGTAAGCCTGGCCTCTCCATCCTGGGTGTGTGGGGCCACCCTTGGGTGTAGGCAGGAGGTCTGGGGTGGTTAAACTTTCATGGAGGAAGCAGGGGTTGCATTTGCCCTCAATCTGTGGGCCGCATGCGTTCAGCGGCTGTGGTTATTGTCGTGGATTTTTGGCCAGTTATGTGAAACACAGCTTTAAGTAGGGGAAGTAAATTCCAAAGGCCTCTAAGAGCAGGCCAAATTTTTACAAGCTTGCAAATGAACACATCAGAGCTCACGCAGAATTTCAAGGCCGCCTAACAGGCAGAAGTTGCCATTAGGTTTCAGGCAATGACTTTGTCAGGCAGAGCAAAAAGTAACACCCTAGGCTACAGAGAGGGAAAGTAAGGCCTTATAAAAATAATTAGCAAATTCCTTCACACATCTTCAGAGACCTGGGCTACTTTTTTGCAACAACCCCTCACCAACATTAAAACCATTTTTGCTGCCTGTACTCCCCTTCCTTTCTACTGTCTATCCATCTTAAGCTATTTACCAGTGTGTCTATTAAGATGTTCTCTAGGAAACTATCGCCCACACCCTTGCACATGCACACACAAAAATACACCCTTCCTCAGCTTAGGATGAGGGGTTTTCCCCTCCTGCCCTGCTTATCAATCAATTGATCTAATGGATTGGGAAAGGAGCAATTTGCAGCCCCCAGAAGCCACCCAACATTTTGTTTTGCGGGGGCTGAGGGTGGCCCCCTCCCAGAGTAATCCATTCATTTATTTCTTTCACAAAATTTATACACAGATTGATCATTTTTTAAAAGCCCCTCAAAGTGGTTGCCCCCCCAATAAAATTAACAACAATAATTGAAGACTTTTTGAAAAGCTAAAACAATAGGCTGAAAACAGATTAAAGCTTGCATCGACTTTCTAAACATCTGGGTAGGCCTGTCTAAAAAGATTATGCATGTCTGATATCACTGGGCAAGGAGTTCCAAAGTGCAGGTGCTGCCACTGTAGAAGAGAGTTCTTACAGATGCAGAATGGATATTACATGGCATCTGTAAGAGTGCCCGTTCTGGTGACTGAAGCAGTCAAGTGGATGTATATGGGGTAAAGTGATACTATAAGTAAAAAGTTCCCAAGTTGTTAAGGACTTGACTAATACCTTGAACCTGGCCAGGTAGCGAATGGGCAATCAGATGTAATATGCTGACAAGGTAAATATAAAGATGGTCAAATCCTTCCTCCTTCCTCACATAACCCCGTTACCCTTTCTTCTCTCTTTCACACTACCCCTGCAGGGATGTCCGGGCAGACACAAAGTACACCGGCCGGAAGCGGCGGCCTCACTTCTGATCGCAGCGCTGTTGATCAGACCCCTCCTTAATGGCATGGAGCATTTCGGCACCAGTCTGCGGCCTCTAAAGAGGGATGTGATATCAGCCATGGGATTTTCACGTGGGACACTTGACTCCCTCCAGACTGGGACCATCCTTTCACCAGACCCAGCAAGGACTGCTTTGAAGAGACAGAAAAGTATCATCTGCCCAATTTTGCTGCGGGGGGTCCTTCTGCCTGCTGCAAGACGGTGGCTTGCCTTTTCCAGAGCCCTCCATCACAAGCAGTGGGGAGATAAAATTCCCCTCTGCTAGAAAAGAGTCGGGCTAAAATGCTTTGAAACATAGGGTAGAAGACGCTGGGGGGTGCCTTTTGCCCCCCTCCCAATGTTGCTGAACTACAACCACCATCATCCCTGACAGATGGGAGTTTGAGTCCAGGAATATCTGGAAGAGGGCTGCAGATATTTCCCACCCAAAGACAGAAAGCTTTGTGGCAGCGGCTATTAAAATACTTTAAAAAGAAAACCTTTCCTGAGATGGTGGATTGCTAGATCAAGTGGGGCTGGCTGTATGCAGGGTTCTCTGTGCTCATCTTCACCCCCTGCCCTCGATTCGCAGAAGCCACTCTGCCTAGCTGCAGTGTAAGGGGTGCAGGGGTCCTGTGGGCCACAAAGCATTGCTGGAACACTCCCATCAGTCCTGAGTGGTATGGCTGATGGACAGAGGGATGCTGGGAAATACAGGCACAACAGCGTCTAGAGGACCACAGGTTCCCTGCCCTTGAAACACAGACCTATGGGTGCATTTATCCCATAGCTGTCAACTTTTCCCTTGCGAGGAATCCTATTCGGAATAAGTTATCCAAACCGCTCCTTCTCCCCTATCAACTTTTTGGAAGCAGCTCTGCTCCTTTGGGCACATAAAACATTTAAAGTCGCATGGAGAAAACCACACTGCCTGGGTGCATAGAGTGCATGTAGGCCTCTCAGCTGCCGGAAAAGCTGAGCTCTCCATGCTAAAGGTCCTAGTCTTCATAGGAAACAAATAAGTGTGGAAAACACCCACAGAAAGGGCTCAAGGGCCAGAGCACGGTAAGAGTTGGATTTTCGGGAATAACTTCTTTATCTCTTCACCTTCCCCAACTCCTAAAACCTAAGCATCAAAGCATGTTGCTAGCCTTCCTGTACGTTAGAGAGGGACAGAGTTTTAAAACGAGGTGGCTGCATAGTCAACAGGAAGGCAACACTCCCCCCCTTCTAAACACACAGAGGAGCCAGAAAACGCTTCACAGATATAAACACTTTTTTTTTATTCTACATAAAATCCCATCCAGAAAAGGAAGCTGCTTTTCCACCTGAAGTTTTATAGAGGGGGTTGTGGCATAAAGGGTAAACTAAGCAGGCCAGAACGTCAGAAGAAGGCAACAGACGGACGGACAGTTCCACATCCACAAAGGCAGGAGCGCGAGGCAGCTTGTGAGGGCAGAGAGAGAGAGAGAGAAGGACACTTGGCTTCACACAGCAACACAGCGATGCTACGAGACTCCAGGGGAGGCCTCCGCAAAGATGGATCAATAAATGTCCTTTCCCTGTGAGGAGGCGGAATACTGGTGGTGGCACTTCAGGGCTCTCTGAATTAAAAAACAAAATACACATATACATACACACCCCAACAACTGGCAGGTTTGCTGTCTGGAGGGCAGAACAGCTTCCAGAGCACAGACACATCACGGATGGCTCAGGTTTCGACATGCAAGGAAAGCAGGGAAGGTCTGGAGGAGGAGCAAAGCAGCAGAGGCCACCGATGGCCAAGTGCCGCCACGCCAGGCTGCTTGCAGAAGATTTAGGGCCAGAAAATGTGGGGAAGAAGTAAGCGAATGGCAGAGAGCAAAGTCTACAAATGTAAATTGCACGTGCTCTGCAGAAAGAGGGTCTTTGGCCCCTGCCCCAGCTGATGCAGGGGGAAGGAAGGTCTGTGGTCCTGCAGCAAGAGAGAGGGAGACGACGACCTCAGACTACAGAAGGACCACACATTTGTTGATGCAACTGCCGTGTGGGACTCAAAAAAACGGCAGGTCAGAGCCTGGAGTAGTTCTGCAGTAGGTGCAGCTGAGGTCCTCTCAGGAGTGGAGCAGGCCTCATCCTGCTCGTTCCAGGGACGCAGCTTGTGAGCAGAGCACGTTCTCTCAGGAGGCAGAGCAAACGCCTTGTTAAAAAGGTCTCATTGCACTCCGATGGCTAAGGGAGGAGAGGGCGAGCTCTGGATCCAGACAATGGCAGTGTTGCTTTTCTCCAAGAGACCTGCTGGTGCTGGGAAGCAGCTGGAAGAGCGGAGTTAAAAGACCGGGGTGGGGGTTGGCACTTGCTGCATTGCATATGTAAGTGGCACCACCCTTAATGGGCTCTGGGGGAGGGGGGGAGGGGGGGTGGGCAGAAACCCCTCTCCTTGTCACAGGGATGGGAGCCAGCCATGGCTCTCTGGATATTGGGCTGCAACTCCCATTACGGCCATGCTGGTCGGGGCTGATGGGAGTCCTGCACTGCAGGGAGTCGACCTAGATGAGCCTTTGGGTGCCTTAAAGTTCTGCGGTTCTGAGTTGGGAAGGCAGGAACATCTGGTTTCCCACCCCTGTGCAACCCACAGCTTCTCCCCTGACCCCCTGGCCCAGGGACAGATGGATTCATCACAGGTTCTGCATTTCCAACAGGGTGAGCTGTTTGCTCAGTCACCCCTGGGAGCAGCTTGCCACCATCACCTACTGCTAGCAGGCACAACCGGGGGTGTGTGCTTTTGGCAAAGGGAGTAACTGGTCTGGCAAGGTGCACACAGACTCGTGCAGAGAGATGCTAGGCACTGTCTTGCACAGGGCAGGGAACCTGTGGACCTCCAGGTATTGACTCCTAGCAGCCGGCACAGAAGTGCAGAGTCGAAAGGGACCCTAGTGGGTGATCTCTTCCAACTCCCTGCAGTGCAGGAATGGTCAGGGATGATGGGAGGCCACCAACATTTGGGGAAGCCGGAAATTAGCAGCTCGAGAAACTCAGTTACAGATCTTAAGTCCATGGAGGGTTTCCCTGAGAGGGTAAAGCTGCCCACATGTGAAGTGTTGAATCGGTGCCACTGGGAACATTTTGGAAATTTCTGGAAGGAGGCGCCGTTTCACACCTGGAAATTCAAAACACGAGCTTTGCTGCTGTGTAGGGCTTGAGAGAGAGAGAGCCACAGCACATCTGGACAGGAAGATTCATGGACTGCAAACTGCAACCCCCTCCACCCCCCCAAAAAACCAGGACGCTATTCAGCACAGGCCTGAAAACCTTGAGAGAACATCTAAAAATAACGGGGACGTAGCATTGACAGCCTGCTTCTATTGACAGGTGGCTGCTGCCTGCTTCTAAAAGTGTCCTTTACAAAAATAAAAAACATTGCATTTGATTTAAATCTAGAGTTTCGCACCACCCCGCGGCTGCCTTAAGTGAAAAGGTGGCATCCTGTTTTAAATAAGTAGACAGGCCTTGGTGGTGTAGGGCAAGAACCTGGCAGGAAAAAGAAGTGGCTCAGAGCAGAGTCAGAAGGGACCAGCCTGCCCATTCTGTGGCTGGAGAGAGCAGGGGATGGAAAGAGAAAGAGAAAATATTGGCCCTTCCCCTGGGAGAGAGCAGGGTCCAATTTTGCACACCTTTGTTGGCAAACTCACTTTTGAAGGCAGAGAGGAAAGAGAAGAAAGAGAGGGACCTCACTGGGATGGAAAGAAAACACAGAGGAGGTGAGTCGTTGGCCAGTGGAAGCGAAGGGAGGGGGTGTCCCTTTGAGGAGATCAGGTGGGGAAATTGCATGTGCCTGTGGCCTTCCTCCCACCCCCCACCCCACTGCACTGGACACGCAGCATTAACACGAACAATCATGCATAAGAGACGGGAGCAGTGCTGGTGGGCCAGTTCACCCCGGGGTGGTGGCTGCTGCTGCTTCTGCTGCTGCAGGGTCTGGGGGTCGCGGCTGTCTGGCTGGGCCCAGGCACTCTCCACCTCTGTGCCCCCCCTCCAAAAAAAAGAGTCCTGGGCTTCTAGCCGAAAATCCCGCCAACCGTTGAGGCGATCACAATGCCCAGCACCACGCAGCAAATGATGATCATGATCTTCTTCTGCAAAGAGAGGAGGAGAACATCAGACAAGCTCTAGGCTGGGGCAGGCCACTTGCCCATCTAGTCCAGCCTCCTGTTCTCTAATGGCCAACCAGATGCCGCCCCCAAGGGAAACCCACAAACAGGATCTGAATGCAGCAACAACTCTCACCCTCCGGTGGTTTCCAGCAACTCACATTCAGAAGCACTGCTGCCTCCGACTGTGGAGGCAGATCAGAGGCATTCTGGCAAGTATCTGTGGATAGCCAATTTGGCCAATTCTCTCTCCCCCCACCCCATCTAAAATAATTTTTATTAAGTTTTCGATTTTACATTTCAAAATAAACAAACTTTAAAATATCCAGAGACTTCCCTCCTTCTCCTTCCACGGTTCATTTTTTGTATCATACATCCCTGCATATTTTACTACAACCGTTCAAATCAGTTTTCCACTTTTACATCCGTCAAAAATTATTTACTCTCTTGAATTTATCTTAGTGCTGCCAGCATTTTCAGCTGTATAGTTATTTTCCATATATTCAATAAATATTCTTTAAGTGAATGTTCTTCTTGCTCTCTTATTCTATATGTTAAATCTACAAGTTCTGCATCATCTGTCAATTTAAGTTGCCAGTCCTCTTTAGTTGGGACCTCGCTCACTTTCCACTTTGGGGCTAACAAAACACGGGCCGCAGTTGTTGCATACATAAATAACCTTTCCTGACACCTAGGAATTTCAAGTCTGGGTTATCCCCAACAAAAAGGATTCTGGTTTTTTTGGGGGGGGAAGTAGTTTTCAACATTTTTTTCCAATTCATTATAAATCATTTCCCAATACACTTTAAACTTTTTATATGTCCACCACGTGTGGAAAAACATTCCCTCTGCTTTTTCACACTTCCAACACATATCTGATTCTCTTTTATAAATCTTAGCCTACCTACTCAGAGTTAAATACAGTGGTGCCCCGCAAGACGAACGCCTCGCAAGCCGAAAAACCCGCTAGACGAAAGGGTTTTCCGTTTTGGAGGCGCTTTGCAAAACGAATTTCCCTATGGGCTTCCTTCGCAAGACGAAAGCCCATAGGGAAATCTCCAGGACAGCGGGGAAGCGCAGCGCGTCTTCCCCACTGTCCTTGGACCTCCTCCGAAGGCTGGCGGTGGGGCGGAGAGACCTTCTCCTCGCGCCAGCCTTCGGATGGCTGTCCTGAAGACTTGCGGTGGGAGGAGGGTTTTCCTTCCCACCGCCAACATTCAGAATGCTGTTCTGAATGTTGGCGGTGGGGAGGAAAAACCCTCCTCCCACCGCAAGCCCCGGGAACAGAGGAGAAGCGCTGCGCGCCTTCCCCTCTGTTCCCGTACCTGTCCTGAAGGCTTGCGGTGGGGAGAAAAGCCCTTCTCCGCACCGCCAGCCTGGCAAGCGGTCTCCATAGGAACGCATTAATTGATTTTCAATGCATTCCTATGGGAAACCGTGCTTCGCAAGACGAAAAACTCGCAAGAAGAAAAAACTTGCGGAACGAATTAATTTCGTCTTGTGAGGCACCACTGTACCATCTATGGAGCCAGACCACGATATTTGGCTGGTGATACACCGCGATGTGGAAAAGCTGATATCGCCCAAGCCTATTGGTGGCCTTTGCTGCCTGCAATGCTTCTTTATCTGCAAGGCACTAACTTACCCGCCTGGCTTTGCTCTGGTACTTGACTGCTTTCTTGGTGTCCGAGACGGCCCTCTCCACGTAGTCCACCGAGTGCTCCACGTTGTATTCAATGCGGTCAATCATCTCGCCCTACGCAGCGGAGGACGCACATACGTTGCTCTTGTTTTAACAAAGCCACTGGCAGGGGCCTCCGCCTGCTCCCCTTTCCCTCCTGCCTGCTCACAAACATCTTCACTGGGGGTTTGCAAGAGGGCAGATTCTCCCACTTCCCATTTCAAGGCGTCCAGTCCCAGACCTGCCAGTAGGAAGGAGAGAAGGAGGAGGAAACAGATTAAATTGAGAACCGTATAGTGGTTAGAGTGTTGGACTAGGACCTAGGACTGGGTGACCTCGGGCCAGTTATTGCCTCTTAGCCTAGTCTACCTCACAGGGATTAAATGGGCAGAACCATGTCCTGCTACTTTGAGCTCCATGGAGGAAAAAAAAAGTAGGATGCAAATGCAATAAATAAAAAGAAATAATAAATCACAGGCAACAGGGAGTCTGGTTTTGCACAGAAAACATTCAAAGAGACAGGAGGGAAAGGCTCCACAAAGTGAGTGATACAAAGACCACACATGTTCCAGCAGCACACCAGGAAGGCAGCAAGGATAAGGACCACAAATGCATGCAGGAAGGAACACAGATGCAGCACAACCCATTTCCAGGTCTTACCTCCTCTTGACCCACCTTGGCTGGCAAAACCAGAAATGGGTGCCCTCCCAAGGGAGTACATACTGCCCGTACCAAGCTGCTCCAAGACACAGGTGAGGAAGGAGGCTGAACCCTGCTTCCACTAGCCCCCTGATCCTGTTTCCCCATGGGGGGGGGCAGAGCAAATTGGTCCGCAGCAGGGACAGGAAGCATAGTGAGCCTTCCACTGCATGCAGATAAATTGAGAGACGTCAAGCAGGGCTCTGGTTTCAGAGGGCTGTATCCCACACCTAGCCCTACTCAGAGCAGGAAATGACTGAAGAAGAGTTCCGGTGGATCAGGTCAAAGGGGCCAACAAGTCCAGCATCCTGCTCTCACAGTGGCTAGCCACATGCCGCAATGGGAAACCCACAAGGAGGACCCAAGCACAAGAGCCATCTCACCTCCTGTGGTTTTCAGAAGCATCACTGCCTCCACGGCTCATAGTCAGCCATGGCCCTCTCCTCCTCCATGAATTTCTCTAATCCTCTTTTAAAGCCATCTAGGTTGGTGGCCGTTACTGCCTCCTGCGGGAGGGAGTTCCACAGTTTAACTCAGCGCTGTGTGAAGAAGTCCTTCCTTTTATCCTGAGTCTTCCAAGATCCGGTTTCGTTCCGATTGTCCACCTGTTCTAGTCCTCGCTTCCCACTGGCATCATAGGGGACACACAACACCAGGCATGCAGGAACAGCACAGGCATGCAGCAGCCTCAGCGCAGGGAGCTGGGGGGAGGGGACATTACCTGCCAATGCCTGGGTGCCCTTCTCCAGGTGTGCACGGCAGCATGGGGGGGGGGATAGAAAGAGGGGTCAGGAGGGGCAGGCACTGAGCTCCAGGAATGGAGGGTTGTCATCAGCTCAGCTCTGCTCAGAGAAGACCCACTGAAATCAACAGGCCGACATTAGTCATGCCATTCAGTGGGTCTGCTCTTGAGTAGGACTAAAGTTGCAGAAAACCCTGATTCTCACTTCAAAGAGGAAACCTCTTCAAGGTACTGCATTGCAAGGCGCCTGCTACTGATGGGGCCCACGGACCTTGATTTACATATGCTAATTTATTTTTTAATATCACAGAAGGGAAGGGAAGCAACTCCCCTTCCGACCCATCCAACAAAGCCCTCAACTGATTTGCACCGTAGCCAGATCCCCACAAAAATCTATTCAGCCAATAAATCCCCCTCCAATTTATTCAATTCCCGCCCCCCCATCAGAATTCCTTTATTGCAGGGGGTCAGACTACAGGTATACGACTCTTTGGGCTCCTTCCAGCTTTATGATCCTGTGTGGTATCTACAAAAGATCATTCTAAATTAATCCCCCAAATGAATATCCTACCCACTAACTCAGATTTTATTTTATTTTTATTCATTTGATGTATATATCCGCCCCCCTTCATCACAAGATCTCAGGGTGGTTCACAGGATAAAAACACAAGGTAAAAACACAGGTAAATAGTTAAAACGAAAACAACAACAAAATAATTCCATCTCCCACAAACATATGTAAAAGATCACACAAACCCATTTCAACATACCCAAAGTAATTGGCCCACCTGGAAACAATTGGTGGGTCCCATGAACCCCCACCCAACTGGATCTGCTCCAATTCACTGGCTGCATTTCACAGCCGGGAGGTGGGAGCAGATGAAATTTGCGACCCTATGCCATGTGTTTTGCCAAAAATTTCTAGGGGAGATAGGTGGGGGAGCAGTGTGGGGGGCAGCTGCTTGCAGCCTAAAAATTTCCTAGAGAGAATGGATAAAACAAATACCATTAGATGTATAGTGGTACCTTGGTTCTCAAACGCCTTGGTACTCAAACAACTTGGAACCAAACACTGCAAACCCGGAAGTAAGTGTTCCGGTTTGTGAACATTTTTCGGAAGCCAAACGTGCTCCGTTTTGTGTGTTATGCTTCCAATTTGAGTGCCCCACTTCTGTTTTGAGTGTTACGCTGAGGTCTGTCTGTTTTTGCTATTTATTTTGTGTTTTTGTGGCTCTTTTCATTTTGCTTTTGTGACTGTGTGGAACCAGTTCAGCTACTGATTGATTGATTGTGTGACTGGAGTACATTGCTTACTGCTTTCATTTTATGGATCAATGGTCTTGTTAAGATAGTAAAATCATGCTAAATTGCTGTTTTAGGGTTGTTTTTAAAAGTCTGGAACAGAGTAATCCATTTTGCATCACTTTCTATGAGAAAGCACGACTTGGTTTTGGAATGCTTTGGTTTTGGAACGGACTTCCGGAACGGATTAAGTTTGAGAACCAAGAGACCACTGTACTGCTGGATAAGTGTTTAATGGTTCTTGTATTTGTTGAAAAGCCAATCAAATTTTTTTTAAAAAAAATAAGTTTGGGAAACCCTGATCTACACTGACAGACAGCAGCTCTCCCAGGTTTCAGGAGCTCGGGTCTTTTCTTTCCCTTCACCAGCAGGTCCCCGGATGGGTGGAAACAATGTAAAATTCAGAGTTAAAAACAGTTAAAACACATCACAAGGATAGGGTAGGAAGTCCTTAAACACGCAGATACCAGGTGCCCAAGGCCAGGGTGAATCGATTCACATCGGAAGAGGCTGCTGGATCAGGCCAATGGCCCATCCAGTCCTGCATCCTGTTCTCAGTGTGGCCTGTGGGAAACCAGCAAGCAGGATCCGAGCACAAGAGCATCGCTCTTCCCTCCTGGGGTTTCCACAGCAACTGGAAACTGCTCCGCCCACTTTGGCCTCTGGCCCCGCCCATGACTGGCAGGTGGCTCCTGAAGGTGACACAGCTCTCGGGGCCAGCCATTGCTTCCTCGACCTGCCAGTCCCAGGGGTCCACTTTGCAGTTTCCCACCCCTTCCTTCCTTCCCACCCCCCAGATCAGCCCTTACCTGGCTCTCCACTAGCATGGCCATGTCCATGAACATATCGTGCAACTCCCGGATGCTGTTCTCGAGCTTGATGATCTCGCTGTGCCGAGTCTCGATCTCGTTCAGCGCCTGCTTCGTGATGTTGGAGTCCATGATGATCTGGGGACGAACCAAGGCAGGGTGTGAGCAGCCGTTGGGATCGGGGACCCCCAGGCTCCAGATCTCCAAGATCTTTCTCTCCACCACCCCCCTGCCTCGCCCCGTCTTGCATGACTCGGATGGAGAGAGTCTCACGATCCTGCCAGACCGCAGAAGTCGCTTCCTTGAGAATCGCGGTTTCCGGGAAAAAGGAAATGAAATGGCGTTCCTAGGCAGAACAGATAGCTCAGTCGGTTAGGGCGTGGTGCTGATGGCGCCAAGGTTGCAGGTTCGATCCCTGCATGGGACAGCTGCATATTTCTGCATTGGAAGGGGGGGGGGGTTGGCCTAAATCAGGGTTTCCCAAACTTGGGTCTGCAGCTGTTTTTGTACTACAGTTCCCATCATCCCTGACCACTGGTTTTGCTAGCTAGGGATGATGGGAGTTGTAGTCCAAAAACAGCAGGCGGCCCAAATTTGGAAAACACTGGACTACATGATCCTCAGGTTCCAACTCTACCATTCTGTGTTTCTGTGGTTCTAGGCACTTAAGGTTTGGAAGTGACGTTTGGAAGTGTACTTGTGTTATGTCTGCAGAAGTCCCAGGAATAAGTCCGGGGGGCGGGTGCTGAATAAAATTTACAGGGTTCAGGGACTGACACTCACTTGGTATGGGGGCAAGTTGAGAAATGACTCTAGGTGATGAAGCAGGCTTTATTATTCCCCCCCCCCCATGCCACAGATGGTTAACGCAGCCTGTCAGCATGGTTTGAAGGTGCAGTAATTTTATTGACACGAAGTAGATTAGGGAACAGTCCATGCCTGGGCAGGAGACCTGGGCCTGCCTAGACGGCCTTGAGTGCCATGTGAAAAGCAGGAGAGAAAAAAACTAACAAGGCTTTGCCTCAGCGACTGGGCTGGCAGCTTCTATCTGAGAAACGTTTGCGGTTTTGTTTTGCAAGGCTGCAACTCTAGTGGTAGAGAGAAGCCTCTGTTGTACTGGATGGCAATTCGGGCCAAGGTCTCAGCAAACGCCCTTGGTGCTCTCCCAACTGTGGCAAAATAGTTGCCCACAGACTAGCTGGATCTACACTCACCTTTTAAATGTTATTAGAACGATAATATCGTTCTAAAACATCAAGACAGAAAAAACCCCATTTGGGGGGGCCACTAGGTGGCGCATCGGAAGATGGCTGACAGTAACATCTCTCCGACCCACACGAGGTAATTTGGAGGCTATGATGGGGGTAATTAGCCTCCTTAACCCCCCCAGGATTGTGGGGGGGACGGCCCTTGCCTGCTGTGCCCTATGCCACCCCCGAATTTGTGGGGGTGGGGGCACTAGGCACAAAGCCCTCCTGTGGGATTCCGGCACTCCTGGACGCCGTCCCTGATTCGCGCCGCTAGTTGCAAGCATCTTCAAAAGAAACAATTTGGACGGGATAAATTGCACATGCTTCAAGGAAAAAGGGGAGTAAAGACTGCTGACAGAAGAGATCTCTGATAACAAGACAAGAATAAAATATGAGAAGATACGTCAAGATACGGTATGACAAATGACTGAGGGGGGAGGGGGAAAAACCTGCCTTCCTTTTTCTTATGTGATTTAACAAGAATCCCCTCCCCTAATGAGTCAGAAACTAAGGACTTAAGCTGTGGATTTAAGGCTGTGTGGAGATAAACTTTCGAACCAAAGCAATGTTTCAAGATGAAGCTGGAAAGCTAAGAGTTTTGGAATGACGCAGTTAAAAATGCCGTCGCCATTTTGGGAGGCATTGTTGGAGCTCTTGGGTCTGGGAGGAGAAAGAGAGAAATAGAGTTGTTTACATATCGTGGATCAACTCCTCGGTGGGACTTAAGAGCGACAAATGCCAAATTCATGATGGAAAGAGTGGTGTTATCTACGAAGGAGATATATGGAAACCATCTGGACTTAGTGGAGGAACCGGAAATCCACACAGGATTATTATTTTGCTTATCGGCTTAAAGAGACTAACAGAAGAGATCGTAAAGAAAAAATAGAAATTATATGAACAAGATATGATGTGGAATGGGACTGATTTGGACGCAGTAATAAGATGATGATTTTAATCCCCCTTTGGATCTTGAAGTATGGGTTCCCCCAACAAAATTTAAAAATTTGGCTTTGTAATTTGGAATTATGTGATGTGATTTAATTTGATGTGATTGGCCAGTTAATAAAAATTATTTAAAAAGAAAAAAGAAAAAAAACCCATTTGGTTTCCTTTCGCTTCCTTTCCACAAAGTCTAACACCTGGTTTGTGATAGCTAGTTGCTCTGCAGCGCCCTCTGGTGTCACATTTTAATAGCACATTATTAACGTTAAAGGTCATACTGTATGGTTCTCAGGACCATTCCTTAACTTTTTCTTTAGTGTTAAAAACCATGAGCGTAGATCTGCCCTCTGCCAGGTCAAAGAGGCGGCACTTCGAAAGTACCCCCCCTCCGAACAAAGAAAGCCTTCATTGGTACCTCAAATCTGAGACTTAAAGACTAGCAAGATCACAAAGCCGGGGGGACGGGGACGGACGACGACGGCACACATACCCCAGAAGAGAAAATGGCAGGGTTCCCACTCTCCAACATGTCCTCCAGCTCCTCACTGGTGGTGGTTCTGCCAGCTGCAAAGGACACAGAGAAGTCAATGCATCCCTTTCTTTCCAACATGCTGCGGTTTGAGAAACATGCTGGCGGTTCCCTCCCTGCAAGAAGCCAAGTTACAGGGAACCAGGCAGGGGGCCTTCTCGGTAGTGGCACCCACTCTGTGGAACATCCTCCCACCAGATGTCAAAGAGAAAAACAAATACCAGACTTTCTGAAGGCAGCCCTGTTTAGGGAAGCTTTTTAATGTTTAATAGACTATTGTATTTTAATATTCTGTTGGAAGCCGCCCAGAGTGGCTGGGGAAACCCAGCCAGATGGTATAAATTATTATTATTATTATTATTATTATTATTATTATTATTATTATTATTAAGTGGTCCGGGGTCATGGTGTATGTGTCTGTTTTTGTGTGTGTGCAAAAAGACTCATTACCATTTATTCTGCAGGGTCCCAGACTCTGGCATCCTGGAGCTGCCCAATCAACACAAAAGGGAAGCTTTCTAGGCACTGAGAATAAGTCTTCTCAGTCTTTGTGCTGACGGGGCAAAAGAAGGGGAGGCAGCCTCATAGAAGGGGCTCCCAGGGTCCCTCAGGAGAAGGCGCATGGAAGAGCACCAAGGAGAACTTGCTCCATATGCTCCAAAGCTAAGCATTTTTAGGAACTCTGAATGAGAATGAGAATGGGGTGCAAGTTATGGAACTTAACACAACTTAAAATCACTCCAAAAGAAGGTGTTGGAGCCCTCCATTCACCCAGGGGTGTGCACAGAAAATGGTGGCTAGCTGAAAAGCAGTATATGGGAGCCACAGTGCTTGTTGCAATGCAGTCCCATTACTTATTATTATTTTTGTTATCTTAGAAGGCCCTATAATCTTAGAAGGGACATGGCTGTGGCTCTCATGAAGGGACCCTGCTCTCCTGAATTTACCACGACACCACTGGGTTTGAGGACAGGCCATGCTTCTCTTCATTAATATTTTATTTATTTATTAAGTCTATATCCCGCCCTTCATCAGAAGATCTCAGGGTGGTTCATGATATCAAAATACAAGATAAAAGCACAAATACAGTGGTACCTCTGGTTACGTACTTAATTTGTTCCGGAGGCCCGTTCTTAACCTGAAACTGTTCTTAACCTGAAGCACCACTTTAGCTCATGGGGCCTCCCGCCGCTGCTGCGCGGTTTCTGTTCTCATCCTGAAGCAAAGTTCTTAACCCAAGGTACTATTTCTGGGTTAGCAGAGTCTGTAACCTGAAGTGTATGTAACCCGAGGTACCACTGTAAATAGTTAGAACAAAAAGACTAAACAAAATACCGCCCAAGCCTGGTCCTACATTTAAAAGTATATTGATCAGCCAAAGGCCTGGTTGAAGAGGAACATTTTCGCCTGGTGCCTAACGATGTATAATGAAGGTGCTAGCCGAACCTCTCTGGGGACAGCATTCCACAAACAGGGAGCCCCTGCCCATTCTCGTGTTGCCACCCTTTGGGCCTCTTGCAATTATGATCACAGAGTCCAGGTTGGTTTATATAGGGAGAGGCAATCCTTGAGGTTTAGTCAATGTTTCTGCTCAGTTCCTACAGGATCTACCTTCAAAAGGCGCTTTTGCTCATCTTCACAACCTTCCTTTTAGCCTCAGCAAGTAAAAGTGAAGATTGCAGACTGCCCCCTCCCCGTGCTCTGCCCTAGATCCCCCCCCATCAGCTCATCTCCAGCTAAGGCTGCTGATTGGCTCCATCTCCTCTAGCCGGCTGCCCGCCTTCCCTCCCTCCTGGCAACCGGCTCTCCTCTGATTCCCAACTTCTCCCACTCAGTCCTTCTATTCTCATCTCTCCCAATCTCACCTCCACCCCCTTACCTGTTCCCGCCAGCTCCTCACATGCCCACCCCCTTCGCACTGGCAGCCTGAAAAAAGCCACATGCGCGCACGTCGCCTCAAGGTACTGCACAACTTATCCGCCACCAGGGATGCCTTGCTGGCCACAAAGCCCAAAGGCCAGGCGGAGGGGCCGGCTGCAGCATGCCCTGAGAAGCCAAGCAGGTAAGGCATGAACCGCAGGAAAGAAAGCAAGTGTCACAGACCTGTTGGACGCAGAGGAATGGTGGAAGGAACCAGCTGGGGAGCCCCAAAAGAAGAAGGCTCGGAGCCAGGGGGGTGTCGGTGGGAAAACAATGAGTGGTCAGAGGGAGAAGACTAGGAAGAGGAGGTGTCGGAAGCTGAAGAGTTGACAGGCTTAGTGAGCTGGGTTTCCCCAGCCACTCTGGGCGGCTTCCAACAAAGACCAAAAACGCACTAAAATGTCACACATTAAAAACTT
This sequence comes from Podarcis filfolensis, assembly GCF_964270895.1. Lineage (NCBI taxonomy): Eukaryota > Metazoa > Chordata > Lepidosauria > Squamata > Lacertidae > Podarcis > Podarcis filfolensis. The sequence goes on along the minus strand of NC_139618.1, from coordinate 15,550,022 downwards.
CCCTGAACAGGGCTGCCTTCAGATGTCTTCTGAATGTCAGGTAGTTGTTTATCTCTTTGACATCTGGTGGGAGGGCATTCCACAGGGCAGGCGCCACTACCGAGAAGGCCCTCTGCCTGGTTCCCTGTAGCTTTGCTTCTCGCAATGAGGGAACAGCCAGAAGGCCCTTGGTACTGGACCTCAGTGTCCGGGCAGAACGATGAGGGTGGAGACGCTCCTTCAGGTATACTGGGCCGAGGCCGTTTAGGGCTTTAAAGGTCAACACCAACACTTTGAACTGTGCTTGGAAACGTACTGGGAGCCAATGTAGGTCTTTCAAGACCAGTGTTATGTGGTCTCGGCGGCTGCCCCCAGTCACTAGTCTAGCTGCCGCATTCTGGATTAGTTGTACTTTCCAGGTCACCTTCAAAGGTAGCCCCACATAGAGCGCATTGCAGTAGTCCAAGCGGGAGATAACTAGGCAATGAAGAGTCACAGGTGTCTCCCCCTCCCCTTCCCTCTTGTCTCCCTGAACCAGAAGAGGCGTGAAGAGGGCAGAGGAGTAGGTGGCTTCATGCAGGTGCAGTCCCAGATTGCCTGGAAAGGAGGGGACTTGGGGAGGTGGGGACCTTCAGTTTCAGCAACTGCTTCATGGGGGCAAGATCTACCAGAAATAAGTTGCTGTGCTCATTAGTCCAGACACTGCTGTGCAGACCTCATTTTTGCTAAGAAAGTTTCCACACAGGAAGGTGTGTCTGGGGTGAGGGTGGTTCAAATGGCTGAGCTTTTGAGTGTTGCCGAGGTGGTGTTTGTTCCTTCCAATTAATTAGAAGCAGAATTTGAAAAGGTGTGCCAGACACAGCACAGTGTTACCTAAAACAGCCCTTTTCTTATAGCCAAGATCTTCCTAAAATGTTTAATCCCATTTAGTCCTAGTCAGCCAAAATCCTCCCGCAACGCCTTCTCCTTACAGCAGAAGTGTGGTGCCCTCCATACGGAGTTGAACTACCAGTGGCCCATCTAGTCCAGCATCCTGTTCCCAAATGTTGGGTGATAACGCCGAGGCCGGTGCCTCCCCCACAACACAGCATTGCCCGGAATTCATCACTCCGGTGTCCCGTCACGCTGATGTGACCCATATCCAAGGACATGAGCTCACGACTAGCAGAGTCCAAACAGACTGAGCCTTGAGGTGTAACATCTAAGCCTAATTTAATGCGCACAAAATCAAACGTAACATAACAGAAAACATGGCCCATACCTCTGTCTTTCTTGTTATTGCAAAAGCAATAGCTATACAGTGGATGCTCGGGTTGCGAATGTGATCCGTGCTGGATGCAAGTTCGCAACCCGCAGTGGCACGCCTGCATATGCGAGGGTTGCAATCGGCGCTTCTGCGCATAGTGCAATTTAGCACTTCTGTGCATGCACGGCCGCCGAAACCCAGAAGTAACCCGTTCCGGTACTTCCAGGTTTCAGCGCGTCCGTAACCTGGAAAAAACGCAACCTGAAGCATCTGTAACCCGAGGTATGACTGTACAGAACAGAAACAGCGTATCTCACTTTCCGCTCGCAAGACTCCAACAATCAGTGCTGGAATGTAAACACAGACATGTGACATGTAACAATCCCACACATCTGCAGCACGGGAGGAATGGAATTCCGACAGTGGCCAACCAGATGCCTGTGGAAATTGGAGGATCACAACTCCCATCCGTCACAGCAAGCACGGCTTGATGATCAGGAGATCATAGAGCTGGAAGGGGCAAGTGTCATCTAGCACAACCTTCTGCAATACGAATCCACCTAACAGTTACATGCCCGCCCCCAGCCCACATTTTACCAGCTTTTACACAATAATATCCTGGGGGACTTTGTCAAGAGCCTTACTGAAATTGAGATACACTTCCCCTTAATTGGTCAGCTATGGTTCTGTGGCTGGGGGCTCTAAAATTCCTGGCATCTACTTATTTAGAGGTAATTTCAATCTGTTTTAATATTTTAACTTTTGTATGTTTTAAATGGCCTCGGGCCAGTATACCTGAAGCAGCGCCTTCCCCCCCATCGTTCAGCCCGGACACTGAGGTTCAGCTCCGAGGGCCTTCTTGGTGGTGGCGCCCACCCTGTGGAACGCCCTCCCATCAGATGTCAAGGAAATAAACAACTATCTGACTTTTAGAAGACATCGAAAGGCAGCCCTGTTTAGGGAAGTTTTTAATGTTTGATGTTTTGTTGTGCTTTAATATTCTCTTGGGAGTCGCCCAGCCAGATAGGCAGGGCATAAACAGTGAATAATAATAGTCTTCATCATCATCGTCATAATAGTATGAATTTTAGTGAAAATAATAGTGTGAATTTTTATAATAATAGTGTGAATTTTTCTCCATTTTATTGGTTTACCTTTTTGTAAACCAGTTTGAGGTTTTTTTAAACAATCAAGTGGTGTGTGTGTGTGTGTGTGTGTGCACGCGTGTGTGTATAAAATAAATAAATGAAGTTGTTGTTTCATTATCTTTCTTTTATAGTGAAATACTACTTTTTCTGCTAAGCACTGAGAGAAACAATGAGAAGAAATCAGTAATTTGAGCCTCTCTTCCAGAAACAGGAACTAACCAATATTGTCACCATGCTGGCCAGGAAGCTTCCAATAAAAGGCACAGTAGTCCTGAAAAATAGGACGTTTCCCATACACAGTGAATAAGATAATGCCTGTGTGTGTGCCACTAAAGACAAAGACAAGGCCTGAATAGTCAGGAGAACAGCACAGAAAATAGGGGAATGAAACATTTGGCAGTAGTGGATTCCCTGTAAGGAGAGAGCGAACAACGAGCACCAATTCTCAAGAGAAGGGGGAGCAAGGAAGCAACTCACTTATTTCTAGCTGCCTTTGGATCCTGCCCTTGCAGCGCTCCCGGTAGTCGGACTGGGTGGCGTTGTACTCTGACATCACTTCCACAAACTTCCGGGACAAGGTGGAATGCTGGGAGGGTCGGGGGAGAGAAAACATGGCTGCCATCATTTTCCAGAACGGTAAGCATGTTAGTCTGTCCGCTGCAGCACCGACAGCCAGGCATCCAGAGATCTCCACGTGGTCACAACTGGACCCACACCAGGCACAAAATGTGCCTAGGGAATTTCAAACACCGGCACCAAGAGGATTCTGTGACAATTGATTTACTTCTGTTTATTTTATTGCATTTATTTCCTCTAAGGAGCTCAAGGTGGCATACATAGTTCTCTACCCCGTTTTATCCTCGCGACAAACCCATGAGGTAGGTTAGACGGAGAGCGCATGGCTGCCCAAGGTCCCACAGCGAATTTCTTGGCTGAGTGGGGATTCGAACCCTGATCTCCCAAGGTCCTAGTCCCGCACTCTGACCACTAGACCACACTGACTATCCATCAGTAGGTTTTCTTAAGAAAAGTAGGTTTTCCTTAAGAAAATCTAATTCACACACAACATATCCTGCAATTCATGGCATTTGCAATGGGGCAGAGGAAGAGCAGGTCCAGGAAGCCCCTTTGTGGGGGGCGCGGACCCTTGACCTTAGGAGTCAGAGCCCTGGCACCATCACTGACCCCTTGGCCCCACCAGTTGGGGGGCTGATGGGAGCTACAGCCCCCCGCCCACAACACCTGGAGGGCACCAGGTTGTGCCTCGCTCCTCTAGACGGCCCCACCTTGTTCTGCTCCCGATACCCTTGCGTAATTCAGAAGAGAAATAAAAGACTAAAGCACGGAAGAGCATCCCACCCACCCGCTGCTTCCAGCTTTCCGCCCCGGCTCCTGCACCGCAGTTCCTTGCCTCTGATTAAGGAACAGGCGGCTGCACAGCAAAACATTTTCACACTTGCTCTCCCCGGCGCATCGCCCATCTGCTGCGTTTCGGGGAGTCAGAGAGAGAGACAGAGAGAGAGAGAGCGCCGTTTCTTTGGAGATCAGCCTTGGCTGCTCATCATCGTGTGACGGGGAGGTTCGGGGAGGCGCCGATGACTTGGAACTGGCTTTGTTTGTTGTGAAGACGAGCTGTTGGTGCCCTTCAGCATCCACAAAGGCTGGGGAGAGGGGAAAAGTCAGGCTCTTCCTCCCCAACCCCCTGGGAAGGGAGGGCATGTCACCAGGAGCCACCTCCCAAACCAGCTGCTTCGCCCCCTCAGCCTTAACCCAGCCTTCGCTTTGAAACTGGACCAGAGATGAATGAATCCCTCCATTTCAGTTGCTCATTTCTCAACCCCGAGTTCAGCTCTTGTTTTGAATATTTTTAACAGAATTTGTCAGCACTTTTCATATGCCGAACAGGCACATTCTTGCAAGCGATTCCCCTAAAATATCACACCTTCTTGTATGTTGCATCAATTTAATTTATTTATTGAATTTATATCCCAACCTCTTCTTTCTCCAGGGGGCTCAAGGACGGCATACACCAGTGGTTTTCAACCAGTGTACCCTTGGCACCCTGGGGTGCCTTGAATGATGGTCAAGGGTGCTGTGGGCAACACTGGCCTCTGCCCCTCTTTCTTTCCCTCCTTCCTCTATTGCCCTCTTTTTTCTCTGCCTCCCAAAGGTTTGCACAGCTGTTTATTGCAGCAGCCCAGGCTTTAAGCTCTGCATGCAAAGGTTGCCTCTTGGAGGTAAGTAATAAATAAATAAATAAATAAATAAATAAATAAATAAATAAATAAAGTAGTAGTAGTAGTAGTAGTAGTAGTAGTAGTAGTAGTAGTAGTCGTAGTCGTAGTAGTAGTAAAGGTAAAGGGACCCCTGACCATTAGGTCCAGTCGTGGATGACTCTCGGGTTGCGGCGCTCATCTCACTTTATTGGCCAAGGGAGCCGGCGTACAGCTTCCGGGTCATGTGGCCAGCATGACTAAGCCGCTTCTGGCGAACCAGAGCAGCGCAGGGAAACACTGTTTACCTTCCCGCCGGAGCGGTACCTATTTAACTACTTGCACTTTGACGTGCTTTCGAACTGCTAGGTTGGCAGGAGCAGGGACCGAACAACGGGAGCTCACCCTGTCGCGGGGATTCGAACCACCGACCTTCTGATTGGCAAGTCCTAGGCTCTGTGGTTTAACCTACAGCACTACCCGCGTCATAATAATAATAATAATAATAATAATAATTATTATTATTATTATTATTATTATTATTATTATTATTTATACCCCACCCACTCTGGGCGGCTTCCAACAAAAGATTAAAAATACATTAAAACATCAGTCATTATAAACTTCCCTAAACAGGGCTGCCTGAAAGGTACCTTTATTTGGGGGCAGCTTAGAGACCAAGGGCCGCAGCAGTAGCTGCCCAGAGGGATCCCAAGGAAAAGCGGAAAGGGGGCTGAAAAGGGGTGAGAGGCTGCCACCTCTGTAGGCAAGAGGTGACTTAACTGGGCTCCTGAGCCCCACAGGGGTGCCACAGAAAGAATCTAGTTGGTTATGGGAGCTGTGGACTCAAAAAGACTCCTCATTTAATTCCCATTACCACCCTGTGAGGCTGAGAGGCAGTGACTGCCCCCCCCAGGGCAACCAGTGAGCTTTGTGGCTGAATCTGAACCCGGGTCTCTCCTGGGTCTGAATCCAACACTAACCATTGCACCACACTGACTCTACACATTTTAATTTGGTACACACTTTCCCTAATGCAGTCCCTTTGAGTACACCTTGCTTGGCTGGAGAGGAAATTCACAGGGGAGGTGAATTTTTGCCTTTGGCTTTGTTTCGGAAGTGCGAACGAGGCAGAAACATGTTGAAATGGGAACCACAAATGGAATGTGCCCCCCCCAAAAAACCCCTAAAGAGAATTCAGAAATATTGGTTGAAAGATTCCTGGGTTAACAGGACAGCACTGAGGAGAAATTTGAACAGACCACACCCAAGTTAACACCCAGCTCACAGTTCCAACAAGGCCCAAATCAGCAGTGGGTGGGGCCAAGGCAAAAGTGGGCAGAGCAAAATATGCAAATTTTTCCATTGTATGTTCCAGCTGCGAAAAAACACCCCATCCTCTGTCCACAGAAGCAAGTAGCAGCATCACAGATTTGAGGGCACATCTCAGTCTGGCTCAAGCGTGTGAGGAGAGGGGGGAGATGGGTCACTGAGTGTCCCAAGGGCCAGATGGAGAGGCTTCGGGGGGCCACGTTCATCAGCCCCTGCCAGTGGTAGGAAAACATCCAATGCCAAGATCTGGTGTTTTTCAATGAAAGGATGTGACAGAAGTTTTACTGTTTCTTAAAAATAAATTATGCGTGGTGTGGAGGAAGTGGAAAGAGAGAATTTTATTTTTAAAGCATTAAAGGCCAGGCTTGCAGACAAAATCTTCAGGAGGTGTCTAGTCGTACAAACCATAAAACAGAAGGAATGTAACAAAACTGATTATTATTATTTTTAACTGCGAAGATCAAAATATAAGCATCCAAGGGGTGTAAGTCAACCAAGTTCTACTCGAGAGCAGACACACTGAAATTAATGGCGACTATCTTTGGGTAGAAATTGAATACAGCTCCATCATTTTATATTTCAAAATATTATTTGTCACAAATCACAACGACACCAGACTTTGGGTCACTCGAATGGAACCAATCAACCAGAGGAGAAAGGAAGGACTATCTCAGAGTGCTGTTGACTCTCTTTCCTTGGAGCTTTTTAAACAGAGGTTGGATGGCCATCTGCCAGGGATTCTGTAGCTGTGATTTCTGCATTGCAGGGGGCTGGACTAGATAACCCTTGGTGGTACCTTCTGGCACTACAATTCTATGACTATGGACTACGTATTGTGACATGTAAGATTTCCAGGTGCTCCGAACCTCAGCTTGGAAGTCCACTCCAATGGATGTTAACATATGGAACTCACTGCCCCAAGACGTAGTGGTGCCCACTGGATTATAAGGCTTTAACGGGGGCTTAAAAGAAACACACAGACCAGGCAGTGAGTGGGTAACAGGGCCACCTACCTGTGTCTTTCTTATTCTCAAATCTGCTGACGATCTGTTGAGCCCCTCCTCCTGCTCGATGCTCTGCTCAATACCTAAGGGGGAGAGAAAAGCAGATCAGACTTTCAGAGAAGGAAGAGAAAGGGGGCGGGGGTTGAGAAACAGATGGGACTCTCTCTCTCTCTCCTTCCTCGCCTGCCTGATGCCCGTTTCAGACTAGGTTAAAAATAGCTCCCCAGAAGGCAAAAGACCATCTAGGAGCATCCCTAAAACTGCCCCAGGAAAGTCAGAACACCTCATTTAATTTAGAAGGAAAAGCAAAAATCTGGGCTATGAAAGGTGAACCCTGCAGCCCAAATAAAGGATGCAAATCTGCATTTCCTTTGGTTATCTCCAAGCAGGAGGGGAGAGGAGCTGCCCTGGTTCTGAGATCTCCAGGCACAGCCAAAAGGATCTTGGAAGCCATAAGGGCTCAAAATCTTGAAAAAAACAAGGCAGAGGTTCCTAGGACATCCTTGACTTGCAGATCATTTTCCACTGCCCCTTTTAGGGGCTTCCTCCATTCTGATTTATACAGGGACGCGGGTGGCGCTGTGGGTTAAACCACAGAGCCTAGGACTTGCCGGTCAAGGTCAGTGGTTTGAATCCCCGAAACGGGTGAGCTCCCATTGCTTGGTCCCTGCTCCTGCCAACCTAGCAGTTCAAAATCACGTCAAAGTGCAAGTAGATAAATAGGTACCACTCCGGCGGGAAGGTAAGCGGCATTTCCGTGCGCTACTCTGGTTTGCCAGAAGCAGCTTAGTCATGCTGGCCACATGACCCAGAACCTGTACGCCGGCTCCCTCAGCCAATAAAGCGAGATGAGCGCCGCAACCCCAGAGTCGGCCACGACAGGACCTAATGGTCAGGGGTCCCTTTACCTTTACCATTCTGATTTGGAGGACAACTTGCTCTGTAGGGCACAGATGCCCCTTTTACCCCTCCAACAGCTGTTCCCCACAACACCTCTGAGCATGAGGACTAGAAACTTGAAACACACCCACCCAACCCCAAAAAAGCCGAGTTTCCCAGGCAAATAAATCTTGAGCCTCAAAACGTGCACTAAGCTTGCCACCAGAGCCTTGCAGTTCTATCTCCTGCCATGTCCACCTAAGGCTGGCGATGCCACCTGCTTCCCTCGACTGTGCCTCAAGTCAAGAGAGATGGGGGTCGGAAGCCAAACCAGCCCCTATGCGTACCCTCATCCTGCCGCCGTGCAAGCAGGTACACTCACTCTTTAGCTTGGAGCGCACTTTGTTGGCTGTCTTCTTGATGTCAGACATGAGCTCCTCTAGCTCCTCCTTAGTTTCTGGAAGGCAGAAGAGGCAGAAGGTAAGATCATCATCTGAGCCTGCTGGATCAGGCCAATGGCCTCACCTACTCCAGCATCCTGTACTTACAGTTGCCAAACAGATCCCCTGAATGGGAAACCCACAAGCAGGACCCGAGCGGAAGAGCCCTCTCCTCCTCCGTCTCCTGTGGCAGAGAGTTCCATAGTTTAATTATGTGCCGAGTGAAGAAGGACTTTCTTTTGAACGCTTGTGGATGACCATAATTGCAACCTGATTTCACAGCTGGATTTTGGCCCTGTTGGAATCGGTCCCTTGAACTGCGATGAGAGTTGGGCAGGGCTTCCCTGCTTAAATTTATCCTCCAGCCTTGTGCTGGCCAAATCCTGCCACCCTAGCGATCTTTTCTTCCAAGTTCCCTTTGGGATCAGATGCATGTTCAATTTGTGGTCCACATTTTAACACGAACAGGCCTTGTTTGCACTTCCCGAAATCTACACTAAACCCGCAAAATGAGGCTCCCTTTGAAATTCACCCTCCTTCCACAGAGTTCTCCAGCCAAATAAGCCGTACCCAAAATGCATATGTTAGGGGAAAGCGCGTAATAAATTTAAATGTAGAGAGCCAGCACAGTATAGTGGTTAAGAGTGTCGGACTAGGACCTGGGAATCCAGGGTTCAAATCCCCACTTGCCATGAAGCTCAGTGGGTGGGGACCTTGGGCCTAGCCTACCTCATAGGGTTGTAATGGGGATTCAGTGAGGAGGGGAATGAACCAGGTATCCCACCTTGAGCTCCTCAGAGGAAACAATGGTGGAATAGTACAGTGGAACCTCGCGTTACGGATGGGATCCGTGTAATGCAATAAAGAAATAACAAATACAGTGGTACCTCAGGTTACAGACGCTTCAAGTTACAGACTCCGCTAACCCAGAAATAGTACCTCGGGTTAAGAACTTTGCTTCAGGAGGAGAACAGAAATTGTGTGGCGGCAGTGGGAGGCCCCATTAGCTAAAGTGGTACCTCAGGTTAAGAACAGTTTCAGGTTAAGAAGAGACCTCCGGAACAAATTAAGTTCTCAACCCAAGGTACCACTGTACTTAAAGAAAGAATGTGGGAGAGGGAGAAGACCTTCCCTCCAACTCCTTCTCCACACCAGACCTCATTGCACAAACCTCTATTATCCTTCCCTCCCATCTTGCCCATCAACTTCTGCCTAAGCCCAAAAGCTGCAGCCCTCCCTCGCAGGGGCGGCGCGCTCCAGCCCCCCCCCCATTGCTCTGCTTGCCTTTTTCCTGCAGCTTCCCTAAGCTGCCTGGCGCTGGAGGTGCCAGGTGCAAGCCTGCTCCCTCCCTGCCCCCTCCGCAACCCGCCCCCCTTGGCCCGGAGAGGAGATAATTGTCGTCACCTGGAACTCTGAACATCGCCAACGTAACCAAGCAACGCTGGCAGAGCAGCCAAGTCTGGGTGGCACAGAGGAGGCGACGGGGGCATGGCAAGGTCTCTGCACTGGCAGCCTCGCGCCAAGACTCTCCGCTGAGCTCAGAGCATCTGTGCGGGGCCTCAGACGTCCTCAGTAGGATCAGCACTGCCTTGGGGCAAACGCCGAGGTTATGCTCAGCCCTGAGCTTCCAGCCCATCTCCTTTCCAGTTAGCATGCTTACACACTGCAACACGTCCAACAAAGAACCCCGTTGCCAGCCTTTGAGCATTTTACCAACTTGGGAGAGTTTGGCAAAGGTTCAGGGAAGGGCAAGCAAAATGATCGAGGGGATGACTCCCCTATGAAGGAAGGTTGCAGCGTTTAAGGAGCAACATGATGGATGGTAAATAAAATTAGTGGAAGGAGAGAAGTTTCCCTTCCTCTCTCCTAACCCTAGAACTCAGGGACATCCAATGGAGAGGAATGTTGCAGGATTCAGGGCAGATGAAAGAAAGGACTGCCTCATGCAGCGCAGACTGTGGAACTCACTGCCACTGGAGGCAGTCGTGACCGCCAACCTTTAAAAGAGGGCTGGACAAATTCATGGGGGATTAAGGCCATCGATGGCTACTAGCCATGATGGCTATTGTCCTGCCTGCACAATTTGAAGCAGTGATGCTTCTGAACACGACAGAAGCTTGGGTCCTGTTTGGGGGATTTCCCCATGATGGGCATCTGGGCGGCCATTGCGAGAACAGACGCTGGACTAATTCGTATGAAAATGGTGCCGAATTTTCATGAGAACCCTCCTGTTTTTTTAATGCAAACTGAGCCCCTCTGTGGCACAGCAGGTCAGTGCATCTGGCTGTTAACTGGAAGGTTGGTGGTTCGAGCCCTCTCAGGGATGGCTGTGAGCAGGATTCCCGCATTGCAGAGGGTTGGACTAGATGACCCTTGGGGTCCCTTGCAACCCTACAATTCTTATGATGTGGAATCCCAACCAAAGTTGGAGAAACTGAGAAAAGCCTCCTTCGTGTGGCTCCTCCTCAAGAGGTCCAGAGGGTGGCAACAGGAGAACGGGCCTTCTCTGCAGTGGCTCCCCGCCTGTGGAATGCTCTCCCCAGGGAAGTTTGCATGGCGCCTTCATTATACACCTTTAGGTGCCAGGCAAAAACGTTCCTTTTTAACCAGGCCTTTGGTTGATCTGATTTACATCCTATGTCCTTTTAAAATGTGGGGTTTTTTTGGGGGGGGCTATTGGGTTGTTTTTATTTTTATTATCTATTTTGTTGTTTTATATCTTGATTTTATTCTGCGAACCGCCCTGAGACCCCCTGGGTATGGGGCGGTATATAAATTCATTCATTCAATCAATCAATCAATCAGTCAATAAATCTGACAAGATTTGTTCATTCCTGCCTCACACTGCAGCAGTTTTAGAAGGGTTTAACTATCATGGGTGCCCTTAAACTATCTAGGAGTTGCAGCTTGACAGGGATCCTTGGTAAAAAATAAAGAAACCCCATTCTCTCAGTTTCCCAGAGCTTCATAAAGAGAGAAGATAACACATGCCCATTTACCCTTGCATAAGAATAAATTTATGCGTCTGACGCTACTTAGGGCTTAGCAGCACAAGCAGCTGCCTTGTACTGTTTCCATTGGTTCAACTTGGCTGCCGCAAGTCAGTGTAAGTATCTGATTAACTTTTTATTAGGGGACACTTACTGAAAAAGTGGCCTGTTTTGCCTTTAGAGCAGCAGTTTTCAGGAAAAACGTTGTGTGGGGAAGCCAAGTTAAATTCTTCGGGGGAACAAACTCTTATCTGACAGAAGATATGGTTTGCACAATTATTTCAAATGCACAACGTATTATATTCTGTTATCTCTATTTTGCTTCTCATAAGGGCTTTGGCTACACAAATAAATAATAATATTCATTCATTGGCAGCAGCACTCCAGGGGTCCAGGCAGAGCTCCCTCCCAGCCCTGCCCAGAGATGCCATCGGGGATTGCCATGCAGCGTTAAGTTTTCACCCACACTGAGTCAGCCCATGCAGCCAGTATTGTCTACTCTGACAGGCAGCTCTGCTATTTTGCTATACAAGAAAAAGGGGAGGGGGCGGAATGCACAGAAGCCAGTAATTAACTCCCACCCTGCAGGGAGAAGAAAATAATTAAAGGGCAAATCCTCATTGCAAGCGGAGAATGCCATATCTTTAATCTCTGTTGAGCTCTCAGAAGACTTCAAGAGTCTAGTGCTGAGTCTGAGGATTTTCCTTCCATGACAGAACGCCCTCCCTTCCCATGCAGAGCCCCTAAATCGGTTCTGAGTCCCCCCACAACAGATTTGGGGACGGTGTGGGACACACACTTGGAGAGAGGGAATCCCAGATGCTGGTTTCTGTTAGTGAAGCGGCCCTGGGTGTTTCATATTACGATGATGCAATCTTAATATAATATCACATTCCTACAATTACTTAAAAAATCACAGTCAGCAGGAAGCAATAGAATAGGACAGGGCCTATAGACAGGAAGATGCTCCACCAATGAGCTGTGGCCTTTCCTCTAAAAACAACCCAAGACTCTAGCCCTCATTGCTCTGAATTAATGGCTGGTTTAAACAGGAATATAGGAAACTGGCTTATACTGATCAGGCTGAGGCAGGTGCTCTGCTACCCTTTCCCTGCTGGATCGAGGAGATTCAGTCCTCAGTGCAGGGGTTTGGGACCTTCCCCCCCCGCCCCCCAGTTGCTGTTGAACTCCATTTCTCATCAGTCCCAGGCCAGCAAGGCCAACAGCAAAGGCTGAAGGGTGCCTTCATACAACAATACCTGAAGATCCATCATTCCCTCGCCCGCTGCAGAGGACAGCAGCATCCACTGACTTGCTCATGGGTAGGCAAACTGAGGCCTGGGGGCCAGATCTGGCCCAATCGCCTTCTAAATCCGGCCCACAGACGGTCTGGGAATCAGCGTGTTTTTACATGAGTAGAATGTGTGCTTTTATTTAAAATGCATCTCTGGGTTATTTGTGGGGCATAGGGATTCGTTCAAATTCCTCCCCCCCCCCAAAAAAATATAGTCCGCCCCCCCCCAAGGTCTGAGGGACAATGGACTGGCCCCCTACTGAAAAAGTTTGCTGACCCCTGGACTTGCTCTTTCCATCCTATCAGGCGGCTGTTAACTAAAATTACAGAAGAGACGAGACTGTAATGGAATCGTAGAATTGTAGAACCCCAGGGTTCATCTAGTCCAATTAGAATCACAGCTAATAAAGGAAAGGAAAATGTCGGGCAGTCCTGCTGCCGAGGGGCAGCCCGGAAAAAGGCCTGTGTTTGTACGTTGGCAGAGACAAAGAGGATCACCACCTTTTCATCGTGCAGGGCTCAGTGCCCTCAACCACCCCAAAATAAAGCTCCACACCCAGCTTGACAACAGCGCCCCCTCCCCAAAGGCATTTCCCTTCCCTTCCTTAAGCAGCCCTTTCCCATCTCCGGGTTTTCCAACGCACTCCGAAGGGGTGCAATTTCTGTCTTGCCACAGCGGAGGTGCTGGAAAATTGGCCGTTTCCATCCTCTCGCCTGACTCGCCTGGACCCAAAGCTCATTAATAACATCCCGAGGTCCCCGGAGAAGCCAGCTCTCTTTCGAACTGGTGGGCAGGGCGGCTGCAATTTCTCAAGATCGATGTTGACTGCGCATGGAAGGAGATGACCCTCCCAGCGGTGAACGGAGAAAGCAATTATGTGGAGGGAATATTATCCTGGGAGAAGAGGGAGGAAGGGCTAAAGGCAAGCCAGCTAGCAAAGCTTGAGGAGTAACAGCATTCCACGCCACCCCAATGGTGAGAAACTCCAGGGCTTCCCCAGGGCTCTGTTTCCTTGGAATGAAGGACAGTGGAGCACTCAGGGACCACTTTTAATAGGGGTATGGATGGAGTAAGCAGGCAGGAACGGGTTGTGTGGGTGATGGCAACAATCTCCGGAGGAGGAGGAGAAAGCAGGGAGAAAAGAGAAGCGCGGCAGTGAGTCAGAAGCGACAGAGGGGGCAGCCAACACAGAAACCTCCGGCACTCACCCACGCAGGGAATACAGAAGGCAAGAGGGGAGGGAACGGGGAACGGGAAGAGGGATATGCCTAGAAGGAGCTGCTGGGGGCAACCACCTTGCACTGGAGGCAGGAAAGCTGGAGAGATCCCCATCCCACGCACAGAAAGCTGCCTCACACCAGGTCAGATTATTAGAGCATCTAAGCAGGACACGGGTGGCGCTGTTGGTTAAACCACAGAGCCTAGGACTTGCCAATCAGAAGGTCGGCAGTTCGAATCCCCGCGACGGGGTGAGCTCCCATTGCTCGGTCCCTGCTCCTGCCAACCTAGCAGTTCAAAAGCACATCAAAGGGCAAGTAGATAAATAGGTACTGCTCCGGCAGGAAGGTAAACGGTGTTTCTATGTGCTGCTCTGGTTCGCCAGAAGCGGCTTAGTCATGCTGGCCACATGACCCGGAAGCTGTACACCGGCTCCCTCGGCCAATAAAGTGAGATGAGCGCTGCAACCCCAGAGTCAGCCACAACTGGACCTAATGGTCAGGGGTCCCTTTACCTTTTAAGCTTAGTATTATCAGCACAGACTGGCAGCAGCTCTCCAGGGTTTCAAGTAGGGGATATTCCTAGCCCTTCCTGGAGATGCCACAGGGGTGTATGTGTTGAAGCTGGGGCGTTCTGCACGCCAAGCAGGTGCTCTGCCACTGTAATTTGCAATATCGATAGAAAATGGTTATAGGCACCCGAGGACACGTGGCAACTTGTGCAATGATACCTTTGTTTAAAAACGGAAATGGCTCGGAAGTTAAATGTAATTAAGAGTTTTGGTGCTTCTGCAGGGGTGGAGTGGGGTTGTTAAATATGGTCTACTGCTGCTTGTGAAAATAAAAAAATATTTGCAGGCAGGAGAAAACACTAAGGGGGCTTCAAAGAAGCAAACACCAGCCATCCTTTCTCCTAATCCAAAGCTCTTCCGGTTCACAGAGCCTGCAGTATTTTGCAGAAGTGCATACGAATGCGGTATCTTTATTGTCATTGTCCCATACAGAACAATGAAATTGAAAATCTACATAAGACATTCAAAAACCCCTAAAAACTCTGAAACCCCATTTCATCCCAGGAAACAAAAATGGACCAAAGTGTTTTGTCACCTTAGCACCACAAATCCACTTCAACCACACTGAACTTTTTGCAGTTAGGAAAGTGACAGGGGAAATGTGCCGGAAAATGTGGGACAAACAAGGGATTAATGTGAAGATGCATAAACGCCCTGGAAGCAAATCAGAATGGATGTGGGATGAAGGCCTCCTTTGGAATCACTAATCCGTTGTTGGAAAATGTTCAGAAAAGGGCAACCAACATGATCGAGGGAGTGGAGTGACTCCCCTATGAAGGAAAGGTTGGAGCGTTGGGACTATTTAGGTTAGAGTTTGCTAAGAGTCAATGAGATAGGAGTTTATAAAATTATGCATGGCATGGAGAAGGTGGATAGAGAAAAGTTCCCCCCTCCCATAACACTTGAACATTTGGACATCCAATGAAGCGGAATGGTGGGAGATTCAGGACAGATTTTTTAAAAAGGACTTTTCATAGCTCAACTATGCTCAAAAGAAGGTTGGACAAATTCATGGAGGAGAGGGCTATCGGCTATCGGCCAGGACTGCTAACTCTGCCTCCGCAATGTTGCTTCTTGAACATCAGATGTTGGAAAACATAGGAGGGGAGGGGAGGGGAGGGGAGGGCAGGGCAGGGGGAGAGAGCTCTTGTGATTGGATCCCGCTTGCAGGTTTCCCATTGGGGTATCTGGTTGGCCACTGTGAGAACAGGATGCTGGGCTAGATGGGCTCCCTCTGGCCTGATCCAGCAGGCTCAAATTCTGTTCTTAAATGCTCAGTACGGAGCGGGGACTGTCTGACCTCCACAAACCTTTTGTGCATGCTTAATAGACAGGTTGTCCGGAGGAGCCCCTCCTTGCATCAAATGCCCATGAATATGGCAAATGACCCTGGGGTGCCCCTCAATGGTACCCCCTCTCCCTCATCGCTTCCACCCTTTGCTAAGCAACTGTTCCGATTGCATCTGGGCCAACTGGACTGGCATCCTGGGTCGGGCAGGAAAGCTGATCCTGCCCTGCCCTTCCAGCGCCACCTGTAACGCCTGGCATGGTGGCACTAACAGGACCCCTGCTAGACCCACAGGAGTGTCACGCTCCCTGTCCACTGGCTAAATTAAGGCGCAGCTAATTGCTGAGCACTTTCCCCTAATGCACTCACAGGCGAGGGAGTTAATTGATATTTATGCAGCGCCCCAGCCTGCCACAGGAGAGAACGCTCAATTGTTTGGAGGGCTGGGGTTAAACAAGTCACAGAGATCCACGTGGGGCAGCAAAACCTGAGAAGAGACACCCCCCTCCCCGCTGCCGATGCCTTATGCAAAGAAGTGAGGGGAAAGTCTTTTTTGCGGTGCTGGTGGATAACCTGAGGAACTGGAGCTTCTTGCAGGGAGTGGACCACTCCCCTACAAAATGGAAACCATAGAACCACTGAATTTCAGAGTTGGAAGGGACCCTGAGGATCATCCAGTCCAACCCCTGCAATGCAGGAATAGGCAGTTGTCCCATACGGGGATCGAACCTGCAACCTTGGTGTTATCACCACCATGCTCTAACTGTTGAGATTTACATTCCACCTTAAGGAGCAGACGTGTGGAATTGTCGCATGTCACATGTCTGTTTGCATTCCAGCACAGCTTGCTGGGAACTTCCGTTGTGCTTTTGCTTTTTCCGTTCTCTCTGAGAAGACGAGAGAGACAACATGTTTCTTTGTCCTGATTTATGATTAATAAATCTGTAGTTGTAGTATGCTTTCACAAGCCTCATGCCTATTCTGTGTGCGCAGTTTGATCTGCTGATAGTGTGCCCTGGCTTTGAAGCCCGTGTCGCTGATTTACGTTGCAGCAGAGGCCGATGGTCTTCGCAGCAGGATGGTTGGAAGGAGAAGGCCCAGCTGGGGCTAGCCAGCTGGCCTCCCGGTCCTCTGCATGTTGACACCAAACAACTGAGCTAACTGACAGAGCTCCTTCCCCACTTGGTTTAAAGGGAAAGTGCCACCCTGCAAAAAAAAAGGTGGTGGTTTCTCCTTCATTGGAGGTGTTTAAGCAGAGGTTGGGTGGCCATCTGTCAGGGGGTCTTGCTTTTGCAGGGGGTTGAGCTAAATGACCTTGGAGGTACCGTCCAACTCCTATGATTCTATGGTTGCAACTTGAGCTGTAGTAAAGGGGCTTGTTTTCACGAAACAAGGATATTCACTGTTGGGGGGAGACATCTGCCCCCATCCACTGGCAAAAGCTCCCCCCCACCTCAGCCAAGAAGAGGCAAGGCGGCCTTACTCACTCTCGTCGGGGTTGGGGGCCGCAAGGATGGCACTGTGCTTCCGCTTCACCTCTTCCACATTCTCCGCGATCTTGTCGATGAACCCCCGGATCTCTTCCACCTGGAGGAAGGAGGGCCAGAGTGAGCAGAGAGCTTGGAATGCCCTGGCTTTTGACAAGGGCGTCTTCCAACATCAAACCCCAGCGTCGCCAAAATAAGGACTTGCCACAAGGCCTGCTTCAGAGGCCCTGTTTTAATTTCAAAAGCCCTCAACAAGCTGCTACTGCTCCCCTCACTTCATAGTTCTCTTTAAAAGCAGGCCTCTGGTTTCATCCCACAGCAACCAGGGAGAAGGCCTCAGCTAAACCTTCGATCTTAACTCAGCTTGTATGGGAATAAGCACTACTGAATTCAGTTAAGACTTACTCCAGGGACTGCCTGAAATCTTCTATCCCAGTTCAATCCCCGAAAATCTCTGCAGGAACATTGTTCCCTGGAACTGGAGAAACTCATTTGACAGCAATGAAACCCTTTTAATGTTTGATATTTTGTCGCTTTGTTATTGTTGTTGTTGTTGTTGTTGTTGTTGTTGTTGTTATTCTGTTGGGAGCTGCCCAGAGTGGCTAGGGAAACCCAGCCAGATGGGTGGGGTATAAATAATAATAATAATAATAATAATAATAATAATAATTATTATTATTATTATTATTATTATTATTATTATTACTATTATTTTTAAAATCTTTGGACCGCCCTTCAACTGTAGATTTCAGGGCTGTTCACAACACTGGCCCATTCCTGTGGAACGCCATGCCACTAGAGATTCAGCGAGTGCCTTCCGTGCCAACTTTTTCCTGCCAGGTGCACCCCCCCACACCAAAAATGCATCTAGTTGCTCAAAGAAGAAGCAAAGGGGCGACTAGTGGCAGCAGCGGCGGGGGGGGGGGGGGGGAATCTGCAGGAAGAGGCCAAATAATTGACTCCCTGACAAATTCGTGCAACTAAATGGGGTTTCTCACCTGCTCAAAAAACTCGTCCATGAAGCGGTCCCGATCCACTCCGACAGTGACGTCATCGTCATCGTCGCTGTCCTTAGCCTGGAAGACACAAAATGCCCTGAATGAAAGAAACCCTCTTGGACAGACTTCTGAAAGGGAGAAACCCTCGGGACATTGCACCTTGCAGACTCCTTTGGAGACCACCAAGACCAGGCGTTCCCCAACTTTTTTGTGCCACTGCCCCCTTGTTTTCAAGAACTCTTCCCCAGTGCCCCCTACCCTACTCCATAAAAAGCACCCTTCAGAACAGCAGTTTGCACGACCCACTAAGGAAGATAACAGCACACTAAAATTCAGCAACAATTAATTGCACATTTCTTCAAAATCCAACTACAGTATTTAATTAATTCAGGAACATTGGTTACCTTGACCCATCGATGCCAACTTCTCAAAGTCTGAGAGTCATTTACACCGCCAGCACCCCCCTGCTGACTCCTTGCCTCTTAGCAGCAATATTTTGGTCACAAACATCTAGTTTACCGAACAAAAGGTGTTCTTTACTAAGCTACAAGTACATATTGAGTTTGTGCTGGAAATGTCCATATACAGTATATAGCAATCGATGTAGTAATCCCATCGGCCCCCACAGGGGGCAGTACCACCCACTTTGGGAACCACTGATTTAGCCTAATGCTCTGCTCCTTTCATTAAAAACCAATGCAAGATTCCAGTCCTCATGGAGCTGAATAAAAGGCTGATTTAAACAGGAATAGGTGCTTAATGTTGAGCTGACCCACTGGCCTATTTTGCTCACTATCGTCCATACTGAGTGGCAGTAGCTCTCCAGGGTTTCCTCTCCAGTCCCAGCCCTTGGAGATGGCCCTGGGGTCTGAACTTGCATCCTTCTTCATGGAAAGCAGATGATATGCCCCCCCCACAAGGCACCAACCTGGCCCCGAGGAAGAGAGGCATCAGAGGATACCACGCAAGCTAGTATCCTAACCATTTCGACACATTAGATGCACCATCATCAAATGGGGAAATAAAAAGTTAAAGGCTCTCACAGGCCCAAATCAGTAGTTCACAGCAGAGGTTGCCGGCTGTGACTCTGCATGAGTCTCTGCTCTTGGCTTGCCTCCTCTTTTCAATTCGCTTCCTGCGGGGGAAGGGCATCATCCACTGCACCTCTGCACTGAGTGCCCATCGTTCATTCAACTACTCTCAGCGCAGACAGCAGCCGTTTCCAGACAGGCAGCTCCCAAGCACTAATAAATCATTGCTCTTCTTCTGCATGATGCAAACAGAATTGCAATAGACCCCATCAGGGATATGGGATACCTCCCTCGCGGAATATGTTCATCTTGCTTGTTCCATTTTCACCTATAAACTGATGTTGGTGGGGAAGGTCCAGTTTGGGGAAGAATAAATTGCAAGCAATTCTTGATTATTATTTTTATTGTTTCAAAAAAACAACAACAGTAATTAATCAAGTGCTATGCACTTGTTCATTTTAACACAAATCCCCATTACTGCCCATGAAATGTAAAAAAAAAAAAAAAGCTGAAACAAAAGTATAGATTTCTGCTTTATTGGGGGTGGGAGTTGCCAAAATGTTTTCCCCCTTTTTATTTTTTAAAATTAGCATTGCCCCCTTAGAGGTAACACACTTTCAATTACATTTTTGAAAATGTAAAAGTTTAGCGAGAAAAGAATTTTGTTCAAAATAAAGAAACTCACAGAGAGATTGATTAATGATAGTTATGGGGTTATACAATGGCCAAGCTTATAATAAGCAAGTGCCAAATACAGTCCATAGGTCCTTGGGACTCCCTCCAGGCCACACCCTCTCTTCTTAGGCCACGCCCCTCACCAGACTTGAGGGTCCATTCCAAGCCTACAATTCTATGAACAGGTAGCAGCAGCACCTGTTGTACAGCAGACTGAGCAGGCATGCACAGGTCACTTGCCTTTACCTGGAGATGTCAGGGATTATAATGTCCGTTGTCATTTCCCAACACATAATGCCGAGTGCATATCAACAATCCATAAGATTATACATAATATAAAAAGGTAAAGGTACCGTAAAGGACCCCTGGGTGGTTAAGTCCAGTCAAAGGCGACTATCGTCTCGCTTTCAGGCCGAGGGAGCCGGCGTTTGTCTACAGACAGCTTTCCGGGTCATGTGGCCAGCATGACTAAACTGCTTCTGGAGCAACGGGACACCGTGACGGAAACCAGAGTGCACAGAAACGCCGTTTAGCTTCCCGCCCCAGCGGTACCTATTTATCTACTTGTGATGGCATGCTTTCAAACTGCTAGGTTGGCAGGAGCCGGGACAGAGCAGCGGGAACTCACTCCATCACAGGGATTTGAACCACCGACCTTCGGATCGGCAAGCCAAGAGGCACAGTGGTTTAGACCACAGCGCCACCTGCATCCCTAAAGACTATACATAATTTATATGAACCCTAAACCCTCCCAGATCATGCTGTGTGGCTGAGACCACCCCCTTTCTCCCAGTCTGACTCCCCTCCAGATTCCCCAGCCTTGAAAGCTCGGATGCTGAAAGGCAGGGTGCATACTTAGAAAGTAAATAAAAATAAAACAAATCTGACTAGTGTGACACCTAAAAGCAAAGTTCTGGAAAGCATCCAAAAGAATGAATGCAGAGGAACATCAGCTAAGCTAGGATCCTTGGAACTAGGTACACTTCGAGAGGATGGGTGGGTGTTTGCAAATGGGTGGGCGGGTTCAATCCTTGCGCGCCTGGAACAGCAGCCGCCCCTCGTTCGACACCACTATGGAAAACACACCTGCACTCCCAGCGTCTCCACCCCCCGCCCTGCAATTAATTCCACCTCTCCTATTATGCCATTTTTATCTGCTATTGTTTCAAACTGGGGCCTTTTTCTACAGAGAGCAGCTGCCAAGACCCTCCTATGTGGCACACAGGAGACAAGACCTCCCCCAAAAGAGAGAGAGCGCACTTCATTGCCAAGAAGCCCCTTGCATACAAAGTTATGCATGGTACATAGAGAAGGGAGATGTGGAGAACATTCTCTGCATGAATGCTGGAAGATTTAGGGCAGAGAAAATGAAGTATTTCTTCAGGCAGCGCATGGTTAAACGGTGGAACTCACTGCCCTGGGATGTAGGACTGACAACCAACTTGGACAACCTTCAAAAGACGATTAGACAAATTCACAGAGGCCACCCATAGCTACTTGCCACAATAGCCACAATTTGCTTCCACTGTCAGAGACAGCAAGTAGGCTGGCTACAGACTGTGGTTTCTTTGGCGCAAAACAAACCCAGATCCCCAGTTTGAACATAAAACAATGCCAGGGATTGCAGATCTGTGTGCTAGTAGGGAGGAGGAAACAGCCCAGATTAGTGCAGTTACAGTCAATCATTGTCTAGGGTTTACTGTGATGTGCAAACTGGGTTATTGTCAGTTTCAGTTCCCATGGGGGGGGGAGTTAATTACAGTACAGTGGTACCTCAGGTTAAGAACTTAATTTGTTCCGGAGGTCCGTTCTTAACCTGAAACTGTTCTTAACCTGAAGCACCACTTTAGCTAATGGGGCCTCCTCCTGCTGCTGCGCCGCCGGAGCACGATTTCTGTTCTCATCCTGAAGCAAAGTTCTTAACCCGAGGAACTATTTCTGGGTTAGCGGAGTCTGTAACCTGAAGCGTATGTAACCTGAGGTACCGCTGTACTTGCTTCACTGCATTAATGCTCTCTATTCTTTTTTTTAAAAAAAAAACTAAATAGCGCTATTTCTCCCATTTTAAAAATGAAAAATATAAGGAAATCCCTAATTAACCCCATCCCCTGGTGAGAAGAGAAACTGACATAGGCATACCCCCCTGAAGTGTGATTAATAACCAATAAAATGGCTAGCACTTGGAAACAGTTTACTTAAACACACAGGAATACAGGGTGTGGGTGTGTGGGTGTGCATGCGTGCATGTAAAAAATCTCACAGGCATTTGGTGTGTGTGTCCATACCAGACGGGCTGATGTTCCAATTAATTTTTTAAAAAAGAGGTGGTGGGAAGAAAATCACCACATCGCAGAAAACACTGGCTAGACTGCAGCAAGACTTTGACAATGACCTTATCCGGGTGCTCGGGGGGGTGGGGGAGTAAGCAAAGAAAGCAAATCCAGAACAAAAGGCCTTTAATCTGGAACGAATATTGGACACAAATTCAAAGAGACATGCAACCCTCTATGTGGGACCTCCCTCGTGCTTGATTCCGGAAGCTGCTGTTAGCAATTGTGCTGCAGCATTCAGCACAAACAGGGGTGAGTTCTTGTCAGCATATAACTCCTGTTCCTTTACCAAAGGTGTCATGGGCTTTGAAGATGCTCAAACTCAGGATGCAAGGGGAAAATGTGCTGAGAGGGAGGCAAGCTTGGCAAATCCACACCATGATCAACTCCCACCTGGAAACCAACGTCCCCACTGTGGAAGGACGTGTGGATCCAGAATTGGCTTCCATAGTCACTTACAGACTCACTGTTAAAACCGTGTTTATGGAAGACAATCTTACTCGGCTACGAGTGATCGCCAAAGAAGAAGAAGAAGACAAAGAAGAAGAAGAAGATGATGATAACTCCTGGGCTCAGAGATCTAGACCATTTGCAGATCTCCTACGAGTCTAATTTCAAGGTGTTACTATTAGTATATAAAGCCCTTAACAACTTGGGAGCAGTTTACCTACGACATCGCCTTACCCCACTTCTGCCCTCTCGGCTGCTTAAACTGGCAGAGCTGGCCCTGTTACAAGTGCCGCAGGACACCTGTTCCGAATTTGTAAGAATTCAATCATTTAGTATGGCAGTACCTACCCTTCGGAACTCCCTGCCTCTTGACATCAGGCAAGCGCCTTCACTATATTATGTTCAGCGCCGGCTAAAAACATTCTTGTTTAGGCAAACCTACCCATATGCTTAAGGGACGCGGGTGGCACTGTGGTCTAAACCACTGAGCCTTGGGCTTGCCGATCAAAAGGTTGACGGTTCAAATCCCCATGACGGGGTGAGATCCCGTTGCTCGGTCCCAGCTCCTGCCCACCTAGTAGTTTGAAAGCATGCCAAAAAGTGCAAGTAGATTAATAGGTACCACTCCAGCAGGAAGGTAAACGGAGTTTCCGTGCGCTGCTCTGGTGTCGGTGTTCCGTTGCGCCAGAAGTGGCTTAGTCATGCTGGCCACATGACCTGGAAAAACTGTCTGCGGAGCGGACAAACGCTGGCTCCCTTGGCCTGTAAAGCAAGATGAACGCCGCAACCCCAGAGTCGTTCGTGACTGGGCTTAACTGTTAGGGGTCCCTTTACCTTTACCCTTATGCTTAGAAATGCTGATATGAATTTTAACCTGTTTCAGTATTTTAACTTTTTGTATGTTTTGAAATACTGTATTTCCCCCCTCAATTTTCTTTTTATCTTTTTTTGCAAACCACTCTGAGGTGGATTGTTGGGTTTGTTTTTTTACAATCAAGTGGTGTGTATACATTTTATAAGATGCATAATAAACAAGCCTTTGAAAATGCACCTCCTCACTTTGAAACCAGCCGAGAAGCAACCACAAATTCCTGCTGGAATCATTGGCATCCAGCCTGGCGTGCAAGGGGTGGGGAAGCTGCCAGGAGTGGTCCATTTATCTCTCCTTACGTCTCCCCTTTGCTTTCCAGGTTCTTCAGCTGCGCTGCTTTCGAGGGGGACATTTGGCGCAGCAGCCGAAAGGGAACAGTTGCCTCGCTGAGCAGCCCAGGCTAAGAATAGCACACCCCAAAGGAAAGGAGGCAGAGCTGGCCAATTAGCCCAGTTAACGGGCTTTTTTCAAACAAGCCAACCCGGTCCCATTAGATGCGGAGCAAAGGTCAAGCATCTGCTCTCCCCGAGGAGACGCACAGCAAGTCACGAAGCCAGCGGCCAGCGAACGTTTTGAACTCATCGCTGGCAGCAAAAGCAGAGTACCAGATCACGCAGGTGTCCGTGCAAAGCGGCGCTCACCACTCCAGACCCGTTATGCGGCAACAAAGAGCAGAGCCACCATGTGCAAAGGCAGTCTACCCCTGTAAGCCAGAGAGCAGGCAGGCAAACGAAGGAAGGAAGGATATTTTCCATAACTTTCCATGTTTTCCACCTGCGAGGTGCCAAAGGCACATGGTGACACAAGGGAAACCTCTCTGGCTTCCACCCCTTGAAAAGGATATTGTAGAGCTGGAAAGGGTTAAGAGAAGAGCAGCTACAATGACCTAGGGCATGGCCAAACTCGGCCCTCCAGATGTTTTGGGACTACAACTCCCATCATCCCTAGCTAACAGGACCAGTGGTCAGGGATGATGGGAATTGTAGTCCCAAAACAGCTGGAGGGCCAAGTGTGGCCATGCCTGATAGGCGAGTGAGGGTCTCCCCTGTGATGAAAGGTTGCAGCATCTGGGGCTTTTTAGCGCAGAGAAGAGGCAATATGATAAAACACTTATAAAATTATGCCTGGCATGGACAAAGTGCATAGAGAAAAGCTCTTCTCCCTCTCTCATGACATTGGAATGCATCAACATTCCTTGGAAGCTGGAGGCTGAGGACAGACTGAAGTACCTTTTTAGTTGAACTATGGAACTCGCTGCCACAGGAGGCGTCGATAGGCACCAACATGGTTGGCTTTAAAGGAGGACTGGACAAATTTGTGTGGGAGAGGGTTATTGAGGGCTACTAGGCCAGGACCGTCTTTGCTCTGCCTCCATGACGTTTTGGAGAACCAGCTGCTGGAAACCAAAGGAGGGGAGGCTATTGGGCTCAAACTCTGCTTGTAGGGTTTGCATTACGACATCTGGCCAGCCAAGGTGAGAACTGTGTGCTGGACTACATGGGCCACTGGCCTGATTCCAGTAGATTCTTATGTTATTTCCTGGGATGTCTGCAGGCCCCAAAAGGTGACGCAGGCTGAAGCTGGACCCTCAGGTGCCCTCTGGTTCACCTCTGGCCAAGCAGAGACCTCCTTCCCCGGAGTTGAAAAAGCCGTGCTCATTTTCTGGGATGCCTCATTACTACGACGCTTCATTCCTCGATCTGCATGCCACAACCAACATGCTCTCACAGCCTCCTCCCCTCAGGCCTTGCTCGAAGCAAGTTGTGGCTTTTCAGTTCCAGAGCAGAAATTTATTCTGGATGAATAGAAGGGCTGGAGCACAGAAGAGGGGGCGCTGAGTAGACAGCAACTGGGGTTTGTTTAAACCCACTTTGGAAGGGAAGGCAGCAGGGAGGGGCCCTGATTCTCCTAGGGAGGCGCACTGAAAGATTAAAATAAGAGCGATGGGGAGAAGAAAACAAAGGAATAAAAAATATAAACCATAAAAGCGTCACAGCTTGGAAGGACAAAAGTGCAAAGATACTGCACAACTCTAAAGGGTCGATAAAATATTAACTCACACGAAGATTCCCTTTGCAAATAACAAAGATTTATAAAAAGTATTCTCCACCTGTGAGTTCCATCATGGAGACTAAAGGTTCTCTGTAGTCTTAAATGAGCCAGATATTTGCATATGCCAGTGACGCTGAGTGACCCCCGTGCCTCAATATTTGTATGAGAAATAAAAGGAGCCATGACCTCTTTTACAAAAGCCAGCATCTGTGAGTCAAGGATGATTTGTACAAAAGAAGACCCTCAACACATCTAGCCAAGATCCCTGCCAGAGACTCTTGCGTCTTGGCCCATCCTCAAAAACAAGAACCCTCTAATGCACTGGAAGATTTCAGACAGCTAAAAGAAAGGACCCAGCACACAGTTAAACTATGGAACTCCCTCCCACAGGAGGCAGTGATGGCTACCAACCTAGACGGCTTTAAAAGAGGATTAGACAAATTCATGGAGAAGGAGAAGACTATCGATGGCTACTAGCCACAATGACTATACTCTGCCTCCACGGTCAGAAGCGGCAATGCTTCGTCCTGCTTATGGTCTTCATTTTGGTTGGCTGCTATGAGAACAGGATGCTGGACTAGATGGGCCACTAGCTTGATCCAGCAGGCTTTCCTTATGGCTC
Source organism: Podarcis filfolensis (assembly GCF_964270895.1). Taxonomy (NCBI): domain Eukaryota; kingdom Metazoa; phylum Chordata; class Lepidosauria; order Squamata; family Lacertidae; genus Podarcis; species Podarcis filfolensis. Next base: position 15,523,903 of record NC_139618.1, on the reverse strand, counting down.
GTGGGTTTATGCACCTCTGTTGGAATGCCTTGCTGAGTCAGGCAGCCATTGGACCACGGAGGTCAGCGCTGTCTGCATCACGGATGGGGAAGCGGGGGCTCATGGGAGTTGTAGTTCAAGAACATCTGGAGGGCACAGGGGGCCATGTGGTGTGAAGTCATAGAAAGTCAGAGTTGGAAGGGACCATCTAGTCCAACCATGCAGGAATCTTTCCCCCAATGTGGGGCTGGAGCCCACAACTCTTGAGACACTGGGATTAAGAGTCTCATGCTCTGCCAACTGATCTATCCCAGGAAACCTTGGTCCACACAGACCATCAGCATCTCACTAGGATGTTGGGCTGACATCTGTCCCTACATGGAGATGCCATGGGTTGAACCTGGGACCTTCTGGATGCAAAGCAGGTGCTCTAACCACTGGCCTATGTTGAGCCTGGATAGCTCAGATGGTAAAGCACGAGACTCTTCATCTCAGCATTAGGGGTTCGAGACCCACGTTGGCAAAAAAATAGCTGCATTGCAGGCTGTTGGACTGAGATGACCCTCGTGCAGTGGCGTAGCGTGGGGGGTGCAGGGGGGCCGGCCGCACCGGGTGCAACATCTGGGGGGGGCGCTCGCACTCACAGCTCTCTGCCCCTACTAAAATCCATGGGTTAGGGGGCGCAAATTACTTGCCTTGCCCCGGGTGCTGACAACCCACGCTACGCCACTGCCCTCGTGGTCCCTTCAAACTCTACAATTTGACGATTCTTTGGGGCCATCAGAATGCAGCGAAACCCGCAAATGTCAGGACTTCCGTTTCACTGGAAAGTGGGTGGGTTTTCTTAGCTTCTCCTAAATAAGCAACAACGTCCTGAATCCATCCCCAGACCACCCCTGCCTTAAATCCACAACCAACCTTCCTCATAAGGAAGCCACAGAGTGTTGCACGGTAGCAACAGGTGTTGCATGCTCAACAGTTGGCTTCTAAGGTGCTAGCCCTCAAGCACACAGAGTCTCACAGGTCTCCATTTCAATCTTTGCCCTTGCCTGCCCTGGAGAAATTTGCTGTACATTACAGGAAGGGTGGGGGGACATCTGTAGTGTCCCCCCCCCCATTGTTGGGCTCCAACTCCCATCATCCTCCCTGGCTGGGGTTGATGGGAGTTGGAGTCTAGCATCCGAAGTCTCCCATCCCCAAATTACAGGAACGACGACAACAAAAACAACAAAGTTTTGGAGAGGGTGGCAGCTATGCATTGGCTCAAGCAGGTTCCTTTTTAGGGAGTCGAAGACCAGGAGGGCAGCCACCTGAGATGCCTGCGTTTGTTAAAGGCAAAAAAGCACAGAAAGAAAATTCCGCTTGGGAAAACAACATACCACGGCTCCCTTCTTGTCATTCAAAAAAGTTACGGCTTTCAACCAAAATCAGTTAAACAATTATACAATTAGGTGCTTGAAACAAGCTGGCAGAATTTAAGCAGCCCCTTTAGTAAAGAACAGCCATGTTAAGGCTGCACTCCTGAGCACCCTTCCCCAAGAGCAAAGCCCCCCCTCCCCGTGAAGACAGAAAGAGCCTCTGTTTGTGAGTAAAAGCCCCCCTCCCCGGAAGAAAAGTCACCCCAGCTGGCCCCATCGATGGGACTCCCCATTAGCAACCTTTCCCTTTGGGGCTGTGGTGGCCAACAGCATCGCCACAACCTGGCTCACCCCACGCCCTCAGGGTGATAGAGCAGGCACTCTGCCGATGCTCAGGAGCCCCCTCTCCCCTCTGACGCCGCACGTCCCAGAGATGCGCGCTGCTACGTCCCTAGGAGGAGGACAGGGTCTAATCTTCGTCAACCCCCCCCCCCAAGAGAATTCAAAAGAGATGGCGGGCGTGGAGCAGAGTGCCTCATCATTCCCAATTCCAGGGGTTGAAGATCAGATCCGCACACGAGATGCCGCCCTTGTTCCTGCAGATCAGAACTGGGGCGATCCCTCCAGCCAGCCCCCTATCTCTCCACCCCACACCCGCGAATCAACAAGGCGATATGGAGGCGCGAGGAGCGGGCACAGCCTTGTCGTCCGTTCCCTGGAGAGTTGAGAGGGGGCAAAATGTTCCACGACCACCGCCGCACGCATCCATGGACGGCACCGCCCTATGAATAGACGAGGGATCGCTGTCGTCCCCCTCCGGTTCTACGCTGGCTCCGTTTTCGACGGGGAGGTTCGCTCAGCTTCAAATGGAGGGGGCAAGGCTGGAGGGGCCACGGTTGGAGGGGACCCCTCCCTGTTAGCCTTGTGCTGGGGGTCCACCCCGTCTCCCTCCCGCGGCCCCTTCCCCGACGGGGCTCACCGTGCGCAGCTCCTGCGTCCGATCCTTCATGGCTCCGGCTCCGCTCTCTTGGGCGGCGATCGAGGGAGGAGCAGCAAGTCGCGACGGCGGAGTGGGGGGGGCGGCGGCACATGCGCGGGAGCCCGAGCAGGGAGGGAGGGAAGCGGGGAGCGGCCGCCCGCCTGTCTGTCTGTCCGTCCGCCCACTCCGCTACGGCCGCCTCCGCGTCGCCGCCCACCCGCGACGGGGCCACCCCCGAAGGAGCCCGAGCGAAGCCCCCACCTAACTCTCCAGTCTCTTTGGGAGAAAAGGAACGCCGCCCCGCCTTCTTAGGCGGATCTCCAGCTGCGCGGGGCGCCTGCACTCCCTACATGCTCAGAGGCACGCTCAGTTCTTGGACAGGTTTAGTTTGCAGCAAGCCCCGTCTGGTTCAGTGGGCCCCGGCTTATTTTTTTAAGCTTCAGAGAGCCTGAAAGAGGAACCTGCCTTGGGGCGGGAGTGGCGGGGCAGTCGTTTCTAGGCCTGGAAAATCTTTCAGCTGTGGCTAGTTTCTGTGGCTGTTAAAAGCTCAGGAACACACGTGTGTGAGTATGTATGCGTGTATGTATGTGTGTGTGCATGCATGTACATGTGTATATGTATGTGTACATTGACTGTGAGCAGGTGAGCTTGGTCAGCATGGGGGAGAAGGAAAAGAAGGGGTTAAACAAGGTGACTTGCCTTTGCAATTGTTGCTTCCCTAAACTGAATTGCAGCGGGTTGGACTAGATGACCCCTGGGGGTCCCTTCCAACCCTACAATTCTATTACTGTATTCTAAGTTGTGTTTTCTCACAAGCCCTGTGTACGAATAACCCAACAGCCTTCTCAAAACCCCATTTCAGCAAGGCCTGGTCAGATCAGAAGCAAATAGCTTCCATCTTTAAGTCTCCCCCCTCCCTACCACCTTGGCCAGTCTCAGTCGCTGGCCTCAGTGCCCTGTTTACACCCCCACCATTAGGAGCTGCCTTTGCAAAACGAGCCTGTTCCCCTCTGATAAAAAAAAACAACTTTGCACATGCTCAGAGGCAGAGTGCTGGGATTTCTGGAATGGGAAACTGAATGCATTGTATGGATCATGATAGCCAAAGGCCAAATACAGAGAGTTGTTTGCGGGGACGCAAAATGAGACTAGCTGGGTTGCTGCGTAGCCATGGCTGCCAACTGACCAGAGGTCAAGAGCACCCCAGGGCTGGCGTTTACCCACACCAAGCCATGGTTGAAAGATGCAGCGGCAATGGCTGGTCGAGAAATTGGCAACCCATAACCTGACTTGTTTCCATGCATGTTGCCATGAGTGCAAGAATCCTAGGGATGGCGCTCCCTGATCTATGTCCCCAAAGAGCATGAAAGGAGACGGAGGCGTCTTGGGAACAACTAGCAAGATGTGCTCTGGTGTTCTGCCACCTGCTGGTCGCGGAGAGTACAGCAGCGTGCCCTGCAGAATCTGTGCGGATAATAGTCTTAAGGATATAAGAAAAGCCTGCTGGATCAGGCCAATGGCCCATCTAGTCCAGCGTCCTGTCCTCGCAGTGGCCAACCAGATGCCTGTGGGAAACCTGTAAACAGGACCTGAGCGCAAGAGCCTTCTCCCCTCCTGTGGTCTCCCATCAGCTGGTATTCAGGAACATTGTTGCCTCTGACTGTGGCGGCAGAGCAGAGCAATCCTGGCTAGTAGCCACTGATAGCCCTCTCCTCCATGAATTATTAGTTTATTATCATTCTTCCCGTGTTCTTAATGTTTTGCAGTCCTCATTTCTTCCGTCTTCACAACAACCCTGTTTGTTTGCTAGCTTCCAAACTGTCAGTGCTGCCACACTGAAATATTGATTTCTTACAGATGCAGAAGGAGCATTATGTAGTGCCAGATCTTTCTCTCCCCCACCAGTGCCCTGGGCCAAATTGGACAGGTAGGCGGGACCCTGCTTTGACAGGTGGGTGGTCCTGGCCACCCTTCAAATCATCTGATGCCGTAATGGCACCAGGTGATCGATGCATTTCCAAGCTGACTGGCGGAGTGTAGGGAGAGGGAGATAGCTTAAAGAGCTGGCTCAACCAGCCATTTGTCAAGCATTTTGCAAGGGTCAGCAGTGCCTGCAAAAGCCCGGTTTTTCCTTTACATGCCCCCCACCTGGTGTCATATACAATGTGGGGTGTGTAGCAGGTGGGTGTGGCTTGCCCGCAAATGGAGTCGCCTGGCAGGCCAGATTTGACCCACAGGGCGGAGGTGCCCTACTACTGCTATAAATCCACGCTATGCCCTATTCAACCATCTGTGGCCATCTGAAGGTCTGCCCCAGGGAAGATGGAGCAAGCATGTTTTCTCCTGCTCCATTGGCTAGGACCTGAAGCAGTGGATTCAAGTTAGAAGGAAGGAGATTCTGACTCAACATTAGGAAGACCTTTGGGGTCCCTTCCAAAGTTAAACGATTCTATGATCTGCAAGTGAAATTCCTAAAGCAGCTGGCTCCAAACTGTATATTTTGATTCCCCACCAGGCTGGCCTCCTGCAGCCCCACGCTTAGGAGTCGTGGGGCTGGAGTGGAGGGGTGATGGGGAGAGGCACATGCCTGGCAGTGCCAGGGGGTACGTTTTCAAGCCTGGTCTTTTGCCAAGTCAGCTAATGTGCGTCCTGCTGACGCAACCCTGGGGCCTTACGCGGGGGGGGGGGAGGGTCTGTTTTCACGTGGCGCCATGGCAACACCACCCATAATGATAGCCCTGGAGCCTGCTGGAGGAGGCCTCTTCTGCACTTGCCCTCACCTGGGTGACAGGTCCCTGTACCTGCTTTCTTGACAAAGGAGGGCTCCCTTTGATTCTCCACTGCCCCCCCTCCAGCTGCTCCAGAGGGCTGCCCCCTCCGCTCTGCGGATGCTCCTTTGTGCCTCCACTTGCCATCTGTCGCCATTCTCTGCCAGGGCCCACATGCCCCCTCTCCTATCCATCCTCCCAGTGACACATCAGCAGAGTCTTAGGACAGGCAGAAAGGAATTAGCTCATAATTGGTTCAAGCGTTCGTGGCCACGAGGTGCAGCAATGACACCTCTGGGTGTGGGGGCAGAGCATGGCCCTCATGTCTAGTAGCCATTGATAGTTGTCTCCTCCATGAATTCGTCTAATCCTCTTTTAAAGCCATCTAGGTTGGTGGCCATCGCTGCCTCCGGTGGCAGGGAGTTCCACAGCTATCAACTGCTTTGAAACAACAACTGCTAGGAGGGAGGAGCGTTCTTGTTATTGCCAGGCATTGATCGCAACATGGAGGCTCCATACTGCATGCAGAAGGAACCTGGGTTCAATCCCTGACGAGCTCTTCACAGAGGCAAAAATATTTGGCCGCAGTTGGGGAGCCTAAGAGCAGGGGTGGGAAGCCTATGGCCCCCTCAGATGTTGGTGCAACTCCCAGCAGCCATCAAAGCCAGAGGAGCTCCCCAGGTTATACTTTGTCACGATTCTGTCCCACAACATGGTTCCCTCCAGATGTTGTTGTACTACTACAACACCCATTATCTCTGGCCATTGGCCACATGGACTGCTGGGAGCTGTAGTCTTGGAGCATCTGGAGGGCCCTGTGTTAGCTTTCCCTGGGTGAAGCCGCCATAAATGCATTAGGTGGTGTATATGTCACCATTTCCTCCAGCTCCAACACCCTTCCGCTGCTGGCATTCGAAAATGTGTGCTCACAATTCTTAGCTATTTTGTACTTTCCAGAGAAATGCTGCAGTTTGATTGGTCTTCCCTCAAATCAGCTTCCATCCAATTTGAAAACGTAAGGCACTGTCACTTCCCTGTTAAGCTGAGGTGGGCCCACTTGAGACAGCCATTGCACATGCTCAAATGATTTCTTTTTCTTTTTGTGAACAGGAGTTCCAGGGTGTGGGTGTTTGCAGGTGTGGGGAAATCAAACAGGCAATGTGCATTGGGCAAAGACCTCCTTCCACCCCTCCTCATGCAAATGTGACTTGAAACGGGGACAAGGATGACCTCACTGCATTTTAGGCCACTAATATGAACCCTGACATGGTCTTTAGGGTGCCACAAGACCTTGTTGTTTTTGCAGACTTAACAGCACATGTTTTGCCCTTCTGGAAATTTATGTCTTCTTTCTTCTGCTCCTTACTGCAGAATATTTGTCAGCACAAATCTTCCATCCTGACGGGGCGGCATTCTTGCCCTGGATTGCAGATACACAGCCTGATTGGTGGTGACCCAATTTCTAAACCTGGTTGTCCCAGCAATTGGGTGAGTTTTGTGACTGTTGCCAAGTAGTACAGGAACGACCACACCTTACACGCATGTAATTTGAGCAAATTCAACCAAGGTTGAAATCACACAAGTGAAATCCAAGCAAGGCGGAGAGCCTGAAAGCTATTTCCGTGCTGGATGCGCTTGGGGTTACCTGTCACGAAAATAGCTTTTAAGCTCTCTACCTTGCAAAAGGGCCAAGGTCCACTCAGCGCAGCAGCACTAGGATGCTCTTGAGAGATATTGTGGGACCGTCCGAGTTCCCGTGAGATCGCATGTGAGCATCCCAAAGCCAGCGTGCTGAGTGGGCCTTGCCCAGCAAGCAAGGCAGAGAGCTAAAAAGTTACATATATGCCTGATCTTGGGGTTCCCCAATGCAAAAAGAGCTCTCGAGCTCTCTGGTTCTGGAAGGATGGGGGAATTCTTTCTCTCTCTCCCCCTCACCTGCTAGCCATGAGGTGGCTCCAAGGGTTTGCAGGCAACCCCTGATTTGTGTGGGGGTCGCATTCCTGGCCCCCACACATGTCAGAGGGGTTCGCATAAGCCTATTCCACCTCGTTCCGCTCCCATTCTGCCCTCTTCTGGGTCCAAAATGACTCTCACGTTGGCATTTGTGCATCAGTTGAACCCGTGCAAAATGCTCGCTGCCTGGATGTGATTTTTGTGTAAATGTGGAACCCTTGGGACTGAACCCCTGCATAAGATGCAATTGTCCTGTATGTGCTTGTAGACGTTTTCAACATCTGTGTTGCCTCCTTCCTTCCTTCTGAAAAAGTATATGCTTGTTGACACTTCCGCTTGTTCCGTGATTTCCAAACCTTTCCCCCCTTGTCCTGCTCCTTTCCCAGGGAAAACCTGCTCTTTAGTGCTAAATTGGAGCAAACATTAATCTGGAGGAAATTGGAATTGCTGTTTGGTCCAACTAAGCACTAAAGAGTGGTTTTCTCGGGGGGGGGGGGGGGAGCAGCAGGAGAAGTGGATAAGCCCTTAGTTGAAATGAACCATCTCTCCATCTCAGTACTGAGTCCAGAAGCCCAGGGTAATTGACAAAGATGCCTTGCTGGCTTTCATCCACCATCACTTCCTCTGTTTTTGTGGAGATTTGTCAATTTCACATATACTTTCCAAGCAGCCTTCCCCATCTTTGGTGCCCCCGTGATGACCAGGGGACTGGTGGGAGTCGTGGTCCAGAACAGCTGGAGTCCACCTGGTTGGGGAAGGCTGCTGCGAATTGTTGACAATGTGCTCCAGTGTTCACACTGTAAAATGGTGGGTAAAGTGGATAGAGTGTTTTCCTCCTCCTCTCCCAACACTAGAACTAGATCCAATGACGCTGAATGTCAGAAGATTCAGCACAGATAAAATAAAATACTTCTTCACACACCACATAGTCAAACTGTGGAACTCCTTGCCACTGGAGGCAGGGTGGTCATCCACATGGATGGCTTTAAAAGAGCGTTAGACAAATTCATGGAATAGAGGGCTATCAATGGCTACTGGCTGTGATGCTTATGTTCTGCCTCCACATGTCAAGAGACTGCAATGTTTCTGAATGCCAGAGACCACAGGAGGGGAGAGGCATCTCATTGGCCACTGTGAGAACAGGATGCTGGACTAGATGGGCGCCCTTTGGCCTGATCCAGCAAGCTCTCCCAGATCCTCCAAGTGTCCCTATTTTCCAGGGACGTCCCTGATTTAGAGAAGCTGTCCTGGTTTCCGATTTGATCCCAGAATGTCCCACTTTTCCTTAGGATGTCCCTATCTTCCTTGGAGAAATGTTGGAGGGTATGGAGTTATCTGAACCCTGAGCCGTCTGAAGGCAATCCTGCTTAGAGAAGTGTTTTTTAAAAATGTTTAATGTTTTATTACATTTTGATATATGTTGGAATCTGCCCAGAGTGGCTGGGGCAACCCAGTAAGATGTATGGGTATAAATAATAAAATCATCAAAATAGGGAATGGGACATCCCTATTTTCATCTGAGAAATGTTGGAGGGTATGCCCTCCTTATTATGGTCCTCCTATGAATCTGCTTGGGTGCCTTTTTCCCTCTGTGGGTGCTCAAACACACAGGCACCATCTGTGGCCTCCGCCCCCCCCCAAAGACTGCAAGAGCCCCCTTGTTTGCTCTTTCCGTTCTTGTTTCCTGCTGGTGGGGAGCAGCTTTTCATGTCCATTGACGCTGCCAGGTCGCTCTTCTCCTGCTTATTTTTGTCCTTTAATCGGTGTTTACTCGCTGGGAACTCCGGGAAGGGGAGTACATTAGCAGTGGGTAAACATTGGGTATAATTCCCTCTCCTGCACATACTCTCAGCCAAGGCAAACAAACCCTGTTTGAGTAGCTCATTGGCAGCAGCTGTCTCTGTGTGTGCGTGTAGAGGGGGGTCCCTGCCCTGCCCCCCACATATACAGCAACTGAAGCAAGAAAATGGCTGGGACAGTTTCCTCGACGTGCCGTATCACCTGATCATGGCAGAAGACCAGAGGGTCGCCTTTACGATTCAGAAGCTGGCAAACTTAGCTGGAGTCTTTTTGAAAGTTGCCTCTTCCCAGTTGTTCGTTTCTGAATGCACCAAGCCCACGAGGGGTTAACTCCCCCCAACTTTTTTGTGCCCACCCACCAGGAGGTGGAGCCAACCGGGCTGCTCTATAAATGCAGCCGCCACAGGAGGTGAGAGCAGGTGGCAGCAGGAGAGGGAGCGAGAGGTCGGGCTCTTTGCCAACTAAGGTGCGCCATCATCACCAGGTGCCCACGCGGGGCACCAGCTTGGACCGCAGAGGCCGCTTGCAAGGAGCCCTCTGGGCCAGCTGGCCTTTGCCCCTCCCCATGGCGTCCCTCCAGACGGGCTCTTCAGGACTCTACCTGGAACCGCAGGTGGGACCCAGAGATGACTCGGATTCCGATTCCGACAGCCCAGCCCCCAGCGGCACTAGGCCCGGGGCGGGCTACCCCACCTGCTCCCAGGTCATCCACAGCGGACATTTCATGGTGTCGTCTCCGCACAGCGATGTGGGGCCTCGCCGGCGCCACCATCAGGCAGAGCAGGAAGCCCCTGCCCCTCCAAGCATCGACCCCACCCTCACTCGGCTCTTTGAGTGCATGAGCCTGGCCTACAGGTGAGTCTCAGGTGGCTACTGGCGGCCAAGTCTGTTTCTTGACAGGTCTGGGGTGCAACTGGGGTGGCCGTCTACTCAATGGCTCGCCCTCAGGAATATCTGAGGCTGGAGGAAGTTCCTGGAAACCACAGGAAAGAGGGCTCTTATGTTCGAATGCTGTTGGCAGGTTTCGCAGATGTACCGTATTTTTTGCTCTATAAGACTCACTTTTCCCCTCCTAAAAAGTAAGGGGAAATGTGTGTGTGTCTTATGGAGCGAATGCAGGTTGCGCAGCTATCCCAGAAGCCAGAACAGCAAGAGGGATTGCTGCTTTCACTGCGCAGCGATCCCTCTTGCTGTTCTGGCTTCTGAGATTCAGAATGTTTTTTTTCTTGTTTTCCTCCTCCAAAAACTAGGTGCGTCTTGTGGTCTGGTGCGTCTTATAGAGCGAAAAATATGGTAGTTCCATAGAATTGTAGATGGGACCCAAAGAGTCACCTAGTCCAACACCCTGCAATGCAGGAATCCTTTTGCCAGACGTGGGGCTCGAACCTGTAACCTGAGATTAAGAGTCGCATGCTGTACCGACTGAGCCCACACTGCATTTCTGATAGGTAGGCCACTGTCAGAACAGAATGGTGGGCAGGATTCACCCCCTTTGGCCTGACCCAGCAGGCTCTTCTTATGTTCTTTTGGGTTTCTCCTTCGCCCGGGAGAGGGAACTGCTCAGAAGCGATACTTTAGTTAAACTATGGAACTCCCTCCCACAAGAGGCAGTGAAGGCCACCAACCTGGATGGCTTTAAAAGAGGATTAGACGAATTTGTGGAGGAGGAGAGGGCTATCAATGACTATTGGCCACAATGGCTATGCTCTGCCTCTATGGTCAGAGGCAGCGATGCTTCTGAATGCTGGTTGGTGGAAACTGCAGGAGGGGAGAGGGCTCTTGGGCTCAGGTCCTGCTTGCAGCCTTCCCTTGGGGCCATCTGGTTGGCCACTGTGAGAGCAGGATGCTGGGCTAGAGGGGCCACTGACCTGATGCAGCAAGGCGCTTCTTATATTCTTATGGGGCTTTTCACGTTCTGGGAGGGCAGGCGCAGGTTAATTGCAGCATTGGGGCCCCTGTCTGCCAATAGCTCTCACTGGTAAATGTTCTCACTGTCATACATCTTGCACTGTTAGCCAAGCTTGCTTTTCTCTCTCACTCTTCCAAAATCCCCCAAATCCCAAACTAGGGGAAAGTTTAGGCTGTACAGACGACGGAGTGCTAAATGATTGTATAACATGGATGGGCTTCTTTGTAGAGCTGAAAGCTATGGGATGGGGTGAACAGTAGAATCACAGAAGTGTAGATTTGGAAGGGACCCCAAATCTATCTAATCCAACCCCCTGTAATGAAGGAACCACAGCTGAAGAATCCCTGATGGATTCTTGAAAACCTCCAGCAAAGGAGAGTCCACCTTCCAAGTGAGTCCATGTCTGAGAGCAAACTTGTATTGGAGCCCATCACCTCTCTTCAAAGTCCAGCAGGGGGCAGTAAGATTCCTCTGGGAACTCCAAAAGGACTACTTCACACGATGCACGATTAGCCTATGGAACTCTCCGCCACATGACTGCTGCTGGGGACAGAAAGCCTCTCTTCTTTGATGCTGCCTGCAAAGCCTGGCACAGAGTTAGGGGCTGAGCTCTCTGCTTTCCCGACCATATCAGGGCTAGCCACCAACGCCAGCTGAAATGCGTGAGCCTTAGATTTTGTCCCTTTGCTGCTTTTGTCAAAACAGCTAGGGTTTTGGAAACCCTTAGGGTTTTGGTGGGACTTTGGCCCTCCAGAGAGTGCTGAGCTTCAACAGCTCAGGAAACTTGGGAGGAACAAAGGTTCCCCACACCTAGATTAGTGGGTACTTCATAAGCCATCCTTTGTCTCCAACCCTTGTGACATGACCAAGGAACATTTGACCTGTGTCTTAAAAAGGGTGCTTTTTAAACATTTTTGTTCCCTGTTATCACCTGTCAGGGTTGACCAGGAAGGCCCTTGGCTCAGTGGCATAGTGTGGGTTGCTGGCACCCAGGCCTAGGTCTTGTGCTCCCTAAGGCAAATATTGTACCCCCTAACCGGCTTCTCATTGCTCTCATTGCTGCTGCTGGGTGGAACTGAGGAGAAGGAGTGGGACATGCGTGTGGCGTCCTTGGTGGGGCACTGCCACCACCTGAGTCTTGCTACCTGCCCCTCCACGCTATGCCACTGCCTTGGTTGCTGCTGTGGTATTGTGCTGTTACTCCACAAGAACATCAGGCCAGCGGCCCATCTAGTCCAGAGTCCTGTTCTCACATAGGTCAGTCAGATGCCAAGCAGGACCTGAGTACAAAAATTCTTTTATCTGCCCTCAATATTCCAACATTTGGCTTCAATGGATGTCCATGAGTTCTATAGACTCTCCAAGTGTCCCTGTGGTTTCTTATTTGATCCTGGAATGTCCTGCTTTTCCTTAGGACATCCTTATTTTCACTGGAGAAATGTTGGTGGATATGGAGTTATGCGGCCCTCAAGCCAAGGGAATAAGTAACTATACAATCTTTAGAAGACATCTGAAGGTAGCCTTGTATGGGGAAGTTTTTTTAATGTATTGAAATATACTCAGAGTCGCAAAGTGATTTCATGCTCTTTATTCAGCTCATAGTGGTGAGGAGGAATGAATGAAAGTCCTCTCAAAGCATCTGCTTTATATACATTATTTACACAATGGGCTGCACATGATTGGCTAATTCCGGAATTCTACTGTAAGCCAATCAGGTTGTGGATTCACTTCTATCTGGAGCATGATTGGGTGGTTCCTGCCAACCAATCATACTGCTGCATTGTTCTAGGACCAATCAGACTGCTGCATTCTGAATCCTATTGTTCTAGGACCAATCAGACTGCTGCAGTTTGGATCCTATTCAACTCAGTACATAACATGTATATTGCTTTGTTATGTTTTTATATATGTTAGAAGCCGCCCAGAATGGCTGGGGCAACCCAGTCAGATGGGCGGGATAGGAATAATAAAGTTGTTGTTGTTGTTGAATAAAGGTAAAGGTAAAGGTACCCCTGCCCGTACGGGCCAGTCTTGACAGACTCTAGGGTTGTGCGCTCATCTCACTCTATAGGCCGGGAGCCAGCGCTGTCCGCAGACACTTCCGGGTCACGTGGCCAGCGTGACAAAGCTGCTCTGGCGAGCCAGAGCAGCACACGGAAACGCCATTTCCCTTCCTGCTAGTAAGCGGTCCCTATTTATCTACTTGCACCCGGGGGTGCTTTCAAACTGCTAGGTTGGCAGGCGCTGGGACCGAGCAATGGGAGCGCACCCCGCCGCAGGGATTCGAACCGCCGACCATGCGACCGGCAAGTCCTAGGCGCTTGAGGTTTTACCCACAGCGCCACCCGTTTGTTATGTTTTTATATATGTTAGAAGCCGCCCAGAATGGCTGGGGCAACCCAGTCAGATGGGCGGGATAGGAATAATAAAGTTGTTGTTGTTGTTGAATAGGACATCCCTATTTTCATCAGAGAAATGTTGTAGTGTTAGGAGAGAGGGAGAGAGAGGGAGAAGAACTACATCCACTTTCTCCAGGCCATGCAAAAATACATACCCTCCAACATTTCTCCGATGAAAATAGGGACGTCACATTCCATAATGATAATTTGACTATTTATACCCCACACATCTTACTGGGTTGCCCCAACCACTCTGGGCAGCTTCCAACATCTATAAAAAATAGTAAAACATTATACATTTTTTAAAAAAACTTCCCTATACAGTGAGGCTTTCAGATAGCTCAGGGATCGGATAACTCCATACCCTCTAACATTTCTCCAGTGATAATAGGGACATTCTAAGGGAAAGCGTGACATTCTGGGATCAAATCAGAAACTGGGACGTTCCTGGAAAATACAGTCATACCTCATGTTACGTTTGCTTCATGTTACATTTTTTCAGGTTGCGTCCCGTGGCAACCTGGAAGTACCAGAAACGATTACTTCTGGGTTTCGCCGCTCGTGCATGCGCACAAGCGCTAAATCACGTTTTGCGCATGCGCACAAGTGCCAAATCACACCACGCATCTGCGCACATATGACGCTTCAGGTTGTGCGCTTTTCAGGTTGCGAACGGGCCTCCGGAACGGATCCCGTTTGCAACCAGAGGTACCACTGTAGGGACACTTGGAGGGTCTGAAAATATGCAATTCAGAGTCCTCCTGAGCCCAGCTTGCTGAAGCAATGCCACTGAGGTGTTGTTGCTAGTGCAGACCTGCCTGCTGTTGAGCGAGGAGGGTGGGAAGACAATTCCATTGACTTTTGGACATGCTGTGCTCAAGTCCTGTTTACTCTGACCAGCAGGGCAGTCCAAGCGCAGGCAGATCCGGTCAATAGGAACACGGGAAAGGGACCCCCGTGGTGTTCAGCCATCCACTCCGCAAACGGCCTTCTTTGGTGTCTGCTTTGACAGAAAAACTGAGCTGTGACACGCATACACACACACAGGGAAAATGCATTTGCTGTTTGTTTTTCTAAGAACTGCCATAGAGGGGAGGGACAGAAGGGAGATGACCTCTCCCACTCCATACACTAAAACTTAGATTGGTGCCGGGAGGTTCACTCAGGGAATACTTTAACTGAATGGCCTTCATTTCCAACAGAGGTTGTGGTGATGGCTAGTAGCACTCAACAATGCAGTGATGCAGAGATCCAGGGTGGGGTAGAGGTTAGAGTGTTGGACTAGGACCTGGGAGAGCAGGGTTTGAATCCCCACTCGGCCATGGAGCTCATTGGGCCAGTCACCTCCTCTCAGCCAAACCTACCTCACAGGGTTGTTGCGAGGATAAAATGGGGGAGCCGTGGAGATCCTTGGCGGTATAAATTTTATAAATGGTAAATAGGCATTGCTGAAGCGGTCAGTTTTGCTTCCCCCCAGTTTCTCATTTCTCCCCCAACTCCCCCTCAAGTTATTGCAAACGGCTGCGGAAATGTGGAGATCTGAATTTAAGTCCTCGTGAAAGTGCACTGGTGTTTTTGTGTGAATTTCTCCTGAGGCATGTATATGTGTACACAATTTCCCCCAAGTGAGAGAGAGGTGTATTTGCAAAGCAATCTTCTTTATTACGATGCATTTTTAATATGTTGTTTCCCCCTGATAGTTGCATGGTTTTTATGCACCCTTTGCTCTAATATGTGTGATTCTTATACACATTGTGTGGTTGGAGAACTACACTGCAAGATTTGACCAAGCACAAATTTGGAAGGAAATTGGCTTTCCTGTGTCTTGTTTTTGAAAGAGTGGATTCAGTCGTTTTTGCCTTTCAGTGTGAACTGAATTGAGAGCCTTTCAGCCTGAGCCCAATCCTGACAGTGTTTGGGGCCTCATGAGAGGACTTTCTGCAAGGAAACCAGGTGCTCTGCTGCTGAGCTAAGATCCTAGTCCTCATGATTCCCAACTGAGGGCTGCTTAGGAACATAGGAAACTGCCTTCTACTGAGTCAGACCCAGCTGTCCAGCGAGCTCAGTGTTGCCCACACTGACTGGCAGCAGCACTTTGGGGGTTTCAGGCAGGGGACATTCCCTGCCCTTGCATAGATTCATAGAATTGCAGAGTGGAAGGGACCCCAAGGGTCATCTAGCTCAACCCCCCACAATGCAGGAATCATAGCTAATTTGCCTTTCTTGGCTCATCCTTGGAACCTCTGCATGAGAAGCTGTGAGCCATGGGGTTTGGATATCTCAGCTCTCCTGAATGGCTCTGCTTGAATGTTCCATGATGTGTGGGCCAGATCTGACTGGGGAGCTCAGTCAGCAGAGCGTTTGACTCTCAGGGTTGTGGGTTCGAGCCTTACGTTGGGCAAAAGATTCCTACATTGCAGGGGGTTGGACTAGATGACCCTCAGGATCCCTCCCAACTCTACAGTTCTGTGATTCTACGTCACTGCGGCATCCTGGGCAAACACACCCATTTTCACGACTCTTCCCTGTACAGCTGATGCTGTTGTCCCTTTTTGCCCTCACTGTGTCTGTGTCTCTGGGGCAGCCCAGATCTGCTGTGTCCCTCCCCACCAAGAATGGGGCCACCCCTGTAGCCTCCCTACCCTCCCTTCTCCCTGTCGCTTGGCACCCAGATGCTGTCCCAGACATGTGGGGGAAAGGGTGTTTTCCGAGTGCTAAGTTTCTGCTCTGTGAACCAGAAGGATTTCTGCATCCCGCTTGGCAGGGAGTGTGGAATCCCACTGGGAATTCTTGGACTCTCTCCCCCCCCCCCATGCGCTTCCCATAACTCTCTTTGGTGAATGCAAAGTAGTGAATGCACACCAGAGCCGATTTGGGCTGCATATGCACAAATACTTATCTTGAAAAGCTGCCTTGGTTGCAAACTCCTTTAAAAAATGTATTTATCATGTTTACATCCCAAGGAGCTATACTCCAAGGTTCTCCTCTCCACATTATCCTCACAGCAACCCTGCGAGGTAGGTTAGGCTGAGAGACACTGTGTCTGGCCCACACCCAATGAGCTTTGTGGCCGAGCAGGGATTCAAACCCGGGTCGCCTAAAACCTACTCTGACAGTCTTAACTCAGTGGTTCTCAAACTTTTTTGGGCCATTGTCTCCTTGGCCCCATAAACAACAACTCCTCAGTGCCTCCTACTCAACCCTATAAAAAGCCTAATTCAGAAGAGTGGCTTGCACGGCCCTCTAAGGAAGATAAGAACACAATAAAATTCAAAACAGGAACAATTAATTGCACATTTCTTCAAAATCCAATTAAAACCATCCCATTTAATGAATTTAACAAAATGGATGAACTTGATCCAGCGATCGGCATTTGCACCTCCAGGACCCCCTGCCACCCCCTTGCCCCTAGCACCCCTTTAGCATTCCCACTTTGGGAACCACTGCTCTAACCAATGCACCACATTGCCTCTCTGTGGCACAGCTGAGACTTCTGGCCGTCTCCCTTTCCAGGGCCAATTCCAGAGCAGCAGGCTCTGTGATCTGGGCTGTGGCCCTGCAGCCAGGGTGCTTCAGTGTACTGTCCCCTTTAAAGGGGAGAGTCTGCACTGTGGCAACCCTTGGCTTCCCAACAGCTGGGTAGCCTTGGCCCCTGGGGCGGTTGGCCCGGCGCCCGGGAGCTGCTGCCTTCCCATTGGTTAACTTGCCTGCTTGTCACGGGCTTAACATGTTTGCCCTGGAAAAGTCCAAATTCCCAGCGGATGACAGAGTACAGACAGGCTCCTTAAACTGGGACAGCAGGCTTGGCTGGTCAAGCCTCAGCCCTCTCCAGAGTGAGAGAGCATGTGCAGAGTGCCCGGCAGGGTAATGGATGCAGCTGCGCTGTGCAAATTGCTTCAGTTACTTCACTAAATCCTTAGGACAGCCATAGGAAGTGATCCAAGTTGGTGGCTGTTGCTGCTTCCCCTGGGTAATTTTGGTGGCCTTTTCCAGAACACTTTCCAACTCTGCAATATCCTTTTTGAGGCAAGGCGACCAGAACCCTACGCAGTATTCCAAATGTGGTCATACTGTGGATTTGTATCTGAGCAAAAAACAGAAATAAGGTCACCTAAGCACGTTTAAAACAGATTTAACAATATTGTATGATGGGAACTTCCCAACTGCCCAAGAAAATAAGAACGCCTTTTCTGACTTTGGAACCAGTGGATTTAAACGGCAAGAAAGGCGATTTCGACTAAACATTAGGAAGAAATTCCTGTCAGCGAGAGCAGTTTGACAGTACAACGGACTCCCTTGGAAGGTGGTGGGCTCTCTTTCCTTGGGGGTTTTAAGGCAGAGGTTGGATGACCACCAGTCAGGAATTCTTGAGCTGTGATTCCTGCATTGCATTGCAAGGAGTTTGATTTGATGGTCCTTGGGGATCCCTTCCAACTCTATAATTCTATTCTTCTCCTTCTTCAGCATGTCATATTAATTGCATGCATTATTGTTCAATGTAAAGTGGTTCCATCTTTCAGTGTGAGGTTACCTGGGCATCCTATTATGTACTGGTGGAAAACAAAATGAACAGTGTGTTAGACAATGTAGCTGGAGATGTTCAGTTAGGCTTTAAGCCTCCACATCTACCTTCTGTCCTGATCTTTCTCTATATGACATTTTTTAAAAAATCCTCGCCCCTTTCTTCCGAGATGCTCAGAGTATAATGCAAGGCTCCCTTAAAGGTAAAGGGACCCCTGACCATTAGGTGCAGTCGTGGCCGACTCTGGGGTTGCGGCGCTCATCTCGCTTTATTGGCCGAGGGAGCCAGCATACAGGTTCCAGGTCCTGTGGCCAGCATAACAAAGCCGCTTCTGGCGAACCAAAGCAGCGCACGGAAACGCCGTTTACCTTCCCGCTGGAGTGGTACCTATTTATCTACTTGCACTTTGACGTGCTTTCGAACTGCTAGGTGGGCAGGAGCAGGGACCGAGCAACAGGAGCTCACCCCGTCGAGGGGATTCGAACCGCCGACCTTCTGATTGGCAAGCCCTAGGCTCTGTGGTTTAACCCACAGCACCACCCATGTCCCTCCCTTACCCACCCCCATTTCCTTCTCGCAACAATCCCGTAAGGCAACTTTGGCTGAGAAAGTGGCCAAACCAGGGCCACCAAACAGTTTCATGGTTTTGCCCCCCCACCGCCAGCTCTTGGCCTCTGTTTCCCCCACCCCACCGGTTGTTTACTTGCTTTCCTATCCGGGAAACAAGGAGGGGTTGCTCTGAGTGCGGGTCTCTGCACACAGATCTGTGCCTGGCCCCATTAGGCCCCTCTTCTCAGCAGCAGAGCAAACAGCAGCTGGACTCTTCCTGGGAACTTGGATACGAGGAAAAGAAAAAACAAGCTGAGCTGCCATCACCCTTCAGGGTTTCAATTTCCCCCGCTACCCCCACACTGCCAGGGCTGCCAACTGCTGCCGCTCGTCAGCCTCATCATCACTGCTCCCACCTTGCTAGGCAGAGAGCCACTGAGCCAGCAGGCAGGGGCATCTGTTGAGCCTCCCCCTCACCTTTCCTTTGGCCAGGGGGAGAGGCGGATGAGCAAGCAGGTTGCACTGCTGGAGTGGAAAAGCAAGCCGGGGGGGGGGGCTAGGTGCGTTTTGCTGTGGTCTGGGGCCCCCCTTCTGGATTGGGAGCCCCAGACAGATGCCTGACCAAGCCAAGTCCTGGCACCAGCTCAGTTCCTCTTTATTAAATTAGGACGCTACCATTACGTTGTTACATGCCGTCACCCCCCAGTCTCTGAGCAGTGGGAGACTCCAGACACTTTCCAAGTTTGGTTTCCTTGGAATGGTCAGCGGAGATGGTGGTGTCTTTAGGATATATGGTTTTATTTGCACATCTATACAACCTGAGCATAGGATGGAGGGCCTCTCAGCATCGGAACCCAACAGATCTTGCTTCTTCATTCATCGCAGCTTTGGATTCAGCACAGAGCAAGCAGGTCTGTGTGTCTTCAGCTACCAGCCTGCTTCCAGCGCAGTTCACATGCATCTTACTGGCTATTGCTCTCCTACCCTTGTCTTCTAAAGGTTGTATAGTTGCTTATCTCCTTGGCTTGGGGGTTGCATAACTCCATACCCTCCAACATTTCTCCGATGAAAATACAGTGGTACCTCGGGTTACATACGCTTCAGGTTACAGACTCCGCTTACCCAGAAATAGTACCTCGGGTTAAGAACTTTGCTTCAGGATGAGAACAGAAATCGTGCTCCGGCGGCGCGGCAGCAGCAGGAGGCCCCATTAGTTAAAGTGGTGCTTCAGGTTAAGAACAGTTTCATGTTAAGAACAGACCTCCAGAACGAATTAAGTTCTTAACCTGAGGTACCACTGTAGGGACATCCTAAGGAAAAGCAGGACATTCCAGGATCAAATCAGAAACTGTGACAGCTTCTGTAGATCTGGGGCTGTCCCTGGAAAATAGGGACACGGAGGGTCTGCACTTAGTGATAGCTCTTGCAACCGAGCTCATTCTTTTGGGATGTTGATGGGGACACTGAAGTGGCCAGCCAAGGTCACTGTCTTACAAAGAAACTTGTCTGACTCGTTCAACAGCCTCTTCTATTGGGTTCTATCCCTCACTGGACTCGAAGAATTAGAAGGGACTCAGGGCATCATCCAAACTGACCCCTCAAACTTAGCTTAGCTCAAAGGCCCAAGGGCAGGGTGTGGAGTGAGATGCTCCCGGTTGAAGCCCCTTGGATGCCCCTTGGATGAAGCCACAGCAGTTGCACTTCAAGCAAACTTTAATCAAACTTTAATCAACTTTAATCAAATGCTCAAGAAGCAGCAGGCACCATCTAGCCTCCCTGCAAAGAGAATAAAGTCATGTGACAGGTCATCTAGAAGCCCCTTAAACATTTGAGGCATTTCTATAATTTAACCCGAAATCCCCCAAATCTGACAGCATCCGTTTATGTTCACCTTTTGCATGTATCTCCACCCCCTCATTCATATTCTGCTGCTTGACGTTTTAGTGAGAAACTGGTGTCCCCCAAATGGAAGAATTTCAAGGGGCTGCGGCTGCTTTGCCGGGACAAGATACGCCTCAACAATGCCATTTGGAGAGCCTGGTACATCCAGTGTAAGTTCTGGGCCTGGGGAAGAGTGGAGGGGGGGGGACTGGATTCACCCACAGGAAGCTGATGGCCAATTTGGAGGTTCTGGGTCTGCATTGCAACCCAAGCTAAAAGGAGCTTAACTTGCACTCAGAACTGAAAAATGGGCTTCTGCAGTTTCCCCTTTTTTACTTCATGGGCCATCTTTTAAATAAACAAGGGCCAAAATGACAAGAAAAAAGATTCTGATTAAACATCGGGTTAGACTGTGGAATAGACTCTTTCAGAATGTGGTGGACTCTCATTCGTTTGAGGTTTTTAAACAGAGGTTGGATGGCCATCTGTCAGGGATTCTTTAGCTGTGGTTCCTGCATTGTAGGGGGTTGGCCTAGATGTTCCCTGGGGTCACTGCCACCTCTGCAATTCTATGGTTCTATTAAGGGATCTTGAGCTTCAACAGAAGTCTGGCTGTATTTTTGCTGGGTGGGGAAGGGTTGGAGAGTCCCTGCATGGAGGAGGAGGAGGGGTTGGTGATGGAGGAGCAGGATCGGGACCCGTGCTCTGAAGTCTTCCTCTGCCACAGATGTGGAACGGCGGAAGAGTCCTGTCTGTGGATTCGTCACCCCCCTGGATGGCTCAGAGGCAGATGAGCACCGGAAGCCAGAGGTGAGGATCCCAAACACATTTCCATCTCTGTGGTGAAAACTGTGTGTGAGGTGGATGGGTGTGTATGGTTTGATTTCCATACGTTTACCGACACATATAAATGGATAGTCCCCCAGCTAATGGGTTGCATGAAAATACAATCAATAAATGGCAACACATTCATGCTCTTTAGTTTTATTATATTATATTCTGATTATATTGATTTTTAAAAATTATTTATTAAATTTGCCTAAGACCTTTTATCCAAAGATCACAGGGCAGTTCACAACATAAAAATGCAAAGCGAGAACACAAAATATATAATAGAAACAAACAAACCAATAACCCTCCCTGACGCAAGCACATCCAAAGGCCTGGTTTACAGAGCAATGTTTTCACCTGGTGCCTAAAGATATGTAATAAAGGTACAGTTGTACCTCGGAAGTCGAATGGAATCCGTTCCGGAAGTCCATTCGACTTCCAAAATGTTCAGAAACCAAAGTACTTATTAAACCTGAAAAATATTCTGCTGTACTCATATTTCATTGCCTCTGCGTAATGCTTTTTTGTTTGCTTATTTCTTTGTTTGGTATCTTTTCTCTTGCTTATCTTCTGTCTATAAATGTTACCTTTCCTCATAATTATAAAACTTCAAATATATCTGTATGGGAGTGGGGGTCCTAGGCAAAGTCTCCAGGGTTTGGATGAGGTCAGACACGGAAAATTATTTCAGGCCATGTCTCTGTGTCTGTTCTTCCTGGACAATCTGTGCCAATTGAATGCTGTGAGGGCACTAGAGACCCTCTTGAGGCCCAGACAAGCTCCCAACTTGCCCCCCCCCTCAGTATCAGCTGTGTCTCAAGCACTTAACCATTTCTCTCCCCTCCTCTCCTCCTCCCTCTCCTCCATTTCTCCTTTTCCTTCTTAGGCTGTCGTGCTGGAAGGGAACTATTGGAAGCGACGCATTGAGGTGGTGATGAAGGAGTATCACAAGTGGCGGATCTACTACAAGAAAAGGGTCAGGTTTCTTTCCCCCAACCTCAACTTTATTGGGAGATTCAGGACACATAAAGAAAGTCCTTCTTCATGCAGCGTATAGTTAAACGGTGGAACTCCCTCCCACAAGAGCCAGTGATAGTATGATACGGCTGTTAGTGGCTATTGCCCTCCAAGTGTCCCTATTTTCCAGGGACAAACCCAGGCTAGATCTACAGTCCCCTTTAAAACGTTATTAGAAATGTCATTCTAAAACCTGAGTCCCATTTAGTTTCTCTTTCGTTTTGTTTCCACAAGGTTGACCAGGTTTTAGATAGCTAGTAGTATAGCTCTGCAGAGCCCTCTGCTGTCAAGTTTTAATAACGCATTATTAACATTCTAAAACGAAACGTACCGTACTTTTCCGTGTATAAGACAAGCTTTTTTAATAAAAAAATTATGTTAAAAATTGGGGGTCGACTTATACACAGATAGTGGCTAGGGGGGATGTGGGATTGGTTGTTGCTCCCGCAAGCCATAGATTGTCAGGGGCTATTGTTCGTGTTACTGGTGGCTGCGGCAAGGGCTGGTGTTGATTGGCTGACGCTGTGGCAATTGGGTGGGTGATTGGCGGCTTTTGCGACATATGTGAGTGGCAGTGTAGGTCAGGCGGATGAGCGATTTTTGGCCATCCTCCGCTAAAAAAAGCTCAACAACCCTGGGCAATCTCCCCCCATTTTCTTATTTTGGAGTCCCCCAAAATAGGGGGCACGTTATACACGGGTGTGTGTGTGTGTGTGTTATACACAAAAAAATATGGTAATATGACCATTACATTTTGAAACATTTTCTTAACCCTTTCCTAACATTATAAAGCACAAAGTGTATCTCCACCCCCGGAATTACGAAAACTGTCCCAGTTTCTGATTTGATCCTGGAATGTCTCTGTTATGTACTGAAGTTTTCACCCTGGGCCAGCAGGGGGATACTGTAGATAGTTTTCTCTCAGGTCCTCATATGCAAATAAGGGACTGAAAGTGACATTCAGTGATTGGATAGTTACAGAAAATGGTTACTGTTACGTTGTAGTGGAGCTCTATGTAAGCAGGCTGGCTGAACCCTTCAGTTCAGTTCTGTTCTGGCCTGTGAATAAACAAGAGGTGTTTGAAGAATCGCTGTGTCATCTGATATGTTCACCCACAACTTAACAGTCTCGGTTTTTGTTTTTCCTCCCCTTCATTTCTTGGGGAACAATTAAAAGTCGAGTTCACGAAATAAAATAAAATATCTGCACCAAATGAAGGAAATGTTGGTGCTGCCATATGAAGCCCATCCTACCATTTTGAAGGAAAAGGTCACCAATCCACTTTAAATTCTTTAACTGCAGTGCTTCGGCATTCTGCCGTTTCCTCCGAGGCGCAGGGAATGGTGATTCCTTTATTGCAGACTGGGATTCTAATGGATCTCACTTTCTGCCTGTTGATATCAGGACGGCATCTTCCCTACACACTTTTGGGCGCCTGCTGAAACATTTTTGCTTATACAAACCTGCCTAGACACTCAGAACGTTAATGTGCGTTTTATTCTGGTTTTTAGATTAGCGTTGGTTTTATTCATTTGTAAAAAATGTTTCAATCGTTTTGTCGCCTGTGTTTCCCTTGCAGCTCCGCAGGTTCAGCCGGGAAGAGGAAACCGCCAGCCACAAATTAGTGAGTTAAGAAGCATGGCAGAATTGGAAGGGACCCAAGGGTCATCTAGTCCAACCCCCTGCGACGCAGGGACCCTAACCAGTCAGGCTTGCTGGATGGGGAACGAGGGTCCTCCTGGTCCCCATTTGGGGGTGGGGAATGGTCCTGGGTGGATCCCTCCCAGACCTGCTTGCCTCTCCTCTTCAGGATGAACCTTGGAAGTCTCCGGAAAACTGGTGCGACCACCTCTTCTCCAACGTGGTCCCGATGCTACTGCGGGACGAGGAGAAGGAGGCCGATGGGAGGCAGCTCTTCGATCTGGACAGCTTCATCTCGGACATCTCCGACACCCTCTTCACCATGACGCAGGCCAGCTGCCCCCCTCAGTTGTCACCGGAAGAAGGTAATTGTGTGCTGGAACCCACAAGCGCAGAATGCTGCAGCACAATTGCTGGTGGGAGCGAGGCCTTGTCACCACATCACACCTGTGCTCAGAGACCTGCCCTGGTTGTTGATTTGCTACTGGGCCAGGTTCAAGGTGTTACTATTAGTATAAAGGTAAAGGTAAAGGACCCCTGACAGTTAAGTCCAGTCGCGAACGACTCTGGGGTTGCGGCGCTCATCTCGCTTTACTGGCTGAGGGAGCCAGCGTTTGTCCGCAGACAGTTTTTCCGGGTCATGTGGCCAGCATGACTAAGCCGCTTCTGGCGAAACCAGAGCAGTGCACGGAAACGCCGCTTACCTTCCTGCCAGAGCAGTACCTATTTATCTACTTGCACTTTGATGTGCTATCAAACTGCTAGGTTGGCAGGAGCTGGGACTGAACAATGGGAGCTCACCCTGTTGCGGGGATTCGAACCACCAACCTTGCGATTGGCAAGCCCAAGGCTCAGCGGTTTACACCACAGTGCCACCCGTGTCCCTATTACTATATATAATCATATTATATTATTAGTAATATACTATAGTATATTAGTATATACTATTAGTATATACTCCTATACCGTAATATTAGTATATAGAGCCCTTAACAGGTTGGGACCAGTTTATCAGTGAGATCACCTTAGTTCATATGTCATACCCTCCAACATTTCTCCAATGAAAAAAGGGACATCCTATTCCATTATTATTATTATTATTATTATTATTATTATTATTATTATTATTATCATCCTGCCCATCTGACTGGGTTACACCAGCCACTCTGGGAGGCTTCCAACATATATAAAAACATAAGAAATCATCAAATATTAAAAAACTTCCCTGTACAGGGCTGCCTTCAGATGTCTTCTAAAGGTTGTACAGTTACTTATTTCTTTGGCTTGCATAGCTTCATACCCTCCAACATTTCTCCTATGAAAATAGGGACATCCTACTATACCCTCCAATATTTCTCTGATGAAAATAGGGATGCCCGATGGGAAAGCGGGACATTCCAGGATCAAATCAGAAACCAGGGCGGCTTCTGCACATCTTGGACTGTCCCTGGAAAATAGGGACACTTGGAGGGTCTGCACATGCACCTACTGACCGCTTCGATCTGTGGAAATGGCCCTCTTACAGGTGCCATGTAACAGCCAATCTGGATCTGTAAGCACCTGCACTTTGGAACTCCCTGCCTCATGATATCTTTTTTTTTTAAAAAAAATAATATTTATTAAAAGTTTAAAGATTACAGAAAGAAAAAAAAGAGAAAGATTAAACAAAACAAATCAATACATTACAATACATAAAAAAACAAAAAAATACATCAAAACAAAAACAAAAGCAAAAACAATTTAAAAAAAATCTAATATTTCCATATCTTTGTCTTTCATTTACTTGTTTCATCGACCTCCTCACGCCTCCCTTTTTTGTATTCTAGTTATTAATTATTTCAGCAAATCCTTTCCATCTTTCTCTGTTTTCTGTCATATAATTATCTTAATTTATTTTAACCTTATCTTACCTGTAATACCATAAAACTTATTTATACTTAACTCCTTATAACATTTCTACTAAAGGCATGTAATTTCATTCCAACGTTTTTCTAACACTCATTAATTTTACAATATTTCTATAAATAAATTTTAAACTTTTTTCCAATCTTCTTCCACCGTCTCTTCTCCCTGGTCTCGGATTCTGCCAGTCCTTTCTATCAATTCCATATGGTCCATCAACCTGGTGATCTTCCGTCCGAGGCTCTTAACTCTTTTCCTTGTCCCTTCTGCAGATCTTCTTTATATTTATACATACATTTTACTTTCTCTTCTGCTGATCTTGTTCTTAATTTCCTTCCTTTGGCGCTGAGGAGTAGATCTCGGGGAAGCTCCAACCTAACAATGTCTTTATTCCTTCTCGACAGGTCAGCCCATTCTCCGTAGTCAAAACTAAAGTCCAAAAGATATTTCAGGACGTGTTTCAAAATCCCTCCAAAACTGAAGGCCCCCACAACTCCAATCTCCTCCTGACCTAAATCCAGGTCCCAAAAGCCAGAACATCCCTGCATAAGGGGATCTGTCCAACTTTCCTTCTCCAATCCAAACGGGGCTCCAATCCTCAAAGTAGACTTTCTCTAAATTCAGTCATAGAAGGCAACAACTTATATTCGTCAAATTGCCTCTGTAAGGCTGGGACTCTCTCCACTTGTATTACTTGAGGTTCAACAACAACTTTCTCCCTCGTCTTCTCCACAACTTGCCATGTCAAAGTAGGTTCCTGAATCAATTCCTGAGTAGTTTCTGTATAGATGTTCACTTTTTGTCCCAAATCAGTCATTTTTTGTCCCAGATTATCAATTTTAATAGTCATCACATCCGTCTTCTTATGAAGCTGTTCCAATGAAGCACTTATCTTGCAAAATGCAATCACTAAGGCTTCTTGTGTCGACATTTTTACCAGTCCAAGGTCAATCACTGATTCTCACGGTCTTTTATCTCTGCAGCTGGAAAATTCCCCAGTTCCACTCCTGTAACAGTTTCAAAGGCTCCCTCTAGAGGAAACAATTTCTATTTGTATCAGTCCTTTTAAACGCAGATCCAGCAACAAAATTAGTTTCAATTTTCAGTTACTTTTGCTCCTTTTTAAGTGCAGAGGGAAACAATGGAAACAATATATTTCTCTTGTTTAACTATCTGTCAACATACGTTCTATTCACAGTCAATGAACTTTCCCAAAACGTCAATCATACTGGCAGCCCGTTTCCAGGTTCAAAACGGTGGTAATTTATCTTTCTTCACTCTCTCTCCTGCAGGCTTAGGCGATCTAAAATTTTCCCCCTCTTCTCCTGCTTCCAAGGGGGGTTTAACAATTTTAGCTGATGGAGGTTTAATTCTTTACAGAAGATTTTCCAAGACTTTAGCTTGCAGCCTCTTTGCTTCAGTCTATTTACAAAAGGGGGAGGTGGACTTCCTGTTTAAAACCTCCCCGTTTCGGTGCCAAATTAAGACGTTTAAAAATCCAATTTTCCTTTCTACTCACGGGTAGTTGTTTCAAGATCAAATTGTCCACAGGAAAAAGTCAGCGCTCTCCAGCAACAGCAATGCAGCTTCACTCCATGAAAAAAGCAGTCGATTCAAAGCACCGCGCCACTCACCCCACGTCGCTCCGGATCCCCGAAACCGGGTTTCCCCGCGAGTAGGGGAGGCGCAAAAGATGCCAGCCGAATCCCACGTTCACAGGCTTCTCCCGCCTGTGATTTTTATGGGTCCCCGCCTTCGCCGTGGCGGCCAGACCCTAATTTCCACGCAGCAAATTCCTCCCGATCAGAGGAATTCCGCCATTGTCTGGAGGCGCCAACCCGGAAGTCCCCTGCCTCATGATATCAGGCAGCTGCCTTCACTGTAATCTTTTCGATGCCTGCTAAAAACATTTTTGTTTAGGCAAGCCTGCCCAGATATGTAGAATGTGTGTTGATTTATTTATTGATTACATCCCTATCACACCTTTTTCTCCAAAGAGCTCACGATGGTATTCATAGCTCATGGCCGAGTGGGGATTTGAACCCTGGTCTCCCGGGTCCTAGTCCATCGCTCTAACCGCAACACCACGTCGACGCTTTTTAGGAAAGAGAAAAGCTTGGTGATGTGCTGATTCCTCTCTCTTCTCTTTTGCCTATAGCCTACATTGGCAATGCAGACATGATCCAACCAGACCTGGCGCCACTGCAGCCGACCCTCGACGATTTCATGGAGATATCTGGTAGGAGCCAGCTTTGTTTCTAAGGTCAGAAATTAATGCAATGAGTGGTGGTGGGGGTCACCTTCACGGGGGAAGGGAGGTATGGGAAATTGGAGCGACTTTGGGGGGAACCGGTTGCTTCCACACTGGGACCCCTTGAGCACTTCTAAGGTTGCAATTCTGCGGTTATTTGAAAGCAGGATTAAAACAGAGGTCAGCTTTGGAGCCACTACACACTGGGCCCCTGAGCAGCGCAAGACCGACACACTTCTTTTTAGTTTAGAGAAAAGGTGAATTAGAGGTGGAAGTGTTTAAAATGACGCCTGGCACATGGAGAAGGTGGAGAGAGGAAAGTTTGGCAGTGATGGCTGCAAACTTGGATGGCTTTAAAAGCAGATTAGACTAATTCATGGAGGAGAGGGCTATTGGTGGCTACGAGCTGTGACGGAAACTGCAGGAGGGGAGAATGCTGCTCTTGTGCTTGAATCCTGCTTGCAGGTTTCCCATTGGGGCTTCTGGTTGGCCACTGCGGATGTGAGGGCGATCTGGCTGCGACATCTGTCACCCCATTGATCGCCAGGGTGGTTGGCCACTGTGATAAGAGGATGCCATTGGCCTCATCCAGCAGGCTCTTCTCATGTTCGTAGGTCTGTTGTTTGATGCTGAGTTGTGGGTTGCAACCAGGGCTGTTTTTCTAGAAAAAGAGGTGCTGGAACTCGCCATAATAGCCTCCCTTGTTCTCTAACAATGGCAATGGCACCCACCTGAGAGGTGCCGGAAGTGAGTTCTGGTGAGTTCCAGCTTGAAAAAAAAAGCCCTGGTTGCAATATTAGGAGTTAGCATCAAAAACAGGAGTCTCTGCAATACAGTGATACCTTGGGTTAAGAACTTAACTTGTTCCAAAGGTCCGTTCTTAACCTGAAACTGTTCTTAACCTGAGGTACCACTTTAGCTAATGGGGCCTCCCGCTGCCACTGCCACACAATTTCTGTTCTTATCCTGAAGCAAAGTTCTGAACCCGAGGTACTATTTCTGGGTTAGCGGAGTCTGTAACCTGAAGCGTCTGTAACCTGAAGCATCTGTAACCCGAGGTACCACCATACTGGGATCAAACTTCAGGTCTGTCCTCTTTTCTTTTTAGTTTTTGAAATCATAAAAGTGTGGTCAGTCTGCTTGCTAGTCAATTACACCAGTCAATTACACTAATATCATGATGCCGTTATACAAAAATACTCAGCGATGAAAGCCTGCGTACTGCTCTGTTGGCCTCACCTCAAAAAAGGATGTTTTAGAGCTGGAAAGTGTTCAGATAAGGGCCACCAAAACGATCAAGGGGATGGAGCAGCTTCCTTATGAGGAAAAGTTACAACATTTAGGGATTTTTAGCAGAGAGAAGACAAAAAAGGACTTCATAGTGTTATACGAAAAATTTGGGGTTGGTTTGCCCTGACTCAGAAGCCAGCCTCTCTGGATGTTATCATGGCTGAGAATTAGCGACGAACCATGCATTAGTGATCCCTCAAATATTCTAGAAGGGTCCATTTCTGTTCTGAGGTGGGTTGTAGTGGAGGCACGAATGGTTTCCTCTCTCTCTTTTTCTTTTAATTTTTCTAACAGGAAACATGCACCATTTTGCTATTTATTTAGAGTGGTTTCTAGCCCACACTTCATTAAAATAACCTCAGGGCATCTAAAAACAAACACAAAGCATAAAAGGATTACCTGAAACCAAATAACCCCTCATCACATACAACATACCAACGAGGACACATGGCTCAATTCTCAACCCATTTAGTCCGAAGCCTAGCAGAATAAAAATGTCTTTGAGTGGCTCCTAAAACCCACCAGGGTCAGCACTAGCTGTTTGTGGAAGGCATTCCACAAACGGAGAGCCAATACTGAGAATATCTCTGTACCGTATTTGATAACAAAATGCATCATTCTGTACTCCCAAGGAATAACAGATACTGGTTTGGGGACCATTGGGAGGGGCAGATTTTTCCTTCCTATATACATAGAAATGTAAGGCTGTCGTCACACAGCTCCAGTTGCAGGATATGTAGTGCCGCGTCACAGTCCTGGATTTACATGAAGTCTGGGCGGAGAGCAAAAGAAAAGCCAGGTTTTTAAAAGGATGGTTTTAAACAACAGAGGTTTGACTAAAGCAGGGATGGAGAAGCGTTGAGAAGCTCTGAGGAGTGTGTGTGTGTGTGTGTGTGTGTGTGTGTGTGTGTGTGTAAGCCAGACTGGCAGAGGGGGCAAAAATGGGACGGACAATATATTGAATGAGAATCGAGTGCCTACGTCTTGCAGCAGTTCCCAAAATAGAGTTTGGGTTACAGGAATGTGAAACCACACTGGGGGCGAGACAAGAGAGGAAGGGAAACTTTTGATCCAAGAAAGGGGAAAGAGGGGCAGCTGGGGCTGTCGAGCAACAGAGGGCTGAGGACCTGAAGAAGAAGGGTTGAGTTTATTTATCTATTGTATTTATACCACACCTTTCCTCCATAGTTCTCCTCCTTCACAACAACCCTGTGAGGTAGGTTAGGCTGAGAGCAAATGGCTGGCCGAAGTTTTTAATATTTAATGCTGTATTGTTTTTAACACTCTATTGGAAGCAGCTCAGAGTGGCTTGGGAAACTCAGCCAGATGGGGGGGTTATAAATTATTATTATTATTATTATTATTATTATTATTATTATTATATTATATTATCACACAGTAAGCTTCATGATTTGGTTGGGATCAGCCAAGTGTGTGTGTGTGTGTGTGTGTGTGTGTGTGTGTGCGTGCACCCTATACCAGGCTGTCTGAAAGAATACAAACCTTCCCAGGGTGTGAGATCTAGGGAGGAGGCCATTCTCTTGATCCCGCCACTTGGCAGCAACTACACTTTGGAACTCCCTGCCTATTGATATCAAGGAGGTACCTTTGCTGTACTCTTTTTGGCACCTGCCCAGATGCATAGAAAGTTGGTGTGCATTTTAATCTGTTTCAGTATTTTAACTTTCCGTTTGCTTGAAATTATTGCTGTGAAATTTTTCTTGATTTTATCCTTTTACCTTTTTCTAAATTGCTTTGAGGGTTATTGTTGTATAAACGTTATTAAATAAATCAGCTAGTTTAATTACTTTTTAATTACCCCCTCCCCAATGTTTTTAGCTGTTTGTATTTTTATAGTAAGCCACCCTGAGTCCCAGTCTGGGGAAAAGGCAGAATATAAATATTGGTAAAGATAATATGTAATAAAAAATTGTGTGTGTGATGAGTCCTCAGTCTTTTGCACCAGTCTCCCTGCTCCCCCTTAAAAAAAATCTTTTTTAAAAAAAATCTGCAGTAATGGGCTGCAAAATTCAGAGATGTGTGAATTTCAAAAGATAGCTGCCATCCAGTTTGCTGGCTAGTTTGAGAAGTTCTGGTCGTTTATCAGGAAAATGCAAACAAAACTGAATTTCTCCCTCACCTCTAAATGCTGGCAAGATGCCCAGCTTTCCAGCTGCCTTAATTTCCTTAGAGACCCTCTGGTTAAAGCAAGGTGCTGTGATCCACTGGGCTTTGCAGGAAACCTATGCAGCTTGGATTTCAGGGATCATAGCCCCCGCCTCCCTGACAAGTATCCTTTCCTTCTTGGTCTTTTCTTGTTCCAGACCTGAAGTGCCGGACTCCTTTGCAAAGTTCGGTTCGCATCCCCTCCAAAATTAGAGTTGAAAAAGGTGTGGAAAAGTGTTTGGGACATTTCAGTTTAGAGAAAACAAGAGTTAAGAGGTGAATTAAGAGGCCACAGGATAGAAGTTTTACACCCTCCAACATTTATCCAATGAAAACAGGGACATCCTATTTGATAACGATAATAATTTTATTATTTATACCCAGCCCATCACACTAGGTTACCCCTGCCACTCTAGGTGGCTTCCAACATATAAAAAAAACATAATAAAGCATAATACATTTAAAAACTGCCTTCAGGAGTCTTCTCATGGTTGTATAGTTGCTTATCCCCTTGGCTCGGGGGTCGCATAACTCTGTACCCTCTGATAAAAATAGGGATGTCCTTAGGAAAAGCGGGACATTCCAGTATCAAATCAAAAACCGGGACAGCTTCTGTAAATTCGAGACTGTCCCTGGAAAATAGGGACACTAAGAGGATCTGAAGTTTATAAAATTATGCGTGGCATAGAGAAAGTGGATAGAGATTTTTTTCCCCTGCCTCTCTCCTAACACTAGAATTTGTGGACAAGCAATGAAGCTGAAGGATGGAAAATTCAGGACAGACAGAAAAAAGTTCTTTTTTATGCAGATCAGAGTTAAACTATGCAACCTGCTCTTGCAGGAGGCAGTGATGGCTGCTAACGTGGATGGCTTTAAGAGTTAATTGGAGAAGAGGGCTATTGATAGCCATTTTTGTTTATACTGGCCAGAGGCTGTAATGCTCCCGAATGCCATTTGCTGGAACGGAAGGAGGGGAGAGGGCTCTTGTGCTCGAATCCTGCCTGCTAATATCCCACAGGCATCTGGTTGGCCACTGTGAGAACAGGATGCTGGACTAGATGGGCCACTGGCCTGATCCAGAAGGCTCTTCTCACATTCTTGTGGAAGGCTGAAAACGCCTCCATCCTGCCTCCAGATGCTCTGGGAGCTTGCGTGGCTTGGGTGGGTGGAGGGAAGTCCAAGCAAGGCACTTGGGCCAGCCCCACGGAGGGCTGTTGCAATGGGCTTGGGGGTAAGGTCACCACCTCTGTCCCCAGCCAGCCAGAGGCTTCCTGGGCTCCTGCCTGTCAATCAAAGGGCAGAGTGAATGAGGAACCGAGGCTGGAGAAGGAACCTGAGCCATATGTAGAAGTCCCCATGGCAGGTCCGTGGCAGACCACCCTAGGGATGGTAACCGACCGCGGGTGGACCCCTTCTGCAGGTAGGAGACTGGGGTGGGGGGCAGGGGGTGGGTAAGGTGGTGGGGAGCTGCCTAATCTTGCTTGCAGACAGCCCCCTACTCTCTGGACACCCTCCCTCACTGAATCCCAGAGGGGCTGGCAGTGGGAATCAGAGAAAGGTGGAGTTGGAAGGGAGAATTATTGGAAAAATCACAGCTCAAGAATCCCTGACCGATGGCCATCCAGCCTCTGCTTAAAAATCTCCAGTGAAGGAACGCTCCACGGTTACATAGCTCTTATTGACAGAAAACTCTTCCGTATGTTTAGCTGGAATCTCCTGGCCACTTGAATCCGTTGCTTTGGGTCAGCCTGGCAAAGGCCTGAGAGACTTTGCTGCTGGCTTAAAGGCAGGATGGGCCCTGCCCATGCCACCATTGCCCAGCATTCTTGCCGGAATGACCTGCTCCATTTTACCTAGCGCTACGGTCGGCTCCAGCTCTGCTCCTTGAAAAGCGTTCTCTCCTGGTTGTTGCCCAGGAGGCCGCTGTGAAAGGCTCAGGAGCTGAGGGCAGTTGGAAAGCCGGCCACACTTTCTGAGAGCTGTGTCCCTCCCAGCATGCTTTGGGGGGGGTCAAAGCTTTGGGGCGGGGGTGTTGTCAGGTAGAGTTGCCCGCTTCTCTTGTCTATGTTTCATTTCAGTTGAGTTTTGTCTGATTTGGGAGTAATTCTGACCGCTGTCAGTTTTTCTTCTGTAAAATGGGCACATGTGTGTGTTTGGTACCCACAACAGCCTCTTAGATTACCAGATATGCTCCAGGTCCAAGGAGGTTTGGGGGTCACTGCTCCAGATGCTACTGGAGTCCAACACCCATCATCTCTAACCACTGGCCATGCTGGCCCCGGTGGGAGTTTGGGGGGTCTCCCCACAAAATCTAGAGGGCCACAGGTGCCAACCAGGGCTTGCCAAGCTCTTCTATGTACCTGGCAGTCACCTGATTTCTGCTGTGTGGGTCTGGCAGAATTTCCTGGTGAATATGTTAACATCACATTTTATTCCTTATTCTTGCATGTCGGGGACGTTTTAGTTTCGAGAAAAGGCATATGTTTGTTTACTGCATTTACTTACTGAATTTCTATCCCACCTTTTTCTCCAAGGAGTTCAAGGTGGTAGACATTATTCTCAGCCTCAGTTTATCCCCGCAACAATCTTGTGAGGTAGGTTTGGCTGAGAAAAGAGAGCGACAGCTACACCCCCCACAAGGCCACCCAGTGAATTTCATGGCTGAGCGGGGATTTTAACCCTGAACTCCTAGGTCCTAGTCCAACACTCTAACCACTGCACTACACTGTGACACAATAGAAGTTTATAAAATTATGCATGTCATGGAGATAGGAGTAAAGTTTTCCTTCCTCTCTCTTCCTGGATGTCCAATGAAGCTGAGCATTGGGAGATTCAGGACAGACAAAAGAAAACCCTTCTTCATTCAGCGCAGAGTTAAACTATGGAACTCCCTCCCACAGGAGGCAGTGATGGCCAGCAACTTGGAGGGCTTTAAAAGAGGATTGGACAAATTCATGGAGGAGGAGAGGGCTATTGAAGGCTAGTATCCGCGCTGGCTATGCTCTGCCTTCACGGTCAGAAGCAGCCTTGTCTCTGAATACGAGGGTTCCCTTTTGCTCGAATCCTGCTTCCCACTGAGACATCTGGTCAGCCACTATAAGAACAGGACACTGGATTGGCCTGATCCAGCAGGCTCTCTTCACATTCTTAACATAAGAATTCCAGCTAAAATCACTTTCGCCCTGGCTGGGCAAATTGGGAGGCTTTAACCTGGTGCCAAAAAGATTGTAACGTTGGCAGGACACATGTGGTTTTGAGGAGGGGGCACATTCCAGAGTTGGGGTGCTACCACAGATTGTGAGTTGCCTTGCTTCTGTGCCAGTTCCCAGTTGCCCCCCTCTCGGTGTTAATATAACCTGGTGACGATTTTGCATTCCTGCTTTTTGCAAATCGGGGTAGGGCAGGGCCTTCTGTGGCTTAATCTTAACGTGTGCATCCCCCACCACACACATTTTATAAAGCGAAGAGGTTGCTTTAGTCTCTCTTTTAACATCTTGGCTGATGCAAGAAGAGGATTCAAACTCGTGATCGGAATGGAAACTTGAGAGGCAGCTGCCTGAGCTGTAATTTGGGGCATGGCGCAATCCAGCTTGGAAGTTGCGGTGCCATGAAATCTCTGCTCTTTTCATGATAGTCAAAGTTCTCTCGTTTTGCTTATTTGTATGTGGCATGGGACTAAAGATGAGGCTTATTATTTAATCAATCCATTAATTTCTTAGTCACCTACTGTTAGAATTAGTATTGTGGTGACTTATAAGAGTATTTTAAAATACTGCTAAATGCCACACCAATTTCTGGTGGTTTTGTTTTTTTGGCTCCAGGGTACACCAATTTTTGGCCACACCAATTTCTGAGTGCTGAGAGAATCCAGCTGCTTACATAGGCTTGGTTTCACTGGGATGAAGGTCAGAGGAGACTGTGGTGTCTTTAGGATATATGGTTTTATTTGCACATCCGTACAACCTGAGCACAGGATGGAGGGGCTCACAGTATCAACACCCCAACAGATCTTGCTTCTCCGTTAGTCACAGCTTTAGATCCAGCACAGAGCATGCAGGTCTCTGTGTCTCCAGCTTCCAGGCTGCTTTCAGCTCAGCTCACACACATCTTACTAGCTATTGCTCTTTCTACCTAGCAACTAGGTGAGGGAGTGAAGGAAAGGCCCACCCATTCGCCTGCAGGGTCCCATCACTTAGTGGTAGCTCTTGCAACAGAGCTCATTCTTTTGGGATGCTGATGGGGACACTGAAGAGGCCAGCCAAGGTCACTGTCTTACCGAGAGACCAGTTCAGCAATCTCCTCTGCTAGATTCCAACCCTCACTGGGTCCAGGACCCCAAGAATTGAGAGGGACTCAGGGCATCATCCAGACTGACCCCCCAAACCAGTGCATATTACTTACCATATTTTTCGTCCCATAGGACGCTCCGTCTCATAGGACGCACCTAATTTTTTTTGGGGGGGATAAAGGAAATTTCCCCCCCTTTATTTCCCCCCCCAAAACCAGGTCGGGGAACAGCGGGATGGCGGCACTGCGCCTCCCCGCTGTCCCCCGAGCTTGTGGGGCTGGCCGATGTCTGCCCGGCGCGCAGGGCGCTCTGCTTCAGGGCACTCTGCGCGCCGGGCGGCAGGCTGCTATCCGCAGCCTAGGGAGCCCTGCGGGAACTCCCGCGGGCTCCCCAGGCTTGCTGATAGCTTCCTGAAGCCTGGAGAGCGAGAGGGGTCGGTGCGCACCGACCCCTCTCGCTCTCCAAGCTTCAGCGAAAGCCTGTATTCGCCCCATAGGACGCACACAGATTTCCCCTTCATTTTTGGAGGGGAAAAAGTGTGTCCTATAGGGGGAAAAATACGGTACATTCTGTCCCTCCCGGGGCGCATGAGCTAAAATCAATAGCAAAGTCCTCTGCAGGTTTGGCCTGTATTTATTGTTTCTTTATTGCGTTTCTATCCCATCGTTTGTCCTTCCAAGGAACTGGAAGTGGCACACATAGTTCTCTTCTCCCATTTAATCCCCACGACAACCCTGTGAGGTAGGTTGGGCTGAGAGGCAGTGATTGGCCCCCAAGGTCACCCCATTTCTGGAGGAGAAAGCAGCCTGCTCCCAGCTTTCACTTTCCCTTTGAATCCCCACTGGGGGAAAAGAATCCCACAGACACCCAGGCAAAGAGCCCTGCTTGAAATCTGAGAGCGCCGCTGCCAGCCAGTGCAGGAAATACTGAGCTAGATGGACCCCCAATGGTCTGACTTGGGGTGGGGATGCAGGAAGCTTAATGCGTTCCTAAGGGACGAATGTGAGATGAAAGGCATTTTCACACCCGCTGGGCTTTCTTATGGTGGCATGTGAGGGCTCAAGCTACATTTCCTGCTTGCAAACGTGGAACTAGGCACATTCCGTAGGCTCAGAGAATCGCAGAATGCGAACCCACCTTGCAGGGCTGTTGTGCAAGGAAGCAATCGGCAGAAACGGGAGAGCGTGGCGACTTATTTATGTGTGCTACTACAGCTCTTTGAAAAAAGGCAAATGCTGACGATCTGGTGTTTACATGCAAAGGGGAAGTTGCAGTGGAAAGGAAGAGAGAAGTTATATATGTGGATATTTTGGTGTAGGGGGGGGTGGAAGAGAAAACCGCATAGGCGGTGTTGTGTTTGCATGAAGCAATGAGGGCTGTAGTAAATGTGCTGGAGGGGAGGTGTGTTGGGGGGGAGGGTGTCTGTTTGATGGGGTGACAAAAAGGGGAAATGGCTTGGCCCAGGATGCCTGAGTGTGTGTGTGTGTGTTTAGGAGGGCATATTGTGTGTTATGGAGGGGAGTTATTTTTGGAGGGGCTGGGAGCAGGAACAGACAAATCAGTCAGTTTCAGTTTCTCTCATTTTCCTAGTCTTGGGTTCACTTCACCGCACTTCCGCGGCACTTTGCATTTGCCTTTGTACCCGGGCACGAGGGACTGACTGCACTGCCCGCTTAAAGGCAAATCAGCTGCCATCATAGAAGTGTAGAGCTGAAAGGGACCTCGAGGCTCATCTAGTCCACCCCCTGCAATGCAGGAAGCTTAGCAATTCCATCCTCCATTCCCTTTGTCTCCCTTTGGTAGGCCACCTAACATTGGCCTGCAACCTTTGCTGCAGGCCTGTGCTAGGAGGCCCAGCAAGGAACTGTGCAAAGGACTGTGTCAATAAATCAGTTAAGTTCCTACACTTTAGAACTCCCTGCTTAGTGATATCAGGCAGGTACCCTCACAAGACTCGTTCTGATGCCTGTGGGGAATTTTTTTTTTCCAGGCAAGCCTCCACAGATGTTTAGAAAGTTGATGCAAGCCTTAGTTTTTAGTCTATTGTTATTTCAACTTTTTGAAAGCCCAAAATTACCACCGCCCATTTTTCTTAGGGATAATATTATTGTTTTTTCCTTTTTGAAAACCGTTATGAGATTTAAAAATTCTCTTTTTTTCACAATCAAGCAGCGTGTAAATTGTGCGAAACCGATAAATGACAAAATAAGGGGCAATTAGTTTTTACTCGTGCAGGTGCGATCAATTGTTGGCAAGTGGCTAAAAACCCCCAAAAGGGTTTTAAATGGGCGGCTTTGCGTTTAAAGGTCAGGACTTGAAATGGGTCAAGGAGCCCAAGCAAAGGCGGTGGAAAAAACCGCCACAGAGGAGTTGATGTGGGGTTGCGGTTTGCGAACTTTCCACTCTGGAATGAGGAAGAAAACAAGCCCGTGTTGGATGTGTGTCCCTTCGCAGGAGCCCTGAAAGTGCCGCCGCAGCAGTTTGGGGGTCGTCTGACTCTGAGGAAGCGAGAGGGTTGCGGCGCAGGGGCAGGAAGGGAGAGGGGGGCACGGCAGGGTCACGGGGCTCGGATTCGGGAAGGCCACGGGATGTGGTTAGCCACAGGCTGCACGCAAAGCGAGCGCAAGAGGGCAGGGAGGGAGACCTGGGAGGGAGAAACCGCACCCACCAACTGAGGGGCTCAAACATTTCAAAGCTGACTCAGGGCTCTTGCACACCTATCTTTTTTTTTTTTAAAAAAAAGTCTTTCAAAAGATTATATTTTTATTATTTTATGTTTGAGAGGGGGAGAAAAACTCTCCTGTATCCACTTTCTCCATGCCAGGAATAATTTTACAAACTTCCACCATGTTGCCTCTCACTTGCCATTTCTCTAAATTGAAAAGTCCCGAATATTGCAAGGGGGCTGCTCCACCCCCTTGACTATTTTAGTGGCCCATCCCTGAAGTTTTTTCCAGCTCTACAATATAAATTTATTTTTTTGAGGGGAGGGGAGCAGAACCATCCGCAGTATTTCAAATGCAGTTGCACTATATTGGCAGTTTCAATTATTTTCTGATTTCTCCAAGATATGCACAATCTTGCAAACATTCCCTAATGCATTTTGCATGCATTACTTCAATGAATGTAAGCGCTTTTGAGCATGCTTTCCCCTAATTTACACTTTTGAAGCATTTTTTTTAAAAAAATGTTGGTTGGAGACCTGCATTGCAGAATTCAAAGGTGTGCACATTTCAAAAGGCAGCTGGTTCAGAAAGTACAAATTAGGTAACTTGGTGCTAGGATGTGACCTGAACTCATGGCCTCCCCATCACTAGCTGGGGAAGGATATAGCTCAATTCATACCCCCGCCCCAATGAAGCCAAGCTGCCTGCCTGAATTCATGGGGAAGAGGCCTCACTCAGTGGCACAGAGCACCTGCTTCGCAAACAGAAGAAGACCCCTGTGACCACATCTGGAATAGTGTGTGTTCTGGTTCTGGTTGCTTCACCTCAAAAAGTACACAGCAGAGTTGGAAAATGTTGATAAAAGGGCTTCCAGAATGATCATGAGGAAAGGTTGCCACGTTTGGGACGTTTTAGCTTAGAGAAAAGGTGAGTACAATGGTACCTCTGGTTACAGACGCTTCAGGTTACAGACTCCGCTAACCCAGAAATAGTACCTCGGGTTAAGAACTTTGCTTCAGAATGAGAACAGAAATCGTGCGGCGGCAGCGGGAGGCCCCATTAGTTAAAGTGGTGCTTCAGGTTAAGAACAGTTTCAGGTTAAGAATGGACCTCCGGAACAAATTAAGTTCTCAACCCGAGGTACCACTGTAAGAGACAACACGATAGAAGTTTACAAAATTATGCACGGCAGGGAGAAAAAAGAGAGAGAGAAGTTTTTCTCTCTAGAACTTAAGGACAAGCGATGAAGCTGAACGTTGGAAGATTCAGAACGGATAGAAGAAAATAATTTTCCATGCAGAGCAGAGTTAAACTGTGGAACTCCCTGCCACAGGAGGCGATGTTAGCTCCCAAGCTAGATGGCTTTGAAAGGGGATTAGACAAATTCATGGAGGTGAGGGCTATTGATGGTTACTGGCCAGGATGGCTATGCTCTGCCTGCCCAGTTTGAGGCATCAATGCTTCTGAGTACCAATTGCTAGAACCCTTGTGCTCAGGTCCTGCTTCTGGGGACCACTGTGAGAACAGGAGGCTGGACTAGGTGGTCCATTGGCCTGAATCAGCAGGGATATTCATACATTCTTATGTCAATCCCCTGCAACTCTCCTTCAAAGATCAAGTACCATGTCCCCCTGTCTGGAGGCAGTGATTTCTGTCCCATAGCGTGTTAATCACAACCAGCACTGTTTGCATTCCACTGCAATTCAGCTTTTGCTAAAACCTACATTAATTTGTTTCCCTATCTGCAGGGGTTGAAATTAGCATGATTAATTTCCATGGAACGGCGTCATAACAATGCAGAAAACGACATTACTGATTTACTTTACATTTGTGCACTGGGGGGAAAAGAATCAACAATAGTGAATACTGCTTTTACAATATTGCATGGTTTCTCTTCCTGACCTCAGACAAATTTTCAGATTGCAGCAATTTTCACTCCTCTTTGTGTTTCCAGGAGAATTCTCTGACATTGCTAACAGAATAGCAGAATAGAATTGTAGAGTTGGAAGGGGCACAAAGGATTATGCAGTCCAGCCCCCTGCAAGTGACAAGAAAGTTCTTTCTCTCCCCGACACCCCAGAGGGATGCTGTGAGATTGGGCTAGATCAGGGATGATGAACCTGTGGCCCTCTAGAGATGCAGTTGGACTCCAACTCCCATCATCCTTGAACACTGAATCCTGCTGGAGCTGACCCCTGACCTCTGCAGCCTCAGGCTCTCGTGCAAGGCAGAAGGCGATTGCATTGCATGTTTGGGGTGGTTCGACTTGCAAATGTGGCAACGCCGTGCCCCCCGCCCTGCTGCGGTCAGGGCCCCGGAAGGTGTCGGGTGCGGTTTGAGTGACCCGTGGGCGGCCCTGACATGGGCTTGCCTGCCCATGCAGCAAAAATGCTCGTGTTTCACAACTGCAGACACTCCTGCTGCTGCTGCTTGAAAATACAGCCGGTCCAAACTGGTAGTTGGCCAGGTGAGAGGATGAAGGCAGCATGGGTGGCAGCAACAGGAGGAGGCCCCCCTCGCAGGGCTGGCGCAAGCAGGAGCACAGTTTCCCCCACCCAAAACTTTGGGCTAACACTGGGGTACCCTAAGGAAACTCCCTGGTTGTCCTTAATTTACACAAAATTCACCTGTTCCTTTACATGCAGCAAGGAGTCTGGCAGGTTGGAGGGGGTGAATTAAATCTCTGGTTTTCTTTCTTTGGAAGCCCCCCCCCCGCCCCATTCATTTAGTTAAGAGAGAAAAAATTGTGCATCTCATAAAAAGTATCTAAAGGGAAGAGCTCATATGACATTTTAAAAATAATATGGCATGATTTTATTTATTATACAAATATTGAGGCACATGATTGTTCAGCACTATTTGTATATGCAAATATCTGGCTCAATTAAGACTATATAGAATCTTTATTCTCAGTAATGGTGAAACTCACAGGACGATAATCCCTTTATTTTTATAAATCTGTATTAACTGCAGGGGGAATCTTTGTATGAGTTAATCCTTTAGTATCCCTTTGGTGCTGTGCTGAATCCTTGTATTTCTGTCCATTCAGGCTGTGACACTTTATGGTTTAGTCTTCTGATGCTTTCTTTTCTTTCTTTTCGTTATGTTTGCACTTTTTTTTTTGTTAACGATTTAAAAAAAAAAAAAAAGAAAATTGATCATCATCACGGCTTAAGAATAAACATCATGGCCTTCCTTGATATTTGTCCCCCTCCTGCCTGAAAGGTTTCCAGGGGACATGGAGATGGCATAGATGCCTTTGGGAAACCCATAAGCAAGATCTGAGCACAAAAGCACTTTCCCCTCCTATGGTGTCCAGCAACTGGTGTTCAGCAGCATTTCCTGCCTCCAGCTGTGGAGGCAACACACAGACCTTGTGGCTAGTAGCCCTAGTAGCCCTCTCCTCCAGGAATTTGTCTCCATGAATTGAGCCTCTCCATGCAAATACATTAAAATGTCATTTGTTGGAATTGGCGTGGTTTCATCACGTTGCAAAATATGGCATGTTTGGTGCAGCCATTTGCCTGGCCTGCTCTGACCTTTCTTTCTCATCCCCTGCCCAGATTTCTTTTCCAGCCCTCGGCCGCTGCCAGCTCAGATGTCCCTGAACTATCAGGACCAGCCCTGTTTTG
Organism: Podarcis filfolensis; assembly: GCF_964270895.1. NCBI lineage: Eukaryota > Metazoa > Chordata > Lepidosauria > Squamata > Lacertidae > Podarcis > Podarcis filfolensis. Next base: position 15,482,121 of record NC_139618.1, on the reverse strand, counting down.
CATCAGAGACCCTCTTCGGGACCACCGGCACCACCCTGCTCTCTAGCCCTGCAGACACCTTACTTTCCCCAGGCCCTGCCGCTTCTCCCGTCCTGCCCAGTCCTCGGCACCAGGTGCGAAAGCTCTGCTTGCCCTCAGTCTTACCAGCTGATGGCTCTGCCCTAGGCTCTGCCATTTTGCTCTCTTGTCCTACAATTCCTGCCCCGGTCAGAGGCTTAGCTTGAGCAAAGGTTCCTGGGTGATGAAGCCCTCTTGCTGGTATGGGTTATCTGTGCATGTGCAGAGTGACTTTGGTAATTTGTATGGGTTGTTGTTGTGTATGGACTCCTGGGATGGACAGGTGGTCTGGCTTCCTTCAGGAGGCTGAGCTATTTGCTGTCCAGTCAGATGGTGCTGAGTCCCACCCAACCAGTTTTGGCCCTGCTATAAACAGGCTGACGGAGTTGTCCCACCTCATGGTGAAACGGCAAGATTTGGCCTTTATTTATATTGTTACATGCCACCCAAATCTCTGAGCAGTGAGAGACTTCAGGGGTTCCAGGCACTCATCCAGAGTTCAGTTTCCTCTGAAGGTCAGCAGAGATTGAAGTTTTATTTACACATATAGAACCTGAACCTAGGCTGCAGGGGCTCACAGCATTAACCCCACAACAGATCTTGTTTTTCCAATAATTTCCGCTTTGGATCCAGAACAGAGCAAGCTGGTCTCTGTGTCTCTGGCTTCCAGCCAGCTTCCAGCTCAGCTCAAACGGACTTCTGTTGTTCTTGCTCTCCTACCTAGCAGGTGGGGAGTCCCACCCATTTGGGCCACATCACACATCAACATCTCTGGTTGTGCTATTCATTGTGCTTAACTAGTCAGCCACAACCACTGACCAAACAAAAAATATTGGTTTGGCAAGCTTGCTCTCACACCATGTCCCCCAGAGATACAGGTCCCTAAGAACAGGAAGGAAGTCAGGGCATCATCCAGACTGACCCCCACCTCAAATTCATAACATTAATTTCCTGCCGTTTTCAATGGTTTGAGTTTTCTCCGCAAGGCACCTTAATATCCCAGGGCCCCCCTAATCTGCTGTGTTTTTTCGGTTTGCAAACTTCTAGTCCGCAGCATTGCAAAAAGAAGCTTGACAACAGATGCTGAATGACTCTCCTGCAGTTTCTTTTGAGAGTGAGCAAATTGCACCCTCCTCCTTCTGTTCCCTCCCTTTTCTGTCTCCCCACAGCCAGCCAGCGAGTGCCCTGCTCACCTCGGTTCGCCTGGCGCCTTCCTCAACCATGACCTCCTGTCGGCTGCGCCCTCCTCAACACCCCCCAGCAGCCTCGGCCCCGACCTAAAGCAGAAGTCCGTGTTCCCATATACGTACCCTGGCAAATGGCTCAGCCTAGACCCCTATGGGCCCTACTGCCCCACCCCAATGCCCAGTGCCCCTCTGCTGAGCCAGGAGCCAGGGCGCCCTCCTGCCCCCAACACCAAGTTCCACTACCCGCCCTCCCCACTCTACTCTGGACCCCCATCCCCATCGCTCTCCACTCCCTGCTTTTCCCAGAACATCCCAGGGTACAGCATGGACCTGTCCTCAGGGTACCACTCTCCTCTCAGCACCCCACAACTACACACTGGTGTGCAAAGTCCCCCCATATTTGCTGCTGGTAGGGGGCAGCCACAGTCGGGGAGCGACCGGCCCAGGGCGAAGGGGGCCAATGCCAAGACCAAGAGGCCCTCGAGAATCCCAGCACCTCCACTTGTGGCAATGCCCAATCCGTGTCTGACACAGCTGCTGATCTCAGGTAGGGGGAAAGCCGGATTTCTTTTCCAGGGGTCCCTTCTGCTCTTTAACGTGCACAGAGCTCAGGGCTGCAATGTTTGACTGACTGCTTGGTTAAAGCAGCAGCTCTCTCACGTTTTTTGGGTCACTGCCCCCTTGATTCCGTCAACTCCTTCCCAGTTCCCCCTACCCTATAAAAAGCCTTACATAGAATAGCGGGTTGCCCGAATCACTAAGGAAGAGAGTGACACAATCAAATTCAACACAGTAACAATTAATTGCACGTCTACTCAGAATCCAGCTCAAACTGTTTAGTTTGATTAAATCAGCCCAGTGGATGAACTTGATCCAGTGATACCTGCTTTTCAAAACCTGAAAGTCATTTATACTTCCAGCCCCCGGCTGCCCGCTTGCCTCTTAGCACCCACCTAGCTCTTAGTTCCCACTGCCTTAGCTCCCGCTGCTCCCTAGGAGGCAGTACCACCCACCTTGGGAACCACTAGGCTAAATTCTGATTGACCAAAAAAAGTATTCCAGTTAATCAAGGATATGCCCACAGATATAATAAAAAGGTAAGTGTGTCATCAAGCTGCAGTTTGCTTGGCCAAAGACAGGTGGCGCTGCAAACTACAGCACAGTGAGAAATAATGGGTGGTGGTCTAGGCACGAGCTGCAGAGGGACAGCTGGAAGAGGCTGTACAAGCCCCCCCCCCCCCCGCAGCCCCTCCCAGCCCCCAGTCTGGCTGGTACCACTATCAACCTCGTTCTTCCTCACAGGCCAGCTTCGGAATCCACTGCTTCTGCCCTTCTTAGGTTCTTAGGTAAAGGTAAAGGGACCCCTGACCATTAGGTCCAGTCGTGACCGACTCGGGTTGCGGCGCTCATCTCGCTTTATTGGCTGAGGGAGCCAGCGTACAGCTTCCGGGTCATGTGGCCAGCATGACTAAGCCGCTTCTGGCGAACCAGAGCAGCACACAGAAATGCCGTTTACCTTCCTGCCAGAGTGGTACCTATTTATCTACTTGCACTTTTGATGTGCTTTTGAACTGCTAGGTTGGCAGGAGCAGGGACTGAGCAAAGGGAGCTCACCCCGTCGTGGGGATTCGAACCACCGACCTTCTGATTGGCAAGTCCTAGGCCCTGTGGTTTAATCCACAGTGCCACCCGCATCCCTTAGGTTCTTAGATATGCACTAGAAAACCTGTTCTGCATACCTTAAGGCACAGGGAGGCAGAATTCTCAGGGGGTGGAGGTTGGGGAGGATGGCCACAGTCCCCCAACTAGTTGGCTTCAACACATTTTCCCTTCCTTCTTGCAGCTAAACCAGAGCCAACTCAAGAGGCTTTGCCTGGTCCTAGCTACACCGTTGCTCCTCCGGTGCCTGAACCTCTGGTAGGAGTCAACTGTTGATAGCAGGGGTCCGCATTTCCTTTCTGGGTTCCAAACTGGCTTCGGGGTGGGAAGGGATGTGTCTGTGACCCCACTGAATCAGGCCAAGGGTGCATCTAGTTCTGCATGCTGCCTCCAACAGTCGGGGCTGGGAAGCTCATACGCAAAGCGGAATGACGATAGCCATCCTGTTGACTGATCCTGGAATTTGGTGTTCAGAGGTATACTCTCCCTGAACCTGGAAGCTCCATTCCTTGCTGCTAGGAGGGCTATGAACTGACAGAGCCTCCCTCCACATGCTCCTGTCATTTATGCCGCTGGCCACAACATCCTGTGGCGGTGAGTTCCACAGGCACCCTTGCCACCGAGCCGGTGCCTTCTAACCGTTTCTTTCTGTCCTCCTTTGTAGCAAAATGCCTTTGGCGAGGAGCCGGCCAACTTCCTGCCCAGAATGACCCAGCTCAGCCCTCGGCTGTCCCCCGCCTCCAGCCCCTCGCAGTCCGGCCCGGCCGCGCTGCCATCGGGACCCCTGCTCGTCCCCAAGACAGAACGGCTCTCCCCCACCCCTGCCTGTGGTGAGTGGCACAGAACTGGCAGCCCCCCCGCCCCAGCACAGCCCTCCAGCTCTATTGACTTCTGGTTATACGTCTGTCTGGTGTGTAAAGGGTCTATTCTGTAGCAAGTCAGCAAAAGGGGCCAATTTTGAAGTGTGTGGGGACTCCTCATGGCCCTCGCTGTGGCCTGTGGAGAGTCCCTAGCCATGCCCCCAAAGAAGGATCCCAAAATGCAGGCAGTTGTGTTGACCTGCATATACTGGTGCCTCCCCCCCCAACCTTTGAGACCCTCCAGGGGGTTCCTGTGTTTTCCTTGGGTTCAGTTTCCCTGGAATGAAAGTCACTGGAGACTGTGATGTCTTTGGGATACAGAAGTGCTTCCCAAACTTTCTGGAGCCACCGCCCCCTTGGTTCCATAAACTCACCCCCAGGGCCCCCTACCCTATAAACAGCTTTATGCAGAATAGCAGTTTGAGGAAGTTAGTAACACAATCACATTCAGCCAAGAATATTGCATGAGAAATATTGCTGCGCCTTCTTACTAACAAATGCAGTGCTTTTTTTCGGGGGGGGGGGATGACACAGGGGTACGCATACCCCTAACCATTTTGTAAATCTGTGTACTTTTGTCCATTTACTGTATTTATTTTCCCCGATTGGAACTATAAAATGGTGGTTTTCTTGAGTCAAAATGAGAGTACCCCTAAACATTTTTTTAGAAAAAAAAGCACTGAACAAATGTGTAAGGGTGAAGGAAATTTATAGCACGAAACATCCACCTTTACCCTCTTACCAGACATGCACAAACTTTTCCCTACCGCAGATGTACAGTGGCTGATTTATAAGGAAATCAATAGCTATTACCAGTGCTGTTTTTCTAGAAAAACTGGTGCCCAAACTCACCATGAATGCCTTGTTTTCTTTGAATGGCATTGGCACCCCCTGAGAGCCGCTGGAACTGAGTTCCAGCTGAATAAAAGCCCTGGCTATTACCAGTAATCTTGTGATCATAGGCGCCAACTCTATGGGACTGAGGACAGCTCAGTCCCTGTCCCCCCCAGTATGAGGGGACGGGGCTGAGCCCCCCAATCTTGAGGGGCTGGGTCCCACCGGACCTCCCTGTGGTAGCAGAGGGCCCTGTTGGGCCTATCCATGATGTTGGCAGGCCTCCCTGGGCCTCGCAGCCTCTTCCCAACAGGTATGATGTCACAGGTGTGTGTCGCATGTGTTATTTCATGTGCACGTGATGAGCTCCACCCCCTCCCCAGTGTCCTGTGGAACTTGGCTTGCGACAACTCATAAACAGAAACAAACATGTTCAAAGGAAATAGCTTTGGAAGAGCAGGAAAACATTAAATAGGAAGCAAGGAAGGTGTTTCGATCGAGGCTCTAGCCTGGTCAATCGTAAAGAAGCGGTCAGTGTGCTCAGAGGGGCCCAGATCCAGCGCCCCCCCTGCCCGGCCATCCCACTGCTCCCTTGGGGAATGACCGAGACATAGGGTTTTATTGACGACATATATATGACCTGAGCATGGAATGGAAGGCTTGGCAGCGCTGATATGCCAACACATCTTGCTTCCTCATTTATCAGTTCCTCTGATGCTCGGGGGAAAATGCCGTCCCTTCTGCTCTCAACCAAACGAAACACAAGCCCCATATCCCAGAGCTACGCTGCCTTTCTCCACTATGCTGTAGGTCAGTGGCGAAGGGGAAGCACTCTGTCCATGCTCAGATGTGATTGAGAACAGCAGAGTCTCTTTCTCCCCCCTCCTCAGGCAGTAACCGGAGGATGTCGGGGCAGGGATCCCCAGTGCTGCTGGTGGAGGGGATGATTTCACCCAGCCCCTACTCGTGCAGTAGGAACAAGACGGAGCCAAGCAAGGTAAGGGAGCGAAACAGAGGCGTCTGTGCATGCATTTGATGAAGAGCGCTTGCATCCCGTTGGACAGGTAGTGATCAAAGCAGAAAATGTGACAAGTCACTTCCCAATGAAAAGAGAGTCATTGTGGTGCAATGTTGGACTAGGGTCTGGGTTCAAATCCCCACTCGGCTATGAAATTCACTGGGTGACTCTGGGGGCCACCCACTGCCTCGCAGCCTAACCTACCTCACAAGGTGGTTGTGGGGATTAAATGAGGAAGAGGAGAGCTTGAGCTTCTTGGAGAAAATGGTTGGACATAAGTGCAAAAAATAAACAACAATAATACAAATGTACTCTTTGGTAGGAGTTTGGACTCTGTTTTGTGTTCCAAGGTTGGTCACCTGGATTAATTCCTCTCACCAGCCTTGTGGGAAGTATGGGAGCTGTAAGACATACTTCCTGGCTCCCTCATTCACATTCCCAATCCTCTCATTCAATGATATATATCTTTTCCAGATGGGTCAATTGCCTTCGGTATATGCACTTAATCTTCTGGACGTCCTTTGCTTGTTTCTTTTGTCTTCTTTTGTATCTGTTTCCTTTTTCATATTGCATTGCGATACTGAAAACCTTAGCGGAAGTTACTCCAAGAAAAACGGGGAGAAAGAAATGGAGTTGTTATTGTTATTATTCTGCCCATTATTCTGCTTTTTATTATCTTTTAATTTTCAAGCTCTGTTCTTAATGTTGTACACCACCCTGGGATCTTGTGATCAAGGGTTGTACATAAAGGGAAATTAATGATGATGATGATAATAATAATAATAATAATAATAATAATAATAATAATAATAATATTTCCCAGCCCTCCCTGGAGATACCATCAGGGATGAACCTAGGGCCTTTGCCAATGCACATTGAAGAAGAAGAAGAGTTTGGATTTGATATCCCGCCTTTCACTCCCTTTAAGGAGTCTCAAAGCGGCTAACATTCTCCTTTCCCTTCCTCCCCCACAACAAACACTCTGTGAGGTGAGTGGGGCTGAGAGACTTCAGAGAAGTGTGACTGGCCCAAGGTCACCCAGCAGCTGCATGTGGAGGAGCGGAGACGCGAACCTGGTTCCCCAGATTACAAGACTACCGCTCTTAACCACTACACCACACTGGCTCTCTTGAACCACATTGGCAATGCAGGTGTGCATTCTGTCCAACGCTCCTCTTAGATATTTACGTGGCATACCAAAATATGAACCATAGAGTTGGAAGTGACCCCATGGGCCATCTACTACAAGCTCCTGCAATGCAGGAATCGCAGCATAAGCATCCCTGGCAGATGGCCATCCAACCTCTGCTTAAAAACTTCTGAGGCGGGACTGTCCACCACCTTCCAAGACCGTCCAACAGGAGTGGCTTTCTGCACCCCACCCCGTCTAGCAACTGCCCTTCCATTTTCCACAGACCGAGAGCCGCCGGATCACCCACATCTCGGCTGAGCAGAAGCGCCGTTTCAACATCAAGCTGGGCTTTGACACCCTTCACAGTTTGGTCAGCACCCTGAGCTCCCAGCCCAGCCTCAAGGTGAGCGGCAAGGGGTTGGGGTGGGAACAGACAAACAGGACAGGGAAGGGCACCCTGAGGCTCGCAAGACCACAGGAAGCTACCTTATACAGAGTCAGGCCATTGGCTCATCTGGCTCTGTACTGTCGACACTGACTGGCAGCAGCTCTCTGAGGTTTCAGGCAGGAAATCTCTCCTCAAAGTGCCGGGCACTGAACCAGAGAATTTCTGCATGCCAGTCAGATGTCCAGCATTGAAATGGAGTCATTCTCTGTATTTTACTTACTTACTTACTTACTTACTTACTTACTTACTGTGGTACCTCGGGTTACATACGCTTCAGGTTACAGACGCTTCGGGTTACAGACTCTGCTAACCCAGAAATAGTACCTCGGGTTAAGAACTTTGCTTCAGGATGAGAACAGAAATCATGCTCCGGCGGTGCGGCGGCAGCAGGAGGCCCCATTAGCTAAAGTGGTGCTTCAGGTTAAGAACAGTTTCAGGTTAAGAACGGACCTCTGGAATGAATTAAGTACTTAACCCGAGGTACCACTGTATTTCATGAGATTTTTACACCACTTGGTTGCAAGAGAAACCATCCCAAAGCAGTTTACAGTGTACAGATAAAACAATGAAATTATCAAGGAAGACAACTTTCAACAGATAAAACCAACAGCAAACTCAAAACAGATTAAGCCACATTCTTGCTTAAACAAAAATGTCTTTAGCGGGCACCAAAAAGAGTACAGCGAAGGCGCCTGCCTGCCGTCAAGAGGCAGGGAGTTCCATAGTGTAGGTGCAGCCGCACTACAAGATCGATTTCTTACAAATGCGGAACTGGTGTTATGTGACACCTGTAATGGTGCAGCAGATGTGACATTGAATGGCTAGGGCTCTTGAAGCTCTCTCTGGCCTCTTGATGAACCCGGCCTCTCTAAGCCTACCCCGCTTTTTCCCTCCTGCCTCCCCACACCTGACGATGCTGTGCAGGTCAGCAAAGCCACCACCTTGCAGAAGACGGCTGAGTACATTGGGAAGCTGCAGCAAGAGCGAGCCGCCCTGCAGGATGAGGCCCAGCACCTGAGGGATCAGATCGATGAGCTGAACGCTGCCATCAAGTAGGACTCTATGTGGTTTTTTGGGGGAGGCACATCAGGAGGCACATCTCAGGGGTGGGGATCTCAATCTGGCCAACAGGCCAGTTCCTGACCTTCCCTGTTTGATGTGAGCCCTGTTTTGCCCTGTTTTCTGGTTCACATCGAACCATGCGGGCAAAGCCACAGCACTTTGTGAGTACTGGTGATTTATTTGTTTGTTTATTAAATATACTTGTATATTGCTTGCCGTAAAAACATATAACCAAGCGGTTTACAGCAATAAAGACATAAAAACCATACAAGGAAAGCATTGAAAAGTTAAAAAAACAGGCATCAGTTAACCATTGTGAAAAGATGTGTTTTTAATTGCCTGCGTAGGCCAGGCAGACTTAGAAAAGTTTACAGCAGGCATTTTAAGAGTTAGCACAGAAGGTGCCTGCTGAATCTAGTGGCAGAGAGTCCCACAGGACTGGGCTGACGACAATAAAGGCTCAAGCCTTGCCAATTTAGGAAAGACTAGCAATGCCCCTGCAGATTATCTCAGAGATTGTTTCCCCCGAAAGGAAAACTGTCTCCTTGTGGTTCCTTTTGCAGCTTGTGCCAGCAGCAGCTGCCTGCCACGGGGGTGCCCATCACCCGCCAGCGCTTCGACCAGATGCGGGACATGTTTGATGACTACGTCCGTTCTTGCACCTTGCAGAACTGGAAGTTCTGGGTTGTATCCTTTTTGGGAGGGGAGTGTGTGTGTGTGTGTGTGTGTGTGTCTGTGATCGCAACTGCTCTTCACAGTACTTGGTAAGGATTAATTGGAAATAGGCAACAGTGGAGGGGCAAGCAATAATTGAGATAAAAGTCGAGTAGCAGGCACCATGATAGAAGTTTATAAAATGATGCATGGCATAGAATCATGGGATTGTGGAGTTGGAAGGCACCTGAGGGTCATCTAGTCCAACCCCCTGGAATGCAGCAATTTCAACAAAAGCGTGCATGACAGATGGTCATTCAACGTCTGCTTAAAAACCTCCAAGGAAGTCTGCTCCACAGCTCTTACCATTAGAAAGTTCTTCCTAAGATTTAGTTGGAATCTTCTCTCTTGCAACTTGAATTCATTGGTTTGAGTCCTACGCTCCAGAGCGGGGGGGCGGGGGGCGGGGAGCTTTCTTCATCTTCCATGTGACAGCTTTTTAGATATTTGAAGTTGACTATCATACCTTCTCTCAGTCTCCTCTTATCCATGGAGAAAGTGGATAGAGAAAAATTCTTCTCTCTCTCTCAAAACACCAGAACTGGTGGACTTTCAATGAAGCTGCATGTTGGAAGGTTCAGGTCAGATAAAAGAAAGTACGTCCTCACATAATGCATAGTTAAAACTGTGGAACTCCCTCCCACCGGAGGCAGTGATGGACAACAACTTGGATGGCTATAAAAGAGGATTAGACAAATTCATGGAGGAGGAGAGGGCTATCGATGGCTACTAGCCATGGTGGCTCTGTTCTGGCTCCACATTCAGAGGCAGCAATGCTTCTGAATACTAATTCCTGGAAACTGCAGGGGAGGAGAGTGCCCTTGTGGTTGTGTCCTGCTTGCAGATTTCCCTTTGGGCCACTGTGAGAAGATGATGCTGGACTAGATGAGCCATTGGCCGGATCCAGCGGAGTATAACTATATTCTTATGTCCTTACATGGTTGTGGAAACTACCCAGGAGGTGGGGTGTGAAAGCAAGGAACCGCTATAACCCCATAAACATGGTATGTCAAATGCATGTTGCAGGCGACAGTAAAATCTAATCATTTGAGAATTCTGTTGTTCTGCTGATGCTTAGGTGAAAGTGGGTTTTAGCTCCAGGGAAAATGCTACCTGGGTGGTAGAAATGTCATGTGGTTCATAGCCCCCAAATTCAGCAACAGACAGTGAACAGGTCGGATTTTGAGACAGTGCAAATAAGAGAAGGTGGTAATGGTGGGGCAGCTCATCACACTCCCTTCTGGTCCTTAACAGCACCTCCTCTCTCAGTTCAGCATCATCATGAGGCCACTCTTTGAGTCCTTCAATGGGATGGTCTCCACAAGCAGCATGGAGACCCTCGGCCAGACGTCCCTGGCCTGGCTGGATCAGTACTGCTCTCTCCCAGCGCTGCGGCCCAGTGAGTAGCTTCTGTGACCCCCACTTCCTTCCCTCCAGGAGGGTGATGGCAGTTGGGTCTTTCAACACTGTCTCCATCTTCTTCCTAGTACAGCAAAGGTGTCCTGGATAAGGAGGCTTCTTGGACGAAGCGAGTCACCATGTAGAAAATATAAATAATAATAATAATAATAATAATAATAATTGCACAGGAAAAAGCAGTTGAGCAAAGCTAGGAAATGGTGTGTACATTCTGAAAGCTATCTCCATGCTGGCTCGCGAGGCCAAAAGTGTGAATGGCTTCTGTTGGGAATCAACTCATTCTCAAGTGGAGCTAGCGATGCTCCCGAATCCCAGGAAACCACAGGAGGGGAGAGTTCTGTTGTGCTTGTGGGTTTCCTATTGGGCATCAGGTGGGCAGCTCTGAGAAAAGGATACTGGGCTAGACCTGATCCAGCTACAGAGTTCTTCATAAGTGCTCACTGATGTTTTTAAAAGAGGACGAGGCAAAGTTTTTGTTGTCATTGCACTTATTACTATTATTATTATTATTATTACACTTGATTTATTAATTGCCTTCTGAAGCACTGTCTCTTCCCAGAAGAGGCATCTGGTTGGCCACTGTGAGGAATTGGGATTGGGATTGTAGCTTGATCCAGCTACATGACTTTGCTGATGGTCTAATGCCTGCTTTTCTTCCTTCAGCCGTCCTGAGCTCCCTCCGTCAGCTGAGCGTTTCCACCTCGATCCTGACCAACCCGGCGGCCATCCCTGAGCAGGCCACCCAGGCAGTGACAAGGGCAGGAGCCAGCAATGGTTCTTCGTAGCCCCAGAGGATGGTGAGACTCCAGCAGGGGCCGTTGGCTAGAGCAGCACCAGCAAGATCTCTCATCCCAGCTGAGGAACTGTTTGTCCAGAGCGGCTTGGAGGAGAGAAGCAGCCTGGAAGAAATTGCCCACACCCCAGGCTGGCCAGCTCCCATTCCTGGAAGGGACACCTCCTTCACCCTGGCAGACTATTCTGTGCCCATTTCTTCCTGAATTTACTAGCGACCACAGCTCAAAAACCACCCGGCGCAAGCCACAACCACAGCACTCTCCACATCCTGGCCTATGTAGGAAGTGGACTTGCCACCAGACCTCATGTAGGCTGTGTACTTCTTCACACAGCACATAGTTCAAGTGTGGAACTCGCTCCTGCAGGGAGCAGTGATGGCCACCAACCTAGATGGCTCTAAAGAGGATTAGACTAATTTGGGAGGGAGGGCTATTGATGGCTACTAGCCATGATGGCTATGCTCTGCCTGCACAGTTGAATACCAGTTGCTGGAAATGGCAAGAGAGGAGAGGGCTCCTGCTCCTGCTTGTGGGTTTCCCAGGAGAGGCATCTGGGTGGCCACCGCGAGAACAGGATGCTGGACTAGATGGGCCCTCTTTGGCTTGATATAGCGGGACTATTCTGATCTTCTGATGTCTGCTTTCTCTCTGCACAAATAGTGGACACTCTTCAGCTTCTGCAGTGGCACTGTGCCAATTTTCCAGGCACTGTGGGTTCTGGAAGATGCCCTTTTTCCTCTGTCAAATTTCGCCTGTCTCCATCAGTGCCATTCAGGCCTCCGAGATGTGCCCATGTTGTAACTGGACAACCCCCTGCTTGTGCCTTAGCCCGCATTTCAATCATTTTAGGAGACCTTTTTCCAAAGGGAATCCCAATGGCACCCCACTTATATTGGTAGAACACACATGGTCGCTTTTCCTGAATGAAGACCTACATTTTTAAACAGAGTACATGGTCTCGTTCTTCATTTGTGGGGAAACTTAGCCAAACCACTGTTGTTACCCATTTGCATGCACTAATTTCTGGGTGAAAGGGAGTTTCAGGGCCCTCTTTTCTCAGATGCCTCTCAGAAACCTGCACACTAGGCACAAACCCTCTCTCAGTGTTTTATCTCCAAAATCTGGAACTGTGATGTAGACTGCCCCTGAACATGGAGGTGTCACTTAGCTGTCACATTTAGTTGCCCCAGCATCAACCCACCTGCTAAACAGTGCAGCAACTGCCTTCCGCTAGCCAGCAAACTCCCCTGGTGACCTTTTATTAAGCTCATGCCTGTGTCTCTTTTCCAACCCATGTTTAAACTGCAAAAAAATATTCTCAACCCTCCACCCAAGGGAAATAAATCCCAGCTGCTTCTGTCTTTTTCAAAATGAAACCATCAGAACCATCTTGTGCCAGGCTGTGCCAAATCCGAAACAAGCAGCCACAATTGTAACAAGGACATGTTTGCACCTGCGTAGCGGAAACACTGCCTCCCAGTGCAGCAATAAAACTTCTGCAAAAGCTTACATTTATTCTGTAATGTGATCTATTTGCTTATATTTTCTGTAGTTGCCCCCCCCCTTTACAATTGGGATCAAAAAGAGCTTCTTTGAGCTCTCGTATTCTTTAGGGAAAGAGCCATAGCTCAGTGGTAGAGTGTCTGCCTTAGAACCAGAAGGTCCCAACTTCAATCCGCAACAGCATCTTCAGGCATGGTTGAGAGAAACTCCCTCCTGAAACCCTGGGGAGCTGCTGCCAATCAGTGTAGGCAGTACTGAGTTAGATGGGCCTAACAGTCTGACTTGATATATCAAGGCAGCTCCCTGACGACTCCTTCTGCAGGCTAGTGTAAGCCTAACAATCTCACACGTTCACTTAAGCAAACCCCGAAATTTTAGGCTTCATGTCTAACAGGTTTTTATTTCAGCAGGCTGCATTCCCAAACTTCTGGCTAATTTGTTCTCTCCCTGCCTTGCATCTCCTGTAGAGTTATGGGGATTGCTTCTTACAGTGAAATAAGCCTTTGCTTCTGTGTGCCTGACATTACAGGAATGTGTGTGTGTCTGGCAGTGGCTTACGATGTCCCTATACTATAGTCAGTGGTTTGTCCCCACATTTTTCATGAGTGAGAGAGTCATGCTATGGCAACACTGTACTGTAGCCCATGGTTAGTTCTGTAGGTAAGGCTAAAGGGGGAGAGTAACCTGCAACAACCCTGCAGTTTAATCCAGTCTCTATATCAGTGGTTCCCAAACTTTTTGGGGGGTTACTGCCCCCATTGTTCCAAAAACTCATTCCCAGGGCTCCCTACCCTATAAAAAGCATTATTCAGAATAGCAGTTTGCATGGCCTACTAAGGAATGTAATAACACAGTAAAATTCAAATGAGTAACAATTAATTGCACATTTTTTCAAAATCAAATTAAAAGTCTTTAGTTCAATTAATTCAACAAAATTGATGAAGTGGATCCAGTGATACCAACTTTTCAAAGTAATTTTCATTTCTAGCTGTCCGCTTTTGGAACCAGTGTTCTATATTATTCGGATATGGCAGGGTGTTCTGGCAGGGACCCATTTACAACATCCCTGCAATGTAGACTGCTGCTGTTATTCCATTTTGTGGCAGTGCATGGTGGCTGACAACAGCCCTGCAAAGTAGGGTGCTTCCAGGTGGGACTTTACAGTGGTATTGGTGCTCCTCACACACACAATATCAGCATCAAAATGCCAGTCTGTATAAATCACATGCATCCCCATTTAATCTGGATTCATCCTTTCCAGGGGAAATCCAGCAAGTAAACATAAACTAGTTGTTTCCAATGACTTGTTTGCAGTGTCAAGCTGGTGTCTGGAAGCACCCCCAGTCTGTGGTTAATGGTGCAGGGTGGGAGGTGAGACTGAGGCAGAGAGAGAGTAGCTTGCGCCAACCATGCAGTATAGATTGATGTAAGGACTGGGGTTTGGCTTTTGCTGACCAGCTCCCATGGGACTCTGAGCCCCCTAAGTCCATGATTGGTCAGAGAAGAATGGATGGAGGCAGGATCCAGTGGAAAGCAAGCATATCTTTATTTTCTGTTGCAATAGAGTTCCCTTCCCTCCATGCAAGGAGGGAGAGACCCAGAACAAAGTGTGCAGGAACCTTTAAAGACTTTTGACATTGCCCAACCCCTTAGCCAAAGACCACCCTAAAAGCATCACACATACATCATAGGAGGCAGTCTACAGCAGAAATCCTGTCTGCCAGGATACCTGATGGTGGTCACTGATTCCATTACCTGGGCAGCTTGGCCATTCTTTTGTGATGGTAATGTTACCGGAATCAGAATGGGGGGGGCACACACCTGTTCCCATGGCGGGGGTCACCAGACTTCTACTGGTCTGCTCCCTTCATTTCCTTCCCTCCGCCACAGCCCTCCAATAACACTCACTGCCCCCCCCGCACCTCTTCCCATTGGCGAATAGCCGAGCCACGCATCCCTCCAATCGAGTGCCAGAACGCCATCACTCTGCGCGCTCCTCCTCTTCCATCGACCAGCTGTGCGGGCAAGTGCGCCGCCTTATGACGCTATTTGCCCGCCCTCGCCCGTGATGCGTTCTTTCCTGCTATTGGCAGAGGAACGCGTCCGTCTGCATCCCGCCCAGCAGCAACCACGGCCGTCCCCGTTTCCCAGCAAGGAACTGCCTCCCAATTGGGTCCTGGCCCTGTGACGTCACTAGCCGGCCGGCTCCTTACCTCGGAAGCGAGCCAAGATGGCGGAGGTCAGTCGTGGAAGGGCGGCCTGGTTGGGCCGCTGAAGCCGGCGGCATCCCATGGCCTTGTTAAGGGGCCTGAACAAGGGGACGGCGGCCCCACTGCTGTGGGCGCCCCGGGCGGTGCTCTCCAGCCCGCCCCAGACGGCGGGCCTTTCGGGGACCGAATCCGGGGGCGGCACAGGCCGGCCAGGCTCCGGTCCGCAGGACTTGTACGACCTGCTGGGGGTCCCCTCGGGGGCCACGCAGGCGCAGATCAAGACGGCATACTACAAGCAGTCTTTTCTGTACCACCCGGACCGCAACGCCGGCAGCGAGGAGGCGGCGCGACGCTTCACCCTCGTCAACGAGGCCTACCTGGTGCTGGGCAGCGTCGCCCTCCGAAGGAAGTACGACCGCGGCCTGCTCAGCAGGGAGGACCTGCGCACTGCCGGGAAGCCCTCGGGCAAGACAGCAGGGTCGACCACCACCACCGCTTCAGCCACCAGGACGCAGCCCTTTGCCTCCACGTGGCCCCACAACAAGCCCATATTCGACTTTGACAAGTTCTATCAGGCCCACTATGGGGAGCAGCTGGAGCGCGAGCGCTTCATCCGCGAGAAGCGACGGGAGATGCAGAAGCGCAAGGCCGAGATGGAAAACATGTGGCGGCGGGAGCACCTGCAGGAGTTGCTGGTCGCCATCACTTTCTTGTCAACTCTGATCCTCCTGGTCAGCTTCAAGTGAGCAAGGAGGAGGAGAAGCTGGCATGGCCAGGTGTTACTTTGGGTTTGCCACTCCTGGGGGACTTCCTCCTGGAGCAGGCAGAACCGGCTAGGAGAAGCATATCCTCCCCAAAGGCTCTGGCTTCAAGGGGTACACAAAGCGTCCCTCATGAAGGCTGATGCGGGCTCCCACCAGGGCCAGGCTTGGAGGGATCTCTGCTTTCCTATATGCCTCACTGTAATCACCCAGAGAACACAACAAACAATCTCAGAAGGATTTGGAGTGTTGCCAACCAACCCCTCCCTACACAGTGCTGGGGAGCAAGACTCCAGATGCCAATTCCAATGATAATAAAATCTTTAAAACGTGCTTTACTTTGCCTTAGAAATCATACCCCTATCATCCAATTATTGTTGGCATGGAATTGGTTGCCTCAGCTGTTTTATTTGGATCAAAGTGCAAGTGGGTTTAATTTCCCACACCTAATTGTACTGTAAGCAGTAGATGGTATTTATGCATGTCAATGTATTGGGCATGGTGCTTCAGTTAGCAGGTGTCATCTCTGTAGCTTGAAATTCTCCCTTCCTCTGGGTGGGTGGGGGAGGGAGGGATTTCAGGTCTACCTTTCCTTTCTTTCATAGAGATTCTGCTGACTCATTGGGGTGTCCCCTGCACTTGGGCCCAAAAAAGCTGCTCCACAACTTGGGCACTTAACAAACCTCTTTGTTTTGATAAAGGATGCATCTGAAGAGAAGAAAGTTCTCATTTGGAGACTTTGTGGTGGCTTCTAATAGTGTTGGAGGAAATGCATTCTCTTTTATGGGGTAAACTGCTGTAGGATTCACTCTTGCAGTTTGGAATGTAATGACGTGGCCACGGTGTTTTGATCTGTATATCCAAAGGATTCAAACCAATCATGTGAATGATATTTATTTTAATATGCTGTATAAAGACACACAGAAACATTTAGGAACTGTCTCCTTGTCCTTCCAAGTCTTAAAGTGAAGCACTTAGATGCTTTTGGAAACACAGCTGCCTGGTCCCCTCTTTGATTGGTAAGGTAAAGGGGCCCCTTACCGTTAGGCCCAGTCGCAGATGACTCTGGGGTTGTGGCGCTTTACTGGCCAAGAGAGCCAGCATACAGCTTCCGAGTCATGTGGCCAGCATGACCAAGCAGCTTCTGGCGAACCAGAGTAGTGCACAGAAATGCATTTAGCTTCCCGCCAGAGCGGTACCTATTTATCTACTTGCATTTTGAGGTGCTTTCGAACTGCTAGGTAGGCAGGAGCAGGGACCGAGCAATGGGAGCTCACCCCATTGCGGGGATTTGAACCACCGACCTTCCAATTGGCAAGCCCTAGGCTCTGTGGTTTAGACCACAGTGCCACCCTTTGATTGGTGTTGAGTTGTAAAAGTAAGCAACCATTGTGTGGGGTTATTTAGAAGGCCAAGAGAGGAGAGAGTAGCATTTGGTGAATGTTATTACTGCATTGCAGGGGTTTGGGATAGATGACCCTTTGATTCCCTTCAAACTCTAACATGTTATTCTTTGAATACATATGGGTAGGTTTCACTGAAATTGCAGGTGGGTTGAAGGTTGTGGGTCAGGGAAAGTCTTCTAGTAAAAGGTGAGTTTTTAGTAGGCTGTGGGAAGGGAAGAAACCCGCCCCCTTCTTCTCCCCATATTCTTTCCATTCACCATTCCTTCTTGCAATTCCCTTTGAAGCAAGTTAGGAGAGGAGGGCAACCACCCTGAGCTGTGGTTGGTCCAGCTCAGCAACTCCCCTTGTGTTGAAATTGTGTTTTTCCAAGCACTGGGTTGCTGTTCCCGAGTGGTACAGCAGAGGGGGTCCTTGCACCATTGCTCAGCTGACAGTGAAAGGAAACTGATTTTCATTTGGAAAGGATATCGTCATCCCACAGCTAAATAAGGAGGGAGTGGCTTGCTCAGCCAGGCTTGGTGAGGGAGCTCTTTTCACTGGTAGGTTGATGGCAGGGAAGAAGTTTTTTTGGGGGGTGGCTGATGAAGAAGCCTGAAACTAGCTGGGGAGGTAGTAGGATAACTGGATCACAAAACTATGAAAGGTACCCAATATAAATATAGATGATTATATTGATTTCTCCCTAAGTGAAAACCTCACCAGACAACCAGCCCTTCCATTGCATTTGAGTATTTGCATCTGATTCAGGGTGCTGCTGCTGCTGTCCTCCAAGCCCAGGTATCCCTTGGCCATTCAGAATAGCCCCCCTCCATCTCCCTTTTTGGCTGTGGAGTTTCAACTCCTGCTACAATTGTTGGACCACTTCCTTGGACAAAGGTCTTTCCTCAGACACCTATGAGATGCTTGAGCTAGCATTAGGGAGAGCGGGGGGTGGCAGCATACAGACAAGAATGCAGTTCTGACTGTCTTGGGTAGAAAATAAGTGAAGCTCTTTCCTGAATGCTATCCCTGATGAACTTGGCTGGTTAGCCACTGGGCCAGCAGTTGCTGCCCTCATCCTGGTCTCGCAAAGTGTAAGTCCTTGCATCTGGCCTCCAATCCCTACCTGGCCTTTGTGCCAAATCCTGCCTCCCAACTGCAACCCCCCACTGCAAATTGAATTATCGTCCATGGGTTTCTACTGAGGATTGTACTTTAATCTTCATACACTTGAGTATATCCTCATAGCTCATAGTCTAGTTTCACTGCAGGAAAAGATGCATCTGTCAGAATTCCTTCTCCTAACAGCATGAAGCAATAGTCAACATAACTCCTGTTCTGCTTCTGATGCTTTCTGTGCAGAGGAGGGCAAGCAAGATGATAATATTGTAAAGTTGGAAAGGGTAATCTAGTCCAAACCCCTGTAATGCAGGAATAAGGGGTCTGGAAATAAAGCCTTACGAGGAACAGTTGAGGGAGTTGGGCATGCTTAGCCTGGAGAAGAGAAGGCTTGAGGAAGATGGAGCAAGCTGCTTTCTGCTGATCCAGAGGGGATGACCCAAACCAATGGGTTCAAATAACAGGAAAGGAAATTCTGATGAAACCTTAGGAAGAACCCTCTGGTGGTAAGAGCTGTTTGACAGTGGAACAGTCTCCCTTGGAAGGTGGTGTAATCTCCTTCATTGGAGGTTTTTAAACAGGTTGGATGGGCATCTTTCAGGGATTCTTTCGCTGTGTTTCCTGCATTGCAGGGGGTTGGACTAGATGACTATTGGGGTCCTTTCCAATCCTACAATTCTTTGGTTTCAGCTTGATTTTCAAGTGTGAAGCCTGAAGTCCCAGGACTGGGTTTCCTCAGTGCTTTGGACCTCTTCTCCCCCAAGTTCACAAAAGCTAGCCCACAAATTAAAGAAGAAAAATGTGATTGGGCTGCCAGCCTGTTCATGACTGTTGGATACAACTCGCATGAGCCCCAGGCAGCATGGGATGGCGAAGGGAGCTGGGAGTCCACAACATCCCGAGGACCATGCAAGTTGAAGGATATTGACTTAGCATGTAGAACCAGGGAGACCCAGGTTTAAATCCCATCCACCTTCAGCTATGTAGTTCACTAGGTGACCTTCAGCCTGTCTCTCTCCCTCTCCCCCTCTTGCCCTCTCCTGCCTGGCCTACCTTGTAGGGTTGTGCTGAAGATAAAATGCAGCATGTGTGTGGGAGCACCATGTACATAGCTCCTTAGAATATATATATAGTAAATAACCAAATAAAAGCACCTGGAAGCCCCCCACAGGCCCCCCAGCCATGCCACAGAACCTGCAGAAAGGGAGTGGGTATATACTCCTTGTTGCATGTGCTGCTTATTTCAGCCCGGGGTGGGGGGTCCTCTGCAACACACCCCACACGATCCTGACTGTCGGGTGAAGGCACATCGCAGTTGCTAGGGCTCTTTGGAGAGGTTTGCAGAACAGCAAGACATCCCTCTCTCACACACAGGAGGAGCTGGATGCTGCTGTTGCCAGGGCAACGGGCGGCCCATCAGCGAGCAGGAGAGCCTGGCTGGTCCTCTCCACCAATCGCAGGGCCCGGCTGGCATCCTAGAGACAGCGACTCTGCTGCCTGTAACCAGGGGTTACCCACTGGCAAATGGGAAGCAGATCTCTCTCCCCCCACCTTCCAGTCCCCCCCCTCTCTGGGAAAGCGTTTGATTTCCTATTAACCTAAGCAGCTGGGGGGGGCTAAGAGGACCCCCTCCTCCCCATCAGCGGTTACTTAGCAGCTAGTTCATGAGCATAATAACCTGTCCCTGAAGGCTTGGGGGTGGGAGTGGGGGGGACGGGACAGGATCCAGCCAACTTAGTTTTCCAGCTATGATTCCAGCAAGCAATGCTCAATTTCTGATGGGGGAGCCACCAGGAGCTCAAGGCAAGGCTGAAACTCCACTCTGTCCCTGGTTCCACACAGAGCTGCATTAGCCTGAATGATGGGGAACAGAGTTTGTGCACCCAAATCAGCATTATTCGGGGTTGCTCCAAATCACAACCACAGCCTTAATGTGTGCATACACAAACACACATAGAACTATTTTCAATAGAAAGAGTATTTAATTATGAGTGATGACATTCAAGCTCCCCCTACCATTTTCTCCATGGAATTTTTTTTTCAAGTTTGTGAAAAGGAAAGTGAGCTACCCAACAACTCTTCCTCTTGCTATCTATCTATCTATCTATCTATCTATCTATCTATCTATCTATCTATCTATCTATCTATCTATCATTAGCATCCTTCTGTCTTGAGAGACAAGGGAGTGTGCTTCCAGGGGTGAAGTCACTGCTGCATTAGCAGCACCAAAGTGACCTCCCCAGGGCGCAAGTCTGGGCAGAGTATATGGAGGTCCTGGGCTGCCTAGATGACAAGAATCTCCCCTCTTGGCCTCGCTGATATGGTCCAAAAGAAAGCAGAGCAAGACATTTGGCACCAGCTTGGCGGAAGGAGGAGTACAAGGCACCATCCAACCATCTTAGGGACTTCACTCCGGATTTGTGGAGGGTTTACACCTTAGCCTTTTCTTCTCCCAGATATCCCATAAGGAAGCAGAAGTTTAGGATCAGTCTTCCTTCTCCTAGATGGGCTACCTTCCCAGGTTGACAAGTCCCAAAACTGCCTTAATGACAGTTTGGACCCACTATTGGTTTTGTCTGTTCAGTCCACCAGAACCTGCCTTCACATGCAAAGGAAGTCCCTAACTCATTGAGAGTTTGAGTCCTATCGGCTACCCTCACCTGGTTTAGCTGGCCAATTGAAGCTGTTCCTGAGGTATGGCCAATGTTTCAGGCTGACAGCTTATATGAGCCACAGGTGAGAGCTAAGTGCAAAGCAGGGACCAAAGGTGGAGAAACTACCCTAGAAGGAGCATGGTGTACCCTTGTGCTAACACCTCATAAATACATATATGAACGGCATGCTCAACATGCCCAATTCCCTCAACCGTTCCTCATAAGACTTGGTTTCCAGGCCCTTCATCACCCTGGTCACCCTGCTCTGCAAACCTCCCAGCTTCTCAATATCCTTCTTAAGCTGGGGTGCCCAGAACTGAGCAAAGGAATCTGACCAAGACAGAATATAGCAGTACTGTACATTTCCTCACTGAACGAAGTTACTCCCTCACTTGAGAGTAGACCTGAACAGGAGTCTGCAACAAAGATCCTTTTATTCTTCAGAGGCCATACCCTTGTCGAACATTTCTCCCCCTGCCCTCGTGTGATGTAAAAATATATTACTGAATGTTAGTCCATATTTATTGTGTTGAATTATTTTGCTCTTTAATTCCTTATTTGTGTTTCTTGATTGATGCCTGGTTTCTGCTCTTAATATCTTCTGGAGGTTTCGTTGTTAATTAAACACACATTTCATGGGTGTGTTTTTTTGGGGGGGGGCATCTTTTAAAACATTCTGTCTTTCCAAGAAGCAGCCACTGCTTGTCTGACTGGGGAGAGCCTCGCCAATATTTTGTCTGGTGCTTCCCCCGAAACAGCAAACATGGCTGTGTTGTGCCGAGGCAAATGCTCACCCTGCCAGCCGGCTGTTCCTGCTATATCTGCAGGAGCCGTTGGTGATGCGAATTTCTGTTGTGATTGAATGTTCTGTTACTGTCTACCCTGGAGAGTGCCGGGCCTGTGGCCCAAGCCATGCTAATTTGTCAAGGCCTGGGCGTAATCCGTTGGAGCTTAATAGAGCAGGGAACCAGCCCCTCTCTAGAGGGTGTATTGGCTTCCTGCCTCACAGGGGTGTTGCTAGGGTCGCCCCAAGCACCTCCTGCCCTGGGTTGCTCACACTGAGCCTCGAATATTGTATTAATTTACAAATCCCTGGACAATTAAGTCCAGGGTACCTTGGGGATCACCTAATCCCTTAAGATATCCCAGCTCAATCAGTGAGAACATCTGAAGGAATGCTGTTGATTATTTCCAGAGTTGGTGAGGCTCATATGACAATGAGAAGCCAAGACCCATGGAACTCTCTGCCACTACATACTCAGCAGGCCAACCTGTTGTTAACTTTTTTATTCCGCCAGGCCAATGCAGGCTATTAAGAACATATCTTTCCACAATGATTTACTGATGCTTGTTTTTAGATTTTTTGTTTTTCACTTGTTATGCTTTTCCTATCTGCTTTTATGTTTTTATTGCTGTAAACTGCTTTGCTATATTTTTACGGTATACAAATATTTTTATAAGTAAATAAAACAAATATCCTTTTAAACATTTGTCTGAATTGTTAAAACTTTGCTTATAGGGAAGCTTGCTGTGTTGCAAAGCACAGGGCCTGTGAGACACACGTACCCTGCCATAGTCAATCAGCATCTTAACTTCCAGAGGGTCCGCTCTCCCACTTTTCCTCACAGATCTACGGGGCATCAATAGGACTTCCTGGGTCCAGTATACTGTATGCCCTTTTAGGGTCCCTTCCAACTCTATAATTCTATGACCAACTTTGTTGCCCTCCTCTGCACACCTTCTAGCTTGTCAATGTCCTTTTAAAACGTTGATGCTCAGAACTGGACACAGGACACCAGGTGGGGTCTAACCAAGGCAGAACAGCGTGGGACTATCATTTCCCTTGATCTGGACTCTAGATTTCTGTTGATACAGCCTAGAATTACATTAGCTTTTTTTGCTGCTGCATCACACTGTTGACTCATGTTCAGCTTGTGGTCTCAGCAGACCACCTATTCATCTCATATCTGGAACAGAAATCAACCCAACAAATACAGCTGGTGTTCAATGTTGTTGTTTTCCATGTGACCACCTTTAAGATAGCTGAAGATGGCTTTCATATCACCTCTTGGTCTTCTCCAGGTTAAACTTCCCCAGCTCCCTCAATCGTTCCTCATAAGATTCTGTACCAAGTAGCCCTTAGTGCCTTTGTGACATCAGCAGCCACTCCTCCAATCTTCAGCCTGTTCTCAGACCTATCTGCATGCTGAGCAACCAGCACGCCCAGCACATTGCAATGACTGCCATTGTTAGCAGGTCTGTGACCATCAATTTAAGAGATAGGCATGAGCTTAAATAGGCAACTATGTGTTGCCACTGTGGCTACTTTTGGAGACCACAGGGAATTGTGACTTAATGGGCACATCCTCCAAATTTTCATGTGTAAACTGGAAAACAAATTGCACCGCGGGGGGTTGGACTAGATGACCCTTTGGTCCCTTTCCAACTTGACAGTTCTATGAAAATCTCATTGTTTCTACCATGATGCTGGTCTCCCGCCCGCCCACATACTTCAATGTCTCTAGAATGCAGATGACCCCTGCAGTTGAAAACGCCGCTGGCAGAAATGTATTCCTTCGATTTATTCCAAAGAATATATTTATATTTATATACTTGTTTCCACACTTATTTTTCCAAAAACATTACATGGAAAAGAAAACGTCCACAAAGACAGCATGGGGTCTACCTTGAAGCTGCCGGAATCGGATTGAGACCGTGGGAATATTTAAAGACCCCCACCCACCCACCCAACCCCTGACACACATGGAAAGTTTTGCAGTGGATCCTGAAAGAGAGAGGTTCTGGCTTGTAATAGGGTGGGGGTGGGGAGAGTGTCAAGAAAGTTCAGTTGATGTTTCGGAGACAGGGAGAACCCCAGGAAACTGCCCCTTCCTCTCTTCCCCCACCCCCCGTTTCTCAAATCTTGCAGAAAAAAACCAAATCAGCAAAATTATATTCCAAGAACGAGGCCACTAGGCTTTCTCAGGAAAGTGAGGTCTTTTTTTTGGGGGGGGGTTGTTTCTGGATATAGGTGGAAATACATTATCACCCACCTACCCCCCCCCCAAAACCAGGATGTGGGGCTCTTTCAAAGCTCAACCCAGGTGGTTGTATTTTTTTTTTAACCTAGCCATCAAATAGGAAAACTGTTCTGTATTGATGCTAGAAAACCAGCCGCGTTACATTTGCATGCATTTAAATGAATTAAAATATAATTGCCCAATGGCCCCCCTCCTTTCCTCCTCTCCTTCCTTGGGAGCGGAGACAACTTAGAAGGTTTCAGAAAAATTTTGGAATGTCAGATTTCCTCTGCAAATGGAGCCATCCCGCCCCCCGCCCCCCAGATATCCTAAAGCAACACCCTCTGTTACCTTTCCAGTGAAAACATGGAGTTTGGGCAAATTCATGGATGGAGAGGTATATCGTTAGCCATCCGTCACAACAGCTGAAGAGACATTCCAGGTTCAGGAGTAGTCTGCCTCTGAGCTGCAGTTGTCCCATTGGAAATGACCAATGGGGAATTCTGTTGTGGGCCTCCAAAGGCATCTGATTGGCTGCTAGTGGAAACAGAACGCTGAACACTGTGGACTTTCAGCCTGATCCAGCAGGGCTCTTGGACTAGCAGGTTTCAGAGAGCCAGCCTATAAAATCAGGGTGGAGGGCGAACATCTGTGGCCTTCCTCTGGGTGTTGTTAGACTCCCACCAGGCCTAGACAGCATAGCCATTGGCCAGGGATGAAGGGAGATGAAGTCTAACAACACAGGGACCTAAGAAGAGGCTGCTGGATCAGGCCATTGGCCCTTCTATCCCAGCAGCCTTTGATTTTAGAGGGGCCAACTAGATGCCTATGGAAAACCTGCAAGCAGGACCTGAGAGCCTCTTCCCTCCTGGGATTTCCAGTAATAGGTATTTAGAAGCATTCCTGGCCCTCTAACTGTGGAAGCCCTAACTAGCCATAATGGCTAGCAGTCATCAATGGTTCTCCTCCTCCACGAATTTGTCTAATGCTCTTTTAAAGCCATCTAGGCTGCTGGCCATCACTGCCTCCTGCAGCAGGGAGTTCCACAGTTCAACCTTGCACTGCACAAGAAAAGGACTTTCTTTTATCAGTCCTGACAATTCCAGCATTCAAGATCAGGGGCCACCATAACTACTGCAAAGCCAGGGAGGGGGGCCCTCTGGAGTGCCATGATATAAGCCTGTCAACCCGGTGCCCCCTAGATTAGCATCTAGCAGCCAGCATGACCAGTAGTCAGGGACGATGATGATGAGAGCCGGCGTCTGGCTCCGTCTGGAGGGCTACAGCCTCCCTATTCTGGTGCCTTCCAACTCTTCCATTCTATGATTCCATTTCCTACCAATAATTCAGTCCCCCCCTCCTTATTTTTGCAAACTGGCTTTGCTTCTGCCAAATTCCACCAAGCTTGACATTTGGGATTCAGACCTCATCAAACACTGTAAACCACTTCAAGGTTTTTCTTACAATCAAGCGGAGGATAAATTTTATGAAAATTAAATCGGCGTTTCATTTCAGCTCCCGGGAATATGCCCTCTAGGGTGGGGGTTTCAGATGGTCCTGAATCACAACCCCTCAGTGCCCAATCCTCTACATTTTCTCCTCCAGGAACTGGATTTTGCAGCCGTTCCTTGCGGAGGGAAAATAGGTGGTTGTAATGAGACTGTGATTGGAGAACCTGGCGGCTGCAGCAGTGGGGTGGGGTCAGGGATCACACAGTGTAGAAGGAAGACTAGGCTGGCCAGGGGTTCATTTGAACCGGAGTAATCTAGCAAGGCAAAGCAACTGGATGTGCTTTCAGCTCTGGGACCTGTGGAATGCTGGCAGTGCCTCTGAGCGTGTGCAGAGTGCATTCCCTTCATCATAGCTGCTGTGCCATGCTCCTGCCTGGGTTCAAGCAAATAAAGAAGGTTCCTCCAGGCCTCCAGCTCAGCTGACAGCTGCTTTCTTCCTCTCACTGTCCCAGACCTCCTGGCTCCCTACGTCAGGGGCTGGTTTCTCAGCGCCAGATTGGAGGAGCTGCCCTGGTACACAATCCCTCCTGCTACACAATCACCCCAGCAACCAGCCAGAGGTGGAGGGCGCTGCCGTCCTCCTCTCCCAAAGTGGGATCAGTCACAGGGACGTCATGCCCCATGGAAGAAGGGAGAAGCCGTCCCCTGCCTGAGCACGCTCCCCACAGTCAACTCCCACAGCTGTACCTTTCTCACCAGCTCACCCAGGGACACCCCAAACGCTCTTTCTACACCAGGGATGGCACAGTCAGAGGCGCGACAGCTGCACTCATCCTTACCCATCCCAGCTGTCTGTCTTCAGACGACAGGGCATGTCCCATCTGCAAGAGCTGAAATAAAAATCTCACCGACAGTCAACAAAAAGTGGGGACCTTTTGACAGCTGAATGCAAATTTCAAGATTTGTTTCGCTCTTTTTATAAAAGGTTTTTCGAGACACTTCATACAAATTGCTCATGCAGAGAAGCGGCAGGCAGCCTCATCTGCTGGCAGGTGAGAATACTGCTTTCTGGTTCCCTCGGCAATGACTGAATGACTCACTTGTACCAGCTCCTGAGGAGGCTGAACAAGATAAGAAAACCGGGCCAGTGACTCATTCAGAGACACAGAAACCACCTCTTCCATGAGGGAGCACTTGAGACTCTCTGGATTTTTTTTTAAAAAAAACACAAATAAGTTTTCCGGTTCAATCCTCCTTCTCGCTGCAGCCTCCCCCCCGATCCTGACAATTCAAATTTTTGCAAGCACATTCAAGTTAAAACGGCTCAAAAATACATCCTCACCTGGCCCACCCCGCCCCAGTTTTGTGTGTGTGTGTGTGTCACTCAGCCCTACGTCTTCTGGAAAGACAAATTCCACCCCGCCCCCCACCCCAGACCCTGGCTGAGCCCCACACCCCATACCCTGTTGAATCCGTGTGTGCTGGTTCCACAAACCCATCCTCTAGCCGTGGCCTAACTTTGGGCTTCATGTCCTACCCTGTGCTTCGCAACCTCAGCCCTTGCCCCCCAACCCCCAAATTAGCCCTCCCAGTTCTACCTCAGAAGCCGCCCCCCCCACCTCACTCCCAACATACAAATTATTGTGAGGAGGCGAGGGGGAGAAGGAGAATTCAGCTTCTGGCTCAAAAAAACAACAACACACCCCGCCAACAGAATATCTGCCTGTGCCCAACTCCCTTCACCCCACACCCCCATCCCAAATGTGCTCTACTCTACCCCTTTTCTTGGTCTTTCCCTCTGGCTTCCAAAATGGAGACACTTGTGCTATATAGGGGAAGTTCAGTTTGTGGGCTGGGTCTGGAGGACAGGCGTTCCCACCCAGAGTCAGCCGCCTCAAAGCAGGATGGGGGGGCAGCCTGCAAGCCTCTCTCTCTCTCAGGGGTGCCAAATGGAATAAAATATCGGGGGGCTCAGGTAAACCCCGCCCCGCATAATCGATCACAAGACGCGGCACACGCACACCATTTAAATGGCAATGCCTATCAACTTTGGGGGGCCCCCTCAAATATTTTATGGGGACGACGACAAAGGGACCTCGGCCCCTGAGAGTTGGCTCCTATGCTCTTTCTGGCGTTGAATGGGTGCAGAATGGTCATAGGGTCCCCCCCCACAAAAAAGGAGAGGGGTGGAGCTAAATATAGACTTTCCCTTATTTCTAAATGATGGGGGAGGGCAGCCCCCCTCCCCGGCCCTCCGGCACCTATACTTACAATAACGTTTGATAGCCCCAGCCGGCCAGGCAGCCCCAAGAGATGGGAGACAGAGACAGCGCCGAGCGTCTAAATCATATAGGACACCCCCCTGTAGCTGCCATAGTCCTGCCCCACCCCAACGCCCCAGCTCCGGGCAAGTCTGGGCGGGCAGAGTGGTCGGCAGGTCGGGGGGTGCTGGCGACGCCGCGCCCCGGACCCTGGCCCGTCTCGTCTCGCGACGGAGGCTCCGGTAAAAACGGTCCGTCAGCTGCGGTCGGCTACCGGTGTGGTGGCTCCTTCTTCTTCTGCTGGGGAGGCAGGTGGGCCTGCGCCAGGTGGATGTGTCCAATCAGGCTCAAGGGCGAGCTCACGAAGGGAGCGGCAGGGTGCGAGGTGGCCAGGGCCGGCAGGCAGCACTTTTGGGGGCCGGTCCCCACTGGGATGGGGAGCACGGCCTCCGAGGGAATGAGGAACGCTGGCGCCAAGCGCAGCTGGAAGACCTTGGGGGGTGGCCCGTTTGGCGCTGGAGGAGGGGCTTGGGCCGAAGGCGGTGGTGGAGGCGGCGCTGGCACTGGGACGGCGGGGGAGACGGCGGGCGGCTCCTCGCTGCCAGGGCTGGGCTTGTCCTTGGCCTTCTCCAGTTTCTCCAGTTTGAGGGCACTCTGCAGCTTCTCCAGCTGGGTGCGGCGCAGGTGGGAGAGCATTCGGGCGTGCTGGAAAGACTCCACAAAGGTCTCCACGGGGAGGTCCCAGCAGAGAAACTGCTCCATCTGCTCCTGGAAATAAACAGGGTGTGGGGAGGAAGGAATGGGAGAATTCAAACAAGCCTCTGGAGGGCCTTCCGCCCCTCTCACCCCCTCCTTGAAGCGGGTTGGACTAGATGACCCTCAGACCCCCTTTATGAAATTAAAGCGAAGAAGGAAAAGTGAAACCTGCAGGGCCCAATTTATACAGAGAGGTCAGGGACAGGGAACCCTGTTCATCCCAGAGCCACGTTCCCTTCTTGGAAACCTTCACGTGCAAGTGGTGGGCGGAGCCAGGAGCAAAAGTGGGTGGGACAATGAACGCAAATCTAATACAGTGGTACCTCGGAAGTCGAACAGAATCCGTTCTGCAAGTCTGTTCGACTTCCAAAACGTTCAGAAACCAAAGTGCGGCTCCTGCAGCCAATCGGAAGCTATGGAAGCCCCGTCGGACATTCGGGTTCCAAAGAAGGTTTGCAAACCGGAACACTCACTTCCGAGTTTGTGGCGTTCAGGAGCCAAAACGTTCAACTTGCAAAGTGTTCGGGATCCAAGGTACGACTGTATTGCAATGTTAGGTTGCAAAGCGCCCTGAGATCAACAGGTGAAGGGTGGTATACAAATTTAATTAAAAAATAAATGATAAACCTCTGCAGGGGAGGTTGTTTTTGCAAACCTTCATACACACCCATCTGTGCTGCGATCCCTGCACTGCAGGGCGTTGGGCTAGATGACCGTTGGGGTGCCCTCCAGCTCTACAGTTCTGCGATCTCAACCATCAGGGTTAAAGGGAATTGCCCACCGTGGCAAAAACACCCAAGGAGTTTCCTCCTCCTCTCGCAGAACTCAGCAGGGAGGATGAGGCTGAGCAGAAAACTTGGCTTATTGGGTTCTGGTGCCCCCAGCTGATGGACTCCCTGACAACCCTACAACACAGTTTTGTGGGGCCGGTGGCCATATGCACTTCAGTGCGGGTGTTTCCCCTCACTACTAGCCCCCCATCATGGCAACTCACCTCCACCTTGGCCTCCACGCCGTCTAGCTCAGCTTGCAGCCTGCTCACTGCATTCTCGGGGGTCCACTTGGCCATGCAGGCCCCTGCCAGGCAAAAAAGCAGCCTCAGTCGCAGACACTCCTTCCCCAGTGCTCCCCCCTTCCCTCCCATGAAGCAGGGTTTAATCCCAAGGTGCCATCGGGGCTTCACCTTCCTTTTCCATCCTGCTCTAGGAAGTGGAACATTAGTCCGAGTCAGCAAAACAACAGGTGATCTACCATCGTGGTAAGTTCCTGGTCCTCATGGTTTTTAATGTTTGATGTTTT
Organism: Podarcis filfolensis; assembly: GCF_964270895.1. Taxonomy (NCBI): domain Eukaryota; kingdom Metazoa; phylum Chordata; class Lepidosauria; order Squamata; family Lacertidae; genus Podarcis; species Podarcis filfolensis. Next base: position 15,452,518 of record NC_139618.1, on the reverse strand, counting down.
ACTGTGTGAGATGTTTCAATTTGTTGGGAGCCGCCAGAGTGGCTGGGGCAACCCAGTCAGATGGTTGGCATACAAATAATAAAAGATAATGATGAATACAAGCTGCCTTTACAGTGTTGGACTCACTGGTCCATCTACCTCTGGGCTGTCTGCTCTGATGGGCAGCTGCCATCCAGGATTTCAGAAAGGCATCTCTCCCAGCCTGCTACCTGGAGACATCAGGGATTGACCCCCTGGCAGCCTTCCTGGGGAAGAGGGATTGTGAAACCATGCTGGGAATTGTAGCTCTGGGAGGGGAATAGGGGCCTCCTAACTGTTCTCAGCACCCTAAACAAACAACACTTCCCAGAATTCTTTGGGGCAAACCATGACTGTTCAAAGTGGTATCATAGTCTACTAAATGTATGGGGTGAATCTGGCCATAGTCCCAAACTTCTGGAGGACACCAGGTTGGCAAAAGTTTACTGTACAGAACTAGTGGGATGGGCAAGTTGCTAGTCCTGAATAAATTGCTTTGTTTTGATGTTTTTCCACCCTCCTCCTTAAATTGCATCGTAGTTTCCGCTGTGACATGGGGGCTTGCAAATTGCTTTCTGACCAGGGACTGCCTGAACACTCACATCCCAACTTGATCACTGAGATTATCTGAAGGAACATCGCTGGCCATTCCCCAGGTTGGTGATGCTTGTTTGACAGCAACGAGAAACTGAACCTTTGGTGTCCTGTGGAACTCTCTGCCATTAGAGATTCAGCAGGCGCCTTCTGTGCTGGCATTTAAACACCTGCTGAAAACTATTCTATTCTGCCAATACTTCGCAGGCCGTTGTAAATACATCCTTCCTCACTGGTTGGCTGGTGTCTGTTTTTAACCTTTTTATGGTTTTATTGTTGAACACTGCTTTGACTGTGTGTTTTTTATTTAAAAAATGATATATAGTGGTAAATAAATGCAGTTTCTCAAATGAACAAATAAAGGGGGAAGGATCCTGGAGGGGTGACCTCAATGCCCCATCATTCCGGTCCAAGAGTGACTCCACACAAGCAATTGGGTCTCATGCAGCTGTGCTAATGGGAGTCACAGGCTCCCTAAGCATCCCTGTAGGATGTGTTGGGGGCTAGTGGTCCACAGCTCAATCCAGACTGCCAGATGTGTGCATACATACAGGGGAGCTTAATGCCATTTTTGTCTCTTTCACACTTTAAGCCAAAAGAATAGCTGTCTTGTAAAAGTATGGGGCTCTCCTGCTAAGCCACACTGCATACACCAAAATTCCTCAACCAGATATTTTGGATCCCAAGTTGCTTCTGCTCTCTGTAGCTGGCATGGCTATCAATATTTATTATTACTTATTAAACTTTGAGGGCTGTTTTGTTTTTTGTTTTAAAGTGACTTAAGGCAATAAAAAAGCCCACACACGTTTAAACTAGCCCATGACAAAACACAAAGAAAAATCTAAAACGTGTTCATCTTCTTAAAACGCAAGGATAAAACATCCCACCCACGGAAGGAGGCCACAGAGAATTCACAAAGGTAAGGCAGAAAAGAAATGTTTTTTGTATGTGGAGAGCTTTGCACAAGTGGGGAGCCACCACCAAAAAGGTCCTTTTGACCCTTGAGGTTTGTGGTTTTAGGAACCACCTTAATTTTATGGTTGAATGTTGTTTTTAATTGTTTTTAATACTGCGTTTTACCTTGGGACCTTAGGGTGATGGGTGGGCAACTAACAACAACAGGAAGCCTCTATCCTAGAGAATCGCTATGGCATGGTGGGTCGGGGAGTAGGGAGAGGCTATGACATGCTATTCTAGGATGCCAGCGTGGCTCAAGGATAGGGTCACCGGGTCAGGAGCATCCCAGAAGCTGAGATTTCAGGGCCCAAAGCTGAGACTTCGGGTGATATCACAGGGGGCGGCCCCTGGTGGTTCTTCCTCTGTGCTCCACTGAGCCCTGGAGATGGAGGTTAATTGGGAGAGGGGAGGAGGAAGGGCAGGAGGGCAGACTCACACCCTAGAGAATCTATGCAATAATTTGCAGCCAGCTTCCTGTTCCACTTAGGCCAGACCAACCTGCAGAGTTCAGGTGAGCCCTGGAGGTCTGGCAGCCCTGCTCATGGGACACACCAATCCGACAAAGCCTAGCATGGAGCTCGACTCAAATTCCTACCCTTTGGAACTCCCTGCCTATTGACATCACTCTTTCCCTTGCTAAATACATTTTGTGTTTAACCGAGCCTGGTCAGTTGTTTACAGTGTTGGTGTGTTTTTAGTTTGTTGCTGGTTTTATTTTTATTTTAATGTCTTCGCGGTTTTTACTAATAATCTTATAGTTTTACTCTTTTCGCAAATAGCTCTGAGGTTTTCTACAAGGAGGCAGCTTAGAAGCGTTAGGAAATAAACAGCAAATAAGTCACAAGAGCATGTGCAGAATTCCCCTTCCTCACAGACATCCACAGCTGGCAAACAACCAGAATGAGGGGTCAGGCGAGGCTCAAAGAAAGATGGCTGCCAGGCTTGGATATGGGGGGAGGGGGCTCACCCAGACGCTGCTGCTTGTCCCGGCATGTCTCCCGCAGTTCCCTCAGCTCCTGATACTTGATGGCCAGGGAGGCCTTGCCGTTCTCCAGCCGTGGTTGCAGTGCCAGGTTCTGCTTGGCCAAGGCGTAGTTGGAGGCCAGGCGCCTCTCCCGTTCCAGCTGCAAGTTCTGGAACTGCAATAGACAGACACAGCGTTAAACTGTGGAACTCCCTCCCACAGGAAGACGCAGGGCTGGCCACCAACTTGGATGGCTTTAAAAGAGGACTGGATAAATTCACGGAGGAAAATAAAGCTATCGATGGCTATTTGACAGGATGGCTTATGCTCTGCCTCCACGGTTGGAGGAATAATATTTTAGGGTAGGTGGGTGAGGCTGAGTTTGGTTGTTTCGGCTACTAGTCTAGTTGGTGTGCAGGATGGGGGAAGCCATACAGAGGCTCTTCTCTCAGTCCTGCCAGCCTCACAGGCACGCTTCATAGGGATGTGGGAGATGGTCTTGTCCAGGCACCCCCAAACTTGGCCCTCCAGATGTTTTGGGACTACAGTTCTCATCATCCCTGACCACGGGTCCTGTTAGCTAGGGATGATGGGAGTTGTAGTCCCAAAACAGCTGGAGGGCCAGGTTTGGGGGTGCCTGGTCTTGTCGGTGGCTGCCCCCAGACTGAGGAACTCCCTCCCTAGAGAAACCAAACTCACTCACTCCTTGTTGCCCTTCCGCCAGCAGGTGACAACGGCTTCATTCCAACAGGCTTTTTGGGAACCAGCTGTTTTTTAAAGAAAAGGGCTTTTAAATAGTGCCACATCTGTAGTTTAATAGATCTGTTTTTATATTGTTTTATTAGAGCTTAATTACTTTTTAACTATCATCTTTTATATGATTTTAGCCTTCTGTGCTTTGTCTGTCTTGTTTTAATTTGTGTAAGCTGCCCTGACTCCCTGTCTGGGAAAAAGGCAGGATATAAATATAACAAACAACAACAACAAAAGATTGGCCTCGCAATCCTCTGCAGTATGTGGCTTGACTAACTTGTTTGAGCTACCTGTTTGCTCACCAGGCACCTTTTCTGCAGCTCAGCCACCCTCTGTTTCTTGCAAATGGTGCAACTGTTTGATCCATGAGGCAGGGACCTCTTCCCAAAGTGCCAGGCACATTGATGGTGTTCTATTATTGATATTAAGTTGATGGACTGGTTTTAAAACTTATTAGAAGCTTTTGTGCCATAAACAGCTCCTATCCAGAGCAGATTACCATTTTTAATGGCAGACAGACACAGTCTGCAGATGTCAAGTAGGTTTTTGTAATATGCTGGCGACCAAAACAATTCAAAGCTGGAGGAAACAAGGGCGTCCCTTCACAGGGAGACAGGGAGAGCCAAGCTCTAGAGCAGTGGAGCCATCAGTACAAAGGCCCCGCTTCATAACAGAGAGCCCATGGGGGGGGGAGAGGATGGATGGAGGAGTAAACCAATAAACTTAATTATAAAACAACAGGAAGAAGAACCATGCAGTATGGCTAAAACTGTGAACAGAGAGGATTTATATCTAACACCCATGAACTCACTTGGTGGTGCTTTTGGGTAAACAATCACCACTCAGCCTCAGTTTTCCCATCTGCAATATGGGGATAAGAAGCAAGCTGCGACTTTACAAGGATAACCAGAGAGAATGTCTCTGTGCCACAAGGCAACTAAAGTTTAGATTCTAAACTGCTGACTATCACAACTGTCACAGACAATGACAACATCTCTCCTCAGAGCAGGCTCCCAGCTCTCTCCTGTCCTTTCCCAAGCTATGAACATTCTGGGGTCTTTAAGGCTCCTGTTTCTGAAACCTTATGTTCTCGTGGCTCAGGCAAGCAACAGTGGCTTCGGAGCCCCTGTGTGGAAGAAACCAGCTACATCTGCTTAACAAACACAAGAGGAGGCCTGGATCAGGCCAAAGGGGGCCCATTTGGCTCAGCATCCCATTTTCACAGTGACCAACCAGACGCCCCGATGGGAAGCCCACAAGCAAGAGCCCTCTCCCCTCTTGCCATTTCCAGCAACAGAGTTTCCAACTCTGGAGGCACAGCATAGCCCCACCATGGCGAGTAGCCTTCAATAGCTTTATTATCCTCCATGAATTTGTCTAATTCTCTTTAAAAGCCATCTGAGTTGGTGGCCCCCTGTGGAAGTGAGTTCCGTAGTTTAACCATGCAACACAGGAAGGACTTCCCGAACCTCCCAACATTCACTTTCATCAGATGGGCCAGAGCGGGGTGCTTCTTCGCTCCACCAACCCATATCCAACAGCTAGATCTGCTCAGCGCTCTTGAGTTTGCAGCAGGGCCAAGGAAAAACTGTGACGGTGCCCACCTCTGCCTAACCTGCTGCCCTGACTGAGCCTCAGAGCAAGATGGCATCTGGACTCTCCCCCCCCCCCCCGCTGAAGATGTGCCTAATTCTTCCAAGATGGCACACTGCACAGAGCGACAATTCTTTAAGCAATTCTCAAATAGCATTGCAAGTATGGTGCCTGCTTCAAGGCTTTGTTTAGGTCCTCCCCCCCCAACAACTAGAGTGGGCAGACAGGGCCTTGCATCACCCACCCCAGTTTTAATCCTGGCTAAATGTCCACACGATGTGGAATCCTTTCTACACCCGTGCCCCATTTGGGAGCATCTCTGGGGCACTGAGTGGGGCGGAGTTGTGGGACCACACAGGCATGGTCCCGGGGTCCTCAGAAACCCCCGTGGGGCACCCTGCAGAGAAACAGTTATTCCAGAGCAATTAACCCGGGACAAACCCAGGAAACAGGGTGTGTGTGTGTGTGGGATCTCCTGCTTCCCAGGGTCGCGAGGCGAAGGTGCCTTTCTGAGATAAACAGACCCGACGTATTCTTGGGAGAATGGACAGCAACAGCAGTCTGTGACGTGTCTGGATGGGGGTGGGGGTGGACACAAAATTGAGTGGGCCTGTAAAGGTTTTGGGGAGCCAGAATTAGGAGGCAGGGGGTGGGATTCCTGGAACGGGGAGGAGGCTAGTTAGATTTAGTAGGGGTTGGCCAAAAACAAAAAAGAGGATGTCCTTTGTTTCCATGGCTCTCTGTCGGAAAGGCAAAACCCTACGCCATCCGTGATCCAAATGTATGAAAGGCTCTGGCAATTATTTGGCAAGCCCACCCACCCACCCTGCAAACAATACAGACAGCAGCAGCCACCCCCCCCCAAATAAAATAAAAATAAATCCTCTGGCTGATTCAGGGAGCCTTGGATGGATCCCAAACTCCCTTCCTAAGGGTGCAGAAAAACAAAACAGACAGGGGTGTGCGGGGAGGGTGCGTGGGTTTGCGATTGTGAGCATTGGGGCTGGTTTTGGAGGGGAGGGAGGGGGCACCCCAGGATGGAAGCTCCCCACCCACCCAGACAAAGCATCCAGGCCCTTGCAGCCTCCCTCTCACACACACACCTCGACCCTCAACTGGTATCGCCAGTGGCATAGAGATAACAAAGAAGGAGCCTTTGCAAAAACTGCTGCAAGGGGGCGGTTAATTTTTTGGGGAGGGGGGGTCCAAGTGACAGGTGTCTGGGGAAGCAGCAGAATATTAAAATCACCGTGCAAAAGGGCTCGGTAGCATCTATTTTGGTAGGGGGTGGGTGGGTAACTGAGGAAGTGGGGTGCCAAGGAAACAGCAGCTGTGCTCAAATTTGTTTGGGGTGTCCTGGTAGGAGCTTTGAAGGTAAGTGGGGGGCATTATGGTCCCCCCCAAGATTGGATTGAGGGGGTAAGATGGAGAGGCACATCGGCCAGGTTGGGAGGCAGTCAGGGAGCGGCTGGTTTGCCCCACAGGATTGCACATTTGGGGGGCATGGGCATGGGGTGTTTTGGGGGGCCATAGCCACAAGCCTCTGTGGAAAGGCCGTCAGTGGTGGTGCTGGACACCGTTTCTGGGCACCAAGCACAGGCCTGGCTGGATTGGCACTGTGCCCCCCCATGCCATGCCCCCCTCATCAGCGGGCACCCTCTCTGCAATAGGGTTTTGGGGTGTGTGGCACGGCCCCAGAGGAGGGCAGTGGCAGGCCTGATGGGGGCATCGGTGCCCCCTTTGTGTGCTGTGGGTGTTTTAATTGGCGGGGGGGGATTAGATGGATGGCGGGGTGGGGTGGGGGTCGGTTACATGTTTGGACCGGGAGGGGGCTGGGATATGCATCCCGATGCATGCTATCCAAGCGATGCGTGCAAAAAAGAGGCAGGATGCTGCCCCCCCGTCCCACCTCTCCCTCCCAGGGGCCCGATCCTCTCCTCTTCGGGGGTCCCGATCCTGGGCTTACCTTCCTGCTCAGCTTGACGATGCGCTCCAGCCAAGTCTCGTCCCGCATGAGGGCCCGGAGCTGCGCGGTGCTGAGCGCCCCGAAGCCCAGGTCCACCGCCGAGCCCCGCGGGCCCCGATCGCGCTCCATGGTGGGGACGGCCGAGCCGACGGAGCAGCAGCAGCGGCGGCCGCACCTGGAGGCGCGCGATCCTCCACCTGCACCTGCAGCGCCGCCGCGGGCCGCCAGGGGGCGCCCTCGGCCGCGCCGACGCTCTTAAAGGGGACGCCGACGACGCTTTCCCGGTATGGAAAAAAGGCGGTGGGCGCGGCAGGAGGAAGAAGGGGCGGGCGGGGGAGGGAAAGCTTTAAAGCAGCCCCCCTCCTCGCAAAACAGCGGGAAGGGGGGGTCGCCTAAAGGGGACGGGTCCTTTGCTGCCTTGGTCTCTTAAGCAGGAGATTCTGAGCATGTTAAGAGTGCTTTCTCTCAGCCTCCCAGCGGGCGAGCAAGCAAAAGGGGGCGGGGTTTCTGCTGCCTTGGCGTCTGAAGTGAAATCAGTAGTGTCATTTAACAAAACTGTATATCCTCTCCGAGCATCTGATCACATCTCAACAAGGAGGAGCTTCTGACCACGCTAAGGGTGCCTTTCAGTCCTCCTCCCATGGGGGAAAGCAGGAGAAAGGGGGCGGGGCTCCTGCTGCTTTGACAAAATGAGCTTTTGAGCTTGTCAAGTGTGCTTTCTCTCAACTCTCCCCAAAACACCGAGGACTGGTGGGTCACTGTGGAAATAGGATTCTGGGCTTGATAGATTGGCCTTTTGGCTTCATCCGGCTACACGGCTTCTCTTGTGACATCTTTGGAGAAAACAATAATCCTGCAAAAATCAAGACTAGGAACTGAGTTGTAGCTCGGTGGCCAGAAGGTAAAGGTAAAGGGACCCCTCACCATTAGGTCCAGTCGTGACCGACTCTGGGGTTACAGCACTCATCTCGCTTTACCGGCCGAGGGAGCCGGTGTGCAGCTTCTGGGTCATGTGGCCAGCATGACTAAACTGCTTCTGGCGAACCAGAGCAGTGCACGGAAACGCCGTTTACCTTCCCGCCAGAGTGGTACCTATTTATCTACTTGCACTTTGACGTGCTTTTGAACTGCTAGGTTGGCAGGAGCAGGGACCGAGCAATGGGAGCTCACACAGTCAAGGGGATTCGAACCGCTGACCTTCTGATCGGCAAGCCCTAGGCTCTGTGGTTTAACCCACAGTGCTACCCACGTCCCTTGGTGGCCAGAAGCTCAACCCCAATTCCTCCCTGTAGCTGCAAGATGGAGCAGCCTCTCAGGGTCGTTGTAAGGAGGATTACAGTGAGCATTTGTTTGACGTTTAGTACTTGAGTGAAAGGATTCTGGACTTTTGGCTTGACCTAGCTGGTGTTAGGTTCTAGGTGATGTGAGATTAGAGGCGGGAGGGCACTTGTGAGCAGGGCTTTTTAGTGGTGGCACCCTGGTGATGAAAGAGAATAACTGTATGCTTAGCAATAAATCACTGGGCTACTCTGAGGGCCTTCAGATCAAAGCCCCATCTCTGCCACAGACTCTTTTCAGCCTTGGCCCAACCAGAGTTGGTTTCCTGGCGTTAGAAGAAGCTCACGCTTGTGTGTTCATACCTCGATCTCGCACCCCTCAAGAGCAACGTCTGAATGTGTGCACCTTAATCTTCTTGCTGCCCCAACCCTCTGGGGCTCACATCCCAGCAGTAGGTGTGGTCAGAAGTAGCCGTGGCTACTTAACACTCCTTAGGCACGCCACTGGTGCATTTACACATTCACACCACAATCACACCAGTTCCTGCATTGCAGAGGGTTGGACTGGATGACCCTTTAGGTTCCCTCCACCTATACAATTCTACGATTCTACACAGAGGGGGACACACACTCAGTTGGTGCAGGAATTGTGAGAGAGCTGGTAAAAGAGACAGGAGGAAAACTTTTTTTTTTGTATTTGATCTTGATTATTTATTATGTTCCATTCTATCATGCCTTCTTCCCAGACTGCGACTCAAGGCGATTTACACAGATTTAAACAATGGGGGGGGGGAATACAAAAAGCTAAAAGCATGTAGGTAATTGTTTAAAAGTAATTAAACTCTAATAGATTTAATGCAATGTAGAAAGCAAATCTATTAAAATACAGCTAATAAAAACAGTTCAGGACTATCTAACAAAATTTATATTCTGCTTACTAGGACAAAAGGCCTCTCAGTGGTTTTCAACACAGTCTAAAATAGTCATTTAAAATACATTTTTTAAGAAAAACATTAAAAGCAAGTTACATTAATTTTTTTACAAACAAAACCAATGTTTTGTTGTTTTGGGGGAAAAAAACCTCATAGCAGTTTAAATTCAAATGTACACTTTCCTGTGGTGATATTGGGGCCTGAATGGGCCAGCCAGCCTTGGGGTAAACAGTCTTGGACTTGTGCTGATCTTCCTTGAAGATTCCCATCATCGCCTGATGCTCAGCTCTTGTGAGGGCGCCTCCTGCTGGTTAAGAGCAATGTCAGAAGCTGTGGTGGCTGGCTAGGTGAAAGCCAGGGATCCAACCAGTGAGTGGCGCTAGATTAACATAGTAAAATGATAAATAAATCAATAAACAAACAAATAAATGATAAGATCGTCTCCAGGTGTTTGCAGTAAATCTTCTTTAAACATCAATGATGGTATTCTACTAAGTATTGAACTTTGCTGGTCTCGGCTTTTAATTTGGCTGTGGACTTTTAAAAAGGGGGGTTTTAAAAATTATTATTTAAGGATGGTTTCCTACCATGCATCTTCATTTGTTCTTGGATGCTTTTTCTTTCTTGTGAAACTTAGTTTTTCACTTTTTCTATTTTTTTTAAAAAAAAGAATAATAATGGGTGGTCTCCAATTGAGTTCTACTCAGAGCGGATTCACTGGAATTAACAACATGATAAACTTAGGTCTTTTAATTTGAATGGGTTTACTCTGAGTAGAACTTAGTAGGTTACAACTTCATAATAGTAATAATATTACTATAAAATTACTAATAATATACAGTCGGTCAATGAGCAATTAACACACAGATTCAATTCACACATGTATAGTGGGAATAACTGCACTGCCCACTTCGCAGGGTTGTTGTGAGAAAAAAGCACAGATTGTGAAGCCTGGGGTTTAGGAGAGTGCTTTCTCCACCTGCCAGGCCACCTAAGTGCTTCCATCGTTTTGCCACAGAAAGTGTAGGGAAATGCAGCTGCAGTGCCTTTTTGGTGGTGACCCCATCTCTTTGGAACACTTTCCAGGTACCCGGCAAATGGAGACTGTGATTCCTGCACTGCAGGGGTTGGACTAGATGACCCTGTTGGTCTCAGCTCTACAATTCAATGATTCTAAGGCATTTATCTTAAATGTTACCAGTAGTTTGGGCTGAATCTCTGTTAGCTATGCTCTCTTCCTATAGTATGGGGAAACAATTTTTTTTCAGTCCGAGGGCCACATTCCCCTCTGGGCAACCTCCCAAGGGCCACCTGCCAGTGGTGGGTGTGGCCAGAGGAAAAATGGGTGGAGCAGCAAAGGCAAAATTTACCTTTGTATAGTAGGCTAGTGTCTACACACCCACAGACAGTCCTCCATCCAGACAAAAAAAGAGTAAGAACAGAATTCAAGGATGCATTCCAGCCAGGCAAAAGCAGGTCCATTGAGGGGTTTGGGTTGGGGAGCACTCTGAGGGCCAAACATAAAGGCCTGGAGGGCCACATTCCGCCATCGGGCATAAGGTTCACCACCCCTGTTCTAGTGCATGGACCGGTGTTGTTCAAAACTGGCATCTTTTTAAAGGTTGTGCTTTAGTTATTGCCATCTTAGAATTATAGGGCCTCTACAATGCAGGGTAAAAGCCATGGTTTTCCCAGTAGTGATGTATGGAAGTGAGAGCTGGACCATAAAGAAGGCTGATCGCCAAAGAATTGATGCTTTTGAGAGTCCCGTGGACTGCAAGAAGATCAAACCATTCTGAAGGAAAACAGCCCTGAGTGCTCCCTGGAAGGACAGATCCTGAAGCTGAGGCCCCAATACTTTGGCCACCTCATGAGAATAGAAGACTCCCTGGAAAAGACCCTGATGTTGGGAAAGATGGAGGGCACAAGGAGAAGGGGATGAGAGAGGACGAGATGGTTGGATAGTGTTCTCGAAGCTACCAGCATGAGTTTGACCAAACTGTGGGAGGCAGTGGAAGACAGGAGTGCCTGGCGTGCTCTGGTCCAGGGGGTCACGAAGAGTCGGACACGACTAAACGACTAAACAACAACAGCAACAACAACAACAACAACCACAATGCAGGGATCACACGTAAAGCATCCATGACAGATGGCCATCCAGCCTCTGCATAAAAACCCCCAAGGAAGGAGAAGTCCGCCACCTTTCAAAGGCGTCTGTTCAACTGTCTCTAAGCTCTGGAACAGTCACTGCTATTTTTCTATTAAAAGAGGGAACTCACCATGAACGCCATCCTGGCAATGGTGCCCACCTGAGAGGAGCCGGAACTCAGTTCCGGTGAGTCCTGGTTGAAAAAAAGCCCTGGGAACAGAGTTATTTTAAAGTTGTTCAGACCTGCAGGGAAATTTCATCATTTTGGATCTGGGGATGCAGGGCCAACATTGCAGGGTCAGAGACATGCAGTGCTTTGAAGGGCTGTGCATAGGAGAGGAGGCCATGGCTTCTAGGCAGGTCCTCAGGGTTGTGTCTGATGACATCACAGTCCAGCAGGATGACATCACGGCTTTGTGATCTTGCCAGGACCCTGCTGAGCTGAGGAAATGGAGGGGCCCTTGAAGATGCTCCCAGAACAACCAGGTGCTTTATGGAGGGCCCAAGATCACCTGTGCTTAGCACTGCCGGCAGGGCTTGTGCCCCAACGGAGGAGGACCAGGGGAAGCCAGCGGCGCCATGGGCTCCAATGAGAAGGGGTCGCCCGCCAGGATGGTTCTGCCTGTTCCAGCCAACGTAGCCCAAGAGCCCCGCCAGGGCTCTCCCCGGCGAAGCAGAGAGACCCAGAGGAACACGTCCCCTCGACGAGAAGGAGCCTCCGGCACCCGGTCCCATCGAGGGAGCAGCCCTCAGAGAGCCAGTGAGTTTCTGAGAAGCTCCTCGCCCCCCAGAGGGAGCGATGCAGGCCAGAGCTCCTCCCCTCGGCGAGGAAGTGAACTGTCCCAGAATGCATTGCCCCAGAGGGGGAGCGTCAGTGAGGCTCCCCGGAGACTGTCCGTTCCGCTAGCTGCCTCTTCACGGAAGGGAAGCGAGGTCTCCCAGGGCACCCTTTCTCAGAGGGGGGCCGAGGAACCCCGAAGGCCGTCTGCTCCAAGAGGGCCAAACTACCTCGTTCCGGGCCCTTCTCTGCGGAGAGGGAGTGGGGTCTCCGAGAATTCGTTCTACCAACAACCGGGTGACCTTCCGCGGAACAATTCTCCCTACAGAGGAAGCGACGTTTTCTGGAGCAGGACCTCCTCACCAAAAGGGGGCGAACTCCCAGCTGGGACCTCATCCCGCCGAGCGAGTGAGCTCTCCCAGGGACCTGCCTTGAGGTCAGGGTGTCAGGAAGAAAACGAGCTCTCCTTCGGGGGTCCTCCGCAGAGAGGGAGGACGTCCATCCGGAACATCTCTCCTCAGCCGGTGGTGGACTACCGGTGCGGCAAGTGTTCCATCCAGCCGGGGCAGCTCACCATGACTAACAGCCAGATGCTGATGGCGATGCAACAGAGCCTCAATTCGCAACGGGAGGAAATCTACCAGAGGTCCCGGGCTGCATCCAGAATAGGGAGAACCCAAGTAGACAACAGATGCATCCCCATCTCCCCAAATCCGAGTGACTTGCCCCAGGTGACAACCCAGAGCTACCTGAGGCCTATGGCAAGTCCCAAGGAGGATTCTGCACGAGTAAATCCCCCCAAAAGGGAATCCTTTCAGGTGCCCAAGGCGTTTCCTCAGCTGGCACTGGAATTGGGACCACAGGACACCTGCCAGCCACCTCGGAAACTCATCCGCAAACACGTCCCCAACCCCAAGGACGAGTGGACCCAGACGGAGCCGGCCTACAAGGTCTCCGTTTTCCCAAAGAGCGACTCTCCTCAAGCAGAGGTGTGGTTGGCCCTTCCTCTCCCCACAGAGGCTGAAGCAAGGAGGAGCTCTCTTGAACCGCACTCTGAACCCACCCGCCGGAAGAGCTCTCCTCCCAGGGAGCCAGACACGAGGCGGGCCACCCCTGAACCGCTCCCTGAACCCACCCGCCGAAGGAGCTCTCCTCCCAGGGAGCCAGACGCAAGGCGAGGCACCCATGAGCCCCCTCAAGAACCCACCCACCGGAAGAGCTCTCCTCCCAGGGAGCCAGATCCGAGGCGGGGCACCCTTGAACCACCCCCTGAACCCACCCGCCGAAGGAGCTCTCCTCCCAGGGAGCCAGACGCGAAGCGGACCTCCCTCCAGGCAAGGTCTGAACCAATCCAGGCCATCTACAGGCCTTCCCTCCACCCTGTGTATGAATCTGAGTATCTGTGCCCAATCCACCAGGAGATGGAGGATGCTTGGAAGCGGGCTTTCTCCCCGGGGCATGAGCCACCTGGCCAGCAACCCCTTTCCACCGCCGAACAGAGAAAAAGTTCCCTCCAAGCCCGGCTTGAACCAGCCCCAAGGGGATCCGTCTCTCAGGAGCCTGAGGCAAGAAGGGCCTCCTTGCTGAAAGATGTCGAAGCCAAGAGGACCCCCCTCCAAACAGTCCCCAAATCCACCATTCGTGTGCCCCCCTGGCCTGACTCTCTGCCGCAAGAATTCCAGCCTGTCTACAGACCTGCTTCTCATCCAGAGAGCGAATCTGAGTACAGGTGCCCTTTTCATAAAGAAATGGAGGCAGCCCTCAGTCGGTCCGCCCCCCCAGGGACTGATATTCCACACAGGGGCTCCCTCGTCAGGGAGACCCCACAGCACGGGAGCCTTGGGCCGGCTTGGACCCAGTCAGAGCCTGGCCTCGATGCCCATCAGGTTCCGAGAGGTTCTCTTCAGCCCACCACCGCCACCATAGCAAGACCCAGGCCCTTGTCGGATCCAGAGGCCACCGTGAACTGGGGACTCTTGCCTCCAAGGCCCTTAAGCAAGTTTGGGCCTCAGTCAACTTGGTGGCCTTTGCTCCAGCCAGGCCAAAGCCCTCCCACCCCGGATGTGATGGACAGGCACCTCAGCCTACCAGCTCCAGACTTCGGAGAGAAGCATCCCAGCTTAGCTCTGGATTTGAGGGAGAAGCCCTGCAGCTTGCCAGCTCCAGATTTGAGGGAGAAGCCTTGTTCCAGCTTAGCTCCAGACTTGAGGGAGATGTTAAGCAGCCCACTGGCTCCGGACCCAGCAAAGGTCGCGGCGGCTTTTCCTGGGGAGCTGGAGGAAGCCTTGGGTTTGCCACAGGATGCCATTTCCACCTCGAGCCAAGACCTGCCAAGACAGACAGCGCGTTTTGAAGAGCCGCCTGCCCACCTGGACCAGAGGCCGCAGTGTGTGGGCCCCAGCAGTGAGGCCGATGACCTCATCAACCTGCGGCGAGGGAAGGACCCCCTGAGGTTTAGTGCTTTCTTTGTGGGTATGTTGCAGGAGTCTGTTGGGCTGCGTCTTGTGCCACCAGGCCGGGCCCCCCCTTGAGGAGGGCAGAGGAGGCCGCGCTCATCAGAGGCAAGGTGGATTTGCAAAGATGAAATAAAAAGCCCCCCTCCACCCCATTAGTTTTAAAAAAATAAATTAAAACATGAAGTCAGCTTTAGCTGTGATTACTGCATTGTAAGGGGTTGGACTAGATGACCCTTTGTGTCCCTGCCAGTTCTGCAAATCTATGATTACCTGTTTGCATGTGGAAGGTCCTGCACTCCATTCCTGGTGTCCCCAGTTAGGTAGGTTTCTTTGCCTGAAACTCTGAAGAGGTGGTGCTGCTGCCAGTCAGAGTGGTCAGTGCTGAGCTAGGCAGGGCTGGACACAGTAGTGCAGTCATCAGACCTGGTGAGGGCTGGTCCAATACATTTTGCCACCTGAGGCAAAGGACAAGATAACACCTGCCCCCATTCGACATACAGAATCTGACTGGACTCACAAATGGCACTTATTTCGACAACATCCCCAACTGCGCCTGAGGCAGGAGGGCAGCTTAGGGGGTGCAGGAGGAAGGGTTGCAGGACTGCTGTTTGCCACTCTTACGGCACCTGCCGCCCGAGGCTGCTGCCTTACTCTGAAGAAGGATCCCACTGCCTGTCCAGTTGAGTTCCATCTGTGAGTTTGGAGGTTGGCACCACCTTCTCCCCACTCAGGCTCCTTTGGGAAGAAGGCAGGGTATAAATTCAGTCAACAGAAGGCCTTCGGTCAGGCCTGTGTGGAAAAATGGCTGCCCAAGGTCGCTTTCTCAGCCTGCCTTATGGTAGGGCTGGCTCTCAGTCCAGTTCCTGTTCAGCTAAGGGCAAGGCAGAAAAAATACTGACAGGCAAAGATTTCCTTTTCAGTCTCTCTCATTCCACATTTTCACAGTTTGCATTAAAAAAAAAAAATCCCCATGAAAATTCACCAGCATTTTACTGTGATTTCCTCCCAACATACACCTTTTTGAATGCAATATTGCATAATATACTCATTTTGGCAAAACAACTTCCCCATATCAAATGCATTTCTTAATGTCATTGTGCCGGACATCCCTTTTAATGCACGATTTACTGCACCAAGTACATGCACTTCCACACATGTCGCTTGGATGGAGAAATGCATTGCAAATTTCGGAGAAAAGCGAATTTTGTAAGATGAACTGTGTTTTGGTAGGCATGTTGATTTGGGAAGTGCGAATCAGGTGGCTCCACCTTAAAATGAGGAAAGGATGGGATTTCTCCACCTCTCCCAAGCACGCCCCCTATATATGGCACTCACTCAGGTCAGCTGAGACAGGGTCACAGTGCAGCGTAACATTAATTGGAGATGCCCTTAGGGATTGAACTGGGGACCTTCTGCATGCCAAGCAGGTTGCTTTGCCACCAGTGGCAGCTGCTGCCCATTGGGAATGGTTGTGTATGTGTGTGTAAGGCACAGAGTCCACCACCAGGGGG
Source organism: Podarcis filfolensis (assembly GCF_964270895.1). Taxonomy (NCBI): domain Eukaryota; kingdom Metazoa; phylum Chordata; class Lepidosauria; order Squamata; family Lacertidae; genus Podarcis; species Podarcis filfolensis. The sequence goes on along the minus strand of NC_139618.1, from coordinate 15,436,570 downwards.
CGGCAGAGGCAATGGCAGGTGGGGCCAACGGATCCTTGTTTGGAGGGGGCCTGGAAGAGACAAGAGGGGAAGATTACTGTTGTTGCTGCTGCTGCTTTTATTACTTATTTATTTTGTAAAAACAAAACAAAACCCTCAAGGCAGTTTACAACGAGAATACAGTGGTACCTTGCTTCTCAAACTTAATCTGTTCTGAAAGTCTGTTCCAAAACCAAGGTGCACTTTCCCATAGAAAGTAATGCAAAATGGATTAATCCGTTCCAGATTTTTAAAAAGAACCCCTAAAACAGCAATTTAAGATGAATTTTTACTATCTAATGAGACCATTGATCCATAAAATGAAAACAATAAACAATGTACTGCAGTCACACATCAATCAATCAGTAGCTGAACTGGGTTCCACACAGTCACAAAAAAGAGCCACGAAAACAAAAAACGCAAAAACAAAAAACACTGAGACAGACCTTGGCGTAACACTCAAAACAGAAGTGTGGCACTCAAATTAGAAGCGTAACACTCAAAACGAAGCACATTCAGCTTCCAAAAAAAGTTCGCAAACCTTACTTCCGGGTTTGCAGTGTTTGGGTTCCAAGCTGTTTGAGTACCAAGGCGTTTCAGAACCAAAGGACCACTGTAAAGCAATAAAATTATCAGTGAAACCAACTTTTTAAAACACTTTAAAAGAATCAAAACCAGCAATAAACCCAAAACAGATCAAAACGTCCGTCAGCATTCTATCTGCCTGGGCAGGCTTGCCTAAACTAAAACACTTTTAGCAGGCACCAAAAAGAGGACAGTGCTGGCGCCCCCTGATGTCAGAAGGCAGGGAGTTCCAGAAAATAGATGCTGCCCTGCTAAAAGTTCAATTTCCCTACATCCCACCAGCCCCAGGGGCCAGCATGCCCAAAGTTTGGGGATGAGTTGGAGTCTGACAATATCTTGGGGAGCCCCCACATATACCCCTCTCCCAAACCCTCATGCAAGCCGCTGGCTCTGTTTGCTGGTAGCAGGGCTGGATCCGAGCCAAAACAAGGCCTCAATGCTCGGCTTTTGAGGGGCAGAACAGTTTGTGGGAGATGCAAGACCCCCAAGGTCGCCACTGGGAAAGGCGTGGGGTCTGTGCCACCTTCCCTGCCACCACTGTGGGCTCGGCTTCGCCAGAGTGCCTCCCCTCCCCAGGCAGGGAGGTGGTGCGGACGCCAGCCTTTGACTCCTTCTTCTCCTCCTGAGTTCAGGATCCTGGCCAATAAAAATAATCCAGCAAGCAGGATCCCCAGGCTGGCTGGCTAGCTTCCCTCCTGCCTCTCAGATGCTGCACTGCAGCTCCTAATGCCTCTTCCCCTCTTCCTCTGTTCTAGATGTCTCGGACGAGATGCACACGGACGTTCTCTGGTGGCTGAAAGGTGGGTGTTTTTGGAGCGCAATCCCAGGGGGCGAGAGGGAAGGGAAAGAAAGGAGAGTTCCTATTTTTGATTTGTCATTGCGTGTGTGTGCTGAAATGGCTCTGTGGCCTTTTCTGAAATTGTCCCTTCCTGGGATCCTTTTCCTGCAAGCCCTGAAGATGTAAGACCAGGGCCAAATCGGGGTGTGTGTTCGGTGTCACAGATTAACAAAAACTTGCTGCTCCACCCAGCAAGACGTTGTCCATTTTCTAGTTATTCCATTCGCTGCTGCTTGATTAGCAATTGGGGAGTCTCAAGTCGTGCCGTGATCCTGACTTAAGAGTAAACCCCACTGGGCTTCCGAGTAAATTCCCTCACTGGGTTGTTGTGGGGATAAAATGAAAAAGAGGAGACCATGTGCCTTGAACTCCTCAGAGAAAAAGGTGGGAAATAAACACACTAAAAAAAATAAATTGCTATCAGAAGAGAAGCATGTCCCATTACACAGCAGCCAAATCAGTACAGTGGTACCTCGGGTTACATACACTTCAGGTTACATACGCTTCAGGTTACAGACTCCGCTAACCCAGAAATAGTGCTTCAGGTTAAGAACTTTGCTTCAGGATGAGAACAGAAATTGTGTTCTGGCGGCGCAGCGGCAGCAGGAGGCCCCATTAGCTAAAGCAGGAGGCCCCATGAGCTTTTTTGCGGAGAAAGTCCTGTTGCTCCGCCGTGACTTCCCTGCCAATTTAGATACAGTGACTGAACTGGAGGCCCCTCGACTGACTTCAGGTCCAGTGTTGGACCATTTCGATCGGATACTCCCTACTGATGTGGATAGATTCCTCCAAGTTGGTAGACCCACCACCTGCCTCCTTGATCCGTGCCCGTCTTGGCTGATTAGGGAGTGTCCAGATGTTGCGCGGACCACCCTGGTTGAAATTATCAATTTGTCCCTTGACACGGGGACTTTCCCAGGGGAACTGAAGGAAGCAGTGGTGTGTCCACTCTTAAAGAAAACTTCATTAGATCCCTTAGACCTATCCAATTACCGCCCAGTTTCAAATCTTCCATACCTGGGTAAGGTAATTGAGAGAGCGGTTGCTGAACAGCTTGGTAGGTTTCTGGAGGAAACATCGGCATTAGATCCATTTCAGTCCAGTTTCCGTCCTGGTTTTGGGACGGAGACGGCTCTGGTTGCCCTAACAGATGATCTCCGTAGACAACTGGATCGAGGCTGGTCAGGACTGCTGATCCTTTTAGATTTGTCAGCAGCCTTTGACATGATCGATCATGATCTTCTGGACCACCGCCTCGCAGACGTGGGGATACAGGGCATAGCCCGTAACTGGCTGTGCTCTTTTATCTCTGGTCGGGGACAGAGGGTGGCACTAGGGAGGGAAATGTCGTCGCGCCACTCCTTGGTGTGTGGAGTGCCGCAGGGCGCAATTCTCTCCCCGATGCTTTTTAACATCTTTATGCGCCCCCTTGCCCAGATTATCCGGAGCTTTGGACTGGGTTGTCACCAATATGCTGATGACACTCAGCTCTATCTGCTGATGGATGGCCACACCGACTCGGCCCCGAACACACTGACCAGATGCTTGGAAGCTGTGGCTGGATGGTTTCGTGGGAGCCGATTGAAACTAAATCCTTCGAAGACAGAGGTCCTATGGCTAGGTCGGGATGGCATGGGGATGAGGGACCAACTCCCTTCTCTTGCGGGGGCCCAATTAGTGCCATTGCCTTCCGTTAAGAGTTTGGGTGTAATCCTTGATGCCTCCCTTTCCATGGAGGCGCAAGTTACAGCAACAGCCAAGGTGACATTTTTCCACCTTCGCCGCATCAAGCAGTTGGTCCCTTACCTTTCCCGCCCCGACCTGGCCACAGTGATCCATGCGACAGTCATCTCCAGGCTTGACTACTGTAATTCGCTCTACGCGGGGCTGCCCTTGAAGCTGTCCCAGAAACTCCAGCGGGTACAGAATGCTGCAGCGAGGCTCCTCACGGGGTCTCTGCCATGGGAGCATATTCACCCAGTGCTTTTCAAGCTGCACTGGCTCCCAGTGGAGTACAGGGTCAGATTTAAGGTGCTGCTTTTGACCTTTAAAGCCCTTCACGGCCTAGGACCCTCGTACCTACGGGACCGCCTCTCCTGGTATGCCCCACGGAGAGCCTCAAGGTCCATAAATAACAACACCCTAGTGGTCCCAGGCCCTAAGGAAGTTAGATTGGCCTCAACCAGAGCCAGGGCCTTTTCAACTCTGGCTCCGGCCTGGTGGAACGCTCTGCCTCATGAGACCAGGGCCCTGCAGGATCTGATTTCTTTCCGCAGGGCCTGTAAGACAGAGTTGTTCCGCCTGGCCTTTGGCTTGGAGCCAATTTGATTCCCTCCCTCGCTCTCTTTCTTTTTTCTTTTCCTTCTCCTCCTGCGATGAAGCTACATTTTAATATTTTAATGTTCCATTATTTTAATGTTGTATTTTATTTTTGTTTTTAAGTTGTAATCATTAATCTTGTTTTATTATTGCTTGTAAGCCGCTCTGAGCCCGGCCTTGGCTGGGGAGGGCGGGGTATAAATAAAAAATTATTATTATTATTATTATTATTATTATTATTATTATTATTATTATTATTTCGTTGTCCCTGAGAGGGGGCAATGACAATAAAGATATTATTATTATTATTATTATTATTATTATTATTATTATTATTATTATTAAAGTGGTGCGTCAGGTTAAGAACAGTTTCAGGTTAAGAACCGACCTCTGGAACGAATTAAGTACTTAACCCGAGGTACCACTGTATTCTATAGAAGATACCCTAAATTCTTCATTAACAGCAGAGGAGTTGGCAAAGCGTTGCCAAACATTTTGAGGTTCTTCATTATATCTGATGCATCCCCCTTGCAGGCCTTGGCTGTAGACATTTTTTCTTTGTTTCTGTTAGCCTGCGCAAAGTCATTGTTTCTTTCCCATCCCTTTCATTTTTAGTGGCAAATGTTCTTTGATGTTCACGCACATTTATTTATTTCCACCTTTTTCTCTGAGGCGCTCAAGGTGGCATGCACGTGGGTCTCCCTCTTCTTCAGTTAATCCCCACAACAACCCTGTGAGGTAGGCTAAGTCGATCACAAAACTCACTGGGTGGTGAACTTGGGGGCCAGCCACTGCTTCTCCCTGGAGAAGAAGGTTGCGTAGGGATGCAATAAATTATAACATAGATAAAGATAACGAGCAGAGAAAAACTAACATTGACAGGTTTGCCCCTCCCCTGGTTAGTGCACAAGCATGGCCCATTAAAACCCTGCCATTCCTCCACTGATTCACACCACAGGTGGGCTGGAGGACATAAGGACACAATGAAAGCCTGCTGGATCAGACCAATGGCCCATTTGGTCCAGCATCCTGTTCTCACAGAGGCCAAATGGGAAACCTGAAAGCAGGACCTGAGCCCTCTCCCCTCCTGTGGTTTCCAGCAAGTGGTATTCAGAAGCATTGCTGCCTCTGACTGTGGAGGCAGAGCAGAGCCACAATGGATAGTGGCCACCGATAGCTTTATTTTCCTCCACAAATTGGCCTAATCCTCTTTTAAAGCCATGTAGGTTGGTAGCCATCACTGCCTCCTGCGGGTGCAAGTTCCATAGTTTATGCGTGGTGCAAAGAAGGGCTTTATTTTGTCTGCCCTAAATCTCCCAACATTAAGTACAGTGGTACCTCGGGATGCGAACAGGATCCGCTCCTGAGCCCCGTTCGCATCCTGAATGGAACGTAAGACGCAACGGCGCGTCTGCACGTGCGTGGGTCGTGTTTTGCCTCTTCCGCACATGCGCGTGATGTCATTTTGAGCATCTGCGCATGCGTGAGTGGCGAAACCCGGAAATAATGTGCTCCGTTACTTCCGGGTTGCCGTGGAGTGCAACCCGAAAGCGCTCAACCTGAAGCACATTCAACCCGAGGTATGACTGTACAGTGGTACCTCAGGTTACATACGCTTCAGGTTGCAGACGCTTCAGGTTACAGACTCCGCTAACCCAGAAATAGTACCTCGGGTTAAGAACTTTGCTTCAGGATGAGAACAGAAATCATGCTCCAGCGGCGCAGTGGTAGCGGGAGGCCCCATTAGCTAATGTGGTGCTTCAGGTTAAGAACAGTTTCAGGTTAAGAACGGATCTCCAGAACGAATTAAGTACTTAACCCGAGGTACCACTGTATTGGATTCAGTATTCCGTGAATCTTCCAACATTCAAGGCACCACAAGGCTTTCCATTGTCTTCTCTGTAAGCAGACGTCTAGCCCTCTGGAAATGCTAAGACAGAATCCTCTTTGCTTGCTGCCACCCCCCACTAAAACCAGAAACTGATTTGCAACATACAATTAGGTTGTAGGGGAGAGTGATGCTGTTACACTCAAGTCCTGCTTGTGGGATTCCCATTGGGGGCATCTGGTCGGCCACTGGGAGAACAGGATGCTGGCCTCAATGGGCCATGTGCCTGATCCTGCAGGGTTCTTCTTATGTTGGTAATGGTATTAGCCAATCAGTCACTCAGAGCCAGCAATTCTGAATTTACCCTGAATTTCCTGTGGCTCAGAGTGGCATGGTTAAGTGAAGACAGGAGCAGCACTGAAGGGTGGTCAAAAGGCCAGGACTGGTCAGCAGTGCTCATTCTCCCATTATCTTTAGAATTGTCTTCTGGAACATTTGTGGGCTGCCCCCACACTTCATACATTTAAGTCTCTTTTTAAAACTCATATTTTTTTTCCTAAGGCCTTTGGGGCTGGTTAGCAAGTTTTATTATACACGGTGCTGTGGATTGTGAATTACACATTTTGAAGCATTGATTTTTTATTGTTTAAATTTGTTGTTTGGGGCTGCATACCCTCCAGGGTGGAATTTCTTATTTTAATTGTGTACAGAGCCTTGTACATGGGTGGAACTATAATAATTCAATCACCACCATCATCTCATTAATAGCAATGACGACTAAGACAATAGCACTAGTAGTCATCAAAATAATGACACAAATGCTAAGAGTTGCCATATCTTCTGTGGCTGAACAGCGGCGGAGCCAGCCAATCAGGCGCCTGGGGCTGCGCTTGTGCCCTGTGCCCAGGGACGGGGCCTCCAAGAAGTCTGCCTGCCTCCTCCTACTCAGCCGCCCTACAACTGAGGGGGAGACGGTAGGCAGACCATTTGGAGCCTGCGGGTGCCCAAGCCACAGCGTCACTCCCAGGAGAGACACGTGGCTTGGGTGTGCTGCAGGCCCCGCGGTGAATGCCGCCTGGCATTTTATCACCCCCCTCAGTGGTGACACCCGGGGCGGTCGGCCCCCATCGCACCCCCTTCCTTCTCCCTGCGGCTGAAATCAAAGGGCAGAATCTGGGAGATCATGGGATGGAGCCTTGCAGGGCAGGGGCCGGATCTAGTATTGCTAGGGGGCAAAGTGAGGCACTGCATGGTGGATCAGCTGATTTGGGAACTCTGTGTTTGCACTGGAAGCGCCACAGCTGTTGGGATTCCCTGGACTGAGATGGATGTATTTTGGGATGCATGCAATGGATAGGTGGGGGGTGTTTCTCATGGGGGGAAGGAGAATGAGCCAGCTCTCCCTGGTCGCCCAAATGCATCCGTCCTGACAGCCATGGGGACTCCTACAAAGCCCCTCTGCTTAGCTCTTGAGTGTGACGCTGCACTAATTTGGTCCCTTCTCTTTCTCGTCCTTGCCACCTCCTGACCGCCCATCTCTCCAACCTCTTCCCTGCTTGGGACGATGCCTCCTTGAACCCACCAGACGAAGAGGTAAGAGGGACCCTCTGTGTGACGTTCCCTTCAGCAGTTTAATATTTGAGTGACTTGCCTGCCCAGTTGGATTGGACCCAACCCCCTCGAGGGAGGTAAGGTCTGCTCTTTTATTCAGGAGGTACAGGGTGGATTAAAAGTAGACCTCAAAATAGTAATGGTCTTACCCTTAAACATCACACTTTAGGTGTGGTCCCCAAGCTTTTGGTTCCCTAAACTCATCCCTAGGGCGCCAAACCTTTAAAAAGTGTTATTCAGAATCACGGATGGCAAGGAAGATCATAACAGAACACAATTCAAAACGGTAACAATTCTTTGCACATTTAATCAAAAGTGAATTAGAACTATTTGGTCGAATTAATTCAACAGAACTGAGGATCCAGGGATACTAGCTCCAGTGCCCCCCCGCCTCTTAGCACCCGCCTTGGCAATCCCACGCCCCCCAGGGGGTGCAAACACCCACTTTGGGAACCAGATGCAATTCATGTTACTAAAGGTCACCTCCCAGCTTCCGTCTCCCACCCATCATTGGACACCTTGGAAGGGGGAAAGTTGAACTCTCAGAAAGTTATTCTATGCTGATTCATCATTTGTGCATATCTGAGTAATGGATGGCTCTCCCATTAGTCAGAGAGTACATTAGGAGTACATTAGGCATCTGACTCAAGTGGAAGACTCTGAGGAGGATGAAGGTGTCCCACATTGCAGAAGGGAAACCTAGGTTTCCACACCCCATTCAAAATGATGGCTTCTGACCTACAAAGCTCTTGATGGCTCAGGACCCCAATATCTTCTGGAATGCCTCTCCTTGGCTATGAGCCCAACCAGACCCTTAGGTCTTCATCTGAGACCCTTCTCTGGGTGTTTTCTTTAAGTGGAGACTCAGAGGGTGATGGCAAGCAAGAGCAGAGCCTTTTTGGTTGTGGCTCCCTGCCTATAGAACACTCTCTCCCCAGTGAGGTCTGCCTGGTGCTGTCCTTGACATCTTATCTGCCCCCACTCCTAGACCTTTGTTGGGCTATGGCGATGCCATTTGCTGTGAGTTTGGGCTACTGAACCTTGTCTCTGCCATTGGGGGGATTTGTGGATTTCAATGAGCTGCGTGTGTTTTTATTCTAAAGTATTTTCAGGCTATGCTGGCACTCAGAGGTGCGTTGTAAGTCACCTGGATATCATCTATTGTGTGACAAGTGGCTGACAAGTAAAAAGGATTTATTTATTTTATTTATTTTTTCCAGGTGGGGGTGGGGTGGAGGTGTAAATGACTATTAGGCTCTCACAACAACTCTATGAGTAGGTTAGGCTGAGAGGGCATGACTGGCCCAAGGTCACCCAGTGAGCATCATTCAAACACTGATCTCCCAGGACCTAGTTTGACACTAAGATCACCACACCACACTGGCTCTCATACTACTACTACTACTACTACTACTAATATAATAATAATACTAATAATGCACTTAGGGATACTGTCTCATAGCCAGGGCTGCTTGCCTAGTTGCCCATCCTAACAGTTGCCTCTCAGTTCCTTTGCAAGATAAGACCATCAGAAGAGCAGGCCAAGGGGACCCATCTAGTCCTCACAATGGCCAATGGCAATTCTCCCCACTTGGGATTCCCAGCAGCTGGTATTTGGGGGTTTCCTGCCTCTGACAGAGGCGGCTAAACATAGCCATTTTGGCTAGTAGTCATATTATGAATTTATCTAACCTTCTTTTAAAACCATCCGGGTTAGTGGCCATCTTTGCCTCCTGCGGCAGTGAGCTCCACCTTTTAACTCAGCATTGCACGAAGAAGTCCTTTCTTTTATGTGTCTTGAATCTTCTAACATTCAGCTTCATGGGATGTCCATGATGAGTTCTAGTGTTATGAGAGAGGGAGGTAATCTTCTGAATTTATTCCCTTCATTTTCCAACCTGAACAGCCTTAAGGTGTGACCAGTTGGCACATGCAGAGCAGTTATGGAAACAGGTCTGACTGGGACCCATGTGGCCAGTTAGATGCATAAAGGGACCCCTGACCATTAGGTCCAGTCGTGACCGACTCTGGGGTTGCGGTGCTCATCTCGCTTTATTGGACGAGGGAGCTGGCGTTCAGCTTCCGGGTCATGCGGCCAGCATGACTAAGCCACTTCTGGCAAACCAGAGCAGCACACGGAAACACTGTTTACCTTCCCACTGGAGTGGTACCTATTTATCTACTTGCACTTTGACGTGCTTTCGAGCTGCTAGGTTGGCAGGAGCAGGGACCGAGCAACGGGAGCTCACCCCGTGGCGGGGATTCGAACCGCCGACCTTCTGATCAGCAAGTCCTAGGCTCTGTGGTTTAACCCGCAGCACCACCCGCATCCATTTAGATGCATAGAACTGCAGAATTATAGAGCTGGAAGGGACCCAAGGGATCATCTTGAAGAACCCCCTGCAACTCAGAAATCACAGCTGAAGAATCCCTGACTGGTGGCCATGCAGCCTTTGCTTATAAACCTCTGCCAACTTCCAAGTGAGTCCTTTCCACTGTTGAACAGCTCTTACCCTCAGAAAGTTCTTCCTAACGTTTGGTCGGAATTTCCATTCATGTAACTTGAATCCATGGGTTCAAGTCCTACCCTCCAGAGCAGGAGAAAACAAGCTTGCAATGTCTTCCGTGTGACAGCCCTTTAGATGTTTGAAGATTGCGTTATCACATCACCTCTCAGTTCCCTCTTCTCCAGACTAAACACCCCGAACCCCTTTCACCGTTCCTCATAAGGCTTGGGTCTCAGGCCCTTTTCCATCTTCGGTTGCCCTCATCTGCACATTTCCTATCTTATGTCACTAGAAATGGGATGCAAGCAATCTTGAGTTTACCCGGTAGGTGGCAGTGTTGACTTAACAACTGGCCAGGCATTCTTCTGCCTGAATCCTCTCCAATCTATTTGTTTCCAATACATTGTGGAGGCCACCAAGGTTGATGGCTGTAGGATTAGCCAGAAGGAAGACTCTCTTCTAATTGACATCTGTTCTGAGGGTGGACAAGTTTTAACGACAGTAAAATAGTGCACTTTAAAAAAAGGAAATGAATATTAAGGAACTTGTAACTGAAGCTTCCTCTGCCACATCCAGTGGGAACAGATTTTGACAGTGGAGCAATCACAAGGGGCAATTAACAGACGTTGCTAGTACCAGGCGGAAACTTAAATGATGTTGCTGGAAACCATTGGGGACTGAAACTTAAAATCCTAGAATTACAGGGTTCGAAGGGACCCAAAGGGTTCATCTATTTCAACCCCCTGCAATGCAGGAATCACAGCTATAGAATGCCTTACTTGTGGGTACAGTGGTACCTCGGGTTACATACGCTTCAGGCTACAGACACTTCAGGTTACAGACTCTGCCAACCTAGAAATAGTACCTCGGGTTAAGAACTTTGCTTCAGGATGAGAACAGAAATTGTGCTCCGGCGGTGCAGCGGCAGTGGGAGGCCCCATTAGCTAAAGTGGTGCTTCAGGTTAAGAACAGTTTCAGGTTAAGAACGGCCCTCCGGAACGAATTAAGTTCTTAACCTGAGGTACCACTGTATAAGGATCTTGGCCACGGGGGGGGAGAGGTATTTCCTTGATCACATATAGCCCTTCAAACAGGATCCCTTAACAAAACCTTGGTGTGCAGGTATTAGAGCCATTATCCCATAAAGCTTAGAATTGTCTTCACAGACTGGCAGCAGCTCTCCAAGGTTTCATTTTGGCATCTTTCCCACTCCTATTTAGAGATGCTGGGGATTGATACTGGGGTCTTCTGGATGCCAAGCAGGTGTCCTGAGACACAGGAATGTAGGAAACAGCCTTACGCCAAGTCAGACCATTGGTCCATCTAGCTCACCGCTGACTGGCAGTGGCACTCCTGGATTTCAGGCAAGGGGGTCTCTCTCTGTCCTACCTGGAAATTAAGGGAAGTTTAGGGAAGTTTTTAATGACTGATGTTTTAATGTATTTTTAATCTCTGTTGGAAGCTGCCCAGAGTGGCTGGGGAAACCCAGCCAGACAGCGGGATACAAATAATAAATTATTATTATTATTCTGGATCCTTCTACATGCAGAGCAGATGTTCTGCCTCTGAGCCTCACCTGTTTCCCAGCCTGTAGCTGAGCAGGGAGAAACAACGAAAGTTAGCATCTCTGCGTCTAATTTCATGTGATCCCCCCCCCTTTTTTAACAAAAGGTTTTGATCATTTTAAAGTGCAATCAGCACTAGACATCAAGAGAGTTCCTTCTACCCTTTTAATATCTGTTCCTCCTGCCTTGTTTTCCATTCCATTCCTTCTCCCACCTGGTTGTCTGTTTTTTACCTCTCAGCAGCCAGTCAACATTCTGTAGTGACTGAGCATGCTCAGTCTTTAGTCAAGTATTTTTCTTTTTGCAAAAGTATGTATGAGTCTCCCTAGCCTTAAGTCTGCTGGTCCCTTGCCCTTGCAGGTGAGAGTTGTGCTTCTGTCTCCCTACTGGTGGACTCCCCTCCCCTGAAGTTTGAAAACAAAATTGAATATATTAAAAACCCTTGGGCGCCACCTCTGTTTTAATTCCCCTTCTGGCTAATTGTGCCTATGCAAGGCCACAGAATTGCCCGAGGGCTTCAAGGTGGATGTGCCACTCTGACAGGTATACTAATAGACTTCACCAGGAATAGCTTCACCTGTTGAATTGTTGCACATTGGGTGGCTGTTAAAGACGCAAGAGCAAGGTTGGTTTATTAAAAATAAAATAAAAATTAACCAAGGCTGGCTTAAAAGGGGTGGAGAACATAAGAACATAGAATCATTGGAAGTTGGAAGGGACCACAAGAGTCATCTACTCCAACCCCCTACAATGCAGGAGTGTTTTGCCCAACATGGGACTTGAACCCACAACCCTGAGATTAAGAGCCTCATACTCTACCAACTGAAGGGACGCGGGTGGCGCTGTGGGTTAAACCACAGAGCCTAGGACTTGCTGATCAGAAGGTCAGCGGTTTGAATCCCCGCCACGGGGTGAGCTCCCGTTGCTCGGTCCCTGCTCCTGCCAACCTAGCAGTTCGAAAGCACATCAAAAGTGCAAGTAGATAAATAGGTACCGCTCTGGCGGGAAGGTAGACGGTATTTCTGTGCGCTGCTCTGGTTCGCCAGAAGCAGCTTAGTCATGCTGGCCACATGACCTGGAAGCTGTAAGCCGGCTCCCTCGGCCAATAAAGCGAGATGAGCACCGCAACCCCAGAGTCGGCCACGACTGGACCTAATGGTCAGGAGTCCCTTTACCTTTACTGTACCAACTGAGCATCCTGTTCTCACAGTAGCCATCCAAATGCCTCTTTTGGGAAACAGGCGAATAGGATTTGAACACTCTCCTCTTCTGCAGTTTTTAGCATCTGGTATTCAGAAGCATCCCTGTCTCTGACTGTGGAGGTACAGCATAGGCATTGTGGCAAGTAGCCTTCAATAGCCCTCTCCTCCATGAATTTTCATTTTTTTTATAAGATATTTATTAGAATTTTACAAAAAGCAGAAATTTACAGAATAAAAAGAAAACAAGAGAAAAAAAGAAAAATACAAAAAATACAAAATAGGGGAAAAAAAGAAAATACAAAATACAGAAAAAGTAAATAGGAAAAATTAAAAACAAATCCATTTTTTTCATATCTTGGATTTCATTTGCTTATTTCCCTGACCTCCTCGCACCTCCCTTTTTTGTATTCCCGTTCACATAGTCAGTTCAGCAAATCCTTACCCTCTTTCATTTATCTTAACTCTATATCTCAACATATTATAACTATATATTTTCATCCGTTATCAATCCATTTTTACATATTCTTATTAACCTTGCTGCTAATGCCACTTAATTTCAATCCAGCATCATTTTAACATTCATTAATTTTACAATGTTTCCGCAAATGGTCTTTAAATTTCTTCCAATCTTCTTCCACCAACTCTTCTCCCTGGTCTCGGATTCTGCCAGTCATTTCCGCCAGTTCCATCACCTTCATCTGCCACTCTTCCAGGGTGGGTAAATCTTGTGTCTTCCAATACTTTGCAATAAGTATTCTTGCTGCTGTTGTAGCATACATAAAGAAAGGTCTATCCTTCTTTGGCACCAATTGGCCGACTATGCCCAGGAGAAAGGCCTCTGGTTTCTTCAGGAAGGTATATTTAAATACCTTTTTCATTTCATTATAGATCATCTCCCAGAAAGCCTTAATCTTTGGGCACGTCCACCAAAGATGAAAGAATGTACCTTCGTTTTCTTTACATTTCCAACATTTATTATCGGGCAAATGATAGATTTTTGCAAGCTTGACTGGTGTCATGTACCACCTGTATATCATTTTCATAATATTCTCTCTTAGGGCATTACATGCCATAAATTTCATACCTGTGGTCCACAACTGTTCCCAGTCAGCGAACATAATGTTATGTCCAACATCTTGTGCCCATTTAATCATAGCAGATTTAACCGTTTCATCCTGAGTGTTCCATTTTAACAGCAAGTTATACATTCTAGAAAGTATCTTTGTTTTGGGATCTAACAGTTCTGTTTCCAATTTTGATTTCTCCACCTGGAAGCCAATTTTTTTGTCCAAATTGTAAGCCTCCCTTATTTGATAATAGTGAAGCCAGTCTCACACTTTATCTTTTAATTTCTCAAAACTCTGCAATTTCAATTTGTCTCCTTCTTGCTCCAAAATTTCCCAATATTTCGGCCATTTGGCCTCCATATTGAGCTTTTTCTGAGCCTTTGCTTCCATCGGTGACAACCACCTTGGGGTTTTATTTTCAAGTAAGTCTTTATATCTTATCCAGACATTAAACAATGCTTTCCTGACAATATGGTTTTTAAATGCTTTGTGTGCATTTTCAAAGCCACTTGGATTGGTCGCCCTCACTGCCTCCCGTGGGAATGCATGGGCTACGTGAAAAAGGTGTCTGAGGACAACTGCAAGAATGGATAAGATGAATGTTGCTTTGCAGCCTGGGTGCTTGTCTCTGCAACAGGTCTGGCCCTGCTGGGTTTGGCTGTTGGGAAGAGAGAGGCCTGGGCGGCGGGCCAGATCCTTCCCAAAATAAAATCTGGCCTCTGTAGATAATTATAGCTCTTCCCCCACGAGCCATGAGCTGCTGCAGCCTCCCTCCCTTCCCAGGAAGCTGGGCTTAAGGGTGGTCCATCCCATGAGTAGGGGGTGTGACAGGGAGGGGGAGGGGAAAGGGGAGGAATTTGATTCCGTTTGTATTTAAAGGCAAACCGACCTCATTTGCACTTGGTGAACTGAAATGCAACTTTCCCTTGGAATCCTCCGAATTTTGCCAAGCCGTTTGGCAGCAAAGTAATGTGTGCAAAAATGCGTATGCTATGGGCAAGTATGCATAAAAGAGCATATAATCATGAAAATAACATACAGAACAAACATTATATGATGGTGAAATCGGTTCATAAAAATATGTATGTTTATTTGGTGAAAATGAGGTGGCCGAACGAAATGCCCTGATTCAGTTCCTAACGGTCCCAAACACACAAAATGAAACTGTTGAATATCTGCTGACCTGTTTGTTTTAACAAGTGTTAAAAAGTATGCTTTCTGATTGTTGAGTTTTATTATACTTTGTAGCCTAATGGTGTTACGTTGTGTATGTAAACTGTTGCACTAAATCAAATGTTGCGGCCCTTAAAAGACCAACGGTGGCACCTTAAATTTGGCTCAGAAGCAAACAGGCAGCCTGCATCATGTGCGCAGGATGGGTGCGATAGGATCAGAGCACCCGGCTCCTACAAGTCTGCCCTAGTTGAAGCTTCCATACCATCTCCAAGGGCAGCCCCATGCAGAATGCACTGCAGTAATCCAGCCTAGATGTAAGCAAAGCATGTGTCCTGAAGGCGAGGCCCGCCTTCTTCTGGTTTGGTGGCTGCCGGTGAGCCAGCTGAAGGTGGCACAGAAACCAGCCCTGGCACCTGAAGAAGGGCATGCCTCCTCCATTCCACAGGCTTCTCCTGCCTTCTCCCTGGGCCACTGGACTGGTGATGTGCAGTGGGAGATGTCTGGTGGCTTGGGGGCAAGTCTGGGCTTTGGCCCTATGGGCCCTGGTAGTTGGGGTAGGGTTTCCTTGGGGGATTCCTGTTGGACAGCCTCAGGCAGGGTAGCCTCCTCATCTCCAGTGGTCAGCTCAGAACCTGGAACCTCCCTTTGGTGCCTCTGCTGCGTCCCTGTGTCCAGATCACTGCTGGATCCAGGGGTTGTGAAACCTGGCCACTGATGACACCTGAGACTGAGATTGAGTCCAGGAGCCTCCTCAGAACACCAGTGGAATGTTTGAGCCCACAGGGACATTTGCATTGGTCAGAGACCAGGACTCAGCTATAAAGCTATACCTTGGGTTACAGCCGCTTCAGGTTGCGTTTTTTATGGTTACGCACCCACTGAAACCTGGAAGTAGCGGAATGGGTTACTTCTGGGTTTCAGCAGTCGCGCATGCGCAGAAGAGCTAAATCACGCTTTGCGCATGCGCAGAAGTGACAAATCACAACCCGTGCATGTGCAGACGCGCCGCTGCGGGTTGTGAACGCTGCGGGTTGCAAATGTGCATCCCGCACAGATCACGTTCGCAACCTGAGCATCCACTGTACAGCTGCAAATATAACGTTTTAAGTGCATTTTACATTTTACTAGATGGAGATGGTGAGCTTATGGCAAATTCCATATATTTTTCAAAACGCTTTTAAAAAGAGCATTTTCACAGTGTATTTTTATATATGTCTAGATTCCACCTTTGTTGCGTATCTAATCCAGCAGGGCTCTGGATAGGATATAGGATGGGGGAGACCTGACTTGACAGTAGCACATGTGAAAATATCTAGGGGTCTTAGTAGACCACAAGCTTGACATGAGTCAACAGTGTGATGCAGCAGCAGAAAAGCTAATGCTATTCCAGGCTGCATCCACAGAAGTCTAGTATCCCGGTCAAGGAAAGTAATAGTACGGCTCTAGTCTGCCTTGGTCAGGCCATACCTGGAGTATTGTGATCAGTTCTGGTGGCCCCAGTTCAAGGAGGATACTGACAAGCTGGAACATGTGTAGGAGAGGGCGACTGAGATGATCAAGGGTCCGGCAATCAAACCTTATTTATAAGCCACAGTGAAGGGAGCTAGGTAAGTTTAGCCTGGAGAAGAGAAGACAGAGGTGATATGAGAGCCATCTTCAAATATCTGAAGGGCTGCCACATGGAAGATGGAGCAATCGTCTTTTCTTCTTCTCCAGAGGATCCAAACCAGTGGATTCAAATGACAAGAAAGGAGATTCTGACTGAACATTAGGAAGAACTTTCAGTAAGAGCCGTTGGACTGTTGAGCGGACAACCTCCGAAGGTGGTGGAATGTCCTTTGTTGGAGGTTTTTAAGCAGAGGCTGTTTGGTCATGTTTCGGGGATTCTTGAGTTGTGATTCTTGCGCTGCAGCGGATTGGACTAGATGATCCTTGGAAGTCCCTTCCAACTCTCCAACTTTAAGATGTTGATAAGGATGGTGAAGCTCGCTGCTCAAAAGAAGATTTATGCCACCTGCTTCAGGGTTGATTGCCATTTCTTCTCCCGCTTCCCCAGCAAGTGCTACTTTGATTTGCTTGGGCTCCAAATGCTGCCATTGACAGCCTCCAACCATGACGACTGCCAGCTCCCCACTGTGTGCCAAAGCATCTGTTGCAAGCATCCCACATGCCAGGCTCCTTGCATAGTTCCCGACTGGCTGTTCAGCTCTTTACGGCACGCCGTCCTGGTTGGCGGCTTTGGAGAGATTGTGCCTGCATTTTCAGCACATCGCCATGTGTCGTTTGCTGCCTGCCGTGTTTTGCTACCTGCAGCCGATTTCCAACTAGCCTTACATGCTGCCGGGATTGTCACCTGTGATGGTGCTAGGCTTCTCCCTTTCTCCAAGGGCCAGCCCTGCTGTGAGGCAAGTAGATAAGCATCCACCCAGAGCCACAGGTTTCAAGGGCCAGAGCACAGTGGGAGGCAGGCTGCTGGGATCTGGCAGGCAGCATCCTCTAGGAAGGCCGCCTCTCTGCAAGCCCTGCTGAGGTCAACAGGAGCACAGCAGGGCATAACAATGTGCTGCACACATGTGCCTGTGGGTTTCCCCCTCCTTTTCCACACCAGGTGCCAAAATGTGGCTATTTTCACCAGGGAGGGTGTGTGCACTTCCTCTGGCAAATGGGCACATTTTGCAAAGGTGCGGAATGGCAGAAATTGGGGAAGGGCTGTAGTTCAGCAGCTGGGCATCTGCTTGGCATGCAGACAGTCCCAGGTTTAATCCCCAAGGGCATCTTCAAACAGGACTGGGGGAGGGGGAAAGACTGCTGCCGGTCAGTGTTGACACTATTGAACTAGATGGACTAGTGGCCTGGCTCAGCATCAAGCAGTATCCTGGGTTCCCCATTACAGTGCAGCATGAGTCATGAGATGTGCCCTGGCATGAGAACATAAGAAGAGCCCTGCTGGATCAGGTCAATGGCCCACCTAGTCCAGCATCCTGTTCTCACAGTAGCCAACCAGATGCCTGTGGGAAACATGCAAGCAGGATTCGAACACAAGTTGTGAGGTAGGAGAGCTGAAAAGAATGCCAATACTGTATAGCTCACATCTTGCAACCAATGTGCCCTTTGGGCTGCAGATAGTACCTGGGTGAAGAGAAAGGTAAAGGGACCCCTCACCGTTAGGTCCAGTCGCGGACAACTCTGGGGTTGCAGCACTCATCTTGCTTTACTGGCCGAGGGAGCCGGCATACAACTTCCAGGTCATGTGGCCAGCATGACTAAGCCACTTCTGGCGAACCAGAGCAGCGCACGGAAACGCCGTTTACCTTCCCACCGGAGCGGTACCTATTTATCTACTTGCACTCTGACGTGCTTTCAAACTGCTAGGTTGGCAGGAGCAGGGACTGAGCAACGGGAGCTCACCCTGTTGCAGGGATTGGAACTGCCGACCTTCTGATCGGCAAGTCCTAGGCTCTGTGGTTTAGACCACAGCACCACCCGTGTCCTAGTACCTGGATAGATGAGTCTAAAAAAGCCTGGGACACAAATTTTCACGGCCCTCTAGCGGTTATGGTGGCTCATTTACCAGAAGTAATTAACTCTGGAAGTGTATTCTCGATTCTGACCAAACTAAACTTCCTGGTGTCTGAAACCAAAGAGGCACATTGATTGACAGATGTGAATCCCACCCCCACCCGCACTCTTCTACTCCACTACAAGGTTTCTCTCCCCTCCAGTGGTTTTTGGCAACCGGTGTTGAGAACCATTGCTGCCTTCCACCATTGAAGGCAGAGCACAGCCATCCTGGCTAGTAGCCATTGGTAGCCCTCTTCTCCTCTATGGATATGTCCAATCTCCCTTTGAAGCCATGCAGGTTGGTGGCCGTCACTGCTTCCTGTGGCAGTGAGTTCCATAGATTAACTCCATGCTGTGTGGAGAAGTCCTTCCTTTTATCTGTCCTGAGTCTTCTAACATTCAGCTTCATTGGATGTCCACGGTATCTAGTGTTACGAGAGAGGAAGAAAGACTTTTCTCTATCTGCTTTCTCCATGCCAAGCATAATTTTGCAAACTTCTACCACGTCTCTCCTCTTCCTTGCCTCTCCCCCCTCTTATCCAGTCTGCGTTTTGCCTTGCAAATCCAGGCGGAAGGCGCACCAGCAATGTTGCTGCTGTGGCAGAGAAATGCATCTGATCTGGAAGGCCTAAGAGGGTAATCCTCAATAATCCCAGATCTTGGAGGAAGGCGCTCAGTGGACAGGCTACAGATTTAGACTTCGACGGTTCTTTGCTTCCTTGCGGCAGAGTCCTCTGTCCTGCCAGCTCTCTGCGAGCGGAAAGGGAAACACCCTGATCAAAGCTCTTGCTCTTTTCATCCCTGCCGCCCACTTTGCTGATCTCCTCATTTTGGCCTCCTCTTTCCTGCCTCCTTCACATCACGCAGTGAACCTTGCTGAACCCGAGCCGTCAGGTAGCTCAGATCGATGACCTGCAAAGCTTCTAGTCTGTGTTTGCAGACGGAGATGGTTTACTTTCAACACCTGTACTCTGCTTTTCTGTGCTGCTATACTAACCCTGAGAGGCTTGCAAAATGTAAAACGAGGTAAATTAAAGCAGTAAAGCAACAGGGTAAACCGAGAGAACTTTGCTAAGCCTGAGCTGCTTGGAAGCCCAGATCTAACATCCTGTAGGGTAGCTAGGTAGCTAAACAGTAGCTTTGCATGCAGAAGGTTCCAGGTTCAATGAAACCCTGGAATCTCCTGGTAGGAGTCAGAATATCCCCTACCTCAAATCCTAGAGAACCTGCTGCCAATCAGTGTAGACCAGGGGTCAGCAAACTTTTTCAGCAGGGGGCCGGTCCACTGTCCCTCAGACCTTGTGGACTATATATATATATTTTTTGGGGGGGGAATGAACAAATTCCTATGCCCCACAAATAACCCAGAGATGCATTTTAAATAAAAGGACACATTCCACTCATGTAAAAACATGCTGATTCTGGGACCATCCGCAGGCTGGATTTAGAAGGCGATTGGGCTGGATCTGGCCCCCAGGCCTTAGTTTGCCTACCCATGGTGTAGACGATACTGAGCTAGATAGATCAAAGGTCTGAGTTAGTACAGTTTCTCTATTTTAAAGCAGCCCTTTTAATTATGAGGCCTGGAATCTTAGCTCAGTAGTGGCAGAGCATCTGCAGTTGGCCCGGGACTCCGCTGGCAGCTACAGTAGTTCTGCACTCTGCACATGCTCTTCCCCCACAAAGCACCTGTTTTCCCCTCCCCCTTTCTTCCAATCCTGCCTCTTCTTTTCCGAAGCAGGGGCGTCCCGTTGCTCCTTTCAACAGCATCAGCCCACGCCCCGGGTTCAAATGCCAACTCTGCCCTCTGCACGTGCCCAGAGACTCCGCCCTGTTCTGGAGCCGCGGAGGGTCCCACGCTGGCTCCGAGAGAGAGAGAGAGAGAGAGCGCTGCCCCCTGCCCATGCTCAGAGACACTCTGGCGTCCTGGGATCTCCGCCGCAGAGGCCCGGAGGGAGGGAGGGAGACAGGCAGGGAGGCTCCCCCGCCCGTCCTGCCGCCGGTCACATGGCTGCCTGCTTGCCTGCCTCGGTCGGCTGCCCTAATCCGGCGCCCGGCTGGGAGAGGAACGGAGCCAGCCCCGCAGACCTCACCTGCCGGCCCCATCCATCCCTCCATCCCGGCCGCTTCTTCCTGCCATGGTAAGCCTCGCGGGTGCGCGCCTGGAGCAGCGGGCGGGGGCAATCCGGAGTGACTCCGGAGCCGGGCTGGCGTTATTCGCCGGGACCCGGATCGTTGCGTAAGTGGCCGGCGCGTTCTCGGCTGCTCTGAGAGGCATCGCCCTCCCTGCTCCAGGGAAGGGATGCAGGGCGCCGCCGCCGCATCGCCGAGGGGAGGTTTGGAAGTTGGGGGGGGGGGGAGTAGACAGGCCTCTGCCCCGAGCGGCTCTCCAGAGCTGCATTTCGGAGGCACAGGTAGGAGCTCCCCCTTCTCCCTGGCCGGTTTGGCCACAAATACCCTCTTTAGCGCTTTTTCCAGCCAGGGGAAAGGGAGACTCTGAGCATCTGCAGATTGCCTGCCTGCCTGCTTATTTATTTATTTACTGCATTCGCACCCCAGCTTCTTTCCTCGAATGAGCTCAAGGTGGCATACGTGGTCTTTCCCGCCCCTCACAACAACCCTGTGCGGTAGGCCAGGCTGAGAGGCAGTGTGACTGATCCTCAAGGTCACCCACCCAGTGAGTTTCTTAGTGGCAGGGGGATTTGAACCCCTGGCCGCTCAGGTCCCAGCACTCTAACCATTACAGCACGCTGGCTCTTGCAAGGTAGAGCTCTGGCCCAGTTTGCACATCACGGAAAGTCAAACTATTTATTTATATATTTATTGCATTTCTGTCCCAACTTTCCTCCCAGGAGCTCAGGGTGGCATGTGGGGGGGGGTTCTCTTTTATTCTCACAACAACCCTGTGAGGTAGGTTAGGGACTGAGAGGCGGGGATTGGTCACCATGGTCAACAAGTGAGCTTCATGGCTGAGTGGGATTTGAACCCTAGCTTCTCCCAGGTCCTTGGTCGATGCTCTAACCACTAGGCAACACTGGTCCTTATTCCAGACATGCTGTCCTTCCTGCATCTGGAGTAAGGGGGTTAGAGAGGGGGCTTCCTCTCAGTTAATAAGATTGGGGATTCCCCTTCTTCCGCGCCAGGGAGCAGAAATGAGGATGAGTCAGGACTGTGCTTGGCACCAGCCACAAACTGTCTAGCTCATTTTAGGCAAGGATCTGTTCTCCTCAGCCTCAGTTTTACCACCTGGAATATGGGGTGAATGGATACAGTGTGTGTGTATGTGAGCCTCCCTCGCAGGGGTGTTGTATGTGCTGTGCTCTAAAGCATTTTAAATGCTCCAGAGGTGGATACTCATTGAAATCTGTTAACCCAAGCTGTTGTTGGTACTATTTCTCCCATTTATTTATCAGTTTATTGTATTTATTTCCCACCTTTTCCTCCAAGGAGCTCAAAGTGGCATACATGGTTCTCCTCCTCTTCATTTAATCCCCACAACAACCCTGTGAGGTTGGTCAGGCTGTGAGGGAGTGAGGCAGTCACCCTGCTAGTTTCATGACTGAGTGGGGGGATTTGAACCATGATCTCTCCCAGGTCTTAGTACAACTCTCTAACCACTATGCAACACCACCACTCAGCCACTTTATGCAGCAAAAAAGTCAGAAAGCAACAGAACAAAATGCATAAAAGCCAGAATTATATTTTAAACCATAACAATACAAAATCCACACAAAGTTCTCATCCGGCAATGCATTTTTTCCTTCTTACATTTATATTCACGCCTTCCCCCCCACTCCAAAAAGCTCTAAGAGATGTTGATGGTTCTCCTCTCCTCACTGTTTCATCCTCACAACAACCCTGTGAGGTAGGCCACACTGAGAAAGGAGAAGGACTAGCCCAAGGTCACCCAGTGAGCGTTAGTAAGGAGGCAACGTCAACATTAACCAGACTTTGGCCTAGTTGCACAGACAACACAAACATTCTTCTTTGGGACATGGGGGGTTTTAATTTCATTTCACGGGAATTGTAGAAATGTAGGGACCCACAGAACCAATGCAGGATGTATATGCCTTGTGTATTTGGCTAACACCCTGATTCTTGCCCTGATTTTGCCACCCTCTGGAACAAGGTGTGTACGTGTGTGTGTGTGTGTGTGTGAGAGAGAGAGAGAGAGAGAGAGAGAGACAGACCTTGAGGCAATCACCTCCTCCCTGTATCCGTGTATCTGAAGAAGTGTGCATGCTCATACCAAGAACTAACTTAGTTGGTCTTTAAGGTGCTACTGGAAGGAAAAAATTTTTTTTGTTTTGACTATGGCAGACCAACACGGCTACCTATCTGTAACCTCCTCCCTGAGTCGCCCTTTGGGCATTCCACATTGTTTTCCTCTCATCACTCACTTGAGCTGGCCCAAAATCCTCTGGGTGAGACGGAGGGGCCTCTTTCTCCCAGCGTGTAACAAACGTGCAGGATTCGTGGCCGTGAGATGGGGTGGGTCACCAGAGGCATGGATGGCGCACATGAAAGAATTGGGCGTATTCATAGGGGGAAGAAAGGGAGTCTCACAACAGCTGTGATGGAACCTCCAGCTTCAGAGGCAGCCTCTCTCTGGATACCAAGCGATGGGATTAAACCACAGAGGAGATCTGCTATCTTTATGCCCTCTTCCTAGAGGCACCTGTTGGAAGCAGGGGTATCAGAAGGGATGGAAGTTCAGCCTGTCCCTGTTGGGCTCTTTCTTAGGAAGACTTTGGTTCAGTCTCTGCACTGAAATGATCTTTGCTCTCTGTCTTTCTGGTCTTTGTTTATTTCTAAGCAGTGGGTCATTCTCACACCACCTACCCCTGCAAGACTGCCTTGCCCCATAGATGCCCACTTGACTGCTTGGATCAGTGGAACTGCCATTGTTAGAGGTGCCACACAACACCCGCCCCACATTTGTAAGAACTTGATATTTTAGCATGGCATCACCTACACTTCGGAACTCCCTGCCTATTGATAATCAGCCTTCCCTATTACCCTTTCGGGCACCTGCTAAAAACATCTTTGTTTGAGCAAGCCTGTCCACAGGTTTAGAAAGCTGTTGCAAGTTTTAATCAATTTTAGTCTGTTGTTATTTTACTTTTTATAAAGTCTTAAATACTTATTAATTCTTCTTATTGATAATTTTATTGTGAACAGCTTTGAGTGTGGTTTCCCCCCCTCTTAATAACTATGCAGTGCAGTATATAAATTTCATGAGATAAATAAATAAATAAGCACCTCCACCACTCATGTAATTTTCCCATGGCTTTCTACAACATGCGGAAGTTCATGCCAGAGATTCTCAATATATTTTAAAATCTCATGCAACAAGCCAGGCATTCTATGCATGTTTGTGTGTGTGTGTGGCGGAAGCAACAGTTCACTTATAAATAAATCTGGGGGCAGCGGATAGCTTCTCAAGACTTTCCAGATTTTCAACACTGCTGGCGAAAAGAGTACAGCTTTTTCGTTGTACTCTTTTGTCCCCCTTTTTGAGGATCTCTTCGGGGAGAGGCAAAATATTTTAATGGATCCTGGGGGTCAGAAAACAGGGGAGGGCTGTTAAACCCCCCCCATTCATTAGCTTCCCAGAAGCAGTTGGCTGTGCAGCGTTGGAAACAGGAGACTAGACTAGGTAGATCTCAGTCTGATCCATTGTTGCCCTTCTTATCTGAACAAGAAAGCTAAATCATTGAGATTTGCTGGTACGGACATGCCTTTAAATCAAATCCATCTGGTTCAAAACTACTTGGTTAAAAGGCATATGATTTAATCAAGCTAGAAAAATATTTACGAATCAGGCCAACAGCCTTCCTCGCAAGTCAGATTTAACAAGTTCTGCAATGCTGTTCGCTTCTGGTTGAGTTCATGTGCTGATAGGCTAAGCTGACTGATGCTGAGACGAGGATTTCTAGGGATGAATAATATTTAAATTGACTGTTCAAAAGAGAATTGCATTGCATTGACCTCCCTACTGACTGCTGTAAGCAACTAGCTGACATCCTGTTGAACCTGTAAGATGGCTTCACACCTGAGTTTCTAATGTTTGAGATCTTTAACACACCCGCAAGCTCATTTGAGCATATGCAGAGTGTTTTCCCCTCGTACAGTACTGGCTGCCTCCCCTCAAAAAGAATATTGTAGAGTTGGAAAAGGTTTGGGAAAGGTCGACCAAAATGATCACTGGGATGGAGTGACTCTCCTATAAAGAAAAGTAGCAGTGTTTGGGACTTTTTAATTTAGAAAAATGCTGAGACATGATAGAAGTTTATAAAATGATGCCTGGCATGTAGAAAAACGTATCAAGAAAAGTTTTCCTCCCTCTCTCATAACAACCAGAATTTGTCAACATCCCATGAAGCTGAATGCTGGAAGATTCAGGACGGATAAAAGAAAGTCCTTCTTCATGCAGCACATAGTTAAACTGTGGAACTCACTGCCACATGAAGCAGTGATGGCCACCAACTTGGATGGCTTTGAAAGAGGATTCGACAAAATCATGGAGGAGGAGAGGGCTATCAGTGTCTCTTAGCCATAATGGCTATTCTCTGCCTCCACAGTTGGAAGGCAGCAATGCTTCTGAATGCCAGCTACCAGAAGTGCTCCTGTCCTCCAGTCCTGCTTGCTGATTTCCCACAGACATCTGGTTAGCCATTGTGTGAACAGGACGCTGGACTGGATGAGCCAGGGGCCTGTTCCAGTTGGTGCTTCTTATGTTCTTGTTAACTCAGTTATCCAGCTAGAAGAAGGGCATTCAGAGACCAGGGATGTGATCCACATTCAAATCCTGATAGCTCCACACTTTCCAGTTCACTGGAAAGTGCAGGGCACTCTGCATATGCTCAGAGATGCTCCTGTATTGTTCCTTCAGAGGATTTGGAATCAAACTGAACGAATGGAAGCCGGCAGTAAGCACTGGCTTCCTTTCCCCAGCCACCCAGCACCAATGGCGGAAACCCTTTCCATCGCACGCTGTTCCAAAACAGCTGCCCCCAGGCGGGTCGAAGGACATGCAGCCATTGCTGGGATGTGGCCATGCAAATGAAAGGCATGCTCTTTCTCTCTCTCCCCCCCCCCCGCCCATCCCACTGCACTCTCCCCTGATCTTACAAGCCCTGTAGCAAAATATTCCATTTGCAGCCTAGATCTCGCATCAGAGTGGAAAATGGCCTCGTCCGTCCCAGAGCCAACGAATGATCAAAAGGTATTGAGCAGGCGGAGAGGAGGATGCCCAGTTTCTGGGGCTGGATCCGGCACTATCAGGGGCAGCGCCTTCTTTCCTTTCGGGGCTCTGGGGGGGGGCAAGGGAAGCAAAGTCTCCACCCTCTGGGGGCCAGGGGTGTAGTAGGGAGATTTTCTGCACCTGATCTTCTGCCCTTCTCAACCCTCCCACCCCTTTAAATTTAATGTTGCTTACAGGTTGACTTTGCCTCTGGAAACTGACCTAAATTATGTGAATAAATGAGCCCATGCACGCTGGATGCAGATATGTCCTTTATGTCCTTTAAGGATTTTGAGTGGAATCATATATTTGTAGCGTTGGAAGGGACCTCCAAAGTCATCTAGTCCAACCCTCTGCAATGCAGGAATTCCTGACCGGTGGTCATTTCTGACTCTTGTTCTGAGAGCCTCGGCGGTTTTGGTTCTGGTCCATGAAAGCTCATTCCACAGGATCTCATTTTTGCAGAGCGCATCTGCCTCTCTCGACTTTTATTCAGTTATTCAATTTTTAAAATGTTCATATCTTGCCTTTCTTTCATGCTGGAACCTAAGGGGGTGTACATGGTATGTGTGGTCCATGTGGTGGCCCTCACTAGGGACGTGGGGGGAATCCGATTTAGTTTGCATCAGTGGCGTAGCGTGGGGGGTGCAGGGGGGGCGGGCCGCACCGGGCGCAACATCTGGGGTTAGGGCAAATCCATGGGTTAGGGGGCGCAAATCCACGGGTTAGGGGGCGCAAATCCACGGGTTAGGGGGCGCAAATTACTTGCCTTGCCCCGGGTGCTGACAACCCACGCTACGCCACTGGTTTGCATTGAAAGGTGGACGTAACGAATTCACGCTTTTGTGAAACAATGTGCAAACTGAACTGCAACAGTCTTTCAAAATTCGCCCCTCGAGTTTTTAGCAATGAAGTTCTCCAGTCAGGTAATGTGCAGAAAAATGAATATACTGTATAAGGCAAAGTGTGCATAAGAATGCATCTGTTGGTGAAAATTGCAAGCAAAGATGCATTATATGAAGAGAAATTGCTTTGCAAAAATGTGTGTGTTAGCCAAGAATTGCATATGAAAGAAGAAATTTTCATGGATTTTCACAGGGACTTAAGAAAAATAATGTTTGCAAACAGACATGCAGCTATGGAGAAATGAAATGTACAAGTGAGAAGCTACAATAAACTGAAATTGACAGATTTGCCTGCACCAACCATATTCTGGGAATTCTGCTCCAAGAGTGAGTCTTGGAAATGGTTCCTTGGCGAAAGGTTGTTCACTGCAGGAAACATTATTGGCTTTTGTTTATTAGATTAGTTAGATTTATGTATTGCCTCACACACAAGAAGTCCCTTAGCAATTTACACCAAGATTCAGTACACAGTAAGAAGAAAGGGGGGTGGAGTTTCTGTGTTTGTGACTTTTTAGTTTAGAGAAAAGGAGGAAGAGGAGACATGATAGACATGTTAAGAAATTATGCATGACATGAAGAAAGTGGATAAAGTCTTTCTCCCTTTCCGCAATAGAAACTCAGGGACATCCTATGAAAGCAGAAGGTTGGAAGATTCAGGGCAGATAAAAGGAAGTCCTGTGGAACTCCCTGCCACAGGAGGCAGTGATGGCCATCAACCTAGATGGCTTTGAAAAGAGGATTGCAAAAATTCACAGAGGAGGAGAGGGCTATTGATGGCTGCTAGCCATTGTGGCTGAGATCTACCTCCACAGTTGGAGGCAGTGATGCTTCTGAGCACCAGTTTCTGGAAGTCGCAGGAGGGGAGAGTGTGCTTGCACCCGGGTCCAGCTTGAGGTTTTCCCACTGGGGACTCTGGTTGGCCACTGTGAGAACAGGATGATGGGCTAGATGGGCCGCTGGCCTGATCCAGCAAGGGGATTTTTATGTTCATAAGGCTATTAATGGTGACTAGCTAGAACGCTCTCCCTCTTTCAAAGGAAGCATGCCTCTGTATACCAGTCCCTGAAGACTGCAAAGGCAGAGAGCGCTGTTTGGGTCCTAACTCTTTCTGACTAGGATTTCATGCATTGATGGGCCCAATTGGGGCTGGTTCCCGGTAGGCGTAGGTCCTGGGAACTGCAAAAGGGAGGAGACTGAAATCTGGGATGGAGAGGTGGAGAGGAAAAAGCTGAGGTCTAGAAGCTTGATGTTCTCGCAAGAAGGTGCTGCTCAAAGAGAGAGCAGGAGCGCAGAATCTGTCGGGTGTGTGTTTGGTTGCTCAACCGCATGGGCCTAAAGCAGTCGCTCACCACTTTGTGACCTCTCCAAGGTCAGAGTCGGCGAGTTTGGCTGGGATCTGGGACGCGGCAATTAGGCAGACATAATGAGTGAAATTGATTAGGGTGGATGAGCAGAGCCCCTCTCCAGATGGTGCACTGTTGGGGGGGGAGAGGAGGGAGCCATCCTGACCTCGTTCTGGCCTTGCCCCACCCCACGGCTGAGGCTCGCCGCCTCTCCTGCCAGTCCTGCGTCAAATGGCAACAGCCGCCTCTTTTTGGGCAGAGGGGGCCCATCCTGCAGTCGCAAAGCATGAAAAAAGTCTCCAGCATTTCCAGCTGATAAGGACAGTTTGCCTGGGACTCTGGAGAGCTGCTATCAGTCAGTGTAGACAACACTGTCCTAGATGAACCAATGATTGGATTAGTATACAGTTCTCTTTTTTTATATAGGAAGGGTTGTAGCTCAGGGATAGAGCATCTATGTGGCATGCAGGAGGTCCCAGCTTCAATCGTTGGTACCGCTAGGTAGCTCTCAGGGAGAGATTCCCTGCCTAAAACTCTGGAGAGCTGCCTCTGCCAGTCAGTGTAGGCAGCATTGAACTAGATCAGGGGTAGGCAACCTAAGGCCCGTGGGCCAGATGCGGCCCAGTCGCCTTCTCAATCCGGCCCATGAATCAGCATGTTTTTACATGAGTAGAATGTGTCCTTTTATTTAAAATACATCTGGGTTATTTGTGGGGCATAGGAATTTGTTCATTTCCCCCTCCCAAAAAAAAATAGTCCGGCCCACCACATGGTCTGAAGGACGGTGGACCAGCCCTCGGCTGAAAAAGGTGGCTGACCCTGAACTAGATGAACAAATGATCTAAATAGTGTAATAGTATAGCTTTACACGCAGACAGTCCCAGGTCTGTTCCCGGGCATCTTTGAATAGGGCTGAGAAAAAGACCCCCACTTGGAATTGTGGAGAGCTGCTGCCGGTCAGTGGGGACAGTGCTGAGGTAGATGGGCCCATTGCCTGATCTGGTGTAAAGCGGCAACAAATGTTCAAAGGGACTGGGGGCAAGGAGGAGGTTTTCTAACTAAAGGACTTCGGAGAAGAAGCAGAGTAAGAGGTGACATGGTGGAAGTTTATAAAATTCAGCATGGCATGTTACAGGAGAGACAGCTTCAAATACTGGAAGGGCCATCACGTGGAAGATGGAGCCAGCTTGTTTTCTGCTGCTCCAGAGGGGAGGACCAGAACCAATCAATTCAGATGACAAGGAAGGAGATTCAACATCAGGAACAGCTTTCTGATGGCAAGAACGGCCTGACAGTGGAATGGACTCCCTTGGGAGGTGGTGGAGGTTTTTAAGCAGAGGTTGGGTGGCCACATTTCAGGGTTTCTTTAGCTGTGATTCCTGTATTGCCGGGGGTTGAGCTAGATGACCCTTGGGGTGCCTTCCAGCTCTAAAGTTCTATGATTCGAAAAGGGTCAAAAAGGCTGACATCCAGGCATGGCGAGCACTGGAGCTCAAAACATCTGGAGGGTTGCAATTGGTTCCTGATCTATGACAACAACCATTATGGAATGAAAACATCCTCTTGCCTTCGCTCCCCCCGGTGTGTGGTTTGGGTCCGAGACATTTCCATCTGCTTTAACTTTGCTCCATCTTCTGGTTTCTGTCCCTCTTTTTTGCCATCCCAACCACTTCTCTCGCCTCTCTTCCTGTGCCCTGCCCTGTACTCTCGACTCAGGCTGCAGAGGTGGAAGAGACTTTGCCAGCCCAGGATGACTTCACAGAGACCCAGCCCTGCCCAGCAGAAATACCCTTTGCTGGTGCCCCAGGAGAGGAGGATGCTGATCCTGGCCTCCCTGGGCAGCCGGAAGAGCCTGCCAGGATCCCCAGGGAGCAAGCAGTAAGACCTCGGCATGTGGGGAGAGGGAGCATTCTGGATTTTCCTCCATGGACTCCTGACTCAAGCTGTTGCAGCTTCTCCTGTGGCCTAACCCATGCTTTCCTTTCTTGGTTGATCCAACAGTTCTTTATGTTTGGAAGATGCAAATAAGTATCACGGATTTTCCTGTTGTATTCCTTCCTTGCTCCTCTCACTGACTCTTCCTCAATTTAGCTGTAACTCCTGCATGGCCCTTTGGGTCCCTTCCGAATCTATAATTCTATGAGTATGAATTTAAGCTGGAGAATTTCTGGAATTAATTACAGAATTAAGGGGTGCATGCAAAGTTGACTGTAGCTACATGTTTCCTTCTGCTTCCTGTCATTTCTCCGCCTCCACCCCTATTTTGGCGACAGGCGTCAATATAAACGCTGCACTGCTATGGTATTATTGTTATGGGATTTAATGCTGGGATTTTGGTTATCACTGTGGGTTTGCGTTCATCAGGGATAGAGGCCTCGTGGACCTCCATAGGTTATCATTATGGATGGAATGGAGAAAGTGTCTAGAAAAAGGTTTTACTCCCTCTCTCATAACACTCGAACTCGGGACATCCGTTGCAGCTGGATGTTGGAAGATTCAGGACACATTAAAGGAATCATACAATCATAGAAGTACATTTTCACGCAGCGCGTAGTTGAACTGTGGAACTGATTCCCATAGGGGTCAGTGATAGCCACCAGCTTAAAGGTAAAGGGCCCCCTGACCATTAGGTCCAGTCGTGACCGACTCTGGGGTTGCGGCGCTCATCTCGCTTTATTGGCTGAGGGAGCCGGCGTACAGCTTCTGGGTCATGTGGCCAGCATGACTAAGCCGCTTCTGGTGAACCAGAGCAGCGCACGGAAACGCCGTTTACCTTCCCGCCGGAGCGGTACCTATTTATCTACTTGCCCTTTGACGTGCTTTTGAACTGCTAGGTTGGCAGGAGCAGGGACTGAGCAACAGGAGCTCACCCCGTCGTGGGGATTCGAACCGCCGACCTACTGATTGGCAAGTCCTAGGCTCTGTGGTTTAACCCACAGCGCCACCCGTGTCCCTTAGCCACCAGCTTAGATGCCTTTAAAAAGGGACTAGACAAACTCATGGAGGAGAGGGCTGTCAAAGGCTACTAGCCACGATGGCTGTGCCCTCTCTTATATGCTGCTCTGTCATAATGCTGGAGTTGGTGCGGCCCTCTATTGGCAGCTACGGAAACTTCTGCGTGATAAGACCCTTTCAATTTTATTTATATAGTAAGATAGAATAAATAACTTACAATTTGGTATTTTCAGGTTGGGAGCAGGGAAATGAGCCAAGATGCGATCTTGGCAAACCCAGTGTTTGCAAGACTCCTGAATAGAACAAAAAGAAAAAAAGAGGTCTACCAGGGTTGCTGTGGCTACAACACTGCTACCATTAGCACTTGGGAGACATGACATGAATTGGCAATGGGGCTTCCTAAACAAAAGTCGTGCCATGATCTGAAGGCTGCAGGTAGCTAGAAGTGGCATTGGCCCAAGACATTTTGCTGTAGGTGATGCGACTGGTAGTTGTATCTGACTTCAACAATAGGGACCAGGCAGTGTCGTCGTCCACACCAGGGAGTGCAATGCTAGCTCAGGGGAGTATTGGGCAGGACAGGTGGTGCCTCGTCCTGCAGACCTTACTGCCACCTCTTCACATTTTGCCTCCTGAGGCAGCCGCTTCCCTCTCCCTAACATTAGAGCCGGCCCTGGTTGGAAAGAAAGTTTGAAGAAAGTTCATTGCGCCAAGATCAGGAAAATAAACAGATCACATTTTTTTTTCTTTTATAAAGTTTGTTTGTTTCATTTAATAATGTACATAAAACTGAGAGAACTGTTATAACAACAGATGAAAATCAAAAGATGGAAAACAAAACTATAAAATAGGTGCATCGAATGAGTACAGTTGCACATGGGTTAAAATAGCCAAATCCAAGAAAAAAATATTAGCGTTCTCTGATTATCAAGCATAGTTCCAGATCTGCCAGACTTGTGATGAGGGTTGCCTTGAAATTGATGGTTTTGCTGCATAACAAAGGAATGCTAAATCATATTAAAAAGCGCCTTGAGGTTCTGGTCCTTGCTGAAATATCAAATTATGCATAATTTTCTCCATTCTAGCTGTATTCCAGAGTTATACCAAGTGTCCAGTGTAAGATTTTGGACTGTTTTCCATTGTGCTGCCATAACTATTTGAGCTGCCAAGATCATCTATAAGACCAATTCTTTTGACTATATATCTACATTGGTATCATCAAAAATCTTCAGTAACATTGATTGTGGACAACAAACCTACAGTCTGTATAGTAATATTAATAATTTCTGTCAAAATTAGATTCCCACCTGTGTGGTTCTTTAACCTCAGAAAACTGGAAGCAGGTTTTAAGGCTTGTGACCCCCAAATTTTACTCCCATGATAGACCCCCGTTTTAAACCCTGTGTTTACGTGCATTTCCTGTTCTCTTCCTCTGCTGCTTCAGATAAAGCACCTCTTGAAGGAAGACTCGGAGGAGGCCGAGCTGGTCCATTTCCTCAACGACTACCCGGCTGAGGAGGGCTTCCGCCGTGTGGAGCCGGGAGAGGCCTGGAAGGACAGGGGCCGCAGCGGTGGCGGCGCAGAGCCTGAGATGTTCCCCAGTGCAGCGCTCAGGACCCTCCCCGACGAGGCCTCGGAAGAGAAGGAGCAGAAGGGCTTCCACCGCCCCCGGCCTCTGGATCTGAAGCAGCACATGGCCGCTCCAACGCCCCCCAGCCCGTCCCGTCCCAGAAGCCCCTGGGGCAGGCTGGACCCCTATGAGTCTGATGAGGTATGGCAACCCCCCTCCCCCGATCTCACTTTTGCTTTCCTTCTCTCAAGCTTCCCATACACAACCAGCTCCAAACTTCTTGGCGTTGAGGTGGGCATATTTGGTCTCATCGCCTGAGGTTCATAGAACCGTGGAATTGGAAGGGACCCCTAAGGGTTATCCAGACCAACCCTCTGCAATGCAGGAATCCCCAGTAGATGGCCAACCTCTCTTTAAAAAGCTCCAACAAACGAGAGTCTTCCACCTTCCCTGGTAGTCCATCCCACTGCCGATCAGCTCTTGCCCTTCCTAATGTTTAGTCAGAATCTTCTTGTCATTTGAGTATGGTTGTATGGGTCCTGCCCTCTGGAGTGGCAGAAAACAAGTTTGCCCTGCCTTCTGAGTGCAGGTTCCTCAACCCAGTTTAGATTTCTTAAAATGGCGGGCGCTTAGCTTTCGTGGGCGTGGCATATGCGTTCTTTTGCCTTCCTGTCATTCGTTATGTTAATGTGTTTTTCAACCGGCGTTCCTGCATCCTGCGAATTCATCTCCTTCACACTTTTGCCCACCCTGCCTTGGTGGAAGCTTTGGCTGAAGGGTGGCTAAGAAGTGTTCTAAATAAACTGATAAATCTCACGGGCAATCTCTGGGAGGACCTCGCTGGAGATGGTAGAAATATAGCATGTGGAGTATACCCAGCACACATTGAACTCCATGGGATTTTCTTCAGAGTGGATGCATCTAGGACTGTCCAGTTAGGTGGTGTTTCTCTCTTAGGCAATATATAGCATATGATTTTTGTTGCAGGGTCTTTCAAACCTTTTACCAGGCCAGGCCTCTCAAGAATAGGATGGCTAGTAAACAACAACAAGTATATGAATGAGTGGTTTGGACTGACTTGCTCCAGCTGTTTGGAATTCTGAGATTCTTCTAACCACACATTTCCCCTTCCTTCCTTCCTTCCTTCCTTCCTTCCTTCCTTCCTTCTCTCCCTCCTTCCAGGACGACAAAGAGTATGTGGGTTTTGCCACACTCCCCAATCAAGTCCACCGGAAGTCTGTGAAGAAAGGCTTCGATTTCACTCTCATGGTTGCAGGTACCAGGGCACTTGAGGGGGGGCAGTTGTTCCCACTTCCCGCCTTCTCAATTACGCATGAATATTTCAAGGTAGATCCAGTGCAATGCACGACAATGAATTCTGATTAAAACAGGCTATCAAGTTTCTAGCTCTCTGCCAACTTATGTTGAAGCTGTACGTTTAGGAGCACTTCCAACGCACTTTTGGGTGGTTCGCAGACCTTCTGGGGACTGCGTTCTGGCCAGTACCGGATCAGGATGGAAATTGCGGCTGGCAGAGGGTGGTGGCACATCAGAGGGCAAAGCTGCCACCCCAGGGTGGATGCCTTAACCTTTTCCCTCATAGTCATCCACACTAGTAACTCCCTTATGAGGAAATGGGCTTTTAAGGCGAGAGGAAAAGTGAGTAGAAGGAGACATGATGGAAGTGTGTGGAATTAGGCATGGCATGAGAAAAGAGGGTAGAGAAAGGTCGTCCCCCCATGACACTAGAACTTGTGGATATCCAATGTATTTAGCAGGCGTTGAAAAGAGTATGGCAGAG
This sequence comes from Podarcis filfolensis, assembly GCF_964270895.1. NCBI lineage: Eukaryota > Metazoa > Chordata > Lepidosauria > Squamata > Lacertidae > Podarcis > Podarcis filfolensis. The sequence continues at coordinate 15,402,473 of NC_139618.1, read as the reverse complement.
GCGCCTGCCTGATCTCAATAGGCAGGGAGTTCCAAAGTGTAGATTCTGCCACACCAAATGATCAGGTTTGTAAGAACAAATGAGGAATGAATATTATGTGGCACTTGTAACAGGGCCAGATCAAAGCAGTCAAGTGGGCACGTATGGGATAATGCGACCTCAAATGTAAACTGGTCCCAAGTTTTTAATATTAAACAGTACCACCTTGAGCATGGCCTGAGCTTGTTCTCTTTATTTAATAAGCTATCTTTGGTCTGCACTTTTCCTTTTCTTCCCCAAAGTCTGATTCTTAAGGATCCACCTTCCTGTTGAGTGATCTTCCTTGCTCCCCCTCCACTTTCTCTTCACAGGAGAGGCCGGGCTTGGGAAGTCCACCCTGGTGAACAGCCTTTTCCTCACAGACTTGTACAAAGACCGCAAACTCTTAAATGCCGAAGGTAGGTCGGTCGGTGGGAGTTCTGGACCAGCCTTTGCCCCTGTTCTGACACAGCGGAAGCGCTAAACTGGGGGAGCAGGTGGGGGTGTTGCTCTCAGGCCACACAGGGGGATCTGGCTGGCTCCCAATGGAATAGGAAAATGCCTTCTACCAAGTCAGGCTACTGGGTGTGTAATGTCTGCACTGACTGGCAGCAGCTGTCCAGGATTTCAGGCGGGGAATCTCTTCCAGACTTACCTGGAGGATGCCAGTGGGAGTGGAAGCTGGGACCTCCTACATGCCAAGCAGATGCTCTGCCACTGAGCTATGGCTTTTCCCTTAAGACATAGCAACATATATCAAGCTAGACCATGGATCCACCTATCTCAGTATTGTTGACACTGACCGGCAGCAGCAGGGTGTCACGCAGGACGCACTCCCAGCCCTACCTGGGATGCAACCTGGGACCTTCTGGATGCAAAGCAGGTGCTGTAACTCTGAGCTGCAGGCCTTTCTGGGCTCAGCAGACCCCTGCAAGGCAGTTCTCATGGGGGTCACGCCAGCCAGCGGCTGCTATCTGTAACAGCTAAAGAAACCCTCCATGTTTAGGAATAGTCTACCTCCAATACTTAGATGCTGGGGATGAAGCAGTGAGGAGGATGGGATGCTTCTTATACCCAGAACGTTGACCTGGTTGGACACATCCTGCCCTGATTTGTTGGTTATGTTCTTGGCAGAGAGGGATTCTCCTGGTTTGAGGGTGAGGTATCCTCTCCTACTCCCTCTGGGCCCCCTGCTCCTCCTCCTCAAACCCTCCATGTTCTGAACTCCTTCCTTCCATCTTCCCCACGGCCAGAACGGATCCTCCAGACGGTGGAGATCACCAAGCATGTGGTGGACATTGAGGAGAAGGGCGTCAAACTGCGCCTGACCATCGTGGACACACCAGGCTTTGGAGATGCCTTGAACAACACAGAGTGGTACGGCCACCTCCCAGGGGGGTGGGGGGCAGCAGAGAAGCAGAGAGGAATTAGCCCTGGCAGCTTCTCAGCAGAGCTGCTTGGAGGGAATCCCATTAAGCCATTGACCTTTGGGTGGGGGCCAAGGAGGGATAAAAATAATATGTGGAAGACAAAGTCTAACTGGCTGTGAGGCAGGTAAATCCCATGGGAGCAGGATCCAGGTGAGAGCTGCAGTGCTTTGATCTGCCAGTGAAACTGGTTCATCTAGGGGAGATGATGATGATGATGATGATGATGATGATGATTACAGTCATACCTTGGATCCCGAACGCCTTGGTACTCGGATGTTTTGGCTCCCGAACACCGCAAACCTGGAAGTGAGTGTTCCGGTTTGCGAACGTTCTTTGGAACCCAAACGTCCGACAGGGCTTCCGCAGCTTCCGATTGGCTGCAGGAGCTTCCTGCAGCCAATTAGAAGCCACGCTTTGGTTTCTGAACATTTTGGATGTTGAGTGGACTTCTGGAATGGATTCCGTTCGACTTCCAAGGTGCGACTGTACTATTATTATTATTATTATTATTATTATTATTAGCTATCTGTCTAACTATTAAATTTGTATACTGCCCTATACCCGCAAGTCTCAGTGTGGTTACAGCATAAAATCACAATATAAAAACACAAAATACACCATAATTTTTTTTTTTAAAAAACCAATAAACTCCCCTCCCCAACACATTTTAAAAGGGCATTGGATGTCCCTTTTTTGTCTGGCGCCTAAACGTGTATAATGAAGGCACTAGGTGAACCTTCCTGGGGAGAGCATCCCATGAACAGGGAGCCACTGCAGAGAAGGCCCGTTCTCGTTTTGCCTCCCTCCAAACCTCTCGTGGAAGAGGCACATGAAGAAGGGCCTCAGAAGGTGATCTCAGGGTCCGGGTAGGTTCATCTGGAAAGAGGCAGTCCTTGAGGTATTGCGGCCCTGAGCTGTTTAAGGCTTTATAGGTCAAAACCAGCAGTTTGAACTGGGCCTGGAGCTAATTGGTAGACAGTGCAGTTGGACCAGGATCGGTGTAATATGTTCAAATTCTGCACTAGCTGAAGTTTATGAACCATCTTCACAGGCAGCCCTGTGAAATTTGGAAATAGCGTCTGGGTGGAAATCACAGAAAATCTGGACTCATGGCAACCCTTGTTGGAAGTGTAGATTTTGGCGATCTTTCTAAAAAATGGCTCAGGACAGGAAACTACAGAAGCCAAGGGAGCCAGCATAGTGTACTGGTTAGAGTGTCAGAATTGGACCTGGGAGACCAGGGTTCAAATCCCCACTTGGCCTGGAAGCTCACTTGGTGACCTTGAAGGCCCAGCCCCTGCCTCTCAACCTAACCAACCTCATAGGGTTGTTGTGGGGATTAAATGAGGAGCGAGAGAGAGTAATGTACCCCAGCTTGAGCTCACTGGAAAGAAAAAGGTGGGATATAAATCTAAATTATGAATATAAATATAAAATAGGAAATACAAAGCTTTCCTTTTTCACCAGGTCTTTGGCTTTTAATTATCTAAGTCCTTTTCGTTCGGGCGAAATGTTTTAATCTAATTTTTCAAAACACATTGTCTTTTAGATTTTTTTAAATGTTGCTTTTAATGTCTGCTTGTGTTGGTTTGTTTAAAATAGTTGCAAGCCGCTTTGAGTTGCTATGGTAAAAACAGACAAAAACATGATTATAATAGCAGTAGAGAAGCAAGCAAGCAAGCAAGCAAGCAAGCAAGCAAACAAACAAACAAACAAACAAACAAACAAACAAATACAGAAGCCATAGCAGATGACTTGCCTAGATTCTGATTAGGTATGGGGCTGGGGGAACTCAGGATATTTACTCACACCTTTTGTGGGTGCCATGTGAAACGCTGGTGGGCACACTAGTGCCCGTGGGCACCACATTGGGGACTCTTTGCACTCTAAAGCCTGCCTAAATCCCTCTGCAGCTGGAAGCCTGTGGCTGACTATGTAGACCAGCAGTTTGAACAGTACTTCCGGGACGAGAGCGGCCTGAACCGGAAGAACATCCTGGACAACCGCGTCCACTGCTGCCTCTACTTCATCTCGCCCTTTGGCCACGGGTACGAGCTGAGTCTGGCCTGCCTGGGCTCTGGGAGGGGCATGGGATGATTGCAGAACTCGACTAAAAATTGGGCAGATGAGAAGCTGAAACTGATGGATCTGTCCCAAATTGTTGCAAAACGTCCAAGCCATGCGGGGTTGGACTAGATGAACCTTGGGGTCCCTTCCAGCTTCACAATTCTACGATTCAATGAAATAATTTGAATAGAAAGACAAAACTTGGTAATGTTGCAAAACAATCAGCTAAGACCTCAGTGTGCATCTTGGACCATATCACCTGGGCTCATTATGCAGTAAAGGAAATACAATTTTGAAGTTTTCCTTACTGTGTTTTGAAAATTTTAAAAAGGTAAAGGTAAAGGGACCTCTGACCATTAGGTCCAGTCGTGGCCGACTCTGGGGTTGCAGTGCTCATCTCGCTTTATTGGCCGAGGGAGCCGGCATACAGCTTCCGGGTCATGTGGCTAGCATGACAAAGCTGCTTCTGGCGAACCAGAGTAGCGCACGGAAATGCTGTTTACCTACCCGCCGGAGCAGTACCTATTTATCTACTTGCACTTTGACGTGCTTTCGAACTGCTAGGTTGGCAGGAGCAGGGACCGAGCAATGGGAGCTCACCCCATCGTGGGGATTCGAACTGCCGACCTTCTGATCGGCAAGTCCTAGGCTCTGTGGTTTAACCCACAATGCCATTTTGAAAATTTTATAAACCGCTTAATAAAAAAACTAAACAGAAACTAAGCCTACGGGCACAGGAAGCTGCTTTATACTCAGTCTGACCGTTGGCTGCCTTGCTTAGTTCTATCTACACTAACTGGCAGCAGCTCTCCAGGATTATCAGGCAGGGGTCTATCTCCCAAGCTCTACCACTGAGCTGCAGACCTTCCCCTAAAAACAAATATTCTAGTCCTTATGGTTGAGAAGAGAGAGCTGGATTAATTAGGAAACTGCCTTATGCTAGTCAGACCATTGGCTCCTCTTGTTTAGTTTTGTCTACACTGACTGGCAGCAGCTCTCCAGGGATTCAGGCAGGAGTGTCTCCAAACCCTACCTGGAGTTGCCATTGGGGAATGAATCTGGGATGTTCTGCATGTTGCTCTGCCACTGAGTCTTCCCCAAACTGTTATGTACTGAAGTTCTCACCCTGGGCCAGCAGGGGGATACTGTAGATAGTTATGCAAATGAAGGATCGAAAGTGACGTTCAGTGATTGGCTACTTACAGAAAATGGTTACTGTTGCATTCTAGTGGAGCGCTATATAAGCAGGCTGACTAAGCTCCTCAGTTCAGTTCTGTTCCAGCTTACAAATAAAGAGCTGCTTTGGAAGAATCGCTGTGTCGTCTGATATGTTCGCCCACAACTTAACACTGGCGACGAAGGTGGGATCGATGGACATCAGAGCACAGCCAGATGTGGCCATCCTCTGAACTGAGCTGAATCAACTTAACACAAACAGTGTGTGTGTGTGTGTGTGTGTGTGTGTGTGTGTGTGTATGTGCGTGCGTTGTACATTTGAGACTTGCCTTGTCTCTCCTTGGCAGGCTGCGGCCTCTGGATGTCGAGTTCATGAAGGCTCTCCACCAGCGAGTCAACATCGTTCCCGTTCTAGCCAAAGCGGACACTCTCATGCCTTCCGAGGTCGAGCGAATGAAGAACAAGGTGAGGAATTGGGAGCGGGGAGGGGAGATGAGGACCTTCCTTTTTTAAAATAATAATTTTTATTGAGTTTACATTTTACTATAATCACATTCCATTACATAATCTCTTAACCAAAAAGCAATGTTCAAACTGAGCTTTGACTTCCTCCCATCCCACTCTCTGGCTTTCATCACTTACATCTTAGCATTTCTATAACCACTTATTTACCTTCTTTCTTTCTTAATAAAATTTACCTCATTAAATGTAAACCAGGTCCCAATATTAACATTACAAAATATTTCAACTCAAACCTACAAATGTTTTCAAATGTTTACAGTTTTCTTTCATATATTGTATAAATTTACTCCGGTCCTTTTCAAACAGTTCGCTGCACTGATTTCGGATCTTCCCCGTCAGCTTTGCCAATTCTGCATATTCCATCACCTTAGTCTGCCATTCTTCCATTGTTGGAAGTTCCTGCTGCTTCCATTTCTGAGCCAAAAGTATCCTTGCTGCCGTTGTAGCATGCATAAATAAATGTGCATCTTTTTTAGGAATTTCGTCTCCAATTATACGTAACAAAAACGCCTCTGGTTTTTTGTTAAAAGTATATTTAAAAACCTTTTTCCTGGTGGCCCTGCCTACTTTCCCGGGCGGAGGGAAGTTCAGGAGAAGCGCCTTTGTCCCAGGATATCTGCTGTGACCTGAGATCCTCTCATGCCAGCCAGAGGAGCATCTGGAGAGCCTCGTGGCTACTATCGGGCCAAAGGGAGTCTGTCTGCTCCAGCAACCTGTTCTCACAGTGGCCAACCAGATGCAGTGGGTACTAGATCACCCTTTGGGCTCCTTCCAACTCTACGGTTCTAGGATTCTAGGAATTTGTTTACCCCATGCACACCCACTCAGTTGGTGGAACAGATGCCATGTAATACTCGTTCTGCATTTGTTAGAACCCGGATCTAGTTGTATGGCACCTACACTTTGGAACTCCCTTCCTCTTGATATCAGGCAAAGCGCCTTCACTGCCCTCTTTTCGGCACCTGCTAAAAACATTTTTGTTTAGACAAGCCTACCAAAACGTTTAGAAAGCTGAAGCGAGTTTTAATCTGCTTTTAGAGTCTATGGTTATTTTAACTTTTCGAATGTCTTAGATGGTTGTTGCTAGTTTTTCTTATTGGCAATTTAACTTTTTTAAAATCTTTTTTTTTTTTTTGTAAAGTGCTTTGAGGTTTGTTTGCTCTTTACAATCAAGCTGTGTATAAATTTTAAGTTCCTCTTCTTCAGATCCGAGATGAAATTGATCAGTTTGGAATCCGCATCTACCAGTTTCCTGAATGTGATTCGGATGAAGATGAGGATTTCAAGCTTCAGGATCAAGCCCTCAAGGTGAGGGGGGGGGGATATATTTTGTGAAAAAATATGTGTTGAAATGCCTGTTTAAAGACATTATACAGTGGTACCTCTGGTTAAGAACTTAATTTGGTCTGGAGGTCTGTTCTTAACCTGAAACTGTTCTTAACCTGAAGCACCATTTTAGCTAATGGGGCCCCCTGCTGCCGCAGCACTGCTGCTGCGCGATTTCTGTTCTTATCCTGAAGCAAAGTTCTTAACCTGAGGTAATATTTCTGGGTTAGTGGAGTCTGTAACCTGAAGCGTATATAACCTGATATACCACTGTACGTGTGTGTGTGAAAATGTAAGAACATTGAAATTCAGCTTTATATGGTGTTAAACCACTGGCCCATCTAGCTCAGTATTCTTTGCACAGACTGGCAGCAGCTACTCCAGGGTTTCAGGTTTCAGCCTTACCTGTGGATGCTGCTGGGGATTGAACCTGAGACCTTCTGCATGCCAAGCAGGTGCTCTGCCACTGAGCTACACCCCATGACCACTTAACATTCCGTTAAGGTGGAAATGGAGAGCCAGGGGTGGTGCAGCGGTTAGAGTGTTGGACTAGGACCTGAGAGAGCAGGGTTCGAATCCCACTCAGCCCTGAAGTTCACTTTGGACCAGTCACTGCCTCTCAGATTAACCAACCTCACAGGGTTGTTGTGTAGATTAAATGAGGAGGTGCAGGAGACTCATATATGCCACCTTGAACTCCTTAAAAGTGGAATATAAATATATATATATTTTAAACATGGATGGAGCAGATTTACAAATGAATGCTTTTCAAAGTGACCCAGGCCAGAAACCTCCTGAGCCATCCCTTCCCTGTTTCTGTGCTCCTAATATTTTGCAAACAGCCACTTGTGTTCTTTGCAATGCCACGAGGCCCCTGACTGCCCCTGTTCTCTTCCAGGAGAGCATCCCTTTCGCCGTCATTGGGAGCAACACGGTGGTGGAGACGAAAGGCCGGCGGATCCGTGGGAGGCTGTATCCTTGGGGCATCGTGGAAGGTAACCAACAGAGCCCTTCCTAGATTGTGCTGGTTCTGCTGTGCCTTCAAGGAAAGCCACTCATCTCGAATTTGGAGGCAAGAGGTAGCATGGCATAGTGGTTAGAGTGTCGGTCTAGGACCTGGGAGACCAAATCCCCACCACTCAGCCATGAATCTCACTAGGCGACCTTGAGCTCAGCCACTGCCTCTCAGTCTAACCTACCTCTCAGGGTTGTTGTAGGGAGAAAATGGGGGGGGGGAGGAAAAGTATGTCTGTCACCTTGAGCTCCTTGCAGGAAAAGGTGAGATATGAATGCAGTCAATCAATCAATCAATCAAACATTTGACTTTCCATGATGCCCAAACTAGGCCAGAGCTTGGTCTCAAAAGAGGCAGTGTGATGTATTGATTAGAGTGTTTGACTAGGACCTGGGAGAGACCAGGGTTCAAATCCCTACGACAATGGAGTGATCTTGGGCCAGTCACTTACTCTCAGTCTTACCTACCTGACACGGTTGAGATGAGGATAAAACGTGAAGGAGGTGAACCATGTTTGCCACCTTGAGATTCTTCATCTGAGGCCTTTATTCATGTGCCTCCTCCATAACAGGTCCAGAGGGCAGCAACACAAGAACAGGCCTTTTCTGTGGTGGCTCCCCACTCATGGAATGTTCTCCCCAAGGAGGCTGCCCTGGCGCCTCCATTACATATCTTTAGGCACAAGGCAAAAACATCGCTCTCCTCTCATCCCTTTGTTTAGTTAGCCTGTTAAACTGTTGGTGGGCGGTTATTGTTTTAGTTTGTTATTATGGTGTGCATTTTTGTGTTTTTATTGTAAACGGCCCTGTGATCTTTGGATGAAGGGCAGTATAGAAATTTTTGTAGCAGTAATTGTAGTAACATAGCAGCAGCAGCAACAAATTGCTTAATGACCAGTTACAGGGGCTTGAAATAATTAATTTTGGCAGCGGGATGTCTTACCTTTGCAAGCAGTGGGGTAGAAGTCCCAGAAAGATTTTGTCCTCTTCCCCTCCTCCCTGAGTGCTGAACTAGGTGTTCAGACAAATGCACGGCTTGCGTGCAAGAGAGGAATAGCCTTGAACCATCTCCTTGCATCTCTCTGGTAACATCCAGAGGAAAAAGGCATGTGACCTGATGTGTCCCCCCCTCTATCTGTCCCTCCTCCCCAAGTATCAGCCAATAAAGAAGAGTGGCAATGGTGGGTTGGGGGGGGGGGGCTTTAAATGATATGACATCACACCATGTCCTTTTATAATGCCTGCTCCAGCCCTGAACAATTGGATCTGGAAGCTGGAATACAGTGGTACCTTGGCTTAAGTACTTAATTTGTTCCGGAGGTCCGTTCTTAACCTGAAACTGTTCTTAACCTGAAGCACCACTTTAGCTAATGGGGCCTCCCGCTGCTGCCGCGCCGCCGGTGCATGATTTCTGTTCTCATCCTGAAGCAAAGTTCTTAACCCGAGGTACTATTTCTGGGTTAGCGGAGTCTGTAACCTGAAGCGTATGTAACCTGAAGCGTATGTAACCCGAGGTACCACTGTATGCTTCAGGTTACAGACTCCACTAACCCAGAAATAGTGCTTCAGGTTAAGAACTTTGCTTCACGATGAGAACAGAAATCGTGCTCCGGCAGCACGGCAGCAGCAAGAGTCACCATTAGCTAAAGTGGTGCTTCAGGTTAAGAACCGTTTCAGGTTAAGTATGGACCTCCGGAACGAATTAAGTACTTAACCCGAGGTACCACTGTATAAGAAAAGCCCTCCTGGGTCCAGCACCCTGTTCTCACAGTGGCTGACCAGATGCCTTTGTGAGAAACCTGCAAGCAGGATTCAAACACAAGAGCCCTCTCCCCTCCTGCGTCTTCCAGGAAATGCTATTCAGGAGCATCATGGCTAGTAGCCACACAGTAACCAGACTTCTCAATGAATTTGTACAATCCCCCCCACCCCAACACACTTTTAAAGGCGTCTTCATTTGCACCGTTACCATGTCATGTGGTGGGGAGTTCCGCCTGCTAATGCTGCCTTCTCCTGCACAGTGGAGAACCCTCTGCACTGCGACTTTGTCAAGCTGCGGACCATGCTGGTGAGGACCCACATGCAGGACCTGAAGGACGTGACGCGGGAGACCCACTACGAGAACTACCGGGCGCAGTGCATCCAGAGCATGACCAGGATGGTGGTCAAAGAGCGGAATCGCAAGTAAGCCGTTAGCCTGTGTGCGCTTGCATGTGTTATCTGGGGCTGGCGCGATCAGGGAGTGGGGGAGATATGCCCCCGCTCTGGGACAGAGCGCGACTCTCTCTCCCCGACCTCAGTAACATGCTCTTGCCCCCTCCACCCTAATAACAGGCTTCAGGCGGAGAGATGGAGAGTGCCCCCAGCTGGGGCGAGGGTGTAAGACAGAGAGAGAGAAGGATTCTGCAGGAAGGATAGCGCTGCCTACGATTCCAAGATCTTTATCTCTTCTTTTTTTATTAAAAAAAACAGAAAACACTATTGTTTTAGCCCCCGCCCCCCCAAAGCAGGACTTGAGTTTATTAAAACCACAACAGGCCACCATTTTGCAACTTTAATAAATTATTCACAATTGAAATCCATTGGTTTATTTGGAGCATTATTTTTTTAAGAAACTGCCTGCTCCCCACCCCTTTTCTCTTAAAGTATTACAAAAACAACAATAACAACAACAACAAACAAATCCAACAACTTGGGACCAGTTTACTTGCAGGATCACCTTACCCCTTATACATCCACTTGATTGCTTAGTTTTGCGGAAATAGCGTATAATACCTGTTCCGCACTTTGGAACTCCCTGCCTCTTGACTTAGGCAGGCACTTTCACTGTACTCTTTCTGGTGGCCTGCTAAAAACATTTCCATTTAGGCAAGCCTACCCAGGCACGCAGAACATTGATATGTGCTTTATTCTGGTTTTCAGCTTATTGTTGATTTTAATTATTTTTCAATAGCTCTTTTTAACCGCTGATGGTTTTGTTGATTTAATTCTTTCTGTAAACTGGGTGTGATGTCTTGCTTTGTGAGATGTCTACTTTCTGAGTAGCCTAAAAGTGATCAAGGGTAGAGAGGTCTCCCTCCGTATGAAGGAGGGATCAGTAACCATTCCACTAGGGCAGCCCCTGCTAAGCTGTTTCCCTCCAGAGTTTCCAGCAGCTGGTATTCAGAAGCATCACTGCCTCCAACTGTGAAGGTCTGCCATTGTGACTAGTAGCCATCAGTAGCTCTTTTCTCCTCCATTCATTAGTCTAACCCTCTCTTAAAGCCATCATGGTTGGTGGCCATCACTGCCTCCTGTGGGAGGGAGTTCCACAGGCTATGTGCTGTGTGAGTTTTAGTCCAGAACATCTAAGTGGTTCCAGGTTGGAGGTGGTCATCCCAGGAACTCCCCAGCATGAGTTTGCTTTGGTTAATTCCAACCGGTAGATTGAATTCCAGCTCCCCCTAGTGGCTTTTTCTGCCTCTTTGGTCTGTAGCCTGTCGGTCTCTGAAGCTCATATGCCCACCCTCTCCTTCCGTCCCAGAAGCATGTACGGCCCACCTACCTTGCTGCTACCCAAGTCCTCCCTCAGCTCCTTAATGCCTTCTTTTCCACATCCCTCTTTCTCTCAGATCTTGCCCCGTCCTCTCATGATTCCCTGATCTTCACATTTCTTAGCCCACAACCCTTTTCCTTTCCTCGGGCTGCTAGCTTCTTACCCCGTTCTGGATCTCCTCTGCTCTTAGCCGCCTTCCTCTTCTGCCCCCTTCCAGCCAACCGTGCTCTGCTTGTATTCAGTCCCCGTCTAAACTGACCTCTCGCTTTCTCAACGAGAGTTGCAGTTTGCCAACATTCCGTGACTGCCCTTTTGCTCCCTGGAGTTGGAATTCCTGTCACTAGGCCAAAGGACAGGGGAACACACACACACCACAGAGAGAGGTGTACCTAGGGGTTGGCAAAGCCAGACCCCGTCAGGGACGTAGACCAAACAAGTGCGGGGTGGCAAAAATCACCAGACTAGGGAGTGTATGGTGTGTGTGTGGCCACACACCTGTTGCTGTCACGGCGAGATCATTTCCAGGAGAAGCCTCCTGTCCGTCTTGCACTGTGGCACGAAGGCATGCAATTTTTTCCTCCCTTCTGCCCTGCCCTCACTCTGGACGCTTTGACTACTAGGGTTGTGTAAAATGTAGTACAGTGGTACCTCAGTTCTCAAATGTAATCCGTTCCCGAAGACCGTTCGACTTCTGAAACGTTGGAAAACTGAGGTGCAAAGGGCTGGCTGCAAGTTCAATTGGAAAAATCGAAAAACACTCAGCATAAGCCATTCGACTTCCGAGGCATGTTCGAAAATGAAAGAAATTACTTCCAGCTTTTTGGCGTTCGAAAACCGAAATGTTTGGCTTCCAAGATGCTCGAAAACTGAGGCACCACTGTAATTTCTAATGTGGCAATTGCAGTAAAGTGGTATTTTTTTTCCTATGGGGGTTGCTGATACAACTCCTTGTCAAGGACAAGTACGCCTCTACGTGCATCACACCCAAACTATAAGCTCTGCCTACACAACCCATGGGTTGGCCTTTCAGTTGTCTGGGGTATTATTCTGCACTCCCCTCCCTCTGTCGGCATCTTCAGCCATGAGCCCCCCACAAAATATCAAGGGGAAAGACCAACATAATGGGAAACATAGAATTGTAGTATCGAAAGGGACCCCAGGGGTCATCTAGCCCAACCCCCTGCAATGTCTTAGCCGCCTTCTGCCTTGGTTTCCCTGATGGTGAATCTAAGCCTAGTGTTTCAATTCCCTTGTTCTGCTTGCTGCCATCTTTTTGGGGGAACCAAGGAGGGACTCCTCATCTTTGAGACTCTGCTGCAGCGACTGTTCTATGGAGTGAGTGACCGAGGTCCCCTTTCCCGGCCGAAGATCCGCGCGGCGTTTCCCACCCGCCCCCCACCCTGGGGCTGCGCCACCAACCTCCTCCTCCTCCTCCTCTCTCTCTCTCTCTCTCTCTCTCTCTCTCTCTCTCTCTCTCTCTTTCTCTCTCTCCTGGAGACCTGTGTTTTGTCTGGCGTCCGTGCATTTTTACATAAATTATTTTCTTTCTAACCCATCCTTGTCTCGGACCCTTGCCTTGTGTCTGTGGGAAAGCAAAATGTGGGTTTTTTGGGGGGGAGGAGTGCACCCCCCATTTGGCACGACACTATTGACCCCAAAGGGCCATGCGGCCTTGTGCCCCACACCTGGCAAAGGGGTGATGTTATTGTGAGCATAAATAACCATGCCTGCAGCTGGGGAGGGGATGAGAGGGGGATTGAGGGAGGAGTTGTTCCTTAACAGGAGAGAAAACAACAATATAGGATGTGGTTTGGGGTCAGCTCTGTTGAAGTGGACGGGAGCTTCACAAGCAAGGGAGAATTTGGCCGTAAAGACATCAAAGGAAGGTCACTGCTGTCGGGTGAGCCCAGCTTTGCCTCTGGCCCCGCCCACTTTCTGCCTTTGGCCCCGCCCACCTCTGCCACACAGCTGCAGAAGGTTGTCGGTGCAGGCTGTCAATCATGTGATGTCACAATGATGTCAAGTCAGAGCCAACTCACCTATTAGGCAGGGTAAAGCCTCTGCCTCAGGCAGCAGAAGGCCTCAGGCGGCATGCCCTGCCTGCTCCCCACCCCCCCCCAACGACAGAGAAGCAATACCGCCAATTTGGGGCAAGATGGTGTCCATTTGGTTGAGATCTTGCCTGAAATCAGTGCAGTCTTGCCCAAAATCAGCTCTGGTGGTGGTGATGCTTCTCCACCAGTGGTGAATGTGGCGGGTCACATGGCGGTGGCAGGAGTTCAGTGGGGGCAGTGGCGGCAGGGCAAAGCAGCACAACTTCCTACTTCGCCTCCAGCAGTGAAACGGGATGCGTTGCCCCTGCGTCAGGCGATGATTGCAGGGACTTCAAAGCACCTTCCAGGGCTTGGAAAGCGCTTTGACAGCCCGCTAATTGGCTGAGGTTAATTGGCTGAGGCTGGATGCGACTGCCTGCCCCTTTGCAGAATCATGGAATTGTAGGGTTGGAAGGGACACCGCCCCCAAAGTCAGCTAGCATAACTCTCTGCAAAGCAGGAGTCACAGCTAAAGAGTCCCTGACACATGGCCATCCAAACTCTGCTGAAAAGTCATCACGTGACAGCCCTTTAAATGTAGGGCATGGCTTGTGGGCAACGGCCTCGTGGGCCAAACAGGGACCCTTGTTAGGCCCAATTTGGCTCATGGGTCGGAGGTTTCCCACCCCTGAAGTAGATTCTCACACAGCAAGGGTTGGCGAAGGAGATTATTGAATTTCATATTGCCATCACTGGACAACTGCAGAAGTCATAGCACAAGGATGGGGGGTGCGTGGGAGATGGGGAAGCCTGTGTCATGGATTTGCCCTCCACCTCACTAAGTTTGCTGTGCAGAGGAAGGGGGGCATTGATACACTGCAAAACCTGGCTTTTGATGGAGTGCATCAGAACAGGATCATAGAATTGTAGACTTGGAAGGGACCCCAGGGGTCATCTAGCCCAACCTCCCGTGGTCCTGGAATCACAGCTAAATAATCTTTGGCAGATGGCTGCCCATGGCCCACTTCTCATTCCTCAAGGCCATGTGCCATGCTCTTCCTTCATTCCATTCAGTTACTATCATCATCATCATCAACCTTTTATTCGACCGTCAGTCCGAAAAAAGTACATTTGTCAATACACAGTTAAAACATCCAGGAAGATTTTAGAACTTAGCCAACACTAAAATGGGCTAAGCAGATAGCCCCATATCAATACAGTCAATTATAGTCTTGCGACGCTTAAAAGTTACTCTCCAAGCTGGTCTCCAGATCATTGGAGATTTTGGTTGGGGGATCAGGAACTGTGCTGAACTTGCAGGTCAGCCTTGAAATTTTCAGAGGGTCTAGACAAGGCATAGGCAAACTCCAGCCCTCCAGATGTTTTGAGACTACAATTCCCATCATCCCTGACCACTGGTCCTGTTAGCTAGGGATGATGGGAATTGTAGTTCCAAAACATTTGGAGCGCCGGAGTTTGCCTATGCCTGGTCTAGGCTGTCACCAGATCCAGATGATTCTATGAAGCAGCATTGCATTTATTTATTTATTTCAACTATCGCACTTATACCTCACCTTTTCCTCCAAGGAGCTCATGGTTGTATACATAGTTCTCCTCATCATATGATCCGCACAACAATCTTGTGAGGCAGTCTAGTCTGAGAGAAGACAGAGACTGGCCCAAGGTCACCCAGTGAACTTTTTGGCTGAGTAGGGATTTGAATCCTGGTCTCTCCCAGGTCCGAGTCTGACTCTCTAACCACTGCACACACTGGCCCTCTTATAGCATCAGTATCCTTTATGGTGGTTGGCCAAGGTGCTCTGGGTCATCCCATATCTTCTGCTGCTACCCTAAGAACCCTTTAGGGTGGGGACAAAGCAGGATTGTGGTACTACATTCAGAGGCGAGAGGGAGTAGGAAGGGGGCTGTGGATGGAACATAGACTCACAGAATGACAGAGTTGGAAGGGACACACCCCAAGGCTCATTAAAACCCAGGAAACGCATCTCTCAGCAGGCTTGACACGGCACAGGGTTCCCACGTGAACCGAGAACCAGCGCTTCTCCGAAGACCATTTTCCATGATGGTACCTTTGGGGATGTGCCCTGACTTTTAATGCTTCTTTCCATCACAGGAGCTTGTGACTGGGGGTGGGTAAGAAAAAGTTGGAGAGAAATTGAATGGGTAGGATGCATATGCTTGGGAATGTCATGAGCCCCTGCTGACATTTAAAAAAATGGTATATTTGCACAAGCATATAGTGCACAATATAACCATCTGCCTGCATACCCCATTAATCCCCCTCTTCCAAATCCACTAATCTGCCTTTGCAACAACATCTCTGCCCTTCGGCCACTTATCAAGCCATGGAAATATTATATAGAAAGCTTCTATTGAGACAGGTGCACCCAGTATTGTCTACACTGACTTGCAGCAGCGTCTGCAGAGACTTTCAGAGAGGAAGCCTCTCCCAGCCCTGCTTGGAGAAACCAGTTTGGAGGCCTGAACCTGGGACCTACTGAATGCCAAGCCAGGTGTCGTCCTTTGCAGAAGACGGTCCTTTTTTTGGACTTAGACTGCCCCACCAAAGAAAAAGCAGGATGGGGTGTCTGTAGCTGCAGACCCACCGTGAGCTCCTTGTCAGCAGAATGTATCCTGCACTTCCATCTTTTGAAAGCCACCTATCAGAACCTTAGAAGACCCACCTAGTCAAGCATCCTGTCTAAACATTGGCCACAACAACTCTCCCCATGGCAGACTGGAGGGAGAACTGGTAGCCATGATTGATTGCTTCCTCCTCCTCCTCCTCCTCCTTGAATCTGCCTAGTCCTTTTCTAAAGCCATCCAAGCTGGTGGCCATTGCTACATCTTGTGGGAGCGAGTTCCACAGTTCAACTTGACCCACAGATGCTCAGCGACCTGGCTGGGCTTGCAGACCAGGATCCCTGACCATTGGCCATGCTGACTGGGGCTGATGGCAGACATGGATTGAGGGGAGCGAAACCGCTTTGGGGGGGAGGTGCCACAACTATTATTTAGAATGGAGAGCACATGGCGAAGGGGCGCCGAATTTTGGCATTGCACAGGACGCCGCTGGAATTTGAGAGCCCCAAGGTCTGCTGCTGCTGTTGGGCGTTGTAGCCCAGCCAGAACTGGGTGGGGGGAAACCTGTTGTATCTCTAGATGCTCCTTAAGAACATCCCTTGTTGGAGCAGACCGACAGAGGAGGAAAGTCCTTCTTTGCAAGAGCCCCAAGACTCTGGAGTGAGTTCCCAGAGGAGGTTCAACACTCTGGTTCGCTGTGGAGGCTCAGAAAGTCCTACTTATTTAGGTAAGCTTTGTGGGTGAAGAGCGATTTGAGAGCAACCCTTTCCCTAAGAGCCTGACGCTGGGCTTCCCCCTCCCCTCCTCAAAAGTGTTACTCTTCATTTTAATTGTTGGATGACTTTGTGACAGCCTTGTAGGATAGCAGTTAAGTGAGTAAATTTAAGGACCTCAGTGCGGGGTGGAGAAGAGCCAGTTGTTTAGGCATCTCTGAACAGCTGTGTCTTGCAGAGTCGGGGTGGTGGTGGTGGGTGCAAACACGTCTCTGCTGCTTTTGGCCTTGATGGCTTCTCTCTCTCTCTTTAAAATAAATAAATAGCAAACTGACAAGAGAAAGTGGGACAGATTTCCCCATTCCGGCCATCCCCTCAACACCAGATGTGGAGACGGAGAAGCTGATCCGGGAGAAGGACGATGAGGTGAGTGGCATGGTGGTTACCTGCAGGGAAATTCCCTTATTCCGAATAGGATTCCTCGCAAGAAAAGGGAAAAGTTGACAGCTATGGATGAGAGCGAAAGAGATGGGAGCCCAGTAGGGCTGGGAAGTGCCCCAAACAGACCAAGAACTCGTGGCTGCAGGAGGCAGTGGGGGCCACCAACTTTGAGGATCACACAAATAGATGGAGAGGGCTGCCCCCAGTCGGAAGCAGCAGCAATGCCTCTGAATAGCAGTTGGTGGAGACCACAAGAGGGAAGAGAGCTCTTGCACTCAAGCCCTCCTTGAGGGTTTTCCTTTGGCCCCTGTGGGTCCCACCTGTTAGCCTGCAGGGCCCCATCACTTAGTGGTAGCTCTTTCAACTGAGCTCATTCTTTTGGGATGCTGGACACTTAAGCGGCCACCTAAAGTCACAAACTTGTCCACTAGTTTAGCAACCTCCTGCCTTAGATTGCAACCCTCACTGGGTACAGGACCCCAAGAATTGGAAGGGTCTCAGGGCATCATCCAGACTGACCCCGCCAAACCCTTGACAGTATGAGTGATTCCAGATTTAATGAGTGATGCCAAACCCTTGACAGTATGAGTGATTCCTTTAACAGTATGAGTGATTCCTATATATGAATTTGCTAACCACCAAAATAAATTGGCATGTCTTCCTCTAAATCCCAAGGTGGAGTTTTTTCCTTGTGGCTTATCCACGTCAGAGGGAACAGAGCCACAATTTAAAAGACCCAGGCCCAGTATCAAGGGGGGTGCATAATGTTTGTGCCTTGCAACCCAGGTCTGATTCCCTCCCCCCTTTTCAGTTACGCCGAATGCAGGACATGTTGCAGAAAATCCAGCGGCAGATGGAAGATGCCCACTAGCCCCCGACCCCTCAGATCCTGCAAAAACACCTTTGCTCCTTGCGCCCCCAGAGACACAAAATGTTTACATCTCAGCTGCTCCATCTGCCCTTCCCCAGCGCTTGGCCCTGACGATGCACCTTGCACCTTAAGCTAAGGGTCATCTGATGCAATGATCATCGCCTTATAACCGACACTCCGCCCTGCTTCTAGATCGGATTTCCTAAGGAACGAGGAGCTCACCCGGGCGCCAAAGATTCTGCCTGCGACTCTCCAGCATGTGAGAATGTTCTGCCTCTTGCTCTCCTGCCTGACCGGAACCCTTTGGCAGCCGTCGCGATAATGATTTGGGTGCAATTCACGTGCAATTCAAATGCCTCCTTTTCCAGCTGCAGAAGGATTCAGCAAGCACAGATTTTTTGCTCCTTGCTGATGGCAATGTGTGTCTTCGGATCATTTGCCCAGCAAATCCCACCATGGCAACCTTAGCTTTTGCCTCTGACTAGGTACCAGATTTTTTCTTTTTAATATGAGTCATTTCTCTGATCAAACACACCCTCTGCCCTCTCTGTTGCTGAAAACATGTGACAGGACACTTTATAGGTGAAATTACAAATTCGAAACCCAGATGCATTATCAAACTGCCTGTTTGAGAGATCAAATTTTATTTATTTCATAAAATTTATACACCGCTTGATTGTAAAAAAAAAAACCCAATCACCCTCAAAGCGATTTACCAAAAAGATAGAACAATGAAATTATCAATAAGAAGTGACATTGATAATTTAAGACTTTAGGAAAGTTAAAGTAACAGTAGATGTTGCTGTGATAAAAGTTTTTAAAAGGGCAGAATGGATATTATGTGGCACCTGGAACAGTGCCAGTTCTGCTGATTGAAGCAATCAAGTGGGCATAAAGGGGTAAGGCGATCTCATGGGGTTGTTTTAAAAATTTACTTTTTTGTGTGTGCTCCTCTTAATATTTTTTAAGTTAATCTGAAAGACTATGGGTGTCAACTGGTGCAAGGTCTCCAATTAAAATGAATGCGAGTTCAGTATCTTTTTGCACCCAAGAAATCCTTGGTGGCTTTGTTCCTATGAATACAAAATACATTTATTTTATATCCGGTTTTTTTGGGGGGGGGGCAAAAAACCCAGCAACCCTCCCAGCCCCCATAATTGAGAAATGCTCAAAACAAAACATGGAATTAAAATAATTTTTTAAATTTTTTTTGCAAGTTAATTTTATTAAGGACAATTGGCCTGAGAAATTTACTTCCTTCTGTCATAAGGGTTTCTGGCGCAAACTAGGAGAGCATCAGGGTGTGTTTTCTTGCTCAAATAAACCTGAACTGGAGCCAAATCGCAGAATGAACTTCTACTCTGTGGCCTAATTTGCTCAGAAATCTTCCAAGAGGTCTATAAACTTGAGCGACACCTTTTTCAGAGGCTGCTTCTGTATGCTGCGGACATCCCTCAGAGCCGTGTTTGTGAGCCTGCTGCAAACCCCCATCTCTGCTGAGCATCCATGCGCCATGCTAAGCTTGAAGAGATCGAGTCAGTGAGCCAAGCTGCACAATACCCCGTCTCCAAACCGTACATTCACTGTTCATGTGTAAAAAGGGGCTGGTGGTGAGAGATGGACTCAGGGGGCAGAGAGGTGCTGTCGAAGCCACCAGCTCCTCTGCACAGCCTTCTCCCTGGGGTTGTCGGAACAGACTGTCGGAGAGACGCCGGAATCCAAGCCCATTCCATGTGGAAGGTGGGGCAGATCTCCTGTTTCAAGAAGTGGTCTCCATGGGGAATGATCTGGAGAAGAAGCAGGACAAACCCTGGTCTGGACGCACCATCACAAAGTCTGTTTGCTTGGGGCCTGCATGCGCAGCTCCGTGTGGATGGGCCGCCTAAAATATCTAGGCCCCCTTTTTTATGTTAAATCAATGAGCCACCCCTACCTTTGCTGTCCTCTCTCCATCAACCACAGAGAAGGAAGAGACCTGAGCAGGTGGGCGGATGCTCCAGGCACCTATAGGTGCCAAATATCGGGGGCCCCTGTGCAGCCAAAGAATTGGGAGAACCTCACTTCACGTTGGAATAAGGAACATTGAACATGCTCTGCCAGAGGCCCCTACAGGAAAACGCTGGGCAAAAGAGGATTGCAAAGACCCCCTCATATTACCAGCATCTGGTCATCTGAAATAGGCTTCATCTGGCAGTGAAGGCTCTATTCCTTGTTCGCATCAGAGATACCAGCTAGTTTCTGTGGTGGCGATGCCTGAATTCTCTTTGTTTTAAGCTGCCTGCTGTTGCAACATCTGGAGTTGAGCCCAAATTCAGCCAGGGACTCCGAAACCCCAGCCTGAGAGCTCAAAGAACCGTCACAATGGTCACCTTGTGCAGAAGCCTCTGCATGAGGAAAGCCCGTAAGACGCTGTGTCTCACAACCACCGCAGCCCTGAATTTTAGGCCGCTTTTGCGTCAAGCCACCAAACACAATAGAACAGGTTGCCAACTAACCAGGGAAGAAGCCACCCCAGCCTGCTCCTGTGCCTTCAACAGCACCTTGATTTGCACAAACCGGCAGCTAATGCTTTTCATGGCGTGGCAGGAAAATCCTCCCTCCTAACCCAAGTCCCATGTCTGCAGATTGACCTGCTATTAATGCACAGGAGAGCAGGGGCTGGTTGAAAAGTTGGCAACCCTAGCATAAGCTCAGCTTCAAAATACTCCCTTTTTACTCCTTAGGTTTCTTACTGCCTTCTTGTTATTCCTTTATTGTTTGATATATTTATTATTGTTGTCAATTATGGTTTACTGTTGATAATTAATTATTATTTCCCGCCATCAGCCAGGAAGAGAAAAGTTACATTTCCACATGTTCCTCTGCATGAGATGTTGGCAAAATGCCTGCTTTTTCCAAGTCACTCAGTTTTAGATATTATTATTATTATTATTATTATTATTATTATTATTATTATTATTTTATTTTTGCAATTGGAGTGGTGGAGCATTGACAAAGCTCTTTGGAAAACCGATTTGCTTTTGAGATGGCAGACCTTCTGTGGAGAGGTGTCCCTCAGCCCCCAGATCTACAAACTCACACCTTTGTAGCATAGAATCTCAGAACAAAAGAATCCCTGGCTGTCAACCTCGGTTGAAAAACCTCTGAGGAAAAATAGTCCACCACATTGTCTAGGGTGGGGGGCACCAGGTTGGCAAAGGATGCCTTAACTCCCCCTGCCTCAGCCTCTTATTTTGGGGAGCTGTGAAGGAGGTTTGAGTTGGGGTGGAGAGGAATGATTGTTTCTGGTTTTGTTTCTTTATTTTCCAAAACTTGCTATTTTCTTACCAAAAACAGAGAGGGTCTATATCTTTGCACGGTTGTACCAAGAAAAGAGAAGGAAAGCTTTATTTATTTAAAAGCTGTAAAAAAACACACAAAAATTATAGGTTTATACATTCAAATCGCTCCAGTCGAAATATTTTTTATCCTGCTAATAAATGTAGCTGATTTCCATGAGTTTGTTGGGGCCTCCTCCTGATTTGGGTCTGAAGCGTAGGTCCGTGCACTGCTGCGATAGCTCGGTTGGTAGAGCACTGGACTCTCTGTGTTGTGGGTTCGATCCCCACGTTGGGCAGAATATTCCTGCATTGCAGGGGGGTTGGACTAGATGACCCTTGTGGTCCCTTCCAAATCTACAATTCTGTGATTCTTTGAATGCAGCGTAAGGAGTCAGCATGTGGACTGCATTGCTCTGTGGCAATATCACGACGCCAATATATACAGCACATTTGTGATCGGAATACTGCACACAGTTCTGGTCGCCTCAACTCAAAAAGGAGATCACAGAATTGGAAAAGGTTCAGAATAGGACAATGAAGAGGATCAAGGGGATGGAGTTAACTCTCCTATGAGGAATGGTTGCAATGTTTGGGTTTGTTTTTTACTTTAGAGAAATAGATATTTATCTCTCTCCCTCTCTTGTAACACTAAAACTTGGATCTGAATGTTGGATGACTAAGAACACATAAAAGAAAGTATTTCATCACACAGTGCCTAAACTGTGGAGCTCACTGCTGCAGGAAGCCGTCGTGTCTGCCAACTTGCAAGGCTTTCAAAGCAGATTAGACAAATTCATGGAGGGACAGTGGATACTAGCTGTGCGTCTGAATACCCATGGGGCTTCTAAATACCTGTTTGCTTATGTTATCATAATGAGAGAGAGACACACTTGCAGGGAAGGCTGAGTTTCTGAAGCCCTGCATGACAGCCACTCTTTTTCTCCCCTTTCCCTCCAAAAAGCCCCTGGTTTTGAGCAGTGCCATCACAAGGTTGGCAGCAGCACATGGACAAGAAAGTGTGCCCTTAACTGGCTGGACTCCAGAAGGTTGGAGGAGGGACTCCATAAGCAAAGCAGACACCACCACTGCCGAGTACTGCTCCATGCAGCTCCCATTTGGGGGTAGTTAGCCCTGGCCGCCTCCAGAGGGCATTTCATAGAATCCAATACATGTAGAGTTGGAAGGGATCCCCAGAGGTCGTCTAGTCCAACCCCCTGCGATGCACATATCACAGCCAAAGAATCCCTGACAGATGACCATCCAACTTCTGCTTCAAAACCTCCATGAAGGAGCGGCCTGTCAGTTTCCTTCTGTTCCACAGTCAAACAGCTCTTGTCGTCAGAAAGTTCTTCCTGTTTTAAGTCAGAATCTCTTGCCATTTGAATCCATTGGTTTGGGTCCTCCACTCTGGAGCAGCAAAAAACCAGGGAGCTCCATCGTCTGCCTGCTTTGAATGCAGAAGGTTCCAGGTTCAGTTTCCAGCAGCATCTCCCTGTAGGACTGGAATGTCCCCTGCCTGAAACCCTGGACAGCTGCTGCCAGCCAGTGTAGGTGATACTGTTAGCTGGATGGACCAATGGTCTGAGTCAGTACATGACAACTTCCTCTATCCCCCTTCCCCTCCAAGGAAACAACAGGAAACCGGAGTGTGGGGTGGAAATATCTTTTTTATTAATTCCACGTGATTTAATTCACATCCCTGTTTTGCAAATCCTCCGCCTCCCCTCCGGAGACGGCATCTAGGTTCACTTCCGGGTCAAAGTGCGTACAGATGCTTCACAGTCTATTTTTTTAAAAAAAAATCTCGCGTGCTCTTTCTTCCCCACCCACCCAATGACTCCCCAAATTAATACTTCCCCGTAGGCGAAACTGAGGCAGAGTGAAAACATGGCAAAACTCCAAAAAGCGCCAAGGGCAGCTGTATATGAAAAAATAATACAAACTCTTCTCTTCAACTATGTTACAGAAAAAATAACCTGAATGTGGTGGGGGGAGGGGGGAGGGGGGGCCTCAGACGTACCGCGCAGAAGCACCCCTCCCCAAAATGCAGAAGGCGGTGTGGAAGATCCCCCCCCACCCAGCGTGGAAAAACTCCTTCAGATGCTGGACCTAACCCTTCAGCAACCAGGGAGTTTAAAAGCACCTAGAGGGATGGCGTGGCATGGAGAAATCAATGCAAGACAAGGGGCCAGGATCCGACCAGCCCCACTAGCTGGCAAAAGTAGGGTGGGGCGGGGCTGGAGGTGGCTGGCCCAGGCCCCTTCACAAACAACAGAATGGGGGTGGAGAGGTCCAGAGAACAAAGATAGCAGCAAGGGGCTCAGGAGCCCCAAATGGGAGATCAGGATTGACTTGGGACACAAGGGGTGCACTCTGCACGGGCCCTGTGGAAATGCAACACTTCCCAGTTCATTTGAAGGAGACCCCCACGGCAGAGGAGGCCACAGCCCTGAGTCACCCTGGCTCTGATGGCCCCACACTCTCGCAAGCTTGCCTTCCTCCCAGATGTCGCAGGAAGGGACCCAGTCAGGTCAACACAGACAGGATCAGGAATGATCCAAGTGGAGACCAGCGGCAGCGAGCGACTCAGTGACAATGCCAGTTTGCAAATAGTTTTTTCATTAAAATTCACCAGCATCTTAGTCCGAATATCTCATAATATGCTTTTTTTATACCATTTTTCCTAGTACAGTGGTACCTTGGTTCCCAAATGGCTTAGTTGTTGAACAAATCGGCTCCTGAACGCCGCAAACCCGGACGTAAGTGTTCCGGTTTGCGAACGCTTTTCGGAAGCTGAACATCCGAAGCGGCTTCCGATTGAGTGCAGGAAGCTCCTGCAGCCAGTCGGAAGCCGCGCCTTGGTTTTTGAACAGTTTCGGGAGTCGAATGGACTCCCGGAACGGATTAAGTTCGAGAACCAAGGTACCACTGTATGCATCTTTTTGCCGCTTATCGACTCCTAGAATGGTAGATTTGGAAGGAGTCACAGCTAGATTGCAATTCTATGATTCTTTTCCATGTTCTCCAAGGTGCTCCTAAAAGAAAGGAGAAGAAGCAGGCCAGGAGGCCTTGAGGCCTAGCAGTGGGCCCCTTGCAAGAGTGTGGGCTCTCAAGAGATGCCCGATGCCAGTTCTACCTCCTCCGGGCCCAGCTCTGCTCCACTCCTAAGCTGTGGGGGTCCCCCTCAGACCTGAAAAGCATTTCCGGAGGATGCAAGCCTGTGTGCCCAAAGCTCTCCATGGGAAAAAGAGAAGTGGGCCGATGTCGCAAATAACTCCCCGCAGCACGACAGAATCCCCACCAGCAGAACAGCAGCTTGGCGTGGAAGGGCGAGGCAGAGCAGAGAAGCGGCTGGAGGGGAGGGGTCAAGCGCATCATGCCACCCCACAATGCACACCGAGAGCACTTCTCCAAATACCCACAACTAAGGGGCGACAACAGGTCCTCCACCAGCAGGGTTAGGAGACTGTCTAAGGGCATACGGACAGACAGACAGACACACACATCTGGGCACAGAGAGATACGGACACCACACGGGCTCTGGGCAGCGCACAGGCCATGCCTTGAATGTTGCGCGTCACAGGTGCGAGTCCTGCGTCCCCACGAAAGTGACCCACACACAGAGAACAAATGAAAGGGGGCCGGGCAGAGAACCAGGGGACGACAAAAACCTGAAGGCACCGCTTTGCAGGAGTGGGAGACTCTGCCCAAGGCAGGGAGCGAAGAGAGCCTGTTTGCGGGGCGCTGGAATGAGGCACCCCAGAGATTCTCCACCCCCAAAAGAAAACCACACGCACGCACACACACACAATGCTAGCTTGTGGAGCAATAGCCAGCCGGTAACAGGAAGGAACGTGCTCAGTGGGGTGTTCCAAGACTTTTCGCAGCCACAAAGCGTGCCAGGCAGAAGTTGGGGGCAGTGTGGGGCAAGGGGGCGCCCCCCTTTCCCTTGCAGGGTTTTTGTCCAGGGCCTCTCCACAGACAAGGGTATTTACAAGAGCTTCAAGGTGCCCCTTCCGACGACTGTGCATGCCAGGCACAGATCCCACCCAGCCCACCCCCAGGGAAAGAAGCAGGGAGAACCAGCTCCCAGCCACGCAGCGCGCCACGGATGGACGTGGCCTCTTTGGACCCAGAGACCGGCTCCGGCGGGCATGGCGGGGGGGAAGGGGTGGATGCAGGGAGCTTGCAGGACGGCCCAGCAGGATGGGAGGCGTCTTCCAGCCCCCCGGTGCTCATTCTGAGACCTCGGGGTGCGCGGGGAGCCCGCCCTCAGCCTGCCGCTGCGTCTCCCAGAAGTCCCGCTCCAGCTGCTCCAGCTGGGAGATGAGGGGCAGCTGTATGGCCAGGTGCATCCGGAGGGCTTCCAGCCACTGCTCCAACCGGCTGAAGGAAGGCCTGGAGGAAGAGCAAGGAGGACATGAGGATTCGCTCTTGCAGGTAGACTGCTCCTGTGCATGGAGGCTCAACAATATCGTAAGAAGAGCCTGCTGGCAGGGGTGCTGCAAGGGGTAGGGCCCAGGAGACATAGCCCACCCACCCCCATTCATCTCAGGCACCTGTGGGTTTAGGGGGTGTTGCAAGAGGGGGCAGGAGGCACTGCCCCCCCAAAAAAATTGAGTAGGGGTGTTTCAAGGGGTGAGCCCAAGAGAGACAGCCCTCCAATAGTTCTCTAAGGGGCATGATTGGGTGAGTACATACATTTGTTGGTGGGGAGTGAATGGGTCGTGATCTGAAAAAATAAACCAGGCAACCCCAACCTGTGGCCCTCCAGATGTTTTGGCCTACAACTCGCATGATCCCTAGCTAACAGGACCCGTGGTCAGGGATGATGGGAATTGTAGTCCAAAACATCTGGAGGGCCGAAGGTTGGGGATGCCTGAAATAAATGATTTGAAGAAGAATCACAGAATCAAAAAACTTTAAAGGGGACCAAATTATCATCAGTCCCACCCCTGGCAATGCAGGAGTTTATCTGGAGATAACAAATGGGAGTAACTGAAGGATACTTTAATTGGGGTCTGTTGAGAATAGGAATAGGTGTTGGCTGGTGCAAATGAACCAAATAATGTCTCTGCGGGTGATCTGGGCAGGGAAAATGGTTGCCCTACCTCCTGCGACATTTAACTTCCAAATGTGAACCTACAGCTAGCTATAAATTACCATATGCAAATTAGTTCCTATGGGCCCACCCCTGAGGGACAGCTCAGAACATCCTGACCCCCTTTCCAGCACTAGATCCACCTCCCATACATGGGTCCCCACCTCCTTGTCGCTCACCGTTTCTCGTGATCCAGATCGCAGCAGCGGACGGCAATGGGGAAGAAGCTTGGGGGGCAGTTGGGGGGGCAGTAGCGGTCCAAGAAGCCCCTCACATTCAGGCCAAAGTCCAGGGTCCGAGGCAGGTAGTCGGGGTCTGCACTGACCCTCCCGATGATCTGTGTGCAACGGAGAGGAAGGAGGTGTTAGACATGCCTCCCCACATTGAGGTCTCATCCAGGATTAGAACACAGATAAAAATTGGAAATGGCAAGAGATACCAACAACAGAAGAATGGCAGATGAAGATGTTGGACTTTTTGGAGCTGGCCAACCTGACTGGAAGAATCCGCGACCAGAAGGAAGAGGAATACCAAGAAGATTGGAAGAAATTCAAAGAATATTTAGCCAAATATTGTAACTTAAGATAATTAGAAATCACTTGGAAGTATCAAATAGGCTTAGGACTAGATTAAGAATGGATTGCAAAGAATTAAGGATAAGAATACTAATAAAAGAGAAGAGGATAGTAAATTGAAGGAGTCAAGTTTAAAAGAAATATGATTTTGGAGATCTGTTACAAGGTGATACAATGAAATTCAGTTAGGGGGGATCTGAGGAAGTCAGTTAACAATGAAAGTTAAATTAGGTTATAAGTAATAAGTGTTTTTATTTGTCTTTTCTTCTTCTTTTTTGTATTGTAATGTGTTTTCTTTAGTGTGTTTTGTATGTTATTTCTGTTACAAATTTGGAAAATTAATTAAAAAAGGATTAGAACCCAGAGCCCAGTGTAAGAGGGACCCTAACACTAGAACTCACAGCCATATTCAGGACAGATAAAAGAAATGGCTTTCTAGTTAAACTGTGGAACTCCCTGCCACAGGAGGCAGTGATGGCCATAAGTTGGATGGCTTTAAAAGAGGGCTTAATACATTCATGGAGGAGGAGAGGGCTAGCAATGGCCACTAGCCAAGATGGCTATGCTCTGATTCCACAGTCGGAGGCACCAACGCTTCCAAATAGTTTCTGAAAGTCCTGAACCTTTCATTATTCAGCTTCCTTGGATGTCCATTAGTTCAAGTGTCAACTGGAAAAAGCTTTTCTCTATTCTCTCTCTCCATGCCACGCACGCTTCAGAGAAAAAGGTGCATGGCTAAAATTCCAAGTGATTAAATCGGCAGGCAAAAAGGGCATGGTTTGGGAAAGTTGGGAGCAGCAGCCGGTGCAGCCAAGCCTACTTGCCTCGCAAAGGATGATGCCGAAGGAAAACACGTCCACCTTCTCGTCGTAGCTCCTGCCTGCACAAGGAGAGAGAGGGAGTCCATTACCCAGACATCAGGCCTACAAGTGCTCTCTCAGCAACCCATTTCTCTGCCCACATGGTGCTGCCTGCAGACCCTGGTGCTCCTCCATGCCAAAGAAAGAGCCATTTCACCAGGGCCACAGAGCCACAACCCTCGTGAGAGACATCTTCCCAAAAGTGCAGCTCAAACCGGATTGCTCAGTCCGGTCACAGAGGGCACCTGGGAGGGCGCCATCAACTGCTCCCCACTTTACAAGGCACGTGTCAGGGGGCTGTCAGGGGAGCAGGTTTATCAACAGGTCAGGAGGGAGACTCAAAGTCAAGTCAGCTGCTTCGTTCGGGAAATTTGTATGCAACAGAGGTCACTCCGGCATGGCTGCCCTCACTGAAAATGTTGCACCTCTTCTTCTTCTTCCTAGCTTTCCTCTTCCGGACGTCTCCCAAGCAGATGCAAACTCCGTTGGGGAGGAGGGAACCCCCTGCCTTGGGCTTTCCTAGCTTTCCGTTTGGCTATGTGTAACGCTCTGTGTGATCTTGGAATCAAAGGGTGAGGGGAGCTCAAGGCAGAGGGACTGGGCAGCTGCTGTGAAGAAGCTCTTGCAGTTTCTGGCCCCTCCCTGAACTCTTATTCCGATCCTGAGCTTGAAGTATAATAATAATAATAATAATAATGTATTTATACCCTGCCCTCCCTGGGCTCAGGGTGGCTAACACCAATAAAATTTCAGTGAAAACATAATAAGAAAAAAATAAAATAAAATACAGGTTAAAATGCAGTTTAAAATGTCCTTGTCCTGTCCTTGGAGGGATTCCTGCCTCTGGCTCTCTTTGTTCACCCAAGCTGCCTGTTTCTTCCACCTCCCGGCTTCCTCCCTCCTTTGATCTGCCTCTTGTGTCTCACCACCACTCCCCTGAGTCGGCACCTTCTTCCTCTGTGGCTTCTCTAGGGAGTTCCTCGTCTGAAGACCCCGCCCCCCGCACTGCTCGTCATCCAGCCAATCCCTGACAGGAAGGGCCATAGCTCAGTGACATGCAGAAGGTTCCATCCCCAGTGACATCACCAGGGAGGATTGGGAAAGACCCCTGAGCCTGAAACCCTGGAGGGCCGCTGCTGCCAGTCAGTGCATGCAACACTCAGCTAGGCGGACCAATAGTTAGACTCAGCGTAAGGCTGCCTCCTGCATGCGGAACCATGGGGATCGGACTCTTTGCACCTGCTTGGCATGCAGAAGGGCCTAGGGTCGACCCCCAACAGCATTGGGAATGTCCCCCCTGAAACCCCGGAGAGCTGCTGCCAGTCAGTGTAGACAACACTGACCAAGATGGAGCAATGATCTGACTCAAAGTAAGGCAGTTTCCCTTGTTCCCATGAACCTTCCCTTGCTCTAGATGCTGAACGCCAAGCAAGGAAGCCCTGGCGATGTCCCCACTCGCCCTCCCTCTGCCCCACTCACCGTTGATCATTTCTGGAGCCATCCAGTAGGGATTCCCCACCACCGTGTACCTCTTCCTGCGGTCTGGCTTCTTCAGAGTGGCCAGCTGGTTCTTCTCATCGACCATCAGCCTTGCAAGGCCAAAATCGGCCACTACCACACTTTTGTTCTGTCCGGGGAGAGAAATGGCTTTCATCAGCCACATGGCAGCTTCAAGATCCACAGTCATTGACAGAGGAAGCGCAAGACCCTCCCTGCTGCACTGGACCTGGTACCGCAACAACTCACCTCCCGCACCAGACAGTTGTGTGTGTTCAGGTCTCTGTGGATGATGTTCATGGAGTGCAGATAAGCCTGGAAGTGGCAGGGGAGGGGAGACAAGTTAGATTTTTTGCCATGCTTCTTTTCAGAAGACTTTAAAGACGTTTTCCTTTTCAGCAGATTTTTATATTTCTCCCAAACTCTATACTGATTCTTCCTAAGAATATGGTTCATAAAAGTTTCATAAATTTTCTCCTTCCCACACCAAAGACATGCATGCCAGCCAAATTTTAAGTCATGACCTTCTAAGTGTCTGCATTATCCAATGTAATCCATTCTTTTAACCAACACAAACTGGCTGCCTCATAATACATTTGCGGGTCTGGCAGGGCAAAGCCTCCTCTTTCTTTTATTTCTATCATAATTTTATGTTTAATTCTTGGCTTTCCCCCTGCTAAAGGCACTTGGCACCCAGAGGTACACTGCCTCTGGAGAGTGAAGCTCTTCTGGACCGACAGCTCCAGGAATGCCTCCAGTTATGTTCTGAATGCCCTGGTCCAAACCAGGAAAATATATCTCCCTAGAGGAAATTGTGATGGCTTTGTTCACTCCCGAACCTCACATAGCACCTTGTCGCACTGCATTGCAGGAAGGTGGCCGATTCCCCTGTATACTCACCATCCCTGCAGCAATGTCTTTCGCAAAGCTGACCCTCTGGCTCCAGGGATACTGACCATCCTGAAAGCAGAGATGTAGGTGGTGTAAATGAGGGTCTCCCAAGCCCCCGAGTCACCTAGGTTGTAATCTCTGCCGATGCCCTCACCATGTTCTTGATGATCCCACGGAGCGTCCCTCCCTTGATGTACTCCGTGATGAAGTTCAGCCGCTTGTCCTTGTAGAGAACCCCGATGAACCGCAGCACGTTGGGGTGCTCCAGGCATCGCATCACTTTCACCTGGGTGAGGGAGGGCGGAAGAGCACCACGAGGGGGTCAGCCACCAGGCCAAGACGGAGCAGCACAGATTATCCAAGAATTTATCTGGGGCCAGAAGCAGTCAGGGTGGGTGGGGAGGGGCAGCCTAGCAGATTTATTCAGACTGTATTAGGGCTGTTGCTGGCTTCTCCCAAGCAACTGGTTGGATTTCTGTGACTTCACAGAAGGGATGCCCTCCAACATTCTGAAAGGGCCAGCCATGGAATACCAACATAAGGCTCCAATTGGTTCGATTTCTGTGACTTCACAGAAGGGATGCCCTCCAACATTCTGAAAGGGCCAGCCATGGAATGCCAACATACAGGCTCCCATTGGTTGGATTTCTGTGACTTCACAGAAGGGACGCCCTCCAACATTCTGAAAGGGAAGGACCAGCCATGGATTGCCAACATACAGGCAATCTGTGAGAGAGATGGAAGATGGAGCTAGCTTGTTTTCTTCTGTTCTAGAGGGGAGGACCTGAACCAATGGAATCAAGTTACAAGGAAGGAGATTCTGACGAAACCTTAAGAAGAACCTTCTGAGCGTAAGAGCCGTTTGACAGAGGAAAGGACGTTTGGGAAGGTGGCGGACTCTCCTTCATTGGAGGTTTTTAAACAGAGGTTGGATGGGCATCTGCCAGCAATTCTCTAGATGTGATTCCTGCATTGCAGGGGCTGGACTAGAATACCTTGGGATCCCTTCCAACTTGACAATGCTATGATTTTATGACTCTATGGTAGCTATCAAGGGAAAAACAGAGCAGGGTGTTGTGAGAGGACTCCACGGCTACTGGAATATACTTAGGTTAGACCTACCTCCTTAAGGAATGTTCTTTGGGTCTCCTCATCAAAGCGGATCAGTTCCTTCATGACCATCACTTCTCCCGTTTCCCGGTGTGTCACCTGCCAAAGGATGCATTTATTTCTTTAAACGTTTTGTGGTCCACTCTCAGTGCCGGATTTACGTATAAGCTAAACAAGCTGTAGGACCCCACTCTCTTGGGGCCCCCAAAAAATTTAAAGGGGGAAAAACTGGATGTACATTTCCAAAATATAAGATAAAAAAACAAATAAAATAAAACCTACATACAGCAGCAGTGTTTTGTGTTGTGTAGGCTCCTATTTGTTATGTGCAAATGGCTTTAGATACCTATTAGGTCTTACCATATAGCATATATTCAACACAAAAAAACAGCGACAATTTGTTGTTGACAAAGGACAGCTGGACATATAAAGGGCCCCATTACCTTCAGTAGCTTAGGGCCTCATCAAACCTAAATCCAGCCCTGCCCACTCTTCATGCCCAGAAAGGAAGCTCAAAACCTTTAAACATCATTAACAGTATTAGTGCATCTCATGCGGGGGTTCAGTTCCAAGGGTTCCACAAATGCATGGAAATCATGCATACCCAAACCTTTGGAGCCACCCCACAGCTAGCGGGGAAAGGGGAGGAGACTCCTCCGTTCAGCTGGAGCACTGAATGGGCATTGCCCAACCGCAGCAAGGCAGACAACTTAAAAGCTCATTTTGTGCCAGGTAGCTGCCAAGCGGAAACAGCACGAAAAGAGCTTTTAAGCTCTCTGCCTTGCTTGGGGGGTGGGGGGCAAGGTGGGCTCAGCATGTGGGATCTGGAAGGCTGGGGAAGCCCACACGAGATCTCACAGGAGCTCAGATGGCCCCACGAGATCTTGTGCGAGCATCCCAGAGTGATGTCACAGCATGTTCATCATCAGTAATAAATAATAATAATAATAATAATAATAATAATAATAATAATAATAATATTTTATTTATACCCCGCTCTTCCCGGTTCAGAAAACCGGGCTCAGGGCAGCTAACAACAAATTTAAAACACTTAATTGATGCAACAAAAAACGGCATAAAATACAGTATAAAACGTGAATAACCATAAATTCAGAATTCAAAATCAATTTAGGGGGGAAATCCATGCAATAAACATTAGATGATCACCAGGGCTAGCTGGCTAAATTAGTCCTATTTGGGCCAGCGAGGAGGCCAGGGGAGAATCAATGAGTTGCCTGGGGTTGGTGTGATCGAGCCATGGGCAAGGCCCAGCTGGGAAAGGGCAGAGAGGGCACACTGGTACCTTGATTGCCTGCCCAAAGCAGCCCTTGCCCAAGACCTCGCCGTGGATGAGATCCGAGGGGCGGAAGATGCGGTGAAGCCGAGAGACGACTCGGAGGGACTCGGAGCGCCCAATGTCCTTCCGCTGCGAGGCAGGGGAGCCCAGGGAACTGGAGCAGGGAGATTTGTCGATGCTGCAGCTTCTCCTAGGAGGATCAAGGCAAGAAAGAGAGAGGGGGCATCAGCAGGGGCACAACAGAGGAACGATAGTGGTCACTCCTGCCCTCTTGAAAGGGGAAATGTGGGACCAGTTTACCTGCAAGATCACCCCAATTGCGCCCACCCAACCGCTTTGGCCCTGTACCTTCAGAGAATGTTTGAAGCATATTTTTTCTCAAAGATTTCTGGGCAACACAGCTGGGAATTGCAGTTCATGTACTGGTTACCCAAGATCAGATTACCACCATGTGCTCTATGTGGGGCTTGCTGGCACCTGATCCGGAGGCTGAAGATAGTGCAGAATGCTGCAGCACGGTTGCTGACAGGAGTGAGGCCTTGCCAACATGTAACACCTGTGCTCAGAGATCCACACTGGTTGCTGATTTGCTACCGGGCCAATTTCATGGCGTTACTATTAGTATACAAAGCCCTTAACACTTTAGGAACAGCTTACCTGCGAGGTAGCCTTATGCCCACTCGACGGCCTCGCTCAGCGGAAGTGGCCCTGTTACAGGTGCCACATCATAACCATTCCGTATTTCTAAGCACTTGATCTTTTAGTTTGGCAGTGCCTACAACTTTGGAACTCCCTGCCTAATGAAGTCAGGCAGGCGCCTCTGCTGCACTCTTTTCAGAGCCTGCTAATTTTTATTACTGTATATATATTTTTTGCTCAGACAAGCTGACCGGGATGTTTGGAAAGTTGGTGTGAGCTTCTATCTGTTCTTAGTCTATTGCTGTTTTAACTTTTTGTATGTCCTATCTTGTTATTAATTCCTCTTGTTGATAAAAACAACATAAAAATAAGGAACCAAAGAAAGACGGGAGCCGAAATAAGAGATATATGAAAGATTGGTGGTGTTTCAAATTTTTGATTTTTTTGTATATCTTGTAAAAGCTTATAAGTAAAATTATTTTTAAAAAACTAACATTGCTGATAATTTGATTGTTTTATATTCTTCGTAAACTGCTTTGCGCATTACTTTTTACAACCAAGCAGTGTACACATTTTGCAAAAAGGATAAAAAAAGAGCAGGTACAACCCTGCCTCCGGCGTCCCCCAACCTGGTGCCCCCCAGGTTTGCCAAACTCCCACCATCCCTGACCCATCATTGCTCAAGTGGTGGGGTACAGGCATACCCCCCCCGATTTAGGGCTGGCTGCTTAGCCTCATTGCCTTACATAACGGAGCGCTGGCGGATGGCGGACGGTTCTGGGCAGGGGGTGCGGCTGGGGGAGCGGAGGGGGCTTCGCAGCTCTGAGAGGGGGCTGCCTCCACCGCTCTCCAGCATGTCGTGCGGGTCGTGTTCGATGGTGAGCTGCAGCAGGCGGCTGGTCTCCTGGATCAGAAGGTCAATCTGCAGAGGGGAGACAGTAAGGCAGGCCAGGTTGGCATGAATAAGCGACTTCTTTGCAAGGTGCAGAGTTAAACTGTGGAACTCCCTGCCACTGGGGGCAGTGATGGCCACTAACCTAGATGGTTTTAAAAGAGGATTAGAGAAATCCGTGGAAGAGGAGAGGGCTACTGAGGGCCGATAGCCAGGATGGCTCTGCTCTGCCTCCACAGTCAGAGGCAGCGATGCTTCTCCATACCAGTTACTGGAAATGGCAGGAGGGAAGAGGGCTCTGGTGTTCAAATCCTGCTTGCTGGTTTCCCCTTAGGGCATCTGGCTGGCCACTGCAAAGATAGGATGCTGGACTAAACGGGCTCCTTTGGGCCTGAATCTACCAGCCAGGTTCTTCTCATGGAACCTCCAGGTCCAGAGGCAGTCTATCTAGATACCTAGGGATAACTGGCCCTGGTGAGATCAGGATGCTGGACTAGCTGGGCCAATGGCCTCTTCTGATGTTCTTATGGGGAGCCCAGATGTTTCCCGGCAAGGCATGGGATCCAGCAGTTACGTTCTCAAAAGCATGGAGGAGGAAAAAAACCCCAGAACATCACCTCGTCTAGGGGGACATGCCGGATCGGCGTGCCATTGATCTCCAGGATGCGGTCGCCAACGTGGATGGAGTTCTTCATGTCAGGACTTATGCAGTCTGGGTTCAATCTGTTTCCAGGGTGTTGGAGAGGGAGGCAAGAAAAGGGTTATTCCAGGCTGGCATATGGGGACATCCCCTCAAACCCAAGTCCCAAAGGAGCAAACCAGACTCCAGAATTCCTAGCAGAGGAAAAAGCAGGACCACAATGTCACAATGCATCAATCTCTTATTTACAATTGACCAGGCTGGAGCCAGGGTGGACTTTGGTAATATTTGCAAAATATTACAAAATTTGCTCCTCTGTAACTATTTCATATTTTCACAATAATTCCTTTTGGTGCAGTTGTTTTTTTAATGGATCTTCTCAGTAAGGTAAAGGTAAAGGAACCCCTGACCATTAGGTCCAGTCGTGACTGACTCTGGGGTTGCGGCGCTCATCTCGCTTTACTGGCCGAGGGAGCCGGCGTACAGCTTCCGGGTCATGTGGCCAGCATGACTAAGCCGCTTCTGGCGAACCAGAGCAGCGCACGGAAATGCCATTTACCTTCCCGCCGGAGCAGTACCTATTTATCTACTTGCACTTTGATGTGCTTTCGAACTGCTAGGTTGGCAGGAGCAGGGACCGAGCAACGGGAGTTCACCCCGTTGTGGGGATTCGAACCGCTGACCTTCTGATCGGCAAGTCCTAGGCTCTGTGGTTTAACCCCTGATCTTCTCAGTAGATACCCATATAAATAAAGGTGATATTATTGTTGTTGTTGTTGTTGTTATTTTGTGCCCTCTTGGCTCGGCATCCTGTACAGGGGAACCACTCGCGCTGCTGGAGCCTTGAGCTCCAATTTCACTTGACATCCAATGGATATTTCATATATTAAGTGCAGTGTAGTGCTTAGAATGCCAGACTAGGATCTGGGGGACCAGTGCTTGAATCTCCTCTTAGCAATGAAACTCATTGAGTGACCTTGGACCAGGCACTGTCTCTCAGCCTAATCAACCTCACAAGGTTCTTGTGAGGATAAAAAGGGGAGCAGGAGAACCACGGGTGCCACCTAGAGTTCCTTGGAGGAATTGGTGGGATATGCATGTAATAATACACAAGAAGAAAGCATGTTAACCAAAAACACCTGATAATATTTGATGGCATTTGAAAGATGGCAAATCATGGTATCCAAAATTTCGTAACAGCCGTATAACAGCATCTATCTCTTAATTTCGTAACAGCCGTATGGAATTCAGAATTCCATAGTGTCTGGAGAAGGCCACACAAATGCATTAGACAAGACAGCATGGAATGGTATTCTGGTATCTGACATGCAATGGTAATTTAGGATTTGACATGCAATGGTAATTGAGTGTTTGAGAGCCGACAGCATATGAGATTTCGCATCTGAAGCCTACTGGAATTGCAACAAATCAGCAGGCACTGTGAAGCCTAAGAACATGCAAATTTCAAAATGCTGCCTGTAAAATTTCACAGGAAAACACAATAAATTTAAAACTGTGTTTGAAATGGGAAGCTTTGGTGGATTTCAAGTTGTGTTGGCTATTATTCACTGGAACGATCAGAATAAGAAGGCCGTGGAGGCTGAGTGTGGGCAGTTCCTTGAGGTGAACCACATCACCTGAACAAGGGCAAGACAAGAGCCTGACGCCTGGCGGGCTGTACTTACTCTCTGACGCGGACAGTGTGTGGGTGCTCTGAGCCTCCATGTGGAGCCTCGATGGAGACGGAGAAGCCCCTCTTGCCATCAGAACAGGCCGGGATGGAGACGAGGGTGACCGTGTGCGGGATCCGGGTGCCGGGGGATTCTGGGAGCAGCTGGTCCATCACTGGCGTCACCACCATCTGGTAATAACAGTGTCCGCTGTGGCAGGGAGGAGGAGAAGGGTCAGGTGCTAGGGAAGTCATTCTCAAACGGTGAGCGAGCTCCGAAAGTCCCAAGAGAAATGGAGTGAACTGCGTAACTCGAGGCTCCTGAGATGTTCCAACAGGTCTCCTCCAAATGAGGGTTCTAGATCAGGGTGAGGGAAACCAGGCCTCTTTGCCTGGCACTCTGCCTGGCACCCTCCTTGAGTGTGTCTTCCTGGCTGGAAATGTGCCTTTGAACTCTTATAATAATAATCATCATCATCTGTTTATTTGTATGCCACTTTTCCACAAAATTGTGCCCAAAGTGGTTCACAACATCTCATGTGATCACTTAAGTACAACGGTTTTTTAAAAAAGCGTATCAGAAACTATTAGAAATAATAATATCAATCAATTAAAAATAATAATAATAACCCATATGCATTTTATTTGAAGACGTAATTTAATTCCACACTGTCCCTGGCTGCCCTCGATGTTCAAGAAGCTGTCTATGTGACAGGGTTGCTGTGTTCTGGTAAAATATCCCAGTACCAATAGTTTTGGAAATAGCACAAAACTGCAGCCTAGAGAAAACAAGCTGCACTGGTGTTACTGACTTGGATCAGTAAATTAGCTAAAGTGGAGAAACCGGTGTTGTTTTGCATTGCAATTTACAAGTTACATAATGACCCTTGTTTCCCAGAACAGCTACCAACCTAGTTGGCTTTAAAAAAGGACTAGACAAATTCATAGAGGAGAGGGCTACCAATGACTACTAGCCACCTCCACAGCTGGAGGCAGCAAAGCAGCAGGAAGGAAACCACAGGAGAGGAGAGGGCTCTTGTGTTCGAATCCTGCTTTCAGGCTTTGCTTTGAGGAATCTGGTTGGCCACTCCAAGAGCAGGAAGCTAGATTAGATTGGCCATTGGCTTGATCCACCAGGCTCTTCTGATGCTCTTCTGATATGGGACAAGGCTCCACAGCGGAGCCTGAAATCTCTGGTGGCAGCTTGCAATAATGAAAGCTGTCCCTTTGGTTCTCTCTGCCTGTTTCCTGCCCAAGCACTGCCCCCCCCCCCCGCAAGTGAGCCCAGCTGTTCTCCCCTCTCACCAGTAGAGCTTGGACCGTTCCACCAGCGCATAAGTGTCTCCATCGCCGATGAACGCCCGGCAGTTCAGGCAGCTGAAACATTCGGGGTGATATTTTTGCTCTCCAGCAACCTAGGAGGGAAACAGACACGTGTACAGTGGTGCCTCGGGTTAAGTACTTAATTCGTTCCGGAGGTCCATTCTTAACCCGAAACTGTTCTTAACCTGAAGCATCACTTTAGCTAATGGGGCGTCCTGCTGCCGCCGCGCCGCGCCGCCTGAGCCTGATTTCTGTTCTCATCCTGAAGCAAAGTTCTTAATCTGAGGTACTATTTCTGGGTTATTGGAGTCTGTAACCTGAAGCGTATGTAACCCAAGGTACCACTGTATTTACATATTTACATCTCTTCCAGTTCTCTAGTTCTATGGAGAGGGGTTTATAAATTCTGAAACAAACCAACAGGAACCAATAGGGAGCCTCACCTGGCAGTTGCAAGCTAAATTCAAGCCACACCTACAAATGGATAACTTTGGAGGGGCTCACTGTCAGTGCTGACCAGCTGATCTGCACTGACAGCAAGCCCTGCTTGGTCCGTTTGCTTTTGAGTCTGGATTCAAACTGCACCTGCAAAGGCACATATCAGGAAAGGCTCACTGTCGGTGACATATTGGAATCCAGGAGCCCTGCAAGTCTGATCCTATAGGGGGCATGTAACCCCCTCCCAGAACACAACATAAGACCTAATTCCCAGAACTATGACACCAGGTGACGTGCAGGTGGCTGTGGTTTCAGTTAAGAGGTGACTTGGAGGAAATAGGAACCACTCAGTTCCTTTTCGGCCTCTGTCTTCTTCTGCTAGGGGAACTATGTTCAGCCTGGGAAATGCAGAACAAAGAAGTCTAAAGAGGGGCTTGCAGTGGGTTATTTCAGAGCCTCTTCTGAGCATTTTTGGAGAGAAGGTGAGGGACTGGGAGACTGGAGATGGGCAAAAGGAGTGGGATGGGATTGCCCTTGCTTTTCAAAAACAGAAAAGGAAAACAGCTCTGGGAAATTCAGGCAGGCCAACAAAATGGCTATACTGGGCGAAATTCTAGGGCAGGTGGTTAAGGAGTCTGTTTGGGAGCATCTAGAAAATAATGTGTTGATATTAGAGGCTAATATGGATTTCTCCTGAGGGATGTGGGTGGCGCTGTGGATTAAACCACAGAGCCTAGGGCTTGCCGATCAGAAGGTCAGCGGTTCAAATCCCCATGACGGGGTGAGCTCCCGTTGTTCAGTCCCAGCTCCTGCCAACCTAGCAGTTCAAAAGCACATCAAAGTGCAAGTAGATAAATAGGCACTGCTCCGGCGGGAAGGTAAACGGAGTTTCCGTGCGCTGCTCTGGTTTGCCAGAAGCGGCTTAGTCATGCTGGCCACATGACCTGGAAGCTGTACGCCAGCTCCCTCGGCCAATAAAGTGAGTTGAGTGCCACAACCCAAGAGTCGGTCATGACTGGACCTAATGGTCAAGGGTCCCTTTACCTTTACCTTTATGGATTTCTCAAGAGGAAGCCATGGCAGACGAAGCTTGCCTCCTCTTTTGATGCAGCGACTGGTTTGGTAGATCATGGGGATGCCAAAGACATAGAATGTCTTCATTTCAGCAAAGTATTTGGGCTAGAGGAGATCCCTCTGCTCTCTCCTGGACCCCCTTTCTTACCATAACGAGCCCTTTGGTGATCTGCTCTGAGCAGCCGTGGCAGAGCTCCCCAAAGTGTGCCCAATAGTCCTTCTTGCAGTAGAGGCGTCCATCCTTCTCGTAGTACTGGTGGGAAAGGGACGCTCCACATTCGCAGCACCTGCAAGGACAGCAAGAGGGAGAGACGTCAGGCCCCGGGACCCATATTTATTAACTCATTCCATGACGGCTTCCAAAAAGTGAAAATAACAGTAGACTAAAAACAGATTGAGGCTTTCATCAACTTTCTAAACATCTGGATGGGCTTGCCCAAACAATAATGTTTTTAGCAGGCGCTGAAGAGGGTACACTGAAGATGCCTGCCTGATTTCAAGAGGCAGGGGGTTCCAAAGTTCAAGTGCTGCCACACTAAGATATAGATTTCTTACAAATGCAGAACGGGTATTATATAACCGCCAACACTTCTTCGATGAAAATAGAGATGTCCTATTTAGCAACAGTGTGGAGGGACACGGGTGGCGTTGCGGGTTAAACCACAGAGCCTAGGACTTGCCAATCAGAAGGTCGGTGCTTTGAATCCCCACAACGGGGTGAGCTCCCATTGTTCGGTCCCTGCTCCTGCCAACCTAGCAGTTTAAAAGCACGTCAAAGTGCAAATAGATAAATAGGTACCGCTGCAGCGGGCAGGTAAATGGCCAGAAGCGGCTTAGTCATGCTGGCCACATGACCCGGAGCTGTCTGCGGACAAATGCTGGCTCCCTCGGCCTATAGAGCGAGATGAGCGCACAACCCCAGAGTCAGTCATGACTGGACCTAATGCTTAAGGGTCCCTTTACCTTTTTTTATTTAACAACAACCACCACCACCAACAACAACTAATAATAATAATAACTTTATTATCTATGTCCCAGCCACTCTAGGCAGCTTCCAACATATATAAAAACATAATAAAATATTAAACGTTAAGAAACTTCCCCATACAGGGCTGCCTTCAGATGTCTTCTAAAGATTGCATACAGTCGTACCTTGGAAGTCAAATGGAATCCATTCCAGAAGTCTGTTCAACTTCTAAAATGTTCGAAAACCAAATTGCAGCTTCTGGCTGCAGGAAGCTCCTGTAGCCAATCAGAAGCCTCAGAAGCCCCGTCAGACGTTTGGGTTCTAAAAATAGTTCGCAAACTGGAAAAGTTATTTCTGAGTTTGCAATGTTCGGGAACTAAGCTGTTCAGAAACCAAGGTATGACTGTAGTTACTTATCTTCTTGGTTCAGCGGTTACATGTTCCCTATGCTCTAACATTTTCCCGATGAAAATAGAGATGTCCTAAGGAAAAGCAGGACATTCCAGGATCACATCAGAAACCAGTACAGCTTCTGTACATCCGGGACTGTCCCTGGAAAATAAGGACACTGGGAGAGTCTGGTATTATGTGGCACTTGTAACAATGCCAGTTCTTCAAATCAAAGCAGGCAAATGGATATAGATGTGGTAAGGCGATCTCACAGGTAAACTGGTCCCAGGTTGTTAAGAGCTTTATATACTAATAGTAACGCTTTGAACTTGGCCCAATAGCAAATTGGCAAGCAGTGCAGTTCTTGGAGCACAGGTGTTATATGCTGCCAAGGCCTTACTCCTGTCAGCAATCATGCTGCAGCATTCTGCACCAACTGTAGCTTCAGCCTCAAGCATCTTAACAGACGGCCATTGCCCTCAACTGAGCAATGTGTGCACAGCAGCCCTTCCAAAAGTTTGGAGAAAGATTGAAATGGTCCCTTTGAGTCAGATCCACTTAATATTGAGTTACTGTAATGCCCTTCCAGCATGGCATAGTCGTTCGGTTGTTGGACTAGGACCTGGGAGGCCAGGGTTCAACTCCAGACAGCCATGGATGACCTTGAGCCAGCCATACTCTCTCTAACCAAGTTCTCAGGGCTGTTTTAAGGATACAATGGAGATGGGAGGAGAACCTCCATCATGTAAGGCAATGGAGTTCCTTGTTGGAAAGGTAGGATATCAGGGCAAGAGATAAAATAAATCCCCTCCCTCCCTAAGCTTGACTCGTGGATTTCAGGCTGGGCATTTGACTGATTGAGGAAATGATTGACTCAGCGGGTCAAATAACGGTCAATACATTTTTCAAAGCATTAAATTGACTAGGACAAAGGGGAATCCTCTCATTGTCAGCTGGCATGATCCCTGGGCTCATTACAACATCCAGAGGATTGGGCCCATCATAGTTCAGCACTATGACCAGCCAGATGCCTGAATGAGAGATCCAAAAGCAGGAGCTGGATGCAATAGCAATGCTATGCCAACTTGCAATTTCCAGCAATGGGCATTCCGAGGCAACGGAGGTCAAACACAGCTGTCACAGAATGTATTACCCTTCTTGGCAGATATCTAAAACACTTTTTCTATATCACTTAATTGTTGGGGAGGTTGCAATAAACTTGGTACCTATTATCATTTATAGTGGTGCTGTAAATGGGCACGAGTTTTTTGTGGTTTTTTAAATAAAAAAATGGCAGATGGTTATTCCTAAAGAAACCATGGTTTATTGTCCAAAATTAAATAATTGGTCTCATATATGATCTTGGCAGCTCAAACAGTAACTGCAACTCAATGGAAAATGG
Organism: Podarcis filfolensis; assembly: GCF_964270895.1. Lineage (NCBI taxonomy): Eukaryota > Metazoa > Chordata > Lepidosauria > Squamata > Lacertidae > Podarcis > Podarcis filfolensis. The sequence goes on along the minus strand of NC_139618.1, from coordinate 15,360,638 downwards.
CCCCAAATCTTACACTGGACGTTTGGTACCTTTCGCACTGGAATAATGGAGAAAATAACACATAATTTGAGATTTTCACATGGATTAGAACCTCCAGACACTTTTTATATGATTAGGCATTGCATTATGACGTCTACAGCAGAAACATCATTTTCATGACAATCCTTGTCCCCAAGGCAAATCAGAAGCTAGACTTAATAATCAGAAAACGCTAATATTTTTTACTTGGACTTTGTTATTTTAGCCCATGTGCAAATGTACTTATTCTACGTGCCTATTTTATAGTTTTGTTTGTCGTCTTTGAATTCTCATCTGTTGTTATCACCGTTCTCTCTGTTTTATATGCATTATAACAGAAACAAAAAGTCTTCACCAAAAAACATGGCCAGCATGGAATGATCCTTCATGAATTTGTCTAATTCTCTTATCCAGCCATCACTACCTCCTGCGGGAGTTCCGTAGCTTAACTACGCACTGTGTGAAGACATACTTCTACTGCAATCTCCAAACACTCAGCTTCGTTTTAAAATGACTTCCTGAGGTTTGTGGGAGGGCTAACGGTTAAAGGCAAAGCAGGAGCAATAGAAGAAAAGAGAAGAAAAGAGAAGAAAAGAAAAGAAGGCAGTTTTTATGGGAAGCTGTGGTAAGGAGACAGAGGTGGCTCAGCTCTTCAAAAACTCTGAACACTGATGAATATTTGGTGACGTCTGACAATCCGGTTGTGACTGCCAACCACATTCAAAATATATCCACCGTGAAATTGTCTCTTTGGCACAGAGGTTGGTGAATCCCTGGCAACCCTGAAAGGCTGGTGGGCCTGTGGAAGAGAGAGGGGCTAGGTGCAGTTTGTTTGCGGCAACAAAGAGGCGTCAAAGGCTGGCAAAACAAGGCCAGGGATCTGAACATGTCACCCAAACTGAAAGTTCAGGGAAGTAACTCTACTTTCCACCCTTATGAACCTCCGTCAAGGTCATTTCCTGGCTTGCAAAAGAGCTGTGACACTTTTCTGGGTGAGTTCCCCAACAATGAGGAGGCAAAACTCACCCGAAATCACATGTCCTTTGGGTTCGGAGGAAAAGCCCCACACAGTCCAAATACTGTAAGAACTTTCCTTACACCAGAAGGTCAGACGTGATGGTGGCTGGAACCCATTGAGACAGGATAGGGTAGAAGGCAGAGAACCCAACAGAAGGGGGGTACCAGAGCAGATTGCAGGCAGAGCAAACTGTCTGCCGTCAAGGACCAGCTATTACTGGGAACAGCTGGGTTTTTCTGATGGTGAGAGGGATGAGCTTCTCTGTGGCAATGATTCTGCCTTGCATGCGGAAGGTCCCAGGTCCAATCCCTGGCATCTACAAGGCAGGACTGGGAATATTCCCAGTGTCAAGGACTGGTTGGAGGCAGAGGAGTGGAGGCACCGGCTAGGGCACCCCCCCAAGGGAACTCCCAGGGAAGAAGGCTCAGAGCCAGGGGATTGGTGGTGGGGTGACCATGAGTGGTTGGAAGGAGAAGAGGAAGCAGACGGTGTCAGAAGCTGAAGAGGCAACAGGGTTTAGTGAGCAAGAAGAGACTGTGGCAGAGGGGTTCAGAGGCAGAGGCAGAAGCAGAGGCTGGGGACGAGGAGGGCCAAGAGGCAGAGATGAGGCAGGCTGCTGAACAAGCCAGGGAGTCTTCCCCTCCTGCGATCAGCTCCTGTCCCTGTGGGTCTCCCAGAACACACAGAGACATGAAAAGAGCAGAGAAGAGATTGGTTGTGCACAGGCGCAGTCTTAGTCTCTGATTGCTTGGGGGGACAACCCTGGAGAGGAGCGGACTTAGGCAGCTGTGGGGAAGGTGGGGACCTTCAGTCCTCACAACAGCCTCAGTGGGGCAAGACCTACTGGGAGGAGTTGGTGGGATTACAGTGGTACCTCGGGTTACAGACGCTTCAGGTTACAGACTCTGCTAACCCAGAAATATTACCTCGGGTTAAGAACTTTGCTTCAGGATGAGAAGAGAAATCGTGTGGTGGCGGCTCAGTGGCTGTGGGAGGCCCCATTAGCTAAAGTGGTACCTCAGGTTAAGAACAGTTTCATGTTAAGAACGGACCTCCAGAACGAATTAAGTTCTTAATTCCACTGTACAAGGCCTGTGTATTTTGCTTGCTGTGAATAGAGAGTTAACTTCATTGACACTGGGTGTTTTACTGCTGACCTATGCTTGACTGCGGCTCAGTCTGGAACCATGGAGAGCTGCTGTCCCATCAGTGCAGACAACACTGAGATGGATGGGCCAATGTTCTGACTACATGACTCTTGGGATCCCTTCAGACTACTATTCTATGATTTGTATGTTCCTTTGGGGTGCTCAGTTCTAGACTTCTGGGAGACTGAGGTGTGTGTGTGTGCGTGCGCACGAGCTTTCTCCACCCCACCATCTCACCCAGTGTCCTTTTTCAGACTGTGGTCAGCTAGAAATCTCAAAGATCCCCCAAGCAGGCAGAAGGATGGCAGAGATCCAGGGTGGGCAAAAGCAAATGCTTCTTCACATGCAGCATGAAACCACAGAGTTGTAAGGGATCCCCAAGGGCTTTCTAGTCCAACCCCCTGCAATGCAGGAATTCACTGGTGGAATTCCCTGCCACAAGAGGTGGGGGCAGTCCTTGAAGAGACTCCAAATGGGGATCCTACAGATTAATGGGAGTGAAGGGGATTGGTGTGTCTGTGTGTCCTGTTGGTGGCTAAACAGAACTTCCAGAGTCAGGGGCAGTCTAGATGCCAGGGATGAGGATAAAAAATGGGTGGTTCCAATCCTTCCTTATGTATATTTTGCATGGGAGGAACCAGGCAGGGCTGAGCTAACGGCTGGTGGGGATTTCTCCTGAGGAAAGGAGGAAGTGATGGGCCAGATTCATTTCCTGTTTAGGTCTGACAGGTTGCAAAGCCACTGTATGTGTTCTCACGCCATTGTGGCACGGGATCAGCAACAAGCTACAGAAACGCCCCCTTACTGGCACCTCCACAAGGGCAGCCTTAGACCCAGCCCTGGGGGGAGGCCCAGATCCCACTTCAGGACAGATGAAGGGTGTGCCAACTTCCCAAACCTTCCCAGTCTAACCATCCTGGGTCCTACCTTATTCCAACACGGACAGAGCTCTCAGTGCACTTTCATTTTTCTACCAGGACCCCTTTTTAATCAGCAGCTAATTGCATCATTATTAATTATATTCCAATCCTGACCTTTTTCTCGGGTCCTGCTTGCAGGTTTCCCCAAAGAGGCATCTGGGAGAATGGGATGCTGGACTAGATGGGCCGCTAGCGTAACCTAGCAGGCTCTTGTATTCTCTAACAGCCTTTGCTTCTGGCAAAGTCCCCCAGTTATCCCAAGGGCATTTCCCACTGCGTCTCCTTTTAGCTGCTCTCTGATTCATTCTCGGTTTGGAGATGCCAATCTGAAAAGGGAGAAGCTGGGCTCAGGTGTCTCCTGAAAAGTGGCCACCTGCAAAGGCTGGTTTTGCCTCTGTCTGCAACGCTCCTTTTGTCCTTGAGCACTCCGTTTACATTTGGGTGTCAAATGTCCCTCCCGGCTTGTCCTCCCCCCTGCTTCTGGCGGATCAGGGCAGCCAAGCAGGCATCCCTGGGGACCCACTATCACCCTTCAACTGAGCAGAAAGGCTGCTATCGGCAACCTCCCTCCTAAGGTTTACTCATAAATCCTGCAAATCTGAAGAATGGTCTAAGAGTGTGAAAAGAGCCCTGCTGGATCACAGAATCAGGAGGGGCCCAAAGCTGAACCCCCGTGATGCATCAGGCCACAGACCTTTCCAGTCCAGCATCTTATTCCCACAGGGGCCAGCCGGATGCTTATGGGAAGCCCCAAAGCATGACAGAAACTCTCCCCATTTATGATAGTGTTATCCTCCATGAATTTGTGTACTAGGCCCTGGTTCCCATCCAACCCTGATGGAGCAACTTGCTCATGAGGAGCTCTCCGTGGTTCTGAAACAACTGACCCGACTTGCCCTGGGGACTTCTCCAGGGAATCAGAACTGGATTGATCTAGCCCCAAAGGTCCTCTTCTCTGACCAGCAGCTAGTCTCCAAAGTCAAGCTGAGATCCTCTAGAATGGCTGTGATTTGAACCCAGGACCCCAGGTTCTGCATAGTGAGTTGTGACCTTTTTGTTTGTGAATCGTTTTATTAGCCTGGTGACACATGTTTTCTTTCTATTACCTCCTACAGCAGCAGGTCTTTTAATTATCAGGGAAAGTATTTAATTATAATTGTTCTGAAAAGGGTAAGCCTCAGCACCTTCCACATGAAATATGACATATGTTGTGTCCAACACTAGTCCCACGCAAAATAGACTCAAAACAGACACACTGAAATAAAAGAGTATATTTAACTTAGGCCCATTGCTTTTGATGGGACCAATTCAAGTAGAACTCAGTTGGATCACAACCATTCAGCCAGATTTACAGAACCGCACCACCCTACATCTCTTTACTTGGAAGTAAGGCCCACTGAGTTGAGCAGTGATGACTCTCATGCAGGAGACCAGCACTGGGCAATCATATAGTTATGCCAACCCTTTGGCCAACCTAGATCCTTCCAGCTGTTTTGGACTACAACTCCCATCAGCAGCGGAACCAGGGGATGAACATACTGTCCTTTGAAACAGCTGGAAGGCCCAGGTTGGCAAGAGGTGGAGTTAGCTGAACACTCTACAAAGGTGGAGTACATGGTTCTCCCCCTCCTCAGTCAACTCCCACAACAACCCTGTGAGGTAGGTTAGGCTGAGAGAGAGCATGACTGTCCCACAAGGTCACCCAGTGAGCTTCCTGGCCAAGTGGGGATTAGAACACTGGTCTCCAAGATCATAGTCCAGGGCTCAAACCACTACACTACACTGCCTCTGACAATTACAAAATAAACTACAGGTGTCACTGGCAATAAAAAGGTCCACCTCCCAAACTTAGGGTGCACACATACATCTGTGCTTTGCAAGCATGCCAAGATTTAGAAATGAAACTTTCCAGAATATGGCAGAGGAAGAGGAAAAGGCTTCTGGACCGGCCACTCTCTGGGAAAACACTTGCCTTGATTTACTAATCTGCCACCTTCTTACAGTGCAGTTAATTTCCATGTCTACATCATTTGGGGAGGGAGAGGGAGGTCTTTGCTTGCATCAGCGCCACCTAGGCCAGCCACGATTCCCATTGTCTGAGGCCTGCCTCCTTGTGGCTGCCTCGCCGGCTGGCCAACCAAGTACGAACCCTGGGAGCGGTGAGCCTGCAGCAGGAGTTTCTGCGGAAAGGTATTCAGTGTGACTCAGCCTGCCGCTGGTGCAATGGATTTACGTGACAGGAGGCATCCGCGCAAGCTGTCGTGCGAAGCTCTCTCTCTCCCCCCTCCCTTCCTCTCTCTTCCGGTAGAAGAAGCCTGCAATTGCCCCCTCCCCAAGGACAGAAACTACCCTGAGGGGACCAGCCTTTTGAGATAAGCCTCCGTGTTCACTGGTGAAGTTACTTACACGCCTCTCCTAGCACGAGGCACCTGCAGAAGGATGGAGCCACCCAGCAGGTGTTCTGCACAATAGCCTTGCACGCTGCGGGTGCCACCCCGGCTGACCTCACGGAGGCAGTGACCCCAGATGGCTTTAAAAGAGGATTAGACAAATCAATGGAGGAGGAGGAGGGGGCTCTCCATGGCTACTAGCCAGGGTGGCTGTGCTCTGGTGAGAGGCAGCAATGCTTTTGAATAGCAGTTGCTGGAAACCCCAGGAGGGGAGAGGGCTCCTATCTTCTTATGCACCCCGTTTCATGGTGTGAACGTGCCAGGAATCAGCTGGCATTTGGGGGCTCCATCACAAGCCAGCAGCGACCCTCATGCACCCCTTGATCCCTCCCAGTGGCCCCGGGCAGAGAGGGTCTTCCCGGACTCTCCATCCCACCCCCATGAAAGAAACGCTCATGCCAGAGGGGGAGATTGAGTTGGTCCATGTGTCTCTGGCTTGTGTGATGAGGCTCCATTGCATCATTGCTGCTCAGCCCCCTCCTCTCCTCCCCACCTCATTTCCAGAGTGAGGAGGGGAATGCCAAAGCAGCAGTGACTGACGTCACCTGCAGGGGGGCCACCCCATTACATCACCCTTGCGGAACTTCCCAGCTCAAACTCTAAGCAGGGAGAGAGGGGAGCCAATAGCAGAGCCGGCTGGGTTTAACCCATGCCTGGCTACCAAACAATGGCTATTCTGGGTTTCCTGGGATTTAGCAGGAGCATACAAACCTAAGAGTAAGAAGCAGAAGAACATAAGAATTGAGAGCATAGTGCTATTTGGAAAGGTTCTCTGATTTTATTGTTAATATTCCTGTATACTATTTTATTTTTATTATTTTGTACAGCATCTGCTTTTTATTCGCTGCATTGCAGGGGGTTGGGCTAGATGACCCTTCGGGGCCTTCCAACTCTACAGTCCTAGCATTCTGAGATTTAGGGCTCATCCACACTTTTGCTTGCCCCGTATTTTGATCGCCTTGTGTCCCAATTAATCCCCCCGAGGCCAGAAGCTTTCCTCAATGTTCTGCAGCTGTGCCTTGTGGAAATCCAATCTTACCTGCTGAATCAGAAGCACAGTAAGCAAAATGTCTCTCCAGTTTTTTCCACGCATCTGATGAGATCTGATTCAGCAGGTAAGATCTGATTTTCACAAGGCACAGCAGTGGAAGGGCGATAAAAGCTCTCAGATGCAGTGGAATTAATCGATACACAATCCAATCAAACTATGGGTCAAGTTAAAGTGTGAATGAGCACTTATTTGGTTTTTGCCTTTGCCTTTTGCCTGGTACAGTATATTGCTTGATCTTTTTTTGTGCTGCATTTGACCTACGCTTTGTATTTTGTTGTGAGATTATACTTGATAATGTATGTTGATTAGAGTTTCTGGCTTTTTTTGCATTGGAACTCCATTTTCGAACATCGGAAGAGCCTGCTGGATCAGGCCAATGGCACATCTAATCCAGTATCCTGCTCTCACAGTGGCTAGACTGTCACTCAGCAAGCAGAATCCTAGCACAAGAGCCCTCCCCCTCTGCGTTCATAGGCATTGCTGCCTCTGTGGAGGGTAGAGCACAGCCATTGTGGCTTTTAGCAAATGATAGCCCTCTCCTTAATGATTTTGCCTAATCCCCTTTCAAAGCCACCCAAATTGGTGCCCATCTCTGCCTCTTGTGGGAGTGAGTTCCACAGTTTAACGTTGCACTGCATAAAGAAGTTCCTTTTATCTGTCCTGAATCTTCCAACATTCAGCTTCATCGAATGTCTAGCGTTAGAGGAAGAAGGAAAACTGTCCTCCATCCACTTTCTCCATGCCAGGCATAATTTTGCCTATTGTGTTGCCTCTTACTCGCCAAAAAAAGTCCCAAATGTTGCAACCTATTTCCCCCCCCCCCCCACAGTACTGGACCTCCGCTTTGTATAACGTTCTGAGACTCTACCCTGCTGTATCTGAGTTCTGTTTTCCATGCGCTGATCTGAAATTCTTTTGAATATAAGTCGTTCGAGATATTATTATTTTAAAAAAATTAATGAAAGCAAAATCCACCACACCTACCTGAAGAAAGTGGTGTTCAGTGATAAACTTCCTCTGAACATGGCGGGTCCATTCCTAACGGCCATAGGGAATAACGGCAGCCCTGTTGGATCTGAGCAAAAGCACCACCCAACCAGATGCCGCTTGGAAGTCTACAAGAAGCAACTGGTCTGTGGTAGCCTGATATCTGGCATCCAGCATCCGCTGGATATCACTTTCACTTCCATGCAAAGCCCACTCACACTTCCTTGCTAGTGGATGGCCTCCTTCCCCGTTCCTCGCCCTCCACACCACACTAACTTGCACATAGGTTGCAGCATTTGGGAGTTTTTAAGTTTAGAGAAAATGCAAGTAAAAGAGGCAACCTGATTGAAGTTTATAAAACTATGCCCGGCATGGAGAAAGTGGATAGAGAAGAGGTTCCCTTCCTCTCTCACAACTGTAGAATTCGTGGACATCCAAGGAAGCTGAATTTTGGGAATATTCAGAACAGACCAAAGACTATCGTGCTCAGGCTGTGGAACCCACTGGAGGCAGCAAAGGCCACCAACTTGGATGGCTTTCAAAGACGACTGGACAAATTCAAGGAGGAGGAGAGGGATATCAGTGGCTCAGTGCAACATCGCAATGTAAAATAAGATAAAATAATTTCTCAAAAGGCTGTGTGGAGACCCAGTGTGGCATAGTGGCTAGAGTGTCAGGCTAGGAACTAGAAGACCAGGGTTGAAATCCCCCCACCAGCCATGAAGCTTGGGCTCTGTCCCTGCCTCTCAGCCTGACCTACCTCACAGGGTTGTGGTGGCGATTAAATGAGGCTGGGGAGAAACATGTATGCCAACTTGAGCTCCTTGGAGAGAGAGAAATATGGGGTGTCAATGCGATAAATAAATTATGTGCATGCCATGAGAATCCAGAGGATTGCAAGCACTCATGAGCTCATAGAAGTTAGCTCCAAGCAAGTAAATGTTCGGTTCCTTCCTCCTAAAAACAAACAAACAAACAAACAAACAAACAAACAAACAAACAAACAAACAAACAAACACCTTTCCTGTGAGGCCTACAGTTCAGGCCCCTTCATTGCTGTCCACAACAAAATGGAAGCTTGAAAACATGAAACTGCAGCCGCTCGAAGTTCTCTCTTGTCTCCCCTTCCTTATTATCTGCCTTGCCGCTTCCCTCTCAAACACAATTTAATTTGTAAGCTTCTGGGGGCAGGGAAGCCTCTAATTTTAATGTTCCCTCCATTAAGAGTCACATGGAAGACTCTGTACATCACACGTGCCCTTTTCATTTGACTGCAGCTCAGCTTCTGGCAAAAAAACCAAGACACTCATCTCACTCTCTGGAATTTGACATCATCAGTTACGTATCTAATTATGTAACAACATCTTTCTCAGTTGTTGGGTTTCCTTTTGTCGAATAAGTTTTATGACAACAGTGACCAGTCTTCTTCCCAGATCTCCATCTCTTATTATGGACTGGTATTATACCTGAACACGTTTGGTCCTTAGCTAAAAATTTGGCCTCACTCCCCCTCCCACGCTGTGTGTGGCCCACAGGTTCTGTGTCAAAGTACTCTTGTGAACCACTTGGTATGAAGAGTTGGACGACCCTGGCCTAGAGGAACCAAACCTAGTCACTTCCATTTTTCAGAGTCTGCCCTGAGGGTTAATGCAGAAAAGAACCCACCAGGCCCAGCCATTTGGGGTTTCAATGGGATTTCCAAAAACCTACCAAGGAAAATCAGCATTTAAAAGGAAGCACAGTCAAAATCAGGTGCTGTGAAAGGAAAAGGGTCTGCTCCCAAGCCATGGACTCTGATAGCTGGACTTCCTCTTAAAGGTTTAAAGTTTAAATGAGGTTAAATGTGGGACACCCACCCAATATGAGTTTTGGCTTCCTTTTGGAATGAGGAGGGGAAGAATCATGCATGGTACCTTGAGCTCCTTGGGGGGAAAGGTCAACAACAACCAGTACTACTACTACTACTACTACTACTACTACTACTACTACTACAGTATCTCAATTCAAAACGGCATCAGATGGTATTCAAACATAGATGGAAAAAATGCACCTCTATCTCAGGCACTATCATGCCACAATGGGGAAACATTATCCCAAGACATGTCCAAACACATAGAGAGCGAGCAGGCAGGCAGGCAGGCAGACAGACAGAAGACAAACAAGCTACTTTCCAAAATATACACTAGGTTAATCAATCAATCAATCAATCAATCAATCAGCACTATTCGTTTTGATGCAAAGGAAATGCAATGCAAACAGAGGAGAGGAACACCACCAGTTACATATCATTTGCAGACTGAAAGCCACAACAGTGAATGTGGATAGCATTCACTGGACTGATTTCTGTCCCACACAAGGAACAAATCAGCAGACACTGGCCATTTTCTGCTCCTGTTTCCATTTCCTTCAGAATTCCACCTTGCCCAGGACCAGTGATCCTAATAATACGAGACAGGATGTTGACAAGAGGAGCCCAAGCTTGCCTTTCTTTCTCCACCAAGGACAATGAAAGGTGACCTTCGCTGGCACGTGCTGGCAAGTGGTAGCCGCTGATCTGGAAATAGAATCAGAAGCTGCAAAACTCTTCCAGTTTGCTGGCACTGAGAAGCTTCTACGAGGCAACCAGGAGCTGGCAGCTCCCTGTTCCCAGTCTGAAGAAAACAGAATGGGATTTCACATCCCAGAGTGAAACACAAATTCGTTCCACCTTCCTTTTGCCTCGGGTCAAACCACGTACAGCAGGTTTGGGAAACCATGCAGAAACCTGCTGGACCTCTTTATCCCAGGCGCAAGTGAGCCGAACAGACATGCCCCACCCCCCTGACCATTTCAAAAGAAGCACTGCTGCCTATAACTTTAGGTGGGGATGCTTCTGAATCAGAAACCAAATGCAAAGACAAGCCCAACAGGGATCCTCCATTCTTGCTTTAAAAGACAGTTTTAATACCATGGAGAACCAGCCAACTAAATCAAACCTCCATGCTCAGAGGAAGTGTAACTTTGGACACCAGATGCTAGAGACAAAGAACAACAGGAACATCAGAAAAGCCTGGTGGATCAGGCCAATGGCCCAGCTATTCCAGCATCCTGTTCTCACAGTGGCCAACCAGATGCCCCATAGAGAAGCCAGCAAGCAGGACTTGAGCACAAGAGCCCTCTTTCCCCCTGCAGTTCCCAGAAACTGGTATTCAGAAGCATTATTGCCTCTGACTGTGGAGGCAGAGCATAGCTACCATAGCTAGTAGCCTTCAAGAGCCTTCTCCTCATCCATGAATTTGCCTAATTCTCTTTTAAAGCTGTCCAGGTTGTTGGCCATCACTGCCTCCTGTGGCAGGGAGTTCCACAGTTTAACTATGCACAGCGTGAAGAAAGACTTTCTTTCCTCTGTACCAAATCATCCAGCAGCTTCATTGGATGTCCACGAGTTCTAGTGTTATGAGAGAGGGAGAAAAACTTCTCTCTATCCACTTTCACCACGGAATCATAGAATTGCAGAGTTGGAAGGGACCTTGACGGTCCTCTACCCAAACCCCTGCAATGCAGGAATATGCAGCTGGCCCATGCGGGGATCAAACCCACAACCTTGGCATTTTTAACACCACGTTCTAACCACCTGAGCCACCTTCAGCATGCCATGTGTCATTTTATGAACCTGGTCCATGGGGTCACAAAGAGTCGGACACGACTAAACAACTAAACAACAACAACAACCATGTCACCTCTTTGGGCTTGTCCACATTTCCGCTTGTTCTATGCCAAGGACTGCAAATTAGTTTTGGAGGATATATCAATATATCACCCAACCCTAGCCAGCGGTTCTCACCTGTGGCCACTAAATCAACCTTCCACATTCAGAGGCAGTGTATCTTTCAATATCAGATGCTTAGAGCCAATGGGCAACAGGAGCACTACAGTCATACCTCGGGTTACAGACGCTTCAGGTTGCGGTTTTTCAGGTTACAGACCACCGGAACACGGAAGTACTGGAACGGGTTACTTCCGGGTTTCGGCTGCCGTGCATGCGTAGAAGCACTAAATTGCACTTTGCTCATGTGCAGAAGCACCAAATCGCAACCCGTGCGTGCACAGATGCGTCACTGAGGGTTCTGGATGCTACGGGTTGCGAACGTGCATCCCGCACAGATCATGTTCACAACTCAAGCGTCAACTGTACTGGGAAGCTTTCCAGAGGCGCCTAGCTGACCACAGTCAGAGGCAGTGCACTGAACCAACCCAACCCAGCACCTGGCCCAGCTAGTCAGCTTTTATCTCCTGCCAACTCTGAGTTCAAATCCTGCATTTCATCATTTCCGACGGAGACTTACTTGGCTCCTGCTGTCAGAAAGTGGTTGCTCTTGAGCACGGCAGCCAGCAACGGGGTCTCCTCCTTGGCACCTGCCCACTGCTGGTGCCTCGAACGTGGGCAGAGGCAAACCCTTCCCTGCCTGCCCTGGGCAGCCATGGGCGGAGCCCGGCCCCCAAGATAAGCCCCCGAGTTCGCCAGCTCTGACCCCGAAGAGTAGCTCCTCACTGCCATTGCAATTTGCGCCGCTCTGCTCTGCTCTGCCTCGGAAGCTGACTCCAGCCAGCCCAGCCCCAGGGCAGGAAGTTGTTCTGTAATCACAAGGAGGGGAATTTCCTCTGTGACTGCCGCCTCCATGCAGCATCGGGCCTCTCTCTCAGCCGCCCCCCTGGGAGTCACGTAGCTATCTTTGTCAACAGCCCTGCGCAGATGTGCTCTTGCCACAGCTGGGAGGCCGGAGCACAGGCCTCTCTCTGCACCGCCTCTTGCATCATCGAGCCAGCCTGCGCATCGTCCATCTCAGAGGACACATGCAATTTCAACCCACATCCTTGCCCTGCTAGCTGGTGGGGGGAGCACCGATGCCTGGGCATCTCCCCAGCATGCAACAGCTGTAAGAACGTGAGAAGAGCCTGATGGATCAGGCCAAAGGCACATCTGGCCCAGCACCCTGTTCTCACAATAGCTAAATGCCCCTAAGAACTTGGAAATCTAGATAGACTGCCACTGGGCCTGGAGGTTCCATCAGGACATAAGAAGAGCCCAGAGGCAGAGGATAGCTATCATGGTTAGTAGCCTTCTCCTCCATGAATTTGTCTTTTAAAGGAATCCAGGTTGGTGTTCCCCACTGCGTCCTGCAGGAGCAAGTTCTGCAGTTTAAATGCATGTCCTCAGATGGATCACAGACGCGCCCGTTTGTCCTCAAGCCAGACTCCTCCAAGCAGACTCCAGTGCGAGTGTGAGAGAAGAGCTATTTTATTCCCTGCTGAGGGAGGCAGCCAGACTTTTAAAAGTGCACAACCCCAAAGCAGCCAGGGTCGGGGCCCAGGGAATCGGCTCCGAGCTGGACGTGTGAGGAGTGTGTCTCTTGGAAGGAGAGCCAAGTCTCTGTGCTTGCCAGATGCCACCAGCCATATTGATGGCTGCCCAGAAGGAGGAGGGGGGGGGGAACTGTAAAGCCAAGAATGAATGGAGCAGCCAAGCTGTTGGGGAAACAGATGATCAGCGGAGGAAGGTGGCTCTCGTCTTTCGCCCCCTCCCCACCAGGCACCTGGAACATATGCTGGAGGGGAGAGGGTATGTTTAGCCTGGAGGAGAGCAGACCGAGAGGTGCAAGCAGGATAGCTCAGTTGGTTAGAGAATGGTGCTGATAATGCCAAGGTTGCAGGTTCGATCCCCGTACGGGACAGCTGCATATTCCTGCATTGCAGGATTTGATGATCGTCAGGGTCCCTTCCAACTCTACAATTCTATGATAGGCATCTTCAGAAGAAGTCTACTGTCCAGATCTGCCCTGGTCAGACCCCACCTGGAGTGCGGTGTGCAGTTCAGGGCACTGCAGTTTAAGAAGGCTTTTGGCAAGCTGGAAGGTGGGCAGAGGAGGGTGACGGAGATTATCAAGGGTCCAAGCCTTTGGAGGAAAGGTTGAGGGCATTGGTTATATTTAGCCTGGAGAAGAAAAGTGATATGATAGCCATCTTCAAATATCTGATGGACTCTCACTGGGAAGATGGAGCCAGTTTCTTTTCTGCTGCTCCAGAGGGCTGGACCCGGACCAAAGGATTCAAATAGCAAGAAAGGAGATTCTGACAAGGAACAACTTTCTGACCATAGGATCTGTTCCACAGTGGAGGATTCTCCTTCCACAGCAGTGGATTCTCCATCACTGGAGGATTTTCAACAGAGGTTGAACAGCGATCAGTCAGGGGCTCTTTAGCTGCGATTCCTGCATTGCAGGAGTTGGGCTAGATGCCCTTCCAACTCTACAATTCGAGGTTTGCATGATTCTTTGGTGCAGAAGGAGCTGCTCAAGCTGTCCCAGGACCAGGCCACGAACCTCCTTGGCGGGAGAGCGCTGGATCTCGTTGCTCACACCAACCCGTGCTAAAGAATATTCTAAGGGTGGGGGGGCACTTCCTTTCTGGCCAAATAAGCAACGGTGAACATAGGAAGAGTCCTGGGATGGCTCAGTCGAAAAGAAGCCGATTTCTAGTCCAGCATCCAGTCCTCACAATGGCCAACCAGACACCTCTTCCAGGAAGCCCATAATCAGGACCTGAGTGCCAGAGCAACCCTCTCCCCACTTGGGATCCCCAGCAAGTAGGATTCAGAGGCAGACCATAGTCATCGTAGCTAATAGTCATCGACAGCCCTTCTGTCCAGTCCTCTTTTAAAACCATCCAAGCCGGCGGCCATCACTGACTCCTGAGGCAGTGAGTTCCATCATTTAACTATGCATTGCCTTAAGAAGGACTTTCTTATGTCTGCCCTGAATTTCCTAGCATTTCTCCTTTTTCTCCAAGGAGCTCAAAGGTGTGTACATGGTTCTCCCCTCTTCCCTCAATTAATTCCCACAACAACCCTGTGAGGCAGGCTAGGCTGAGAGGCAGCGACTGGCCTCCAAGGTCACCCAGTGAATGTCATGACCCAGTGGGGATTTGAACCCGGGTCTCCCATGTCCTAGTCCGATAATGTAACCACTTTGCAAAACAGCCTCTCTTGAGATGTAGCTCTGGCCTAGTTTGCACACCATGGAAAGTCAAGCTAGCTAGCTAGCTAGCTATTGATTGATTGATTGCATTTATAGCCCACCTTTTTTTCCTCCCAGGTTCTCCTGCCCACAACAACCCTGTGAGGTAGGCTAAGCCAAGAGGCAGCGACAGATTCAAAGTCATGACCTAGTGGGGATTTGAACCCTGGCCTCTCTCAGGTCCTAATCCAACACTACCGCTTTCTAAAGGAAAAAGCCCCAGATCTTGAAACTTTTCCTTGCTCTAATAACCGCCTCACTGCTTTCTGAAACTGTGGTTCTCCAGATCGGAACACAGGAAGTCAGACCACTGGCCCATCTAGCCCAGTACTGTCTACACTGACTGGCAGCAGATCTCGAGGATTTCAGACAGGAGAATCTCTCACCATTGGGGATTGAACCTGGGACCTTCTGCACTCAAAGCAAGTGCTCCATCCCTGAGCTATAGTCCTTTCCCCTAGTTTGCAGGACTACAACTCCCATTGTCCTTGACCTTTGACCCTCCTGGCAGGGCCTGATGGGAGATGGCAGTTCAGAAAAGCAGCTGGGAGGATGAAGGCTTTGCACCCTACTGGTGACAGCTGCCCTACCAGAGCGGTCCTACCTGAAGCAGTCGGTGTGCCAGTCCGCGTTGAGGGCCTGCAGATACTGGCCGTCGTAGATACTGTGGCTGCAGCTGGCGCATATCGGCAGATCGCTTCCTGGAGAGGGAAACAGAGGTGGGGGCAGGTTGAGTGGAGGGGGGTCATCAGCACAGCCTGGGCTCTCACTGCAGGATTTCAGTTTTTGCCCAAAACCAGATGTAGACCTACAAACAGGGCCCTTGTCTGCACGACATTTTTAAAGTGGTATAGTACCACTTCAAACTGGCATGGCTTTCCCCGAAAGAATTCTAGGGACAGCAGTTTTGGCCTTGAGGAGCTACAGTTCCCAGAGCCCTTAACAAACTACAGATCCTGGGAAGCCAAACAGGCTTTCAATGCATGTTGGATGTGTGGTGTGGCCTCAGAGAGGAAGGAGGGAGTCAATGCATACCACATATTTAAAGCAGTCCAAGACCACTTTAAACAGGCACGGCTTCTCCCGAAGAATCTTGGCAACCATAGTTTGCTAAGGATGTTGAGTTGCTTTTAGAAATACCCCTATTAGCCCCCACTCCCGGAACTACAATTTCCAGAGTTCCCTGGGAACAGGGATTGACTGTCAAACCACTCTGGGATTTGCAGTTTGGGGAGGGGAATAAGGGGTCCCCTAAAAACCCTCAGCACCCATAACAAACTACACTTCCCAGGATTTTTTTGGGGGAAAGGCATGACTATTTAAAGTTGCATGACGCTGATTTAAACGTATAGTGCAGAGGCACCCCAAAACTCCAGAGGGGCTGTGGGTGATTTCTCTCTCTCCCCCAGAATGCACCTCATCCTCCTGTGCCCCCCCAGAATAGATTTGTTTGAAGCAGCGCTCAAAGAAATGCAGCACTCACACTGAATGAACAAGGGTGCCTCTGAGAACACACAGAATAACTTCCGTAATCCGAACCTGAAGCATGGCTCCACCAGGAGCCTCATCTTTGTTAACTCTTGAGAGGGGGCATGGGGGGGGGGTAATGGCAATTCTCCTGCACCCAGCTGCTCACAAATGCCCAGAGGCCCCTAGCTGAGGCTAGCCCTATGACCTCCTTTCCCATGGCTGGTGGCCACAGATCGATCTCCTGTTTATATAACAGCAGGACTGTCCCCTACTTCACTCCCATAGATTGGGGGGGGGTGTGGAGAGGAGTGGCAGGGAAACCAGGGAGGCATCCCTAGAAATGGAGAACAGAATGGGGGGGGTGTGATAATTTTTTCCTTGCACCCAGACTCTGAACCTGTTTTCAGTAGCAGGCCTCCATGCTGTAACAATTACAGGGGAGCAAGGGTGTCTTGGAGCACGCACAGAGAGTGCTTTCTTTTTTCTTTGTAACCACAGCATGCCCACCCTCTTCTGGACCCAGATGCCATTGGGGTTATGAGGATCAGAAAGATGATAGGATTTGTGGGGCGAGGGGGACACCCTTCTTCCTGCTGTGAATGAGCATTTTATTCACCCTATCCTGTTCCACCCGTTTGCAAAAGGAGAATTCCCACACTCAGGAAAGGCTCTATGAATCCTCAACTTTCAGTAAAGTAGCGAAAATATTTGCGAAAGGAAGTGGGAAAGCATGGATCCTAGAATCAACCCCGAAGTCTTTTATCCAAACCCCACTTTCTTGCATTCCGGTCAGACGAGACTCCCTTGCCTGCGGCAGGAGGTCGGGAGAAACAGCACCCTGGACAGCACCCACCGGATGGGCACCGGATTAACCTCCCCGCCCCCGCCTCCTGGGGTGAGTTGAAAGCGCAGAGACAACGGGCTGGAGGTGGGGAGAGAGGAAACGCGCTCTGCACGTGCTCAGAGACGCGCTCCCACTTAGTCTGCGCACGCCCGTTAAGGCGAGTGAAGGGGCTAAGTAGGCCTTGGGGGCCTCTCCCAACCTTCCGAGGACCACTCCACAAGCCCCACTAGCGCACGCGCGTGAAGTAGATCTCTCCTTTCGCCCCCACCCCTGCCGGCCTCTTGCACGTGTGAATGCCTGCCACGCGTGCAATGCAGCAAGGGGGCGGCCCGGACGTTTCTCTCGCTCTCTCCCACCCCCTGTGGGGCTCAAGGTCAAGCAGGGGAGGGGGCGGAGGAGCCCTGCACGCCACCCCACTCCGTCACCACCGCGCCCCAGGAGTCAGGCCAGAGGCCGGGCGAGGGGCGACGTGGAGTGGGGGCGGGGAGGGCTCTCTTCCAGGACCCACCTTCGTCCTCTCCCATGGGCTCGTCTCTCCAGGTGCAGCACAGGAGCATCAGCCTCATGCGGACGCCGCGCCAGACCCCCCCGGCTCGGGCGGCAGCAGCGTCGGCGTCGGCGTCTCCTCCCTGCGCTTGCCGGGCGGCGAAGGGGGCAGGGCGGGCAAGGCTGGCTGCTTGGTTGCGCCGGCTGCGGACTCGCCCGGGCCGACTGCGCGGCAGCCCTGGGAAAATGGGGCGGGGGGTGAGGAGGAGGAGGGAGGCGGGTCCAAAGAGGAGCCAGCCAGCCAGAGGGACCCCCCTTACTCCGCCCGTCTCCAGCTATCATGCAACGTGCGCTGCAAGGCGATGCAAGGCCAGGCGCCTCCCCTCTCGCTTGGACGGGGCGGGGGGCTAGAAGAAGCGGAGTCCCGGCAGGGATGCAGCCAGCCAGCCAGAACCGGACACACGCACGCGCGCACACATACCCCCCGCCGCCGCGCGCTCCCTGGGAAGCCAAGCTGACGGAAAGGGAGGGGATGGTGAGGGAAGCCCTGAGTGCGCGCGGTGGGTCCGGGAGCAACGGCAGATAAAACCGACGGGGGGGGGGGTGTGCAGAGAAATGTACGGTCTCGTGTCAGACCTCAGCTAAGCTGTGATGGTCCACAGGTGACTGGCAGCCGCTCTCTCCAGGGTTTCAGGAGGGGGTGGAGAAGGGGCGCCCAGGGGCAACTGCAGACAAAAGGTGAGGGGGTAGTGCAGGGAAGAGGGGAAAGTATTGTTGTGTGCCACCCCAATCTCTGAGCTGTGCGAGACGCTATTGGGTTCCAGGCACGATTACCAAGGGTCCGTGTTTCCAGAGCCAGATTTAGGGCAGCATGGCCGGTTCACCTGCACTGGGCGCCGAGCCGAGGGGACACCACAGGGCGCCACAACTGTGACATAGTGCACAGAACGGAAGGCAAGAGGCAGGAGACATCAGATTTTGGCGCCACTAAAAATTCGAAATACGAAAATTCACCCCTACATGTTTCCTTTTAAAAATGAGGCATAGTGGGAGCTCAGGTATTTTTATGATACATAGTTTATTTACACATACAGTGGTACCTTGGGTTACATACACTTCAGGTTACAGACTCCGCTAACCCAGAAATAGTACCTCGGGTTAAGAACTTTGCTTCAGGATGAGAACAGAAATCGTGCTCCGGCGGCACGGCGGCAGCAGGAGGCCCCATTAGCTAAAGTGGTGCAGAACAGTTTCAGGTTAAGAATGGACCTCCAGAACGAATTAAGTACTTAACCCGAGGTACCACTGTATATGCAACCTGAGCCTACGATGCAGCAGTTCCCTGCATTAACACCCCAAAAGACTCTTGCTTCTCTGGATTCAAACAGACATCAACCATTGTGCTCTGACTCTCTGCCTTTTCCAGCCGGCCACTTTTTCTAGCCTGCAACTTAGGTCAGGTCACGGTCAACTCTAAAACTCTACTTCGAACTCTTTGTCCTCCCAAGTAACTCTGAGCTGAGGGCCCTTCTATTTGGTTTTCCTAATGGCTTTTGTTCTCCATTATCCCAGGCGATTTCCTGGTCAGGAAACTGGCTTAGTTTATATTTTAACATTTACTGAATCCAAAAGTTCAGTGTCTGGCACCCAGAAACTTGTAACGGGTGGGTGGCAGTCTGAAACTCATAAACTCATAACAGTAGGAAGCTGCCTTGTCCTGTGTCAGACCAGCAGTCCAGCCCCGTATGGTGGACACTGACCAGCAGCAGCTCTCTCCAAAGTGGGAGTCTCTACCTGGAGATGCCACCTGGGATAGAACCTGGGACAGATGCTCTCCTACCACTGGGTTAAGACTCCAGTCCTCATGGTTACCAACCAAGGACTGCTTTCAGACCACCAGTCCCTCTAGCCAGTGGGAGGAAGCAAGACTTCTCAATACCGGTTGCCGGATGCCATGGTGGCGTGAGGGGGAGTCCCTTTCTACTTGAATCCTGCTTGTGGGCTTTCCCTTGGGACATCGGTTGGCCTCTAAAACTGCTGGCACATTTGCAAAGCTAAGCAGGGTCTGGTCTGGTTTCAAATTGGATGGGGAACTACATGTTGAGATTCCAGCACTGCAGAGGGATGGACTTGGATAACCCTAGGGGTCCCTTCCAGCTCAACAATTATATGAAAAGGACACTGGGCTTGATGGGCCATTGGCCTGACCCAGCAAGCTCTTAGGTTCTTATCTGCTGTCTATTTTCTGGTTGCTAATGCACAGCCATTTATGGAGGAAAAGGCTATCAATGGGTAGTAGCCACAATGGCTAAGCTCTGCCTCCACAGTCAGAGGCAACAGTGCTTCTGAATACCAGCTGGTGGAAGCCAGGCGGGGCCAGAGTGCTCTTGTGCATGAATACTGCTTGTGGGTTTCCCACAATGGCCATCCTGTGAGAACAGGATGCCGGTCTAGATGGCCTAATCCATCCGCAGGGCTCTTCTTAGAGTGCTTAACTGATGCATTCGGGATCTCCTCTTGTTCTGTTGTTGTATTTCTGCCTTTCTGAATTTGTACAGAGCAGCAAGCAGTGACAGCCTTCAATTCCTTCAGCTTATTTGTGTATGTGTCTCCTTCCCCCCCCCCTGCACACATTGCCATTGTACAGAACAACTTGGCTAAAAGGAGTCTTGGGACAATTTTGCATATGGCTATATTAAGATTCTTTTGATGTGTTTTTATTATTATTATTATTATTTATTTTCCACCAGAAGTGCTGGCTAGCTTCCATTAAGAACGCAAGAGGAGTCTGCTGGTCAGCCCATCTAGTCCAGCATCCTCTTCTCAAAGTGACCACCCCAGTTGCTTCACTGGGAAACTCACAAGCAGGACCAAAGCACAGGATCCCTCTCCTCTCCTCTCCTCTCCTCTCCTCTCCTCTCCTCTCCTCTCCTCTGGTTTCTATCAACTGGTATTCAGAAGCACTGCTACCTCCAACTGCAGAGGCAGAGCATATCTATCATGGCCAGAAGCCATCAATAAGAGGAAATTGAAATTGTCCCATCCTCTGTTAAAGCCATCCAGGCTGGTAGCCATCACTACCTCCTGTGGGAGCAAGTTGCATGAAGAAGGACTTCCTTACACCTGCCCTGAATCTCCCAATATCCAGCTTCATTGGATGTCCACGACTTCTAGTGCTATGAGAGAGAGGAAGAAAAACTTTTCCCCATCCACTTTTCCTATGCCATGCATAATTTTATAACCTCTATCATGTCGCCTCTTACTTGCCTTTTCTCTTAACTAAAAAGCCTCAAATGCCACAAGCTTTCTCCTTCTACCCCCTTGATCATTTTGGTTGTTGCTTTCCAATTCTGCAAAATCCGTTTTTAGGTGAGGTGGCCGGAATTTCACACAATGATCAAAATGCGACCGCAGCATAGATTTGTATGGCATTATGACATGGTCCATAGAAATTTCAGCTCCGTTCCCCAATGATTCCCGATGCTCTCTCCCCTCCTCAGTGTGGATTTCCTGCCTATTTTCGGTTCACTTGCACCACAAACACAGATATTTCCTTGTGAAATTCACACAGGTGCTGCAGGGTCCCTGCAGATTCGTTTTTGGCAGTAAGGTACAATTTTATGATTTTATTCTATTTGCAAACATGGAGTAACATAGTTCGTCTCCACCAGATGCATTTATTCACCTGTGGGTTTTATGACTAGGGAAAGAAAAATATTACATTTAAATATAATGGTCCTAGTATAATGACAATCCAAAACAGTTCCTCTGTAATATTTTCCAGGATAATTAATTCTTCATTTACAGTTTCTCCAATTTCTACTGTCTTGTTTTCTTCTGTAGTTTTTTTTATTGTTTGAGATGGCTTATAGGTGTGAAATTCAATAAAATGTATTTATAAAACCAAACCAACACCACCATTTTCTCAGTAGTGTCTTTGCTTACAGAAGTTGCCCCATTGCTGGGCATTCTGCAATAAAAGTTGCATGACTCTCAGTGAAACAGCTCAGCTCCTCGTCAGGCTGCAAAGGAGCTGAACTGCTGGTTGCAAAGTGCTTTGCTCCACTCTAGCAAGCTCACCTCTGGATCTTTAATGAACCCTACAGCCCAACTCCTCCCCCTAAGCTATAGGATCCAGAGAGGGCCATTTCCAAGTGTGCATCTCACTACTATCTATCAAAATTGAGGGATGGTATGAGAACTATCTTCAAAGAACTGAAGAGCTGCCACATGGAAGACGGAGGGAGCTGGTTTGCTGCTGCTCTGGAGGGGAGGACTGGAACCAATGGATTCAAATTACCAGAAAGGAGATTTTGACTAAACAGCAGGAAGAACCAGAGCCCTTTTTTTGGCCAGAACTCATTGGAACTCGATTCTGGATAGGGCTGGGTGATATCTGGTTTTCAACATTGTGATATATCACCACATACACATGCATGCATCATGATTCATGATATATTGCCAGGTCAAAAATTATGAAACCGATATCATGATATGGACTTCACACTGGTTTTGCACAATATACCGCCTAGTTCTGGCACCTCTCAGGTGAACACCATTGCCAATATAAGAGAACAAGGGTGGCATTCATGGCGGGTTTGAGTACCTCTTTTTCTAGAAAAACAGTAACAGTTTGGTGTTAAGAGCTATTAGACAGTAGAACGGGCTCTTTTGGAAGGTGGTAGAATTTCTGTCATTGGAGGTTTTCCCACAGAGGCTGGATGGCCACCTGTCAGGCATCTTTAGCCATGGTGCATTGCAAAGAGTTGAACCAGATGACTCTTAGGTTCTATTCTTCTAATAATAAACAGTCACACCTGCCAAGATGCACTCACTTTGCCCCTCTGCACAGGCTCAGAGACACACAGTTTGTGTTTGCCTGGGTTGCTCAAGGGAAACTAGGTTGCAGACCGTACGTCTCCAGGAGGAAAAAGCACAAGAAATGTTCCTTTAAAAAGTTATTTATTAGTCAGGTTTTATTTAATTCTTTTTTTCCCGGAAAGCGGTTTACTGTTCCTCTTTATAAAAAGTGTCCCATCCCAGTTACATCGAAGTGATTAAACATGAAGAGTCGTGGAGCAGGTCGGCCACGGTCCCGTGGGGAGGGGTGGGGGACCCCCAGGACGGCCTCTTTGCTCGGACCTGGACGGCGTGGCCTCTGGCTCTCTTGCTTGAAAGGCCGGATGTGGCCTGGGCTGTGCTAATCCGCTGCGGCCCTGACAGGCAGCAGCTGGAGGATTAAGGTTAATCCTGTTGGCACCGACCCCCCAGCCCGGCCTGCTCCCCCTCCCCTGC
Source organism: Podarcis filfolensis (assembly GCF_964270895.1). Taxonomy (NCBI): domain Eukaryota; kingdom Metazoa; phylum Chordata; class Lepidosauria; order Squamata; family Lacertidae; genus Podarcis; species Podarcis filfolensis. The sequence goes on along the minus strand of NC_139618.1, from coordinate 15,337,899 downwards.
CAATACGCAGGCAGTGTGCCAGGGGAGCGGCTCCCATGGCAACCCAGTGGCATTCTCCCCCCAGAAAAACTGGAGGCTGGAGAGAGAGAGGGGGCGGAGACTGGGAAAGGGAGTGGGGCCAACTGGCCAGTGTGACTACTGACCCCCCCGCACAGGGCTCAGGAGTGGGCTAAAGTGCTCGGGCATCTTCCCCCCCTCCTCCGAAAGCGGCCCTCCTCGGCCGCAGCACCAAAGAGGCCCCCCCACCGCCCAGGAAGTGGACGGCTGGGTGTAGCACCAGTGAGAGGGAGGAGGGCTGTTTGGGGTCTGTGGGGCAAAAAGGCACAGGGCGGCGGTGACGATGGCGGTGGTGGTGGAATCTGCTTTTCTCGGGGTGAGGGGGTACATTCGAGACCAGGCAGTAGCACCAAAGTTCATGAGGTGAATGGTAGGCAGTCTGTCAGGGCTACTTCCTCTTGCGGCCTGCAAGGTGTGGGGAGAGGAGAAGAGGAAGAAGACCATCAGCGGTGACACATGCCTTAGTCACATCCCAGCTGCCTTTGAACGATTTGTATTATTTATTTGTAAAAATAGTAATAATAATATTACCAGTATACTGCAACATCAGAAAAATATATATGTCAAAGCGGCTTACAGCAATGAAACCATAGAACATTCAAAAAGTTTAAAACAGACATTGTGGGAGGATGTGTTCTGAATTGCCTGACTAGGTTAGGCAGAATTGAAAAGCGTTCACTGCTTCCTGAAACTCCAGTGGCGGAGAGTTCCACAAGACTGGGTTGATGACATTAAAGGATGTCTGTGGGGGTGATGCCTCGGGGGCTTCCGTTTCGCCCTGCCTTGTGGGTGGGCTGGCCCTGAGGCACCTGGAGCAGGACCAGAACTGGTGGATGGGTTCATATGGACTAGCTCCTTTGCTACCAGGGGTGTCCTTATTTAACCATCTTCTGGGCTGCTATCAGGGCAAACTGTATTTCAGTTGCTGGTTCTAAAACTACTTTGTTTTTATTACCTTGTAATTTATAATTTTTTTAAAAAATAATAATGTTGCAAGCCACCCTGAATCCCACCTTCAGATAAAGGCACGATAAACACATTGAAATAAAATAAAACAACAATAGGAGGAGGAGGACACTGTGTGTCCGGGGGGCATTTTCCATGGGTGGCTCACAGGTAGGGATGGTGGAAGATTCTGATGGACTGGAAAACAGTACCCCAAATTGTGTCCATTTGTGTGCTGCTTCTCAACTCGGGGCGGAATTCAGGCAACTGAATCTGTTAGTACTTGCTGTCATCATTTAAGTCCGCAAACATAACGTGATTGGTGGCCATTCTCCTGGCCCCTTTGCAAAAACAGCCAGACCAAGAGACTTTGCCCTTCGACCTCCTGTTCCCATTAGTGGCCCACCGGAGGCCTATGAGACCCTCCCCGTCCAGGTGAGGCCGGATGGGAAGAAGCTCTCCCCACCCCACTCCCGTTGCTAGAGCCTGGCACTCAGAGGTAGACTGCCTTTGAACCTGGAGGCTCCTGGAACAAGACAGAAACAGTTTGAAAGTGGACTGCTTCTGGGTTGGGGTGCGACTTACCTCTGTAGCCGTACGGCTTGGGAGGTTTGCCTGTGGAGAAGCAGGGGAGAAACACGGGGTGAGGTCACTCAAGGCAGGCAAGATCTCCTGGATTCACCCTCGACCCCCCCCCCCCGACAGCAGAAAGCAGTGCACTTACCACCATAGCCCAGCTGGCCAGGGACTCCACCTGCAAGCCCAAACCAGGTAGGAAAGCTGGTTAGCCACATAGAGCAGCCAGCAGCCCCCTCCCACCCCACATTCTGAACTGTGTGTGTGTGTTTGGGTGAGGGGTGCGTAGCAAAGGTCACAGTGGGCCTCAGCGAAAGAGAAGTGGGGAAATTGATGCATTGCAGGTGACTGTACCTAGATGACTGTACTGTCCCAGGATTCTATGGAAACACCCAAGCATCTTGTTATATTTCCTTGTATTCAGATCATTAGTATGGGACTCCTATCTCTGAGCACAAGAACATACAAAGAGCCCTGTAGCTGGATCAGGCCAAAGGAGGCCCATCTGGTCCAGCATCTCCTTCTCACAACGGCCAGCCAGGTGCCTGATATGAGAAACCCCCAAGCAGGTGTCAAGGCAGGAGCAGGGAACAAGTCAGCAATAACTCACAAGGTGTCCGTGAAGTTAACTCTTTATTCAAAGGAACTCAACAGCTCAGGCCTGGTGAGCACAGCAAATGTTCCTGATAGAGCTTGCCCCAAGGAGGCAGTTGTGAGGACTGAAGGTCCCCGCTTCCCCACAGCTGCCTAAGTTCTTTGCAAGCAATTGGAGGCTTTGTCGTCTTGCCTGCATTTCCTCCGCCCTCTTCCTACCTCTTCTGGTTCTGGGGAACCAGTGGGGAGGGGAGCTGGTCACAGCAGTAGGGGGAGACTCCCTGGCTTCTTCAGCAGACTGCCTCATCTCTGCCTCTTGGCCCTCCTCCTCTCCAGCCTCCGCTTCTGCCTCTGCTTCTGGACTGCTCTCTGAAACAGCCTCTTCCTGCTCACTAAACCCTGTTGCCTCCTCAGCCCCTGACACCTTCTCCTCCTCGTCTGCTCCCTCTTCTCCCTCTGACCCACCACCAATCCCCTGGCTCTCAGACGTCTTCCCTTGGAGGTTCCCCCACTGGCACCTCACACCACTCCTCTGCATCCAGTGAGTCAGTGACAGCAGAATTCAAGCACAAGAGCCCTCTCCTCTCCTGTGGTCTCCAGCAATTGCTATCCAGAAGCTCTACTGCCTCCAACCATGGAGGCAGAACAAAGCCATCATGGCTAGTAGCCATTGTTAGTCCCCCCCCCTCTATGAATGGACCAAGCATCTTTCAAAGCCATCCAAGCTGGCGGGCATTACTACCTCCTGTGGGAGCAAGGCATCTTACGCTTGCTGGTTTCCCGCAGGCGTCAGGTTGGCCACTGTGGAGACAGGATGCTGAACTAGATGGGCCATTGGCCTGATCCAACGGGCTCTTAGATTCTTAAGTTCTTATGAACTGGTACCAGTGACAGGGTGTAAGGCATACCTTATGAGGGAGATGACCCCACTGAAGACCACCTGCTTGCCCCCAAATTGATTGCTCCCCTGGTCTGTTTCAGCTCTTTTGTGGGTGTCATCCATGATCAGGCCACTGCTTTCTCCCTGCACCCGGGTTTTTCAGGAACTGAACTCATCCCCCCACCCCCTATTAACGTACCTGGGTAAATAGGAGACAAACCATAGCCATAGCCAGCTCCGCCCGCTGCAATGGAGAAAAGATGGGTGAGAGAGAGAGAGTCAGAAAAGCTTCAATATGGCAGGAATTCCACAAGCCTGGGACCCCAGGGATCTAGTCCAACCCCTTGCAGATTTCCACACCCCTTCTTCTTCTTCTTCTTCTTCTTCTTCTTCTTCTTCTTCTTCTTCTTCTTCTTCTTCTCCCACCCATCTGTCCCCTCTCATCAGTTGGGTGGAATGAGTTCACACATTCCTATACAGCTCGGGGCCAGAAAGATAGGATGCTCTGAGCCTGGGTGCTGAGATCCTTGGGTGAGCAACTTCTCTCAGCCCCATCAACATCAGAGGCACTGAAGAGACAGGGCCTTTTCTGTGGCTGCTCCCACATTGTGGGATCCCCACCCAGGAGAGGTCCGTCTTGCTCCCTCCTTGTTAGGCTAAGGCCTTCCTGCTTCGACAGAGCTTTGGAAACGGAGAGGCAGGCGATGCCGGCCAACTGGGTTGCTGCCAGGGCAAACTGGATTTTAATTGCCCATTCTAAATGGGTTCTGAGATCTGTTTTTAATTATTGTTTGTAAGCCACTTTGAGCTCCTTGGAGAAAAGAGTGGCATATAAATGCATTAAATAATCATATGAATACATAAATATATAAGAAGGTTGGTGACCCCCGATAAAGGTGCTTAAAATAAAAAGGAGTTAACCTTATTTCTTGCTTGTTCTAGAGAACGAGCGGAAGGCTTACTACTGGTACTAATGTAGGTACTGAGTCTTGGTGTTATTTTAAATTTTAATTCTGTTACATAACTTGTTACAACATTATTGTTTCATCAAACCATCAGAGATGTAGTGGGGGGGTTCCTCTATTTTATTTTCTCTTTCTGCTGAAAAGCTCTATTTAACATCATTTAGACTTAGCATTTTTTAAAATGACAATGTAAATTAAGATATTTTTCCCTTTCAATCTATTCACAGTACTTTACAGTTTTTTGTGAGTTTCTCGCCTCACTAGGCTGCTCCTGTTCTCCTTCATATGTCATTTTTATTTTATTTATTTATTTTCCTTCCGTTCTTTTTTCTTGACAAGCAAGCATTTTGGATGTCTAATGATCTTGGCTACAAAGCATAATAATGTAATATTAGGTGGTTTGTTGTTTTTTTTAAAAAAAGACTTAGCATTTTTATTGTAACCAAATTTGTCTTGCAGTGACAGCATTATTGAACTTTGTTCTATAATTTCTCTCTCTCTCTCTCTCTCTCTCACTCTCTCTCTCTCTCACACACACACACACACACACACATTATATAATAAAGGGAATTCAGTTCATCAACTCACCAACTTGTGGAATGCCAGCACCATAACCTGTGATAGAAATAAGAAGACATTTGATCAGAATAGATGTTGTTGAGGGAGGTCAAATTGGGGTGTGTATCACACAACTCTGGCAACGCCCTGTTCAATATAGAAATACACTGAAAGTCTGAAATGTACGTATCCAGATTCAATGTTGCATCCTTAGGGGAGTTGAAGGCTTTTTTTGGGTGGGGGGGTCCTTCTATGAAATCTCAAGACTTCGGTCAAACGTACAATCCCAAATTATTTTTTCCCCATGGGGGTAGGAACCTCCATTAGGGTAAATTTGTACTTTATGAGGCTCCACCATTTTACATCATGGGTGAAGAGTTTTAATCCATTTTTAGTCTGTTGTTATTTTAACTTTCCAGGTGCCTTAAATCATTCTTGCCATTTTTCCTTATCAATAAATTTATTGTTTTAGCTCTTTTGTACACAGCCTTGAGGGTTGTGTGTGTGTACAATCATGTGGTATATTAATTTTATGAAATGATATGAAATAAATAAGAAGGCTTTTCAGCCCAAGGGCCGTGTTGCCTCATGAGCAAATTTGTGAGGGCCGCTCCCAGTGGTGGGCGGAGCCAGAGGCAGAAAGGGGTGTGGCTACAGATGTGAGGGTTGCCATTTTATGCCTGGCTGTCTCCCAGTCATTTGAAAGTCAGATATTTATACACACATTTCCTCTATCCAGGCAAGCGAAGAGGCTTTATGACCTTCTAAGGACACATTCCAGCCAGGCACCGACACTCAAGGAGGGTGCAGGGCAGGGCAAGGAGGGGCATGGCCTGGGGCCAGTCCTAAGGGCCAGACAGAGAGGTATGGGGGCCACATTTGAGGTCCCCAATCTCTGCCTTGAACCTTGGAGCAAACTGGAGAGTTCTGAAGGAAATTGAGCTCCGCCACTCGCCTTCCACCATTACCCAACTCCACCACGTGGTCCCATTTTGCTCATACCTGGTTTGGGAGGTTTGCCACCGGCTCCTGGGTACGTCAGCCCTGTGCAAGAGAGCGTGAGGGGAAATTAGAAGCTCGCCTTGGAAGTCAGGCTTGCGGCCTGCTGACCTCAAGGAAGCGGTGGGGCTGCCTCAGAGGGCATGGGCAGGCTAGGGGAGCTGGAGGCAGGGCCCCGAAAGACGACTGTAGGAAGCAGATTGGGGCTGTAACATTTGTGGTATATCCAGTACTATTTGGGGGGGGGGTAAGAAAAATGTGGTGCTGGTACTTCTATATTGAGCAAGGTGTCATAAGTACCAGTACAAAATGCCAATGGGCTGCCCCAAAAGAGGCAATCGTGCAGTAGCTTTTGATATTCATCTTATCCTCCATGATGAGAGTTTAATCCTCCTGCTTTGTCATAATTCTGACTCAGACTCTGGCTCAGGGGTGGTGAGCAGGGGAGGGGGAAACAGGGGTGAGGATGAGGAGTACCTACAATGAGTAGTTGCTAAAAACAGTGAGTAGCTACAACAGGGTGTAACTACAACAGTTAGCTGATCCCACTGCCTGCTTCCTTGCAGGCTCTGGCTGGTAGCAGAGGGTCAACTCACTGAGGCCACCGTTGGTTAAGGCCACCAAGACATCTTGCAAAGTCCCCTCACACCACCTCCAAATTCAGAGCACAACATTGGGGGCTCCCTTCCCAGTGCTCTGGCTGAACAATCTCTACGCACCTCCAGCTCCAGCGCCACCAAGGCCTGCTCCCCCTGCGCCGGGGACCCCATATCCTCCTCGTCCACCAAAGCCTGCCAGAAAAAGTGGCTCAGTTATAAACCCACCCTCACAGTTTGTTAGAAATAAGCTATATGTGGAGGACCCATAGTGTAAATAAAGGAACATGGAGGATACTGAAGTTATTCAGCCTATGACTGCCAGGAATGCTCCCAAGCCCCACAGCCCAGCCACCAAGTGATTTCGGATGTGTAGCCAGGACAAGGGGTGAGCCATGGAGCTGTCCATCTTGTCCCAAAGAATGCCCTGTCTTGTGTGGAGGCCCCTCTTCTCCCCTCCCTCCCCTTGGGTCTGCAGCATCGTACCTGGTACGCCAAAGCCACCCAGCCCAGCTCCTGGCACACCTGTTGGGGTGAGAAAAAGCGAGTCTTGGTTTATCAAAGGCATTTCTCCCCACTGCCGACCAGACACTTTCCATGTCTCCCAATTCTTCAACTCATAAGAAGCGTCTGATCAGGTCCATCCAGCCCAGCATCCTGTTCTCACAGTGGCCAACCAGATGCCTCTTATGGGAAACAGGAGCACATGAGCCCTCTCCTCTGCTCCCCTCAAAGACTTCCAGTGACTGGTATCAGGAAGCTTTGCTGCCTCTAACTGTGGAGGCAGAGCATGGCCATCGTGACTTGTACCATCCATAGCCCTCTCCTCCTCCATGAATTGACCCAATCCTCTTCTAAAGCCCTCTAGTTTGGTGACCATCACTGCCTCTTGTGGTGGTGGGGAGTTCCACAGTTTAATTATGTGCTGCGTGAAGATGGGCTTCCTTTTATCAACAGATAGCTAGATCTCCTGTGACTGTTTTGTTTTTGTTTTTTGGGTGAGGTGTGGGCAGGTGAGTGGATAGGCAGAACTTCCAGTACTATCATTATGATTATGATTACTTACGTCTTGCCCATTTCCCTGACAGGGACTCATACGTACCATATTTAGGTGGCTTGGCTCCTGGTTGCAGTCCAGTTTGGGGGATTCCTGTGAGATAAGGAGAAGCAATCTGTGTTAGAGTCCCAATGCCCAGGGATCTCTTCTGGTGCACAGCAAAACTGGACTGGGAATCTTGTCCAGTGCCAATTCCCCAAGATCTGAGGATGAGGAGTAGCTGAGGGGTCCCTTACCTGCTCCAGGAACACCTGGCACAACGCCGCCCCCTGGCAAGACGCCTGTTCCGCCCCCTGGCAAGACGCCTGTTCCGCCAGGAAAGACACCTGCCCCACGACCTACAAAAAGGTTGGAATTAGGGGCAAAATTTGACCAAATTCCACCACCACCACCCATTTAGCTGTGAATTCTGCACTGTGGGGAGGGGGGATGGACCAAATGGCCTTTGGGGTCCCCTTCCAACTTTATAATCCTATGATTCCCTGCTCCATTATGACTGGGCCAGTTCAAGAAACCTAGGAACTGTACTTTGTTAAGGGTGCGAGGAACTGTAGTTCTGTGAGGGGCAAACTACAGTTCTCAGGATTCTCCATTTGGGAATGTGTTCTGAAGGTGTTTTAAATGAACGGTGAGCACACAACCAAGGCCTCATGCCCCAGAAAGTTTACAATCTGAATCGTGGCAATGCGGGATGCTTCGGAGATGATCTCATGTTTTTGCATCTGGGAAAGAGTTCACTAGCTGGCACTATGGGGCAGTAGGCCAGGATGCACAGAGGGGCAGGGAAGAACTGGATTAGGCAGGGTGATACAAGATCAGGATGGACGCAATGGGGACTCACCGTATTTAGCTGCCTTTGCTGCTGCTTTAGCTGCCGCTGCTCCCCCAGGAACTAGCGGAAGAACAGAAGGAATCGGGATTAGGGCCAAACCCATTGGGACACCACGACACAAGAACTAAGATAACCCTAGCCCAGCTTCCTGTTCCCACAGTGGCCAGTCAGATGCCCCCATGGGAAGCCCTCCAGCGGGATCTGAGTGCAAGAGCCCTCTCCCCTCCTGTGGTTTCCAGCAATTTGTCCGGGGGCTGACAGAAAGATCAGGTCATTCACAGGTCAGAGGGGGAGACGTGAGGCTAACGTGCAGTTAGTTTCATTATTAAGGAAAGGAAAAAAAATACAAGGAGGCTCATAAAGGCAAATACCCCCCCCCCAGGAAGAAGTTGCTTGAACTGGCGTGCAGCCCCTCCATCACTATCTAGCCCTCCGAGTCAGGGCTCCTCCCTTGCAATCTTCTGCTACAGCAAGCCCCAGGAGCCTCCCTCTGTGTCTGCCTAGCCTGTTGCTCAGCAATACGCAACATCCTTCACGTTCTAGGAGTAAGTGGGGCCAGAGAGCCATCAGCAGAGAGGCTGGCATGATGGAGCTGTGGGAGAGATGTAGAGTCTGGCTCTCCTCTGTCGTAGCCTTCATCCAAACTGGGAACCTCATCCTCCTGCCCTGTGCTGGGCCACCAGCCTGCTTCTGCCTCTTCACGATACTTCAAGCTTCCTGCTTCTAGTACCTCCCAGCTTGTCCCCTCCTCTGAGTTGCGGCCAGTATCCTGCCACCAGGACTGAGGATCTAAGTCATCTTCTTCTGTGCCTTCCTTGGGGGCTCTTGGGCAAGTGGCTTCCACCACTCTGCCTCATCCACCCAGTCCCTGACACAACTTGAGATGTGCAGTCAGCTAGTATGCATTGCTTTAAGAAGTTAAAAGCAGCAGCTGTGTGCAGCCATCTAAACCGGGGCTGCAGCTGCTGCTGCTGAGGAAATAAATTTGTTTTCATTTAAGAAACCCTCATCCTTATTTTGGCTTCCCATGAGCATCTCTCTGGGTTGGCTCACGTTCATTTTGTGTTGTGAACTGCTCAGGAAGCTTCTGCCCTGCATGGAGCCACCTGGAAATCTCCATGCCCCAAATAAAACAAGATAAAATTCTAAGTTGTTGGCACTTAATGGCTGCTTACCGCCACCAACGCCAACACCACCAACGCCACCAACGCCGCCGACTCCACCGACACCGCCAACGCCGCCGACACCGCCAATACCGCCAACACCGCCAACGCCACCAATGCCGCCAACGCCTCTTCCTGCTCCTGTTGGGGCAAGGCACACTTTTGGAAAATGGTCCTGAGCTGCACCACACCCTGAGAACAGCACCTGGGTGGAGCCAAAGTCCTCAGAGGAAAACATTTAGATCAAAACTAGGAGAGGGTATTGCAGGCTCCCTGCTCAGCCTGCTCACTTCCTAACGCCAGTTGCATTCCCACTGATGTTTTCTGTGTCTTCTTGGAATGAGGCTACATCATCAAAAGGGGGAAGGGCCTGCCCCAGTGGTGTCCATCAGCATTGGTAGGGCAGAAGGCAGGGAGCCTACCAGTAGGTGGCGCTAGAGCCAATGACGGGTGGAGCCAATGACGGGTGGTTTTCTCCTCCTCCTCCCTACAATGGAGGAGGAGGAGGAGGAGGAAGCTGATAGGCAGAGCCACCCAATGGAGTGGTTGTAATTGAAGAAGGCAGACAGGGTGGGGGCTGGCTGAGGGCAGTGGGGCAGCGCCCTCTTCGTCCTAATAGACCAGCCTCCAAGAGCATCTCTGTCTGTGTCTCTAGAGTGTCAATATTTTTTATGACAGGAATCCAAGAGCGTCATGGAAATTTACGTTTGTGCACAAGCTGCTATTTGCAAGGCTAAAGAAAAACTGATCCGCATCTCCTTTGCCATCCTTATCTCCTGTGCTGGTTGGAAGTCTTGATATTTACTTATTTTCTACATTAATATCTCACCTTTCCTGCAAGGGGTTCAAAGCGGCATTCATGGTTCTTTGCCTTCTCGTTTAATCCCCACAGACAACCCAGTGAGGCAGATCAGGCTGAGAGATTGTGGCTGGCCCAAGGTCACCCAGTGAGCTTCCACCACCAACAGGGATTTGAACCCTCGTCTCCCAGGTCCCAGTCGGACACTCTCACCACTACACACCACAGTGGCCCTCCTTACCATATTTGGCTGCTTTGGCGGCTGCTTTTGCTGCTGCTTGAGCGGCCACGGGGCTTCCTGGCACTGAGAATTGAGAGAGAGAGAAAGAGAGAGGTGTCAGCAGGACCACCCGCACCAGGTCTGATGGCAGTGGTTGACCACCTTGGCCACTAGCCAAGCTCTTCCCCAGCCCAGCCCATCTACTATTCTCCTCCCGTCCTTCCAGGACCCTGGATGCTTTTGAGCAGTGGGTGGTGCGCACTCATAGTAGAGACCCTTTTCATCCAGATGTGAAAGCCTGCCAGGAACCTTCCCCCCCCCCACCACAACTGCCTCACATCTCCCATTGTCTTCAGGAAATGCAGAGAGTGGTGTCTGTCACATTTTGATGCTGTTCCACAGAGCAGGAGCAGCCTCCATATTATTGTAAAGACCAAGGTTTTGGGACGAGCCGCTCTGTTGCCTTGAGAAGGCATTGACTTCCCACAGAGGGGGGAACCTACCTAACCCACCAGGTGCGACTCCACCAGGTGCGACTCCACCAGGCACGACTCCAGGTACGACTCCACCAGGTGCGACTCCACCAGGTACGACTCCACCGGGTGCCACACCACCAATGGCGCCATAGCCAGGCACCACACCAGTCCCTGCAGGAAATGACAAACAAGAGGTCAGATTAGCCATTTGCCGCAAACCTTCAAATACCTGAAGTGCCGCCCCCTGGGAAATGGAGCTTGCTTGTTTTCTGCTGCTCCAGAGGGGAGGTCCTGAACCAGTGCATTCGAATGATAAGAAAGGAGATTCTGACTCAACATTAGGAAAAGCTTTCTGAGGGTTAGAGCTGTTTGACAGTGGAATGGACTCCCTCAGAAGGCGGTGGACTCTGAAGCACTGGAGAGGTGTTGGATGGCCACCTATCAGGGATTCTTGAGCTGTGATTCCTGCGTGGCAGGGAATTGGACTAGGTGGCCCCTGTGGGTCACTTGCAATTCTACAATTCTGTGAATTCATCGAGACCTGCTGCTCCTGGCTTTGTCTAGCCTGGCATGGTTAGCGGGGCCTTCATACCCTCCTCAACAGCTTTTTGCATGGCTGGAGTGGGTCCCTGGCAATGCATGTTTGCTCTCCCACATGGAGGACAGAGAGGGCTGTGTGAGAGTGTGTAGAAATTAGCAAAAATCTACATGTGCCCATTTCTATTTATTTACTTATTTCTTAAGATTTATACACTGCTTGATTGTAAAAAACAAAAGCCAAAAGCCAACCATCAGAGCAGCTTACAAAAAAGGAAAAACAGTAAAATTATCTCTAAGAAAATTAAGGGTTTCAAAAAGTTAAAATAATAATAGACAAACAAACAAACAAAAAAAGACTAAAACTTGCAGATTGAAACCTTTGCCTCTGGCCCTGCCTACCTCTGTCATATGCCCCCTACCCCTGAAAGTCTCCTGAAACAGAAGGGCTAAAAAATCTTCCTTGCTCCTGCTCTAGACTTTATGGGTTTTCCGTAATATATTAAGTGGCATCAGGTGGTCTGTCCAGAAGGCTGCTTCATAATCGCCTGATTTTCTTAAACAATCAAGCTCATGTTCTGTTTCCCTAAAGAGATCTTTCCACTCCTTCCTGCCTTGGGTCGGCCTGCCCTGATTTATCCAGCAGCCTCAATGCTGTTGGGACAGGATGAGGATGCTCAGCTTACCGTAGGCGGCTGCCTTTGCTGCTGCCTTTGCTGCCGCTGCTGCCGACACCCCAGCTCCTGTTGACAGAGACAAAAATGAGTCAAGGGGCTAGCCAGCCACGGCACCCATGCACTCCTGGAGCTACCTTGTCTATTTCATTTATGCACTGCTTGGTTTTAAAAACAAAACCCTAAAGTGATTTACAAAGCAAGTCAAACAACAGAATTATCGGTAAAAACAACTCTTTAAGTTGCTGAATATTTCTGATGATACCAATGTGGATATATTGCCAAAAGAATTGGTCTTACTTATGACCTTGGCAGCTTGAATAGGAATCACAGTGGGGGGATGGGACCCAAAATTTTATACTGGATGCTTGGTACCACTCACTCTGGAATATAGCTATTGTTATGTACTGAAGTTCTCACCCTGGGCCAGCAGGGGGATACTGTAGATAGTTATGCAAATGAAGGATCGAAAGTGACGTTCAGTGATTGGCTAGTTACAGAAAATGGTTACTGTTGCATTCTAGTAGAGCTCTATATAATCAGGCTGACTGAGCTCCTCAGTTCAGTTCTGTTCCAGCTTACAAATAAAGAGCTGCTTTGGAAGAATCGCTGTGTCGTCTGATATGTTCGCCCACAACTTAACAGCTATAATGGGGGAAATTAAGCATATTGTAGATTTCCACAGGGGCTAGCACACCCAGGTGCTTTTAACATGATTTGCCATTCCTTTATTATGTATACAGCGAAACCATCATTTTCAAGGCAGCCCACATCAGAAATCTGGAACTATGCTATCATATAACGCTGATATTATTTACTTGTAACTTGCTTTCTTTTCACCTGTGTGCAACTGCACTCATTCTGTGTGTCTGTTTTGTAGTTTCTCCTTTCAATTTTCATCTGTCGATATCATTGTTCTGTTTTATATACATTATAAAAATGAAATAAAAAAAAACCTTTACCAACACCCTCTACAACTCTTTTAAAAATTCAAAAGATAACATCTGCAATATGCTAAAAAAAAAGTATTAAAAGACACAGCAGATTTCTACATGTCTGCGCAGGTGTGCTTGAACAAAAGATGTTTTGAGCAGGCACTGAAAAGAGTGCAGTTAAGGTGCTTGCCTTGTGTCAAAAGGTAGGGAGTTCCCAAGTGTAGGTGCTGCCATGCTAAAAATGAATTTTCTTGCAAACATGTATAGGGCATTATGTGGCACTTGCAGCAGTACCAGTTCTGCAAATCAAAGTGATATTGCAGGTAAACTGGTTATCTTCTCATGTAAATGCACCTGGAACAGCAACTCCAGCACCGGGAACTCCACCGATGCCAGCACCAGGAACGCCACCAACTCCAGCACCAGGAACTCCACCAACTCCAGCGCCAGGAACTCCACCAACGCCAGCACCAGGAATAAGACCTGAGACAGAAGAAATGAATCTGAGAGCCAGGCCAGTTCCAAGCAGCTCATCAGATCCCCACCATTAAAAGCGGGCCAAAGATCCACAATCTAGACCCTGGAGGTGGCTACAGCCTCTTTGAGGGACCGTCTAGCTCCCTCAAAGGAGGTCATTGTTTGGCCCCTTCAGAAGAAACCCGGCCTGGATCTAGCCGATTTGGGTTAAGTCCTGCCAGGAACTGAATTTGCCATTCTGGGGCAAGAGTGAGTGGCGATGTCTCCACTCCTTAACTCTTGCAGGAGGCTGGACTAAGATGACCCTGAGAGTCCCTTCCAAATCTACAATTCTATTAATCCAGGAGGTTTTGGATGACACCGATTATTTGGATCTGTTTCGGGCTGACTGCAGTGGAAGATCTTTGCTGGAAGGAGGGCTCCCCTCCCCATTGCTGGGTAAGTGAAAAAATGACGAGTATTCTTCACCTCTGCGACATGAAACTCGAAATGGGCACCAGGATGTTAAGGGGGTTGCCTGGTGTGCCCAGTGCTATGGAGTCCACTTGAGGCAGGATCTCTCCATGCTCACCATCTCAACCCCCACCTAAAACTGTGACTCAACAACTCAGGATCTTACCATACTTTGCTGCTTTTGCCGCTGCGGCGGGACTCACTCCTGCCAAAGAGTAAACAGGAAGATAGGTCTCAGAAATAGGAGGTCAAGCAGGTACGCTTATAATTGTTTAAAATCGCTTTTGACATTGTGCTTTAATGCTGTAACCTGCCCTGGGACCTTAGGGTGAAGAGCAGGAAATGAATTAAGAATCATGATTTATACGCACAGTTATTCTGGTACGTGCATTTTTGTACACGTAACTCGGGTGAAGAAATGCACTGCAAACGCCAGAGGAATGCAAATTTTAAAGGATGGGGGTTTGTGTTTCGTAAGTCACGAAAAGCAGATTACGAATGTGCAAACAGGATCGAATCCCTCCAATCTGGCTTCACCTTCCTCATCTGTCCCCCCACCAATCCTCTGTGACACATACCTCCTACCCCAGTTCCTCCTGGGCCGACTCCAATAACACCAGGTGTGGCGCCAGGAACTACGCCACCTGGCCCAACCCCCGGGACACCAGCGCCACCGATGCCCGTCCCTGGAACTCGGCCACCTGGGGAAAGAGAGAGGAGAGGAGAGTAAACACAGCTGGCTTCTGGAATGGTGTTGGGGAGTCACACCCTGGATAAAATTAATCCATTTTGTTGAATTAATTAAACTAAATAACTTTCAATTGGATTTTGAATAAAGGCATGATTAAATGTGACTCTTTCATTGTTTTATTATATTTCTTAGGGGCTCATGCAAATCACTGTTCTGAATCATGTGTTTTTTATAGAATAGAGGGCACTGGAGATGACTTTATGGAACCAAAGAGGCAAGCCCCAAAAAAGTTTGGGAACCACTGCATACCCGCCAAGTGTCCCGATTTTCCGGGGACAGTCCTGGAATGACAGAAGCCACCCCACTTTCTGATTTGATCATGGAATGTCCCTGTTTTCCATTTTCCTCCCCTTCACACCCAAGCAGCTTACAGCTACGATTCCATTCCATTGATCTGTTGAAGTGGCTGTACATGATCCCTTCCCTCATGCATTTTTTCTTTACAACAATCTTGTTAGGTAAGCTAGGTTTAAAGGTTGCAATTGTCTTAAGATGACCGATGTATACGTGTACGTGAAATATATGAGTGCAGGAGATCAAACGTGGGAGAAGCCTCTTGATGTAGAATAGAATGTCCCTATTTTCATCTGAGAAATGTTGGAGGGTTAAACATACAGGGATAGTTTGGGGGTGTGGAGGTCCCTATCTGTTTTAACCCATGCAAGACCTCTCTCCTGCAAGTCGCACCCAACATTCACACAGAAGGGAGTTCAGTGGGACTTAATTCAAAGGGTGTGTGTCTAAGATATACAGCAAACCTTCACGTGCCTCCCCATATGCAAATCCCACTGAAGCTTAAAGTATTGGCTCTTGGAAGAACTGCCGAGAAAGAGTACATCAGTGACGTATTTCAGTTTAAACCCCAACATTTTAAATAGCCAAAGCAGCCCAATGGGCGAGATCACTGGATTCCCTTTCATAGGATTATCTATACATGACATGAGGGGCTTTTTGCTGCTCCACAATGAATTATGAGAACGTCAACAGTTCTGGCTATATGGAAGGTGAAAGGTTAATCTGGCCTTAAATTGAGGACCCCCCCATCTGCAATCTGCAGTTCAACACCCCGTAGAATCACATGTGTGTTGTAGCCAGACTGATCCACTAGAGGGCAGCTTCCCTCTTCTGTGGGATCCCAACTCTGCTTGGGCCATAGAGCTAAAAGCATGTGGAACATCATGTGGAACTTCTGGTTTCAGCAGGCCCTCCCGTCTCCAGCTCCTTCGGGAATGTAGGTACCCATAAGGAATCAATGGAGTAATCTAAAATGTCACTGTAGCCTATCTCTCCCGCAACCCACCTCTGCGAAAAAAGATTACAGCATAAACAGTTCATGCACTTTCTAACTCGGGACTTGTGAGCAAAAACATATTTGCATATGCATCAGTTTTAACATATTTAAATCCGCCACATTTCTGCACCCAGGTCAATGGAGTGCAAGGCTTCAGAATGAAGTTGAGAGTTAGACTCAGGCTGAACCAGCCTCTGTTTCAACCTCAAGGGGTGCTTCACAGGGGGAGGGGGTGGCTGGGAATCCAAACCACCACCACCCACCTCTGGGCTAAAAACAAACAGGGAGTAGCTGCCACTTCAGGGCTGTCATAAGTTGCTCTCTGCCAAAGCCCCTCAATACGAGGGCGATGCCTTGCAAATGCAGGGCTAAACATAGCACAAGAACATAATAAGTGCACAGCTGGATCATGCCAAGGGCCCATCCAGTCCAGCATCCTGTTCTCACAGTGGCCAACCTGATGCTCATTATGGGAGACCTGCATGCAGGATTTGAGCACAAGAGCCCTTTCTCTATGTTTCCAGCAACTGGAATTCAGGAGCATTGCTGCCTCTTGCTATGGAGGCAGAGCAGAGCCATCCTGGCTAGCAGCCATCAATAGCCCTCTCCTCCTCCATGAATTGGTCCAATCCTCTTTTCAAGCCCTCCAAGTTGGTGGCCACTGCTGCCTCCTGTGGGAGGGAGTTCCACAGGTTCATTTTGCATCGCGTGAAGGACTTCCTTAATTTTGTCCCGAATCTTCCGGCATTCAGATTCATTGTCGTTCTAGTGTCATTATGAGAGGAAGGGAAACTTCTCTGCCCACGCATTGCATGATTTTAGAAACCTCTATCATATCGCCTCTTACTTGCCTTTTCTCTAAACTAAAAAGTCCCAAGCGCTGAAACCGTCCTTCATAGGCGATTCGCTCCATCCCCAGTTGTCCTTTCCTCAACCTTTTCCAGCTCTACACTATCCTTCTTGAGGTGAGGTGACTAGAAATGAACACCAGATTTGGGTCTGTGGTCTTGCTGTGGAGACGAGTTACTCCAGCAACTCAAGTGCCCCAACTTCAACGCTGGAAGTTCCCTCCCCCACAATAAGCTCCAGTGTGGTGTGGATAGAGATGATCCATGAAGCTCTGGCACCCTCGCTCCTAACCAATCACAGGGCGGAAGGTTACTAAGCGCAGGAAAAACTGGAAAAGGAGCACATTCTCTCTCTCCCTCTCTTCCTTGCAGACACACTCCAGCGAAACCTGATTCGACTGTGGCTTTTCTTCAATCCCAAAATTGCACAGTTCCCCGCTGGCCGCCTGCTTCCAATCAAAACCAGATGGCGTTCTGGGACGATCCCAGGAAAACCAGGCCAGGCCAGGCCAGGCTGCTATCGCTCTCTGGAGCAGATCAGGTGCGGCTGGGTGTGCAATGCTTGAGGCCGGGGGAAGAGTTACTAAGGACTCCAAGAAAGTGTGTGTGTGTGTGTGTGTGTGTGTGTGTGTGTCTCCAACCTGGCTGAGCTCACACCTTTGGAGCTGGAGTCTGTCCAGAAGATCCACCCCACCCCCAAATCAGATCTTATTCTCAGCACTCAAGAAGCACTGGCATGGATCCATTCTTGATAGTGCACTTATCCTTGCTTCTGTGCAATTGGGGCAAGATTTCTCACCCGCCCCAAATCCAAACTGGATTCATGAATCCAAACGCAAGAGGGCGTTGAGTGGCAGGAATGAAATTTCCATTAGAAAACACGGAAAATCTGAGTTTGGGGATCCATGTCTTTGGCAGGCCTCTTAAAGAGCAGGGGGAAAGAGATGCAATCTGGAGCGAAGCGTGGGGAGTGTTGAAATCAGTGCCAGATTTACGTATAAGCTAAACAAGCTATAGCTTAGGGCCCCACTCTCTTAAGTACCCTTCCTCCCACTCCAAACTGGACCCCTTCCCCTATCAATTTTGCACTGGCCACTAATATGCTACCAGGCCGAGTTCAAAGAGTCTGGATTAAATTAAAAGGTCCTCAACAATTTGGATACTTTAAGGACCACCTGATTCCATATATCCTTGCCCAGCCACTGAGATCTTGGGGAAAGGGGTTCTCTGTTAGTGGTCCCCCTTGGCTCAGGTGCCTGGCTCATATCTATAAGAAGATAAGAAGAGCCTGTTGGACTGCTCAGTGGCCCAACATAGCCCAGCATGATGCTGTCACAGTGGCCCACTGTGCCCCAAAGGGAAGCCCATAAGCGGGACTTGAGTGCCACAGAAACTCTCCCAACTTGTGACTCCCAACATCCGGCATTATTCAGAAGCATATTGCCTCTTATTGTGGACAGAGCCACCCTGGCTAGTAGCCATTGATATCTCTCTCCTCCACGAATTTATCCGATCCTTTCAAAAAGCCATTCAGTTTGGCCATCTCTGCCTCCTGCGGAAGCGAGTTCCATAGTTTAACTCTGTGCTGCGTGAAGAAGGACTTTCTTTTCTCTGTCCTGAATCTTCCCGCATGGATGCCTGTGAGTTCTAGTGTTAGGAGAGAAGGAGAACAACTTTCATAGAGAGCCACATTCTCCATATCAGCCTCAGGATTGTGGAACTGACTGTGTGGAGCTAAGATCAGGCAAGCCGCCTCCTCCTCCCTGTTGAATTTCAGGCACTTGGCAAAGACCTTTTGATTTCAGCAGGCATTCTCAGTAAGCTCTACTGTACCTATTGACGGAAATTGCATTTCTACCCTTATGGCTTCTGTTTGTTTTAAGCGCTGCAGAAATCCTGTGATTTCTGGGCTGTTTTATCGATCAATTGGGTAAACAGCTCACCGTAAGCTGCTGCTTTGGCTGCTGCTTTGGCTGCTGCTGCCGCTGCCGCTGCTGGTCCACCTGCACCTGCAGTGAAAAAGGGTGAGAGAAACTGAGAACAATTCCTTTTGCCTGGACAACTTGGATGGGATTGTTTTTGAAGAGCACAACTGCAGAATCTTTTGGCCACAATGACAGCAAAGGCACACACCTAGCGCATTCATCATTATCTGTATCATTTATTTATTATTATTATTATTATTAATTTAATTTAATTTATTAGTTGCTTTTTCTTGCTGGGGCAACTCAAGGTGACTTACAAAAACAAAGAAAAGAAGCCTCACAGGCTGTGAAGGACTTGCTCACAAATTTATTGACAGCTGCACGAATTATGATAGCTAGGAAGTGGAAGGAGCAAGCAGAATATAAAATGGAAGAATGGTTTAAAGAGGTGTGGGACATAGCTATTAATGATAAATTAACATGTGCCATTAAAGTAAGATGAGGAATATGCACGAGAAATGGTTTTGAGGAGATATGGAGGGTGTTTGTAGGATTTGTACTGTTAATACAGAAAGGGGCCAAACCGCTGCAAGAGGTGTTGAAATTTCTGGAGGTTGGATAGTTACAATGGAATGGTCTCGGCGGTGGGGGTGCACATTCTTATTCTTATTTATTTATGGTTATTACTTTGTCAAAATTTAAAGAACCTAAAAGAAAGAAAAAATCAAACCCACATACATACATACAAACCAATGTGTTTACTATTGCCCATTAAAAGATGCTTATCTATCACTCCTCCAAAGGCATTGACTATTAACTCTACAAAACTGTTTGCCTATTACCCATCCAAGGTCATTTACCTATTGCTCCTGGGACACCAGCACCGGGCACCAAGCCTCCTCCAAGGGCCCCAGCGCCAGGGACTCCGACTGCCCCGGGCACAGCTCCAGCACCTTTGGAGAAAGAAAGAAAGAAAGAAAGAAAGAAAGAAAGAAAGAGGAGTGAATGAGGGCCAGCTAGAGCCTGGTCTTCAGAGCATGGCTACATATGGGCTCCTCCAGCATGGTGTCACTCACCATATTTGGCAGCTGCTTTTGCAGCGGCTACCTGAGCTCCCACACCTGCAAAAAGAACAAAAAGAGCTTCAGCGATGTGGCCACGTTGCTAGAATCTTCAGGACACAAAGCACAGATATCCCTCCCAGCTTACTGGCTTCAGAAATCAAGGCTCCAAACCAAGTAACACACTGGAGCCAAGCCTTTTGGCAACCTGGGGAAGTTGTTTGACTCCATCAGTCTCAGCCAGCAGGGTCATTTTGGACTCCAACTCCCATCAGCCCCAGCTAGCCTGGCTAGGCTGGCTGGGGCTGCTGGGAGTTGTAGTTCAACGACATCTGGAGGCACCAGGTTGGCTAAGCATGTGTTGATTTCTGTCTGTTGAAATAACTAAATTAAGGTCTTATGTATATAATAAAGGTTCATAAATGTACCAAGCAAACATGTACATAGATATATAGGCCACATGTCTGAAGCTGCACAGGAGAGCAGCCATGGAGCCATTTTGACTCCCAGGCTGACCAGGTGTTTTCTCTGCAAGGTCAAATGGAGGAGCCTCCCCATTGTCTTCTCCTTCACAAATCCTGTCTTAAGGGTATGTCTGTGTATGAATAGGGTGAGCCTGCGACTTGGCTCAGGAACTAAGTACTTATCATGACAAAAGACTGGCCAGGCTCCCCAGGGTAACAATCCAGTAAACATTAACAGGTAACTTGGCAGACAGGAGTTAAACAACCCACTCAGATTTCTGCTTTAGCCCGCCCTTTCTGTGATGTAGGTATGATGTATCTGGGGGTGGTCTTTGACTCCAAGGTGGGCAATTTAAAATGGCTATATAAGGGCAGGCACACCTTGGTTCGGGGTCCTCCTCCTTCCCCTGCGTGTGAAAGGGGCACCCTGTTGCAACAGTTCAATAAAGATCAGGCTTACAAGCTGCTTTGCTTCTCAATATTCTCTGGTTGGCCTCTTTGTAGGTTGGAGAATCTACAAAGGACTCTATAAGGGCTCTTGTGCACCCCATAAGGGAAAAAGGGCAGATTTTTGTTTATTACACTGTGCAGAGCAACAAAGGTGTCAGCAAGGGGTCCAAGACTCTGGGGGTCATCCTTCGCCGGTGTTGTGTGTTAGCGCAACCTGCTTACCTGTCCCTGTTGGGTAACCAGCCTTCCCTCCGGCACCACCGTAAACGCCGCCCGGCCCAACACCTAGAACCACAAAGAGAAGTCAAGTCTTCAGGGGAGAAGAACCACCCAATGCAAAGCCCAGAGGAAATTGCCCGGGGGTTGGCGATGGGGGTTCCAAGATCAGATACTTTTTGCTGTGCTTTTGCCCATCCCCAGACTGCTTCAGAGTGATGCGGTACAGCCCCCTCCTCCTTATTGATGCAAAGAACTAGACGTCTACACTGAGATATTGGTGCCAGCATCAGCTTTGCTTCTCAATCAAGGGATTGTAGTTTTGAATGGCAACTGACGGAGTTTCCGAAGGGGGTTCAAAATCCCCCCTCAAAAAGCGCAGTCCTCACTCAAAAGCCACGAGAGTGAAACAAGTTTCAAACCGACTAGCTGAAATCTGTAGCACTGAGGTGCCTGCACAGCCAGCCTCATTTGTGGTACCCAGAGCCGAACCTTGGAGAAACCCATCCCAAACACAGACCCACGTACTTTCATCCCCCAAAATGCACCCGTTTCCCTCAGCCCCTCCACACCTCCCCCAGGCCACAAGCTAGGCACTTGAGACCAAGAGAACTCACCGCCATAAGGCCCCTTCCCGGCGCCATATGGGAGGCCATAATAGCTACCTGGAAAAAAAAAAAATCATAATGTGAGCCTAAGGAACTGCATGCCACTGCCTCATCGAGGACAGAATGGCCTTTGGTTACCCGCCTACTAGAGCTCCTTTCAGTCTGGAAATGATATCAGGGTTTAAATGTGGGACCCTTCTGAATGCAAAGCGAGTCCTTAACTCCTTAGCAGAAAGTTAAGCCAGCAGAGCCAGTTTTTAATATCTTTATTAATTCCCGGCCCCCAATGGCTGAGATGTTAAAGGGATGGTTTGCATTTGTGCTAAAATCCATGGCTAGCTGCCTTAGATATAGAAGCTGTCCATCTGAATACATTTAAACAAATTAACAACAGAAATGAGATGCCTTTCACCAGTGATGAGAACCTCAGGCTCAGAGGCTCTCCCAACCTCACTATCTGGCTCCTGAGACTTTCATCAGGCCACACCCCCTCTCTCCAGGCCACACCCCTTACCGACCCTGCTGGCACGCTCTTTGAGTGATTTTTCCTGGCTAGGATCTGCCCTTGAACCCTGATAATCCTTTAATCTGTTGGGAGCCGCCCAAAGTGGCTGGAGAAACCCAGCCGGATGGGCAGAGTACAACTAATAAATTATGATGATGATATTGTTTCTTACTTGTCTGGACAAAGGAAAGTGTGTGTGTGTGTGTGTGTGTGTGTGTGTGTGTGTGTAAATGTAAAAACAAGCCTGGTAGAACTACTATTATCAGTGCTTTTTTCTAAAAAAAATGTTTAGGGATACTCTCATTTTGACTCAAGAAAATCACCATTTTATAGTTCAAATCAGGGAAAAATAAATATATTAAATAGACAAAAGTACAAAGATTACAAAATGTTTAGGGATATGCGTACCCCTGTGTCCCTGCAGAAAAAAAACCACACTGACTATTATCCATTAATTAAAATTAGCCTTTGTTCTTCCACCCACTTTTGTTTCTGTCTCCACCCACCATTGGTATACAGCCCCCGGAAGGCTGCTTAGAAGGGAACATGGCCCCTCATGTGAAAAAAGGTTCCTCACCTTTGCCTTTCACATTTGACACGAGCATTACAACCCTTTATTATAGGAACCCAAACCGCCACCTAACAGCTCTGCAACCAAGGGTAGGTTTTGGTCCCATTTTACGGAAGCAGAACTGAGACCGGGGCGGGCGGTAACCTGCACGAGTCACACACAGTGAGTCAACAGTCTCAGACAGGATCAAACTCAGAGCCTGGGTCGCTTGCCAAAAACAAGAGGTGAGGGGAGATATGCCTGGCGTTCTTTCGATCGTGGAAAGAGGACCTTCTCGGAGTGGGGTTTTCAACAGCAGTTTGGTTCTGGGTGTTGGGCTCACCAGGGAGTTTGGGTGCCTTGATGGGATAGCCCAGTGGGAGCCCAGGCTGCTGCCCTCCAAAGACTCCGAAGGCTAGAAAAATAAAGGAAAAGAAAATGAGGCTTCCCACAGTGCAACCATTCTCACCACCCTACTCCACCATGGTGGGCCGATCTGTTTCCCTCCCGGCTCTGTTGGGAATGGGGCACATGCATAGGTGTGTTTTGATAACCTACAAGAGAGCCCGTTGACACCTCCTCCTCCTGCCCCTGAAAGGAAAAGAGATAATGATCAGAGGCTGTCCTTGCACACAAAGGACTAGCATCATGATACATGGTGGTCAAAACATTTCAATGCAATCGGCAGAAGGCTTGAAGTGTTGCAAGATTTAGTGCAGGCTTCCTCAACCTCGGTCCTCCAGATGTTTTGAGACTACAATTCCCATCATCCCTGACCACTGGTCCTGCTAGCTAGGGATCATGGGAGTTGTAGGCCAAAAACGTCTGGAGGGCAGAGGTTGAGGAAGCCTGATTTAGTGCTTAGTGTCAGACGAGGACCTGGGAGAGAACAGGGTTCCAATCCACACACAGCTATGAAGCTCCCTGGGTGACTTTAGGCCAGTCTCTGTCAGCCTAACCTACCTCACAGAGTTGTCGTGAGGGTAAGATAAGGATGAGGAGAACTATGTGCGCCACCTTGAGTTCCTCAGATGGAAGGTTGCGTATATAAATGTAATGAATGATAAATACATTTATTTACTGATCACACATACAGTGGTGCCTCGCAAGACGAAATTAATTCGTTCCGCGAGTCTTTTCGTCTTGCGATGTTTTTCGTCTTGCGAAGCATGGTCCGTCGCAACTGCACCTCTTCAAGCGGCTTTAGGAAAAAAGCGAACAAACTCGCAAGACGTTTTCGTCTTGCGAAGCAAGCCCATAGGGGAAATCGTCTTGCGAAGCGACGCAAAAACCGAAAAACCCTTTCGTCTTGCGCGTTTTTCGTGTTGCGAGGCATTCGTCTAGCGAGGCACCACTGTAATAGTTTTTATTTAAAGCTCGTTTTGGCCAAAAGAGTGGATTTCAAAGTGCAAGAGACCTTTGGTCCTCCAGATGCTGCCAAACTCCCATCACCATCCCTGGGTGCCTGGCCTGATCCATGCAGGGTCTTCTGATATTCTTAAGTAAGTACTACAGCTGGAGTTCTGTAGTAGTGAGCATTCATCATGTGTGAAATGGCCCATATTCTAGTGCAAGGGTAATCAACATGGTGCCCTCCATATGTTGTCAAACTACAACTCCCATGAGCCCTGACCTTCGGCTCTGCTGGCAGTTGGAGTCCAATGACATCTGGTGGCACCACAATGGCTACGCTTGTTCTAGCAACTGGACGACTTGAGAGTCGGCTGCAGGAGACTTCCTACCTATGAAAACTGCCGTAATAATTTGAGAAACAAAGCCCATCTGAAGGTGACAAACCCCACCTTCTCTGGAGCAAGGAATGGATACAAGCCATCATTGGGGAGGGGTAAGAAGGCTTACCTGGAACTTTTGGCTTCACTCCAGTTCCGGTGGGAACACCAGGCAGGACTCCTACACCAGGATAACGGATCCCTGAAAGAGGAACAGAAGATGCTGGACTCTTTTAAAAACCACAACAGGGCTTCAAATGTGGGTCTTTATTTGAATGCGCTCAAAAGCTGAACTGGAAACTAGAAACAGGATGGGATGCGCTAAGAATGTGTTGACTTTTGATACTATGTTCTGAACTGTTGAGTTCCTATGGGAGAACACAGATATCTGCCTTATATGGAGTTGAAGCCCTATGAGGAATGGTTGAAGGAGCTGGGTATGTTCAGCTTGGAAAAAAGGAGACTTAGTGGAGATAGGAGAACCATCTTCTAATATCTCAAAGGCTGTCACATGGAAGAGGCAACAAGCTTCTCCTGCTCTGGAGGGTAGGACTCAAACCAATAGCATCAAGTTACAAGAAGGGAGATTCTGGCTAAAGATCAGGAAGAACTTTCTGGCAGTAAGCTGTTCCACAGCAGAACGGACTCCCATGATAAGTGGTGGACTCTCCTTCATTGGAGGTTTTTAAGCAGAGGTTGGATGGCCATCTGTCATGGATGCTTTCACAGAGATTCCTGCATTGCTGGGGGTTGGACTAGATGACCCTGGGAGGTCTCTTCCAAAGCCACAATTCTATGATTCTGTGAAAGGACTGAACCTGAGACCTTTTGCCTGCAAGGCAGCTGAGCTAAGATTCCAGTCCTCATGGTTCCAGATCAAGGGCAGATTTAAACAGAAACAGAAGAAGCTGCCTTACCCTGAGAGTCAGACTTCTTGTTCCCCTAACTTGGTACTGCCTACACTGACTGGCAGCAGCTCTCCAGGGTTCCCAGCAGGGGACATCCCCAGCCATACCTAGAGATGGCCTTGAGGACTAAACCTGGGACCCTCTGCATACAAGGCTGAGACCGTACCGCTGAGCTATGGCCCTTCTCCAGAATGGGACAGAACTCACCTGTGCCAGGGAGCACACCTCCAGGGAAGACGCCAGGGATCCCCACACCTGTTGAGGAGAGAGCGCAAACTGTGAGACCAGCCATGGAACCAAGGCAGTGAAGCATCTGCAACATGCAGCCTACAGAAATGGCTAGCCGCCTTTGAAGAAACGGGATCAATATGTAACAGAAAGATAAATCCAACTCCTTTGTTACCCTTGCTAGGAATAATAGATGAATCAAATCAACATGTATCTCACTGGGAGGTGTTGACATTTTTGCTGCTCATATAGTAGTTGCTAAATGTTGGTGACCAGCAACAGGTCTGTCAATAGATTCCTGGTATGCTCAGGTGTGGTCCATTGCTGAGAAATTGACCTTCCAGCTCAGGTTGGCTCAAAGCAAGACGAGGCCTTTATCCTAGCAGCCATTCATTTCCCATATTAGACATGGCAATCAATCAAGACAACCTCCCCAGACCATTGGAAACATCTGGAGAGACCTAGCGGACTAGAAATTTAAATATGCTTAATCAGCTTAATAAAGTGGTGGTTCCAACTTTAAGCTGTTGTTATGCTTTCCCTCAAATAAATTACAGACTAGCTGATATTGCTACTGTCACAGTGGTACCTCGGTTTTCGAGCACATAGGAAGCCAAACGTTTCGGTTTTCAAACGCTGAAAACCCAGAAGTACTGTAAATGCTTCCATTTTTGAACATGCCTTGGAAGTCGAACGGCTTCCGCTGCATGTTTTTCAATTTTCTCAATTGAACTTGCAGCCATCGCTTTTCGCCTCGGTTTTCGAATGTTTCAGAAATCGAACGGTCTTCCGGAACGAAAACCGAGGTACCAATGTAATTGTATTTTGAATTATGTTTATTATATGTGGAAGAACCATAAAATACTTTTTGTTTAAAAAAGAAATGGTCTGAAGGAGTTGATTAAAAGATGCTGAGAAAACTATCGTTCAAGCGCTTAAGGAAATTTCCAGCCCCAAAGTGCAACAGTTCTGGATCAAGGTAATCAGTGCCATATACTTTTTGTGTGCTGTTTTCACAAACACATTGATCTTGGTGCCCATTTTCTCCTAACGGATACACTATTTTTGGATACAAAACTTTTGGGTGGAGATCTGCACCACAAAATTCGGAGAAGTGACCATTTCAAAGGACCGGCTGCATTCCAGCTCACACACCAGACTGCACAGATTTCTTCCCTGTCCGCTACAAAAACATCTGGCTCTTCCCCAAGTTGCCCCTGGATTTTAGAGGGGGCAGCCTTCGACCTACCAGGGATTTTGCCAGGCTTGGCCCCAACGCCAGCCCCGCCAGCTCCTGGTTGCAAGACGCCACCTGCGGGAGGGAGACAGAGAAAGAGAAATATCACATCGCTTGCCCTAGGATGGCCAGAGAGTCTCAGGTCTGGGGGCTGAATGTGGCTTTCTAGGCCTCTGTGGGCACTTTCCAAGCCATGCCTCCTCTCCAGACCACACACCCCTCTAGCCTGGTTTTGAGCCCTCCTTGCAGGTCTTTGCCGGGCTGGTATGTAACCTATGTCACTTCCTGTGCTGACAGGAAACACAGGCAAGGCTGAACTAGATGGGCCAATTCTGTCTCCAGTGTTCCTAAGTCTCTGGGGTGCGAGGAGATCAAGGCAACATACCCTGTGGAAATAGCTTACCTCCAGGTACACCCACGCCACCTCCAGGTACGCCTACACCGGCTCCAGGTACACCCACGCCAGCTCCAGGTACACCTACACCAGTGCCTACACCAGCCCCAGCACCTGTTTAAGGAACAACAGACCCTGTTGTCATAGCTGGAGCAGCCATGATCACATTTCAGAAAGCCGCCTTCCCCCTCACCCAAAATATTTATTTTCTGAGTGCCTAAAAGCAGGAATCACCTGCTCTCAGAGGAGCACATTCCCTGTGCTTCTGGGTGAGTTGCTGTCCAGAACAGGGACTCATCCAGAAGCCTACAAGAGGCTGCCTGTTCTGCTATGTCCCTGCAGCACAAGCGATGGCATCCTCTGGTGCAGAGAAGGCATTCGAATGACTAGAATGGGAAGCCTCCTCAAACGACTGCATCTCTGTATTGCGACAGCCCAACATCACCACCGAGGAATTGTTTGGGAATTGCCTCCTAAGGGGAAAATATCAGGAGGGGAGACCAGCAAAGCAATGGCTGCATTGTGGGGCAGAGAGGCAGCCAGAGCGCGGATTCTGTGTCCCACGGAGTAGGCAGGCAGAAGAACCTCCATAATCATCAGAGACACCTGCAGCCTTGACTCACCAGCCTTGGCAGCTGCCTTATAAGCAGCAGCTGCCGCTGCAGGGCTTCCGGCACCTGGGTAGACACCTCCTGGATAGACACCTCCTGGATAGGCGCCACCTGGATAGACACCACCACCTAGGGCAGAGAAGGAAAGCGGCACTGAGTGTCAGGGCTGGAGTCAGATGCAGGTCAGCTTGAAAGATGCAGGACTCTGTCATCAGTGAAGTTAACTCTTTCTTAGAAATGGCATGCAAATCAGCAACACTTCCAAGCTGGTCTTGCCCCTATGGAGCAGCTGCCTTCCACCCCTTCTAAGGTTAATCCTCTCCCAGACATTTTCCAAACCATCTGCGTCTGTGCATTTCTGACCTCTGCTAAGCCCCCATCCTCATTATTCTCTGTGTTATTGGAGACCAGCAGGGAGGGGAGTTTGTTGCAGCAGGAGAGGGAGACTCCCTGGATTCTTTTGCAGCCTCTTGACCCCTTGGAGTCTGAACACCCTGTCACAGGCTCTTCCTGCTCGCTAAACCCTGTTGCCCCTTCAGCAACAAGTTGCTCCTCCCAATCTGCTCCCTTTGACCTCTCCCCAGTGTCCCGCCACCAATCCCTAGGCTCTGAGCCTTCCTACTTGGGGGTTTCCCTCAGGGGTTCCCCGGCTGGTGCCTCCCAAACTCCTCTTTGTCCAGCCAGTCCCTGACACTGGGCTCCACTTGCTTTCTATGTGCCCATCTCTTAAACTAGCAAGAGCCATCCAACCTGGTTGTCATCACTGACTCCTGCGGGAGCGAGTTCTAGCAGCTCCCAAAAGAATTTTTTGGGGGGTTCACCCCCTGTTCCCATAAATTCATCCCCCCTACCCTATAAAATGCATTATTCAGAATAGCAGCCTGCATGACCTACTAAGGCTGATAACAACGCAATAAAATTCAAAGCAGCAACAATTAAATGTGCATTTATTCAAAATCCAATTAGAAAATTGATGATTCAGTGATACCAGCTTTTCAGAATCTGATAGTCGCTTTCACCTCCAGCCTCTGCGCTTGCCTCTTAGTACCCACCTAGGTAAGCCCACCCCATGGGCACAATGCCACACACTTTGAGAACCACTAGGTCAAGGAGGCATTCTGCCCTCACATGCAGCACAGGGCGCTGTCCCCATTGCCAGTGCTGAAGTAAGACTCAGCTGCCAGTCTGCTTTTGAGCATGGAATGGGATAAGGTGGCATCTTTCTGCTTTGCCCAGGCAGCAGTTGTGCTGAGCCAGTGCTCTGCATATCCTCCAGACAATTCCCTCTCACCAGCTTGGGAGCCCTAGAAGAGCCGGTGATGGTATGAGATCCCTGCTCTCAGCCAGACCTTCCCAGGAAACGGCTGGAGAGCTCACATGCACAGGGCAAGCTTACCTAGTGCTCCAGTGCCTCCGACAACCCCTCCGACACCTGCAGAGGAGAAAAGAAGACAGGGCGTCAGAGGTCCTGCAGTTGGATCAGCCCACAGAGGACCCATCTAGCCCAGTGTCCTGTTCTCACTGTAGCCACCAAATGCCATAAACACAAAAGCCTTATCCTTTCCTGTGGTTTCCAGCAAATGGCATTCAGAAGCATCAGTGCTTCTGACCATGGAGGCAAAGCATAGCCATCCCGGCTAGCAGCCAACGATAGCCCTCTTCTCCCTGAATTTATCCAATCCTCTTTTAAAGCCATCTAGGCTTGTCACCATAACTGCCTCCTGTGGGAACTGTGGGTTCCAAAGTTTAACTATGTGTTGCGTGAATCACAGAATTCGAAGGGACCCCGAGGGTCATCCAGTCCAACCCCCTGCAAATGCTGGGATAAGATGCTCTTCCTTTTAGCTGTCGCAAAACTTCCAACATTCAGCTTCACCTGATGTCCACAAGTTGCAATGTTATAAGAGAGAGGGGGAAAACTTTCCCCTATCCACTTTCTTGAGGTTGTGCATCAGTTTATAAAGGTCTATCTTGCTTTACTTTCCTCTAAACCAAAAATCCCCAGAGGCTGCAACCACTCCTCACAGGGGAGACATTCTATCCCCTTGCTCTTTTCCAAACCTTTTCAATCTCCCACCAGCCCCAGAAGCATGGGCATAGCTAGGGGGGAGGGAGAGGCAGCTGCCTCCCTAAATCAATAAAAATCAATAAAACACATAGCAAACTGAGGTTCTGCCCTCCCCGACCAACAAAAGGCCTGTCCCGCCCCCTAACAAAAATCCTGGCTATGCCCAGTGTCCGATCATGATGCGGTCAACATCTGGAGGGCCACAGATTCCCCCCATCCCTGGTACAGAACCTGGGGAGAGGAGTACACAAGTAAGCCCACTGAGCTGCCTCTTCCTCCTCCTCTCCCCATTTAGTAGCCACAACAAGAGAGGAGAGACCATGTCAGTCACAAAGAGCATTAGGGGAAGTGGAGGTGGCCACTTACCTGGTTTGGGGGGCTTTGCTCCTGCTCCAAATCCTGGGGAGAAAGGGAGGCATCGGGTACAGTTAGATGAGCACCAATGTCAGGAGAAGTGTCCCCAAAAGCAACAGTGGGCAGAGCAAAGGATTGGGGCACTTACCATTGTATGGTAGGCTGCACCCGAGCCCCATGACAGTCAGACATTCTCACACCCACAAAAACACACACTACTTTAACAGTCATCCAAGCAAGCAAGAGGCAACATCTCAGGTCAAGAACCCATCCCTGCCAGGCAATACCACTCCAGGCAGGTGCAGGGCAGATGAGGGTCTCAGGGGCCACATAGAGGGCTGAATCCAGGCCTGAAATTCCCTGTCCTCACACTTCCCTAATGTTAACTAGATTGGTGGACATAAACAGAGACAGGGCCTTCATGGTGACTGGCCCCATTCTGTGGAATTCCCTCCCCAGAAAGGCAAACATGGGTGCTACCCTGAAGACTTTAAAATGGACTTTGAAGACTCCCCACTCACATTTCCCAACTGTCTGATGCTAAGCTCCAAAGTATATCATGGGCAGCCAACATGACACCCTATAGATGCTATTTCCAGCAGCTGGTAT
This sequence comes from Podarcis filfolensis, assembly GCF_964270895.1. Taxonomy (NCBI): domain Eukaryota; kingdom Metazoa; phylum Chordata; class Lepidosauria; order Squamata; family Lacertidae; genus Podarcis; species Podarcis filfolensis. Next base: position 15,307,298 of record NC_139618.1, on the reverse strand, counting down.
TCAGAAGCATTGCTGCCTCCAAGTATGTAGGCAGAGCATAGCCATCTTGGCTAGTAGCCGTCAATAGCTTTATTGTCCTCCATGAATTTGTCTAACCCTCTTTTAAAGCTGTATAAGTTGGTGGCCATCCCTGCCTCTTGTGGGAGGGAGTTTCAAAGTTTAACTATGCAATGCATGAAGAATCATGGAGTTGGAAGGGACCCTGAGGACCATCTAGTCCAGCCCGCTGCAATGCAGGAATATGCAGCCATCCCTTGTAGGGATCAAACCTTCAACCTTGGCATCATCAGCACCATGTTCTGACCAACTAAGCTATCCAGTAGTCCTTCATTTTGCAGGTTCTGAATCTTCCCTTGTTCTCCTTCATTAGATGTCCAGGAATGCCAGCATTTTGAGAGACGGAGGAAAGCTTTCCTCTACCCACTTTCTCCATGCCATGCACAATTTTACAAGCTCTTCTTGCTTGCCTTAGTCTAAACTAAAAAGTCCCAAATGCTGCAACCTTTCCCCGTGGGGGATTTGCTGCACCTCCTCAATTGTTTGGGTTGCCCTTTTCTGATCCTTGGTTCAGTTTAGGTTCAATGCAGCTGTCCTGAGAAGTAGCCACTGATGAAACAGGGGAAAGGACCACCACCTATGTTCCCTGCCCCATGCATTATCTTCTAAACCATTCGGTCACTCAAGCACAGGAGGCAGAGAGCATCCTTTCCCTCCTCCAGGGACTCACCTGCCCCACCAAGTCCTCCTAGACCTCCTACGCCAGCAGCTCCTGTAGGGATCAAGACAGTTGTCTCAGGAGACCCTGGAGGGGCCCTCAAACAGCGCCTAGCCATCGCAAGCAGGCTTACGCAGCACCCATCACTGGTGCTGATGGGAACTGAAACTGTCTTCAGCACCAGCAAGAGTAGCTCAGGGGTGAGGATGGGAGTTGCAGTTCAGCAACAATCAGGGGGCCACAGGCCTCACCTGATGCAAATGGTGCTATCAATTGTAGCATTTACTGTTGTTGACTCACAGTTTGTTGATTGATTGATTGATTGATTGATCGATTGATTGCATTTATAGCCCACCTTTTTGTCCAATGAGCTCAAGGCGGCATACATTGTTCCCCCCCATTTAATCCCCACAAATTATTATTATTATTTTTTATAAATATTTATTCAGTTTTTCAATTTTATACAAACAATAAAGGGGGAAAAAAAGAAAAATATTAAAAACAAATCAATTTCGATATCAATAATCCCCACAAATTACCCTATGAGGTATGCTAGGCTGAGAGGCAGTGACAGGCCCAAAGTCACCGAGGGAACTTCATGATGGTGTGGGAGATTCAAACCCTTGTTTCCCAGGTCCTAACCCGACACTCTGACCACTATACCGCACCAGCTCTCATTGACTGATTATGCATTATTTTGAGATTGCTTTTTAAGACGATGCGATTCCCCCTGGGACGCTTAGGGAGAGGGCATCTCAGCAGGATCAGAAATTAATCAGCCAGACAAACTGAAGAATGCATGCATGAATCCCACAGGGCAGTGCATTATCTCGCCCCATTATTCCTGTTTGTGGCCCTTTTCTTGAAAGAAAGGGACTTTGAGAAGGGTGGCTTATTGTGGGAAGGGGTAGAGAAATTCCACACACAAATAAAATCGGGTGGATTTGGTGACACCTGTAACAGAAAGATAAACACAGCAGGTAGTAGCACCCCCTTACCTGGGTAGTAGCCTTGCCCGGGAACTCCAACGCCAGCACCTGGGACCCCTGGAAAGGAAAGGAGAGTTTGATTGGCTCATAGCTGGGAATGAAGGGAAACCCCATTCGTGCCCATCCAAGATAAAAGTATTGAGAGGCTTAGAAGACTCCCTTGGCCTCCATCTTTCCCCCGCTCCCAACTTCCTGCCACTCAGGAGCATTGCTGGGTATTAAAAGGGTTCAGGGCACAAGTCCAAGGGTGATCTGTCAAGGGTTCTTTAGCTGTGATTCTTGTGTCACTGGGGGGGGTTGGGCTAGATGGCCTTTGGGGTTCCCTTCCACCTCTACAATTCTGGGATTCTATGAACCAAATTCGCAAGTGTGATCTGCTAGTTTCCTGGATGCATAAAGAGAAACAATTAACGTGGCAAGTATTGTGTTAAGATCTGCGCTCTCTTTTTTGCACAGCCCGCCCCCACCATCTCTGGCCTGTGTCATTTGCTGCTCCAGTCACTGACAGCACTTTGGCTTTCTGGGGTGGAATCCTGCTTTGCCTCTGACCCTCCGTGAGGATTGCGCAACCATGCCCCGAACAGCTCACCCTTTGTTTTCATGTTGCCTTCTTCCCCCCTCTCTCGCCCTCCAGCCCAGCCAATACGCCTTCCTTGCTCCTCCCCTCTTAAATAAACACTTGTGTTTAAGTTCAACATGCTTTGCCCTGGGAGTCGAACAACAGAGCTGACCTTTTCTCAACCGTCTGATTGCGGAAGGGCTCTCTCGGGCCAAGGAGCTATTGGTGTGGCTGGTGGGAGCTCAAAGATGCTCAGCTGGAAGCAAAACCCTAGGGAGGAGCTGAGATGTCTCCCCCATAGAGCTTCGTTCGAGACGGGGCTCAGCCCCAGAACCCGTTTGCAATGCCAGCCCCAGCCTGTGCCAAGCAGGCTCAGAAAGGGACAAGCAGAGCATCCAAGGGGATGGAGCAACCCTCCTCCAAGGGGGTTTTTCATTGAGAGAAAATGTAAGAAGCAATCTGATAGAAGTTTATAAAAGCATGCATGTCCTTGTGGATGGAGGCAGTGGCGTAGCGTGGGTTGTCAGCACCCGGGGCAAGGCAAGTAATTTACGCCCCCTAACCCGTGGATTTGCGCCCCCTAACCCGTGGATTTGCGCCCCCTAACCCATTGATTTGCCCTAACCCCAGATGTTGCGCCCGGTGCGGTCCGCCCCCCCTGCACCCCCCACGCTACGCCACTGGATGGAGGAGTGTTAACATATATAACATTGTACATATGGTTGATTTGAATATGTTATTATTGATTATGTATACCCAATGTATCAGCCACCTGGGGGGTTTCACTGTTTGTGTTTGGTTGGTGGTAAAAAATAAAAAAATAAAAGCATGCATGTCATGGGGAAAGTGGATAAGGGAAAGATTCCCACCCCCTCTCGTGACACTGGACATCCAAGGAAGCTGGATGTTGGGAGATTCAGGGCAGGTAAAAGAGAAAGCACTTTGCTCGCAGCACATTGTTAAACTGCAGAACTCCCTCCCGCAGGAAGCAGTGATGGCCACCAACTGGGCTTTAAGTAAGTATTGCACAAATTCATGGGGGAAAGGGCCTATAGATGGCTGTTGGCTAGGATGGCTGTGCTCTGCCTCCACAGATAGAGGCAGCGATATTTCTCAATGCCCACTGCGGGAAACTGCAGGAAGGAAGAGTGTGATGGTGCTCAAATGCTGCTTGCGGGTTCCCCAGAAGAGGCGCCCGGTTGGCCACAGTGAGAACAAGATGCTGGACTAGCTGGGACTCTGGCCTGATCCAGCAGGTTCTTCTGAAGTAGGAACAAGGAGGAGGATTGCTCCTGAGCACAAGCAGAGTGCTTCTCTTTCGCTGCAACAAAGGGAGGGGACCTTTTGGCAGCCCAGGGTCTGGGGCTCCAGCTAGGGACCTTGGAGGCAGCAATACTCCTGAATACCAGTTTTTGGAAGCCACAGGATGGGAGAGGGCTCTTGTGCTCAGGTCCTGCATGTGGGTTTCCCACAGGCATCTGATTGGCCACTGTAAGAACAGGATGCTGGACTAGATGGGCCATGGGCTTGATCCAACAGGCTTCTTATATTCGTATTTCTTGAAAGGGCTTTTTAAAAAGTCGGTCTCCCAAGCTGAGTTTGCAGGTCATGGTTGGGGGAGATCTGTGGGGGTCTCCAGGTGTTTGGTGGATTCCCAGCTCTTACCATCAACCCCGAGGCCAGATGCCAGGAGCTGGAGTCAAGCACATCTGGATCCCCCTCTCCAGATGTTGCCCATCTTTCCTGTAGGTGGACCACATGGCGTGACATTGCTTTGCTTGTACACAGAAAGAAATGCAAACCACACAGTTGCACATCAATCTCTTCCCTCTAAAGCTTTGAACATTCTGTTAACAAGAGAGAAGGCTTTTCCTTTTCCTTTTTTTTTTTTTTTTAAAAAAGAGAGAGTCAATCTAATGCAGATCTGGCGGTAGTTGTGAAAGAATGGCAACACCCAAACGTATCTGTTCTCTGGATAAGTTGTGAAGGGGTAGCAAAGAAAACTGGATTTTTCTGCCCATGTGTTCTTTGCCTCAAGTGGGCATCTCCCCCTTTCCTGCCCCACCCCCAATGACAATGATTTATTATGGGATGGCCACTAGGAAATCTGGAGAGTGCCCTTGCCAAGTAGGGAGAGCAGCAGCTGGCAGAGTGAGGAATTAGACCAAGCTCCCCTAGCCTGGGGCCCCCTAGATGACTTGGACTACATAATACCCATTCCTACACTTTGGAACTCCCTGCCTCTTGATACCAAGCACGTGCCTTCCCTGTACCATTTTTCTTTTCTTTTTTTAATAATATTTTTTATTGGTTTTTACAAGAACAAATTCAAAATAATAAAAAGAAACATTCAGCATATCCGTATATGAGATTCTCTGAATCTTGTGGTTTCCCCTCCATCCCCTGCATGGGTCCTTAAAATACTTTTTCTAAAATTACATATTACGTTCTCCACAATTTTCATCTCTCTAAATTATCCATACCTTTTGTTCCTTTACAAGTTATTTTTAAAGTCCAGCTAACATTTGAATTTGTTTACAATGGTCTCCTAAGTAAATGAATTTCCCCCATTCTTTTTTAGAGTCATTATCTTCTTGATTCTTCCAGTCAGTTTTGCCATTTCAGCATCGCCCAGCAGTTTGGCTTGCCACTCTTCCCTAGTTGGGACTGATGGTTCTTTCCATCTTTGGGCTAGTAGCATCCTTGCAGCTGTTGTCGCATACATAAACAGTCCCGGTACCTTTTTCGGTGCCTCCTAACAACATTTTTGTTTAGACAAGCCCACTCAGATGTTTAGAAAATTGATGTGAATTTTAATCTGCTTCCAGTTCTTAATCTGCTATTGTTATTTTAACATTCAGAAAGTCTTAACTTTTGTTGTTAATTCTTCTTATGGATAAGTTCATCGTTTTATCTTTTTGTAAACCTCTTTGAAAGGGTTTTGGGTTTTTTTTGCAATCAAGCAGTGTGTAAAACTTAATAGATAAATAAACAAATAAATCTCCCATCAGCCCCAGTCAGTGTGGTCATGTGATAATTCAGCTGGTGTGAACACAGCTCCCTGTTGATGAGGTTGGAGGATGTTTCAGTCCAAAACATCTGGAGGGGCCTCAGATGCATGGAATCATAGAATACAGTTCTATGAGTTGGAGGGGTACCCAAGGGCCATCTAGTCCAACCCCCTGCAATGCAGGAATCTCAACTAAAGCATCCATGACAGGTGGCCGTCTAAACTCTTGTTGAAAAGCCTCCAATAAAGTCCACTACCTCCCAAGGGAGTTTGTTCCATTGTCAAACAAAGGCCAAGTTGGGCTGTGAACAGGTTTAATTTTTTAGGGGGTGGGGGAAAAAAGGACTCTCTTTCACACACACACACACACACACACACACACACACACCCTCAGCATCCCCCTAATTAGCTAATTAACACTGGGGCCATTCTCTGAAGATTGTTTTTCCTCTCTTCAAACCGTGGGAAAGACAGTCAGTCAAAGGACAGGGCCCTCTCAATCTTCCCTCCCCATGAGCCCAAGCACCCCCACTGAACCTGCACCCAAGGGAGATGAGGCAACTGAGCAAAGACTCATGGACGGCTCAAGCAAGCGAGTCAAGCTGTGCATTGGCAGCAAAACCCCAGTCCATCCCCAAATCAAAGTCGTGAGCCACAGTGCGACTCAGAGGAGCAGATGAGCCATGCCCAGTCTTGCACCCACCACCTCCCGCATTTGAGCTTGGAGCGTATTCTCATAAGCTCTGTAAAAATCACAGAGTGTCTCACAGAATTTCCATAACACTTCCCCCTCCTCTAAAAAAGCAGGGCTGCATGCTTTATCGCAGTAATTTCACACAACAACCGTGAAAGGTAGGCTACAATACTTGGGAGCATGCAAAGAAGGCTTGAGACTGAGGAATCAGCAGCGCCTCCTAGGGAGGTGGTTGTGAAGATGATTCCGTTGGAAGGGACCTCCAAGAGTCATCTAGTCCAACCCTCTGCAATGCAGGAATCACAGCTCCAGAAATAATAATAATAATAATAATAATAATAATAATAATAATAATAATATTTTATTTATACCCTGCCCTCCCCGGCCAGGGCCAGGCTCAGGGCGGCTAACACCAAATATGATTTACAATAAAATGTAATAGAAAAACAACAACAACAACCAAACAAACAAACAGTTAATTAAAATACGGCTTAAAATGCAGCTTAAAATGCAGCCTCATTTTAGTAGAAGCCCATAAAACAAGACCATAAAGGGAGAAAACTTCAGATATTCATCCGAGCCAGCTATCCATGCTGGTCCTACATGGGCCAACAAAAAAAGCCAAGGGAAAATTTATATACCAAATCTCATATAAGGGGTCAGAGTGAGTCTAAGCCGAAGGCCAGGCGGAACAGCTCTGTCTTGCAGGCCCTGTGGAAAGATGTCAAATCCCGCAGGGCCCTAGTCTCTTGTGACAGAGCGTTTCACCACGTCGGGGCCAGTGCTGAAAAGGTCCTGGCCCTAGTTGAAACCAATCTAACCTCCTTGAGGCTTGGAACCTCCAAAGTGTTGTTATTTATGGACCTTAAGGTCCTCCACGGGGCATACCAGGAGAGGCGGTCCCATAGGTACGAGGGTCCTAGGCCAAACCCTGACAGGCGGCCATCCAACCTCTGCTTCGAAAGCTCCACGGAAGGAGTGTCCACCACCTTCCAATAGGGTCCAGACCAGCTCTTACTGCCAGAAATTTTCCTGGTGTTTAGTCGGAATCTCTCATTTGAACCCATTTCCTTTTCCTAAGATGCTGGACTAGATGGGCCTTCAGCCTGATCCAGCAGGATCTCCCTAGGTTCTTCAGGAACTCCCTCCAAAAGGAGGCAGCGAGGGCCACCAGCTTGGATGGATTCCAAAGAGGACTGGGCATCTATCGAAGCCATGATGTCTATGTCCTCCCTCCACAGTTGGAGGCAGTGATGCTGGGAATCACAAATGGCGAATCCTGCTTCTGTGTTTCCCAGTGGTGCATCTGGCCAGCTACTGGGAGAACACGAGGCTGCAACTCGACGACCCAGTGGCCTGATCCAGCAGCCTCTTCTCATGTTCAAGGGTAGGCACCAATTAAGCGCTACCGCCTGAACATCTGCTCTGTCCGTGTTGGAGAGAGCAGTGAAAAAACATCTGGAAACCAGCATAAGAAACAGGCCTCCAATCTTTAGATCAGCAAAACTATCTAGGTTGGTCCCCCCCCCCCACTATTCCCACCCCAACACACACCGATGCCTCTTCTAACCGCCTTCCCTCCCCCGTTCTCCGGAGCGGGTCTAGAACTGGTTTAAAGTTCCGGCATTCTAGCTTAATTGGCTGCTGGACAGCGGCCCAAAGTGAAGTCAACACAAGCCAGAATCCCCAAGACATGCAAGCCAGGGTGAACTGGGAAACAGGCAAGAGGCTTCGCCAAAACGGATGGAGGGAAGGAGGGTGGGAAGAGGAGGGTGATGAAATAAACAGAGACCCGAGGAGGAGCGTGGCTGCCGGCAAGGGGGGATGGCGTTGAGGGAGGAGAAAGGAGCAGGAAGAGGCTCAGATGTATCCCCTTCTGTCTTTTTGGTGGACCAATGTACTGTAGTATCGGACAAGGACTTGGGAAACTAGGGTTCGAATTCTGCCCCTGCTCAGCCATGAAGGTCTCATTGAGGGCTGGTCACTGCCCCTCAGCCTCACCTACCTCACAGGGTTGTTGTGGGGATTAAATGAAGCAGGGGGACCATGCCCGCCACCTAGAGCTCATTGGAGCAGTGGTCTAGCATGGGGAGGAGAGGATAGAGGCCCTGGGTGCAAAATTATTAGGGGGCACAAAATTTCAAAAGAAAAAATACTGGCACTTCCCAGCTTGCTGCTGTCCTCTTCCATGCTGTGATTCCCACCTCCCTGGATTCAGAAAGCGCCTATTTTAAAAGAAATAAGCCCTTGCACAGACTTGCCCGAAACAAACAAAGAAACAGGCAAGCGGAAAGTTGTGTTTGCTTTTCCGCCTGCCTCTGATCTTAAGGTTATCTACAACTCCCAAACTTGGTCCATTTCAGCCCCATGTGAGATCGCCAAGCCCCACCTAGAAAACTTCCTCTTGGCATCTGTGCTAATGGTCCATGGCTTAGGGGGTACATTATTTGCCTCGCCCAGGACATTGGCAACCTATGCTACACCACTGCCTTGGAGAAAAAATGTGGTTCACAAACACAATGAATACATAATACAGTGGTACCTTGGGTTAAGAACTTAATTCATTCCAGAGGTCCGTTCTTAACCTGAAACTGTTCTTAACCTGAGGTATCATTTTAGCTAATGGGGCCTCCTGCTGCCGCCGTGCAATTTCTGTTCTCATCCTGAAGCAAAGTTCTTAACCCAAGGTACTATTTCTGGGTTAGCGGAGTCTGTAACCTGAAGCATCTGTAACCCAAGGTACCACTGTAATACAGAAAATACATCACACTAGATAATCCCAGCCAATGTGGGACCTCCACCCTCCCCATCAGTGTTGCCTACTCTGTGAGGAACACAGGGAGTAACCTTGTACAGAATCAGACCACTGATCCATCTAGTTTAGTACTGTTGACACTGACTGGCAATGGCTCTTCATAGTTTCAAGGAGGAGACAGTCTCAGGTCTACCTGCAGATGCCATTGGGGATGGAACCTGGGACCTTCTGCATTCAGAGCAGATGCTGCACTGCTGAACAACAGTGCTTTCACTAAAAGTAAAGTAAGACTCTAGTCCTCATGGTTCTAGACAAAGAGCTGGTTTAAATAGGCTTTTCCCAAATAGGAGCACAGAGAACTGCCTTTGACAAAGTCAGACCACTGGTCCATGTAGCTCAGTTGGTAAAGCATGAGACTCTTAATCTCAGTGCCAAGGGTTCGAGCCCCACATTGGGTGAAAGATTCCTGCCTTGCAGGGGGTTGGACTAGATGACCCTTAGGGATCCCTTTCAACTCTACAATTCTGATTCTATTATCTGGATCAGCAGTGTCTACACTGACAGTTTCCCCAGAGTTTCAAACAAGGGTCTCCCAGCTCTACCAGGAGACGCCACTCAGTATTGAACCTGGGACATTCTGCGTGCATAGCTGGTGCCCGACCACCGGGCTGCAGCCATTCCTGAGGAAGATCAGCACGATCACCTGCTGCCCAGGAAACAATTAGTTGTGCCGCTTCCGCCTTGCCCAGCAGATGTCGCTGAGGCTTCAATCTGCCCAGGTATGTGCCTGGAGCAATCCTGGCCTTCCCTCGCAGCTGGCTTTGCTAGAGCTCTCTGTGTCTCCTTTGTAAGAAACAAATCAAAACAAAACAAAAACACAATCTTTTGTTTCCTTCCCAAAATTGTCAGTGGCTGTGGGCCAGCTCCCCTCTGCCTCTGCCTGTAATCAGAACATGCTTCTCTCTTTCTTTTTCTCTCTCCCTCCCTCCCCCCCCCCAGCCCCCAGAAAATAGGCCTGCCATCAAACCCAGCCCATTGAGTCCAGAATTCTGCCCCGGAAAACCTTTGACACCAGGAGCTATTTCTCCAGACCAGAGAAGATGAATCGCCATGGGGAAGCTTGTCCAGTTCTGGGCACCACAGTTTAAGAAGGACTCCAGGGGTCATCTAATCTCGCCTCCTGCAATGTAGGAATCACAGCGAAAGATAACCTGGCAGATGGCCATCCAACCTCTGCTTAAAAACCTCCAAGGAAGGAGAGTCCAGCCACTTTCTAAGGTTGTCCACTTGCCTATTGAACATTTCCTACTACCAGAAAATTCTTCCTAGCATTTAGCTGGAATCTGCACAGGCTGCTAGTTTGCTATCAGGGCAAGGTAGCAATGCATTGCTGCTGGTACAAATACCTGTTGAAAACTTAGGACCGCTTTCCTTGCAGGACCACCTGACTCCGTAATGTGCCCACTCAGCTGCATTGCTCTGCAGAACTGGCCCACTTACAGGTGCCACACAACCTCTGCACTTGTGAGAATCTGTTCTTTTAGCATGGCACCACCCAAACTTTGGAACTCCCTGCCTTTTGACATCAGGCAGGAGCCTCGGCTGCACTCTCTACAGCACCTGCTTAAAGATTTTGCTCAGGCAAGCCTGCCCAGGCATGTACGTATGTACTTCAAATCTCTCTTTAGTCTGCCATTAATTTTAATCATTTCCCAAATGTTTTCAATTACTGTTTTTTGATGGATGACTTCTCGTAAACCGTTTGGAGCCTTGATCAAGTGGCATATAGATTTTGTTTAACAAATAAAGCTCTGCCAAAGTGTTGCTCTTGAATTTCCAGGGAAAGGGGACGCAAGACAGGCCATCATTCTCTCTCTCTCTCTCTCTCTCTCTAACCGCAGCTCTGCTGGGCTGTCAGTGAACATGTATAAAATGGAGTTGTTGCAACACACACACACACACACACACACACTCCTTGTGCAATGTGACTCAGGAATGGGCAGCCATGGAGAGCGATTCCAGGAAGTGAGGCGGCTGCACGCAGAGAAACTTGGCAAGTCGGAATCTGATGCCTCGCAGACGGACGACTCTCCGAGATTTATTTGTATTTATCACTCGGCTTATATCTCACCGTCTCCTCAGTCTAAATGCATTGGGTTTTGCAACTGCCGAGCAAAAGGAGAGAGGCCTACAATGCCTTTCCCAAGGAGGGCGTGAAAAAGGCTAGGGATCATTAGGAGAGGAATTGAAAATAACATACCCCTCCAACATCTGTCCAGTGAAAATAGAGATGTCCTATTCCATTATTATTATTATTATTATTATTATTATTATTATTATTATTATCCCCCACCTATCTGATTGGGTTGTCCCAGCATACTGTATTTAAAAACATAATAAAGCATTATACATTGAACAAAAAGTCCCCATACAGCTGCTTTCCGATGTCTGCTAAAGGTTGTACAGTACAGTTACTTATCTCCTTGGCTTGGGGGTCACATAACTCCATACCCTCCAACATTTTTCTGATAAAAATAGGGACATCCGAAGGAATGTCCTCAGGAAAAATGAGACATCAAATCAGAAACCGGGAGAGCTTCTGTAAACCCGTGACTGTCCCTGGAAAATAGTGACACTTGGAGGGTCTGGTTTCAAATTGGATGGGGGACTGGGTGCTGAGATTCCTGCATTGCTGAGTTGGACTAGATGACCCTAATTCTAAAATCCTATGATTTTTAAGTTGGTGAGCATGGCGGCCTCCTGCAAGAATGAGTTGTGCTTCATAAAGAAGTCTTTTATCTGTCCTGATCATCTCACATCCCGCTTCATTGGATATCTGCAAGTTCTTGTGTTAATATGAGAGGGATAGCAGAGCTTTTCTCTGTCCATTTTCTCCAGGCCATGCATGCCATACTTATGGACTGTTGCAAAGGATGGCACTCTTCTCATGCTCAGAGGTGCTTGATTTCCCCCAGACGGTTAGCATCGCAACCATAGTCTAATTAAGCCCCGCTCTACCCCCACTCCCTGTTAGCAAACAGAAAAGGACAGTCGAAGGCTGCTTAATTGTATCACTGATGTTTGTGCCCAGAAAATGAATCAACTTTTGGAAAATGCTCTCTCCCCGCCCCCCCCACCTCCCCATTTTTCCATGGCTTGCTATGAAAAACAAAATGGGGGATTTGGAAAAATAGACTTCTTTCCTAAACTCACTAACCCCCCAGGCGGTTTGCTGCAAACATGAGTGTTTTCAGGGATGGGGGGGGGGTGCCATTTTGCAAATCGAAGCTCTCCCCGCAAAGGATGTAACCGTTTGCATGCAAAGGGTGGGATGGGACTCAGCAAACCCTCCGAAGAGCTCATTGTTTTGCTGCAATGTTTACGTATTTTCATTTCATTAAAAATGAAAATAAAACGGGGCGTGTGCCTTTCCCCCCCTCCTCCGCCAGAAATTTTACAGCTGGAGACGTACAAACAATTGTTTAGAGTTGGCGATTTAGGAACAAGAGAAAGGCACTCTGCGTGAGCCCAGAGTCTTTCTTGCTTGGATTCCACCCCATCCCTGCTCTCAAGTGGCTCGGCTGTAAACAGTTGCCAAGGTCTAAGCTCCAATGAAACCTATATACTAACACGCAGACTGGAAAGAGCAAAACGAAACCTGGAAGATTCAGGGCAAAGGAAAGGAAGTGCACATATTTTAAACAGCGGAACTCCCTCCCACAGGAGGCAGTGATGGCCCACAACTTAGATGGCTTTAAAAGAAGACTAGACGCATTTGTGGAGGAGAGAGCTCTCCATGGCTACTAGCTAGGATGACTCTGTTCCACCTCCGTGGCTGGAGATGGCAATGCTTCCCAAATCCCATTATCTAGAAACCACAGGAGGGGAGAAGGCTCTTGAACTCAGGTCCTGCTTGCTGGTTTCTCACAGGCAGCTGGTTTGGCATCTTTAAGAACAGGATGCTGGACCAGATGGGCCACTGGCCTGATCCAACAGACGCTTCTTATGTTCTTATATCAAGTTTCATACATGTTGCGATGTCTCCCAGAGCATTCTGGGAGTCGCTGTTTTGGTTGGGGCATGTGGAAGGGAGGGAACCCTCATTGCTCTGTCCCCTTTGCAGAACATCAGTTTGCAGGGATTTCCTGAGAGGAATGAGTGAATAGGAAGCCACACTAAGCCTGCCCTGTAAATACAGCCACCAAAAGATCACTGTTGGATTAAAGAGGGTTCATCCCTCCAATTCTACGATTCCAGCATGCCTCACATCTACTAGATAACGATCTGTCTGTCTGTTCTCTTGAGATATTGGTATAATAGAAGGGCATGTTTGCATCTAAATTTTGATATTGGCAGACGCAATTTGGAATGAAGATGGTGGAGCGAACCTTTGCAAACTGCACAGACTTGAAAACTGCATTGATCTGTTAAGTTTCTTAGCATTCCCGAGCAATGATGGGTGCTTCTCATGAACGTCTCCTATTTATAGGCATCTGTTAGCGAGATGCCACAGTCCTCAAGTCAACTCAAGGGGCCTTGTTGACCTCACTGCCCCCCCAAACACCCAAGAGCTGGCCTCCCTGGCTTTCTCTGTGGCCATTGCGCTTTGACTATCCTGATGGTGTGTCCCTCTACTCCAGACATCCTCGCCAATTGCCCCCAGCCCGTTTCCCAGAGCTTACGACAGGTCAAAGAGGCGAGGGTTTGGCATGAGAGCTGGTGCTGTGGGCTCAACGCTGCGGCCTCCCTTGATCTCCTTGGGGAAAATTGAGGCGCCTGCTGTGTGTGAGAGCAGTCCGCAGACAAACAGCAGGGTGGGGGCGGCATTCAGCCGACCTTTCCAGCTCCTCCGGCAGAGCTGCAGCAAAGCTTTGCACAGCCTCGGTGCCAAGTAGGCTGCGACTGGTGTCCCGTAGCAGCATAAGAAGACCCTTCTGGATCAGGCCAAAGGGGGCCCATCTAGTCCAGTATCCTGTTCTCACAGTGGCCCCAGATGCCCCAACTGGAAACTTGCAAGCAGGACCCCAGCACAAGAGCCCTCTCCCCTCCTGTTGTTTCCAGCAGCTGGTATTCAGATGCATTGCTGCCTCTGAGTTTGGAGGCAGAGCACAACCATCATGGTTAATGACCCCTCTCCTCCATGGATTTCTTGAATGCTCTTTTAAAGCCATCTAGGTTGGCGGCCATCACTGCTTCCTGTGGCAATGAGTTCCATAGCCTAGAGGCGGCAGGAAGAACCATCTCAGCTTCCAGGCATAAAGATGCTGGGACAGAGAGGAGATCTTGGCCTTTACTCTCAGGAAGATGTCTTGCCTCTTCTAAAAATGGCACTGGGCATCAAAGCCCGTCTCCCAATTCAGGGAGGCGGAGAGTCAAACTCTCCCACCTCAGCTGTTCTCCTCAGAAACGTGCAAAACCCACCTTGACATTTCACTCTGAACAAAACTCAGCGGCAACTGACACAACGTAGATTGTGAAGGCAAAATGCACTCAACACATGCCCAGAGATGTCTGTGCCTTCTTTTTCATACTCCAGAGGGGAGAAAAACTGACATTCAAAAGAGGTTCTGGGGCCAAAGGTGGCTTTCATGAGCAAAATAACAGCAAACATAAGAACTAAACTTTAGGAAGAACTTTCTGAAAGTAAGAGTTGTTTGACAGTAGAAAGGACTACCTCAGAATGTGGCAGATTCTCCTTCCTTGGAGGTTTTTCAAGAGAGGTTGGATGGCCCCATCTGTCACGGATTCTTGAGCTGTGTTTCCTGCATTACTGGGGTTGGACTAGATGACCCCAAGGGTGACCTTTCAACTCTCCGATTCTCTGATTCTTTACCTGCTTCAGTTTGGAGACGGCGCAGATGCCTCATCTCTTGGCCAGCGCAAGATACAAGTCTGGGAGCTGGCATTTCCGACAAGGGAGGGAGCTTTGTCTGTTATATTTCAAACCAACTTGAATATATTTTTAACCTCTCCTATTTTCATAGATATGATTGTCTTGGCATGGAGGTGTCTGCAGACGCACACATCCAGCAGCAATTGGAGAGAGCTCCTGGGTGGTGGATGGAGAGAGAGAGAGAGAGAGACCTGACTCACACGCAGATGGCCTTCGGAAACTGGACCCAGGAATGGTGATTTTTACGCCGATAATCCACCCTGCCTCCCTCTGGGAAAAGATTATGGGCCTCCCAGCTCCTTCTTACTCACACACCTTCGAGGCTGGCCAATCAGGACTCGGCTGGATGCCTCGGCTTGGCCTAAGGCCCTGAGATAATGGAGTTCCTCAGGCAACAGGCAGCCGGGGAAGATAGCAGGCAGCCTGGATGCTTGTGTCTCTGTGTTGTAGCTGGCTGGCTGGCTGGCTGGCTTGCAAGTGAGCAGGCTAAGCTGGTGCCTGCCAGGTGCGGACAAGGAGGGCAAGAGGAACACACGGGCAGAGGCTACAGAGCAAGAAATGATGCCAGGCACTGCCCCACATTTTGGCTCGCTGGTGCCAAGTTAACAGAGCAGACATAAAAGCTTTAGAGCAGATCCTCCAAGTGTCCTGATTTTCCGGGGACAGTCCTGGATTTACAGAAGCCACCCCAGTTTCTGATCTGATCCTGGAATGTTCCACTTTTCCTTTGGACATTCATTGGAGAAATGTTGGGAAGTATGGAGTATGAGACCCCCCCCCAAGCCAAGGAGATAAGTATACAGAGCTGTTCCATCAGGCCTTTGGCTGAGGCACAGTCTGACCCTCTCCTTTGGGAATCCTCATAGAGCTCTAGCCCAATGGTTGCCATTAATTTGATTCTGAATTGATTTTAGAATGTATTTCTATGAATTAATTGTGATTTTATGTAAACTGTGTTGCTTTTACTGTTGTTAGCTGCTCTGAGCCCAGCTTTGGCTGGGGCAGGCAGGATATAAATAAATTATTATTATTATTATTATTATTATTATTATTATTATTATTATTAAACATTTAGAAGACAGCCCTGTACAGTATAGGGATTTTTTATTTTTTAAAAAAGTTTGTCATTTTATTATGTTTTTATATATGTTGGAAGCTGCCCAGAGTGGCTGGGGCAAACTAGTCAGATGGGCGAGGGGGGGGGGGAGAAGAAGAAGAAGAAGAAGAAGAAGAAGAAGAAGAAGAAGAAGATAGAACATCCCTATTTTCATCGGAGAAATGTTGGAGAGTATGTCAGAGACCTGCTGGGTGAGGCCATTGGCCCATCTGTTCCAGCATCCTCTTCTCACAGTGGCCAAACAGATGCCTCTTCTGCGAAACGTGCAAGCAGGACCCAAGCACACAAGCCCTCTCCCCTCCTCTGGCAGTTCCCAAAAACTGGTATTCAGCCACAGAGGCAGAGTAAAGCCATCCCGGCTAGCATCCATCAATAGCCCTCTGCTCCTCCATGGATTTGTCTAATCCTCTTTTAAAGCCATCCAGGTTGGTAGCCGTCATTGCCTCCTGTAGGTAGAGAAAGGTTTTTTCCCCTCCCTCTCTCTCAGAAAACTAGAAATCATGGACATCCCGGGAAGCCAAACGCTGGGAGATTCAGGACAAGAAAAAGCAACTCCTTCTTCACGCAGAGCAGAGTTAAACTGTGGAACTCACTGCAGCGATGACCACCAACTTGGGTGGCTTTAAAAAGAGGATTGGACAGATTCATGGGCTACTAGGCACGATGGCTGCATGGATGGAAGCAGCAGTGCTTATGAATGCAAGTTGATGGGAACCGCAGGAAGGGAGAGTTGCTCCTGAGATTGAATCCTGCTTGAGGTTTTCCCATTGGGGCATCTGGTTGGCCACTGTGCGAACAGGATGCTGGACTCGATGAGCCACTGGCCTAATCCACCAGGCTCTTCTTAGGCTCTTAAGTCATGTTTTTAATCAAGAAAGTTGGCTGCTATTCCAGCCAATCTGATCCCCACACGGGTCTGTGTTTATCTCCTGTCTGGGAACGTATGTTCAGCTGAAGGTGTGGCCTGGGGTGTCTCAAAAGGGAGAGGGGGGACATTTTCTGGCAAGATAATGAGATTCTGTCCCTACACACACACACACACACACACACACACACACACACACACACCATGTTCCAAAGATGGAGAGCAATGTTTGCAATTGCCGTGATCTCAGACTGAGAATGTTTTCTTGTCACAGGGAAATTAAGGGATCATTTTCTCATTTTCCTCCCAGATTTGTTTCGGGGGTATAAAATTGAGAGGAAGCGAGAAAGGTTGCTCTCTTGGTGGGTGTTAACATTTGGGGGTGGGGGGGCAAGGGATACATTTGTCAACTCTGGAGGTCATTTCCCACCCACCCCACCCCAATCCAAAGCATTGCCAAGGACTTCTGATGGCGCCTCATGCAAATTCCCGCCAGAGGGAAAAGTCTGGAGAGACGTTGAGGAGACCCCCAACAAGCTGCCCTTCTGAAACCTACAGATTTTGTGGGGTGGGCGTGCAAATGGGAACTGGGATTCTGGTGGATCTCCCAGACGCTGGCTGTCCAAATCTCACAGATGAGAAAAGCAGAGGTCGAATGGTCTACCCCACAAAACCACCCATAGAGTCAGTTCCTAACCAGATGTCTCATTGGGAAGTACATGAAGCAGGATTTGAGCACAAGAGCAACACTCCTCTCCTGTGGTTTCCAGGAACTGGTATTCAGAACTGGTATTCCCTCCAACCACGGGGGGAGGGCATAGCCATCATGGCCAATAGCCACTGATAGTCTTATTATTGTCCAATCTTCTTTTAAAGCCATAGAAGTTGGCAGCCATCACGGAGAGCTCCATGGTTGGACTCTGCACTGCTTGAAGGACTTTCTTTTGCCTGAATCTTCAAACACTCAGCGTCCCTGGATGTCCACCAATTCTAGTGTTAGGAGAGATGGAGAAAAACTTTTCCCTAGTCACTTTCTCCATTCCAGGCATCATTTTCTATCGAGTCGCCTCCTCCTCGCCATTTCTCTCAACTAAAGAGTCCCAAATGCTGCCACCTTTCTTCACAAAAAAGCTTCCTTTCCTCCACCCATGTCCCCAAGGCCAAAGCTCAGATCGGGGAAGAGAGGTCAGGAGTTGAGAGTGCCACCAAGTGCCGGCATCTCGTGCCCAGCTGCCTCAGCCTCCCTCCCTCCCCTCTGTGTCCCGCACAACGACAGCCAAGCTAATCGCCTTAGTGCTGAGACACGCCAGGCTCAGGAGGCCCAAGACTGCCGTGGCAGAGATGAATATCATAGAATTTTAGAGCTGGGAGGAACTGCAAGGGTCATCTCCTGCATTATGACTTGGACAAATCAGGTCTGCATCTTCAGTCGAGCAAGTGCAGCCAAATTTCCGGCCCAAATAATAGTTTTTTTCTGAGACTAGAACCAGCTTTTCCAACTCAGTACCCTCCAGATGTTGATGGACCACAACTCCCATCAGCCACCCCGGTCAGTGCAGCTGTGGTTTTTCATCGCTGGTTCTTAGAGGTAGACTGCTTTGGTATATGGAGGCCCCACTCACAAGAATGTTGGGAGCTGCCTTCTATTATACCCTGTCCAGCCACCTCAGTATTTTGACCGGAAGCAGCTCACCAGAGTTTCGGGCAGAGAATTTCTCCCAGCCCTACCTGGAAATGCCAGGAATCGAACCTGGGAACATTTGCATGCTCCGCCACTGAGCTATGACTAGGGACGGGGAGAGAAATACAGCTCAGTTTGCATTTAAAAGCAAGCCTCCCTAATTTGCACTTTACACAAAGCAACATGCAAACTGAAAAAAGAGAACCCATCCTTCAAAATCTGAACATCTCCAGATTTTGCAATGCAGTTCTCCAGCCAAGTTATGTGTACAAAAATCCATACTCTGGGGTAGAGTGTGGCTAAAAAGCATCTAATAGTCAAATAATAAAATAAAATACACCCAAGCATTATGGAAGGGGAAATTGCTTTGCACTAAAAAGCTGACAAATTTTCTTAAGGACTAATTTGTAAACTGATAGGAAAACGTGGGAAACTGAAGGCCGGAAAAATGATAAATTGGTAGGATCTGAAATTGACAGAGCCCACCCCTCAACCCAGCACCGTGGGTGTCAAACTAGCATCCGTGAAAACTGGGTTCAAATCCCCACTGAGTCATGAAGCACAGTTTCCACTTTCAGGCCAGTCTTCATCTTTCAGCATGATGCACCCACCTCGCAGGGCTGTTTTGATGCTCAAGTGACTGAGAAGGCTTTCTACACTGTCATGAGTTCCTTGGGGAAAAGGCAAGAAAAAATGTGTAATAGAATCATTCACCTGTAGAGTTGGAAGGAACCCCTGGGGTCATCTAGTCCAACCCCCTGCAAGGCAGGAATCACAGCTAAACAATCCCTGACAGATGGGCCATCCAACCTCTGCTTAAAAACCTCCAAGGAAGGAGAGTCCACCACCTTCTGTCCACCACCACTGTCAAACAACTCTTACCACCATAAAGGTCTTCCTAATGTCAGAATCACCTTTCTTGCAGTTTGAATCCATTGGTTCGGGCCCTGCCTTCTGGAGCAGCAGAAAACAAGCTTGCTCCATCTTCCTTCAGGTATCTGAAGATGGCTTTCATATCACGTCTCAGTCTCCTTTATTCCAGGCTAAACTCATACCCAGCTCTCTCAACCGTTCCTCATAAGACCCGGTTTCCAAAACCTTGATCATCTTGGTCACCTCCTCTGCACACCTTCCAGGGGTGCTCACAGCCGGACACAGGACTCTAGGTGGTGTCCAACCAAGGCAGATTAGATTGGCCCTATTACTTCCCTTGATCTGGACAGTTGACTTCTGCTGAATCACATTGACCATTTTTGCTGCTGCATCACACTGTTGACTTGCGTTAAGCAGAATACAGTGGGCCTATTGCTATGAACTGGGTGCCTTGATGCCAATTGCTGCATTAATTCCCAAGCCTTCCTCTACTCACGAGGGAGGGGAGAGGCAGCTTAAGAAACTGACTTAACGGCTTAAGCAAGGCCTTGCCATGTCCCGAACAGCTTAAGAAAACACATGAAGGGCATGCAAGCTAGGAAGGAAAGGAACGAGAAAAGCACAATATCTTTATGGGATCAGAGAGGCGAGACTTTCCTTGCCCTCGCATGCAAGTCTCAGATCCCAATCCTTTTTTTGGTTACAGAAGGAGGATAGAAAGCCTAGTAAGGGTCGTTATCTTATCTTGCAGGCCTCTTCTTAACAAAGGTTTCACGAGGACACCATAAGAAATAACATTGGGCCCATGATACATTGGGAAGGAAAACATTGGGGCTGCTAATTTGCCCCAGCTCTAACAAGCAGCTGCTCAGTTTCCGACCACCTCCAAAGCCTTGCAAGTCCCCTTTGTTGCCAGCTCCAAAAATCTGTGAAGTTTTTGTTGATGGAGCAACCTTTTTCTCCCTCCCTTCCTGGCCCCTTGAGTCCAGCATTCTCATTTTGCCTCCAGAGGCCCCGTAGGAACCATGGAAGAAGAACCTGCTGATGACAACCAATCCCTGTTGTTTTGGCTCCCGTGATTTTGTTCTGAGAGGTAGACTTCCTCTGTAGAAGGAGGCCCCCTCATAAGAACACAGTGAAATGCCTTGTGCCACTCTGTAGAGCCAGTTGAGCTTGTTGGTCCATCTAGCTCAGTACTGCCGACATTGGCTGGCAGAGGCTCTCCAAGATTTCAGAGAATCATGGAATTGTAGAATTGGAAGGGATCTCAAAGGGTCGTCTAGTCCAACCCCTTGCAATGCAGGAATCACAGCTCAAGAATCCCTGACAGGTGGCCACCCAACCTCTCTTTTAAAACGTCCAATGAGAGAGAGGCTACCATGTCCCAAAGGAGTCCATTTTGCTGTTGAACAGCTCTTACTGTAAGTTAATAATCATAATCATAATCTATTCATACCCTGCCCATCTGGGTGGGTTTCCCCAGCCACTTGGGCCACTCACAACAGAATATTAAAAACATGATAAGACATCAAATATTAAAAACTTCACTAAACAGGGCTGCCCTTCAGATGTCTTCTAAAAGTCAGGTGGTTGTTTATTTCCTTGACATCTGGTGGGAGGGTGTTCCACAGGGCGGGTGCCACTACCGAGAAGGCCCTCTGCCTGGTTCCCTGTAACTTCACTTCTTGCAATGAGGGAACTGCCAGAAGGCCCTCGGAGCTGGACCTCGGAGAAGGCCCTCCGGGCTGAACGATGGGGGTGGAGATGCTCCTTCAGGTATATGAGATTCTAATGTTTAATCAGAATTTCCTTTCTTGATAATGGGATCCATTGGTTTGGATCCTCCCCTCTAGAGCAGTGCAAAACAAGCTGGCTCCGTCTTTATTATCACTAAAATTTGCAAACTGATGTCGAAATGTGGGGAAATGAAATTCAGATTGCAGGGGGTTGGAGAAGAGGCCTCACTGAGTCCCATCCAACTGTACAATTCTATGATTCCGATTCGAAAAAAATGAGAAACATTTGCCCCTCCCTCCCAGCCGCTACCATTTCTCTGCCTTCCTCCCTCTGCTTCCCAAGGCAACCGGACGCACATATTTCTAGCCTCTTGGCGGGAGGGAAAAACAAGGCGGGAGAAAGCCAAGGGGAGGCGGGAGGAGGAGGGGTTAAGCAACCCTCCCTTCCCCTTCCGCCTCCTATCCTCCTAGCTCAGGCTTCCTCAAACTTGGCCCTCCAGATGTTTTTGGACTACAACTCCCATGATCCCTAGCTGGCAGGACCAGTAGTCAGAGATGATGGGAATTGTAGTCTCAAGACATATGGAGGGCCGAGTTTGAGGAAGCCTGTGACCTAGCTACTGCTTTGCAGAGGCCCATCAGCCTGCAATCCTGCAAGCAGGGCTGCTGTATCTTTAAGTTTTTGCACAGTGTCTGCAACAGTGCTTTTTAATATATACAGTCCAGTCCAGCGGAGTGCATGGTTCCTAGACGTAGGCCCAGGCTCTCACTGAATTCTAAAGATTGCTTTGGAACAGAACCCAAGCCCTGATTCCTCAAAGTTGTTGACCGGTTTAAAGGATCTGAAGGCCTGCCAAACTCAAAAAATGCACCGTCCTGTTTTCCTTAAGCAATTTCCCTGCAATTCTCTGAATGCTTCAATGTGGGAGGAAGGCCACTTGGACCAAGTGGGAGCCACCTCCTAGTAAACACGCCAAGGATCAGCCGACGGGAGGCCACTTCTCCTGGGACAAGCGTGGCCTCATATGTGCCCTATTTTGCAGCAAACGGCCCTCCGATTTGAAAAACTGGCTTGGCGTTTCCCAGACCTTTTGGGGTCACCTCCCCCCCCGCCAACTATTATCATTATAATCACTTGTTAATTTACACCAAACCTTTTTCCCTGAAAGAGAAAATAAACTCATCTCCATTGACCACCACCAAAAAAACAAGAACAAAACACTACGAAAAACATTTTTCAGAATAGTGGTTTGCGTGACCCTCTAAGCAAGGCAAGAGCCCAATAAAATTCAAAGCACCAACAATTAATTGCACATTCATTCAAAAGCCATTTAAAAGTATTTTGACCAATGCAACAAAAACTGATAGAATCACAGCATTGCAAGGTTGGAAGGAATCCCAAGAATCCAACCTCTGGCAATGCAGGAACCACAAAAATCTCAGCTTTTCAAAGGCTGTGGTCATTTCCACCTCCAGCGCCCCCCCCCCGCCACACCCTTGCATCTCAGAGCCACCACCCCCGCCAGGTAATCTGACCACTTGTCAGGGAGTGCTATCCACTTTGAGGACCATTGAACCGGCTGGTCCAAGTCCTGTTTAGCGCTAATGAACTCTCCGAAGGGGGATCTGGGAGGCTTGAAATGAGCCGTCCACAGTCATCAGCACCTGGGCAGCTGGTTAAGCTTGCAGGCTCAGCTAACTTGGCCACTGGGGTGAGATTATTGCATTTCTTCTGAAACTACAGTCATTGTCCCTAAATTTTCATCAATGCATAACAATGAGCAGGTGCACATTTTATGCAAATCTGGATCCTTTCTGGTGGGGGTGGGTGGGTGTATTTGCAAGTTATTATCTTTTAAATTTATTTGGACTCTCTGCCTTTCTCCAGAGCTGGGATTTGAGACAGCGTCCAACCTACCAAATGCAAAGTAACGAAAGCAAACTAGCGGAAAGCAATAATCAAAAGACATCAGAGCACTTTTAGAGGCAGCGATTAAAGCACAAGAGCGTTCTCCCCTCCTGTGTTTTCCAGGAATTGTTACTCAAAAGCATTGCTGCCTCTAACTGTGGAGGCAGAGAAAAGCCATCATGACTAGTAGCCACCAATAGCTTGTGAATTTCTCCAGTCCAAAGCCATCCATATTAGTGGCCGGTCACTGCCTCCAGGGGGAGAGAGCTCCACAATTTACCGTATTTTTCGCTCTATAAGACGCACCAGACCACAAGACACACCTAGTTTTTGGAGGAGGAAAACAAGAAAAAAAATATTCTGAATCTCAGAAACCAGAACAGCAAGAGGGATCGCTGCGCAGTGAAAGCAGCAATCCCTCTTGCTGTTCTGGCTTCTGGGATAGCTGCGCAGCCTGCATTCGCTCCATAAGACGCACACACATTTCCCCTTACTTTTTAGGAGGGAAAAAGTGAGTCTTATAGAGCAAAAAATATGGTAATTCATTGGTGCTCACTTCAGAACACGGCAGGTGGGTGTGAAAAGGCCTTGAGGATCCTTAATGTATAGGAAAATGTGGCGGTCTTTTTCCTGAGTGGAGCTGCACTTCGAATGGGTGTCTGTGTGAGAGGGGAAATTTAAATCCAATTTAACCACTGCCTAAAGCAACACAGAGTAGGAATTACAGACATAAACTGACCTTCTGACCACAGAAGAGAATACTAGCTCGCGTTAAAAACAAAAAACGGCCCGTTTTTGTCATTACCAAAAGAATTTACTAGCCACTGTTAGGAATCTCTAAGCACTCTAGCACCTCATAAAGAAAAACCACCCTCTTGATCATCTGCAAGCTGTGGTCAACCAGCAGGCAATCTCGGCTCACCCCAGGCGACTAGGAAAAGAGCTATTGGGGAGCCCGCTTCCCCTTCTGTGGCCGTTTCCCTTCCAGGAATGAAAGAAGGGGAACTCAGAGCTCTGCCAACTCTCATGAGATCTTTTGTGCACAGAACTCCTGTTTAGGCAGGAGGAAATAGCTGAATTGTAGAGTTGGAAGGGACCCAAAGGGGCATCTAGTCTCTCATAACGGACACACCTTTGTAGGAAAAGTGCAGGCATGCCTCTGGCTTTCAGAGACTCTTTTCTCGCTGATAAATATTTATGGAGAAGCGGCTGTCGGAGGAATGGTGGCGAAATACAGGGGTGTTGTTAATGGGGACCAAGCCCCAGGTCCCAGATTTCCTGCTCCCACTTTTTAACCACAATTTGCCCTTTCCTTGCGAGGTGCTTAGGGGCCTCTATAAACTGCTGTTGAGAACCCAGCCAGCCGCCATCTTCATATGCCCAGAAATTAATCCATATCATGGGCCTGAGGGTCCCGAACCTTCAAACTATTTCATGGATGCTATTTCATAGAACTGTAGAGCTGGAAGAACCCTGAGGACCATCCAGTCGAACCCCTTGCAGTGCAGGAATATGCAGCTGCCCCGTACGGGGATCGAACCTGGAACCTTTGCATTATCAGCACCGTGCTCTAGCCAACTTACTAAGCTATCTAGGCAGACTATCTGGTTACATCCCAGGAGAGCCCAGGAAAAGCAGAGGCGGGGGGGGGGATCTGGCTTACTTCATAGGAACGCAGGAAACTGCCTTCTACCAAGTCAAACCTTTGGTCCATCTAGCTCAGGACAGTCTGCACTGACCAGCAGCTGCTCTCTAGGGGTTCAGGCAGCGGTCTCTCCCAGCTGGGGACAGAACATGGGACCCTTATGCATGTGCAGCCATACTCGGGAGCAATCCCAATTAACACCTGCTTTGCATACTCCAAATTCCCTGCCTCCCAGACCTGCCACACTTTCAGCAATTTGTACAAGGCAGCCTGAACAGCGAACATGCAAAGGGCACCCCCAGCTCCAGCCAGGAGTTTCCCGGTGGCATCGGGGCCGGCTCTGCTGTTGGGCAAAATGAAGAGGAGGCTGCTTCTGGTGGCAGGGAAGCACTGAACAGTGGCAAGGTGATGAAGGAACCAGTTGGGCAGACCAAATAGCCTGGCCACCCCTGCCTTCTCAGCTGACTTGCCACCCTTGGCTGGCAGTAATGGGGTGCTGGTCATGACATTTTACCACCCGAGGCAAAGGGCTGGATGGCAAGATCTCTGCCCTGTCCCAGTGGCCCTGATACAATCTGACTGGACTGATGAATGACTTATTTTGACAAGATCCTCAGCTCTTCCCAAGGCAGCAGAACGGCTTAGGGGGTGCAGAGTAGAGGCTAGCTTAGGGGGCTTGGCAGAGGGGTTGGGGAACTGCTGCCTGCAGCCTGACCCAGCTGCCTCACTCCAAAGAAGGATCCCGCTGCCTGTCCAGTCAGCGTCTCTCTGTGAATTTGGGGACCACCTTCTCACCCCCACCCTGGGCTCCTTTGGGAGGAAGGGGCAAGATATAAATTTACAGTGGTGCCTTGGTACTCAAACGGCTTGGCTCCCAAACAAATCAGCTCCTGAACGCCGCAAACCCGGAAGTGAGTGTTCCGGTTTGCGAACGTTTTTTGGAAGCCGAACGTCCGACGTGGCTTCCGCAGCTTCTGCTTGAGTGCAGGAAACTCCTGCAGCCAATTGGAAGCTGCACCTTGGTTTTCGAACTGTTCCAGGAGTTGAACGGACTCCCGGAACAGATTAAGCTTGAGAACCAAGGTACCACTGTAATAAGGAAGGAAATAAATAAATGTACTCTCGCAGCAAAACGACTTCGGTCTACCAGCATGGAAAAACCCACTCAGAAGGAATAGATGGTGATGGATCGTGTGCGTTCCTCTAGTTCACTTTGGGAGAGAGAGAAGGAGGAATACTTCTTGTCCCATGGAAACGGGACTTAGAATCACAGAATTGTAGAGTTGGAAGGGACCCCAAGGGTCATCTAGTCCAACCCTCTCTTGACTTGAGTGGGCCTGCTTCACCCATCACAGCTACCTCACAGGTTCTCCCATGATGTCACAAAGGTTGTCGCCACCCCCGGCCCCTTACAGCAAAGGGAACATCTGTGACCCTACAGACCCTGTTGGACTCCAACTCCCAGCAGCCAACGATGGGGAATAATGAGAGTTGGAGTCCTGCAATGTCTATGGGGTCACCAGCTTCCCAACCCTGACCGTGGCGATCCTTGGGTGCCCTTCTTCTCCCAGGTCCCAACATTTGAGCCCTAGGCAATCCTTCCCCTCCTGGATGCAGAGGCGATCTGTCAAGCAGGTTGCTTGAGTGAGAAAGCCCAGCCTCCTGAACAGCAGGTCTCTGTCTAGTTTGACCCAGAGATGGGGAATTCTTCCAGCCTATCAGATCTGAGTCTCCCCAAGGAGATTTTTTTTCTTTTAATGGGATCCTCAAGCCGTCACCCCACATGCTTGGACTGAAGCGATGACAGTCCCTGAGGGCGGCAAGGGGAGACAGTACGATCTCGCGGGGAATGCCAAAATAGAAAAGCAAGAGAGTGTGTTTCATTAATGCCTCTTGCTGTGTTCAAAACCCGGGAAGAGCATGTTTTCCAAGAGGACACCCAAGTTGCAGGCAAAGGCGGCGGCTGCTTGGCGGGACCGCGGTGTTCCCAGAGATGGGGCAAAGGCATCCGGGATAGGGGCATCCCTTCTGATGAACCCCATGGGATCCTACGGGCACGACCCACTTCTCCTGCCTGCTTCCCCTTTTTGGATCGAGTGCAAGGCAGGAACCTCACTCGGATCCTGCCCTCCCGCTCCCCATGGGCTTCCCTTTGCCCTCCGACTGGGCAAAGCATCTGTGGTCGCCCAGGGAGAGCCACGGCGTCACCACAGGAGAGTGACCTGTGCAAATTGTGTGGGCCATGCAGGTGGCACATCCTTCTGACATGCAATAATTCATAGGATTGTAGAGCTGGGAGGGACACAGCGACTCAGCTAGTTCAACTCTCTGCAAAGCAGGAACCACAGCTAATTCTTGAGCAACGACCAAACTCACTTGTGGGGGGGAGCTAACCCCCCAACACCAAGGAAGATGAAAGTAAATGTTGGGGTTCAAGAGGAACCCTTTTTACTCTGACGTTCTGTGCCCCAATCCTCAAAGCACTGCTATGGCTCCTCAATGCACTCTGCACATGCTCAGAAACATTGCATTACATGCTTGCACCATCTGAGGGGCTGAGGTTTGGTGTTTGGCAAACACCTTCCAGGGATTCAGTTAAGCCTCTCCTGTCCTCTCCTGGAGTCCACTGGCTTCATATCCTGCCCCCCTTCCATTCAACCACCATGATAGACCCTTAAAGTTTTTCAGTGGTAATATTAGTGACTCCCTGTGGGCAGGCAGCACCTCAGCCACCTTCAGGGTGCACCAGGAAGATTTCAGAGACCCTGGAGATGGTGAGGGGCAGTATCGGGGGCTCCAGACTTTTGCCTCTTGTCACCAACAAGCAGGGAGTAGAGGGATTGGTCCCTGCAGCATGTCTGAGATTTGGAGCAGTGAGTCTTGCTCCGGAGGGGGAGCGGGCACTGAGTTTTTAAAAGGTGCGACGGCAGGTGCCCACCAGTGGGGCAGGAGCTGGAGAGACCCACAGCAGAGGGAGGCAGAGGTGACTCCTCTCAGTCTTGCCCCCCATCCTGCTCCTTGCCGAATTCTACAAGTGCACCTCAGAGGGGAGGCTGTGACAGCCAGTGGCCTGTTGCAAAAAAGTGGGTGCAGGCGGACGTCAGGTGCCCCAATTGCCCAGACGGAACAGCCTCCGCCGCAGATGGCTTGGAAGCGAGGTGGCTCGACAACCCCTTCCAGGGCCGGGGGGAAAAGCATCTGGTCAGAGGCTGTCTGCGGTTTTTGTCCTGAGCCTTCTCTGCTGCTCCCGCTGCCTCTTACCTCCTTGCCACGAAGCCGGGAGACTGGAGAGCAGGAGGACAGTGACAGCCCCGGGAAGGAAGGAAGGAGTCCGTAGCCTGGCCATCTCTCTCGACGCAATGCCCCAGCCCGCTGGCCGCCGGAGTGTTTTATCCTAGCGGAGCTGCTTAATTGCGGCTTCCAAGGATGTAAAAGGGGGGGGGGAGAGAGGGGAGGGATGAGGGGAGGGGACAAGGCTCAGGACACTACGTCATTGGGAGAGGGGGCACACACACACACACACACAGACGGATCTCTCTCTCCAAGAGCCTGGCTTGCCTTTGTAATTTCTCTCTCCCCAGCGCGGGTGGGATCTGTTGCCAAAAGCGAGCTCTGCTGCCAAGAGAGATTTCAGGAAAAAGGGGAGGGAGCTGGAGGGAGGGGGGATCCAGATTGGTACAGCGGCTCCCCCCTCCTTTTAGGGAGGGGGATAAAGTTCTGGCTGAATCAGATGCCCCGGACCAATGCAGGGCATCAAGGCCTGAGGCCAAGAGGACGGGCCAGGAGGCAGTCAGGTTGTGGGACGAGGGGGATGAGGGTCCCGCGTCGGAATGGATTTTGGAAGCGGGGGGTGTCTTGGAATGGAATGTGAGGGGCCCTGAGGATGGGAGCCGGATGGAAACGGGTCCCCGCTGAACAGACAGGACTAAGGGTGGGGTGGGGGAGAGAGCAGGGGTGGGGGAAGGTGGCGGAAATTAAGTCGGAGAGTCTGGAGATAAGCTATCTCCAAAGGCTTCCAGCTCAGAGCAGCTGAACCCCTGGGCCGCAGCCAGCCAGCCCCCGCTAAGCGGTTGCTTCAGTTTTGTTTGTGCTCAGACATCCTACACCTGGACCGGTGCTCTGCAACACAGGGAGCCGTGGCCTGAAAGTGGCCCTGAACCAAGGGGGTCACAAACCCCTGACCTTTAGCAAAACAACAGCACCAGTGCTCTCATTGCCACATTTGCAAAGGTGGAGTGGCACAGATAAACCTGCCCTTTCAGGTCCTTGTTCTTCCAGTCCCCCAGTCTGCTTCTGCATGTTTCCACATCGGTTTGCAATTTGTTTATTTATTCCGAAAAGCCCTCACGAGAATTCGTCAGCTCCGAATGCACAGAGTTACATGCAGTTTGTTGCATGTAATTTTTGGCCTGGCTCTATGCGGGGGTGGTTTTTTGTTGTTTTTTTTTTTTTTTTTTTTTTTGCAAAACGGTTTCACATAATCTAATGCATTTCGGGCATGTTCTTTTTCCTAATAGTTGCAATGTTAGGCACACTTTGCCGAACAAGAATGCATTTTTGTTACTTGGCTGGAGAACTGCATTGCAAAATTCGGAGAAGTGCATATGTCAAAGGTTCGGTTCTCAGGTTGTTTGGGAACGTGCGAATTAGATAGTCTCGCCTACAGAATTTATCCCCTTCCCCCACCTTCAGGGCAGTAAGAGAGACCCAAACATCTTGGGGATGTAGGTGGTGAATTTCAAGATGTCTTGCCCTGCTGCATTCACCACAAAGTGCTGGGCAACTCTCTTGGCTTCAGTTGCCCTTCTGTGAAATGGGTACATCCATCAACCCCTCGACAAAATTCCTAGTGGAAGCAATTACAAGGAAAGCTGCAATGAGGAAGGTGGTTAGGAGATGGCAGGATTGGAAAAGATCCTTCCAAATGATGTTCCTTCTCAACTTTGGTGACTGAAATGCTCTCTGCACATGCTCAGGGCAGACCCTAGAAGAAGAGCATCTCTCCATCCTTCTACAGAAGGTGGAGTAGAGAAGCCTCGGGCATACCTGACCATAATGACTGAAGCACGGTTTGTATATGCCCAGGAGAACTCTTGCCATCTTCAAGATGCTAATAAAATCTTCATTCTAGGCCCCAGAAACCAGGTGTTACCCTTGATAGAGTCCCATCCCTTGCTATGCCACCCACCTTGGTGTGGGCAGCAGTGGCAGATAGAGTAGGACTGCTCCACCACTATGTGTAGTGTCACATATAGAGAAGACAGATGGCTATAACCCCCCATCCACTGAAATCTGGCATGGGGCACAGAATTCCCCACTCAAGAATTTCTGGAACCTTTTGCTTCCAATGAATTGTTCTTCCCAGCCTCCTAGAAAGCCTGTATTTTGTTGACTTTTTTCCTCGATGCCAGAAATGGGTGCCTTCCCTGCCCCCTCCCACCCCCGTCTGGCAAATTTATTTGCCAGATCCCATCATTTTCAGGATGTCAGTGTTTGGAAGACATTAGCCAGGTTGTTAGACAGGAATTTTTATTTTTTTATTTTTTAAAGGTTCATCTCAGTGCCTTCAGACAAGAAGACGGATGGCCGTCTGCAAGTAGTTCGTTAGCTGTGATTCCTGCATTGCAGGGGTTGGACTAGATGTCCCTTGGGGTTCCCTTCGATCTCTACAAAACTTTATTTAAGGTGTAGAGAGGAATGTTGCTTCTTATCTCAGAAATACTTGGATGTGGCATGAAGCTAGCAGGAGTTTCAGGATAGACAAAAAACATTTGGAAAGGATCGAAAGGCAGGTGACCATCAGTAACTTGAACGCCAGGTACTGATTAATTTCCATGAGAGCTATTTTAATAAAAATATGCAAACTGATACAGAAATGTGGCAAACTGAATTTAAGAAGAATTTAAATCAAAAGATGACAAATGCATCCATCCCCATCTCAGAGGAGGTTGCTGTTTGGGTCTACAGTGGGCAATTCGTCCCTATTGTTGTCTGGGGCATAATTGGGTCATTTCATCACACCTGATCCGGAGGAGGCTGCCTGTTGCAAACCTGCATGATTCACTGGTCTGGGCTCTCCTCCTTTGAATCAGTAATTTTGTTGCTACCCTGCATCAGCTGCAGTTGGACCCTTCCTCCCCAGGCAAAACCACTGCACCCCTTTGCTGCACCCCCAGAGCAGTGACTCCGGCAGAAACCCAGAGAACAGACTCCTCTGAGAGCAAGTTTTATTTAGCTTCAGGGCTCAAGAACGGAGCATCCTACCAGCGATTTTCAACTGAGAAAGAGAGAAACCAAATATCAGACATTTGGGAAGCCACACCCTGCAAATATCGGGACAGTTTCCTCAGCCGACTTCCCTGAGGAGGCCTGGCAATCTGAGCCCCAGAATATTCGCAGGGTTGGAAAAACACGGCAGCCCTCCGCCGGGCAGAACAAGACTTTCCAGTGGCATTGGCTCAGGCAGCTGGGCAGGGGCCTGCCCGTTTCCCCAGCCACACCTAGGCGCCTGCGCCAAACTGTCGGGCACAGTGGAGGAGACAGGAAGAGACGTGGGCCTCCTTCTCCCTACATGAACAAGGTGGCAGGCGGAGAGCAGATTTCTCAAAAGGCCAGAGCTTGCAGGCACTCAACAAGGCAAAGAAAGCCTCTTTTCGTAATATGATGCATCTGTTCACTTATGGAACTCCCTGCCTCAGGAGACTTGCCCAAATGCCAGAGCTCGCAGGCACTCATCAAAGTCCATTTGGTTGCTTCAGAATGAGCAAAGGATGCAGCCATTCACTTATGGAACTCCCTGCCACATGTAGAAGCGATGGCTGAGAGGTAGTGTGGCACAGTGATTAGCATGTTGGACTAAGACCTCAAGGTTTGTATCTCTGTTTCTTAGCCACAAAGCTCACTGGGTGTGACTACCTCACTGGCCCAACCTACTTGACAGAGGTGCCATGGGGATTAAGGGGGGAAGATGAGGCATGCATAACAGCTTGAGATACCGGTACTTGAAGAAAAAGGGGCAATATAAACGCATTAAATAAATAAATAGGTGGACTTTCTATGATATGCAAACTAGGACAGAGCCTTATCTTAAGAGAGACAGTGTGGCAGAGTGGTTAGAGTATCAGGCTGCACCCAGGAGATGCCAGGGTTCAAGTGACTCCAAAACGCACTTTTTGGGGCACTGTGTCTGACAAACCATGGCAACCAAAATGGCCGCTGTGCTCTTGTGATAAATAGCAGGAAGATGGCATCTGGAAAGATGGCGTCCTGGATTTTGATTTTGTTGGAGGGTATGGCCCCATCTTCCATGCGACATCCCTTCCAATACTTGAAGATGGCTCTTAGATCTCATCTCAGTTTTCTCTTCTCCAGTCTAAGCACCCCCAATTCCCTCACAAGACTTGGCTCCCTGGCCCTTGAACCTCTTGGTCACCGTCCTCTGCACACCTTCCAGCTTGTCAACATCCTTCTCAAATTGGGGTGCCCAGAACTGGACACAGGACTCCAGGGACTCAGCTACATTGGTAAAAAAAACCAGTGTTTTGAATGCGTTATAAACATGCAACACCAGAGGGCACTGGAGAGCAAAAAACAATTCCTATGCAATTGTACATAGCGTTTTTCTTTTTCCTTTATTATAACGATTTAATTTCTGATTTATTTATAGTGGTTTTTTCCTGTGTGTAGATACGCTCCAGGTGGGGTTTTGCAAGGCAGAATAAACATCATATACAGGTTAGCCGGAATGTCCTCACCAGCCAAAAGGGGAGACATTGTTAATTAAGATCACAGGTAGGAGATCCCTCACCACCAGAGACAGTGGAGTTCAGGCCTCCTTTGCTCCATAGCCCTGATTGGGGGTGCCAAGGGAAAAGCCTTGTGAGGTGATACGTCATCACCGTCAAGATTTCCTCCTCCCACCACCACTTGCTTGCTATCTCTTTATTTATTTCGAGGAATTTATGGATTGCAAAACCAAACAAACCCCACAATTCTCCAAGCGTTTTATCCAACCTTTCCTCCACAACAACCTGCTTTTGCCCCCCAACAGCCTTGTGAGGTAGGCCAGGCTGAGCAACTACAGCTGGACTACAGTCATCCAGAAAGTCCTTCTTCACACAGCACATCGTCTATGGAACTCCCTCCCACAAGAGGGTGTGATCACCACCAACTAGGTTGGCTTTCAAAGAGGATTAGGCAAAGTCTTGGAGCAGGAGAGGGCTATCAATGGCTATCAGCCATGGGAGCTGTGCTCTTCCTCCACAGTTGGAGGCAGCAGTGCTTCTGATTACCAGTTGCTGGAAGCCGCAGGAGTGGAGAATGCTCTTGTGTTCAAATCCTGCTTGCGGGTTTCCCAGAAGAGGCACCTGGCTGGCCGCTGTGTGAAGAGGATGCTGGGAAGATGGGCCATTGGCCTGACCTTGCAGGCTCTTATGTTCTTATGGAGAAGAAATTTGAACCCTGCGCCAGGGCCATTCCACCACACTGTCTCTCGTGTTGTGGATGGAGAAGGGGCCTGCCATTTTCAGCAGCAAACACCCACGTCTTTAACTGTTAAATGTGCTCACTCAAGTCCACACTGAGTAGAACCTCCATGTCCAGGAGCAGTTAGCCTCAAATCCCGCATGCTGAAACAACAGAGGGCTGCTGTCTCCTCTGTGCCATGCTTTTGAGCTCCCCAGAGATGTCGCTGGGTAAAGGTGTCAAATCTTTGGATTAGCCAAGCTATGTGGAGCCTCCAGGTTCAGGGGCAACCTACCTCCGTGTACCTCCAGATGTTGGGGGACCACCAACGGAGAAGGGCCGTTGCCTTTGTGTGCTGCTTGTAGCCGTTTTGGAGGCATCTGGCTCGCAGCTGTCAGAAACAGGATGCTAGATTAGGTGGACTTCGGTTTGGTCCAAGAGAGGAGGGCCGACTCTCCCCTGGGGTGCAGGGAAAGGCTCCAGCTATTGAGGGGGGAGGCACGCAAAAGTATTAGGGGAAAGCTCAATGTCTTACAGATTGATTGATTTTTTCAAAGTGCGGTTTTCAACTGAGAGTCACCCCAAGTCCTGAGAGATTGTTGTTGTTTAGTCGTTTAGTCATGTCCGACTCTTCGTGACCCCACGCCAGGCACACCTGTCTTCCACTGCCTCCCGCAGTTTGGTCAAACTCATGCTGGTAGCTTCGAGAACACTGTCCAACCATCTCATCCTCTGTCGTCTCCTTCTCCTTGTGCCCTCCATCTTTCCCAACATCAGGGTCTTTTCCAGGGAGTCTTCTCTTCTCATGAGGTGGCCAAAGTATTGGAGCCTCAGCTTCAGGATCCGTCCTTCCAGTGAGCATTCATGGCTGATTTCCTTAAGAATGGATAGGTTTGATCTTCTTGCAGTCCATGGGACTCTCAAGAGTCTCCTCCAGCACATTCTTCGGCGATCAGCCTTCTTTATGGTCCAGCTCTCACTTCCATACATCACTACTGGGAAAACCATCGCTTTAACTATACGGACCTTTGTCGGCAAGGTGATGTCTCTGCTTTTTAAGATGCTGTCTAGGTTTATCATCACTTTTCTCCCAAGAAGCAGGTGTCTTTTAATTTCATGACTGCTGTCACTATCTGCAGTGATCATGGAGCCCAAGAAAGTAAAATCTCTCACTGCCTCCATTTCTTCCCCTTCTATTTGCCAGGAGGTGATGGGCCCAGTGGCCATGATCTTCGTTTTTTTGATGTTGAGCTTCAGACCATATTTTGCACTCTCCTCTTTCACCCTCATTAAAGGGTTCTTTAATTCCTCCTCACTTTCTGCCAGCAAGGTTGTGTCATCTGCATATCTGAGGTTATCTGCATAACCTGAGAGATAGGGCAGGCTATTAAACAAATAGTCATTTTTCTACCAGTCATTTTATTTGACGACTGTACCACTCACAGGAACATAGGAATATAGCTGCCTTATGGAAAGCCTCGACCCTTGCTCCATCTAGTCCAGTATGGTCTACACTGGCCAGCAGCAGCTATCCAGGGGGTCAGGCAGGGGTCTTTCCCAGCCTTACCTAGAAATGCCCTGGATTGAACCCAAGTCTTTCTGTA
This sequence comes from Podarcis filfolensis, assembly GCF_964270895.1. Classification (NCBI taxonomy): domain Eukaryota; kingdom Metazoa; phylum Chordata; class Lepidosauria; order Squamata; family Lacertidae; genus Podarcis; species Podarcis filfolensis. The sequence continues at coordinate 15,272,790 of NC_139618.1, read as the reverse complement.
TGCAAGGCAGGTGTTCTGCCACTGAGCTACATTAAGACCATTCGTCCACTGGCTCAATACTGTCTACAATGACTGGCAGTGGCTTGCCAGGGGTTCAGGCAGGGGTCTTTCCCACCCCTCCCTAGAGATGTTGTATATTGAACCTGGACCCTTCTATATACAAGGCAAGTGTTCTGCCTCTAAGCTACATTCAGAGCCTTGGTCCATCTGGCTCAGTACTGTCTACACTGGCCGGCAGCAGCTCTCCAGAGTTTCAGGCTTCCCCAGCCCTACATAGAGACACTGCCAGGGATTGAAGCTGGGACCTTCTAAATGCAAAGCAGGTGCTCTGCTGCTGAGCTTGAAAGGCCTTACATTAATGACATAAAATGACAGAAAAGTATTTTAATTTTTAAAAATGACACAACATAAAGAAGCAGAATAGAAACAGCACATTCAGACAAGTAAAATCTGGAGAAAAGGAGATTCCCTGCATATTTTCTGGAATATCATGTGCAAATTGTGTTGTGTTGCAGTACTCCCAACAAACACATTTTTGTATGCATTTTAGTCTCAAACACACATTTTTGTCAGCACTTTCCCTCCAATAGAATGTATTTATGTACAGTACTTCATTTTGGGCAATAATAGCAGGCAATCATCTCCCTGCATTCGAAAGCTCCCCCTACTGGACCTGCTGCAGTCAATGGCACAGGGATGCTGCAGGTTGGGCTTTGGGTGATCAGCTGGCAGCCCAGGCTGCAAAGGACAAGAAGCTGAGTTGACCAAGTTGGTTTTCAGGACAGCTTGTCCGTTGTTCCCAACCTCCTCTGTGGAGGAAACTCGGCATCCCTTTGTATTTCAGAGAAACTTGTTTCAGTTCACACTTAAAGACGCACCCCCTGCTTTCACAGTTTCCTAAACAATATGCAGACTCAAAACACAGCCAATCTTTGAAAGACACACATTTCCTAATCTTGAGCTGCAGTTCTCCAGTCAAGTTTCCTGCCTCTCTCATAACACTAGAACTCGTGGACACCCCATAAAGCTTAAAGCTGGAAGATTCGGGACAGATAAATGCCTATACAGTGCATAGTTAAACTGTGGAACTCCTTGCCACTGGAGGCAGTGATAGCCACCAACTTGGATGGCTTTAAAGGAGGACAGAACAAATTCATGAAGGAGAGGGCTATCAGTGGCTACATTCTGCCTTCACAGTCAGGGCAGCAATGCTTCTTATTACCAGTTGCTAGAAATGGAATGAGGGGAGAGGGCTCCTGTGTTCGAATGCTGCTTGTGGGTTTTCCAGAAGAGGCAACTGGTTGGCCACTGTGAGAACAGGATGCTGGACTAGATGGGCAACTGGCCTGATCCAGCAGGCTCTTATTATGTTCTTATATATCAACATAAAGTGTGTATAACAATGCACTGTGCATTTATCAGTGAGAGTGGCATATCCAGAAGCCTTTTAGTAGGTAGAGGAATGTGCATCTAGGCAAAATATATTAGGGGAGGAATTTGCAGTAAAATGCTGACAAAGACTGAAAAAAGAAAGATCCCCAAACTGATGTGAAAATGTGGGCAAGTGAACAAGAAAAATCAGAAACCACCCAAATTGCCCATCTGCACTCTGAATATCTCAGTGAAGTTCTCCGATGGAAAGGTGCTCCAAAAAGTGTACTATTTAAGGGAAGTGCTTTCAGAAAAGGTGAATTATAGCAAACACACATTTCATGTACAAAAATCCATTATTTTACAGGGAAATGGCTCACAAAAATGGAGTGTGTATATTAGGTCCAAAATTGTGCACCAAATTGTTTTTCCATGCAGACTTTTTAAATATATCGCAAACGGATGTGGAAAAGGGGTAACTGAACTTCAGATGGTGGGGAAGAGAATGATAAACGGAGAGAAATTGGAAAGTACAGAATCATCCATCTGTAACTAGAATAGCACAGCTTAAGAGTTTGAAAAGCTCGCCAAGGCCTTCTTTGAACCTATAGGTGGCGCCAGTGAAGCAACCCTCTCACTCTTTCTTGCCGCACCTACCTCTGCAGAGGACCTAACAGGACACAGGGGGCCGCACTCTCTAGAGATGCCCAGCCACAGGTGAGATTTCCTGCCATCAGCGCTGTGGACAGCAGAGCTCTGCATGTAGCAGGAGAGAGCCACAAAGACAGCAGCATGAGCAGGATTCAGCTCAGATTGAACTGGTGCTTTGGAATGTGCAGGCAGAAACAAAAGGACCTTGCATAGGATGAGGCTGGAGGGAATAACCACGCCATGAAGCAGCTTGCCTACCCTACCTTTGTCCTTTCCCCAGGACAGGTACTCAGACTACTGGTGCGGAGGTTTTGCTTAGCATGTGACCCACTACGATGAGTGTTCAGGCTGTAGAGATGGGGTCAGAAACCTGGGGCCCTGGGGCCAAACGTGGCTCTATCCAGCCCTCTCTTCATGGAATCATAGAATTGTAGAGATGGAAGGGAACCCCAAGAGGCATCTAGTACAACCTCGTGGAACGCACAAATCACAGCTAAAGAAGTCCTGACAGATGGCCGTCTCTAAAAACCTCCATTGAAGGAGAGTCCACACCATTAGCAGGGAGTCCATTCTGCTGCTGAAAAGCTTTCATCAGCAGTAAGATCTTCCTAACATTTTGTTGGACTCTCCTTTCTTGTCATTTACAGTGGTACCTCTGGTTAAGAACTTAATTCGTTCCTAGGTCCGTTCTTAACCTGAAACTGTTCTTAACCTGAGGTACCACTTTAGCTAATGGGGCCTCCCGCTGCTGCTGCAAGATTTCTGTTCTCATCCTGAAGTAAAGTTCTTAACCCGAGGTACTACTTCTGGGTTAGTGGAGTCTGTAACCTGAAGCGTTTGTAACCCAAAACATTTGCAAACCAAGGTATATCCATTGGTTTGGGTCCTCCCCTCTGGAGTAACAGAAAACAAGCTTTTTCCATCTTCCAAGGGACAACAGATATGTGAAGATGACTATCATATGACCTCTCAATTTTCTCTTCTTCAGGCTAAACATGCCCAACTCCCTCAACCATTCCTCATAAGGCTCGGTTTCCTGACTCTTTATCATCTTGGTTGCCATCCTCTGCACACCTTCCATCTTATCAATATCCTTCCTAAACTGTGCTTTAGGGTCTAGCCTAGGCAGAATAGTGAGGCACTATGCCTTCCCATGATCTGGACACTGGACTTTTGTCGATACAGCTAAAATTGCATTAGCTTGTTTTGCTGCTGCATCACACTGTTGGCTCATGTTAAGCATGTGGTCCACTTAGCCTGCCCTGCTAAGTGCAGCCCTGGGGGCCTGCCAAATGTTTCTGGACTCCAGGTGCCCTTAGCCCAACCGGTATGGCTTGTCACCAGGGAACCACATCTAGATGGCTACATGCTCTCCCCGCTGCCACCCTATGCATCAGAAGTCTATCTGGCCCCAATGTGTGTACAACCCATCTTGCCTCCACAGTTCCCAGCCCTTGCGGCCCCTTCATGTGCCCTGCAGACCCCAAACTGCCTCCATCACCCATTCTACTGCTTAAGGCTGGGCGTGTCTTGTGATGGCATGCAGCAACTCAGTCCCTGCCCAATTTTTGAAATGCTGGTCTGTCTCTGTGCAGGCCCCCTCCAGGAGCTTTGAAGGGGCGAGGTGCAATGGGCAAAAAGCAAAACCGTGCTGGAGAGGAAAGACAGCGCCCTTGGCTCTCTACGGCAATAACTGCGCAGCTTGACGATGCGCCGTCTTGGGAGGAGGGGGCAGCCAGTGAGGGACCCCGGCCAGATGTTTGCACGCCCAGCTGTTTTGAGCCTGGCGGGAAGCCTCCGGTCACTGACCAAGAAGCAATCGAAGTGCCCTCAATTAGAGACGGCCTCTGTCTCTTCAAGAGCTTGCCTGTTGCTCTTCTGTCTCTCTCTCTCTCAAGTGGGTTTCTATCTTTTCCACTTGGCTCTGGATGGCTCCAGATGGCCTGTCTGGGCGGATGTGGATTCTGCTTCTGAATGAACACAGCCTCTCTCTCTCTTTCCCCCCCTTTTTCCTTTTTTACGCAGCTGTGGTGGAGTATTGCAAAACAAGCATGCAGAGAGGGATCCAAGGCAGGTTGACTGTAGCGTGCTCGGGGCTGCGCAAGAGGAACACACAAGTTGCGCACGGCACCTGCCTCTTTTGATGTGCTGCAGGGGAGGGATTGGGCTGGGAGAGGCATGGCAGTGGAATTAAGAGAGCAGGGTGGGGTGGGTGGGGAGGTAACAGCAGGCCATACCTAAAGGACATGCGGAAAGCATCAAAGAGACCACAAGTTTAACATCAAGTCAACAGTGTGCTGCAGCGGCAAAAAGATCTCATGCAATTCTAGGCTGCATCAACAAAAGTCTAGGAAAGTAATAGTCCTCTTCTCTTCTGCCTTGGTCAGACCACACTTGGCCAGTTCTGGGCACCACGTTCTCAGAAGGATATCGACCAGCTGGAAGGTGGGCAACCAAGATGACCAAGGGTCTGCAAATCAGGTCTTATGAGGAACGGTTGAGGAAGTTGGGTATGTTTAGCCTGGAGAAGGGGAGACATGATAGCTATCTTCAAGTATCTGAAGGGCCGTCGCATGGGAAATGGAGCAAGCTTATTTCTGCTGCTCAAGAGTGTGGGACCTGAACCGATTGATTTAAGTGATAAGAAAGAAGCCCAGCTTTGCCTTTCAAGAGTTCCATTGTTCTGTTGTTGTTGTTGTTGTTGTTGTTGTTGTTGTTGTTAATGTATTTATTTATATTCCACCTTTCCTCCCCGACTGGGACTCAAAGTGGCTTACATGATTTGAAATGCAGATGAAATACAAAAAGCTAAAAACATATAAAGGACAATAATTAAATTCTTATAGGATTAAAGCAATACAGTTGTACCTCAGAAGTCAAACAGAATCCTTTCTGGAAGTCCGTTCAACTTCCAAAACGTTCAGAAACCAAGGCACGGCTTCTGATTGGCTGCAGGAAGTTCCTGCAGCTAACCGGAAGCTGCGTCGGACATTTGGGTTCCAAAGAACGTTCACAAACTGAAACACTCACTTCCGGGTTTGCGGTGTTCAGGAGCCAAAACGTTTGACTCGCAAGGCATTTGGGATCCAAGGTACAACTGTATTTTAAAAAATATTAAAATGCAGATAATGAAAGTGCGGGGCCTTTTCTTAAACGCTAATCAGTTCCCAAGGGCCTGTTGGAATAAAACAGTATTACCTGCCAGCAGGACAGCAAGGAGGAAGCTAGTCTGGTTTCTCCAGGGAGGGAGTTCCAAAACCTGGGAGCATCCACCGAGAAGGCCCTGTCCCGCATCCCCATCAATTGTGCCTGTGAGGGTGGTGGGGACTGAGAGACGGGCCTCCGCTGAAGATCTCAGAACCCAGGCAGGTTCATATGGGAGAAGATGAATGCTGTGGTTTTAAACGTTGTGGCACTTGGGTTCTTTATTTGTTTTAATAACTGTTATTGGAAACTGCTTTGTGAACACACTGTGGTAAAAAGTAGTCTACAAATAAAGTAAAATCATGACCGATAGCCACTGATACACTTATCCTTTGTAGATCCTTGGCAAGCCCTTGAAAAGTCATCTAAAATACCGTAATAGTCAGTTTCACATCTTGTAGTAATGAGTTCCATAACCCCTCCAGCATAATGCTAGAACTCAGGTGGGGCCATTTAATGAAGCCGGATGATGGGAGTTTCAGGACAGGTAAGAGGAAATTCCCCTTCGCAGATTGGAACTCACTCCCACAGGAGACAGTGATGGATACCAATTTAGATAAGAGGTTTAGGCAAATTCACAGAGGGTAAGACCATCAATGGCTGCTAGCCATGAGAGCTATTCTCTTCCTCCATAGTTGGAGGCAGTAGAAGCTTCTGAATACCAGTTGCTGGAAACTGCAGGAAGGGAGAATGCTCCTGTGCTCAGGTCTTGCTTGTGGGTTTCCTCCCAGGCATCTGGTTGGCCACTGTGAGAACAGGCTGGCTGGGCCATTGGCCTGATCCAGCTCCTTTTACCTTCTTATTTCAAACTAGTAAAGTTGTTTGATCTAACTGAATTTTCTAGGGCTGATGAACTTAACTCCATTTCCTTGCTGAATTACAGATAGCTGCCTAGAGGTTGCATCAAAGGCTAGTCTTAGAGTAAACCCACCCATGGGAATTAATGGACAATTTAGGCTTGTTAATCTGAGGGCGTGCTCTGGTCCATGGGGCCACGAAGAGCCAGACATGACTAAATGACTAAACAACAGCAACATTCTGAGTGCATCTTTGAATAATGCCAGTCGCTGGGGAGATTTGCTGCTGTCTGTCGTGCTCAGGTTTTGCTTATGAGCTTCTTCTTGGGGCAGCTGGTTGGCCAAGGTGAGAACACGATGCTGGACTACAGGGGTCCAGCTGTAGGGCTCTTATGTCAAGTGTGCCTTGTGTGAAGGAGACACTGACTAAACATTAGGGAGGATCCAAGCCAATGCATCCAAAGGACACAAAAGGCAATTCCAATGAAACCTTAGGAAGAACTTTCTGGTGGTGAGAGCTGCTCCAGAGTTGAACGGACTCCCTTGGAAAGCAGTGGACTCTCATTCCTTGGAGGTTTTGAAAGAGAGGTTGGATGGTCATCTGCACATCGCAAGGGGTTGGACTACTTGGCCTTTGGGGTCCCTTCCAATTCTATGATTGTCTTATTGCATGGACATTTGAGCCCTTACAGGTGTCTCCTCCATCGTGGCTCCAGCTGAGATCAGACAAGGGTGCTCCTTCCCCCTTGCAAAGCAGCACGCTGAAAATTTGTGTACCCAGAGTGTTCCCTTCCCCGAGGAAGATGTTGCCTAGTTTGTCCTGCTCCTCATCTCCCCCGCCCTCTCTTGTTGAGTTGGGGGGGGGGTTGGACAAGGCAGGCTGGGACTGGTGTGGGAGACAGAGATTAGCTCCACAAGTCGATTCCGAGCGAGGCGAGAGCATGCCAAGCCCGTGAGGAGCCAAGGTCAACAAAGCTCCAGTCGCCTGCCGGCCCCAGCATGAGCAACTCTTGGAATTAGCCGGCCTTTCATCTTCGCCCTTTTTACTGGAGCCCTGACTCGGGCAAGGAAAGATGTTTTTGGAATCGGAGCAAAATGCATCCTGCGAGGCTTCTAAACATAGCGGAGGGTGAGTCACAGTGCAGGCACTCAGCGCTCAATCCGCACGGCCCCCAAAGGCTTCAGGTTGGATCCGGGGCCATCTTTGCAGCTTAAAACAAAGAAGTGGATTAAACTCCACCAGGGAGGAAGTGCAACCGTGCATGAATATAACAGGTCAATAGCCGCTGGGAGGACACCGGATGTTCATAAACATCCCAGAGGTCGCCGCAATTCAAAGGTCTTGAAAAAGCGATACCTGGTGGCCTTGCTTCTTTCTGCAAATGAGATCTGGGTTTGCCATGTTCTCCAACCATTTTCAGAGAAAAATAGGGGAGTGCTTGTAACACACCCATTGTCCTAACAATAATTACTGCCCAAGACACACGTACCAGGCATTTCATGTCTTGCTCCAACTGCTGGATTTATTTGCAGAAGAACATAAGAGCCTCTTAGATCAGGCAATGGCCCATCCAGCTCAGTTTCCTGACCTCACAGTAGCCTACCAGGTGGTTCTGTCTGACATCTGATGGGAGGGATTTCCACAGGGCAGGCGCCACTACCGAGAAGGCCCTCCTCCTGGTTCCCTGTAACTTCCCTTCTCGCAGTGGGGGAACCACCAGCATCACAGCTAAAGGAGACCTGGCCGATGGCCACCCAACCTCTCTTTCAAAATTTCAGACAAAGGTGAGTCCACCACCTTCTGAGGATGTACATCCCATTGTCAAACAGTTTTACTGCCAGAAAGTGCTTCCTAAGGTTTAGTTGGAATTTCGTGAAATTTGGATCCATTGGTTTGGATCCTTTTCCCTGGAGCAGCAGAAAAATGCTTGCTCTATCTTCAGATATTTGAAGATCTTCTCTTCTCCAAGCTAAACATACCCAACTCCTTTGTCATAAGGCTTGGTTTCCAGAGCCTTGATCGTCTTGGTCACCCTCCTCTGCACACCTTCCAGCTTAATCTGTGGCACCCAGAACTGGACACAGGACCCCAGGTGGGCTCTGACCAAGGCAGGATACAGCAATATGATAACTTCCTTTGATCGGAACACCAGACTTTTGTTAATGCAGCCTAGAATTGCATTAGCCTTTTTTGCTGCTGCATCACACTGTTGACTCATGGTCTGCTATGATCCATTGATCCTTTTCACATGTACTGCTGGGAAACACTAAGGCGCAGACAGTGCTGATCCCTGGGCTGCTGTCAGGGCAAACTGGGCATTACCGTGGACTTTAACTGCTTCTACGTGTATTTTTTAAATGCATTTGAATTATTGGTTTAACTGAGTTTCTATCACTTTCTATTTTTCAGTGTTGCAAGATGCTTTGAATTCCAAGGTGGGATATAAAGACATTAGATAATAACATTGACATTACGGATCACTTTCTTTGCAATGCTGCCTTTAGACAAGGCTAGGGGGAGAAGCTGTTTTGAACAAGGCAGGCAAGTCAGCGCTCTTTCCCTCTGGGCTCCTCTTGCTCGTTCTGCCTGTTGCTGCAAAGGTGCCTTGGCTGCTTGACATCCCCCCCTCCCAGCTCTCTCTCTCTCTCCGTGTGCCAAGCACCTGTCAGGCTGAATGGGACCTTGGCAGGCCTCGAGGGTGACATAAGTCTCTCTTGCATCGGACATGAATAGCCCCTGTGTGTCTCCAGGTGCAGCATTCCAGGCTCTCCAGCACAGGAAAGGGAGGCTTAGAACATGGTTGGCAAGGCAGATGGGTCCTTCCTCCAGAAACCGCACAAAGCTGGGAGAGGCCGTGTGTGGCTCTCTTGGGCCGGGCATGTTTGCAAAGGAAAACAGGGCTGAGATCTTCCAGCAAGACTCCCCTTGGTGATCAGCGACCGCGTTCCAGAGAGGGGGGCACACACCTCAGTTGGGAGAGTTAACCATGGTGGGAGAAGAGGAGGGTCCAGGAGGAAGAAGATGGGGGACCTGGTGCCAGCAGCCCCCAGAATTCATGCCCCTCTGGGGTCTTTCCAGCCCCTCCCGCTCGGCATAGCTGCAGGGCCCACCAGACAGACCCAGTCTCCGTTTTCTCAAAAATAAAATAAACCCTTGGCAGCTTGTTCCGAGACCAACCCACCGTCCAGGCCTTTTGACAAGAGTTCTGAAGAAACAGCTCCGCTTGAGCCAGAGGTCAGCCCCTGAACCTGTGAGCTCACACATGTGAGCTTGTTTTTCCCGATCAGGGCGCCGTCCTGGAAAATGCAGTCATGCTCGTTGAGGGGGAGGTGACCTCTGAGCATGCACAGAATAGTTACCTTCCACCCCACCCTCTGAGCGGTGGGAGGCTGCTCAGAGTTCAGTTTCCTTGGAATGAAAGCCAGCGGAGACTGTGGTGTCTTTAGGATATATGGTTTTATTGATGCATGGATACAACCTGAGACACAGCATTAACCTCTGCAACAAATCTTGCTTCTCCATTAGTCACAGCTTTGGAGCCAGTGCAGAGCATGCAGGCTTCCAGCCTGCTTCCAGCTCAGCTCACACCCAAAAAACACAGGCTCCTGTTCGTCTACCTAGCAGCCAAGCAAGGAGGGTGGGGGAAAAGCCCACCCATCAGACTGGAGGGCCTCATCACTTAGGTGCAGCTGTTGCAACTTTGCTCATTCTTTTGGGATGCTGATGAGGGCACTTAAGTAGCCAGCTAAGGCATGGGTCAGCAAACTTTTTCAGCAGGGGGCTGGTCCACTGTCCCTCAGATCTTGCGGGGGGGCCAGACTATATTTTGAAAAAACAAACCATCACAAATTCCTATGCTCCACAAATAATGCAGAGATGCATTTTAAATAAAAGCACAGATTCTACTCATGTAAAAACACCAGGCAGGCCCCACAAATAACCCAGAGATGCATTTTAAATACAAGGACACATTCTACTCATATAAAAACACACTGATTCCCAGACCATCCGTTGGCTGGATTTAGAAGGCGATTGGGCTGAATCTGGCCCCCAGCCTTAGTTTGCCTACCCATGAGCTAAGGTCACCGTCCTACAAAGAAACTTGTCTGACCAGTTCAACAACTTCCTCTATTAGATTCTAAACCTCACTGAACCCCAAGAATTGGAAGAGACTCAGGGCATCATCCAGAATGACATTCCCAAACCCACCCATATGTACAGTATGCTTCAAGATTCTCTCTTCAGGGAAGCCTATTGGTGGCAACTTTGAATGCACAGAATTATAGAATTGTAGAGTTGGAAGGGACCCCCAGAGTCATCAAGTCCAATCCCCTAAAGCATCCATGTCAGATGGGCATCCAAGTTCTGCTTAAAAATATCCAGTGAAGGAGAGTCCACAACCTCCAAACAGAGTCCATTCTGCTGGAGAACAACTCTTACTGAGATCATTAGGAACGGAAAACAGCACTGCCAATATCATAAAGGCAAGTAAGAGGTGACATGATGTATAATAATAATAATAATAATAATAATAATAATAATAATAATAGTTGTTGTTTTTGTTGTTATATGATGTCTAAAATCATGCCTGCCATGGAAAAAGTGGATAGAGAAAAGCTTTTCTCTCTCTCATAATGCTAGACATGGTGGGCATCCACAATGATGCTGAAAGTTGGAAGATTCAGGACGTGTAGCACTTAGTTAAACTATGGAACTCACTCCCACAGGAGGCAGTGATGGCTACCAACCTAGTGAGACAAGACAAATTCATGAAGGTGGCCAGCCATAATGGCTCTGCTCTGCCTCCACGGTCAGAGGCAGCACTGCTTCTGAATACTGGAATGCTGAATGCTGGAAGCCACAGGAGGGCAAAGGGCTCTTGTGCTCGAATCCTGCTTGCTGGTTTCCCAGATGAGGCGTCTGGCTGGCCACTGGAAGAACAGGATGCTAGAGTGCTGGTGTTACGAGACAGAGAAAAGAAACTTTTCTCTAGCCGCTCTCTCCATGCCACGCATAAATTCACACTTCTCCGAAGTTTGCAGCGCATTTCTTGAACCGAACGCTCTTCACAAAAATGCATCCATTAAGGGAAAGAATGCACAAAAATGTGTCTATTCGTGAAGAAGAAGAAAACATATGAAATTTGCCTTCATCTCCTGCTTGCTGGATGTCTGGAAACAGGGTGTTGGATTAAATGGATCTTGGGTTTTGATCAAGCCAAGCCCCATTGTGAGGATCAGGTGTTTTTGTTTGCAAAGCCTGATGCAACCTCAGCCTGCCTTCCGCCACAAGCAGATGCTTTTGCCTTGGGTAGCAAATAAAGAAAGAATCCCTAATTTGCAGCACATGGTCCTCCTTGGAGCAGAGGGCTTCACAATGAGACGCAACAACATATCCACTGATATTAAGAAGAAGAAAGCCTTGTGGCATCGTGGGGGATGGCAGAGAGATCCAGCTTCCCTCGCAAACCCCGCTGAAAACATCTCCTCCTTGGAAAACAACAATAACAGCAACCAGAATTCAGTGGGAAGGAATTCCACCCATCCCCGTCTCCTTTGCTTGGGCTTGGAATAAATTGCGCAATTGATGCAGAAAAAGACAGATGTAATTTTTCATTTGCATACATGTGGGACTCAGGCTTTGATATTCAGGATGGCACCAAAGTCTGAAGGCTTCGGCAGACGATGGTGAGGTCATAGAATCATAGAACTAAAGAATCACAGAATTGCAGAGTTGGACCCCAAAGGGTCATCTAATCTAAGGCAGGAGTCACATGTATTGTCAAGCAAATAGTCTCAAGGGAGGCCTAGCCTCAACGATGGGGGGCCTGGCCCCCTCAAAAAAAAAAGAATTGAGGACCCACAGAGCCTCAGCCTCCTGGAGCCAGTGACTATGGCTGCTGCCAATCAGTGTAAGCAACACTGACCCAGATGGGCCAGCGGTCTGATTCAGTCTACAGCAGCTTCCTGCACTCCTCAGTCCTGCGGAGAGCATGCCTCAGTTTCCTTACTGCAAAGCTGTGAATGAGTAAGGTTCTCCATGGGGTGACCACCACCAGGGGGAGGTATTTTAAACAGCATTCACATGGGATGGTAGTCATTAAAAAAAAAAATGCATGGCCCTGGGTCTCCCATTTGACATCTGCATGGCTGCATAACAGCAGGACAGGGGAACATCAGCCCCTCAGATCGATGGTGGCCACCCCCTGGCTTTCAATGCCCTGCAGGGAGGAACACTGGAACTGTACGTTCCATGCATCTGGCTCTCATTAACAGCCTGGCAGCCACATTTGGGGCAATGCACATGCGTTGCGCACTGAATGGCATGCTTGAGGATCTTCCGCAGTGCGCTGGAGGCGCCCACGCCAAGCCTGCTCACCCAGCACGTCCATGATGCTTTCGTGCGGCTGCTTTGGAGTAAATGCCACAGGAGACGGTGACGGAGGCCCCTGCCCATATGGAACCCCTGCAAGCGTCACTCCAGGGCCATTAGCGTTACCAGAAGCGACAGGCCTAATTAAGGCTGATGTTCCATTTCCGTTCCGAGCCTTTTGCCACTAATTCAAACCAATTCCACCCGGGCTGCATTTTCGTTCGGCTTGATAGCGAGCCCGTGGTGACTCTTAAAGGAAAGTTGGAGAGCAGGACAGAGAGCTGGGGTTGCTTCGGAGATATGTGACGGGTGAGCGCACATGCGGAAAAATGTACGGTTTGCATGTGCGCGTACACACAGAGCCCATCTGCTTGGGGGAGAGAGGCTTAATCCAACCAGCTGAGCCAGAACACTTCAAATTTGGCTGGCCATTTATTCCACATCGCCGTGCAAGCCAGCCCAGCGATGTAGCTTGGGTTGTCCAACACAGCCTCCCTCTCTTGCTGAAAGGACCATTGTCTCCAAGACAGAGGCAGCCTTCTCGTCTGCCCACCCAAGAGATGTCTTTGCCAGCCTGAACGCAGGCACTGCACACAAGGTGTGATGCCCAAGTGTTTACAGAGCAGCAGGTGGATGTAAAATGCAAGAAAACCGGGGGGGGGGGACCTTTGCTGGCTTCCTCGTTCTCCAAAGCGCATATTTCCGAGACAGTTAAACTGCTCAGAACTAGGTGGCCACAAGCAGTAAAAAAGCAATGCCCACTGAGGAGCAGAGTTCCAAGCTGGAGCCATGAGGGAGAGGTTAGCTCATTTTGTATCAGAACTGGAATAAAATCAGCTTCGCAAATGTCAAATGCCATGTGCAGAATCCACCACGTGAGTTAAAGTGGCTTTCACGTGCCTATTCACCAGTGAACGTCTCCTAATGTACAGGTGCTTGTATTCAATTTTGCCTAATATACACATGACAGCAAAGTTCTTAACCTGAAGCACTATTTCTGGGTTAGTGGAGTCTGTAACCTGAAGCGTATGTAACCTGAGGTACCACTGTATATGGGGCAGCTGAACCACATGGGAGTGGAGGGGGGATATCTGTGGCTACCCCTGCCCACATTCCTAGGAGCTCCTCCTCCTTGCAGGGAGCCCACTGCGGACTCCTGGCACAAGGACCCAGAAGGACCCTCCTCTCCCTGGTGCCACTCGGTCCATGGGACCTTATCCAGAGCAATAAGGCATTTCCTTTCGCTGGCCGGCCCCATTTCCTCCTCTGACTCACCTCGCCCACTTTCCCCTCTGTGCCCCGCTGGCACCTTTGCAGCTTCCTCCTCCCCGCCCAGCTCCCTTCCTTGGCACGGGAGGGTGTGAAATGCCCGGCTTATCGCCGTCCTCCGGCCGTTCCCAGGTTCCTTTCCGTGGAGCTGGCCGCAACCCCCTCCCGCCTCGCTGCTGACCCAGACGTGCCCCGAGTGGGCAGGTGGGTGTGGACGGAAAGGCCTCGGTTCAGAGACAGGCTAAATCTCCCCCAAGATGCCCAGAGCCAGCAGTTTCGCCAGTGCTTTGCCTTTCAAGAGGTGTGCCTCTTAAAAGCAGTGCTAAGACGCCTTCAACGCACACCTAGAAGTAACTGGGAGATGTAGGACTAGTGGACCTGCCTTCTCCTAACTTGTAAGTGTGCTTTTGACAATATAGAGTTAATTCCTCACTCGGGACATTCCTTGCCTGACAGTGCCGTGACAATAGGCATAATAGCCATAGAATCAGAGAGCTGGAAGGGACCTCAAGGGTCATCTAGTCCAACCCCCTGCAATGCAGGAATCTAAGCTAAAGAATCCATGACAGACAGCCACCCAACCTCTGCTTAGAAACCTCCAGGGAAGGAGAGTCCACCACCTCCCGAGGAAGCCTGTTCCACTGTCAAACAACTTACTGTCAGCAAATCCCTCCTGATGTTTAGTCAGAATGTCCTTTCTTGTCACTTGAAGCTATTGGTTCAAGTCCTACCTTCCAGAGCAGGAGAAAACAAGCTTGTTCCCTCTTCCATGTTGCAGCCTTTCGAGATATTTCAAGATGGCTATCGTATCTCCTCTCAGTCCCCTCTTTTCCAGGCTAAATATACCCAGCTCCTTCAAGCGTTCCTCAGAAGACCTGGTTTCCAGGCCACTGATCATCTTGGTTGCCCTCCTCTGCACATGTTCCAGCTTGTCAACATCCTTCTTTTTTTTTTGTTTTTTTATTTTAATTTTAATTCATTTTGCTACATCCAACATTAAAACAGGTGAAAAAATAAACATACATAACACATACATACAAAAAAGGAGTACATAAATAAAAGAAATAATAATAAAAAAACAAAAGAAAAAACATCTCCTAACATAAAACACCAACTAATTAACTTACATTAACTAAATAACTAAATAAACATCCTTCTTTAACTGTGGTGCCCAGAACTGGACACAGCACCCCAGGTGTGGTCTGACCAAGGCAGAATAGAGCAGTACTATTACGTCCCTACATCTGGACAATATATTTCTGTTGATGTAGCCTAGAATAGCATTAGCTTCCCCCCTCCCTCCCCCCGCTGCATCACACTGTTGACCATGACCCCTAGATCCTTTTCACATGTACTGCTAGTAAGCCAGGTGTCCCCCATCCTATATTCATTTCATGCACAGTTGATGGTCTCCCAGAATCATCCTCCCAGAACATTCATTCATTCATTCATTCATTCATTCATTCATTCATTCATTGCATTTACAGTTGTACCTTTGAAGTCGAATGGAATCTGTCCGTTTGACTTCCAAAGCGTTTGACTTCCAAATTGCGGCTTCTGATTGGCTGTAGGAAGCTCCTGCAGCCAATCGGAAGCCACGGAAGCCCCGTTGGACGTTCAGCTTCCAAAAGAACGTTCGAAAACCGAACAGTTACTTCCAGGTTTTGATCGTTCAGGAGCCAAAACGTCTGAGTTCCAGGGCGTTCGATAACCAAGGTACAACTGTATATCCCACCTTTTCCTTTAAGGAGCTCAAGGTGGTGCATGTGGGGCTTCTCCTCATTAAATCCCCACAATAACCCTGTGATTGACAGGCCCCAGTGAACTTTGTGGCTGAGTGAGAAAATTGAACTCTGGTCTCCCAGGTCCTAATTCAACACACTACCACCACCACCACTAATATTATTATTCAGGGCTCTTTTTCAGGGGGAACTCGCCAGAACTCAGTTCTGGCAGCTCTCAGGTGGGCACCATTGCCATTATAAGAGAACAAGGGAGGTATTCGTGTTGAGTTCTGACACCTCTTTTTCTAGAAAAATAGCACTGATGATGATCAGGATCAGAGCTGGCTCAGGGTCCCTAGCCTCTCCAGAGGGCTTTCTGAACCATGGGAAGGATCCCTCCATGACTACTCCAAGCCTACCCTGTGGCAGATTGGGTCCTCCACTGGGGAGCAACCACAGCAGGGTTGCAGCTGAAGGAAGAGGCTGGAGCAGAGGGCAGCGTGTCTCGTATCTGCGTGCGTCTGTGTGTGTGTTCCCCACACCCCCGCCGGCCGCTGCTCACTGCCACAAACCGCTCCTCGTTAAACCCTGGAGCCAGATCCCAGAGGACAGCGCTGGGGATGCCTTTTGCTTGAGTCACCGATCCCTGGCCCAGGCAAAACCCGAGGGAGCGAGATGGAGGGAGAGATGGCGGGGAGTTGGAAAGGGATGATCTCAGAGAGTCCGTCCACAACCCGCCCAGGCAAGGGGTCTCAGAGACAGGATGATGGGAGAGGGGGGGGGGAGAGAGAGAGAGACCCAGGAAAGAACAGGGGGTCCCAGAGCTCAACCCAAGTGCCCCAAATTTTCCCCATCTCCTGACCTTATGACTCTGAAGTCTCTCTGCGCAGATATTTCAGAAGATATGTGGCAAGGCTTTTAAGAGGTGCTCTTTATGAATGGAAAAGGTTGGAGGTGACAAAGAATTTTAGTAGATTTGATGGTGGCTTTATTGTATATGTAGTGATGGTTGAGTTTTTTATGAAGCCATGGCCTTTGGCTAGTGCAATAAAGTTTATGCTGCTGCTAATTTATTAGATTTACCCCACCCATCTGACTGGGTTGCCCCAGCCACTCTGGGCAGCTTCCAACATAGCATAAAAGAGCACACAATTCACCAAAAACTTCCCAATACAGTGGTACCTCGGGTTACATATGCTTCAGGTTACATACCCTTCAGGTTACAGACTCCGCTAACCCAGAAATAGTACCTCAGGTTAAGAACTTTGCTTCAGGGTGAGAACAGAAATCATGCTTGTATAACTGTTGATCTTTTTGACATCTCTTGAGAGGGTGTTCCCCAGGGCGGGCGCCACTGCCGAGAAGGCCCTCTGCCTGGTTCCATGTAACTTCACTTCTTGCAGTGAGGGACCCACCAGAAGGCCCTCGGAGTTGGACCTCAGTGTCCGAGCTGGATGGTGAAGGCAGAGATGCTCCTTCAGGTATTCAGGGCCGAGGCCATTTAGAGTCAAGCGTCATCAGCCTTAAGCCATCCAATCCCAGTCTTCAGCAGGGAAGCATCAGAACCTCAGAATATCCCTGCAGGTAGCAGGCAAGTGATAGGAAAGACCCTTTGCCTTAGAGACCTTGCTACAACTCAGGACTAGGTGGGCATCGGAAGCTGCCTCTTATTGAGTCAGATCATTGATCAGCCAAACTCAGTGCTGCATACAACAGATTAGCAGCAGCTCTCTAGGATATGAGGGGTCTCTCCTATTCCTGCCTAGAAATCAGAATTGTTGGGTTGGAAGGGACTCCAAGGGTTGTCTAGTCTAACCCCCTGCAATGTAGAAATCACAGCTCAAGAATCCCTGACAGGCAGCCATCCAAACTCTCCAGTGAAGGAGAGTCCACCACCTTCCAAGGGAGCCCATTTCACTGTCAAACAGCTCTGGCCATCAAAGGTTCTTCCTGATCTTTAGTTGGAATCGTTTTGTTTTTTGCCATTTTAATCAGTTGGTTCGAGTCCCTACCAAACAGCAGAAAACAAGCTTGCTCCATCTTCCATGTGATGGCTCTTTAGATATCTGATGGTGGCTCCCATACTACATCTTGTCCTCTCTTCTCCAGGCTAAATAGCCCCAAATCTCTCCACCCTTCCTCCTAAGGCTTGGTTTCCAGACCCTGAACCATCTCGGTTGCCCTCCTCTGCACATGTTCCAGCTTGTCAATACCCTTCTTAAACTGACACAGAACTCCTGGTGGGGTCTGGGCAAGAGATACCAGGGATTGAAGTTGCAACTCCCTTCATGCAAAGCATGATGAGTTGAACTGTGGTCCTCCCCCCAAATAACAACACAGGTTTCCAGCTCCCATGATTCTGGAGATATGGGGCGACTTAAAGAGGAACCCAGGAACATGTCTTATACGAAGTCATACTGCTTGTCCGTCTAGCTCAATATTGCCTACACTGGCTGGCATAAGCCCTGCAGAGTGTCAGGCATGGGATGTTCCCAGCCCTACCTGGAGATGCCACCAGGATTTGAACCCGAGGCCTCCCGCATGCAGTGATTCCCACCCACCCCTTCTCTAAAACCAGACAGGGTTTATTATAATTGAAACAGATGTTTCAACCATCAGGAGATTATTTAATTGTGCTTCGAACCCCGCCCTGGGATCGAGTTCGATGACAGGCGGGGCAGCAACGCTTTAAATGAATGAGTAAATTGCGTCCAACATTGAGGCGAGGGATCCAGTTGCATCGCAAGCACCGTCTCTCCCTCGGAGGGGCCGTTTTTACTCCCAGAGAACTCATCACCGCGTGCGCTCAGAAAGCAGGTCTGTCTTTCGTATCCCGAAAAGATGATTCCCATGGGAATCACTGAGGCTTAAAACACCTGCAGATTTTCCCGTAAAATGTTGTTTTTGCCTCGTTTGGCAGGCAAGACGACGCTTCCCTCTGTTGTTGCCGTTGCCATGTGAAAAGGCCACAGCTCAGAAGCAGAGCACCTGCTTGGTGTTCAGAAGGCCCCACGTTTGATGCCGAATGGCATAGGCACCAATTCCTAGGTGGCCCAGCCTCACCCCCCAAAAAATGTTCAGAATGATCAGGGGGGCAGAAGAGGCCGAGTGTGGATCTGAGTGTGGCTTCGGCGGCCAGCCCCTCAGGCGGCAAGGAAGGGGGAAGCAGCACCTAGTGGTTAGTGACGGCAGGAAGAGGAAGAAGAGGCCAATTGCGGAGCCCAGCATGGTGTGGTGAGGCGAGGCGAGGCTTCAGTGGCCCACAGCTCCTTCTCCTCCTCCTGCCGCGTAAGGGAAAGAAGGGGCAAGCCGTCCCTGGCCAGTGGAGGACAGCAAAAGAAGGAGGCCAAGAGGAGAGGAGAGGAGCTTCTGGCCACTGAAACTATCCTTCTGCCACATTCAGTTCTGCCCCTGGCTCCTCCAGACATCCTGACATCGCTTGTGTGACATCCCAACATCACGCATGTGTCATCGCTGCTCCCCCCAATCTTCTGCACAAGTCGGTGCCTCTGCCCAATGGCATCTCCAGGTAGGACTAGGAGAGACTTCTTCTCTGAAACGCTCCACAGCTGCTGCTGCCCGTCAGTGTAGACACTCCTGAGCCAGATGGACCATTGGTTTTGGTTCAGTACAAGACAGTTTTCTGTGTTCCATTTTCAATAGGTCTCCGATTCAGAATATTGAGGAGCAGAAGAGGCAAAGCTTATTGGTAGGACACCTGTTTGCATGCAGAAGGACTCAGGTTCAATCTCTGGGTTAGCGGGAATTTTTTGTCAATTCAGCTTCTCCCTGTTGCTCCTTTCCCAATCTTCAGTTCAGTTCAGGACTTTTTTTTTTTTTAAAGTCCTCCTGAAAATTCATCAGCATTGTCATGCAAATTCATCTTAATCCACATTTTCTTGTGGGCCGTTTTGCCCCGTGTACACATTTCTGCAAAGCAATTGCCTAGAATGTAATGCATATCACTAATGCATCCCAGTTATGTTTTCAAACGCATTACTTGCCTGTGGACATGTGTTGCAAAATTCTGAAAAATGCAAATTTCAAGGGGGGGGGGCTGTGTTTCATTTCGCAAATGGTATCCGAGTTTGTCTTCAAATGTGAAATGAATTAAATTTCTCCCCCATTCCTGCTCTAGATATGGCTGGGGAAAGTTCTCTGCTTAAAACCCTGGAGGCCATTTGTCACAGTGTGGTTAGATTGGGAAAGCCCAGGGTTAAAATGTTCACTTGGCCATGAAGGTCACACTGGGTGACCCTGGGTCACTCACTACTTCTCATCATAGCCTACCTCACAAGGTTGTTGTGGGGGTTAAATGAGATGGGGTTGAGCCATGTACGTTGTCTTAAGCTCCTTGGAAGAAAAGGTGATATATAAATGCAGAAAAATTAAAATAAAAAAATACAGAATTAGATGGACCACGGGTCTGGCTTCATATAAGTCAGCTTCCTGTGTCCCTATATTTGACAATGGGTCTAAGTGGGGGGGGGGAATATAAATAAAAACCAAGATGATAAATCTCTCCAGAATTTCATTGCTGATGTCAGGAGAGGTGGACTACGGCCAACACTCTTCCCTGGACTTTTTCAGCCTGTGTACATTCAGTCTGGGCTACAGGAACCATACTTTGTGTGGGAAGAGATGTAGATTTAACCCCCACTATGGATTTCTTGAGCAAGTTGCCAATTCTTCCATCGTTTCCCCCTTAAAATGTCATCCTGTGTCAAAACCTTTCTTCCAGCTTCTCAGAGGTCTTCTTCCCTTTCAAGCAAAACAAGCATCCTTGCTGACCATCTTCCTCCATGAATTTGCCTTATCTTCTTTTAAAGCCGTCCATGTTGGTGGCCGTCACCGCTTCCTGTGGCAGTGAGTTCCATAGTTTAACTATGTGCTGCATGGAGAAGGACTTTCTTTGAACTGTCCTGAATATTCCCACATTCAGCTTCTCTTGATGTCCACTAATATTATGAAAGGGAGAAAAAAGCTTTCTCTATCCATTTTCTCCATGCATGCAAACTTTTATAAACTCCTGTCATTTTACTCCTTGCCTAAAAATGCCCCCAGTTCTGTAACCTTTCCTTGCAGGGGAGTCGCTCCTTCCCCTTGATCATTCGGGTTGTGATTTTCTGAATAAAACATCAGGAGAGATCCATCAGAAATTGAAAAGCCAGGCCAGCTATGTGTAGGATTGAATTTCAGGGCAGTGTTTCTCATTCCAGCAAATGAATTGCCTCCACAACCTGCCTGCTGACTGGAATGTTGAAGCCACAAGGAGACAGCCCTCTGCACATGCTCACTCCTCGCTTTGTCATGTGCATTTCATTTATTTCCCAAGATTTATACACTGGTCCACTGTAAAAATAATAATCAAAAATCTAAGTGTTTTTACAAAATAGCCGTATTGTTACTAAGAAAAATTAACAACAATTAATTAAGACTTTCAAAAAAATTAAATAGCAACAGACTAAAAACAGATCAGAACTTGCATTGACTTCCTAAACATCTGGACAGGCTTGCCCAAACAAAAAATGTTTTTAGCAGGCACCAGAAAGAGGTGCCTGCCTGGTGTCAATGGACAGAGAATTCCAAAGGTTAGATGCTACCATACAAAAAGATCCCATTCTTACCAATGTGGAAAGGGGATTAAACAGTACCTCTAGGGGTGCCAGGGACGCGGGTGGCACTGTGGGTTAAACCACAGAGCCTAGGACTTGCCGATCAGAAGGTCAGCAGTTCAAATCCCCACGACGGGATGAGCTCCCGTTGCTCGGTCCCTGCTCCTGCCAACCTAGCAGTTCAAAAGCACGTCAAAGTGCAAGTAGATAAATAGGTACCACTCCGGCGGGAAGGTAAACGGTGTTTCCGTGTGCTGCTCTGCTTCGCCAGAAGCGGCTTAGTCATGCTGGCCACATGACCCAGAAGCTGTACGCCGGCTCCCTCGGCCAATAAAGTGAGATGAGCGCCGCAACCCCAGAGTCGGCCACGACTGGACCTAATGGTCAGGGGTCCCTTTGCCTTTTACCTAGGGGTGCCAATTCCAATTTCGAGAGTCCCTTTCAGGGCTGCATCCAACAAGGGGGGGCGTAGAATCAAGAGGAGAGGCGCTTGCAGAGCCCACGAAAGGAGAGCTTGAGAAATTGCATTCCCCAAAGCCGCTGGGAGCCCTTGAGCTTCTTGGACAAGAGAGCCATCTCGCAAGCCAAGGGGACCGCCTCACAGAGGTGGAGGCAGTCCCATTCAATGTTCCATGCTTTCTAAGTACACTCTTGGAAGCTGCTGTCAATGGAAGAATTGAAACACGGGACGTTTCCAGTTAACCCTCCCGACTGTGATGGCTCGGTTGTGGGAGGGAGAGGGGCTGGGGGCCCACCACCCCAGAAGCCACACTGGGAGCCCTCCGCTGGAATAATAACCAGGAAGAGTGCCTGGCTGTGTTCATTCGGCACTGAGGGAAAGGCAGTGCTCTGAAATACAGTGGTACTCTGGATGCAAACGGGATCCGTTCCGGAGCCCCGTTCGCATCCTGAAGTGAACGCAACCTGCGTCTGTGTGTCTGCGTGGGCGCAGGTTGTGATTCGCCGCTTCCACGCATGCACGTGACGTAATTTTTGAGCGTCTGTGTATGCGCGAGCGGTGAAACCCGGAAGTAACATGGTCCGTTACTTCCGGGTCGCCGTGGAGCATAACCTGAAAACGCTCAACCTGAAGCATATTCAACCCAAGGTATGACTGTACACTTTACTGAACCAGGGGAATATGTCTCACAAACATTTTAAAGCCTCCTTTTCCCTGTTGGCATGCATATATCTATATCTATATCATCTATATCTATATGTATATCCTGTTCAGGGATGTGGTGTTGCTTAAAGAAGCTCATTCAGAGCAAAGGCACCAGCCATTACATTCCCTCGGAATAGGCTTTGTGATGGTATTTTTATTTATGACTGCATTTATATCCCATCTTTTCCCTCCAAGGAGCTCAAGACAGTGTACATGGCTCCCCCATCCATATCATCCTCACAACAACCCCATGAGGCAGCCTAGGCTGAGAGGCAACGACTGACCCAAGTTCACCCAGTGAACTTTGTGGCCACGTGGCAATTTGAACTCAGCTCTCGCTAGTCTGACACTCTAGCCACTACACAACATGCTGCCCTGCAGCCCAGCTCGATGAGGAGAAAGAAATAGGCAATCCATCTTTTTTATGAGTTTGGGGTGGGGTCAGTCTGAATGATGATATGTATTATTATTAATAATAATAATAGCATCTTCACCGCAAGATCACAGAGTGGTTCACAACATAAAAATACAAAATGAAAAACACAAAATACCTAATAAGACGGAAGCAAAACAAACCAAGAGCCCTCCTCCCACAGCCATATTTAAAAGGCCAAAGACTATTAATCAGCCAAGCGTCTGATGGAAGGGAAATGTTTTCGCCTGGTGCCTAAAATATATATATAATGGAAGGGCCAGGTGAGCCTTCTTGGGGAGAGCATTGCACAAACAGGGAGCCACCAGAGAAAAAGCCTGTATCTGTGTTGCCACCCTCTGGACCTCCTGTTAGACTCCTTCGGGTAGTGATAAAGCGGGATATCAAATCCAAACTCTTTGGAGGAGACACCCAAAGAAGGGCCTCAGATGATGATTGCAGGATTCAGATTGGTTCATATGGGGAGAGCCTTGACAAAGCTCCCATTGAAGGCTCCACAGGGCCAAAGAACACCCCTACCCAAGCATCACCCTCTGGAAAAAAACCACCCAAGTAGGACTGGAACCACTGCAAAGTAGTGCCATCCACCCCTAACTCACACAGCAGTTCCAAAAGGATGCTATGGCCAATGGTATTGAAAGCCACTGAGAGGCTGAGGAGAATTAACAGGGACACATTTCCCCCGTCGCTCCCCAGACAGAAGTCATCATACACAGCAGTTTCTGTGCCAAAACCAGGCCTAAAGCTTGATAGAAATGGATCTAGAAAACCAATTTTCTCCATGAGCGCCTGGATCTGGTCCACAACCACCTGCTCAACCATACCTGAATAAGCACCTGGAATCCCTAGTTTCTCTTGCCACTCAGAGATTGGGGTGGTGTGTAACAGAATGCTTATGATAAGATAAGAAAAGAAAAGGAAAAAAATAAGCAGACCTCTTTTATTCGTTTGGAGCTAAAAGCAGATGTTGACAAGGTTATCCCTCTGGTCAGCTAACAGGTGAGTTTACAACTTCCAAATTTATTTCTTTTCAAATTGCGTCCTGCTGTTTCTACAAGGCGCTCAGGTGAGACATTCTGATTTGTCATAGGATCAACCCTGCGATGTAAGTCAGGCTGGGAAAGTGGCCAGTCTGAGGCTACCCAATGAACTTCAGGGCTGAGTCAGGATTTGAATCCAGCTCTCTCCACAATGCACGACTCCATGCTGGCTTCGTTTCAAACAAGCTCTGTGCCCTCTGCGTGAATTTTAACATCAAGGCAACACAAATATGGGTACAGTGGACCCTCAGGTTACCTTACCTTCAGGTAACATAACTTTCGGGTTGCAAACACAGCAAACCCGGAAGTGTATTCTTCTGGGTTTCATCACGCACGTATGCGCAGAAGCGCTCTATCGCGCCACGTGCATGTACAGAAGCGCATCTCTACTTGCGGATTTTTCGGGTACGTACGGACCCCTGAAACGAATTGCCGTGTTTTTCTGTGTATAAGACGCCCCCTATTTTGGGGGACTCAA
Source organism: Podarcis filfolensis (assembly GCF_964270895.1). Taxonomy (NCBI): domain Eukaryota; kingdom Metazoa; phylum Chordata; class Lepidosauria; order Squamata; family Lacertidae; genus Podarcis; species Podarcis filfolensis. The sequence goes on along the minus strand of NC_139618.1, from coordinate 15,248,670 downwards.
AATTAAGAAAGTGCACTCATTCTGCACTATTCATGTGTAAGTCGACCCCTTACTTTAAACTTCAAAAATTTAGGAAAAAATATAGCCTTATATACAGAAAAATATGGTGCATTCATATCCAGAGGGTCCACTGTACTTCTATGGGGATAGAACACCTATTGTTCTTTTGTAGTTGATACCTCTGGAGGAAAGGGCAGCCATTGTGTCTCATCCTGCAATGCTCTGCATATACATAGGTGGACGGGGACATAGTGGAAAAGGCTGTTCTAGGCAATTCTTTCTGCCCAGGAGAACCTACGTCTTCCAGGGCTATCTATACTGCCTGTTTCAAGCATCCCATGAGATGTAACAGTGTCTTGCTATGGAATCTCCCAAGAGTCATTTTAGCAGCAAATAGCTTTCTGGTCAATTACACAGAAACCTTCTTAGCACACGCACAGAGAGAAAGCAAGAGAGCCTTGATGTATTCAGGCTCACATTGGCACAGAAATTTCACGAGCAAAATACAATTTGATGTATTCATTAAACCGATGTTCGCACAAAAAATTCACGAGCAAAACACGGTTTGATGTATTCATTAAACTCAAGTTGACACCAACATTTCCCAAGCACAAATACAATTAGATGTATGCTTTAAAATCATGTTGGCACTGAAATGTTACCAGCAAACCACTGTTTAATGTATTCATTCAACCCACGTTGGTGCCGAAATTTCACAAGCAAAATACCATTGGATGTCTGTATTAAAATCATGTTGGCACTGAAATTTCACAAGCAAAGTACCATTTGATGTCTTCATTAAACTCATGTTAGCACCGAAATTTCATGAGCAAAGTGCAATTTGATGTCTTTATTAAACTCATTCTGGCCCTGAAATTTCACAAGCCCAAATGCAAACTGATGTATTCGTTTAAACTCGCATTGGCACCGAAATTTCACGAGCACGAATACAATTTGACGTGTTTGTTAAAGCACGTGCTGGCCCTGAAATTTCACCCCAAACAGATTTGGATTCAGGCAAAACATCTGAGGAATTTGAAGCCGTGCCAAGAAACGAAAACAGCTTCAGTGAGATGAGGCAGATGCCTCGGGAGAGGTGGTCTGTGCATCCCTAGCTAAACCCTTTGGTGCTGAGGAAAACCTGCTTCTGGGGTCCATGCAAGTGGGGGCCCCCACCGGAGGAAAGCGAGCGAAGGGGTGGAGTCAGGCAGACAGGGTGGGACTCTTCCTCTCCGCTGTTTTCCTCTTCGCCTGGGCCTCGTTCATTTCCAAGTGTGTTTTTCAACTTGTCTGCTTTCCAGGTCCTCTTGTTCTATCTCTCCCCCCCCCCTTTCACCCCCGTCGCGGAGCGAGCTGTTCTCTCCGCTTGGCAAGAGCTGCCTGTCTTATGGTGTTGACCTTGGCTGGCTCTCGCCCTGGCTGGAGTGGGATTATACCATAAATTCCTGTCTTCTAGGAATCTAGCCTGGGAAAGCAAAGGAGAATATTTGATTAAAATGCTTTACATCTTACCACATAACAGAGCCACTTGGCGCGCAGGCCGGAGCGTTTGGGGAAGGGGGTCTGTTTACAAGCCAAGGTAGATATAGAGGAATGGGATGGAGCAGTGGGGGGGGGAGAGAGAGAGAGGCAAGCATGTTGTTGACCCACATACATCTGGGTCCGAGTCCTTAAGAGGCACGAGAGGGCCGAATGAAGCTGAAAGGACACAAGGCTCAAAAGCAGGGATACTCACGTCTGTGCCCCAGAACAGGGGACAGGGTAAAAATCTGGGCCCCTCCAGATCTGGGCCCCAGAAGGCCACAGGTTAGCCACCCCTACCTTAGACACAACTCCCCCGAACGCTAAAACCGAAAGGAACATCAAAATGTATAAAGGGCCTGCTGGATCATGCCCATGGCCCATCATCCTGTTCTCACAGTGGCCAACCAGATGTCCCAATGGAAAACCCGCTAGAAGAATCTGCGTTCTCTCCCCTCCTGTGTTTTCCAACAACCAGTATTCAGAAGCAATTGCTGCCTCCATCAATAGCCCTCTCCTCCTCCACAAATTTGTCTAATCCTCTTTGAAAGCCATCTAGGTTGGTGGCCATAACTGCCTCCTGTGGCAGGGAGTTCCATAGTTTAATGACTGCACGCACGAAGGAGGACTTTCTTTTTTGATGTCCATGATAGTGGCAGACTCAAATTTCAGCAGCGCCCCAGGCGACGCTAAAATTCGGCACCCCAGCCTCTAGTGCTCAGGCCTACAATGTTGTTTTGGTGCTTCCTGCAGCGCGGTGCCCAGTGCAACACCCCACCCCCAGTCACACTACCCTAAAACTGCCTCTGTCCATGAGTTCTAGCATTGTGAGAGAAAGGGAGAAAAATGCTTCCTCTGTTCACTTTCTCCATGTATAATTTGCTGGAGTATTCCTGGTATACACCTTAAACGGGTTGGGGTGGGGTAAACGGCTTCTGCTCAGCAATCCTCACTGAGACAGCAACCCAGGCAGAAAAGGAGGTCTGTGTGGGGTGCTGCTTGCCCACGCATCTGGGATTAAGGAAGATCTTTTGGGCGTGCAGCTGCTCAGCTGGCCTGCCGCCTGGCACAGCTTGTTAAAGGAATCAAAGGCCTGCCTGTTGTCACAGCTCAAGCGCTGGGCTCAGCCCTGGAATCTGGGCAGACCAGGCTGCAAAGCAGAGCTTAGAAGCTGTAGGGCTGAGGTCTGGCGACACGACAGATAGAACTGCACCGGGAAAGCGGGGAAAGAAAAGTTTGCCTCCCTGTTTCTTTCTTTTTAAAAAGATTCTTTTTAATGCTTTATTGAAATTAAAAAGCAAACTGTCATCAAAAGAATAATACACTTGCCAAAAATTAACTTAATTTCTTCTTACAAAATTTCTATAATAAATAACAAGATGAAAGATGAAAAAATCTTTTTAAATAATTCCAGTGGCACCTTAAAGATCAACTAAATGTAAGCTCAACTAAATCAACTAAAAGATCAACTAGGTAAAGGTAAAGGGACCCCTGACCATTAGGTCCAGTCATGGCTGACTCTAGGGTTGCGGCACTCATCTCGCTTTATTGGCCGAGGGAGCCAGCGTACAGCTTCCGGGTCATGTGGCCAGCATGACTAAGCCGCTTCTGGCGAACCAGAGCAGCACACGGAAATGCCGTTTACCTTCCTGCCAGAGCGGTACCTATTTATCTACTTGCACTTTGACATGCTTTCAAACTGCTAGGTGAGCAGGAGCAGGGACCGAGCAACGGGAGCTCACCCCGTCACAGGGATTCGAACCGCTGACCTTCTGATCGGCAAGTCCTAGGCTCTGTGGTTTAACCCACAGCGCCACCCGCATCCTAAAAGATCAACTAAATGTAATTAAATATAAGCTTTCAAGGTACGAGCTTTCGTGTGTATGTGTGTTACACACGAAAGCTCATACCTTGAAAGCTTACATTTAGTTGATCTTTAAGGTGCCACTGGAATTATTTAAAAAGATTTTTTCATCTTTCACCTTGTTATTTATTATGACTATGACAGATCAATACGGCTATCCACCTGAATCTATAATTTCTATAGTGACTTCCAGTCACCCCATCATGGGTCCACAACACATTTGATATAACACACTTTTCATTTTCCATCATAACATATCACAATTGTCTTATTTTCCTAAGGTTTTCTACTATTCCGCAGAAGTCATTCTGTATCTAGGCCTGCCAACGACTTCAGATTTTTACAATGCTCCCGCCGAACGTTGGGAGATTCAGGACAGAAAAAAAGTAAGTCTGTATTCATGCAGCACAGAGTTAAACTGCGGAACTCACTGCCACAGGAGGCAGTGATGTCCGCCAACTTGGGTGGCTTCAAAAAGAGGATAAGACAAATTCGTGAAGGAGAGGGCTATTGAAGGCTGCTAACCATGTCGACTCTGACTCCATGGTTGGGAGGCAGCAGTGCTTCTGGGAACTGCAGGAGGCGAGAGGGCTATTTTGCTTGACTCCTGCTTGTGGGTTTCCCAGAAAAGGCATCTGGTTGGCCATTGTGAGAAGAGGATGCTGGGCTCAATGGGCCACTGGCTGATCCAGAAGGCTCTTCTTATGTTCTTATTTTGCAAACGACAGAGAAGTGTGAAACCTGAATGTTGTATGTTAGCCTGGGAGGTGCAGATCAGACCAGTTTGCATCTGAAAGAAGAGAAACTGCATTTCCCAGGCTGGTTTCTTCCCGGGTCTCGGGTGTCCAGAGGCTAAACACTGCAATCCCTCTCCAGGCCTGAAGAGGGCTCTGCTGAGACCTGAGTGCTCACTCGCTTCCCAGGTAACTCAAAGCACTGAGCTACTTGTAGCAGCAATTAGCTTTGATCGTTGAGTAACAGCCTCCTATGCAGCAACATTCTGCCTGTAAAAACTAAATGCTACATTGTCCTAGGAACACTGGTGGTAAGAAGCAGGGTGGGCCTTTGCTCTGATCCACCAGAACATTGCTATATTCTCACCCTTTTATTGACGAATGTGTAAACTGAATGAAGATCATAGAATCATAGAGTTGGGGGGATCCTCCAGGGCCATCTATTGCAACCCCCTCCAATGCAGGAGGCCCACATTCCTTCTTGGGTTGTGCAGTAATGATGGAGAAGAGGGTACCTCTGAGCACGTGAAGAGTGCCTTTTCAATCAATTGCATCACTGTCTCCGCTCTCTGACCCAAAGAGTGCACAGATTTCAGACTCAGTTCTGCCTTCATTGGATCGGGGGCTCGGCCCTCTTGTTTTCTCGGCTCAGGAGTACAGGACTTTGTAATTGGGAAGTGCGATTCTGAGAATGCAGAGAGAGCCTTTCTCTCACCACTGAGTAGCTGCAGCTAGTCCATAAAACATCTGGAACCACAAAGTGAAGGCTTAAGCACCTCTCCTTAACTCATTTTAGTAGCACATCCTCCTCCAGCTTCTCAGCACTGGAGGAGTTGGGGGCAGCCAATGCAATAACCTCTCATTAGGAAGAAAGGCAGCTCCTTAGCTGAGCCAGTCCCAGTGCTGCATGCACTGACTGGCAGAAACCCTCCAGGGTGTTCAGGCAGGGGTCTCTCTCCCAGCCCTAACTGGAGATGATGGGGATTAAACCTGCCACCTTCTGCTGTTCAGTGCATGTGCTGTAAAACTGAGCTTAATCATTTCATCAAAAACCAAGACACTGGACTTCATGCTTCTGAGGAAAGGGAGGATTTAAATAGGAAGCAGCTTCTGCCAAGTCAGACCCTCGGGTCCATCTACCCCAGTATTGTCCACACTGGCTGGCAGCAGCTCTCCTGGGTTTCAGCCAAGGGCCAGGCATTCAAAAGAGATGCTCTAGCCCAGGCTATAGGCAACCCTTCCAGCCCTGCTTCCCTGCCTCAACGCAGTCCGTCACGGAGCGCTTTCCCTTATGGCTGTGTCTGTGTTCAGGATGATAAGGAACCAAAAGAGGCTGAGATTGGGGGTGCTGACAGGTGCCTGAGAGCAGCAGAGGGACAGGCGGGCTGTGGGGAGGAGGCCGTGGTTCGGAGGTCCAGTTAGAGGAATGCAGCCGCCTTAATGAGGACTGGGGGGTTACGTCGCTTCCTGTCCAACCACCGCTGCCAGGACTCATGTTTTCTAAGCACGCTGTCTTGTCTTGTCCCTGCTGCCCGGGCTGGGGGCTGTCCCGTCCCCCACTGATACTTCCAGGGCGTGCAGCTCAGCTCGCTGGACAGATGCAAATCAAGCTGTCCAGAGCCTCTCCGGGCTCCCCTCCACCACCCGTCCCTCGCAGGAAGCAGAGGGTCCAACGGACGGCAATGTGGGGATGCTGGCTTGTCCGTTTCGCAACCAAACAGGCCTCAGCGAAGAGCCAGTGCGGATAGATGGGAGGCTAATTGATTCCAGGCAGGCTGGATCGGGGCAGACAAAACACGGAGGGTGACTCAGAGAGAGTGGCGGCCCGGCCAGCTCCCGGTTGACAGGGGCGAGCTCTGCCAAGTGGGATCCCAGCCCAGCGCAAAGGCAGAGAGGGGGGCTTCTCCTCTCCAGATTCCCACCTGCTCCTCAGAGACCCAGGATGGAGCGGGGAGGGTATCGCAGGAACCTGTGGCCCTCCAGAGCAGAACATGGCAACAGAAGAACAGAAGGAGAGCCTGCAGGATCAGGTCGCTCGCCCATCTAGTCCAGCAGCATCCTGTTCTCAAAGTGGCCAACCAGATGCCCTTAATGCAGCAGCGTAGCACCAGTTGCCGCTGTCTGGGGAAGAGCAGGTGGACCGGGCAGCCCAGTGGTGCTGGGCCATTGCACAAGGAAGTTCCTTGCATGCTGGAGGCAAGCAGAAGAGAGGCACAAAGATGCTGCTTCTGCCTCTCCTCGTCTCCCACTGCCAGGCCAGGCTTGATCAGAGAGTGTTGTTCCAGCAGGGCAGCATCGAGCCGTCACGGCATAAAGGCCCGGCCCAGGCACAGATTCCTTCCCCGCAGCTCTGACCTACAGGAAGGAGCCTGTTGTAGGGGGTGCCTGGGGTGACAGCCCCCCAGCCCTGCCCCGTTATGCCGCTGGGGGAACACAAAGGTAAGACCTGAGTGCAAAATCATCTCCCCTCCTGTGGCTTCCAGCAACTGGTGTTCAAAAGCTCTGCTGCCTCTCTGGAGGCAGAGCATAGCCACTGTGGCTAGTAGCCATTGGTAGCCCTCTCCTCCTCCATGAATTTGTCCCATCCTCTCCCAAAGCCATCCAGGTTGGTGGCCATTGATTAATGCCTCCTGCGGAAGTGAGTTCCACGGTTCCACAGCACTGCATGAAGGATTTCCTTTTACCTGCCCTGAATCTTTCAACAGCTTTGGAGGACGGCCGCCAGCTCCACTGTGATGAGAGAGGGAGAAGGGAAGCTCATTCCCATCTGCTCTCTATCCAGAAGTTGATCAAAAAGCGATCCGGATCAGAACAATGGATTATTAAGAGCAGCTCTTCCAAGGGTGGCTCATTCTGTTGCCCCCCCCCCAAAAAGTGTGTGTGTGCAGAGCCCTTTCTGGCCAAGGATGTCAAGGTGGGAGACATCTGCAGCCCTCCAGATGTTGATGAACTCCAGCTCCCATCAATTGCCGCCTGGCAACATCTGAAGGACCACAGTTGCCCCCACCCCAATTTACAATCTGTCATGGCACGGTTCGCCCTCCTGCACCAGCAAGGGTCAGTCTTAAGGTCCAACATCCTCTGGAAGCAGAGCATATTTAGGGGTTTGGGTTTTTCCCTTCCAGTCCCAAAGGTGCTTGCTGCTTCACTGCATTCTTTCTGCTCCGGATCCAGCCCTTTTCTGTTGCTTTCCCACGTTTCTACCCAGCTTTTCCTGTGCACGGATGCCTTTCTCAGAGGAGCAGGAGGCAGGAGGGCTCGGATCCTGGCAGGTGCACTCCCCGTCTGGTCCCGGCCGGCCAGCCTTGTCAAAGGAGCCGCATTCCTGTGGGTGGGGTGGGGGGGTGGCTCCCCGCTGCTTGGCTGCCGTCTCGCTCGCTCGCTGTGCGAAAAGGAACTTTGCGCCGGGGCCAAAAGTCTCCCAGAGAAATAAACACAATTCTTAATGGAGGCAGGAATGAATGAAGTAACATGGAAGGTATGAGGCTGCCCCGCCCCTTGCCCCGCCCCCCTCTGCTCCCTCTCCCCCCCCCCAACTTCACAGCAGACAACACTTTCAAAATATCCAAAGCCTCATCTTCAATCTGAGCAGGAAGGGAGGGTCAAATTAAGGACTGAAGATGCCTTGCTCGTGCCTTTTTCTTTTTTTAAAAAAGAAAAGAAATAAAGGCAGAGGAAGAATGCTATAGCTGGATCAGACAGAAGGGGGCCCCAATCTAGCCCAGCATCCTGCTCTCACATTGACCAAATGATCCTAAGAACCTAGAAATTTAGATAGACTGTCTCTGGACCTGGCGGTTCCAAGAGAACCTAAGAACAGTCCTGTTGGATCTGGCTAAAGAAGGAAGCCCATCTAGTCCAGTTCTTGCAATGGCCAAATGACCCCAAGAACCTAGAAAATAAGAACAGAAGAGGAGGAGGAGGAGGAGGAGGAGGAGGAGGAGTTTGGATTTGATATCCCGCTTTATCACTACCCAAAGGAGTCTCAAAGCGGCTAACAATCTCCTTTCCCTTCCTCCCCCACAACAAACACTCTGTGAGGTGAGAGGGGCTGAGAGACTTCAGAGAAGTGTGACTGGCCCAAGGTCACCCAGCAGCTGCATGTGGAGGAGCGGGGAATTGAACCCGGTTCACCAGATTACAAGTCTACCGCTCTTAACCACTACACCACACTGGCTCTCTGGGTCAGGCAAAGGACCTATTTAGTCCAGCAGCCTGTCCTCGCAGTCGCCAACCAGATGCCCCAAAGGGAAACCCACAAGCAGGATTCGAGGATAAGAGCCCTCTCCCCTCCTGCAGCTTCTAGAAACTGGTATTGAGTAGCACTGCTGCCTTCAACTGGGGAGACAGAGTACAGCCATCATATGGAATCCAGGTAGACTGCCCCTGGAGCTGGAGATTCCATAAGAAGAGAGTCCTGTTGAATCAGGTCAAAAGGGGGGGCCTATCTAGTCCAGCATCCTTGTTTCACAATGGCCAACCAGATGCCTCTTTGGGGAAGCCCAAAAGCATGGTGTTAGTGCAACAGAAGGAAAACTCTGGTCCTTAACCTCTGCTAGCTTGCAGCATATATTCGAGAGAAGAAAAGGCTCAGGAGTAAACCCTATGCAAATCTGGAGTCCCTTAGACAACGGGATGGCACTCCTTCTTGCAACTCCCTCAGCCGAGCTGGTATTGTTCTGCTTAGGATCACATCAGCAAAGCCAAGAGGGGAGTCTTGTCCTCTAGGCAGCCCAAGACCTCCATACACACTGCCCAGGCTTGCACTCCAGGGAGATCACTTTGGTGCTGCTAACGCAGCGGCTTGACTTCACCCCGCCCCCCATTGTTTCTCTCCTCAGATGGATGCCAGCAACTGCCTCCAGCTGTGGAGAGAGACGTAGTCATCCTGGCTAGTGGCAGTGACAGCTTTATTCTCCATGAATTTGTCTAACCCACATGCGACTTTTTGAGATCAGAAAGTGCAGAGCATCCAAAGGGCCTGGCTGCTGGGTGAGACCAAAGGGAGCCCATCTCGAACCAGCATGCTGCTCTCACAGTGCCCCCCACTCAGATGCCCCAATGGGAAGCTTCACCCTGAAGGGAGTTTGCAGCCTTTTCCTCCAAAGATGATTCGTCTGACCCTCTTTAAAGCCTTCCAAGTTGGTGACCATTGCTGCCTCTTGCGGGAGCGGATTCCAGAGTCTTAACTAGGCAGAGCTGTGTGAAGGAGCACTTTCTCTCATCCCCACTTCCTTGGGGATGCAATTTGTGGTTGGGTTTTAAAAGGAAACAGTTCTCACCACATCCACAAGCCCTGCTTCTCAAGCGAAGCTGTGGCACTGGTGGTTAAAAGACCCAGTTTACAAATCAAGCTGTCTCCCTGGTGCAGATTTTGTCTCTGCTGTCAACTCACTCAGTAGCCAGAGGCAAGTCTCCTCTCTTGGCCTCAGTATTCATCATCTGCAACCTGGGGATAATAACAGCACTTTGCCTCGCAGGGTTGTCGTATGGACCACAACAGGATTATTCACAGGGTTTTCATGGCTCCTCAGGTGCAGGGGTGTTGCTAGGTACATAAAGAAGTGATGGGGAACGTTGCACAAATTTGGGGTGGATTCGCATATGCTGGGACGCGGGTGGCGCTGTGGGTAAAACCTCAGTGCCTAGGACTTGCCAATCGTCTGGTCAGCGGTTCGGATCCCCGCGGCAGGGTGAGCTCCCGTCTTTCGGTCCCAGCCCCTGCCCACCTAGCAGTTCGAAAGCACCCCTAAGTGCAAGTAGATAAATAGGTACCGCTTTATAGCGGGAAGGTAAACGGCGTTTCTGTGTGCTGCGCTGGTGCTGGCACGCCAGAGCAGCTTCGTCACGCTGGCCACGTGACCCGGAAGTGTCTCCGGACAGTGCTGGCCCCCGGCCTCTTAAGTGAGATAGGCGCACAACCCTAGAGTCGGACACGACTGGCCCGTACGGGCAGGGGTACCTTTACCTTTTTGCATATGCTAATTCAGCAATAACCAAGATGGTGCCCTTTGGATGTGAACTACAGTTGCTGTCATCCCTGAACACAGGCCATGCTGGCTGGTTTAAAGGTGAATGGAAGAAGAAGAAAGAAAAGGGGTCCTGTCCCTGGGCTTACAAGAACTGAAAACATAGCACAAAAGGAAAAAGAGATGAGGAGGGCAGAGGAAAAAAGCAAGCTCAGACAACAATTCTTTAAAGTTACAGTTATCGTAACAACCAGCTGGGATGGAAGCAGTTCGGGAGGCTTGATGGAATAAACTGGCAGATGAATCATTTTATTGTAACGTATCTTTCAAAGAGGGAAGGATTTCAAGGCTTGTTGGTTAGGTTGTGCAGTGGCATCTGTACTGACCACTATTGGAGACAGTATGCTAGGCTAGATGGACCTTTGGTGTCATCCAGCTGGGCCATTATCCACGACAGTTAGAAATGGAGCATCTGCGTTCAGCAGCAGTCTACCTTTGAGTCTGAGTCGCTGGAGGGCAGCTCTGGGAGCAGGGCTGTCGCTTTGGCCTCCTGCTTGCGAGCTTCCCAGAGGCATTTGGCCAACTCCTCTTGGAAATCAGGCCCGGGTCAAGGACCAGCCTTTGGCCTCATCCGGCGGGGCTCTGTCTCTGTTCTTCCCAAGCTGACAGGACGGAGGAGATGAATCAGGGCCTTTGGCAGGGCGAGGAGGAGAAGCAAGCCTCGGGGGGACTCGCCGAGACGCTGGCCTGGGAGAGGAACTCTGTGCCAGTCCAGAAAACGTCTGCGTGTGATGTTGTGCGAGTTGTTCTGGTATTTGCCTGGGGGCAAGGAAGTCTCCAAGGACAGCCGTACGAAGGCTGTCTCCCAAGCGCAGCAGACATTCCTCTACCTCGCTCCGTGGGGCAGCAACACACACACAATGGCCTCCAGGGACCCAGCACACATTCTTCTCTGCTGAGCTCCATCCTTCCCCAGGCCCTGTCTCTCCTCCCCGCTTCCACCCTGGCCTTCCTTGCATGAGGCAGAAGTGGGGACACAGCTGGCAGGTTTTGCAGGATCCTTGCCTCTTAGCCAAACCCTGCCTGAGAGAAAGAGAGGGGAGAGTCAGGCCAGAAGGACATCTCAGCTTCCCACCACTGAAGCGCGGTGGTGCTGATAATGCCAAGGTTGCAGGTTCAATCCTCCTATGGGGCAGCTGTACGTTCCTGCATTGCAATGGGTCAATGCCCCACCTAGTCCAGCATCCTGTTCTCCCGGTGGCCACCCAGATGCCCGCAGAAACCTTCAAGTAGGACCTGAGCACAGGGTCCCTCTCCCCTTCTGCAGATTCCATAGGAACCTAAGAAGAGCCTGTTGGGTCAGGACAAAACTGGCCCAACTAGTCCACCATCAAAGGAACCTAGGAAGTGCCCAATGGGCAGCATCCTGTTCTCACAGTGGCCAACAAGCAGGATCTGCGCACATGCGGCATGAAGCTAGAGTCCAGCTCATGTGGGCACCCTGTAGCCATTGGAACGAGAGAGGGAGAATGCTGAAAAGGATCCCAAAAGCGCACTTGATATCTAAAAATGCGAGATGACAAAGTGCAGTACTGTACTTAAAAGTTGAGTTTTAGAAATATTTTACAAATATGTATATGTTGTGTACATGTTTTCTATACTTTTATGTATGCCTCTCTATACATATAAATATACATAAATAAGAGATTTTTATGCATCTATATACATATTTTGATACCTTCCCCTGCACCCTAACTGAGAACAGTGTTAGAACATTTGGGGAAGAGTAGAATTTAGTAGATAATCCCTTTCCAGTGCATGCCTAAGGCCAGGAATTGCAGATTATTGTATTTTCTGATGTTCTTAGGTACTCCCTCCCCCCACAAAAGACACTTGTGGCCTTCTTGGCTCCTCCCTTCACTTGCTGGGACTCAGCTACATTCATAAAGATGAAGTGCTTTATGTGCATTATAACACTGTGACACCAGATGGCACTGTGGAGTCCAGTCTTTCACCAGTGGGATTTCCCTGTATGAAGTTTACCATGCTTTTAACTGAATCGCTTTTTTTATGTAGATCCACCCCTGGTTTGAACTGATGCGTTACCAGGACTCATGGGAGCCTTCCCCTTGTGGTGAGGTGGGTCCTGCTGGTATCTGAGGGACCCAAGGAACAGGCCCTGCAGAAACCAGGATGTTCGCCCTGCACCCAAAAGAAGCAGGTGCACAGGACGGTCTCACTGGTTCTCTTCACAGTGAATGAAGAGGACAGGGGAGGGGAAGGAATCGCCTTTGCAGCAGCCCCCACCTTCTTGCCTTCGGGTGAGCCTCTCCCACACAGATAAGATGAATGTTTTCTTAAGGTTGACATAAGTCAACCGGCTGCATCAAGCCAGTGGCTCATCGAGTCCATCATCCTGTTCTCACTGTGGCCAACCAGACACCCATTGTGGGAAACCAGAGAGCAGGATCTGAGCATGAGAGCAACGTTCTCGCCTCCTGCATTTCCACCAACTGAATTTCAGAAGCTTTGCTGCCTCCGAACATGGAGGCAAAGCACAGCCATCGTGGCTAGTAGCCATTGACAGTCCTTTCCACCATGAATTTGTCCAATCCTGCCCTAAAGCCATCCAGGTTGGTGGCCACCATTGCCTCTTGCACAAGCAAGTTCTGTAGTTTAGGCACTACATGAAGGTGGACATTTTTTCAACTGTCCTGAGTCTTCGGCAGGGGTTGCCTGGGCATTTTCTTGGCATGGCTCTGGAGAAAGCTTGCAATCACTGCCATTCCTCCTATGCAACAGGCAGGATGTTCCTAACAGTCCAGTGTAACCAGGATCCCCAGGGAGGAAAGGTACGAAGAGTACCCAAGCCATCACCATGCAGCCTGGAAGAGGGCTTCTGCACCAGCAGATAACTTGGGAGTGGGCTTAGAGAGCCAACTTTGGAGGAACAGGCAGCAATGAAGGCTCAGATGAAAGCTTGGGTTGTGTATGTGGATGACTTGCCCTGTGATTCCCAGATGGGGCAGTTGCTGGAAACTCTTTCTCTCCCCCACCTTACTCCGGGCCAATTTTCCACACTGCATTCCTTCGCCACATGCCTAATCAACACTCAAGCATGAGAGCGAGCCCTTTCATGCTCCCACAGCTGAACGACATTCTGGGGCAGTTATCCGGGGGGAGAGAACGAGAGACTGCAGTACAGTAAGATGGGTGTGTGCTGTGTTCCTTATGGCTGTGGTGGGCAGGGGCCAAAAGGGGTTGGCCAATGGGTGCATCTCTGGCCTTTGAACCACAGCCATGCAAAAGTTTGAGCTTTCCACACGTACCCCTCGCTCCATCCAGGCAGGCAAGAGGCGTGATCCCTGTTCAAAAGCACAATGCAACTCACCTGAGGCATATGATGCAGAGCAGACCCAGGGAGTGGAGTGGCTTGGGAGAGCGTGTGTGGCCTAGGGAGATTCCTGAGGGTCAAACAGGAAAGCTGAGAGGGACACATTTAGCCTGAGGTTACCCATACCCCTGGAAGGTGGGGTAGTGGTCTGGGGTTAAAGATCCCTTTCTATTTCTGCTGAGGGTTCCTCTCTCCAGTATCTTAGAGCCACTGAAAGGGGAGCTCTTCAGCAATGGAGAAATCATAGAATAATAGAATCAAAGAACGGTAGAGTTGGAAGAGACCCCAAGGGTCATCTAGTCCAACCCCCTGCAATGCAGGAATCTCAGCTAAAGCATCCATGACAGAGAGCCATCCAACCTCTGCTTAAAAACCTCCAAGGAAGGAGAGTCCACAACCTCCCAAGGAGTCTGCTCCACTGTCGAAGGGCTCTTACTGTCAGAAAGTTCTTCCTGATGTTTAGTCAGAATCTCCTTTCTTGTAACTTGAAGCCATTGGTTCAAGTCCTACCCTCAAGAGCAGGAGGAAACAAGCTTGCTCCATCTTCCATGTGCCAGCCCTTGAGATATTCGAAGACGGCTATCGTATCTCCTCTCAGTCTCTTCTTCTCCAGGCTAAACATGCCCAGCTCCTTCAACTGTTCCTCATAAGGCTTGGTTTCCAGACCCTTGATCATCTTGGTTGCCCTTGCCCTGCACACCTTCCAGCTTGTCAACATCCTTCTGTGGCGCCCAGAATTGGACACAGTATTCACACCCTTCGTGCCAATTGGAGTGAAAGGAGGTGAGGATGGGTTCCCAGGGTCCCTCTGGAGAAGGTGCGCAGGAAGAGCGAGGAGGAGTTGTTGTTTTGCACACACCCCAAAGCTGCACATTGAAAGCACCAAGGGATGTTTCAGTTTTTAGGGAATTGGGGTACAGTGTAAAACACAACAGGTCGCTCCAGAGGACGACACTGGAGTGCTTGAAAGATAGCAGCTCTAGCTGAAAGGCAACAGGCTGCAACCTTTCCACGTCAGGGAGCCCCTCTATTCCCTTGAATATTCAGGTTGCCCTTTTCCCAACTCTACAATAACTCCCAGTGGCAAACAGCCACAGGAATGGTGGCGCTGATGGAAATCCCCTGGAGAGCTGTCCCTTCCTTACAGATGGCCGATGTCCACTCCATCTCTGTTCCTGGAATCAGGGTTGACTGACACTTTAGCAGTGGCATCCCCCTGCCCCGGGCCCTGAGGAATGTACGGCATTCTCCCCCCAAGTCCCAGCTGGCTAATTTGTGAGCCGTCTCCCTTTTCCCTTTATAGAAAAAGATGGCTCTCAAAACATGCCTGCGCACTGTCCCTTAAATCCCCGACACATCCGTGTGCTTACATTCTTCCGTTGCCACTCTATCAATCCTGCTCAGGGATGTTTTTATCAGCCCTGGAGCTGGGTTGTGGGTGCGAGCGACCCTGGTGCCTCTTCGAGTGTCAAGGCCCTACATGGCCAAGCCAAGCTAATGCTGTCCTCACTTCAACCGGATTGTTGTAAGCTGCTTTGAGGTTTGCTTCATTTCCCCCACCCCCTCCTCTTTCTAGAGTCTCCCTTGCCCGCTTGGAAGTAAAACACGAGAACGGGCCTCAGAGACGGCTGGTTGGGGAAGCTGAGAGGGGCCTGCAGTTGCTTTCATTTTAACTATTTATTTTGTGCTTTTATCCTGTATTTTTATCTCGTGAACCGCCCCAAGATCTTCAGATGAAGGGCAATTTATCATCATTGTCATCAATAATAATAATGATGATGATGATGATGTTTGATGTCCAGCACCGCTCATTTACCTCTGCATAACCAGCATTTAAAGAGCTGCCTGTTAAGGGCAGTAGGATGGGGCAGATTCAAAAGTGCAGGGTTGCTTCCAGAGAGTCACAGCCATGGCCCCTTCTAAAATTATACAATAATAATAATAATGAGGGGTGTGTTGCAATGATCAAGGAGATGGAGAGATGCCCCCATAAACAAAGGTTGCAGCGTTTGGGGGTTTTCTGTTTAGAGAAAAGTTGAGTATCGAGACATCCCTCTCACATAACACTAAAAGGTAAAGGGACCCCTGGCCATTAGGTCCAGTCGTGGCCGACTCGGGTTGCGGTGCTCATCTCGCTTTATTGGCTGAGGGAGCCGGCGTACAGCTTCCGGGTCATGTGGCCAGCATGACTAAGCCACTTCTGGCGAACCAGAGCAGCGCACAGAAACGCCGTTTACCTTCCCGCCAGAGTGGGACCTATTTATCTACTTGCACTTTGATGTGCTTTCGAGCTGCTAGGTTGGCAGGAGCAGGGACCGAGCAACGGGAGCTCACCCCGTCATGGGGATTCAAACCGCCAACCTTCTGATCGGCAAGTCCTAGACTGTGGTTTAACCCACAGCGCTACCCGCGTCCCTCACATAACACTAAGATGCACATAACATCCAATGAAGCTGAATGATGGGAGATTCAGGACAAGGCAGAGTTGAACTATGGAACTCCCTCCCACCGGAGGCAGTGGTGGCCACCAACTTGGATGGCTTTGAAAGAGGAGTAGATAGACACACTCATGGAGGAGAGGGCTATTGATGGCTAGTAGCCATGATGTCTATGCTGTGCCTTCACAGTCAGGGGCCCGTATAATTCCAGTTGCTGGAAGCCACATGAAGGGAGAGGGCTCTTGAGCTCAGCTTCTGCTTGCGGGCTTCCCACAGGTACCTGGGTGGCCACTGTGAGAACAGGATGCTGGACTAGATGGGCCACTGGCCTGATCCAGGAGGCTCTTCTTATATTCCCACACTGCTTTCTATGGGTTGGAAAGAGGCAAAAACACCTCTGGTTCAGTTGGAATCAGTCATTTCATTGCCAACCAGAATCTTGGAGAATCAGATGCAAACAATTTTTTTTTAATTTCCCCCCTTTTTAGCTACTGCCACCCCAGATGGCAACCTCCAGGCTCCCTCCACTAAACCCAATCTTCCTCTAAAAAGCCACATCTTGCCTCGTTTTGGGGTGCTCCAAAGACATCTGCCAAACGCCAGTGGCCTGTCGTGACTCCGTTAACATGGATTTACTGCCGGAGAACATCTGGCAGTGTCTCCTCGTCGCGCTTTCTGCGGCAACGCGAGGGTGGGCGACGTCTGCTGACGCAATCCTGGTCTCGGAGCGAGCAAGGGGGCCTTTTTCTTTCCCAGCACATGGAACGAAGAGCTTGCAATATCGAAAACGAACACAACTTTATGTCAAATGAAAAAATTCACCTTGCTTGACCTTGGTAGATCTTCAGGCTTTCCAGGATGATCAGCTGCAGCTTCTGGTCCATTTCCAGGCACAATTCAAAGTGCAGGTGGAGACTTATGAAGCTCCCTGAAATATCGCATCTTCATATATGGACCTGCCTGGGTGCCGAGATCCTCAGAGAAGCACCTTCTCCTGGTCTCATCAACATCAGAGCCACAGCTGGTGATGACCCGAGACTGAGCCTTTTCTGTGGCTGTTCCCAGGTTGTGGGATTCTCTCGCAAGAAAGGTTAGATTTGGCTCCTCCTTGGTTACAAGAACCCAATGGCCCATCTAGTCCAGCATCTTGTTTTCATCAGATGCTTATGTGAAACCCTCTAGCAGGATTCAAGCACAAGAGCTAGTAGCCACTGATAGCATTTTCCTCCTCCTTTATCTAATCCCACCATGAGGGGAAATTATGGGCAACACTCTTCATTTGGCTGGCCCTTAATACAGTCATACCTCATGTTATGTCTGCTTCATGTTACGTTCTTTCAGGTTACGTCCCGCAGTGACCTGGAAGTACTGGAAAGGGTTACATCCAGGTTTTGCTGCTCGCGCATGTGCAGAAGCACAAAATGACATCACACGCATGCGCAGAAGTGGCGAGTCGCAACCAGTGTGTGTGCAGACGCGCCGCTGTGGGTTGTGCTCTTTTCATGTTGCGAACGGGCCTCCGGAACAGATCCCGTTCACAACCAGAGGTACCACTGTACAGAGAAACCCCTCGCTTTAAAATGATTTGGCCATCTTTGTTGTTTAGGCAGCAACAGAATGGTGGTTTCTTCACCTTGCCTGGTTTATTTTGCCCTCGCTTGCCCTCACGTGATGGCATAGCCAGACCTGATCAAGCGTGCAGCCCATGCCATGGATCTGTGAAGCATTGGTGAACAACAGCCAATATTGTTTGCTGTGTGGGGAAAATGGACACGTACACAAACCCACAAAAATGCCAAGACGGTGCTTTCGGTCGCCTGGCCAGAATCGACAATCAGCCTGCGAAATCGTCTCCCTCTTGGCTTCCTGCAGCAATTTTGGGATCATGGAGATCCTGTCCGCTTCGAGGAACTGCATGCCTGGTTTCAGAATACCATGCTGACACGCTGGTGCCTCCCCAATGGCGGCCGCAGATTCCGTCCCCTGCTCCAGGACACCAAAATAGTCCCACTGAGGAAGATGTCCAACTTGGCAGAAGCTTTGGATTTATTTGGAGAGGAATGTGCGGAAATTTTGCTGGGAAACATCCATGTGTGAGCGCTTGGACGTAACCATTTCCATGTGAGGAAAACATCCCTAAAAGATGTTTTGAGCCACAATAGGCTGGGGGAAAGATTTCTCTGGTTCTTGGCGGGGTCTCGTTGGTGTGTGCCCCAGCCCCCATCTCCCTAGTTCTCCACCTATGCATACTTTGACTCTCCCAAAATATCTGGCATGTGTGTTTTATCTTTGCGTGCCTCATGTTCCCTCACACAGAGAGACACTCCATTCCACAGTTCTATCATGCCCCCATTTGGACAATCAGAAACAATTTCAACTTCACCCCTTAAGAATGCTTTCTCCCCAAATGATTTTTGTTCCTGAGCTCCGGTTGGCTCCCTGCCCCCTAGCAATCAGCTCAACATTTCAAGCATCTGATGAAGAAAGCAAACACATCATCCATCTAGTCCATGAAAGCTGATGCTGTAATAAATTGGTTAAAGGAATGACAGCTTGGCTGGTGGATCAACAGCTGACCCTAGGAAGGTGGTAGACTCCCCTTCACTGGGGGTTGTTTAATGGGGGGATTGGATGGCTATCTGTCAGGAACTCTTCCACTGTGATTCCCTGCATTGCACGGGGCTGGACTAGGGGACGCCTGGGGTCTACTCCAGCATCCTGTTCTCACAGTGGCCCACCAGATGCAGGACCTGAGTGCAGCAGCAGCAACTCTCCTCATTGCTGATGTCATGTTCAGAGGCACTTCCTTCCTCCGACGGTGGAGATAGAAAGTTGCCATGATAGCTTGTGGCTTCCACCAATAACCTCCTCCTCCGTGAAGTTGTTTTGGTGTGGTTTTGGTGAGTTTGTTGGTCTTGAAGGGGCTGTGAGGCACTCTGTTGCTTTTGAGGCAAAAGACTTATCAGGACCTGCCCCCTGGAGAAGGTTATACATGGCTCCTTGTCTGGGCTCTTAACACAGACCTGCACCACAGAAGTTTCTCCTAGCTGGAGAGAAGGGCGGAAAAGGCCTGGCCTTAAGAGGACACTGTACAAGTAATCAACTGTGCCAGAACATCGTGTTCCTTTAGAAACTGACTTTTAAAAGAAATGGAGGCTAGCTTTGGTCGGCAAAAGAGAACAATATAGGTTCTACTAGAGGCTGCGACCCCTGCTCACGTTGTGCACCAACCCCATATCTGAGTGGACTACCTTGGAGGGTTGCTGTTAAGTTATTGTCTCTCAGGCAAGGCCTCTGACACGCAGAAGAGGCAAGATGGAGCCACACACTCAGGCCTACCTAGGGTATGGGAATGGATAACAATGCAGGGTCAAGGCCAGCTCATCCATAAGGCAGGCTGAGGCTGCTGGCTCAGGCGGTGGAATCCAAGAGGAGCCTCCATGGGTGCCCTTCTCCAGATACACACTGCCACCTCCAAAGAAGCGGCTGCAATAGCTTCTGGGTTCCAGTGAGATCTCATGAGAGCCCCACAAAATCTCCCAGGAATCCGCAACCGTGCGACCCCTGTAAGTGGGGCTTCAGCAGGGGCAGCAAGAGGGACAGGTCGCCCCCGTGCAGGGTTCTTGCATAAGCTACTCAGTTCCCACACCTCTGAATTAACACCACACTACTCAACGTGTGGGTGTGGACTACACCGAAGGGCTGTCGTAGAATATGCTCTGCGCCAGCCGCCTGAGCACCGTGTTTGCGTTGTGTTAGTGAGACAATGTTCTCCTTCTCATCCAGATGTTCAGAGATTTCTTCTTGTGATTAGGTACCGGGGGGGGGGATTCTTCAGACACCCATTGCCTCGGGAAACCTTTAATTTTTACATTCTGGAAATAATTAATAATTTGGCAGGGGTGGGCGCCTGACATTAACAAAGGACCCCTTGAGTGAGCTCACCCCAATCAACCCTGAGCCCTCCGACTGCAGGCTGGAGCCTCAACCACTCTTTGAGCGCGTCTCAGTCATTCCAGGAGCACAAAGAAATGTTCTTATTCTAGAGTGGCCATGCAGGAAGTGATGTAATGTCTCGCAGGAAGTAGCCACACTCTGCCTTGGCCCAAAGGTTCCATGGGGATATGGACCGTTTCCAGGGTGTTTCTTTTCCCTACATTGAGATGGAAGCCCCTATGAAATATATCGCTCCTCCCCGCCCCTGCCCCCCGGTCTCTCTCTTTTCTCAAAAGGAAACGAAGATGTTTTTGATTAGAGGAGTTAGCGTGAAATTAGCTCTAAATGGTTCAGTGTGTTGGAATGGACAGAAAGCTGGCAGCGAGGACCAGGCCTTTTCCGTTGCTCCTGCGCATGACTCCTCCAACCGGTGCTTCCAAGGTGTCTCTCGAAGGCTGGACGGGAGCCGGAGTCTGCGCTCACCTCCCATTACCTCGCCACAAGTTGTCGTCAATTGGAGACATCTGCGCAGCAGGAAACCCCGCAGGCCACGACACGGGTTTGCGTGGCCTGCCTGCTGCCTGCTTGTCAGGAAGTACACACTGGTCACGTCCCTGGGGCTTATCCTGTACCGGCGAGGGCTACGAAACTGCCGTCATAGCTGATTAAGAGCCACACAGGTCTCTCTCACTCCCCTGCCACACACAGTGGTTGGAAGGCAACTGGAGAAGACCACACACTCGCACATGCATGCGCCGGCACGAAGAGGGGTACGGTGTCAGCCGCCGAATCTGTCCTGGCTCCGGAATGCCATGGGGTGGTCCCCCAGAGACATGGACTTAAGAGTAGGCAAACCTGTCACTTTCAGGTGAAGGGGAAGAGTAGAGTTGGAAGGGTTATCTAGTTCAATGCAGGAACCACAGCATCCCTGACAGGTGCCCATCCAACCTATGTTTTATTAAATCTGATAGTGGCATCTGACTTCTTCTAAGGGAGAAACTTAAATACCCGAAAGATCATGCTAATCTTTGCGAGATATACTTGTGGATTATATAAAGGAATACCCATGTTGCACATATATACCTGAAGGATATACCTAAAGGAGCGTCTCCACCCCCATCGTTCAGCCTGGAGACTGAGGTCCAGCTCCGAGAGCCTTATGGCAGTTCCCTCACTGCGAGAAGTGAGGTTACAGGGAACCAGGCAGAGGGCCTTCTCGGTAGTAGCGCCCACCCTGCAAAACGCCCTCCCGTCAGATGTCAAGGAAATAAACATCTATCTGTCGGGGTATAAATACTATATTATTATTATTATTATTATTATTATTATTATCATCATCATCATCATCATCATCATCATCATCATCATCATCATCCTTGGCCATCTGAGTCCATGGCTATTGCATCTTGTAGAAGGAAATGAGTTTCAAAGGATGGGCAAATCTGTCCATTCTGATTTCTCATTTTTCAACTCCATGTTTCCACATCTCTTTGTAAATTTATTTATTTAAATCAGCCTGTGTTGATCTCACTGACACCTCATCCCTCTCCCTATTATCTCCCAGGAAGCAGCAGTAATGCCACCAAGTAGAAGTCAGGCGTGCCCCATCACCCTGTCTCCCGCTGAGGTGGAGTGAGATGTGGCTATCTTTTGAAACTTGTCCTTTTTCCAATACACATTTTGCAATACACATTTCCAACCAAAGAATTCTTATAAAAAAGTATGTATTTGTGGAAAGATTTCATTAAAATTGACTTATATTCATGAAAATAACATGCAATGCATTGTATTAGGGGAAACAAATTGCAAAAAAATGTATATTATTATTATTATTATTATTATTAACCTGCGCTTTACCCTAAGGCCCCTAGGTTGGTTACAACATTAAAACACAATGTTATGAACAGTATAAAAAGTCACAAAAATAAGATGAGTCCTAAAAATATTAAAGGAAATTTCGTGGAAAAAATAAATTGTAAGTTAGGAATAATGTGTTCCAAAATGCTACAAAGTTACATGAGTCTTTTAGAAAAACAAGAAGAAAATGGGGAACTGATGTGGAAATGCGGCAAACGCAACTGACGAGTGGGAAATTGAGAAATCCAGAGAAACCGAAGCTGACAGTTTTGTCAATTCCTCCTTTCCATTGAGGCTTAAAATCTGGGGAAAGGGTCCTGAGGGCAGGAGAGAGAAGGCAGAGGGTGTTCGTCAGAGACCAGGACAAAAAAAAAAAAAGAGGAAAAGTTTGTTTTGCTGCAAAAAGACAAAAAATGATGAAGGCCAAGGAGGAAACAAGATGTTTTTGTAATTGCTTTTCGTAAAGGAAAAAGGAGGTGGAAGTGAAAAGAACGTTCAGGGGAGGCCGTTCCAAACATCTGGAACAGCTGGAGAAATCAAGTGGGATATCTAGAGCAGCCTTCAGCAACCTGGTGCTCTCCATATGTTTGAGAGTTGTAGTACAGTCTGGAGGGCACAGTTAAGCCGGATCCTGACCTAAGCCAGGATGCCTCTTCTTCCGATGAAGACCCAGAGTCAGGAGACCAGACGGAAGGAGACAGGCCTCCTCACAACTCCAGCATTGAACCAGACAACCTCGCTCATCAAGGAGACACTTCAACAGGTATATCAATTCAAACTCACTGGCTCATTCGTTGACTGCCAATTTCTACTTCTGTTCAAATGTGACATCATTAGGGTGTCCCCGCCCCATATAACTCCGTTTTATTTGGCTCCCAGTATGTTTCCAAGCACAATTCAAAGTGTTGGTGCTGACCTTTAAAGCCCTAAATGGCCTCGGTCCAGTATACCTGAAGGAGCGTCTCCACCCCCATTATTCTACCCGGACATTGAGGTCCAGTGCCAAGGGCCTTCTGGTGGTTCCCTCATTGCGAGAAACCAGGTTACAGGGAACCAGGCAGAGGACCTTCTCAGTAGAGGCACCCGCCCTGTGGAACACCCTCTCATAAGATGTCAAAGAGATAAACAACTCCCCGACATTTAGAAGACACCTGAAGGTTCAAGGAAGTTTTTAATGTGTGACATTTTAGTGTATTTTTGGTCTTTGTTGGAAGCTGCCCAGAGTGGCTGGGGAAACCCAGCCAGATGGGTGGGGTACAAATAATAAATTAATTATTATTATTACTATTATTAATTCATTTTACTATTTATTTATTACATTTATATAATGCCCTTCATCAAAAGATCTCAAGGCGGTTCACAATGACACCACACCACCCATCTACACAACACACTCTGATTCTCTTAAGCGATCCCACGCCGCTTCTTTCTTCTTCTGAGATCCAAAACCCAGTCCTGATTCAAGCCCAGATCCAACCCGCCCAGCTGGAAAACTGTTAACGGCGAAGGATCCTGAACTTGTTCCGAGCGTCCGTTTAATTAGGAGCAGAGACTGCGTGAGAAAGGCAGGAAGACACACGCACAACCTCCGTGGAATAGGATCACAAGAGCTCTTCCATGGCAGCCCAGCCAGAAACCCAGAGCTCAAAGCTGGAAATCCAGAAAAAAGATGGCGAGCAACCATTCCATGGACTTTTGGAGCAAGCCCAAAGCTGCAAGAAGGAAGAAGGAGAGCCCCGTTATCTATACGGGATGGGAAAAGGGCCTGTTCTAGCAAGGACTGTGAAGTTTTGCAAACGCCAAGCTGGACCCGGTTCAGAAAATTATCATGAAGAGCAGACACGTCTGAGCTGTATAAATAGAAAACAAGGCCAGCCACCAAGCAGGAACAGTGGAGTAGTCCTTTGGGCCAAGCCCAAAACACAACGAACTCCCCCGCTTCTTTTTCTTCTTCTTCTTTCTTTCACTGAATCCTCCAGGAAGGACGGGGATGTGGAAGGGAGCCACCACCATCCGCAAGGCACACCTACGCAAAACCACGGGATTGGGGGGTGCGGGGGGTGTTCTGTCATCGGTTTGTTTCGAATGCACAGATTGTCCTGTACTTTCTTGGGACAGGTAACGGCGCTTGTTCCTTCTTCCTCAAAACAACATATTCCATTTTAAAAGTCCGTTAAAATTAATGGGAGGCTGATTCACCACGGACTGTGGGAAGGCGCCAAATTTATCCTGAGTGTAAAAGAAAGAAGCTGTTATGTACTGAGTTGAATAGGATCCAAACTGCAGCAGTCTGATTGGTCCTAGAACAATAGGATTCAGAATGCAGCAGTCTGATTGGTCCTAGAACAATGCAGCAGTATGATTGGTTGGCAGGAACCACCCAATCATGCTCCAGATAGAAGTGAATCCACAACCTGATTGGCTTACAGTAGAATTCCGGAATTAGCCAATCATGTGCAGCCCATTGTGTAAATAATGTATATAAAGCAGATACCTTGAGGGGACTTTCATTCATTCCTCCTCACCACTATGAGCTGAATAAAGAGCATGAAATCACTTTGCGACTCTGAGTATATTTCACTGGCGACGAGGATGGGATCCTGCTGAGCTGACTGCCACACACAGCACTGCAGTACCGCCACCTGCCGCACCGCTGCCTCGCACCATGTATCCAGGCTTCAGCTCCGGGACACAAGGAACTCAGAATGGCAACTGACAGCAGCTTCTCGCTGTTCAACCCAGCATCTGGAGACTGGGAAGCGTACGCCTTCCGTTTCACCTTCCTCCTAGAAGCCAAAGGGGTCACCGATGAAGAAGACGCCAAGAAGAGGGCAATATTCTTCAGCGTCTGCGGAGAGGAGACGTTTGAAATCGCCCAGGCTCTCCTTGCGCCTGAAGACGTTGCTACTGTTCCATACAAAACAATAATGGAACAGCTGAAGGGGCACTTTTCACCGCAGCCCTCAGTGGTGGCTCGTCGAAATGCCTTCTACGCAAAGCGGCAAGCCCCTGGGGAAACCATAACTGGGTTTGTGACCTCTCTCCGCCAAGCTGCCCGGTTCTGCAACTTCTCAGAGCTGGAGAACATGCTTCGTGACCGCCTCGTTGGTGGCCTGAAGGATGAGAAGCTGCAATGACGCCTCTACGCTAAGAAGAACCTAACGTTCCAGGTCGCTCTGGAGGAGGCCCTGGCAACGGAAGCTGCCGAGAGGTCGACGCAAGAGGCACGGCCGAGCCAGCCGTCCCAACCGAGGGTCCACCACGAAGACCTCACCGACGACTCAGGATCCAACCGGGAGGAGGTGCACCGAGTACAGCAGCGCACTCAAGCAGCCCACATACCACAGCTGCCTCGACGAGAAGGAGGGAACTGCGCAAGCTGTGGAGAAAGTCACGAGAGGAGGACCTGCCGTTTCCGCAACGCAGAGTGCAGGCAGTGCAGAAAATTGGGGCACATCGCCCGGGTGTGTCGGGCTCGGCCCACCCGACGTCAGGCATCAGATGACCAATCCAAGAGCCCCAGGTCCCGGGGCCCAACGCACCAAGGCAACTCGACGGAGCTCACAGACTTCCAGGTATACCAGTTGCCCCACCCCAACGTAGAGAAAATTTATGTAGAGGTACAGATAGAGGGGGCCCCATGCCGCATGGAGCTTGACACGGGTTCAACTCTATCCATAATCTCGGCAAGGACCTTAAGGAAGCTGTGTCCTACTGGGGGTCCCAAACTCAGGCCGGCCCCATTCACCCTCTGGGACTTCCAGAAACGTAAGGTCCCCACAATGGGGGTGGGGACCTTCAGGGTGCAGTACCGAGGGCGGACGCAGCAACTGGACTTGCTTGTGGTCAAGGGCCCCTACATTAGCTTACTGGGATTGGCATGGTTTGGACCACTGGGGTTAGCCGTCACCGGGGTGAACCACACTACCTTACAAGTGGACGTGGATGCCATATGCAAGGAATTTCCAGGGGTTTTCGATGGGAAATTGGGACAGTATACGGGGCCCCCCATTGCTCTACAGCTTGACCCCGCAGTACGACCAGTCAGGCTCAAGGCCCGCCGGGTCCCGTTCGCCCTGAAACCCCGTATAGACGAGGAATTGCACCGACTCGTGGAGCAAGGAGTGCTGGAGCCAGTGCCTAATGCCCCCTGGGAAACCCCAATCGTCACACCCGTCAAGCCTAATGGTTCGGTCCGCATCTGCGCAGACTACAAATGTACCATAAACAAGGCCCTCACGGCCCATGCATACCCAGTGCCAGTGGTCAGCCATGTCCTTGCTACCCTGGCTGGGTCAAAATTTTTTGGCAAGCTGGACCTGGCCCAAGCATATCAACAGCTGCCAGTAGATGAGGCCACAGCAGAGGCACAGACGATTGTGACGCACAGAGGAGCGTTCAGGGTAAAGCGGCTGCAATTCGGTGTCAGCGTGGCACCAGGCATATTCCAGAATCTAATGGACTCTCTCCTTAAAGGGATTCCTGGTGTCACCCCCTTCTTCGATGATGTGTTGATTGCCGGGCCCACACCCGAGGAGTTTGAGGACCACCTCCGCACCGTTCTGCACCGTTTCCAGACGGCAGGTCTCAAGGTGAAGCGGGAAAAATGTCTACTAGGAGTGCCTCAGGTGGACTTTCTGGGATTTATGGTGGATGCAGAAGGGGTCCACCCGACTGGGGACAAGGTACGGGCCATTTGTGATGCCCCAGCGCCCAAGAACAAGACTGAACTTCAGGCCTTCTTGGGACTATTGAACTTTTACCATTCCTTCCTTCCCCACAAGGCGGCGGTAGCGGAGCCCCTACACAGACTCCTGGACAAGCGGGCCCCTTGGGCGTGGGGCCAGCGCCAGGAGGCCGCATTCCAGGCAGTCAAGGACTTGCTTGTCTCAAACTCGGTCTTGGCACACTTTGACGAGAGGCTGCCGGTGGTGCTAGCATGCGACGCCTCACCCTATGGCATTGGCGCTGTCCTGGGACACCAACTCCCGGATGGAAGAGAGGTACCGGTGGCATACTTTTCCCAGACACTCGACGCAACCGAGCGGAACTACTCGCAAATCGACAAGGAGGGTCTGGCAATCGTGAAGGGAGTAAAAAAATTCCATGATTTCTTGTACGGGCGGCCCTTCACCGTGGTGACTGACCACAAGCCATTGCTTGGCTTGTTTGCCCCCGAAAAGCAGACCCCCCAAGTGCTGTCTCCTCGCGTCCTCAGGCGGTCAATTTTCCTTGCCAGCTACCAGGATGCACTGATTCACCGCCCTGGGAAGGCAATGGGCCATGCGGACGCCCTCAGCAGGCTACCACTACCGGAAACAGGCCCCGACCCAGCACCTGCACAAGAGGTTATGAGCCTGGAGCTGCTTCCCGAGCGCCCCATTCAGGCACAAGAAGTTGCACACCATTCCAAGAAAGATAGGGTCATCTCCCGGGTCCTGGACTGGGTGTGGAGGGGATGGCCCAGCAGCACCCCCGGGCCAGAATTCGCCGGCTACACAACCCGCAAACATGAACTGTCGGCCCACAAGGGGTGCCTGTTATGGGGAAGCAGGGTCGTTGTTCCCCAGCCCCTCCGCAAAAGGGTCCTCACAGCCCTACATGAGACACACCCAGGGGTAGTAAGAATGAAGGCCCTTGCCAGGAGTTTTGTTTGGTGGCCAGGGATCGACGGAGAGATAGAGGCCTGGGTCAAACATTGCCAGGCCTGCCAAGAATCCCCCCCAGATCCCCCAAGGGCCCCAGTCCAGTCCTGGGAGTCCGCCCGAGCACCATGGTCACGCCTGCATGTGGACTTCGCTGGCCCCTTTCAGGGGAAAACATTCTTCATAGTGGTGGACTCCTACACCAAATGGCTGGAAGTCGCACTGGTACCGTCCACTTCTACGTCCGCAGCCATCCGGGTACTACGCAGGCTGTTTGCAACCCACGGGCTCCCTGACACTCTCGTCTCAGACAACGGGACTGCATTTACGTCAGGAGAATTCCAAACCTTCACAGCGCAGAACGCCATCTGCCACATCCGTTCGGCGCCATTCCACCCTGCCACCAATGGCCAAGCAGAACGCATGGTGCGGACCAAGGACACCCTTCGCCGCATGACGCAAGGGGATTGGGAGTACCGTCTTGCCACATTCCTTCTAGCACAGCACAGCACCCCCAGCTCAACGACTGGCCGGAGCCCCGCTGAACTACTAATGGGTCAGCGCCTTGCAATCAGATTGGACCGCCTTCACCCCGATAGAGCTCAGGATGAGGTAGTGGTGGGGGAAGGCAGGAACCCCTGGACCTTCGAGGCCCAGGACCCAGTGTATGCAAAGAATTTTGGGGCAGGCCCTGCATGGGTACCCGCCACAGTCACCAGGGTCACTGGCCCCGTGTCGTACGAGGTGCTAACAGATGGGGGGCAATGCTGGTGCCGCCACTGCGACCAGATACAGCGACGATTCCCGGGAGAAAACCAGGAGGAGGAGGACAGGTCAGAGGAGTCCCAAGGGAACAATGGGGCAGTGAGGCCCATAGAGCAGCAGGGGCAAGCAGGAAAGGCAGAATCAGTAAATACAGAGAGGACCCGTGAGGCCGAAAGGACACTGGAACCAGAACCACGACTGAGCGAGCCGGTTGCGCCAGACCATACAGCCCCATCACAGCCAGCATCCTTGGAACACGAGCCAGAACCTGAACCCCGGACCAGGGAACACCCCAGGCCGCAACGCACACGTAGGCTGCCAGCGTACCTTGAGGACTATGAATGCGACCTCCCGGGCAGGACTGGAACTTAGAGGGGAAGGGTGTTATGTACTGAGTTGAATAGGATCCAAACTGCAGCAGTCTGATTGGTCCTAGAACAGTAGGATTCAGAATGCAGCAGTCTGATTGGTCCTAGAACAATGCAGCAGTATGATTGGTTGGCAGGAACCACCCAATCATGCTCCAGATAGAAGTGAATCCACAACCTGATTGGCTTACAGTAGAATTCCGGAATTAGCCAATCATGTGCAGCCCACTGTGTAAATAATGTATATAAAGCAGATACCTTGAGGGGACTTTCATTCATTCCTCCTTACCACTATGAGCTGAATAAAGAGCATGAAATCACTTTGCGACTCTGAGTATATTTCAGAAGCGAAAGGCCTTCAGCTCAACAACGTTTGCTCTTTGCCTTTGTTTGCCTATTATAACCCATCAGGCACTGTTAAAGCCTCCACAGGCTACATCTTTCAAGGGAGGTGAGGAGGCTCAGGGCTAGAGCGTAGAAACACAGAATTGTCTAGTTGGTCCCCTGCAATGCAGGAATCATAGCTACTTTCTGTTTCATTGGAGGTTTTTAAAACTTAGGTTGAATGGACCATCTGCCATGGATTCTTGAGCTGTGATTCCTACATTGCAGGGGGTAGACTACATGAACCTTGGGGTTCTCTTCCAACGCCACGATTCTATGATTCAAACACTGCCATAAAATGGGATCACAGAAATGTGCAGGAGTGCACTTATTATCCCAGGAGCTGTAGGGTTTTGGGGGAGTTACTACAGCTCCAAACCAACACAATTGTCTTTATTGAGATGTGGGGCAAACCCCTGCTGTAAAACCTGAGGGCATGGTCACCATGCCCTAGAGATCTGTGTAGGTGGGGCTGGGAGCAGCGGGGTGGGGGGAGATGCCAGAGGCCAATGACCTCATGCATCATTTGGAAAAAATGAACAGGCAACAGCTGTTTACTTGCTCACTTAAGGCAGTGACATGAGGGCACTTGTAGTTAACAAATTGCAGATTTTGAACGAACAAGAGGAACACTCTTTTTCTCTCTCTCTCTTTCCATAATCCGCTTGTAGAACAATTTCTCATTTTCCTCTCCAGGCAATGACTCGCAGAGAATGTTGGACCCCAACAAACACACATTGAGAGGAGGAAGGCTGCGTTCCTGTGCCCTTGAAAGCGGTGGGGTGCCACGTCTGAGGTTCAGATCCTCGGAGGAATGCAGGAAGCTGCCTGCATAGATCGCCAAGGTGGCTCCTTCCAGATGTTGTCGGGCTCCAGAAAAGGATGCAGGCTGGAGCTCAACAGCATCAGGGAGGGCACAGCAATGATTTCCCCCTTGTCAGCCCTGACTGACAGCAACTCTCCAGGCTTACAGGTGCCAAATATTTAACCTGGGACCTTAAGAAAAACGAGAAGAGCCTGCTGGATCCGGCCAATGGCCAGCATCCTTTCCTCACAGTGGCCGCCCCAGTGGGAAACCAGCAAGCAGGACCTGAGCAGAAGAGCACTCTCTTCTGGAAGTCAAAAGTGTTGCTGCCTCCAGCCATGGAAGCAGAGCGTAGCCATTGTGGCTGGTAGCCACTGGTATTCAGAGGCATACTGCCTCCAGGATGTGGCTAGTATCCATCAATAGCCCTCTCCTCCTCCATGAATTTGTCTAATCCTCTTTCAAAGCCGGTTCAGTTGGGGGCCATCACTGCCTCCTGTGGGAGAGAGTTCCACAAGTTAACTATGCACTACGTGCAGAAGGACTTTTTTCATCTGCCCTGAATCTTCCAGCATTCAATTTTTGCAAGAGACGGTGCTCTGTTACCAAGATGTGACCTCTCTCTCTCCATTAATATGTGAATACAATAATCAAGTGACCTCCAGTACTTTAAAATCTTTCCACTTCCCTCCCTCTATCTACAATCAAGGCAGGTTAGCCCCGGCCTCCCTTGGAGAGCAGTTGTGAGGATGATGGAATGCAATGCGCTTTTATGAAAGGCTAAGGATTCTGATCTGCACCAAAATGTCTCTCTTCCCATTTGAAAGGGGAAAAGAATATCAGGGTGAACTCCTTACACTTGTTTGATGTCAAATGAAGAGGAGGTTCGTGGAATTATTTTTGTTCTCCCGAGCATGGACAGAATTCCAGGGGCAGTTGTTATTGGCTCATTTTCCTTGTATGGAGAAAGCATCTTCCTTTTTCCTTGCATGCCAAAATGTTTAGGAGTCAGGGAGAAAAGCATGCCAACACTGGTTATTCCCCCCCCCCCCGGCAAAGACAGCTTTAGTTGCTACCTTTATGTAGTAGAGTTTTGGACTGTGCCACCTCAAACTGCAGAAGCAGGGACATAGCAAGGGGAGAGAAATTCAATTCAGTTTGCATTTAAACCTACATAACTCACAGTTTCCAAAGCAATTTGTGAATATGCAGAAACACCCTTCAAAATTTGCATTTCTCCAAATTTTGCAATGCACTTCTATCAAGTAATGGGTACGATAATGGATATATTCAGATGGAAAGTGCAGACAAATGCATTTATTCATGAAAATAAAATACAGAAACAAGCTATCTTAAGGAAAATTGCTGTGCAGAAATGTGCATATTAGGCAACATGATCCCCCAAAATGTGTAAATTTGCAAGAGATTTGCACTAAAACGCTGATGGAATTTTCATTAAGACTTTGTTAAAGGGGGAAAAATCACACCAACTGATATGGAAATGTGAAATTGAACGTATGATCAGAAAAATGAGAAACTGGGAGGGAAATTGAGATTATGAACCCATCCTGGGGGAGGGGGTGTGTGTCATATTTTTGAATGTTCCTTTCGCAGAGAAATGCACCCTTCTAGTGCTAAAATAGAGGGAGGGTTTTTCCTCTGACATGCTAATTTACTGCAGGCAAACTGGTTACATGAAGGAGCATCTTTCATTCAGTCTCTTACTTCATTCCATATAATGAATCGATCTGCTCTGAGGTTGGCACTCAGCAACTTGGCTTATGGAAGCCCGTGAAATTGCACAATGATGGTAGGGCAGCTGGTACCATTTCAGGCAACAGGTGTGAGATGCCCCTTGCATTTTTTAAGTAGAAAACGAACAAATCAAGGAACAGGCTGCCCCCCCCCATGGCATGCTGGTTTTGATTTGTAGAAAATGGGTTGTCACTAAGTTCTACTCCTTGAAACTAGTGAGCCTATGTTAATCATTTCCACCAATGGCAACTTTACTGTGTCAACTTTACTTGTGGACACCCAAGCATTTTCACACTGAGGAGCCTTCAGAAGCAGCACACACACACACACACAACCATACACACACGTGGTACAGTCCGGTACCATCTCTGCATCGGACCACCTCGCCCTTCTGCAGATATCCCTCCAATCAGTGACTGATGGCTTTCTCCAGGCTTAAGCCACTGTACCCAAGAAGATAAGAAAATCCTGCTGGATCAGGTCAATGGCCCATCTAGTCTGGCATCCTATGCTCACAGGGACCAACCAGAGAAACTAGGGAGCCAGACATGAGACCCTCCCCTCTTGTCGTTTCCAGCCACCTCACACCTGATTTAGATGAAGGAGGTGCTAGGTTCGATCCATGGCTTCTCTAGGTAGTAAAGGACCCCTGACAGTTAATTCTAGTCGCGAACGACTCTGGGGTTGCGGCACTCATCTCGCTCTATAGGCCGAGGGAGCCGACGTTTGTCCGCAGACAGTTTTCCGGGTCATGTGGCCAGCATGACTAAGCCGCTTCTGGCGAAACCAGAGCAGCGCACGGAAACGCTGTTTACCTTCCCGCCAGAACGGTACCTATTTATCTACTTGCACTTTGACGTGCTTTCAAACTGCTAGGTTGGCAGGAGCTGGGACCGAGCAACGGGAGCTCACCCCGTCGCGGGGATTCGAACCGCCGACCTTCTGATCGGCAAGTCCTAGGCTCAGTGGTTTAGACCACAGCACCACCCGCATCCCTTCTCTAGGTAGAGGCAGCAGAAAAAGAAAAAGAAAAAGCTAATGCAATTCTAGGCGGCATCAACGGAAGTCTAGTGTCCAGATCAGAGGAAGTCACAGTACCGCTCTATCCTGGCTTGGTCAGATCCCACATGGAGGACCGTGTCCAGTTCTGGGCAGCCCGGTTTAAGGATACTGACTAGCTGGAAGGTGAGCAGAGGTGGGTGGCCAAGATGAATAAGGGTCTAGAAGCTGAGCTGAGGGAGTTGAGGTGTTTAGCCTGGAAAAGAGGAGACTGAGACTTGATAGCCAACTTTAGATTAACTTAAGGGCTGCCACATGGAAGATGGAGCAAGCTTGTTTTCTGCTGCTCCAGAGAAGAGGACTCAAATCAATGGATTCAAATGACAAGGAAGAAGGTTCCGAACAAACATTAGGAAGAACTTTCTGATGGGAAGAGCCATTCAGCAGTGGAACAGACTCCCTTGGAAGGTGGTGGATTCTCCTTCAACACCCATCAGAAGTTGGATGTCTGTCTGTCCGGTATTTGGCAGCTGTGATTCCTGCATTGCAGGGGGTTGGACTAGATGACCCCGGGGTCCCCCCTGACTTGACAATTCTGTGGCGCTCTGCCCGATACCCTGGAGAGCTGCTGCCAGTCAGAATCTAGGCGATCCTGAGCTAGATAGACCAAGGGCATGACTCGGTGCAAGGCAGCTTCCCGTGTCCTTATGGGTCTTCCAATCTGCTCTGTGTGGCTTTTGGCCCATTGTCCAGCCCTGTGCAGAAGACAGTTTCTGGCAAAGGACGGGCCTGACTCACAGGCATCTCTTAAGTGGCTGAATGCTGAAGTCCTTCCAAAAGCATGCAAGATATTCCTGGCATGTGGTGCACGCGGCCCAGGCGCTGAGGTGCTTGTTTGCTGCAGATTAGCCTTGGCCGGGCAAGTATTAGAATGATAAGACTCGTAAAGCTGTAGAATTGGAAGGCACCCCCAAAGGTTATCCAGTCCACCCCCCTGTGATGCAGGAATCACAGCTTAACCACAGTACTGAGGAGCAGGCTGCCAAGGCATTATGGTGGCAGGGGGTGGAGAGAAAGAGAGATGAAATGCCACCTGCCGGGACACTGGACTAGATGGGCCTCCCTATGACC
The DNA here is from genome assembly GCF_964270895.1 of Podarcis filfolensis. Lineage (NCBI taxonomy): Eukaryota > Metazoa > Chordata > Lepidosauria > Squamata > Lacertidae > Podarcis > Podarcis filfolensis. The sequence goes on along the minus strand of NC_139618.1, from coordinate 15,215,105 downwards.
TGATCCAGAAGGACTCTTCCTATGTTCATATAGAACCTCCAGGTCCAGAGGCAGTCTACCTCAATTCCATTTTGGCTGTGCTCTGCCTCTCCAGTTGAAGGCAGCAAAGTTTCTGGGTGCCGGTTGCTAGAAGACACAGGAGGGGAGAGGGCTCTTGTGCTCGAATCCTGCTTGCAGGTTTTCCAACAGAGTTACATGTTTGGCCCCTGTGAGAACAGGACGCTGGACTGGACGGGCCATTGGCCTGATCCAACAGGGACCTTCTGACTTTCTTACATTCCCCTGGAAACCTCTGTGTTGTGTGTATCCTGAGCTGGTTTTGCAGATGACATGATCTTTGCAGAATGTATCTTTGATGCTCTATAGTCAGTATATGGTCCTGACGGGCTGTTTTTGCGTTTTGTGTCCTCAGCAGATGTTCTGCCTCCTGCCCTGGCCCACACCCTTTCCCAGATCACAGGAGCAGAGTGTGGGTCACATCCCAGACTGCCAGGACCGGGGGCGGGGGCATGTTCTGCTGACAATGAACCTCTCTCCCCTGCCTGATGGACGCCCGTCTGTTTCCTGCTTGTAGCCAGTTGCTGATCTGCAAAAGGGCAAATCTGCAGCCAGAGGTGATGTCAAACCCTACCTACCACCTGCTCCCAAGTCATTGCACAGGCCAGCAGAACTGAAAGTTCTTACGCATTGTGGACCAGCCTAAAAAAGCAAAATTGTTTCTTTGAAATCCAAATGCACTTTGATGCATGCCAAAGACGATGTACACATTAGGCCGCTGGAGCACCCAGTGTCACCCTGAGGCGGGGGAGCACCCTCCCCACCACTCAATCCACCCCCAAAACAATTTATGGGGCAGGGCTAGAGATCTGTGTTTTTTTAACAAGGTCGGGGTGACAGGCTTATGCCTCAAGCATTCCTAGAAAATCTGGCTTTATTTTAATTTATTATTTTTTGGCATAGCCAATTCTGTTTTATTCATTTAAAAACCATTTCCTCATACAGGTTCCCTGATAAATTATATCCCTAGCTTTTAGCTGTGGAATAGCAGAGCGCAAACAGGAGTGTACTTCAAGCAAACAAAATGGCTGCAACAGTCTTAAGAGGCACCCTGATGCTCTGAATTTTGGGTTCGCTCTTTCTTTCTGCACACACACAAAAAAAAGTTTGATGGAAGGTAGAAGAGGTACTATATAAATTTTCTGCTACACGCAATTGTTGCCGCACATTCCCTCTCGTGGGCTACATCCTCACAGAGACTCATATATTAGAAACATTTTCCTTTCTGCCCCAAGATTCTGAAAACGCATTTCTGGAAACAGACAACATATAAAGCAGAAAATATTAATCCAGTAAAACAAACTACATATATCTTTAGAAAATCTGATTTTATTTGGCTTTGTAAAGTCACTAGCTGCCACACCCAATGGCACTTTTTGCATTTTTAAAATGTTTACAGGATCTTGTTGCTTAGAAAATGCCCCTTTATTATCTTTATAATAAAGGCCACAAGCTTAGCACAAGTCAACAGGGTGGTGCAGCAACAAAAAAACCCTAATGCTCTTCCAGGCTGCATCAACAGAAGTCTAGTGTCCTGCTCAAGGGAAGTAATAGCCCTGCTCTGTTTTCTGCCTGCGTCAGACCACACCTGGTCCTGTGTCCAGTGTGGGCAGCCCAGTTTAAGAAGGACATTGACAAGGAAGATGCACAGAGGAAGGCAATCAGGATGGCGGTGGTTCTGGAAACTAAGCCTTTTTGAGGAATGGTTGAGGGAGTGGGGTGTGTTTAGCCGAAAGGAGACTGAGAAGGGACAAAAGAGCCATCTTCAAACATTTGAAGGGCTGTCCCACCAATGACGGAGCAATCTTGTTTTCTGCTGCTCCAGAGGACCCCAACCAATAGATTCAGATGGCTAGAAAGGAAATTCTAACTGAATTTTAGGAACAACTTTCTGATGCCAAGAGCCTTTCAACAATCCAACCAATTGCCTCCAAAGGTGGTAAACTCTTGTCCCTTGGAGGTTTTTAAACAGAGTTTGGAAGGCCACCTATCATGGATTCTGCAGCTGTGATTCACAGGGGATTGGGCTAGATGAACTTTGGGGTCCCTTCCAAACATTTTATGAATCTATTATTCTTCCCGCTTGATGCCCCACCCCCTGACAGCCACAGATGACTCTGGACCAATCTGACCCTACACACAGAGATGTGGGGCAGAAATCTTGCACTTGGTACACACAGAAGGGGGTTAATATCTGGTGCACTGGTACGGCCAATGCAAATCTAAGCAGGGGTGATCATTGTTGGCATTGGCTGATGAGGTCAAAAAGCCTGTGGTCGCTTTAACAGCATGCTTGATCTCAGCGAGGAACTGGCAGTCCTCATCCTGAAACAGGGAAAGGGGACTCAAAGACAGGTCCAGCAACACTTGCAATCTGATTAGGCGGTTAATGGGGTGTCAAAGTGAAAAGGGTTGGCTGTGTCCGTCAACACAGGCAGGCAGGCGTTGGGAGATGTGTGCAAGGACAGCCCAGAATCCCACCTTGCCCACTGAGATGTCTCCAGGACGCCCACAAAGAGGGCATGAAGGGCAATATGTTTCCCAACTCCCCATGCAACTGGAATTAAAGAGATAAACAGCTGTTGAATCTGGGGGCTTCATTTACGTGCTATAGACCATCCTCCACAAGCTTGTCTAATTTGCCATTCATGTGTGTGAGAGAGAGAGTACAACCTTTGTATAATTAATTTTATTTATATATGAAAGCTCTGAAGGAGTTGTTGTTGTTTAGTTGTTTAGTCGTGTCCGACTCTTCATGACCCTGTGGACCAGAGCATGCCAGGCACTCCTGTCTTCCACTGCCTCCTGCAGTTTTGTCAAACTCATGCTGAAGGAGTAAAGGTAAAGGTAAAGGGACCCCTGACCATTAGGTCCAGTTGTGACTGACTCTGGGGTTGCGGCGCTCATCTTGCTTTATTGGCCAAGGGAGCCGGTGTTTGTCTGCGGACAGCTTCCGGGTCATGTGGCCAGCATGACTAAGCCGCTTCTGGCGAACCAGAGCAGCACACGGAAACGCCGTTTACCTTCCCGCCAGTACCTATTTATCTATTTGCACTTTGAGGTGCTTTCGAATTGCTAGGTGGGCAGGAGCTGAAGGAGTACTTCACTCCAAATGTGTACATCTTGTACCAATATGCACACAAGAGCCTGATGAACCAGGCCAATGACCCATCTATCCCAGCATCCTGTTCTCACAGCTGCCAACCAGATGCCTCCTCTGGAAAAACCACCCGGAGGACCTGATCGCAAGAGCCCTCTCCCCTCCTGTGCCTTCCAGCAACTGGTATTCCAAAGCATCTGTGTCTCTGACTGTCGAGGCAGAGCATGGCTATCATAGCCTTTGTGGCCGGTGGCCATTTTAGTATACAGTGGTATCTCAGGTTAAGTACTTAATTCGTTCTGGAGGTCCGTTCTTAACCTGAAACTGTTCTTAACCTAAAGCACCACTTTAGCTAATGGGGCCTCCTGCTGCCGCCGCACTGCTGGAGCACAATTTCTATTCTTATCCTGAAGCAAAGTTCTTAACCTGAAGCACTATTTCTGGGTTAGCGGAGTGTGTAACCTGAAGCGTATGTAACCTGAAGCGTATGTAACCTGAGGTACCACTGTAACAGCCTTCTCCTCTTTACCGTTTCAATACCAGTGACTGACCCTGCACCTTCCTGTAGGCGAAGCTTCTTAATGCTCGATATTTCATTGTGTTTTTATTATTCTGTTCGGAGCCACCCAGTGTGGCTGGGGTGACCCAGTGAGATGGGCGACATAGAAATAATAATAAAATTGTTGTCGTTGTCCTTATTCTAAAGCCTGTGCTCTGCAAATGGCTAGAAATCTTGAACACAGCCTAAGGAGACTACATTTGGGGGAGAAAAGACCTTCTCTACTTCTATGTTCCTACCAGGGACAAGCTCCAGCAACAAAGTGGACCATTGGCATCCCTGAGCCCACAGCTGTGCTGCCTCGACGAACACTGGAGATGTTGAATATCCGATTCAGAAGTGTTCCGATTTCATGGTCACCATGACTCACGAGAGCCGTCCCTCATGGCTCCGAAAGCATGTCCTGGGACCCCTTTTCAATTTGCGCTAATTGTCCAGATTTCATCACCTCTCTGAGGCCTCCACCCAGCGGGGCAGCCTAACCAAAGTGTGTCCCCCCCCCCCCGCTTGTGCAGGGCATGTGGACCCCCTCCGCCACATCTCCCGTCAGCTCTGAGTGTTCCTCTTACGCCTTCATGCTCTGTAACATTTCCTTGGCAGGCTTCCCCGCCTCAGACGTTCCTTGTTTTCTGTCTCTAGCTATTTGTCCCTCAAATTCCTCCCTGGCCCGTATCGCGAGGCTGCCCCCGCTTGCCAGAATTCACACCCTCTCCTTTTCGCTCAGGGATACCTTTCCCATTTTTAATAGCGGGGCTCAGCCAGTGTGGTTTTGGATTGCGCCGTCTCCAAATAATTGGGAGGCAGGGAGAAAGAGGACCCCATCCAGCACAATATGTTGATGGGCGAACGCTTTTGAGAAGGAACTGGGAGTGGGTTGGGGGCCCCAGATCCAGCCTGCAAATCTCAAGGCCACAGCCTTTGCATCTGAAGTAGCAGATGACAATCAGAAGAGCCCAGAAGCCAGATCAGGGCAAAGGAAGCCCACCTTGTCCTCATCTCAACCTCATGCCCCAGTGGAAAGCCGGCAAGTAAGACCCAGGTTGCAATAGCAACTCTCCCCAGTTGCTATTCCCAGCAGTTGGGGTTGCCTCTGTCAGTGGAGGTAGGATATAAAAACAGAAGGGGCCAGGCTATCTTCCTAAGAGGCCGGATTGAGCACAGGGGCTGCCAGTAGCTGAAGCCTCACAGGAGCCATACAATTAATTTGAACATATGTGGAGGATTAACTGACCCCTTTCCTCGAAACTTACTTCCCCTACTTTTATTTAAATGTTTTGTTTTATTTAAAGCATTTTTTAAAGCCTTGCTTTTCAGCCAAAAAAAAAAATGGCTCCTGGAGTGGCTCAGGGTGGTGAATAATAAGAGGGTCCCTGCCCTCAGGCTGACAATCTGAATTAAAGACATGACACAAAAGGAAAAGGGGTTGAGAGGGAGTAAGAAAAACTTGATGCGCTACTTCTTAGTTACAAAGTTCTTACAAGTGCCCTTTCTGGCAGGGAGGGCAGGGGGAGAAGAAAGCTGGTGGGGTCCTGTTCCTGACCTCTTGTTGAATAGAAACTTGGAAGGTTGTCAGCATTCAAAACATATTGCAGGATTCTCCCGCGCTGTAAACATGCAGTCCAGAGCAGGCTCCCTGAAGGTTAATCAAGGAGATTGCAGCCTTTTTGTCCTCCAGACAGAATGATGGTCATTTCTTTGCTAGTATATAAATAAGATTAAAGTCTCTCTCTCTCTCTTTCTCTTTCTCTTTCTCTCTCTCTCTCTCTCTCTGTGTGTGTGTGTGTGTGTTTTTTAAAATAGCACAATTCCTAAGCCCCTTTCCAGCTTTGGACTGTAAACAGGATACAATGATACAATAAGCAATCAGCTCACCGCGTACGTTGCATGGAGACAGCCGAGAACAGAACATTAAGAAACAAAACATCGCGTCGCCTTTCTCCTTTCTCGTCGCTGCAAGCAGAGGGGCTCCAACCCAAGCTCCACTTGGGGGCCAACAGCCACCTGACATCTCAAACCCTGGGCACAAAAACTGCAGGAGGCTCGCTGGCTCGCACGCTGAGGCCGTTCACCAACGGTGCACGTGCACCAAAGCAAGTTTGATTCAGTGCAATGAACAGCCAGGGGGCTTTCAAACTAGGACCACCAGCCTGGATGGCCTGAAAGGGAGAAAGGGCAGATTTGTGGAGGATAACAAAGCAATCAACGGCTACTAGTCACAAGGACTGGGCTCTGCCTCCATGGCTATAGGCAGCAATGAGTACCAGTTGTTGGAAATCACAAGGGGGCGGGAGTGCTTGCGGGTTTCCCAGAAGCATTCTGCATGCAAGGCAGCCATCGTGGTTTTGAACAAGAGCTTCTGCCGCCGCCCCTGGTCAAGTCAAATCTTTGGGTCAATGTGGCTCCATATCATCAGTGCTCCTGGATTTCAGGCGGGGGGGGTGCTGCTGGGGCATGACCCTGCGTTCCTCTGCCACTGAGCGACAGCCCTTCTTCCACCTAGCCCGGCCACAAGATGAACCAGGAAGGTATCACTGCAGAGGGTCGATGACCCTGCTGATGACTCCAATTCTATGATTCTATGATCAATCAGGAAAGAAACAAGCAGCAGTACATGCACACACCTGTTTCCCCATGGGCTAGATCATCGTTTCCCAAAGGAGAAAGCATCTCTCCTTGGGGGACAGTGGGATTACCTGGGGGGGTGCTAAGAAGCAAGGAGGTGGCAGAGGGGGCACTGGAGGTGGGTCTTGATCCCTTATTTCTGAATGACCAGGCTACAGCCTCTAGCGAAACACCTGCCTTGCTTCGTATTTAAAGTTTCAACACTCTTATTTCAAAGCTATTTCCTTCGGTCATGTTTGTTTGTATATACGATTCAGTGTCGTCACAGGTTAGCCAATTATTGGTAATATTGCTATTGATTCTCTATTAATTACTTACCATATATTTGCGGAAGGTGAAGTTTTGTGCACCTTTGGTGAGTAGTTATATAGAACATGACCCGGAAGGTGTACTCCGGCTCCCTCGGCCAATAAAGCGAGATGAGCGCCGCAACCCCAGAGTCGGCCACGACTGGACCTAATGGTCAGGGGTCCCTTTACCTATATAGAACTATTTCATGCTATAAATTCCCTTTACCTTTATGTTTCCCTCAAGAATGCATAAAAATATGTTTCCTGCAATTTCTGGTATCACTACATCAAGTTCCTCCATTCTGCTGAATTCATTAAACTCAATAGTTTTAGCTGGAATTTGAGTAAACGTGCAACTGATCCGTTAACTGCTTAGTGCAGAGCTTTCCAAACTGTGTGTCAAGACACATTAGTGTGTCGGCTGCAGTGTGTAGGTGTGTCGCACAAACACTCCTCCCGGGGCTGGAAAGGGGTTAGTTTAACCTCCTGTTTGCTAGTAAAACTTAATTACTGTGTCACGAAATGATGCACGTCTAAAAAAAAGTGTGTCACCAACATGACCGTTTGGAAAGCTCTGATTTAGTGGTTCACGGAAGTCACTACAGTGGTACCTCGGGTTACATACGCTTCAGGTTACAGACTCTGCTAACCCAGAAATAGTGCTTCAGGTTAAGAACTTTGCTTCAGGATGAGAACAGAAATTGTGCGGTGGCAGCGCAGCAGCAGCAGGAGACCCCATTAGCTAAAGTGGCATCTCAGGTTAAGAACAGTTTCAGGTTAAGAATGGACCTCCGGAACAAATTAAGTTCTTAACCCAAGGTACCACTGTACTCTGAATAATACTTTCGATAGGGCAGGGTAGGTGGCACTGGAGATGAGTTTATGGAGCCAAAGGGGGTTTCCCCAAAATGCCTGGGAATTACTATCCTAGAGCATTCGTGCACCTTTGTGTTGTTGGGCTCCAGCACCCAATAGCGGGGAGGTTTGTGCCTGCGTTCAGAACCAAACAAGTGTGCACCAGCGCTTTGTTCCAGCAAACATGTTTTTCCGTCTCAATGGCTCATGCTTCCCCCTCGCTCTTCATCGCCATCATCAGGCAGCGGGGCCAGCCAGCCACAGGGCAGAGAGATCTGGGGTGGAGCGGAGGAGATTTAGGCAGGGAGCTGTCCAGGGCTTTGCTTACACAACAAGCTGGCCTCATCAGCCACCCCCTTTGAGGTTTCACCTGGTCTTAATTTTCATCTTGGTTACCAGGGTTCTTGTTTGTTGATCAAACCGGGGCCGGGAGTGCGGCTGGGGAGTCTCAGAGGGTCCGGCGGTTGCTCGGATGGGCAATTTGGGGCAGTCGACGAAGTGTGGGGAGAGACACCTGCATCAAAAAGCCTTCCCCACCCCCTCTGCTTTTCCCACAAAGCTAGACCGCCAAATGTGCAGGGAAAGTCGTCCCCCTGATCGCTCATAAAAGTTTCTTTGCAAATCTTTCCCGATTGCATATGCATAAAGGGCTCTTCTGACTCACTGGTTGGGGTGGGGGGAGCATGTGTGAACATGCCTAGTCCAAGACCCTCCAATTGTGGGCTTAACACTAGTGTTATAACCAAGGGAAGAAAACACAGAGTACCACCCCATGTCTAATGTACTTCCAGTCTACCCGTCTCCGAAGTTCAGGGTGGACAAATGTGCCCATTTTGACTGCTCTCGGTTTCTCATCTTTCCAATCTCACGTCCAGTTCCCAACGTTTCCACATCACTTTGTGTTTTCAAGACAAGTTGTTGTTGTTTCATGTTGTGTGTTAAATTATAGCCCACACTGGGACCTTGGGGTGAAGGATAGATGATAAATTATAACATTATTTCTATTTTTAAAATTAAAAAAATTCCCCTGCATCCCTAGCCTGGTTTTATAGCGGGAATGATGGACATCAGTGACCCTCAATCTGTTATTATTGGACATACGGCTGTGGTGTAGTGGTCAGAGCATTGAATTAGGGTTCAAATCTCCACTCAGCCATGAATCTCAGTGGGCGACCTTGGCCACAGTCTCAGCATGACCTATCTCACAGGGTTCAAAAGCAAATCAGTTGCAGGGGGTTGGACTAGATGACCCCTGGGGTGCCTTCCAACTCTACAATTCTATGATTCTATGAACCGAGCTAATTCCACCAGCTGAACTCAGAGGACTCAGATCTTGACTTCATTATGAAATGGGTGGTTCTACGAGTCAAAAAGAAAACAACTCACGATTGAGGACCTCTTCTTTCAGTCTCGCTAGGGCTGGACAGATTGGTCAATTTCTCCAAGCCATTACCCCTGACATAATGCCTTATTTTCAATAACGTGGGGCATTTTTAAACAACCCCTGGTACGCACATTGTTTGATGGGGTATCTGCATTCAAAAACTGGTGAGGTTTGAGGGAGAGCTGCCTTAGATCGGTGACCCCAAACTGATCTACGCCACCTCAAATCCCAGCAAATGGAAGGCTGGTTGTGGTTGTTGAGAGGCGGGGGGGGGGGGGGAGACACTCAGCGAAAGCTCAGAGACACTCTTGTCTGTACTGCCGGCTGAGTTACCTCCTCTGGCTGGCCACTGTGAGACTAGTTCAGGCATAGGCAAACTTGGCCCTCCAGATGTTTTGGGACTACAACTCCCACCATCCAAGGACCAGTGATCAGGGATGATGGGAATTGTAGTCTCAAAAACATCTGGAGGGCCGAGTTTGCCTATGCCTGGACTAGCTGGACCTCATCCAAATAGGGTTTTTCCTCATGATCCAAGTTGTTATGTGAACAACACAAGAACGGGTCCTTTTCAGGGGTGGCTCCCCTCCTGTGGAATGCTCTCTCCTTGGGGAGGCTCACCTGGTGCCATCATTATACATCTTGAGGCATTTTTCCATGGAAGGAATTCTTGATATTATTATTATTATTATTATTATTATTATTATTATTATTATTATTATTATTTCTGGGCATGCTTGCCTCACTAGATGGAAGTGTGTCTGTGTGTTGTGTGGTCAAGAGGTAAGTAGAATCATCCTCCAAGGCGGGGTGGGCTAAATGACCTTTGAGTGACTTCAGATTCAGCCTCCCTTGTCTTTTTTTAAAGCTACAGGAATAAATTCAAGGGCTGTCAGCAGGAGATTTGCAGGCCGCCCCGTGGGGAGGCTGAGAAGAGTTCTTGACTGGGATCGCAAAGTCCCTCTGCAGAGAGAGGAGTGCTGATGGCAGACGGACATAAACCAGAGCGAGATCTCAGCTATTTTAAATCCGGGGCTGGAGGGAAATCCAGGCCAGGCCCAGGCATGAGGCTTAAGCGTTGGCAGGCCTCCCTTCTGCGTTGGGACACAGTCGGTGCGTTACACCGATGCGGGGGGGGGGAGGGGAAGAAGGTGCGGATTCGAGTCGCGACGCTCACTCCGGTGACCTATGGCTCGGCCCAGCCTACCTCACAGCTTTGTCGCCGAGGACAGTGTGCGGGGGGGACGACGGGGGCCATTCCACAGACATCGCCCCGAGATCTGCAAAGGGCAAAGCGGGCTTAAAATGTAACTAAGGTGACGTCTCTCTCTCTCCCCCCCCCAAGCTTTCAGAGATCCAGATGATCTTTTCTCCACAGAGCAGGGAGTTTCTGAAATCCCAGGGCCTGAGTGCGCAATTAAAAGCTGCAAGGTTTTTCGCAAAAGGTAAAATTTAATATCGCGGCTCGGCCTGACATTGTGCAGAGGTGGAGATGGCCATTGTCCAGGAGGGCTGAGCAACTAACATCTCTGTGCAGAGGGAGGTTTGCTGCTTTGTCCCTTTCCCTTCTCTCCCCACGCACATAAATATTCTCTAAGCATTGGACTGTGGGGGGGGGGCAGAACCACCCTGGCTAGCAGCCATCAGTAGCCCTTTTCTCCTCCTCCATGAATTTGTCGAATCCTCTTTTAGAGGCATCGAAGTTGGTGGCCATTACTGCCTCCAGTGGGAGGGAGTTCCACAGTTTAACAGTGCGCTGTCCTTTCTTCTGTCCTGAATCTTCCAACATCTCACTTCATTGGATGTCCACCAGTTCTAGGGGTAGGAGGGAGGAAAGCTTTTCTCTATCCACTTCCTCCACACGAGGCATAATTTTAATCTGATTTGAACTGATTTTACAATGAAGTGATTTTAGAATGTTGTATATTTTACTGTTGTTAGCCGCTTTGAGCCCAGCTTTGGCTGGGGAGGGCAGGATATAAATAAATTATTATTATTATTATTATTATTATTATTATTATTATTATTATTAAGCTTCTGTGAAGTCACCTCTTATTCGCCTTTCCTCTGAACTGAAAAGTCCCAAATGCTGCAGCCCTTCTTCATAGGGGAATCTCCTTGACCGTGTCTCATTTCTGGGTGAAAATCTGCAGAGGGCCAACTGAGGCAAATCTTCCAGAATCCCCATGCTAGAGATAGAATTGCTTCTTAAGGGCAACAGTTTCCCAGTGAACCATTATGGTTTCTGCTTATCTGCACACACAAAAAGAAAGGAAAAAGAATCCGAATTCAAAATTACAAGTGATGGGTCATGATAGGATTGAGGGGCTTCAAATAAAACAAGGTGTAAAGGGATTAAATTGGCCTAGCTGATACTTTACTATGGGGGGGGGGTTGAATCAGAGGGCCACATTCCATCATTGGCAAGCTTTCTGGGGCCACATTGCAACAGCGGCCAGAGCCAGGCAGAACAATGGATGCGATGCTTGCCTTTCGCACGGCTGGCTGTATTTCAGCCTTGCAGATTTATTTATAAACACAGAGACACATTTATTTATTTGCTGCTTAATATTTCAAATCTCTCTCTCTCTCCATCCAGGCAAGCAAGAGGCAGGATCGCAGCTCAAGGACTCACACCAGCCAGTCAAAAATCAAGAAAGGTGCAGATCAGGGATTGGTGAAGGGTGTGGGGTCTAGGGAGGCTCTCAAGGGCCAGATAAAGAGATCTGCAGGGCCACATTCTTTCTTGCCTGAACAAGAGTTCAAGGCTTCTGAACTTTTTTATATATAAAAAAGCATGTGTCATTGAGATTTTGCTTAGAATTTGGGTTCTAAGATTGTGCTGGGATTCTGAACCTTACAGAGCCCAGCCATTTCTCTCTCCCTGCTCATTTCCCAAAGTGAGTCCTCACTTAATTTGGCCTAAAACAACAATAAAAAGGAAAAACCTGTGGCAAATGTGGATTGGCTAGAGTCCATCTGTAAGGGGTTTTGAGGGAAAGGGGGAAAAAAGAATCCCCATAAAATTAGCAGGATTTCCCTGGGTAGCCCTGAACATTTTTAATGAGCAAAGGTTCTGCATTTCAGGCAGGAGCAAAGAAATACGGAGGAAGGAATATTGGCTTTGGCTAAACAGCCCCAGAGAGGAGCAAGTGAGCAACAGAGTCAGGGCAGAAGCGAAGAAAATATCATGCATGCTGCATTATTATGGGATGCCCTGCCATCAGCTGTGGTCCCTGGCCTCCAGGAAAGAGCTGAGACACACACAGGACTGTCAAGAGAAAAAGACGAGGAGAGACGCCTCCGTGGCAACGAATGGTGGATGGATCGGACATTGTTGACTTATTTATTTATAAGAATACAGTGGTACCTCTGGATGTAAACGGGATCCGTTCCGGAGCCCCGTTCGCATCCTGAAGTGAATGCAACCCACGTCTGCGCGTGCGCAGGTCGCGATTCGCCGCTTCTGTGCATGACGTCATTTTGACTGTCTGCGCATGCGTGAGTGGCGAAACCCGGAAGTAACGCGCTCCATTACTTCCGGGTCGCCACAGAGCACAACCCAAAAATACTCATCCTGAAGCTACTTCAACCTGAGGTATAACTGTATTTGTATACAGCGGTACCTCAGGTTACATATGCTTCAGATTACAGACTCCGCTAACCCAGAAATAGTACCTCGGGTTAAGAACTTTGCTTCAGGATGAGAACAGAAATTGTGCTCCGGTGGCGCGGCAGCAGTGGGAGGCCCCATTAGCTAAAGTGGTCTTCAGGTTAAGAACAGTTTCAAGTTAAGAACGGACCTCTGGAACGAATTAAATACTTAACCCGAGATACCACTGTGTCATATAAGATGTATCAAAGCAGTTTACAGCAACAAAAACATAAAAGAATATAATAAAGACCATTAAACAGATAAAGACAGACATCAATTAATCACTGTGTGGAAAGATGTATTCTTAACTGCCAGCACAGACAAAAAATGGTTTCCAGAAGGTATTTACCTGCTGAATCGCTAGTGGCAGGGAGTTCCACAGAACTGGGCCATGCACACAGTTTCATCTTGCTGTCAGTGAGTGAACTGGGATATGAGTTCAAGCAGTCCCCAAGATACCCTGGGACAAAGCTGAAAAGCCCATGTAGTTCGGCGGCAGAACATCTGCTTAGCGTGCCCTGGATTCAATATCTGGCATCTCCAGGTAGAAATGCCCCATCAGTGGTGCCAACTAAAACAATTTATGCAAATATTCCCAATTTACATAATTTATACAGGGTGCAGAATTCCAGGGTGGGGCAGAATGTTTACTACAGTATGACCACAGCTCATCCCATCCCACAATTGCACACTGGCTGGAAAGGGAGACGGGGTGGGGGTAGGGAGGGCAGACGGAATGGGTGTTTGGGGAAATCAAGGAAGGAATTTGGATGTTTTTTGGGAAATGGAGCCACTCGACTCAAGAGAGGCAGATGGGAATGATTAGGCTGCCCTGACTCCCTCCCTCCTTCCACCCCGCCAAACCTTCCTGAACAATTCAAATCAAACGCAATGGACGCCGCTGATTGTTCAGCTTTTTGGGAAAGGGCTCCGATGGCACCGTCTCTCGCACTCGGGATATTTATGACCAATTGTCAGCAAGATCGCATTGATGAATTCCACATTTGATTTCTCATCACGAGGACACGGCTGTTGGATCACGAAGCCAGGCTCCGTTGCCCAGGGGTGCACAGAGGACAACGGCCTCTGCTGGCTTATATAATCCTAAAGCTGTAGGTTTGGAAGGGAACCCCAAGGCTCATCTAGTCAAACCCTCTGCAATGCAGAAATCACAGCTCAAGAATCTGTTATGTGCTGAGTTGAATAGGATTCAGAATGCAGCAGTCTGATTGGTCCTAGAACAATAGGGTCCAGAATGCAGCAGTCTGATTGGTCCACAGGAGCCACCCAATCCAGCTCCAGGTGGAAGTGAATCTGCAACCTAATTGGCCTACAGGAGAATCCCGGAATTAGCCAATCACGTGGGGCCCATTATGTAAGTAATGTATATAAAGCAGACATTCTGAGGGAACTTCCATTCCTCCTCACCACTATGAGCTGAATAAAGAGCATGAAATCCACTCTCGACTCTGAGTATATCTGATTCCTATTGTTCTAGGACCAATCAGACTGCTGCATTTTGGATCCTATTCAACTCAGTACATAACAGAATCCTTGACAGGTGGCCATCCAACCTCTGTTTCAAAACTTCCAAGGAAAGAGAGGTTGTTCACCTTCCGAGATTGTCCATTCTACTGTTGAGCAGCTCTTAACCTCTGAAAGTTCTTCCTAGTGTTTGGTCAGAATTTCCTTTTTGGTCATTTGATTAGGTCAATCTTTCATTTCAGTTCTATGCGTGGGCTCTGTGCCACGGAATAGGATGAATTTTCAGCTGCGATTCCTGCGTTTCAGGGAGTTGCACTGGACGGCTCCACAATTGTATGATTCTTCGACTCCCATCATGGGGAAGAACATGACGGGGAATTCTGGTTTGAGACAGATATGTGGAGCAATCTCAAGAACTGACCTAGTTTCGATGCAGGAGGCATTCAAACTCTCCCAGTCCTATCAGAAACCCAGCGTGGGACCGTCATTTTACATTTGCTGCCGCTGCTGAGATGGAAATCCTGCGGCTTTTTCTCATTATTTCTGGCAAGGAAAAGAATAAAACAAATGCAAAGTATAAAATCTAAGATAACTTCAGCAGGCCTGAATCAGGATAAATATTTTCAGACCTTTTGTCAAATGTATTTGAACACTCCAAAATTTAAACTTAATACAGTGGTACCTCAGGTTACATACGCTTCAGGTTACATACGCTTCAGGTTACAGACTCTGCTAACCCAGAATTAGTACCTCAGGTTAAGAACTTTACTTCAGGATGAGAACAGAAATTGTGGGGGGGTGGCGCGGCAGCAGTGGGAAGTCCCATTAGCTAAAGTGGTGCTTCAGGTTAAGAACAGTTTCAGGTTAAGTACAAACCTCCGGAACGAATTAAGTACTTAACCTGAGGTACCACTGTATATTAAGTTGGAATCAGACAAATTCTGGAGACGCGGATCGAGTAAAGCAGACCACATACACCCCTTTTGGAACTGATCTCAAACGTTTTGGAAATATGTGCAGGCTAATATTTCGGACATCTTAGGATATCATAGAATGGTAGAGTTGGAAGGGACCTAGGGGGGGTGTCATAGTCTAGTCCAGCCTAAAGATACCCACCGAATGTAAAACACTGTACTGCTACTGGGCTCCCTGAAGGATATTATCCTGGAAAATGACCAAGAAATAGTATATCTCATACTGTATGTGAATGGTTAGAAAAGAACTGGCTTATGTGAAGAATGATTACATTTAGACTGTAAGACGAGCCTCCTGGATCAGGCCGATGACTCATTTAGTCCAGCAACCTGTTCTCACAGCGGCCAACCAGATGCCCTTAACAGGAAGCTCACAAGCAGGATTCGAACACAAGAGCCTTCTCCCCTCCTGTGGTTTCCAGGAACTGGTATTCAGAAGCATTGCTGCCTCTGACTGTGGAGCCAAAGCACAGCACACATGGCTAGCAGCCGTGGATAGCCATGGATTTGTCCAATCCTCTTTTAAAGCCATCCAAGTTGGTCGCCATCCCTGCCTCCTGTGGGAGGGAGTTCCACAGGTTAACAATGTGCTGAGTGAAAAAAGAACTCTCTTTTATCTGTCCTGAATCTTCCAACGTTCAGCTTCCTTGGATGTCTACGAGTCCAAGTGTTATGAGAGAGGAGGGGAAGCCTCTCCACTATCCATCTTCACCATGCCAGGCTATCATTTTATTAACTTCTATCATGTCACCTCTTACTTAATAAAGTATTACAAAGGAATACATTTAAACCAACCTAATAGGTCCATGGAAAAAATGCTTTTTTATATACAGTATAATGTTTTGGAATGAGTCTAAAAATAGTGTTTCATCTCATGCTGCCTTCAATGTGTTGGAATACTGTATTTGTCCATAGATTTCTTTATTTACTTTATTGGATCTAATAAAGAGAAAGCATTTTTTTAATGCTCAAAGCCAAGTTCTCCCACTTGTCATGAAAGGTCACTGACTGGGCTTGGTGCGTCCCTAGTGTTTGAAGATACCCTGAAAAACATTAGATTTTATTGGGGGGGGAATAGGGGTCCTGGATGAGTACAGAGTTTGTTATCTTGGAGGAGCCTCCTAATACAGTCGTACCTTGGTTGACGAACGGCTTGCAACTCGAAACGTTTTGGCTCCAGAACACCGCAAACCCGGAAGTGATTGTTCTGGTTTGCAAACGTTCTTTGGAACCTGAATGTCCGTCACAGCTTCCAATTGGCTGCAGGAGCTCCCTGCAGCCAATCGGAAGCCACACCTTGGTTCCTGAACACTTTGGAAGTTGAACGTACGTCTGGAACGGATTCCGTTTGACTTCCGATGTACCACTGTATTATGGTCGTCTCCCCTCAAAAAGGATATCGTAGAGCTTGAAACTGCAAGAAGATCAAACCTATCCATTCTTAAGGAAATCAGCCCTGAGTGCTCACTGGAAGGACAGATCCTGAAGCTGAGGCTCCAATACTTTGGCCACCTCATGAGAAGAGAAGACTCCCTGCAAAAGACCCTGATGTTGGGAAAGATGGAGGGCACAAGGAGAAGGGGACGACAGAGGACGAGATGGTTAGATAGTGTTCTCGAAGCTACCAGCATGAGTTTGACCAGGCTGCGGGAGGCAGTGGAGGACAGGGGTGCCTGGCGTGCTCTGGTCCATGGGGTCATGAAGAGTCAGACATGACTAAACGACTAAACAACAACAGAGCTTGAAAAAGGTTTAGAAAAAGGCAACCAAAATGACAAGAGGGGATGGAGCAACTCCCCCAGGAACAAAAGTTAAAGCGTTTGGGGCTTTTTAGTTTGGAGAAAAAGCCAGTAACAGGTGACATTTTAGAAGTTTATCAAATCATGCATGGCATAGAGAGAGTGGACAGAGAAGTTTTCCTCCCTCTGATCATAACACGGGAACTCGTGGACATCCAATGAAACCAACTGCTGGAAGATCTGGGAGAGATAAAAGAAAGTCCTTCGTCACGTGACACGCAGTTAAAACTATGGAACTCCCTGCCACAGGAGCCAGGGATGGCCACCGACTTGAAAGTGGATTAGACAAATTAACAGAAGGTAAGGCCATCAATAACTACTAGCCATAGTAGTTATGCTCTGCCTCTACGGTCCAAGGCCTCTTCTTATGTTCTCAAGGAGAAATAAAGCTTGATAGCGTGTGTGAACGATACGTGCCAGATCTCCAAAGCCGAATGGGAGGTGCGGGGGGGAAATAAGATTTCAAGTGGTTCTGGGTTGGGGGATGGAAATGGGACTGCTGTGCTCTGGAGCATCTCTGCCCCCTCCCTGTGACCAACAGAACCCTGCAATGCTTATGCAAATACTTGCCTGAATTTCTACAGCTCCTAGAATGCAGCTTTTCGTCAGGTCACCTTGGAGCAGATTTTTCTCCAAGCCTCCCATTGGCCAGGCAGGAAGCAGCCAGCTTTGCAGGGTTGGCGCAGGAGAGGAGGAGGGACCAAGCTCTGCAATGGCGGCGCTGAGGCCCGTAACCAAAGAGCACTCACTTGCCTGGTATGTGGGCCCCAGCCAGCCTGGGAGTAGAAGGGAGCGAGGGAGGGAGAAAATGGGAAAGGAAAACAAACGCTCTTCCCTCCGACACTGTGAGGCGGCTTTTTCGCTTAAACAAAACATGATGTCAGCCATTGTTCTCGCGAGGGGAGGCCTGCCAAAGGGGGCTGGCTGCGTCCCAGGCCTCCCCAGGGCCTGTCTTGGACCCCCAGCTCAAGAGACGGAGGGCAGTTGCCAGGAAAAGCGGCTCTGCAAAACAGTGTCTCTCTTTTTTGGGAGGGGGGAAGCTATTATTAATAACGTTTTTGTTTTGATCCTCAGAGCATCGTTGATGTGCATGAAGCTGCCGAAGTCAGACCCTTCATCCATCTAGTCCAGTGTTGTCTGCACGGGCTGGCAGCAGCTCTCCAGAGTTTCAGGAACGCTGTTGTTTCCAGCCCTATGTGGAGAGACCAGGCCCTTGTGTGTGCAAAGCAGGTGCTCTACTCCAGAGCCTTTTTGCCCTCCCCTTAAATATTATGTTAAGTTGTGGGTGAACATATCAGACGACACAGCGATTCTTCAAACAGCTCTGGTTTATTCACAGGCCAGAACAGAACTGAAGGGTTCAGCCAGCCTGCTTATATAGAGCTCCACTACAACGCAACTGTAACACTTTCTGTAACTATCCAATCACTGAACGTCACTTTCAATCCCTTATTTGCATATGGGGACCTGAGTGAAAACTATCTACAGTATCCCCCTGCTGGCCCAGGGTGAGAACTTCAGTACACAACATATTAAGTAAACATCTGGTCCTCGTGGTTCTGAATAAAGAGCTGAACTCAATAGGGACGTAGGATGTGGTCTTATCAGGCCATCTTGAGCAGCACTGCATACCCTCCAACACCATGACAGCAAAATTCAGGACACCATCTTCCTGGACTCTATTTTCCATTTTTCTCACGAGAGAACAGCAGCCATTTTGGTAATTGTCAGTTTGCGCAGTTCCGCACTGCAATTTTCCACTGGGAATTTATTTTTCTTCAGGCATGGCACCCGAAAACATGTGTTTTGGAGTGCTGCGTTAAGATCGCAGCCCCCCCAAAAGCACATTTTCCAGGGGGAAATCACAGCACAATATCGCACAAGATCATGGTGCCCAAAATCATCATCATTAAATCTTGTCTTTTTCGCAGACCAGGGCTCAAGGCGACTTACACAAATTAAAACAACACAGCTAAAATGCAGAAAGCTAAAAAACATATTTAAAGTAATAATAGCTGGTAAGTAATTAAACTCTAATAGAATTAAAACAATGGAAAAAACAGATCTATTAAAATACAGGTAATAAAAACACCGTAGCACTATTAAAACTCATTTCATTTCATTTTTTTAAAAAAAGAGTTCCCAAACACCTGTTGGGGGGGAGGGAAAAATCAGCTGATGGAAGGAAGGAGTTGTCCTGGCTTCTCTAGGGAGGGAGTTGCAAAGTCTGGGAGCAGCCACCGAGAAGGCCCTGCCCTGCACCAAGCATGCCTGTGAGGGGGGTGGGACTGAGAGAAAGGCCATCCCCAAAGATCTCAGAGTCCAGGCAGGTTTATATGGGAGGAAACAGTCCTTCACATAACCTGGGTGGAAAAAGCACCAGCGGGTGCTGATGGGCATCTACTTGGAATGGGGGACAAATCTATACCGCCTGTCTCCATTGCACTTCCCAAACCAAGACAGGAGCCAAAGCTCACATGTCCCCAAATTTTGTGACGCAGTAGTCCTCCACGCACACCAAAATAGGATATATAAGTGAGGGGAATGCACCTAAATTTATCTATCTATCTATCTATACTGCCCTATACCCAAAATCAGTGGAAAGGATGTCCAAATCAGCGTCACATCAGGAGAAAAGGCTCAGGGAAAATGGCACCCGTTAGAAGAGCCACACACGGAAATGGGTGCAAATCTCCTCACAGACTGTGTTGATTTATTCATCAAATCGGTGTCCCAAGGTGACAAATGGCAAGCGATAAAGTGGAGATCTGGACCTGCGGTTGGGGAAACGAGAAGCTGAGAGGACCTGGAACTGACAGCCTGGCGCTGGTTGACCTGCTGTATTTGCAAGAACCCAGGCTCAATGGGAATTAAGGGGGCAGGGATGCAACTGACCCCCGTCAAAAAAAACAACCCCATGGAGTCCAAATCCTGCCTGCCTCTCTCCCTTGGCCAAATCTGAATTGCCACGTTCAGCGCTCCTTGAACACACCTCTGCCAAAAGAGAGAGAGAGAGAGAGTGCTGTATGTCCTGGCAGAAAAATGTGACTCGCACTTCAGGCACTTGGAACTGCCAGCATTCCCATCAGGACCCATCCTGTGCGCGCACGCGCGCACACACACACACACACAGAGTCACCACCAGCGGTGACTGTCGCCTTGCCCTGTGCCAAGAGTCGCTTCTCCACTATTTTGCATGCAGCAATCTGATCCACAGCCAACACGTTCAAGGCAGAATTGCCAGTGTTTTCACCAGCCCTCGCTCCTGCGCTACAAGAACTCCATCTGCAGATGATTATTTATGTTTATTCTTGTTTATTTATTGTATTCATATGACACCTTTTTCTACAGGGAGCTGCAAGTGGCGTATGTGGATCTCCCCCTCCTCGTTTAATCCCCACAACATCCCTGTGAGGTAGGTTAGGCTGAGAGGCAGTGACTGCTCCCCCCCCCAAGTCACACCCAGTGAGCTTCACGGCCAAGTGGGAATTCAAACCCTGGACTCTTTAACCACTGCACCACACTGCCACCACACACTTCATTTCCCGGTTGCAGAAAGCCCCCCCTTCTTGGGGAGGGGGCTGGGGGAGAAATTTGATTCAGTTCACATGCAAATGCAAAACTATCTGATTTGAGTTTCCAAAGCATTCCACAAACCGAAATGCATTTCTCCTTTGAAATTTGCATCGCTCCGAATTTTGCAATGCCGTTCTCCATGAAAGAAATTTCCACAACAATGCATTGCACTGGGGTGAAATGTGCATCTCTTAGTGAAACTAACAGATTAAAAAAATGTGTTAAAGGAAAGTTGCTTTGCAAAAAATGTGTGCATTAGGTAAAGCTGTATACATAAATGTAGAATCATAGAACTGTAGAACTGAAAGGGACACCAGCGCCATCTAGTCTGCCCCGCTGCAGTGAGTTTATTAGGAGAAATTTACACTCAAATGCTCGTGAATTTTCACAATGTCTTTTTTAAAAAATTGCACCATGATGTGGAAATGTGAAGAACTGAAGTGAGTGAGGTTCAACTGAGAGGCCGTGACTGTCCCCCAAACTCACCCAGTGAGCATCATGGCCAAGTGGAGATTCAAACCCCAGTCCCTCCCAGGTCCTAGCTCAACACTCTAACCACTGCACCACACTGCCTTTTCTCACATTTCAGCTATGGCTTTAAGTCATCACATCCGAGAGAGTTTAAGAGGTTGGGATTAAACCAGCAAAAGGTCTGAGGATCTCAATGTCAGACGTTGTCATTTCGCCTTAACGCTGTCTCTGCGGTGCGTGCCGCTAACTTGCTTGCCATCCGCCCGTGCCTCAGAGATGGGCCAGCCTCTTAAGGTTGAGCAAATTAAATTAAAACTAACAGTCTGTAACCAAGTAGATGGTTCTCCCGGAGCCAAGAGCGCGAGGAGAAGGATCTGTGCATCTTTGGATTAAACACCACCAAGAACAGAATGTTCCTTGCAATTCCGAGCCTTTTCAGAAAACGCAGCGGTCGGATACATTTTGGGATCCATTCAAGAGAAGCGGCTGCTCAGGATTGTCTGAAATCACCCTAGTTACCCTGGAGGGGGGCGCAGAAGGAATGTCAAAACAGAGCGCCTGGCAGTCAACACTGGACTTGCATCATCAGAGATGATAGATCAGCCCAGCTATGGAGATGAACCGGGGGGTGAGCCGGGGACGATCCATAAAGGAAAGGGGTTTAATTTATTTGCTAAGATTTTTAGACCGCTTTCTGCCCAGGGTCCCTAAGCTATTTCTGACAGCGAAAATCCAGCCATTAAAACCAGATACTTTTCAAAATCAAGCCATACAACAGAAATGATACAGCCCAAAATATCTCCTCTAAGTGCCCCTGGGAATGAATAGCTCTGAACTAGATGACAGATAGGAAAGTAAAAATGTTGGAATAGTAATAATAATAATAATAATAATAATAATAATAATAATAATAATAGATCTATTCATCCCCAAAAAAGTGCAAACATAACAAAGAGAAAGAAAACAAAGAATCAGAAATTTAAATCAGCCTGGAAGGACAAAGGTACAAAAATACAGTGCAGCTCAAAAGGGATAGTCAAGTATTAATTCAAGGGATAGTCAAGTATTAATTCATGCAAAGATTCCCTTTACAAATAGTAAAGATTCGTTTTTCAAAATATTCTCTAGCTGTGAGTTTCATATTCTTGAGAATAAAGGGAGAACAGAACTAGTAAAGACAACAGAGGATAAAGTGGGAGTAACTGGTTGGGCTTACTTCTGAGTAACCTTATACAGAGGTTAAGCACCCCTAAACATAATCTGACCTGGGATTAAGCCCTGCTCAGGTCAAAATGCAGCAAAGGCTTCAGGTGTAAGTACGTACGAATAAACCGTATTTCGAAGACCCTGCAGCCTCTGCTGTGCTTTGATTTTCCCCCTGGAATTTTGCTACTGCTAAACAGAGATCGGGGGCAGCATACAATACCTTCTCAACACTTCATAGAGAAATGCCCAACCACACCTTACTTTAAGCATCCTCTGAGGGGCACCTTCTGAGATCCAGCAAAATGTAAACACGTCAAGGGAAACAAATCTTTTGGTTTGGCTCCCCGGCTTGGCATTCTCTGATCGCTTATGCCTTACGCAACGTCTCCCTTTAAGAGATCAGTGTGAAGTTTCACACACAGGCTTGGGACCCAAATCTGCAGGGTGGGTTCAAATCCCACCTCAACAGCTGTTTTTTTCCCAGGGTGGCTGAGGGATAGGATAGCAGAGTGTGCAAGAGTTTACGCTCCCTAGAAGAGGGACATCAGGATGTCAGCTGGTGGACATGTCCACGACACAATTCTACATTTCAAGTTGGGACTGACAGGGGCTGATGGAAATGATGCGCAAAGTGTCCGAAGGGCACCAGGTTAAGGAACGCTGGTCTACAAGGGAAGGTGCTAAACCCCTAAGAACACAGTAACTCTAACTTGTGGCTTTTTTTATTATACACATTCCTCAATCGCAAAAAATGGGGACAATCTGAAGAGAACAGTTTGGCAATCATAAGAGGAGTCTGCTGGATCAGGCCCATGGCCCACCTAGTCCAGCATCCTGTTCTCACAGTGGCCAACCAGATGCCTATGGCAAACCTGAAATCAGGATTCAAACACAAGAGCATCCCTCCTGCGGTTTCTGGCAACTGATATTCAGAAGCATTGCTGCCTCATTCAGCTTCATTGGATGGCTACGGGTTCTAGTGTTACGAAAGGAGGAAAACTTCTATTATCATGTCATCTTTGACTCCTAAATGCTGCAACCTTTCCTCATAGGGCATATGCCCTTGACCATTCTGGCTGCCCTTTTCCACCTGCAAACCCCACAGTCCTTCTCCATGCCCCCTTCTCCTTGGGTTTGCGCCGTGTGGTGGTGTCTGTGGCCGTGCGCATTCCCAGAGCTGTGCCAAAGGTGCTTAAGATGGCTGCTCTGGAGCCAGGCACTTCTCGGCAGCTGCCAGACACACACCATAAATCCATACCACACATCTTCTAAGTGCACACATCCCCTCCAAACTCTCTTTTTCTACAACCCCCTCAAGCCCCTTTCCCATGTATACACATGCGTAGCTGCTCAGAGCCAAGGCGCTGCCCACAAGGAGACAGCAAGAGGAAAACACCTTGTGGCTCTGGCGTTTATCTTCCTGACACTCTGGATATCCTGTCTGGCATCCTCAGAAACTGGGCCTGTTACGCACAGGGGACTCTCGTGCGCACACCATCGCCCGCCCCTTGTATATCTGCAGAGACACATGTTGACAGCATGTCTGGATGAGGGCTGAGCCAAAAGTACTTGCTGTGTTCGGCAGAATGTTTTCTGCAGTGGCGATTTCTTTCTTCCCCCCTTTTGGCAGGGGAATGTTCGCTGCTTCGTTTATTTACGTTACTGTATTTACATCCCACCTTTTTTCTCTTGAGGAACTCAAGGTGATGGATGTAGTTCTCCCCACCGCCTCAGTTAATCCCCACACAACAACCCTGTGAGGCAGGTTATGCTGAGAGGCAGTGAGCAACCGCCAAAGTAACCCAGTGACTTTGTGGGGAAATAGATTCATTCTCAAATTGTTTAAGTTCTATTACAGTTTTAATTAAACTACTATTTTAAAATACGTTTTAGCTTTCTGTATTTAATCTATGTTTTAATTTGTGTAGGTCACCTTTAGTCATAATCTGGGGAAAAGGCAGGATATTATTTATTATTATTATTATTATTATTATTATTATTATTATTATTAGAAGCAAGAGACTGGTTGAAACATTGCTATCCTACCTAAATGGTTAACCTGTACTGTGGGTTTTGGAGGGATGTGTTAACAAGCGCTGTAGGATACATATGGTTGTGAATGACTGTCATGGTGATGAAGAATTTATTTTTTGGTAGGCTGAGGAAAAAGCTTTAGACCATTTCCTGAATGAATCGACACAGGAAGTCGAGCAGAATGCCTTTTCTCCATGGCTTCAGCCGCATCTATGAGTACCAGGGCTTGGTCAATGAGATTTTGGAATGTATGGATCCTCTGGTGCTGGAAATGATGGACAGGTAACTGGGAAGCCGCTTCTCCATCAGTGTAGGTAGACAATACTGAGCAGGGTTCTTATTCAATTCATCCCATTCTTCAGAACTATGAGAACTAGGATCTTTGAGGTTTTCTACAATCAAACAGTGTATAAATACCATGAAATGCACAAACACAATCCTACCTTCCAATGAAAGGGCCATGGTTAAGGGTAGAACACCTTATGTACATGCAGAAGGCCCCTAATGGCATCTCCAAGTTGGCGCTTATAATATCGCCTGCCTCAAACCCTGCAGAGCCGTTGCTGCTGTCAGTCAGTGCATACAGTACTGAGCTAGATGGGCCTGGTGGTCTAATTCCTGGGAGGTTACCTTAGTGAAGAACTCACTTGGAAAAAACAATATAACTCAGGTGGTTAGGAAGGCCCAACAGAAACTCCATTTCCTCAGGGTCTTGCGGAAGAGCAATGTTAAACAATTGATTACCTCCTTCTACCTGTCCACAAAAGAAAGTGTCCTCTCATATTGTATCACAGTGTGGTACGTTGGCTTGACAGCCACGGACAGAAAGTCTTTACAGAGGGTGGTGAACACAGCACATGATATCATGGGCTGTCCCCTGAGCCCACTAGATAACATCACAAGGGATCGTTGCCTTAGGAGCACGAGAAAATTTCTCAGGGACGATTCACACCCCGACCAGCACCTCTTTAATCTTCTGCCCTTGGGCAGGAGATATAGAAGTATAATCAGTCGTAACAACAGGCTAAAAAACAGTTTCTATCCATGGGCTGTTAGGCTGCTGAACGGAAAATGATCTAGTGCAACCGACTTTCGGGGTTGGTGTGTTGTGCAACAAGCACACAGAGGGCTATGAGATTGAGTGTTTATGTGGTGGGGAGGGAGGCTCGGTTAATTTCATTGTACGCAGGTTGTACATTGACAATAAAGGTATTATTAATGTAAAAATAAATCAATCACATTAGCTTCTCCGACCTACTCTGGCCTTGCCCGCCACTGGCGTGTGGCCCCCAGAAGGACATGTCTTCTCATTGGCACACTGCTCTTCCCTCTGAGCTGCCTACTGATTGGCTCTTTATCGTTACCAAACCACCACCACCACCACGGAACTCTGCCCTCCTCCTATGGTCATGGTGGTGCTTTATTTGCCTTGTTTTCTTGTGAAGCGCCAGCACCGTGGTAGAAGATGACAGACGGATTGCAGCCCTTCATCAGCTGCTGGAGAGGAACACCAGCTTCGTGTACTACCAGGAGGGTGTGAACTATTCATTGCTGAAGATGGCGGCGTATGGCATGGTCCAAGCCACAGAAGCCCTCCTGCATGGTGGGGCAGACATCACCTTTGAAGGTTGGAGGAGGACCCAATTAATGCTTCCCATCTTGCATTTATTTTAAAATTACATAAATGATTAGAATAACTATTATGGAGACTGTATTTTTATATACATTTTTTCTTGATTCCCCCCCCCCCCTTTCAACTGCTTCCTTTCTGGTTAGGCTCTAGTCAGCAGTGATGGGGTTCAGATCCACAATACGGAAAGCATTCACCTTTTGTTGGAAGAAGGTGAGCTTCCTCCACCCATCCGCCCCACTGAGCCCTGCTGCTTCCTTCTGCAGGGCAAATCCAATGTAAAACAACTAGTGGTCTCAGAGCAGGAATATGAGCCCGGGAGGCTAGCACCCTTTTGCCACCACATGGCATTCTCCGTAAGACGACCTGCCTGGGTGAACTGGAATGATAAAAGTGCAAGCACTGATCAATCCTAATGTATTTTTATGAGATATATATATATGGTCTATATAGATAATAGATTACCTAGGCAAAAAAGAACATTCTTCTTTATTTTAGGTTAACTGAAAGAAATACGAATAATCATGCATTGCCACAATATAGTCTCAACTTCAAATACTTACAACACTATTCTAAACACATTATTAAACCTCTTTGGTATTACTTTAAATAAGGGTTAAGATATAATTGCGATAGAGGGCCATATATTTATTTTCTCTTTCTCGTTTTTTCTTCCTTAGTTTGGCTTTGATTGTGTTTTATGTCAAATACTTTTAGTAAAAATTGATTAGAAAAAATAGGAAAATGACAGTGGTAATGTTGCCAAAGGTCATTTAAAAAAAACAAACCAGTAAACTGCTGTTTCTTTATTGTCCCTGCCCTTCAGGAGCCAATGTGAAGGCCACAACAAAAGATGGAGACACCATCTTCTCCTCCATCATCTCCCTTCTTTGGAAGACAGTGGGAGGTGACGAAGAGGAGGCTCAGACCATCAACCGTTTCTGCTTCCAGGTCACTCAGCTGCCGATGACTCACGGGGCCAACCCTAGTGAGTGCCCAACCTACGAGTCCCTCAACCTGTTGGCTATTTGCAGTTTAGTAGCGCTGCAGAGGGCTTGCTGGGGAGACCATGCATTAAAAAAGGACCCGAAAATAACTTAAACAAGGTTTTAATAACAAAAACAAAAACTCCTTATACACTAAATACATCAACAACAAACCAGACCCAACCACCAACCCATCCCCCAAGGTAATGGGAGAGCTAGGTGCTGCTCCTTATATACTATACCCAATTGCTGACACAGCGTGATTAACACAACTCAGCAGCACCTGCTATGTTTCACAGCTGTAAGACTGGGTCTTGTTATTTGCCCTGGCCCTTAAAGACATACACAACTTGTGAAATAATAATGAACCTTCACATTTTAAAGTGACCATTCAACACAACCACGTGCGCCTGAAAAACTTCCAGCTCCGCTTTCCCCTCCTGGAGTTTGGGGCATGCTACAACTGCACCCTCCATGGCTAAGACGGTGCTGGAGCTCTTGGCCTCAAGCTCCCAGATCATCAAGCTCCCCAGCAACTTCGAAATCAACCTCAGCAACTGCCGGTTCCATAGGAAGAGGATCTCGGACCTCTTCACCAGCCTGAAGGAGCTGGAACACTCACCTCCTACCTTGAAGCACATGTGCCAGGTTTTCCTGTGGCAGCATCTCAGACCCTGAAAAAGTCAAGGCCCTCCCGCTTCCCAACTTGTTGAAAAAGTATCTCCTCATAGACCTGAGCAGCTCTGCAGAGGTAGCCATCTGACTTGGACTTGAATTCTGGTCTCTCCCAGGTGCTAGGCCAAAACTCTAACCACTACACTATCTAGATGTTGGGAGATTCAGAAAAGCTAAAATGAATTCTTCACATAAACTGTGGAACTCACTTCCACAAGAGGCAGCAACGGGGGTGGGCTTTGAAAGAGGATTAGACAAATTAATGGAAGGTAAGGCTATTGATGGCTATGAGCCATGATGGCTATGCTTTTGCCGCCACAGCTGGAGGCAGCAAAGCTTCTGAATGCCAGCTGCTGCAAGCTGCAGGAGGGGATTCAGCTCTTGTGTTCGAATCTGGCTCGCAGATTTTCCCACAGGCATTTGGGCGATCCAGCAGGCGCGTCTTACGGGCTTAAGTTGCTGGACTCCAGATGTCAGGCCCATGAGACATCATGGCCAAGGATCAGTCATACTGAAAGGGTTGATTGTGGTGTAAAGGTTAGAGTGTCAGACTAGGACCTGGGAGAGACCAGGGTTCAAATCTCCACTTGGCCACGAAGCTCACTGGGTGGCCTTTGGGGGCCAGTCACTGTCTGTCAGCCTCACAGGGTTGTTGTAGGGGTTTGAGAAGGAGAAGCATATATGCCACCTTGAGCTCCTTGTAGAAAAAGTTGGAATATAAATGCAATATAATAAATATATCCTTTATTAGGCATAGCAAACCACACATTATCAAACAGACACTGTATACAAATTGTACAAAATAGGAGCTCAGCATAACATGGTTTGTCCCAGTTAGATCTTTAATTCCAGAGAAAATCAATTTGCATAAATAAAATAAAATAAAATAAAATGTAGTCTGGCAACATCCAAGGGAATAAAGGGTGCTTGATGGTCACATCTGCTAATCCCTGCATTGCTGAGGGTTGGACTAGATGACCCTTGGTGTCCCTTCCAACTCTACAACTCTAGTAATAATAATTTTACTATTTATACCCCGCCCATCTGACTGGGTTGCCTCAGTCACTCTACTCTGGTGCAATTCAATTATCCTGTAAGGCTCCTTAAAGTAATCAGAGTTCTATGATCCAATGGGATGTGTTTTCAGAAAAAATATTCCATCCACTTTCTCAGCCAGGGAGGCAGGTGATACTTGTTGCTTCTGGCTTCCATTGCCCAACACCCATCAAGCACAATCCTAGTCCGACGCGAACATCAGAGGATGAATCTGACCACAGCCAGATACCTGTCAACAACGGCATCCTAAGGGTGAAGACAGGCGTGCTAAAAATGCATGGTGTTTTTTTTCTGTCCCAGAACAGAACCTTTTGGCATGGTGAGGTTGAAGAGTAAGGCCCGCCAAGGAGTGTTTATTTTCCAGTGCCCAGGACAGGGATGGAAGAGAAAGTTGATTCAGTACACGTTTAAAGCTGAATCTATCCTATTCACACTTTCCGAAGCATTATCAGGACCGAAACAGAGGCATCCTTCGAAATGTGGTTTCCTCCAAAATTTGCAATGCAGGTATGAGTGAAAACAACATACAGAAATGTATTGTATTTGGGGAAATTGCATACCAAAAATGTATTTATTTGGAGAAACTTGCAATAAAATACTGGCCAATTTTCATGACGATTTTTAATTATTTCAAAAGCCCTACAAATTGCTGCAAATTGCAACAGAAGCCCAAGAAGCAGCAAAATACCTGGACATCCCGGAATTACAGAAACCATCCTGGCTTCCGAATGGATCCTGGGATGTCTTGTTTTGGCTCCTGCAAGAGCGCAAAAGATGCCTGTTTTGGGGGCTGTGTTCTCATGCAAGTCACATGTGGCCTTGAAATAAAAAGGTAAAGGGAACCCTGACCATTAGGTCCAGTCGTGACCAACTCTGGGGTTGTGGCGCTCATCTCGCTTTACTGGCCAAGGGAGCCGGCGTACAGCTTCCGGGTCATGTAGCCAGCATGACTAAGCCGCTTCTGGCGAACCAGAGCAGCGCACGGAAACGCTGTTCACTTTTCCGCTGGAGTGGTACCTATTTATCTACTTGCACTTTGACGTGCTTTCGAACTGCTAGGTTGGCAGGAGCAGGGACCGAGCAATGGGAGCTCACCCCGTTGCGGGGATTCGAACCACTGACGTTCTGATCAGCAAGTCCTAGGCTCTGTGGTTTAACCCACAGCACCACCCGCGTCCCTGGCCTTGAAATACACATGTCCCAATTTTCCTCTGCAGCATGTTGGAGGGTATGCAGCCGCTGAGCAAACCCTGAGGCCGTGGAGATGAAAATATCCTCATTTCCACTCTCTCCAGCTCCTCAACCCAGACCCACATCTCATCCTGGATCCAGCACAGAGCAAGCAGGTCTCTGTGCCTCCAGCTTCCAGGTCAGGTCACAAACACACCAAACTGGCTCTTGTTCTCCTACCTAGTGGAGGAGAGACCTGGAGGGCCCATCGCTTAGCGGTAGCTCTTATGATCTAGCTCATGCTTTAGAGATGCTGATGAGGGCACTTAAGTGGCCAGCTAAGGTCATTTGTCTTGCAAATAAACTTGTCTGATCAGTTCGGCAGAATCTTTCATTAGATTCTAACCCAGTGTTTCCCAACATTTGGTCTCCAGCTGTTTTCAGACTACAATTCCCATCATCCATGACCACTGGTCTTGCTAGCTAGGGGTGATGGGAGTTGTAGTCCAAAAACAGCTGGAGATCAAAGTTGGGAAACACTGTTCTAACCCCTCACTGGGCACAGGACTCCCAAGAACTGGAAGAGTCTTGGGGCATTGTCCAGACTGACCCCTCCTGCAAAAAACCAAAAAAACCCCAAACCCTCCAATGCCCTATTTATAATTTTACAAACCTCTGGGTTAGCTTTCTACAAGGTGTGGAAGTCAACGCCCTTAGCAAAGAGTGGAAACTGAGAAATGGGTTAGTCAGTTCATCAGCCACGAGCCGCTTGGGCCCCTCTAATTGTCAAGGAAAGGAAGGGTGGTTCCTTCCATCCATATGCAATTCTCTCCCCGCTACACCTCCACCCCACCATCTTCTTAATTCCCCTTTGTCTCCTTCCCTCCGAATAATCATGCCCAAGGCGCCTGCCAAAATTCATCGAATGAAACAATGATCTGTGGCCAGATGGTTGGGGAACCACAAGCCATCATGTGAGACCACAAACCCAGGGCTGAAGAAAGAGCCCAATGCAACGTGATCCGTGGACCGCGAGGCGTTTGGCTGGCCTGCGCAAGATCCGAGGCTTGGGAAGAGGCCAGGAACGGGATGCAAAAAGCAAGCCACAGTCTCGCCGCCTGCCACAAAACGTGAGCTTCGGCAAAGGAGATTTTGCTGGGTTCAGGGTCTCAGGTGGCGGGGCTGCCTTTAAATTTCCAAGGGCGGTTTTCCAATCTTCATGAAGTCCAGATCAAGCACAATTCCTTGCGGGATTGCTAATGCGCCCACACTGCTGGGCAGGGGGGCTGGCGTGACTGCAGCATCAATATACGAAGGGAAAGCCGGGGGGGTGGCTGTCCCATAATAGCACCTTCTGTCTCGGTGGTCCCTCTCCGTCATTTATTTATTTCCTAAAACTTATACACCTCTTGGTTGTAAAACAAATAAACCAAACCCTGACACACCTCATAGCGGTTTACAAAAGAGAACAATAAAATTATCAACGAGAGCAATTAACCGTCACAATTTAAGGCCTTCGAAAAGTTAAAATAACGAAGAGTCTAAAAACAGAATTAAAGCTCACATCAACTTTCCGAACAGCAGGGTAGCTCCGCCTAAACAAAAACACTTTTAGCAAGTGCTGCAAAGTGCACAGGGACTGATATCACTAGGCAGGGAGTTCCAAAGTGTAACTATTGTGTTCTTACAAATGTAGAATGGGCTATTATGTGGCACTTGTAACAACGCCAGTCCAATGGGCATATACGGGGAAGGCCATCTTGCAGGCAAACTGGTTCAGTACCATTCATACCATGACAGTACCAGTTCCTTTTACACGCAAGGTTTAGTTCCGTCCTTCCTTTCCTTTTATTCTATCAGACGGAACCTCGTCCCCAGAACCTCGTGTGCTGACCCTCTTTAAACTCCAGAGCAGTTTAGATTTTCGTAAACATTCTGCAACCACAGCTGCTGACCCCATGGAAGACTCCTTTCAATAAACCAAGCCAGTGTTCCTCTGGCTAGAGAGTTAACTAGGTTTCAATAAATAGCTAGCCGCAGGCTGTGTTTACTAACTTCAGTGTGTGTGTGTGTGTGTGTGTGTGTGTGTGTGTGTGTGTGTCCCACACCTTTTCCTTCCTTTTTGCCAAGTTGGTCTGGATTCATTCTTTCGTCGGGGTAGACAGGCAAAGAATTTCCAGCCTGCCGCCCCTGCAAATTTGCAGCGATTTTGATACCTCATTCATCTCTCGGCAATCTCGGAACAAGCCCTAACAGATCATTCAAAGTTAGCTTTGACTTCGCAAATGAAAATAGCTATGTACTTTTATGACTGGCCAGGTAGCGGGAGAGAGGGGAACGGCGGCTCAAAGCTCTGTGGGAGAAATCAAGAGTCTCTCTCCAGGATTTGGGGAAGTTCTGGGATGTGGTGGGGAGATGAGAAGAGGTGGGAAAGGGGCCAGAATTGGTTGTAGATGGATGGTTCTTGTCTGCAGCTCAGCAGTTTTGAGTGGGGGGGGGACACAACAGCTCTGTAGCCCCACCCTGAAGCACAGGCCCTGAACACAACCATCTGGCTGCCTCACCCAAGTGCACCAGACAGCCAGTCCCTCCTTGCAAGTGGGGCCGATTTGTCTCGTGCCTGTGTGTTCCCGTTTCCAGCACCCATGCGGCGTTTTGGGCCTGAACGCCTCCAGATGTGTCTGAGAGCTTTAAAAAAAAAGCCAGCTGTGTCTCCCTGGGATACTCCGCTGGCCGGCTGAGAGGTCAGGAAGAGGCAGAGAGCCGATCTCCATCTTTGGGGTTGGTCTAACGATTTAATAGGATAGCTAAGTGGACGGTGCATTTCCAGAGATAGTCTAAGTCTGGATTAGGGCAATGCGCTCTACATGGGGCTTCCCTTACGCTTGATCCAGAAGCTGCAGCTAGGGCAGAATGCTGCAGCACGACTGCTGACAGGAGTGAACAGAACGTCTGTACCACATGCCAATTTGCTACCAGGCCAAGTTCACCATGAGTAGGTAAAGCCCTTAAAAACTTGGGGTTAGTTTACCTGCAAGATCACCTTGCTCCATATATGCCCACTCAACCTGCAGAACTGGCCCTGTTACAGGCGCCACATAGCATCCGTTCCTCATTTGTAAGAACTTGCGTCCCTTACGTGTGGCAGCACCTGCACTTTGGAACTCCTTGCTTCTTGACAACAGGCAGGAGCCTTCAGTGTGCTTTTTTTAGGCACCTGCTAAAAATATATTTTTTTTGGCAAGCCTACCCAGACATGCAGAATGTTGGTGCGTGTTTTGATCTGTTTTTAGTTTATTGTTGATTTTATCTTCAAGGGTTGTTCTAAACTGAAAATTTTTATTGTTTTATTTTCCTTGTAAACCACTTCAAGGCTTTGTTTCTTTTATAAAAACAACAACAATCAAGTGGTACATAAATTTGGTAGGGGGGAGAATGGGGTTGGACTAATAATTATGGCTGTTTAATAGGGTAGCTAAAGCGAAGCCACATTTCCAGAAGCAGTGTAACTCTGCATGCCCGACTTGAAAATAAGCCACCATCCCCAGCACCTTCTGCTTCTGAGCTGTCCTCTGTCGGAAGCATAATACTAGGTCTTTTGGTCTGATGCAGCTGGACCCTGGCTGACCTCTCCCTCCAGCACCTTCCCTGACCCACACCAGTCCTGCTTCACACCTGCCTTGAGGGATTTTCCCTGACTGGAATGTGCCTTTGGGCTGCAAACATGCCTCTCAGTTTCCTGGAGACAGGTGTGTGTATAAATTTAAGTCTTCACACAGAACGGAGTTAAAACTTCGGAACTCATTCCCACAGGACATACTGACAATCACCAACCTGGGTGGCTTTGAAAGATTGGACAATCCAGATAATAAGGCTTTCAATGGCTACCAGCCGGGAAGGCAATGCTCTGTTTCCAGAGGCGAAGATGCTTTTGAATACCACATGCTGGAAGCCACAGGAGCAAAAACAACAACAAACCAACCTATGGTCAAGTAAAGCATACTCAATAAACACACGAGACATAAGCGGCTGTGTTCTTAGATGAATAAGGTATACTATTCATTAGCA
Organism: Podarcis filfolensis; assembly: GCF_964270895.1. NCBI lineage: Eukaryota > Metazoa > Chordata > Lepidosauria > Squamata > Lacertidae > Podarcis > Podarcis filfolensis. Next base: position 15,181,453 of record NC_139618.1, on the reverse strand, counting down.
GCTACTACTTTGCCATAAGATCCACTGTCCTGTAATATCACATATGAGCTTTAACTACTGATGAAGCCCAGGACGGCGAAATAGGGCCAATATTCCAGAAATCCTTGTCTTAGACTCTGTGAAAGGATTTTGTGGAACTATAACAACCTTTCAAGTGGATGGTTTGGACGTTATCAACAGACAGGTGGAATAGACACCATTACACGGATGGACCTTATGCATGAACTGACTATAGAATGATCTGATCCACCGCGTCTGCTGCTTTGTTCATTTGTTGAACTTTATTAGTTATTTCTGTTGAAATTTACAATTTGTTACAATGAATAGTATACCTTATTCATCTAAGAACACAGCCGGCTACGTTTTGTGTGTTTACTGAGGAAGCCACAGGAGGGCAGGGTGCTCTTATGCTCAGATCCTGGTTCTCCATAGGCATCTGGTTGGCCACTGTGAGAACAGGATGCTGGATGAGGTGTCACTGGGCCAATCCAGCAGGCTCTTCGGATGTTCTTAAAAGTGGCTAATATGCAGAACAACTGGTTATTGTGCACATTCACCAGGCCTCATACCCCCAATTAAATGATTAAAATTATGAAATTCTCTATATTAGATGGAACATCGTAAGGCTTTCTGGTCCCCCTGGTTGCAATGCCTCTACAGCATCCCTATTCATTCCGCCTCCAGGGCAACCTTTCTGCCTGCAGGGCAGCGCAAGCTAAGGAAGCCAACATGGGCCGTTCTTTTGCAGCTGCTGAGGACATCAAGCCCACCTCTGCCCAAGTGGGGATCCTGGGGGAAACGACCTACAATCCCCGCTTTGCTTCGGCTGCATGGAGAAGGCAGAGCTCCTGCCGCCTGTTGACAGGGGTCTAAGTCGCTCCATGTCGACGGTGTCAGATCTCATTTAGCGGGAGGCCTGAGTCGGCCGAGAACTTGTGTGGAATGGCCAGAGGCCAAAGCAAATATATTACACAGCCTGAGGCCGCCCGGCCAGAAAGGAAGTGGACAGAGAAAACACCTGCTGCTTTGAATCCACTTTGTGCAAAGGCTCTCCGCTCTACAAAGAGGCTGCTCTTTTGGAAATGGTCAAACAAGGGAGGAGGGGAGTAGTCTGTGCCCATCATCCCAGGACACCTAGCAGCCCCTCCTGCTCCCCCAGTTCAGGGCAAGCAACACCCACCTCTACGGACAAGGGCAAGGACAAGGGAGCAAGTGGATTTCTGCTAAGCAACCCATCTGCCTTGCCTCAGCTTCCCCGGACTCATCAGTGAGCCTCTGAATCTGTTTTGGATCCACCAGAAATACTTTTGAAATCGCTAGCCCACATCGCTTCAATCAGTTGACTCCCGCCATGCTGGGGGTTAAGACTAGACGAACCCCAATGGGTCCCTTCCAACTCTACAATTCTAATAATAATAATTTTATTATTTATACCCCGTCCAGCTGGCTAGGTTGCTCCAGCCACACTATTCTGGAGGCAATTCAATAATCCCCTAAGGCTCCTTAAAGTAATCAAGAGTTACAAAGGCTGGACATTTAACTGGTTTGACTGGGGGAAATGGAGTGGGGTGATTCCTCTAGGACAAAGCCAGAGAATCTTTTTCAGCCAGAAAGCCACTTTCCCTTTGGTGCAACCTTTTGAGGGCCACATGCCTTGGAGGATCAAGATGGGTAGTAGGGCCGATACAGATGGGGAAAGGATTAAAAACAAACAAACCTAAGTATCTAGTAAATAGCTGCAACTCTTTGGATTTGAAAAAGAAAAAGCGGGGTATAAGTATTGACAATAAAAAAAGGAAAGACTAAAGGTTTGTGGGCATCCAGCAGGATGTTGGAAGATTCAGGACAGATAAAAGGTTTTATTCATGCAGCGCAGTTAAACTGTGGAACTCCCTCCCACTTGAGGCAGTGAAAGTCACTAACCTAAATGACTTTAAAAGACGATTGGACAAATTCTTGGAGGAGAGGGCTATTGATGGCTACCAGTCAACGACGGTGCACTCAGTAATACTTTTGAAGAGCAGTTGCTGGATTCCCCAACTGGGGCATCTGTTTGGCCACTGGAGGAATGGGACGTTGGACTGAAGGAGCCATTGGCCTGATCCAGCAGGCAATGCTTACGTTCTTATGTAAAGGGAGAGAGGTGGAACTTCCATATTCGCCCCATTCCTTTCTTAGGCCAAGCAAGGGATTGTGGAAGCTTCTGAGCTCCCCAGAACCCTTCGCCAGGCGAGATGTTTAGAATGCAAGAGAAAGGCTGTTGGTGTTAGTTGAGCCATCCTTGTCTACATCTGGTAAGTTTCAAGAGGCAAGTGTGGGAAGAGCTGGCAGGCGTTCAAATGAGGCGCCTTCAGGTGCCTGTCGGTTTCACATTGCACCATGACCCCCCGGGACGGAGATTATGACTGAGCCCCCCCCCCAGCAAATACAGTCACCAGCTGTTTTAAGTTCTGCCTCTATCCTCAGGCAGAACACACACCGGTTCCTTCCGTAGGTAGAGACGAGAATGAAGAGAAGTTGTTTACAATCTAGTAGTATATAAATTTTACAGAAGGAAATAAAAGACATAAATGTCTAAGAGGGTAGCTTCTCCCAACAGTTGGAGGGAACATTCCCTCAGAGGATAAAGGCCTGTCTTCAGGTGTCAGGAGTGGGATCGCGGCTATTTGAATACACACACACACACAAACAGCTGCAGCGCATCATGCATACAACTAAAGCACAGGGTTTCCCCCAACCCTGCAGGTTGTTGCTTGCTCCAAACAGTACAGTTCCCTGCGACTTAACAAACTACAGTTCCCAGGGTTCTTTGGAAGAAACCATGTGCTTTAACTATGCTTCAAATATACAGTGGTTACAGACGCTTCAGGTTACAGACTCCACTAACCCAGAAATAGTACCTCAGGTTAAGAACTTTGCTTCAGGATGAGTACAGAAATTGTGCAGCGGCAGCGGGAGGCCCCATTAGCTAAAGTGGTACCTCAGGTTAAGAACAGTTTCAGGTTAAGAACGGACCTCCAAATTAAGTTCTTAACCCGAGGTACCACTGTACGGTGTGCAGGCAGCCGTTTGGAAGAGGGTGTTCCACAGGGACATATTCCTCAGCCCAGCCTGATGAGGAGCACCTGCCAAGATGTCCTCCATCTGGTAAGAGCTTGTGAGACCCGCCATCCCTTCCTTTTGCATTTATCCACCTTCGTGGCATCCTAACTCTGCTGTTGTGTATCAACTCCCAGGCCTGAAAAGGTGGTCGGCACCAGCCCCTCACTAAGGCATCGCTGGGTGTACTTTGTGGTCTTGTCGTGTATGTGTTTGTTGTGCAAGATAGAGGGGGAGATGTTTATTTTCTGCTGTGGGCGAGGTCTGCGGAGCCCATCACGCCCAACTTTCTAGAAACCCGGGGGCGCAGCCAACTCTGATTCAACAGGCGAATCTGGGACAGCGGGAAACCCAGCCAACAGCCATTTGTCTGCACCTCTAACAACAAAAGATGCAAGAGTTCCAGAATTGTTGAAGGCAAGGGGAATGTAACTCTATGTTCTCTCTCTTGGAAAGGGGGGTGGGGTGGGTGGGAGAAGGATGTTCTTGTTGTAAACAAGCTCCTTCGTGACTGCAGAATGACCCCGTCTGTCCGTTTGGGGAGATTTTGGGTTCTAATGGTCTTTCAGTGACAGGTGGCTGCTCACCAGCCGCTGGGATCTATGTCACTCTCGACATGCCCCTCCACCTTAACCTCTCCTTCCTTGGAGGTTTTTAAGCAGAGGCTGGGTGGTCATCCATCAGGGTTGCTGTAGCTGAGACTCCTGCATAGCAGGGGGGTTGGACTAGATGAGCCTTGGAGTTCCCTTCCAACTCTACAATTCTTTTTTCAAGCGAATGCCACAACCTGTGTCAAACTTCTCCCCTCGCTATGCAGCATGTTTCATGAATGACCCCGATTGCAGAGAGACAATGGGGAGAAAGGAAAGGGAAATGCCCTCTTTGGCCGCAAACGTGTTTCCCAAATGCGGAACGGCGTCATTTCCTCCGAAAGGTTGGGGGACAGGAGGCTGCCCTGGTCCACTGTCAGCTGCATCAGCCCAGATCCACATTCCTGGCTGGGGTTACGCAGGAATATGGTCACCGATCCAGGAAATGCTGGTTCAGCTCTCTTGGACCACGGCCTCCAGGCCTGCTGAGGTGTACTGTTCCCATGCCACCCTGGCAGCTTTTCTCCTGGGAAAGTTCACATGGCCACGTTTGGCACCAGGCAGGCAGGCAACGGGCGCGCCAAGGTCTCAGGGCAACCAGCGCCAGGGGGCCCTTGTGATCTGCAGCTTCATTTTATTAAAGAACAGGAAATTCTGCCGCATCAGCGAATGAAGGGCCGTAGTTCAGTGGGAGAATCATGATTTTTTGAGTTGGAAGAGACTGCCGAGGTTCATCTAGTCCAGCCTCTTGCAGTGCAGGAATCACAGCTCAGGAATCCCTGACAGATGGCCACACAACCTCTGTTCTGAAATCTCAAAGGAAAGGGAGTTCCACACCTTCCGAATGACTCCGTCCCACTGTCTGCCATTTCAAATTTCCGCAGCACCCTGTGCATGACCAGCATTCACCCCCATCCTGCCTCTCACCTTCCATTCTGGCCAATTCACGTCCTCGTTGCAATGCCCTGGATCACCCTGGTGCAGAAAAACTGGTTGCTCTGCCCTAAACCCGCCTCTAGTGGAGCCCAGAACTGGACAGTCCTCCAGGTGTGGTCTGAGCGAGGCAGAATAGCAAGGCACTATGACTTCTCTTGATCTGGACACTGGGCTTCCGTTGATGCAGCAAGAATTGCATTTGCTTGTTTTGCTGCTGCATTACATTGTTGGCTTTGTAATGTGTTTTCCGTCTCCGATCCATGGGGAGGCGGCAGGGTGACTGTCCTGCAACAAAGACAACCTTCTCTGCCTCACACCCGGTGCTTTATCACGGATCCATCAGCCTGCATTTTTTCTCTCCATTAAGATTTCCAATTACACACTTAAAAAGAATCCACACAAACATAGGTTTCGCTCAGCATCATCTGCGCCATTGCCTTGCTTTGTCTTTGAGTTTTCTCTGGGGCCTGAGACGGGACACACTGAGAGGCTCAATCAGGAAGTAAAAGTATTCGGCGTCACTCGGAAACAACTGGTGGTGTCAAAGATTTGTGTGTGTGTGCGTGCGTGTGTGTGTTTAATTTCCTACACTGTGTTTTGGAACCGAAAGTGTGATTTGTTTTCCAATACTTCACTTCTGACTCATAATGTTCAGGGAAAGTGCCGCATCCTCCAACATTTCACAGACAAAATAATGAGATGCTTGGATGATATTACACTAGAGGAAACAGTGCGCCTGATACCAAGTCACGACGCTGGGCTACCAAGCTCAGAATTGACCGCCCTGACTGGCTCTCCAGGACAGTGGGGCAGGGGGTCATCTCCTCCCAGCCCTACCAGATCTGTTGGGGGAATCAGCCCTGAGACCTTCCGCACACAAAGCAAATGTTGAACCGGACTCCCACTGAGTTGTGTCCCTTCTGCAGTGACACATGGCTGAAGGCTTCATAAACGCCTTACCCTATAAAAAGCTCTATTTCAAATAGTGATTTGAACAACCTATTGCGGAAGTTAGGGATGCGGGTGGCACTGCAGGTTAAACGACAGAGCCTAAGGCTTGCCGATCAGAAGGTTGGCGGTTCGAATCCCCGCAACAGGGTGAGCTCCCATTGTTCGGTCCCAGCTCCTGCCAACCTAGCAGTTCAAAAGCACGCCAAAGTACAAGTAGATAAATAGGTACTGCTCCGGCTGGAAGGTAAACAGCGTTTCCGTGCACTGCTCTGGTTCGCCAGAAGCGGCTTAGTCATGCTGGCCACATGACCTGGAACCTGTATGCTGGCTCCCTCAGCCAATAAAGCAAGATGAGCGCCGCAACCCGAGTTGGCCACGACTGGAGCTAATGGTCAGGGGCCCCTTTATTGCAGAAGATAATAACACAGCAACGTTCAAAGCAGTCATTTCTATTCAAAATCCAATTGAAACTTTTTAGTTTAAAGAATTCAGCGAAATTGATGAACTCCCGATTCCAGCCCTTCAAAGCTGGATACTTTCCCACTTCCAGTGCCAATGTGCTGCCTCCTTGCCCCTTAGCGCCTCCCTAGGTAATCCCATCGCCCACCTGGAGGGTGCTACTGCCCACTTTATCCTCAGGGTGTTGGGTGTGCCCAATGTATGATCTGTGGAATAGTCCTTTTTCCTCCTCCTCTCTGCTCAGATCTAAACACTGAGACAGAGGAAGGAGGAGGAAGCTAGCAGGCAGGGCCACCCCATGGACTGGTAGTGTTAAGTAGAGAGGACAACAGGCAGGTGGGGCTAGCTAGGACAGGCTGAGGTTGGTGGGGCTGTGCCCTAATGGACCAACCTCCACTGGAGTTTGTGGTTGGCATCTGTCTCAGGAGACAATGGAGGAGTGAGCCTCTTGGGGGTGAAGTCAAACTGTTGGGAGGTTGCAGCGCCTGCTGTGGCTGTAGAAACCGATACAAGAGAGACATGTTTTGTTGCAGCTGGGGCAGATGAAGGCGTCCGGTCTTGCTGCTGCAGATGCATCATGCAGTTTCTTTTCTCTGCACACCGCCCAGCGGTCATTCCTCCTCTGGTCACTGCTGCGGATGCACAACCTGACTGCCTGGGTCTAGGCACTGCGGTCGTCTGCAAGGGATTCCTACATGGCAGGGTTGATGTTGCCAGCCTTCCTGTCACATTCACATACATCTTTGTAGTGCAGAGCTGGCCTGTCAAGGAGCATAGTCCTTGAAGCCAGCTCCCCATAGAGCACGTCCTTGGGGATCCTGCCATCTTCCATTCGGTGGACATGACCGAGTCAGCGTAGAAATCGCTGAGATAGGAGTGAGAACATGCTGGGAATGTTGGCTTGGGAGAGCACATCTTTGTTTTGAGACTCTGTCCTGCCACGTGATGCCCAAAATCTTCTTGACGCAGTTCATGTGGGAGGCATTGAGGCGCTGCTCCTGGAGGTTGCCAGTTGCCCACGACTCACTGTTCCAGAGATTCAGCTGTCATAGCCAACGGGCACCTCAGAGGACTGCCAGCCAGGAAACGGGCTGCAGAACGTGCACACACTCATGTTTAAGCAACATGCCAACTCTAGCCCCTTAAAAAAAAGCTCATACACAACACCACAATCCTGCCCAGGAGGTGAGGGGAGAGGCCTCTCCGCAGCTCTCCCAGGGACTCTGAATGGGGCTCAGACACACGTTCCAGGCCGATGCAATTGGGGATTATAAATAGCAATGAGATGACAGCCCATAGAGCACCATTGTTGTCCTGTGACAGGCAAAGTAACTCCTCCAAGCCGCAGTTGATTAGCACGGCTGGCCACCGTCCTTGTTTTCCATCCCTTCTGGAGGAGAAGTGAGAGAAACATTGAATCACCGGGCAGTGGCAGAGACAAAGGGCACGTTCCCGAGGATCATTAGGGAAAGAGATTGGAAATGTAAAATTATCTTCCAATATGCATAAAAACGTAAGGCTGTTGTCACGCTGCAGTCACTCTAGCCAGACAACGGAAGGGCAGGCAGGCAAGCAGTTTTAACAGAGCTAAGGAAGGGTTGTTGGGCTAGTGGGATGTAAAGGGAGGGAGTTGGTCAGGTGTAAATGGAGGTATGAAAGAGGTGGGTTTGGCAGGGTTGATGAGTGGAGCAAGTATTCTATATAAATCAAAAGTGCAATTCCAATGGGAATGCAATCTGAACCTCTAATGGCTCCATCAATCTAGAAAAGGGAGGGGGGCCACAGACCTGGAAAGAGTGAAAATTGCTAACTGTGATTAGCTCAGACTCTTGCGTTGCAGCAGGTTGTACTAGATCACCTCTGGGTCCCCTTCCAACTCTACAAATCTCTGATTCTATGACTTATGATACAAAACCAATCAAGGTTCACAGCTGGCTGGTGATGCTGGGCATTGTAGTCCAGAACATCTGGAAGGAATGACCTTTGCAGTTTTAGTTCAGCCAGAGTGGGGAGACTCCAGGGGGCTCCAGAGGGACAATATAATGAGTTTTAAAGTACTTTGCATGGCACAGATAAAATGTAGAAAGGGTTCAAATCTCACCTCACTGCATACCCATAGTTATTAATTGAATTTTTTATTACACTTACACCCCACATTTTTTTCCTCCAAGGAGCCCATGGTGGCGTGTGCTGCTCTCCCCCTACCCATTTTATCCACTCAACAACCCTGTAAGGCAGGCTAGTCTGAGAGGCGGTGATTGGTCCCCAAGGTTACCCAGTGAAATGAATGGCTGCATGGGGATTTGAACCCTCATCTCCCAGGTCCTGTTCCGACAATTGTAACCACTATACCAGTCCCCTACACCAGTAAAATGTCAGCAATAACTCAATTTTTTAAAAAATAAAATGTTCCTATATTTATTGTCCACAAACAATGTCCCAATGACAATGTATTTTCCAGATACATATTTCACAGCCGCTTCATTTCACATCATATCAAACTAGAAATTATCCATGAAATTACTGGCAAAATCAAAATTCCATAATGCAGTCCAAATTTTTTATTTTAAAAAATGAGTCATATGCTACTATACTTTTCATACTTAAAACAATCCATCAAATGAAGCATTTGCCAAGCCAATATTGTGATTAAATTGTTTCAACTCAGGGGGTGAATGAGTGTCAGTTTCTCATCCCCCACCCCAATCTTTCCAGCCAGAGAAATTTGTTGATTTCCTGCTATGGTTTGGGATCGCACTCACCCTGAAGGCGCAGATATGCAGTCTGGGGGCTTCTTCAGGATTCTGGTAACCTCAGTGGCTAGAAGCAGCTTCTATCAGCTTCAACTGGTGCAAAATCTATGGCTGTTCCCAGAATTGGAGCGTTTGACCACAGTAGTTCCTGCACAGTTGACTTCAAGACTGGATTAATGCGATACACCCTATTGTGAGGCTTGCACTGTTCTCCAGCAAAGTATGGTGTGCGAAGATGCATAGACTAAGGTAAAAGGCCTTCACAGAAATGCACATCTTAGTATAAAATACATTATGGTAAAGAAAATTGCACGCAATAATGCATTTCCGTGTGCTATTTTCCCTAATCTGCTCACTTTGGCATATGCATCTTTGTATGCATCCCTTGGCTGGAGAAATGCATTGCAAAAATTAGAGGAGGATTTCGAAGGAGGACTGTGCTTCGGTTCGCTTCTTGTTTCACAAAGTGTGAACTAAGAATGCATGAACGCAAGAAGAGGCCTCTGGATCAGGCCAAAGGGGGCCCAGCTAGTGCGGCATCCTGTTCTCACAGTAGCCAGCCAGATGCCAGCAAGACACCCGCAAGCAGGATCCATCATCCCAGTTTGGACGAGCTAATCCCAGCCTGCCCCAAACCAAGGCTGCCATCATCACCCAGGCCTGTCCAATAAAATCAAGAGCAGCAGGGAAGAGAGACCCTTCCTTGCAGGGCAGAGGGAAGTTGGCAGGCAGTTCACAAGCAGTTTGGATGGGTGAATTATTTTGGTACTGCCAAAGCAGAGAGCAAGTGATACATACAAGTGCAGTGCTTGTTTAGCTGCTCTCCATCAATTAATATGTTGGCTGAAGATGCATTTGTTAGCCCAGGCCAATGTGTTGGGTTATAAAGTTAAGATATCCGGTTTCCAATATTTTAATTCTTTCTTATGATGAGGTTTTACTATGTTGGGCCCAGAGGCGCTGGCTTGGGCCCAAGACCTGGGCGGGACCCAGTATCGTGTCACACACACAACAGACATCACACATCTGTGATGTCACAGGCATGCTTCATCAGAAGGCGGCCAAGCACCTAAACCCAGCGTTGTGCAGCATCAATCTCTCATGCTCAGAAGCCTGCAACTGATGCCATGGCTGTGTTTGGCTCAGCACTTGGCCTCCTCGGGCCCCTCTAGTCCAGCATCCTCTTCTCACGGAGGCCAGATACAAACCCACATGCGGTACACAAGCACAGCAACTCTCAGCCACACCTGCGATTCCCAGCACCTGATATTCAGAGGCATAATTCCTCAGACTGTGGAATACAGCCATCATGGTTAACAGTGGCTTAACGTGGGTTGCCAGTGCCCGTGGCTGTGCAGTGGGATGAGTGGGAGAGAGGGAAATGGACAGAGCATGTATGAGCATTCAATTGCATCTGTGTCACCCAGGAGTTTGCAGCCACACAGATAAGTGTTGTTTTGTTGTCCGGAGAGGTCACTTCCTGGTTCGCATGGATAAGCTGTTTTCAGCAGAGCACAGTGATGGAGCGCACAGCTGTATTGAGGCAGCACCAGGTGTTGAAATTTTGCACCCTCTAAAAAATTTGTGCCTGGGGCAACCACCCCCTATGTTACGCCACTGGGGTCTAGCAACTGCTGCTAGCCTTGTCCTACAGGGGTTTATGTCCCAGCGCCACAAAAACATGTCTGCTCTGCCTCCTGAGGGCAGGTGATGTCAGCTGCCGGGAAGATTCATGAGGACATCCCGGTCCTGCCAAATGGGGCGCCCAGGGGGCCCGTTCGTCCTGCGAGTGGCTGCAATGTTTTAATGAGGCCAGTTTCCAGTGGCAGCATTGACTGCTGGCCAAGGCGAACACCGCCATGCGCCCCCCCCCCCAGCCCGCCACCTCCACAGCCAGTAGCTGCCTGATCCAGCCACGTTGGGCGTGAGGAGCAACTGCTTCCTCAGCGGCGTGACGGGGGGTCGCACTCCATAACCATAAAAATGGCAGCTGTTGGCTGCTCCTGTGCAAAGGCGCCGCGCCAAGCTGGGTCTTTGCCCACGGATCTCAGCCAGGCCAGGACGGGAAGGCAGAGATGGGGAAAGGAGAAGCAGTGGGGCTGACAGGCCAAGAGGTAGGAGACCCCTCGGTTGGAGGAGCAATAGGGGAGAGCCGCAGCAAAACGCAGAGGGTTGTAATGTTTTTATGGGTGCCACGGGGGGCATCCCTGCTCACAGTAGGGATGGGCAAAATCTGTCCACTCCGGTTTCACTCCATTTCCCCAGCCTTCAAAGTTCAGTTCTCCATACGCCCACATCGGTTTGCAATTTAACAAAAATCCTCATAAAATTCATCAGCATTTTAGAATTATCCCGCAAGTAATGAAGATTGGAAGCAGGAGGAATGAGCAAGGCCCGCTGAGCAGAGCTGCCCAGGATCAATTTGTGGCATTTATTAGATGGGTCTTGCACACAAGACCAGTTTCTGCCTTTTCCACCAAGTCCGCCAGCAGGACCTCAGCAGAACAGCTGCCCTCTCCCCACTTGTGAATGTCAGCATCCGATACTCAGGGGCACACTGCCTACTAATGCAGGTTATCGTCATATCTAATCCTCTTTTCAAACAATCTAAGTCGGTGGCTTTTGAATTATGGTGCTGGAGGAGACTCTTGAGAGTCCCGTGGACTGCAAGAAGATCAAACCTCTCCATTCTTAAGGAAATCAGCCCTGAGTGCTCACTGGAAGGACAGATCCTGAAGCTGAGACTCCAATACTTTGGCCACCTCATGAGAAGAGAAGACTCCCTGGAAAAGACCCTGATGTTGGGAAAGATGGAGGGCACAAGGAGAAGGGGACGACAGAGGACGAGATGGTTGGACAGTGTTCTCGAAGCTACCAGCATGAGTTTGACCAGGCTGCGGGAGGCAGTGGAAGACAGGAGTGCCTGGTGTGCTCTGGTCCATGCGGTAACGAAGAATTGGACACGACTAAACAACAAGAAGTCGGTGGCCATCACTCTTATCTTGTGGAAATGAATTCCGCAGTTTTAACCATGCATGGTGTGAGAAAGCACTATCTTTTTCCTGTCCTGAAGTTCCCAACATCCATCCTCTCTTTATAAACCTCCAACAAGGCAGAGTCCCCCAATGTCCAAGGGAGTCTGTTCCACTGTTGAACAGCTCTTACCCTCCAAAAGTTTTTCCTAACGTTTAGTTGCAATCTCCTTTCTTGTCATTTGAATCCAATGGTTCGGGACCCACCCTCCAGAGCAACAAGCTTGCTCCATCTTCCATGGAAAAGCCCTTGAGATATAGGAAGATGGCTCTCCTATCCCCTCTCAGTCTTCTCTTCTGCTGGCTAAACATCCCCAACTTCCTCCTCCATTGCTCATAAGGCTTGCTTTCCAGACTCTGGAGCATCTTGGGTTGCCCTCCTCTGCACACATCCTTCTTAAAACTGTGGTGCCCAGAACTGAACATACTACAGTGGTACCTCAGGTTACATACGCTTCGGGTTACAGACTGCGCTAACCCAGAAATAGTACCTCAGGTTAAGAACTTTGCTTCAGGATGGGAACAGAAATCGTGCTCCGGCGGCACGGCGGCAGCAGGAGGCCCCATTAGCTAAAGTGGTGCTTCAGGTTAAGAATAGTTTCAGGTTAAGAACAGACCTCCAGAACGAATTAAATACTTAACCCGAGGTACCACTGTATTGTATTACAGGAGAATGAAAAAAAATATATTCTCCTTATCCACTTCCTCAACACCGTGCAGACTCCTAACACACCTCGGGTTTATCCTCCTTCCTCACTTCAATACCTTTACTCCGCAATTTCCAACCTAATACCATTTTGGAGGTGAGGCCCCCAGAACTGTACACCATATTCCAGCATAGATTTGTATAGCTGCGTTAGGATACCTGTTTTATTTTCAGTTCCTTTCCTCATGATCCCTAGCATGGACTCTGCCTTCTTCACAGCTGCCACACCCTGGGTTGACATCTTCATTGAGCTATCCCTCCCCAGAGACTCCCAAAGTCTCGTTCCTGCTCGCTCACCCCGCTGGAAAATTAAGCCAAGGCTGGGATTTTTGTTAATTCCTTTAAATTGACTTATGGAAGAACAGCTAAATCGTTGACAAATGTTAAGACCATCATGCTGATCTGACATGGGATTTCCTTACAAGAGACCTCCCCTCCCATTTATTCCAGTTCTGCTGGTGCAAAGACTGCGTGCGTGTGCATTCCTTTGCTCAGGACGCAGCCTGGATCGTGCCCGTTGCTCTTAACTTGCCAGATTAAATACTTGACCCTCTCCCCCGCCGACACACACCTTTCCTTTTTTAAACCCAGCAGCGTCCAGAATTGTGAAAAGGGTAGCCAACAAAAGCACTGATTTGTCAGATGAAACTGCCATTAACAGGCCTGGTTTGGGAATGTTGTTTCTTTACATTTGCTCCGGTCCTATCTCACATGCCTGAACGAAGATAACGCTTCCCTCTCCTCCCGTCCACTCGCACATGTTTACCTACCTTTACAATGTGCTGTGCGAGCACGACAGCTAGCTAAAGAGGACCTCCACCGTCACAAGACAGAATTAACACCCGTGATATTTAGCCATGTTCTTTTGAGGAAAAATCCATCAATGGTTGAGCCGACCTGTTGAAGCCGTTCCCAGGGTGGCCGACTCTGGGGTTACGGCGCTCATCTCGCTTTACTGGCTGAGGGAGCCAGTGTACAGCTTCCGGGTCATGTGGCCAGCATGACTAAGCCGCTTCTGGCGAACCAAAGCAGCACACGGAAACACCTTTTACCTTCCCGCCGGAGCGGTACCTATTATCTACTTGCACTTTGTTTCGAACTGCTAGGTTGGCAGGAGCTGGGACCGAGCAACGGGAACTCACCCCCGTTGCAGGTATTCGAACCGCCGACCTTCTGATCGGCAAGTCCTAGGCTCTGTGATTTAACCCACAGCGCCACCCGCGTCCCAAGTTAGGTATGTCTATTAATGGGCCTATTCTCAGTAGGATTAGTATGGGAGACAACTCTTTGCTGTTGAGTCCCCAAGTGTCCCTATTTTCCAGGGACCATCCCAGATTTACAAAAGCTGTCCTGATTTCTGCTTTGATCCCAGAATGTCCCACTTTTCCTGATGATGTTCCTTACGATGCTGGAGGGTATGGAGTTATAGGACCCTTGAGCCAAAGAGATAAGTAACTATACAACCTTTAGAAGACATCTGAAGGCAGAAGTGTATGGGGAAGTTTTTGAATGTTTAATGTTTTTATTATTATTATTTTGGAATCCCCCCCAGATTGGCTGGGGCAACCCAGTCAGATGAGTGGGGTACAAATAATAAACACTATTATTACAGTGGTACCTCAGAAGTCTAATGGAATCCGTTCCAGAAATCCATTCAACTTCCAAAACGTTCGGAAACCGAAGCGTGGCTTCCGGTCATCTGCAGGAAGGTCCTGCAGCCAATCAGAAGCCACGCCGGACGTTCAGGTTCCAAAGAACATTTGCAAACTGGAACACTCACTTCCAGGTTTGCAGCATTCAGGAGCCAAAACATTCAACTCGCAAGGCGTTTGGGATCCAAGGTATGACTGTATTATTATTATTATTATTATTATTATTATTATTATTATTATTATTGAATAGACGTTCCTATTTTCACCGGAGAAATGTTGGAAGGCATGAGAGACTACTCTCCTCTGCAAGTTGCAAACACTGATGGATGCTCTTCCACAGAGCCACTGGTCCCCCAACTAGCCAATGACCCCAAAACCCCGTTTGAGTGACAATAGCACCATCTGGTCCAGCTCAGCCTCCCTTTCCCCCGGTCCCCTCTCTGCACCCTCAAGCACGTAACCCGGAGACTTGGCCCCAGTCACAGGGTTGGACGGGGCGGGGGGGGGATCAATCAATCACCGGCCAATGTGGGACAGAGCTGGCCCGGGTCCCTGCCGCTGAGCCAGTGCCGCTGAGCCAGAGACGGAAAGAAAAGTGGGGTGCCGGCCGCGCCTGCCACGGACGCAATCTGTCTGCAATGTTTTCCTCCCGACTGCAGGGGATATTTATAGCCAAACCCCCTTTCCCTTTTGAACCAAGAGGAAATGGCTGGGATAGTTACGTACCTGGCCAATGGCTCAGACAAGGCCAAGAACCATACACAAGGCTCAGCCTTGGCCAAGCAGCACTTCGTAGCGCCAGTCTCTCCAGGGTCTGCGAGACAATTGCGGGGCTCGATGCCACCGCTGCTGCCGCCACCACCACCACCCTGTTCTTCCCCCCTTCCCGGTGGGAACCTTAAAGCACCCCTCACAGACCTCCGCCTCCCGGCCTAATACAAAGTGGGCTTCCTGTTCTCTGTTCTCGGGCAGCCTGCCTGTTATGTTCGGAGAAGAAAAGGCCCCTTGCCAAGAGCTGGGGAAGCGGACACCTGGGTGCCCCCAGGCTTACACGGCAGGCCAGACGGTTATTTTCAGCTGCAGAGTGGCAGAGAGAAGCTCAGCACTCCCGAGGCCACAGTCCAGAGAGAGTCAAGGAGCAGAAGTTGTCCTAGGAGGAAGAAAGGCCAGCAGGGAGCAGCCACAGGCAAACTGATCCCGTTTCGGTTCCTTTCATATTCCCCCGCTTGCGTTCACTTTTCCGCTCACATCAGTCAGCAATTTGGTTTTAGCAATGCTTCTGAACACCAGTTGCTGGAAACAGCAGAAGAAGAGAATGTTGCTGTTTTGCTCTTGTTCCCATAAAGGGCATCTAGATTGGCCACTGTGAGAACAGGATGCTGGACTAGGTAGGCCACTGGCCTGATCCAGCCGACTCTTCTTTCGTACACTGTATTTTTGTTTTCCAAGTAAAGTCAAATTAGGATGCCCTTTCAGATCCCCATTAGATGCTCTCTATGCCACCCTGGCCACCCGACTGGGTGCATCCCAGCGCTGTCACCTTCCTGCTGCTGGGAGTGGGGACTTTGGGGTCAAGCTAGGCCACACCCTTCCTTTTTTATGAGGTGCAAAGGACTATGGAGGGGTGAGCTGAGAGGAGCTCTCCTCCTGGTGCTTGCAGAGAGACGTTGCCGGCACCGGACACCTCCTTTGCCCAGCTGACGTCAGCCAAGCCTTAAACGAGTTTGTGGTTTGCGAGTTCAAGACTTCATCGTCTGACCTTGCTAATCCTGGTTGGTAAAACCTTTTGCAATGATTTCCGGCCCTCACTTGAAGCAACAAAATGGGATGACTCCAAAAAGTCAGAGAGTGCAAAGCGCTCATAATTTTACGACAACTAATTAACTAATTCGCACTGCAATCTTCAACTCAGCGCGCAAAGAGATGGACGGGTCAGGAAAGCTCTCCTGGCGAGGGATGGGGGGTTGGCAGGGTTTCTCCCTATTGGGGGGGGAGGATTACCTGATACCTGGGGCCAGAGCATAGGAAGAAGGCGTCTCGGTGAGGAAAGGCAAGCCTAGGCCCTCCTGCAAGTGCCCCAAAGCTCCACTCAGCACCACGAGCCCCCAGGGAGGGCTTGGACAATGGCCCGGTTTCCCAGCTCATAAATCCAGACATTCCTGCCCGGCACTCACAGCCAGCTGAGCTGTCACGAAGGCATTTGGTGCTGGCCTGCAAACCCACATGGCTGTCGACCAGGTAGCGAGGAGCAGCAGGGCGAGGCTGTAAATCAGCCCCGGAGCAGAGCGGCGTTGGCAGCCAATAGGAGGGCTAGCTCCGCGCGCTCTGGCACGCCCGGCCGAATGTGGGATTGAACGCACAGAACGCTCTGGCTGAACGTTCCCAGGGGTGGGGGTTCCTTCTCCTCAGCACCTACCCCAAAGCCCCATCCCTCTGCCGTAGCAGCCAATGTCCTCAAATGGCCTATTGGAGCATCATACCTGCTCCTTCAAGAGGACTGGCTGCATGGGTGCTCAGGTGGCTTCTTTGGGGTGGAGGATGGCCGTAGCTCTGCATGCAGAAGGTGCCAGGTTCCATCCCTAATAGGTAAGAGGTAAAGGTAAAGGACCCCTGGTTATGTCCAGTCAAAGGCGACTACGGGGTTGTGGTGCTCATCTCGCTTTCAGGCCAAGGGAGCTGGTGTATGTCCACAGATAGCTTTCCAGGTCGTGTGGCTAGCAGGACTAAACTGCTTCTGGTGCAACGGAACACCGTGACGGAAATCAGAATGCACGGAAACACCGTTTACCTTCCTGCCGCAGCGGTACCTATTTATCTACTTGCACTGGCGTGCTTTCAAACTGCTAGGTTGGCAGGAGCTGAGACAGAGCAACAGGAGCTCACCCTGTTGCAGGGATTCGAGCCGCCAGCCTTCTGATCAACAAATCCAAGAGGCTCGGTGGTTTAGACCACAGTGCCACCTACGTCCATCCCTAATGGTATCCCCACGTAGGGCTAGGACCATGTAAAATGTCTCCAAACAGGATTTAAGTTGTTGAGTTCTCCAGAACACTTGATGACACAATGCAGGGGATGGGTGAGTGAGTGAGTAAATGGGCTTTATGCTGAAGCCTGCATTTTGGACACAGATTGAAGATGAAGATTGCAGAGTGGGTCAGTCACTAATAGGTGCTGTACCTATCAAATTATATACCATGGCTTCTGGAATAAGAAATGGAATGCCCAGCTATTACCCAGATCTGTATTGTGCCTTAAGTGTCACATTCAGTTTTTCTTCCTCTCTCATAACATTAGAACTTGTGGACATCCAAGTGAAGCCGAATGTCGGGATATTCTGGACAGGTGAGAGAAAGTCCTTCATGCAGCACAGAGTTAAACTCTGGAACTCCCTCCCGCAGGAGGCAGCGATGGCCACCAACCTGGATGGCTAAAGGCGGATTGGGCAGATTCCTGGAGGATATGGCTTTATCAACAACTACTGACTGGACAAGGTGGCTTGGCTCAGCCTCCAAAGTTGGAGGCAGTAATGCTTCTGAATTCCAGTGGTTGTGAATCAAAAGAAGAGGGTCAGCTCATGTGCCAGTCCTGCTTGGGGGCTTTCCTTGGATGCATCTGCTTGGCCACTGTAAGAACAGGATGCAGAACCCCAAATTTGCCCCCTGCTCCTGCAAACGTGCTCCCTTTCTTTGAAACCACGATGTCAAGCACTTACAAAGCCTTTCACGTTTTGTTTTTCTTTTGGTTCCATTTGGGAGCCCGATGGGAACCCAAAGTCAATACGAAAAGGCCTAGAAGGCGGTGGCTTTCGAGGTCGCACAAGGGAGAGTCAATCTGGACCATAATCCTCCGGGGCATCTCCTGCCCAAGCAGCCATTCCTCATGTGCAGAGCTTGGGTGAGGCCAAAGACGTCCCTCCGGATCATGCCCCAAACCCAGCTCCGTCCTCCAAGTTGTGCGTTTCCACCGGGGCATTTCGACGGTTCCTGATAATGCTCTTGGAATGCTGTTGGGTGATGCCTGAGCCTGGAAGAACATGAAGTCATTCCCTCTCCCCGCCAGATCTTGTGATATTTCTGCCCTGTAAAAAAAGTCTCTGCAGGGCAATAAACACCCAGGCCAAGAAATGCCTTTGGCTTTGAGAGAGGTCCCCAGGGTGAGTGGCCCCCCACCCAGGGAGGCTTAACCAAAAATCACTGCTTGAGGTTAAAAAGTTTGCTATGTCCCCAAACTGAACAGAGGCCAGAGTCAAGCTCTTTATTTGGAGAGGACTGGAAGGAGTTTTGACGACTGAAAGATGGTTCATCTCTCCTCTCTCATACACACAAAAGCAGCCTGTCCCTCTTTCAAACAGCCTCAGAATCAGGGGAACCACCATAGCTCAGTGGCAGAGCTTTTACTCCGTATGCAGAAGGTCGCAGGTTCAATCCCTCCTGGCATCTCCAAGGTTGGGAATGTTTGTTCCTTCCTGAAACTCTGGACAGCCATTGTTGCCTGTCAGTGTCAACAATACTGGGCTAGATGGGAAAACGAGGATAAAGCAGCTTTGTTCCCCTCAGCTCTGCAGAAATTGGGAGTTTTTGAGTCCGACCAGCTGTTTCTGAGACAACTGTCCTCCTTTCATAAGCAACGCAGGGTTCTGTTCAGGTGGGAAATCTCCAGACTGGGTGCAGGATGCCAGTTTTATTTTCTAAAAGGAGGCCATAGCTTTCAACCTTCCATTTTTGCGGGAAATTCCCTTATTCCTGCACTGCTTCCCGCTGCTATCCTGGATTGTTAGATATCCCATAGACTGTCCCCGGGACAGGTGAGGCTGCTGATCCCTTATTTTCAAATCTGAAAGTTGACAGCTATGAAAGGAGGCGCAGGGGCTTCTCACGAAAGCGCCTCCAACGTAATCATTGGGCGTTTTTTTGTTAATTCTTGCAGCAGCCAAGGGGATGGACTCTGTACATGCTCAGGGTGCTCTTGTTGCTGCTTCCGGAGTTGAGCTTTGCTGCCCCATAAAAGCCCAGACTCAAACCAACACCCCACCTAAATATCTGGAAAAAATTCCCGACGGTGACAACTTTTCGACAGCAGAACAAGACTCCTTTGGATGGTGGTGGGCTCTGCTTCCTTGGAGCTTTTTAAAGAGCGGTTGGGTGGCCCTCTGCCAGGGATTCTTCCATTACGATTCCTGCATCACCGAGGGTTGGACTACATGACCCATGGGGTCCCTTGTAACTCGACAGTTCTACAACTCTGTGACCACAACTCCCCAATCACCAGTGCCTTTTCCTGGATGTACTCAAGGGTACACAGCACAGTGGTACCTCGGGTTAAGAACTTAATTCGTTCCGAAGGTCCATTCTTAACCTGAAACTGTTCTTAACCTGAGGTACCACTTTAGCTAATGGGGCCTTCCGATGCTGCTGTGCAATTTCTGTTCTCATCCTGAAGCAAAGTTCTTGACTTAACCTGAGGTACTATTTCTGGGTTAGCGGAGTCTGTAACCTGAAGCATATGTAACCTGAGGTACCACTGTACCAGCACCTTTTCCCCCCACGTTACAAGTGTAACACTTTTTTCTTTAAAAATAAAGCACTGCCCATCGCCATCTCTGATCAGCCTGGCTGCTGGAATCCAGCAAACATCTGGAAGGCCGCAGGTGTCCCACATCCCAGTATGGGGCAGCAGTCTGAACAAGCCAGCACCCTCCCTGCTCAGCCAGTCCCCTCGATGCCCCCACTGCAGAGCAAAACGCGACTTGCCCTGTACCTGCCTGGGATGGCGTCAGGCTGCACAGGTGCCGCCAAAGGGAATGGGGGTGGGGGTTGAGTCCAGAGGCACCTCAATGGGGCATCTGGGCTTCGAGTCCTGGCTTTGCCTCTGGCACCCCCTCCCTCTTTCCCAGTGCCGAGCGTTACTCCCTGCCAGCTGGCACCCGCCAGAGGTGAGCGGAGCTGTTTGCACAGCTGTTGCCTGCCCGAGCCGAACGCCAGCCCCTGGGAACACGGCGTCTAGGAAAGCGCCAGCTAATTTGAGAATTTCTCAGCGAAAAAAGGCCCGGCCTGTCAGAGGGACCGGCTCAGGAATGTCAGCTTGCGAGGCGAGCCAGGCGTCCGGACCTCGTCCAGCCAGCGAGCAAGTGGAGAATGCGAAGGAGGGTGACCCTGCCTGTTGATCTTGTAAGGGGACCCGCCGACTCAATTAGCAATGGAAACAAAGTGCTAAACGTGTGAAACAAGCTATTAAAGTAATGGTTTTTAAGAGCGGGAGAACAGAGGCTCTGACAGCCGTGAAGGATGTCTGGGCAATCCAACAACACAGGGCCAGGATGATGTTCAAAGTCTGGGCTGAACCCTGCTGTTGAAAGGGGGGGGATGTTAAGGGCTCGGTTTATCCCTCTGCCAGACCATGGTGTGGAAGGAAAGGGACGATGATGAACATTATTTCCATTTCTTGCATGCTTCTGTGATTCTGGCTGTAAGGAACGCAGCCAGAGCTCACTCACCCACCTGCTTTCTTCAAGGAGCATTAATCCTGCACCCTGAAATGTGCAAAGAGGTGCACAAGTCACCAGGGGGCGCTATTGGTGTGTCTGTTAAAAAAAAAATACACAAAAAACGGTTTCTCTTGGATTTCAAAAATTAAAAGCTGGAACAAATTTGCCACCCCGAACCCTTTTCAAAATTCTCTTCATAGGTTTCCAAAATAGTCTCAAGGGATGGTTTCTCACCCAACATGCTATATAGAGGCACAGCTATATGCACCAATCTTGTAGATTTACTTAGCCGAACTACCAAACAAATTTCAAAAGTCCTGGGTTGAATTTGTAGCATGCTGCCATTTTTACGCAAGCGTGGTTTATAAATATTTGACTACAATTGAATAAAATAAAAGGCCCGATTTTGAAACGTGAGCCCATTGTAGATTTCACAATCTTGAGAAAAGCCTTTTTACTAAACAAGGTAAGCTCCATGGGTACAGCATGAGACTTTTAATCTCAAGGTTATGGATTCGAGTCCCATGTTGGGCAAAAAGATTCCTGCATTGCAGGCGGTTAGACGACCCTCATGGCGTCTTCAAACTCTACAATTCTATGGTTCTGCGGGTTAGGAAACTGCTGGAGAAATGTCCTACTGCAAAGAAAACACAAAACACACCGCAGCTGTAAGGTAAGCTCAAAACTTCGCATCCACTGAAATTCTAACACGCCCCGAGAATGAAACATAAAAATGGGAGCCTCTTTCACAGCGGGACGGGGGGAGCTTTCAGAAAACGAAGGGCAGATTTTGGCACGACTCTCGTTCCAACCTGCTCTGCTGCCAGCATCATTAACCATCAGCGTTAAGACAGGAGAAGATCACGAGACAAGCCCCTTGCAAGAGACTGCTTAAAGAAGCAAAGTTTTGCCTTTTGGCTCTGGGGAATGACCCAGAAATGTAGATCAAGGGCGCTCCCTCCTGGTCGAAAGGCAGACTAGCGTGTATATGTTTGTGTGTATGTTTTGGCTACAGAACTGCATTACAAAATTAAGAGCAGTGAGAATGTCAAAGGATAGCTCCGCATCTGATCGGGTACGCAGCTGGCTGTGTCCCCAAATACCCCAGTAATAAGATCATTAAGTTTGCAGATGATATAACGGTGGTTGGTTTAATCACGACTGGAGAGGGGGAGGCGGCATATAGAAAGGAAGTTGAGCAGTTGGGGGAGTGGTGCAGGAAAAACAACTTACTCCTTAAAGAAAACAAAAGAGATTATTGTGGACTTTAGAAAATGTAAATTGAATATTCAGCCACTTATTATTGAGGGGAAGGGCGTGGAACAGGTCTCAGTGTTTCAATTTCTGGGAATGGAGTTGAGAGATGACCTAACCTGGGGAGAAAACAGCAAAGGCCTGATGAAGAGAGAACAGCAGTTATATTTTCTGAGAATCCTCCGGAAAAACAATCTCTCAAAGGACCTGTTGATGGCATTTTACCATTGTACTGTGGAGAGTGTATTGACTTATGGTCTGTGTGTGGTTTGGGAGCTGCAAGGCCAGGGAAAAAACAATGATGTCCAGGGTCGTAAAGACTGTGGAGAGAATAACTGGGTGCACTCTTCCCACCTAGATCAAATCTATGCTTCCAGGTGCCGTAAGAAAGCTGCAGAGATAGCGCAGGACAGTGCGCACCCTGGAAATGATTTCTTTCGGCTTCTGCCTACTGGAAGAAAGTACAGTTATAAAGACTAGTCACCTGAGAAAGAAGTTTCTACCCAAATGCGATTTTGGTTTTAAATGCATTGTAAGGAGTCTGTATGGGAGTATATTGTATTTTAAAATGGATATCAGAGTTTTTAGGGGGCTAACCAGGTTGGGATAGCTGGGATAGGAGGCTTGTTGGGTTTTGAATGTTTTACGTAGTTTTTCAATTTCATTGTTCTGTATGGGACTATGACAATGAAGATATCGTACCATACCGTTCCTAGGAATCAAGCAGACAGCCAGGCTCGCTTCCAGTGCCATTTATTGGACGCCAGCTAGGTCCGCTCCTCTTGCTTAGGGAGAAAGGTGGCGCGGCATGGCATTGGCACCAGCGCAGTCTCTTCCTCATCTTCATCTTCCTCCTCGCTTGCTATTTCGACAGCATGCTGAAAGGTGCTTTCCAGGGCCTGGGTGATGCAGGCGATGGGGCAAGTCAAGCGGAAAGCCAGACCCCAAACGATCCGAGCCACAAGGCTCTCAAGGTACCGGCAGCAGGCCTTCAGCAGGGAAAAAACCCGAGTGATCAGACCCTTCGGAGCCTGGCAAGGAAAAGGCGAGGGCTCATTAGGGAGTAGCAACATGCCATACACACCCAGCAGGGCAAACAGCAGTGCTGGGAGGAACGGCTCGTGCATTGACTCGGTCATTCATTTATATACACCACCAGAGCCAATGTGGTGTAGTGGTTAAGAGTGTCAGGCTAGGACCTGGGAGACCAGGGTTCGAATCTGCTCTCGGCCATAAAGTTCACTGGGTGACCTTGGGGACCAGGCACTGCCTCTCTCAAACTAACCTACCACACAGGATTGTTTGGGGGATTAAATGAGGAGTGGGAGGAGAACCATGTATGCCACCTTGAGCTCCCACCTTGGGAGAAAAGTGGGATATAATTGCAATAAATGTATAATAAATATTGCGGCAAACCGCATACAATAAACCACCATTTTAAACCATCCAAAATGATCGTTAAAATGGCAAGCTAATCAAAATAATTTTAAACAGCAGAGCTCATAAAAGGGTACTGTAATGGTTATATGGGGTTGCTCGTGCGTAAGTTGCCGCCACTCCTGGCTAGGTAGCCTGGTTAAACCTTTCCTGGCTGGACAGCCCTTCACTTCGTGGCTGTTCAGTTGCTAGCAGAATCCGTCAGTGGGCGTTTCTTGAACTTCTTCCAGCAAAGAAGTTCTTTGACGCCAAGTCTACGCCTACTTTCCCTGCGCGGAAGTCTTCTGCGCAGGGTGGGTGTGGGTAGCGGAGGACCTGTGCTCTCCCCGCTGGTCTCCAGCGAAGAGTCCTGGAGCTCTCTCTCCGATTCCCCCCTCCGCCCCCCTTTATCCCTGGTGTTACGCTGATTTCCTTCCCCAGCTGATGAGTCTCCTCTCTCCCTGTTTGGCCCTTCTCCGGCATCGCTTGGGAGACCTGCCTCCACTTCTGGCTCCGATGTCAGTTCCCTGACAGGTACTTCTGTCTACAAACGCAATTACCAAATTAAAATTCTTCCTCCTTCCTGAGGTTAAGTTGCTATGCCGGACAAAAGGAAGAAGTTGCTCTAGGATGGCAGATCAGACGGGAAGTAGAGTCTGACCTCTGCCTGGTGATCTAGGGCCAATGTGGGGCCAGCTCTCTGCTTCCCAGGAAGTAGGGAGGTATGGGGGACAACCAACTTGGGATCAACCGTCAGCCAGAGAAAGAGCGGCATTGCAGGAGCTTGCTCCCCGGCTGCTACCACCACCAGAAAGAACATCTAAGAACAGGGGGGGCATCTACAGGAGGCCAAGAGCCACCACCCCCCCAAAAAAAATTGTAAAGAACAGGGCCAGGCACTCTCAATATTCCATGGTGGGCCTTCCCACAGCAGTGACAGGTCCTGCTAAGACTATCTACTGCCATGGCCAGCCTCCTTGCGGCTATGGCAGCCCCCCCCCCCATTCCTTCTTCCTTTTGTGTTGGGCCTTTCAGAATTTAAGGTCCCATCTGCACTATCCATTTAATAATAATAATAATAATAGTAATAATAAATTTATACCTCGCCACTCTGGGCGGCTCCCAACAGTATTAAAAATACAATAAAGCATCAAACATTAAAAACTTCCCTAAACAGGGCTGTCTTCAGATGTCTTCTAAAAGTCAGTTAGTTGTTTATTTCCTTGACATCTGATGGGAGGGCATTCCACAGGGCGGGTGCCACTACCAAGAAGGCCGTCCGCCTGGTTCCCTGTAGCTTCACTTCTCGCAGTGAGGGAACCGCCAGAAGACCCACGGAGCTGGACCTCAGTGTCCAGGCTGAACAACGGGGGTGGAGATGCTCCTTCAGCATCTTAACACTTTAAACAATCACAGCAATCGCAGCTTCCCTCCCCATAAAGAATTCTGGGAAACAGTCTGTCAAGGATGCTGAATCCCAGGACACATCATTTTGTCGAGGATTCTGAGAATCGTGAGGTGACCCTATTCCCCTCACAGAGCTATGGTTCCCAAAGGGAAAACAGCAACGGTCAAACCGCTCTTGAGAAACTGTCACTCCACAAGGGGAATCCGAGTCTCCTAGCGACCCTCAGCACCGTTAAGAAACTGCACTTCCCAGGGTTCTTTTGTGAGAAGCCATTACCTGTTTAAAGTAGCACGATGCTGCTGTAAGTGGAGAGGGCAGATGGGGTCCTAAGTCTGAAGACACGAGAGCATCTTTCCTCCATTACAGAGGATCGGACGAGATTGACCCTTTCCAATTCTACCTCTATGTTTCCATTACTGGCTATTGCTGCAAGCTGCTCTCTGCGAGGCTCTGGAGAAGCTGCTTTCGATAAAGGCTTCCAAGTACATAGAAGGGTCAGGATTCAGCCCCGGCTCCCCTGCCCTCCTCCTCAGGACCCAACCTCCTTTGGGGCCCCCTCACCAAGCCCCGTAGCACCGATCTCCACCCGCGTTCCTTGGCTCCGTCCCGAGCCCTCCAGGCCAGCAGCAGAAGCATCATGGAAGCCAAGAGGATGTTTTGGGCCCAGCAGAAAAAGAAGTCGGTGGCCAGTTCGAAGGAGGCGTGGATCCACCGCAGGAGGTCCCACTGGATTTGCTTGAAGCAGAAATACCAGTCCAGGAGCCCCACTCGCAAGGAGAGAAAGTGCAGGTACAGGGTGCTCAGCCCGCCCTGGACCATCCCGGGCATCCCCTTGCCCACAGGCGCTGGGGACTGGGGCCCTGGCTCAGGGACTCGGCCACACGGGTTTGTGTCTGCGTGGCTTTGGAGAATGTCCGGCTCCATCGAGGTGAGCCCAGCACTCGGAAGAAGTCTGTGAAATAAAAAGACGTTGACCCATAGCGTAACGCGACCTCGAACTCGAGCCCTGTTTCCGCGATTCCGGTTTAGCTGGCAACCGTGAGTGCATTGTCCTGATCCAGCAGGCTCTTCTTATGTTCTTCTGTAATGTCTTAAAAGGAGGAGCCTCCTTGAAACGTACTAGTTATTAGTACTACTACTACTACTACTACTAATAATAATAATAATAATAATAATGTTATTATTTGTACCCTGCCCATCTGACTGGGTTGCCCCAGCCACTCTGGGCTGCATCCAACATATAGAAAAACCAAAATACAGTGGTACCTTTGTTCTCAAATGCCTTGGTACTCAGATGCTGAGAACCCGAAAGTGTTCCAGTTTTTGAACGTTTTTCGGAAGCCCAACGTCCGATGCGGCCGTTGGCTATTGTTTCCAGGGTGCCTGCACCAATCAGAAGATGCGCCTTGGTTTTCAAACATTTCGGAAGTCAAACAGACTTCCAGAACAGATTAAGTCTGGCACTTTTGTTTTTGCTATTTATTTAGCATTTTTCTTTTTGAAGCTTTTTTGGTTAATTTGTTTTTGTGACTGTGTGGAACCCAGTTCTGTTACTGATTGATTGATTGATTGATTGATTGTGTGACTGCAGAAATGGATAAAAGCCCCCCCTCCAAACAATGACTATCATCAGTGCACGTAATAAAAAAAATTAATTTTAACTTTTATCATCTACAATACTGTCTTATTTATTTTATAGTACAGTGG
Organism: Podarcis filfolensis; assembly: GCF_964270895.1. Classification (NCBI taxonomy): domain Eukaryota; kingdom Metazoa; phylum Chordata; class Lepidosauria; order Squamata; family Lacertidae; genus Podarcis; species Podarcis filfolensis. The sequence goes on along the minus strand of NC_139618.1, from coordinate 15,155,006 downwards.
TACCTCAGGTTAAGTACTTTATTTGTTCCGGAGGTCCGTACTTAACCTGAAACCGTTCTTAACCTGAAGCACCACTTTAGCTAATGGGGCCTCTCACTGCCGCCGCGCCGCCAGAGCACGATTTCGAAGCACTATTTCTGGGTTAGTGGAGTCTGTAACCTGAAGCTTACATAACCTGAAGCGTATGTAACCTGAGGTACCACTGTACAGTACATTGTTTATTGCTTTCATTTTATGGATCAATGGTCTTGTTAGATAGTAAAATTCATGTTAAATTGCTGTTTTATTAGGGGTTGTCTTTAAAAGTCTGGAACAGATTAATCCGTTTTGCATTACTTTCTATGAGAAAGTGCACCTTGGTTTCGGAATGCTTTGGTTTTGGAATGGACTTCTGGAACGTATTAAGTTTGAGAACCAAGGTACCACTGTAAAACACATTAAAAGGCTTCCATGTATAAAATATGGGAATAGCTCAGTTGCTTGAGCAATCACAGGGTCGTGGGTTCAAGCCCCATGTTGGGCAAAAGATTCCTGCATTGCAGGGGGTTGGACTAGATGACCCTAGTGGTCCCAACTCTACAATTCTATGATACAGAGCTGCCTTCAGATGTCTTTTAACGGTTACACACAGTTACTCATCTCCTTGACATCCTGATGGGAGGGCGTTCCAAAAGATGGGTGCCACTCCCAAAAAGGCCCTCTCATTATCCATCTTGGGGCAGTGGTCGGAGTGTCGGATCAGGACCTGGGAGACCAGGGTTCAAATCCCCACTCGGCCGTGAAGCTTACTGAAGGTGGCCTTGGGGGCCAGGCATGCCTCTCAGCCTAGCCTACCTTGCAGGCTTGTTGGGGATTAAACGAAGAGGCAGAGAACCACATCTACCACCTTGAGCTCCTTGGAGGAAAAGGTGAGATAGGAAAGAAAAATAATGTCCTGACATTTTCTCCGATAGTTTCCTAGCAGTGAGAAAGGGACGTTAGCCCTGACACACAAACCCACAAAATGAAAAATGCTGTGGGCTGGAAAAATGGTCCTAAGGCTTCCTTGCTAACTAAGGGCAGGGTAGCTCAGCCATGCATCTTGCTGAGCACATACTTTTGCCCACTGCCCAACACAGTGAACACAGGGGAAAAGGCCACAGCTCAATCCCTAGTGACATCTGCCTTAAATCCTAGAGAGTAGCTGCCAACCAGAGTAGACAACACTGAGCTGGATGGACCAGCGGTCGGGCTCAATGTAAGGCAGCTTCTTATACCCTACACTGGCTCTCTTCACAGAGAAAAGGACTCCCTCACCTGGTTTAGCTGGCCAGTCAAAGCCATTTCCGGGGTATGGCTACTGGCACATGCTAACAACTTCTAGGAACCACAGGTAAGAGCTGAGTACAGGGCGCCACCTCCCTTAACACCCCATACACCTGTTAAACAAATTGGTGCGATCAAAGAACTGTATATAAAGACATAAAGTCATGCATCCTTATGCCTTCAAGCACATACCTTTCACTCTCTGTAGTCGATCCTCCTGTCTAGGCAATGGCTAAATCGATGTATCAACGCAACACAGTCCTTGGGACTTCAGAGGCTGAAGTGGTCCCAGAAATGTTGTGCGACTTCCTGGAGGAAGCAGCTGTGAGCTTCCAACATCCCTTCCAGCTTTATGATGTCACTTCATGACATCACTGGGCAGGTCCCGCCAGTGTGATGTCGTTCCTGACCAGCCACTAGGGCTCCTCCCCCACCAGAAACAGCATTACTGTGTCTGAGCTTGCTCATTACAGGCCTCAACATTGTACTTTGTGTGTTTGGAGGCAGTGACACTCTCAAGAGTCATAGAATCATAGAATTGGAAGGGTTATCTAGTCCAACCCCTTACAATGCAGGAATCTCAGCTAAAGCATCCATGAACAGATGGCCATCCGACCTGTTTAAAAACCTCCTAGGAAGGAGAGTCCACAACCTCCTGAGGGAGACTGTTCCACTGTCAAACAGCTCTTTCTGTCACAGAAATTTCTTCCTAATGTTTAGTCGGAATCACCTTTCTTGTAACTTGAATCCAATGGTTCAAGTCCTACCCTCCAGAGCAGGAGAAAATAAGCTTGTTGCCTCTTCTATGTGATAACCCTTGAAACATTTAAAGATGGGTATCATAGATAGCGCTTCAACATCTTCAAGTCAGTCAAATCTGCTGGAGGGAGTGTAACAACCAAGGTACCTGTGGTTGCATGGTGGAGTCATTAGATTATTTTGTCCCCAGTGAAATAACTTCAATTTGTGTTATAAAGATAGATGTGACACCAGAACTAGCATTGCTGGGGATTAAAGTCACCCAGACCCAGAGATCATTGAACAATGATCCGCTCTCCTTCCTCTTTAACAGCAGTGAGAATTAAAGTTACTAGCTGCCAGAAACAATCGAGTTTAAATGTTGAATCCTGGCATAATAGGCAGGGGTTCTCAAAGGAAGCGTCATGCCACCCTGGTGTGACAGGAGATGATGGCAATCAAGGACAATCAAAGAAATGTTTGAAGATTTCAATATTGGCAATCAAGGACAAATAAACGTTTGAAGATTTCAGTATAGCAGCGTATAAAGATTGGGGTGAGGGTTTTTTTGCAGAATATGGATAGATCTCTTTTCAAAATGAGATTAAGAGCACCCAGTGACACTGCAGACAGCTTTTCCTCCAGGCTGTGGCCAGTGAGGCCACTTCCCAAACCGCCCACCCCTTTCCGCCCCTCGGAGGCTTATTGGACTACAGCTCCCAGCAGCCCTGGCCCCACAGACAGGTCAGAGATGATGGGCAACATCTGCTTCCTGGTGGGGAGAGGAAGCAAGTTTGGGAAAGGCTGCTCTGTGGTATTAACCCTCGCGTTTCCAGTTTGCAAGGCTAACTTGAGGGCTTCCTCCTCCGGCAGCAGCACTGGCTCTCCTCGCCCAGCACCCACCTCGGCAGCTCCCGGAAGACACCAAAGAGAGAGGCAGAGCTGCAGGGGGCAGTTCCTACCATCCTTGACCGGCCCTGGGCAGGCTGACAGCTGCAGCCCCAGCTGATCTGCAAAAAGAAGCGAAGCAGGCGGCTGCCGGCAGGGCCAGCCCGGCCCATCCAACAGCCCCTCTGGCCCGAGGCCACGCAGCAGGCCATGTCTCCATGCCCCTCCGCACCCGCGGGGGCCACTACCAGGGCCCGACCGCGGAGCAGCGGCCCCCGCCAGCTCCTGCCTTCCATGCTGATGTTTGGTGTGATTGTGGCATCAAGCAGCCTGCTCCTGATGATCGAGAAGGGCATCCTGGCAGAGGTGAAGCCCTTGCCTCTGCACCCTGCCCGCGGAGAGCTGCCGGCAAGGCGTGGTGGCAGCATGGGGGTGGCGAAGGAGGAGGAGGACGTGGCTGCACAGGTGATCCACGACATCCGCAACCGGACCATCCATGCTGCATGCGGGCAAGCGGGCACCCCTCGGAGCGTGTGGGAGCTCTCGGCAGCGCAGCGGCGCGTGGTGCTCAAGCACCTCCTGGTGAGCGACAAGCACCACTTCCTGTACTGCTACGTGCCCAAGGTGGCTTGCTCCAACTGGAAGCGCATTCTGAAGGTGCTGGGTGGCACCCTGGAGAACGTGAACACCCAGCTGAAGATGGACCACCGGAGGGACCTGGTTTTCCTTGGCGACATGAAGCCGGATGAGATCCGCTACCGCCTCAAACACTACTTCAAGTTCATCTTCGTCCGGGACCCGATGGAGAGGCTGCTGTCCGCTTACAGGAATAAATTCGGGGAGATCAAAGAATACCAGTTAAGGTACGGCGTGGAAATAGTGAAACGTTACAGGAAAAACCCTGGGCAAAGCAGCGGAGATGACGTCACCTTCTCCGAATTCATCCAGTACCTCTTAGATGAAGACGTGGAGAGGATGAATGAGCACTGGATGCCCATCTACAACCTGTGCCAGCCCTGCGCAGTCAGGTACGATTTCATTGGCTCCTACGAAAGACTAAATGAGGACGCCAATTACGTGCTAGGAAGAGTTCGGGCGCCTTCGTTTGTGCAGTTCCCGGAACGGCAATCGTGGTATAAGCCAGTGACGCCAGAAACTTTGCATTATTACCTGTGTAAGACTCCAAGGGGGCTTATCAAAGAGTTATTACCAAAGTACATTCTGGATTACTCTCTATTTGCTTACCCGCTTCCAAATGTTAGCAGTCAATTTTGCAGACAATGAACATTTTCCACTATGGTGTCCTATGCAATTTCCCAATTTTATCCCCTTTTTAATATCAAATGCCTTGCTGCTTTGCTCTACAGGTTGCCTTTACATTAAACAAAAGCATTACCTTTTATACAAAGTGTTTATGGGCTGCTGACTTAAGCACAGTTTTGTATGTGGTTTTTGTGTATTTTAGGACCAAAGCATTTTTTTATCAACTGCAGGGCAGCAGTCACATTTTAAGAACTGGAATAGCAGGAGACATGCATAGAATCAGGCCGTGTCAAGTATTATTTCCATTATTTTGTGTAATATATATGTAGCATCCTCATCTTAAAAACATTTCTGCCCGCATATATGAAGCAATGAAGACAATTAACGTGTGGCTTGTGTTATTTCAAGCACTTGGCTGCTTCCCCAAGTTGTATGAAACAGCATTTGCAGAGTATGCCTATGCATGTTTACTCAGAAGTCAGTCACACAGTGCAAGTTGGGAGATTGTATGACCTTTAAGGATTGTAGCTTTCAAAGTGTCAAGTACAGGGGAAATGCAAAATATGCGAAAGCCTATCTGCATTGCTGGGGGTTGGACTAAGTGGCCCTTGGGGTCCCCTTCCAACGCTACAGTTCTCTGTTTCTTTGATAACAGTAAGTGCATGTGTGCAAAGTACACTCAAATAATTTGGCTCTCCATGCAGTTCAGGTAGTAGGATTTATATTTTCCTTGGTGCAGTAGTTTGGTCGGTTGCTATTATATTTTCTTCATTTTCATTATGCTTTATTTGCTTAGGAAAATAGTTTTAATAGCTTGTCTCAGAAATTAGCTCTGGCGTAACTTTTAACCAAGTAGTTAGAAAGCCTAATTTCTCCAGGGAATTTGTTGTTATTATCCACATGCATTCACACAACTTTCTATTTAAGTATTATAGTTATTAAATGTGAAAACAATTGAACTGGATCGCTCATGGATGTTTATTCTGTACCTGCCTTTTAAATAGTTTGTATGTATTTTTTTTAAAAAATGATGCTGAGGACAATCGTCGTTGTGATCCAGAATCGCCGTTCAAACTGAGTGCTGGACACAACAATTTTATATTTTGGCAATGGTTCATGTTCTTATGTAGCTGCATTGTTTTATACTTTCTGGATATCCCATAATCATGTTACATGGTAGTTGTGTTCTATGTTATAAATCGGCACTGCTAAGAGTTCGTTTATTTCTATTTTCTCATGTTTTTTCTTCTCAATAAAAAATTGGCGCGGCGTGAGCTAATTTTTATTCTGAAAGTGTGGCCCAGAGAAAGACGTTTTGAGAGCCACTCGGCTAGAATACGGTCAGTTATGTTAGCAGTTTTGAATTGGCATGTCGGTTTCTTGGCTAAGAGGGAATACCTGTCTCTTTTCAATTTATAACAAATTGGCAAGCATTTATTGGATTATGTAAAAATACCGGGCACAAAGAAGTCCCCCATCAACACATACAAAAATGTGGCAAGACCTTTTGGAATAATACTTGAAATGTTTATTACAGGACATTGTACATGTTGATTTCACTGATTGGAATGAACATTGTTGTTATGAACTCTTGTTCATTGTTTTTTGTAATCTGAAAATAAACAAATTTTTAAGAAACGCAGATTTACAACTTTTAAACGTTGGACACAGAAAGCAACTTAATTGACCCCTGGGTTATCTCAGCTTTTCCTTCTAGCGTGTCATCCAACATGATATAATACATGGCATAGCTAAGAAAACATGCAAATGATTAAACTGTACTTTTTGTGTGTGCTCTTTATGATAATAGAGGTCTGATCTCCCAAGAGCAATTAAAGTGATAAACTGGGCAAACAGCCCCTCTCGTGGCTACTCTGGCGAGAATGTAATGAACAAATCCTTTTTAGAGAATGTGACTCAGTAGGCAGATGGGGGGGGGAGGAGTTGGGAAATAATAGAAGGAGGTAGCAGAAGCAGCAGAGGCGCAACAGCGGTGTCTTTAGAAAGCGCTCCAGACCCCACCCCTCCAAGAACCCAGCAAGCCTTGAAAGTAGGGAGAGCAAAGAGCTCAAAGATAGAGGGCATGTAGCAGCACCTGTAGATGTGATGAATGAGGAAGTGGGAGAAACGGGGGGGTGGAGATTCGCTCGGGACAACACCATTGGGTTGGGGGGCTATTGGGTTGTTGTTTTTATTTTTATTATGTATTTTGTGGTTTTATATCTTGATTTTATTCTGTGAACCACCCTCGGGTATAGGGCGGTATAGAAATTAATTACATTGCATTACCTTACATAACCTTTTTCAAAAGTTTATTATAAACAAAAACAGAAAATAAAAATAATATCAAATTCATGTAAATTTGTTTTGAATTTAGCCATCTAAATGGTACTAAGCTGATGTGGGGGAAAGATATTGACTACATCATGGATGGAGGCACTTAGACCAGACTCTGGCATCACCCTCCATATAAATACATCTTGGCGAAGAACAGGGCGTTAACGTAAAAATAATCCATCGGTGATATCTGACCCCATGCAGACTGACATATGTAGCTCCTTCTTCCTCAGAGATGCTGAGAAGTTACCTGCAGAGAAAAATAACTGCTGAATAATGACTATATCTGATTTGGGAGAGAAATTAAGAAATGGACACAGAGATATGACCCAGAAAACTTGCAGAGGGGAATAGCAGGTGCCTCAAAGTTCTGAAGAAACATCATGACTTGTGAGGGAAGCTATTGGCCCAGGGTTAAGCAGGGGCTGATGACATCAATACACAAGGTGGCAGTTTAGGCTGTCTGCTCGCACTCACACCACCCAATTGTAATACTTTTCAACCCTAGTTAGCCCTCAATGTGCTATTTCAAATTTAGCCTAAGAATGGCGGTACTTACAACCTACCTCACACATTGTGATAAACTACTCAGATTTCAGGCCTAGCAGACCATCAAACCACACCATTTAGATCTCATAAAGGGCAATAAAACTTGGGCTATCCCTGCAAAAGGGGTTTCTGGGGATTTGGAAGGGTGCCAGGCTAACTGGCTGTGAGGTGACAGACGGTTGTTTAGCTAGGTATGCTGGGAAGAATAAAGTGTGAGAGTTAACACAGAGGCAAGACTGAGTAAATGTGGGCCTTAGAAGTGCTGGCGAAGTAGGGCAAATCTGCTGTCTCCCTTGTACCATTAACTACTCGTGAGTCGGGTTGAAGCAAGAATCCAAAATATTGAAGAAAATTGGCCGGTATATAAACTCCTGCAAAAACTCTCGTGTAGTGCTTTATATACCGGCCAATTTTCTTTCATGTTTTTCTTTTTCACAGCAAATGCTTCCAGGGGGGAGATCCACCATGGTGTTTTAGGTTCCAAAAGCTCTTCATACTTTGCCCAGATCGTATAAAGAGACCCTTTTATAATACAATGATTTAAGAAATTCTTATGACTCTTTACTTTATTGTACCCTAGTAAGCATGCCGACCATAACAGTTGTTGTAGCTTTCCAGATCTATCTAGCAGGTCTGAGTTTTGTAATATGCACCAATCCCTAATACAGGTTAGACACGCAGCCTTGTAATATAGTAATGTCATACTGTAAAGATAGCTGTATCGCTACATGCGAGTGGCACTGGCTTTTATTTTTTGGAGTGTTTTTTTGTCACACACACCCAAAATAGCTCAACAACTCAGTGCCTTCCTCCCAAAAAATGGTCAATAACCTCAATCAGGTCCCTGAGTGGCAGGTGATATGCTAAGCACACGCCTGCCTAGGAAGGGGGGGAGAAAAGAAAGAAGAAAGCCCATCTCCCTCTCCCTCCCTGCAGCGCCCCCTGCCATGGAGGCGAGCAAAGGCAGGGGGCGCAGCCAGCTCAGGTGGGCGTTGAAACTCGGGCTTTAAAAAAGGGAGCAAATTCAGAGAGAGCTTCTCCAAGTCTGCAGCCAGCCAGATTGTGGCTAGTGGCACCTTGTTGGATATCAGTTAATATCTTGCATATCAGTATCTTGACCTTCCGCCACTGAATTGAAATTTCAGTCTTCACATAGGACATAGGAAAACAGCCAAGGCCACAGTATTATTGCAGAGATTGTTGTGTTGAAGGTGTTTACAAACGCGCATCCATACCAACAGTCTGGAAAGACACAATTAGGGCCCGTGTTCTGAACGTGTATGAAAAGCGTCAAGAAAGATACGTTTCTGCAGATGCCACAACTGCTGCTTGAATTTTACTAGCTAAGAACTGGAAGACCCAGGAAATGCCAACAGTGGAAGAATGGCAGATGAAAATGATGGAATTTTCGGAGCTAGCCGACCTGACCAAAAGAGTCTGCGACCAGAAGGAGGAGGAGTTCCAGGAAGAATGGAAGAAATTTAATGACTATTTAGTTAAATATGTTAAATTAAATTAGTTGGGAAAACCTTGCAAATACTGAACAGGCTTAGAACTACAATATGTATTATGTGATGGATTAATAGGTTTAATACTGAATTGGGAAGAAAGAAAGATGTCAAGAGATAAAAGTTAATTTTATAAGAACATTGATTTGGAAAACCGTTAAAATGATATATATTGAAATCCATCCAGGAGGACATGAGGAAGTCACCAAACAATATTAATTAGATCAAGGTTTATAAAAGCTATGATCTATGTTTGTTTGTTTATATGTGTGTATTTGTTTAAATTTTTGTGGAAAAGCAATTAAAATTTATTTTTTTTAAAAAAAAGATGTGTTTCTGAAAGGAATTTCCTGTTTGTTTGAAGTTGTTGACAAATATGTCAAAGATAGAGAGTGAATTTCTCAAAGATCAGCGATCCATTCAGAATATGACCATAAGTAGTACAGTGGATAAAGAGGCTACCAGAAAACAACCGAAGAGTCAAGTAAGAAAGCAGAGGAAACCAGGGCTGCACAGTGACGACAACAAGAATCTCACTTTCAAATAGTTGCTGCCGAGAATGTTGATATTGTTGATACCAGTGACTGTGGTGAAGATAAAGTTGAAACAATAGAGGAAGGTATTTGTCCTGCAAATAATTCAGACTTAGATTTCCAGGTGAAACCAAGTACTGCACCTTGACCTATAGTCCTTCTAGTGTTGCCAAAATCTCTTTGAAGAATTGAGGAAGGGATCTTCAGGAGATAGCGGAAGCCAAGTTGCAGAATTCGATCTCTGATAGAGCCACGGCTTCCATTGTCAATGCCATTCTTCGTACATACACTATTCCAGAAATAGTAGACAAATCAAAAGTCCACAGAGCAGTTAAGTACTATATGGAAGAAGTTCAAGCAGCGCCAGCTTTGTTTTGTGGTGGATTTTGTTATGATGGGTGAAAAGACGTGACATTAATGCAAGAAAAATTAGATGAGAAATACTATACATCAAGGAAAACTGAGGAACATGTGTCAATTGTTTCACTTCCTGATTGGCAGTTCTTGGGCCATGTATCACCAACTGATGGTAAAACTGTAACAGTTTCTAACTCTCAAATCCAGTTTCTTCAAGAAAAACAGAGGATGTCCGAGGCAGCAGCTTCTAGCGGATCTCTGACCCTATAGCTCAGCTTTAAATGTTTTTTAAATGCTTTTATCGCTGTCCATTAGTTTTAAATGTATCCCCCCTGTTGTTTTACTTTACTGGCCTATTTTATTGTTTTATTGCTGGTCGCCGTGCCGATCTGCTATTACCGGAGACACCTCACCAGCCATAATCTAAAAGCAGAGACGAGTTTAAGATGAGTTACCGCTTCACAGTGAGGAACACCAGATGATACCACCAACTCCAGAGCCCAGCGCTGTCGGTGAGAAATTACAGAACGACTGCAATCTACTCTTAATTACTATGAGCTGCTTCACGCCATAGTCTCCCCTCTCCTCCTTTCTTCTGAGTCCTGGAAAAGCATGAGAAACAAGACTGTTGTTGCTTCTGAGGCCTCGGAGGGGGTGGCGAGGAAACTATCTCAGCCCACTTTGTGCTAATTCAGCTGAACTCTTGTGGCCGGCCACTCTTATTTGCCTGCCTCCCCCTGGCTCGGAGGAAATTCCCTGTTAACAAGCCTGTCCACTACACCTAGCTCCATTTGTCTGTCACTGAGAGCCACTGAACCTTCGGAGGTACCCAGAACAAACGTGCAATAAATCCACCATGGTGCTAACTAGAGCCCAAGAGAGGAAGCAGAGCAATAAAGAAACAGCCCTGCCTCTCCTAGACTACTGCCATTCAGTGGTAACTAGCCATACAGCTACTGAAGATACCCTAAGGGCTAACCCCACTGGCTCTGTCCAAGAGTCACTGAATCTTGCAACCTTAAGGAGCATTAATGGCCATAACCAACAAACAGAAGGCTGGCAAAACTCCTCCAACCATGAACAGTTGGGCAACTGATCTCCTGCCCCAGCACTAGGTATGTGAAAATTCTTTTATTACACACGTGGATAACAACATGCAGTTCAACACAAGCTCTACCCCTAATCAACAAGCTCAGTCCACAGCCAAAGGAACCGATAGGGCAGAGCGAGAAAGATTTGCATGATTTGCATTTGTATGGCTACCTCCTGCTAAGGGCGATTAGAATCTGGGGGGGGGGGGGGGAACCTTCCGAAAACAACAAGGAAAACATGGGAAGGAGCAGAACAGCTTATAAAAAAATTATTAAGAACAAAAAGGCAAGCTTTGTGAGAAGCCAATGGCGAGAACTAAGGTTGGCAGTGGCCAAGCAAAGAGAGGCCAAGTTTTGGCTTTTGGTGTCTCGGGGTATGAAAGAATCAAGATCAACACTAGATGCCACCATAACGCTGGGTGGATTACTATGCTGATCTTTTTGGAGAACAGACAGGGCAATCACGCGATGCTGAGGTGACAATCAATCAGTCAAATCTTCCAGAATGCAAGTGGTGACTCCCGCAGATAAAATCTCTGAAAGAGTTTAAAACCAAATAAAGCGCCAGGCGAGGACATGATGCCGCCAGAGCTATTTAAGACATATATGGAATGGTGGCAACCCATCCTGGCCAAGCTCTATACCCGTATAAATAATACAGCTCAAATGCCAGCTAGCTGGAAATTGAACGTCATGCCAATTTATAAGAGATAAAACCCTCCCTCAAAATTACCACCCCATTAGCCTCCAAACTCTATGCCCATCATTTCCTTACCAAATTAACAGACTGCCTAAGTGAAAATAACCCCTTATATGAGGAACAAACAGAGTTCAGAGCTGGATGTAGTACCATTGACCAGTGTTTTACACTGTCTCATATCAACAAATAAACGAATGTAACCTGTTTGCTGCCTTTATTGACCTATCTGCTGCTTTTTGACTCAATCAGCCGTAAAAGACTGTGGAATAAACTCTCAAATGCTAATATAGACCTATGACTTATAATCCGTGAATTGTTATCGTGACACCGAAACATGAGTTAGAGTAGGCTTAAGGGGAAGTCTGCCAGAGTCATTTAAGGCAACAAAAGGTGTGAAACAAGGCTGCATATTGGCTCCCACACTTTTAAACTTTTATATAAATGACATGGTGCCACATCTAACACAGGCGCTGTAGTAAAGTTAGGTTTAGTTGGAAGCTATTCCTTGGTCAAGCAACAAGAGTGAGGCCTTGTGGGTAACCAGCTAGCCACAAGGATCATGGGATATAAGTTCTGTCCCTTTAACCTCAGACTAGCAGGCTCCCAGAGTGTGAGAGATTTACTATGGGAAAGGAAACCCCTTGATTTAATGAAAGCTTTGACACCTGGGTCCGAAGTTAAGTGCATTCCCTCAGTGATGTTATCTGGCCTTGATTGCCTGAGAATGTGAATCTACACAAGTTTCACGGAAAGGGAGGGACCCTTTGATTTGGGCTCTGGGTTCTTAATGAGTCCAGCTGCCAGGGGTTAGATTGATTAGTCCACGAGCTCGTCATTGGCGAATTCAAAAAAATAATCAGGAGTTATGATTGGTTGTGGGGTTCCGACGCTACTTGGAAATTGGGGATAAAAGGCCTTGGAAATGGCTGAGAAGGCGCGCTCTGCAATCAGCCCGGCTGCTGATGTTCCACCTAGTAGCCGTCCTTTCATCCTTTGTAATGGAGAATCGGAAAAGACTTTGAATGCGGACTTTGGAAGGACTCCAACTATTCTATCTATTTCTTAGTTGTGAGTATGTAAGTCAGTTAGATTCTACAATGTCTTTATTTTTCCTACTTGTAACTTGTCAAAGAAGTGCCTGCTATTTTAGCATGTTTTTCTGTTGTTCTTTTAAAATAAATTTTTAAAGAAGAAACTGTTTGGTTTATGTGCCTTTCCAAGGGAATAGCTAAATCCTAGCCTTGCGCTTGGTTACGCTCTACCGTAGAATTTCTGTCTGCAAGTCTGTGGATACAACTTGTAGAGTGGGGATAGCCAGTGATAACGGGTCACGGCCTACTCCCTGGGTTGTGGTTCTGGGTCCCCGGGAACAGAGGGAGTGGTGGCAGCCCTACCGGGTTTATTTGGTCATGGAGGCGAAGGTTTACCACAGGCGCAATCCCCCGCTCCATCAGTTAGCAATAGGTAGATACCCTGTCTGCTGATGTGATGCTCCTATCACTTTCCCAATTAGGTCTTAATAATCTGCTCACAGCTTTCAGCTCGTATTGCAAGCGGGAAGAGCTTGTTGTGAATTACTCCAAGACCAAAATTTTGGTGTTTGGGAAGCGTAGCCCCCGTTTCAAACGGAAAATGGACCAGCAGAATCTCGAGCAGATACGCTCCTTTAGGTATCTGGGAGTTATTTTCACTGAGACACTATCATGGAAGGGGCACATTGAGGCTGTGAAACTCAAAGCGCAGAAAGCTTGTGGGGCATTAGTGAAATTCTATTTTACAGTGGGTGGCCAGTTACTAGAACCTGCGTTGAGAATCTTTGCCAGTAAAGTGGTTTCCCAGATGCTCTATGGAGTAGCGATATGGGGCATGGATCCAAATGCTAACAAAGCCTTAGAAATAGTGCAGAACAAATTCCTCAGGAAAGTGCTCTCGCTCCCCAATGGGACCCCAGCTGCTCTTCTCCGCGCGGAAGCGTACGTGAACAATACGGGCTAGAACTGACTATCTGTGTCTAAACTACGTGAAGAGACTTCAATCTCTCTCGGAGGAAATTCCCCGCTATATCCCACACAGAACGAGAACAGGCCGAATGTTGGAAGGATGGCATCCATCGCCTCTTGACCCAATATCAATTACAAGATCTTCAGGTGTTCATGAAGTTGGGTAAGAGGCACTTAAGAGATTGTCTCTTCAGGTCCAATGCAGAAAGGGATTTTACCACAATTGCCTCTACCAAAAGTTCACCATGGTCCCCACTTATCAAAACAGAGCACATCCAAGCAAGTTACTGACAAAGCTCCCATTTGCCATACTAAGAATCAATTTAACAGCATTACGATTCCAATCGATGCCCTTGGCGGTGGTGGATGGTCAGTACGGCAACGTACAGTACAAGGAGAGACTATGTCTGTGTGGGCAACCTTGCGTAGAGGACCTGTACCACTATTTATTGCACTATTTATAGAACCAAGAGACTAATTTATAGAACCCCTGCTTACGAATGGAACACACTCAAACAGGGCGGAAAGGGTGAAATGGCTGCTGAGTGATACTGATGACTTCGTAACCTATAAAGTAGCACTATATGCGTTGGCAGCGAAGATCAGGAGAAAAGAACCAGATAAAATAGCGGTCAATTGCAAAGGTGATCTGGACATTTAAGCTGGCACATTCTATCTGAGAACCCCCTGCTATTCTATCGCATGCAACCAATAATTTCTAGGAGACGTGACCGTGGTTCATTGTATTTGCAGTTCATTGTATTTTATGGTTTTTATGGTTACTATTCTTTTTCTTTTTGTTTCCTTTGTGAATGATGCCATGGCCTTTGGCTAGTGCAATAAAGCTTATGATAATGAAGAAGAAGAAAAACAGATTCTAGATCAAATTGAAGCCTTGGCATGTGATGGCACTAACACAAATGTTGGATCAGAGGGTGGAATTAATCATCTGATAGAAATGACTATTGGGCATGCTCTACAGTGGATTATTTGCCTTCTGCATGCTAATGAATTGCTGCTGAGGCACATCATCATTGAAATGGATGGTCCAACAACAGGTGCCAACACGTTTGCTGGACCTATTGGAAAATTACTACCAGAAGTACTGAATTATCCAATAATCAAATACAAAAGATTCAACAGTTCTCAGTCTCTATGTAAAATGCCTGAGAGAATTTGGAAAGATTTGTCGTCAGACCAGAAATATATGTGGAAGATTACGTTGTCACTCATTTCTGGGCAGTTCTGCTGCTGCTGCTGCTGCCACCGTGAGTGCAGGGAAAGGCCGCTCCCTCCTGCAGGCCAATTCCACCAGGCCTAGGGGGAGGGGCCCACACTCACCATCACCACAGCTTTAAGGACACTGGTGCTGCTGCAGCAAATGTAAAAAATGTTTTTATATATTTTAAAGTGTTTTTACTTTTTACTTTGTTGTACCACTGTGAACGGTGGTTTTTATTCATGTATTTTTGTTTTGTTTTGTTTTGTTTTGTTTTGTTTTGTTTTGTTTTGTTTTGTTTTGGGGTGGGATGGATGTTGAATGCAGTGGGGATTGGTTTTGTTTTGGTATAATTGTTTTTGGTTTGTTTTGCTTTTCTATTTGCAAATGGAGGCTAGTATGAGGCTTGGGATTGCTATCGTGGAGGGACGAGGGAGGTATGGCGGTGGGGGCAGATGTCATAGGCGAAGGGGATCGAGATACGGATATGCTCGTACCCCTTCCAATCTGCACCCCATCCCGAGGGACGAGGGTAGGGTGAGCAAGGATTACTCACCTCCATCACTGGTGCTGTGCAATGCCAGGTCTATAGGCAACAAAACTGCCACCCTGCAAGATTTCTTTACCCCGCAGGGGGTCGACCTGGCTTGTGTGACGGAGACCTGGGTGCGCAAAGGGGAAACAGTTACCCTACGAGAGATGGCACCCCCGGGTTTCTCCATCCTCCATCAGTTGTGGACTGTGGGCCGGGGGGGGAGGGGTGGCATTATTAATCCGGGAAGATTGTCCTTTCAGGGCTCTACCATCGCCATCGATCCCCGGTATTGAATGTGTTGGCCTAGTGTGGGGCTCCGAGGTGAGCTTGGCTATCTGGCTGGTGTACCGGCCACCTAGCGCACCAGCAGCCACCCTGTCAGGCCTACTGGAGGCAGTGGCCGGCTGGGCCTTGGAGTTCCCTAACCTATTGGTATTGGGGGACTTCAACATCCATGCTGATGCCACTCCCTTCTCACAGGCTCTGGACCTGGTTTCTTCCATGGCGACACTAGGGTTCTCCCAGTTTGTTTCGGGCCCCACACATCAAGCAGGCCACACGCTGGATTTGATCTTTGGCGTAGGTATAGATGTGGTCATGTCTCCTTCGATGAAGGTGCCATGGTCTGATCACTACGCTCTGAAAGCCAGGATTGACTTTCCACCCCCACCCTGCTTAGGTGGCGAGCTGATTTGGGCTCTCCCGCAGAGGCTGATGGACCCTGATAGATTCCGCCAAGCCTTGCAAGACCTTGCTCCCCCTGGCGACTCATTGACTGAGCTTGTTGAGGGCTGGAATACCCAGCTCCTGGCAGCCATTGATGAGATCGCACCTAAGCGCCCTCTGCGACCCCGCAGAAACCGGGCTCCCTGGTTTACTGAGGAGCTCCGGAAAATGAAGCGGGACCTCAGAAGGCTAGAGCGAGTATGCCGGGGTGCCCGTGACGGAGCCTCAAGAACATCTTATAGGGTTTTTATGAAAACCTACGAGATGGCGGTGAAGGCTGCTAAGAAGTCTTACTTCTCGTATATCTCTCACAGAAATCCAACAGTCCAAGTTTTCGCTCGAGCAAACACGCCATCTTGTCCTTCTGATGAAATACAATCTAAATGTCCGCTCGTTTACTTTCCAGACCCGCTGCATCATAATTAGTCTTTCCAGGAGGATAACAGCCCTTTCAGATTTACGATTCCAGCCTGATATCCAAGCGGCTCTTCCTCCCTAGACCATCCATCTTGCAGGCAAGTGCTGCCTACACATTGAAACATTTCTTGCTGCGTCACCGAGAGAGACTCACTTCTTTTCAAATCTTTCACAAACATATTATTTTCCCCACACAGTTCATATTCTCTCCCACTTGCAAATTGAGACGGTTCTTAAGGGGGAGGGTTATTAGATAATCACATAAAAATAAAATAAAAAACTCTCCCCCCCCTTTCATACCATTCCACATACCAACATGTCGGCAGTTCTCTGATGTTATCTCTGTTCCTTCCGTCCTTCCGTCCCGCTCTTCTTCTCTCAGTGGTAAAATTATTAGCAGATAAAAGCATTCCTGACCTCTCTTGAAGCATGTGCGTTTATTTCTCCAATTCTTTTCTTCTTTTTAAACATCACAACCAGGCTCGCTCCTGAAAGTAGCTGGCAGGGAGCTCCGAGCCTGCACAAGGGCTTTCCGCCTAGTGCCTCTCACCCCCTCCTTCATCCGAACTCGGGGGTGATTTATGGCAACTGCAGGCGAGGCAGCGACTTTTCAATTCCCTGAAAAGACGAGGGAGACTGATTACTCCCTGTAATCAGCCTCTAATTACCTCGTGCAAGCTGGACAAGATGTTATTAGCAGCCATCTTCCAAGGCGCCCCTAGCGGTCCCACATCTTCACACCTTTTAAACTTGCCAGTGCAGATATTACTGAACTAGTCCTGCTTTACTTGCACCTTGTGCATTGAAATCTAAATCAGTTAGCGTTGGTATTACTGGACTAGGTATTGAAGGTGCCAAACTCCGAACATGTCTGCTCAAGAAAATCAACAGAATGCCTCTGTATCTGGTGGGGCACAAGGGAACCAGGAGGGGTCTCAGGCCCTGGTAATGCCATGTAACCCACAGGCATTCGCCCAGTTTTTCACCACTTTTGAGGTGTTTTATAGGCAATGCAAGCCTGCAGGCCAGGTGTTGGTAGCGCCGGCGGCGCTCACGCAGGAGTGCATCCCGGATACACCCCCTAGCGATTTGGACCGCCCTGGCACCTCTGCGGCCAGCGCGGCAGCACTGAGAGCAAGCAAAGACTCAACAGATCGGCCCAACACACGAAAGCAGTCCTCCAGCTCAGGCAAGTCAAAAGGGGGTCAGAAGGGTGCCAAAAAGGGCAAGGCAAGTAATCAGAGCTCTACTGCTACTACTAACCCACATAAGGACCCAGGTCTTCCTAGTGCTTTTCAGAACCCACCATTGCAAGCGGCACCAGCTGAGGGTGCCTCAGGTTCCTCTTCGGATGAGGAAGCGCAGTACCAGCAAGACGCACAGGCGCCCATCATTCCGGCACAAGCTACGCTGGATAGCCAATCAGGGAAGAGGAAAGAAAAGAGGAAGCATACATTGAAGAAGAGCAAGCAGAGTAAGCGGTCTGAATCGGAGGGTGAATCGGGTACCTCTTCATCTGACTCAGATAGCGATACTCCTATGGAGGAGTACTGGGGCCACAGGGAGGATAGTTCTGGTCTCCCTTTGTGGGTGCATGAAAGGAGGGCTAATTCATACCGCAAGTCCTTTAATGGATCCCTGGAATGGAAGGACGGTGCACTAGTTCCGGATGTAAAAACATCCACAAACCTGTCTACCGATTTTATTCTTGGGAATCATTTATCTTAAAGAAGGAGAAATAAGATTCTTAACCGTGATTTTATTGACATATTCACGTTGTTACCGCCAGCTAAGTTGACGGGTAAAGGGGGAAAAGGAAGAGTAGCTATGGGAAGCAAAGGTACAGAACACCCAGAGCCGAACATAATTTTGAAAATTGACTGGATGGGTTCCAGGTGTTCATGGGCGTGGTCAGCGCGGCTTATCCCAAACGCGCAATGCATCTAATTGCTTACCTGGCCCATGTTAGGGGGGGCGCGAGAATTGGCGGGGGAGACCGCATTATGATAAATTATGATGAAGATTTCCGCAGAAATGCTTCTCTGTTATCTTCTACGCGTTGGGACTTGAGGGACCAGAACTATTGGTCGGAGCACATTGGTCCCTATGTAGAAAAGAAGTCCCAGGAGTCGTCTAAATCCTGGAAGACCAATGCGAAACAGAAGTGGCTGTGCTGGGAATTCAACAAAGGGGTTTGTGTGCAGCCTATCTATAAGTATAGCCATGAGTGCGAGAAATGCCTCGGAAACCACCCAGCCACTGCCTGCATTAAAGGGAGGCAGCCCTTTCGGGGCGGGAGAGGCTTCTTCAACCAGGAAGCCAGAGGTGGTCATGGAGCTCCATTCGGACCTCAGGGAAACCGACAGCAATTTCGATCTCGGCCTGGCATTCTCCCCTATCAAGCTGACCCTGTTAAAAACCCTTTTAGATCTTAATCCCAACAGAAAAGCTGCATTGTATCTATGGGAAGGTTTTAGTACCAGTTTTAGGATCCCAGTAGCTTTCCCCCCCAATTCATCCCCAGGCAGAGATTATGGTCCAAACTTGCCCATCTGGGAATTGATCCGCACCTCCTCTCCCTAATTATTTCCCTTTATTCAAACACCACAGCTTGCGTCCGAAGTGGTCCCAACGGCTCCCTTACCACCCCATTCCCAACGGCCAAGGGCGTCCAACAAGGTTGTCTCTTGGCCCCTTTTCTGTTTAATCTCTATCTTCATGATGCAATTTCCCCTTTGAAGCTAGCAACTAAGTATCCTCCTCACTTAGCAGGTCACCCCGTTGCTTCCCTTTTCTATGCAGATGATGCCGTCATCTTATCCAGAACAGCTGCGGACCTAGCAAATGCAGTTAATGCATTTATCGCCTATTGTAAGGCGGAAGCTCTTAATATTAATTATAAAAAATCGAAAGTCCTTCACTTCACTCGTTCCCACAAATTCAAGCTGGAGCCGCTTAAGATCACAGGTGGCTACTTAGAAAAGGTAAAAGCCTTTAAATATCTAGGCTTAATATTCACTTATAATCTCTCCTGGACCACCCATCTACAATCTGCCTTTTTCGCCGCAACCACGACCTCCAATGCCATTGTCCGATTTTACCACCAGAAGGGCGGCAAACACCTTCCAGCAGCAATTCAAATATTTAATGCCAAAGTTGTTCCTAAACTATTATATGGCTGTGAAGTATGGACTACAGCAATATCAGGTAACTTGGACCGCCCACTTCATATGTTTCTGAGATCTCTTTCCGGTGTTCCGAGATGCGTCTCAGGTGCAGCCCTACGACTTGAGTTCGCCCAGCCCTCAATTGTAAAACGAGCATGGTGTCGAGCCATTTCCTATAGCTCCCACCTACTAGCATCGGATGCTCGAATTAGAGGTGGTTTTTCTAATCTGATGCTAAGAGATATTCATAATTCCCCTTGGAAAACTACAATTAACCTCAAACTCCGCTCTCTTTTTAATCTAAATTGCAAAACTGTTCTTAAATTAGAGTGTACCAGTCCGGCGGCCCTACCTTCAATTAAAAAGAAGTTACAGCAACTTGACTTCTCTAACACAGCTGCCGATGCAAGAGGGCCATGTTCAGGCCTAGCCCTAGCTATTCCTCCCCCTGAAGGAATTCCTCTATACTGCTTCACAATTTCTTCGGAGGCTAAGCGAAGGGCCTTTACTTGTGCCCGTCTTAACTGTTTTCCTACAGCAATTCTGTCGGGTCGTTATTCCAGAGTCCCCATCGCAAACAGAACATGCACCTGTAATGACACGGCCCTGGAGACTATGGAACATGTAATGCTCTTCTGTCCTAACTGGACAGATGAAAGATCTCAGATTTTAACGCCTCTCATGAACAAGCTTCATCTCCCAATCCAGCCCTGGATAGTGTCCCCTTTTTTGCGAGATTCTGATTGTTGGATTACCGAGATGGCAGCTAACTTCCTGCTCAGTGTGATGAAGAGGAAAGCGGCATCAACTTCTTTTTTAACACCACAGCTGCAGTCGATACGCTGCACAATCGAACGAAGTTCCAAGTAGCTTTATTGTACAAGGACAATGGAGCTAGGACAAATCTGAGGAGCTGAAGGACCCCTTCAACGATCCTCCTCCAGCCTCAGCAGTTTTTTGTCTTTTTGTTTCTGTACTATCGGTCACTCGATGTTTTAAATCCTCTGTTGCTTCTGTTATCTCTTTTTTTTCTCTCTCTCTCTCCCTTTAAGTATTTGCCCAGGACGATATCTACCTTTACCTCCCCACCCCCATTTTATGTTGTTATTTCTATGTATATCATGCTATGGCCACACGGCTAATGCAATAAAATCTGAACAAGGTGCTGTTAAAGGGGACGTTCCTTAGCATTGGGTCCTTTCTTTTAATCATTCAGTGACGCAAACTTGGAGGGAAACTATTTATTACTGATTATTATTGCCTGTTTCAGCTGAGGAATGTGCGCTTCGCTTTGCACGCAGCGCTAGCTGGCTGCTTCCCCTTTCGTTATTTTGCGGCTGGTGGTTTAAGCCTTGACTTTTATTGTGAGGCTCCTGCACTAAATGGTCTCTGGTTCGCCATAGCACATCCAGATAAACTTATTCCTGGTCCTTTGTGGCTACTGGTTTTTTCCTTTTAAACCCAAGCTCTTTTGTTTACCTAGCGGTGTGGCTGGCAAAGGCGACCATTTAAGAAAGGGACCACGTGATTGCGTTGGTAGTCGCCATTTTAGGTGAGGCATTGAATAGTGACCACGTGCTTGCTGCCACCTGCTCTGAGCCATTTTGTATTGGCTGGCAGTAGGAAGTAAACAAACAGATTGGGCCGTTTCTCCTGGCCTCGGTCTCTTTGTTTGCGTTTCAAGGTCATAAGTCAGATGTTTATTATAATTTCAGAATATAATTTGATAGAAAATAATAATAAATAATAAATTTAATAATTAAATTAAAATAAATAAATAATATATACACATATATTCACACACACACTCTCTCACACACACATATAAACTAATAATTAGGATTGCTGTTGGACCCTTTGGTTCTTAATTTTATTTTTCATAGTTTACCCATAGGCACTGGGGTCAGCTGCGGTGGAGTTTTAAAATTTAGTGTTTGGCTTATCAGTGGTGCTCGAGTTCCTGTATTCAGCCTCATTGTTGTGCATTCAAACACTTATCAGTACAATTAGTACCATCACTTTTATTTTAACTTGTTCTGTGGGCTTAATGCTGGTGGTTTAAGTGAATTTGGGGGCCAGGTTGCTTCACTGCTGCGCATGTTAAAATTGTTTTTGCTGCGAGTTTGCTTTCCAATTGGTGGTTGCTCGTTTATTGTGCAACAACAGTGGGCTTAATACTGGGGGTTTAATTTTGTGTTTGGGGTCTTTGTGGCTGTATTGCTACACATTTAAAATTTATTTTGCAGTAAGTTCACTTCGCGATTGGTTGTTGCTTGTGTAGTGTGGGATATTTAGGACCTTGATTCTGCTCTATATCATTAAAGTTGCCAGCAGTGTAGTCGGTACTGAGCTAGCCTTGAAGGCGCTGCTTTTTTAATTGAAGTGGGTGAGAGCTTATTCAGTGGACTCATGGCACCCAAGAAAAATCAGGAAACTGTTGACTGGGCAAAAAAGTGCTCCTGTCAAGCGTGCTCAGTCAGGCAAGGGTTCCTCTATTGCAGGGCAGGCGGTAGTGTAGCCTTTTCAGGCCTTTTTCTGGGAACAGATAGGGTTCTGAGGACTGCTTCTCCGCCCCGTACCCAGGCTAAGGATCCAAATGAGGTTCCTGC
The DNA here is from genome assembly GCF_964270895.1 of Podarcis filfolensis. Lineage (NCBI taxonomy): Eukaryota > Metazoa > Chordata > Lepidosauria > Squamata > Lacertidae > Podarcis > Podarcis filfolensis. The sequence goes on along the minus strand of NC_139618.1, from coordinate 15,133,064 downwards.
TACCTCTTCCCAACCCCAAAGCAAAGAGTGAGGAGGAAAGTGAAGAGGAAGGTGATGATGAGGAATTCAGAAAGAACTTAGATAAGGAGGCAAAATGGACAAGCAAGCAGTCCAGAAGAGTATTTCAGTATGCAGAACCATATCAAACAGAGCTGGATGTGGCCCTTGGGTTCTAGAGGCAGCCCAATGCAAGGATGATAATTGGCAGAAGAAACAGAAGGCTTTAAGAGCCGCGTGGGACAGGAGAGGTGAGGGAGCCCACGGGAGGGGCAGGGGATGCCTAGGAAGGAACCAGTGCGCCATCTGCAGGCAGGAAGGTCATTGCAAGATGGAATGGCCACAGAACAGGGAACACCCCCACTCCCCACAGGCCTCAGCATTACAGCCACAAGCCCAGCCTTGGACTCCGAGAAATCGAGGCAGAGGGCAAGGACAGGGATCTGCCTGGATCCCACCTCACCAGCCAGGAGCTGATAGGGCAATGACCCTGAGAAGGGACGAAGAAACTTACTAGGATAGACCGGGCCCAACAAAAGCAGGTTCCCGTGAGCCCATGGTCAACATTGTAACCAAGAACCAGATTATATCTTTCATGGTGGACACTGGAGCGGCCTTTTCCGTAGTACCAAATCCCGTTGCCACACCAACTGCTGAATCAATCAGCATTATTGGGGCCACAGGAAAATCGCAGCGAGTGCCAGTCTTGCACCCTGTAGCCTGCAAACTGAAGGGGGCACACAGTCCAACATAGATTTATCTACATTCCCGATTGCCCCATTCCGCTGATGGGCAAGGATTTACTGGCCAAACTACAGGCTCAAATCACTTTACAGCCATCAGGAGAGGTCACAATGTCCACTGCCGGACCACCCGGAGAACTGATAGTGGAAAGCCCTTTAAGGGAAAACTGGCGCCTCATGTTAATGCAGGAGAAAGAAGAACCCATCCCTCCCTGCATTTTGAACAGTGTGAGTCCTGAGGTATGGGCCAAAGATAATCCCCCAGGCATGGCTAGAATAAGATTTGTTGCAAGTTGGATGTGCTGCTGGCAAGGTCAGCTAAAGCCTGGGAAGCACAAAGCATTTTTCTTCCCAGCTATCTTTGTTACAGCAGAGCAAATGCTTAGCTAATGGTTTTAGCTACTGAGAAATTAATTTTGAAAAGTCTTGAGGCTTGAGGCCTGGTTTTGGGGGGGTGACTACACAGGCCTAGGTGGGGTCACCTGTCCTCACCTCCTTCAGTAGGGCAATTGGGTTCAACTTTGGCAGGCATGGCAAAAAACCCACGAGCACTGCGAATTTTTTTTACTGAGTTTGATTCTATGATGCAAAGGTTTAGGCCAGGAGATGAAGGCCAGGGTTCAGGCCATCAGTCTTCCCCTGACCACATTTCCAATACTGGAGCCAGTGGCTCTATTGGGTCTCAGAGTGGTGGAGATGCCTGGCACGTCCCAGGCCTTTTTCGGTAACATGCAGCCAACTAATGCTGTACCCCAGCATGGGGCTCCCGTGCCCAAGTCCTGCAACAAGCAACCTAGTTCTGCATCGCACGTGTGAAAAAATGTTCATTCTGCCATCGCGCCCCGGGGGGGGGGAGCAGGCTCGGCACACAGGCCGAAAGGCCTTGCGAAAGACAGATAGGCGGGTTTCTTCCCCCCGTTCCAGTCTCGGCTGGGAGGCAGCTATCAGTGTCATTTTCCAGCCGCACGCCAAGCAATGCGTTGTCACAAATCATAGGCGCTTACCTGTCCTCGGAAGAGGAAAGTGTGCTTTAATACTCAGATGCAGCTATAGCACCCAAGAAGCGTTGTCATAAGAAGCATTCCAAGAAGAGCAAGAAGTCCAGGAAGGACGACTTGGGACTCAGATTCAGATACACCCTCCTCTTCATCCAGCTCTGACTCTGATAGCGATGAGTCACTGGATTGTTACTGGGGTCAGGGGGAAGGAGTTCCGGGTTTACCGTTACAGGCTTGGAATAGGAGAGCAAATTCCCATCGAAAACAGTTTGGAGGGACCTTAAGAGTATAAGAACGGGGCTCTACTAGAGGACGTTAAAGTCTCTACCAACAGGCCCAAGGACATTATCCTGGGTAATCATTTGTCCTCAAAAACCAGGGCCAAAATATTGAATGGTGAGTATGTAGACATCTTTAAGTTGGTCTATATAAACTATATATATGGTCTATATTAACTATAAAGAAATCAATGGAGAATCGGGCCAAATACCCGAAACAGGAATCAAAGAAGAATTTTGTCCCAAAATAGTTCACATTCACGGCTTTAATTTTTTTATTTCTTCTTGAAGTAATGTAAATGTAACTTTGCATGTCATTATTGGTATTCAATATTCACGTATCCACTTGCTTAAATGTGGAAAAAATAATTGTTGTAGGATCGTATGAGTCACATTTTGATTGAAATGCCAAGACTATCATCATTAAAAGGTTTTTTTAAAAAAAAGTACTGCTGTTTGTAGTATCAATCTGTATTCAGCATCTTTTACTGTGGTTTTTTTAAAAAAGGAATTCATGCCAAATAAAGCTGAATTGGTCATAAAGTGACGAAAACAGCTGTTTACTTGGCTGTTTTCCTTTGTCATGAAGGCTGAAATTTCAATTCAGTGGAGGGGGAACAAGGCATTACCTCACGAAATTAATGAAATTTTAGATAGCTGCAAGACCAGACCTTTTGAGCAGGCATTTAAAATAAATAAATAAATTTATGAACCACCTTACTGATCAAAGTTATTGAGCTTTTTTGGGGGGCACTGAGCTGTTGAGAAATTGGGAGGGTGACAAAAACACTCCAAAAAATACAAGCCACTGGCACATAGCAATACAGCTAACTTTACAATATGACATTACTAGCAGTGATCTAAAAGATGAAAATTGCCCAAAAATTGCCTGCAGATCTTGATAGCAAAGTAAATAGTTTCCATCGATACGTAATACAACAGAGCACTAAACATGGCTATGCGTTAAGTAATATTGGAAATATGGATTAAACTCCAATGAATTTTGATATGGTTGGAAATAAAACTGTCCATCAAAAAAGTGAAAAAGCAAAAATCTTTTTGCACAGCTGATTGAGCTTAGTGAACACTTTACAGAGCGGACGGCAGACAACTGAGCAACAAATGCTGTCTGCAAACTGCTCTGTCATGATTGCCGATGGAGTGTCTTCCTACATCGTTGCTCAAGAGAAAGAGGGAGTGAAAGTATGCAATTACAGCTATTGCTATGATTGTAAATAGTACTAACTACCGTGATGCGTTTATGACTGGTTCAAGCAATAAATCACTTGACTGAGTTTTACGGCATCTGTGAGTGTTTCATCTCAAAGTGTAACTGCAATCGCTGATCACTGCTTCCCAGAAAGTCTGCTAAATGGACGAAAGCTTCTAATGAGGTGCCTACACGCAAGTATTCTCACGCAGCTGAAGTGTGATGAACTGTGACCTTTAATAGGATGGCCAGCTGCTGTGGATGCTTCAACTGAGATTCCTGCATTGCAGGGGATTGAACAAGATGAGCCTTGGGGTCCCTTCCAACTCCACAATTCTACAATTGCATGATGCTTTGGGCAGAAATAGCCTCTGACATGGTGAGGAAGGGCGTGTCCATGCATAGAATAATGGCGACGTGTTTTGTCTCTGGTTAAGGTATTCCAGCAGGGATCATTGCAAAGTGGTTGTGATGGCCTGGGATTCGGACTCCGATGCTGAACCTGAGGGATCCCAGCCTGCACAGGATTCCCCACCTCCGGAACCAGCTGAGCTGGGGCTGGGGCATGAGCCTGAAGGGTCCTCACCACCTGTGCTGGGTCCTCAGGTGCAGCCATCAGCTGAGTCTGCTCTGGCTCCTGAGGTGATGGAGGACCCACTGTCTGCAGGTGCTCCACTCTCAGCCCTGTCAGAGGAAGATGAGGTTGCCTCTGGGTCTGCTAACCCTCCAGCCTCTCCTGAACTGCAGAGGCTCAAGGCAGAGAGGCAGAGGGAGCTAAGTTCCCGTAGGAGGAGTGCTCGCCTCCAGGCCAGGAGAGGCGAGTCACCAGAGGATCGTGGCCGCCCTATGCCTCGGAGCAGATAAAAGCCGGCCAACCCCAGTCCCAAGTTGTGGGAACAACATTGTTGGTTGCTAGTTCCTGCCTGAAGCCTGTCCTGCTTTCCTGCCAGAGCTCCTGACCAGCCCTGGCTCCCTGCTTGCAAGCCTGTTCCTGACTTCACCCGACTCCCTGCCCTGCACCCAGCTTCGGCTACTACGGACTGCCTCCACGTTGCACCTCTGACCACGGACCAGACTTGGACCTCACCTCTCGGATAACCCACGGGACCAGCACAGTGGTATTTAATCACTTGTGAAATACTTTTTCCAAATGCCCCACATGGTCAATGCATGGGGAAAGGCCACAGCTCAATCCCTAGGGACGTCTGCCTGAAATCCTACAGAGCAGCTGCCAGTCAATGTAGACAATACTGAACTACATGGATCACTGGCCTGGCTCAATGTAAGGCAGCTTCTTATACCCAACTCGATCTCTTCACAGAGAAAGGGACTCCCAGAGGGTTTGAGAACCATCAGCTACCCTCATGTGGTTTAGCTGGCCAGTCCAAGCCATTTCCTGGGTGTGGCTGCTGTCGCATGCTGACAGCTTCTAGGAACCACAGGTGAGAGCTGAGTGCAGGGCGCCACCTCCCCTAACACCCCATACACCTGTTAAACAAATTGGCGCAATAAAAAACCTGTATATAAAGATGTAAAGTCATGTATCCTTATATGTCTTCAAGCACATATCCTTTGCCCTCTGTAGTCAATCTTCCTGTCTAGGTGTGCTGGCCCCGGGGGGGGGGGGAATACAGTGAGGAGTGGTCAAAGTCCGGTCCTGGGCCGAGGGTCTGGAGACTGTCCACCAAGGGGGAAGCGGGGTCCAAAGCAAGAAGCTGGGCGTGGTCGGGAACTCCAGAAAAACAGGTCTGGGTGCTGGCAGAGACAGGTTTCCAACGATGTTGCTCCCGCAACCTGGGACTGTGCTGACTGGCCTTTAACTCCTCTGGGGCCTAGGGCGGTCCCGGCCCACAGGTGACCCGCCTCTCCTGGCCTTAAGGCAAGCACTCCTCCTGAGAGAACTTAGTTCCCTCCGCCTCTCTGCCCTGAGCCTCTGCAGCTCAGGAGAGGCTGGAAGGTTACTGGACCCAGGGGCAGCTTCACCTTCCCCTGACAGGGCTAGGAGAGGCGCACCTGCAGGCAATGGGTCCTCAATCACCTCCGGAGCCAGAGTGGATACATCTGGTGTCTGCTCCTGAGGAGCCGGCACAGGTGCAGGCCCTTCAGATTCAAGCCCCTGCCCCAGCTCAGCCAGCCCTGGAGGCGGGGACTCCTGTGCAGGCTGGGACTCCTCAGATTCAGCTTCTGAATCAGATTCCCAGGCCATCACACTAGGAAATGGCTAAAGGGATACATCAACCCGTCATTGTCAAATTGCAGTATGCAGCTTGGTGCAAATATTACTTCAAGATTCCCCAAGTGTGAAATAAAACAGCAAATGCTCAAAAACACAATTGCCTGGAACATGGGTGCAGTTGCCCCCTGAGATCAAGTGAAACAATATGGGTGAAATATAAAAGAAAATTGATACCAGCAAATTCCCAAATAACTGCAGAGGTGGTGATAGAAGACTTCTCAGAAAATGTTTTAAAGGAAATTGAAAAAGAAGCGAAAGAGAATAAAATACTTAAACTAAAGGACTGGGTGGAGAAAAGGAGAAGCAAAGAACAAGTAACAGAAGCTCTAACAGGAACTAAAATAACTTGGTTTAACTGTATACAACTGGAACAATGGACAAAGAAGTGGTTAAGGGAAAACAAGAACTGCAAAGAACATACAAAATTTAAAACAACGATTTTAAAAGGGGGAGTTTAAGAAAATACCGTTATAAAAGGGCAATACCAGTGAAATTTATAAAATATTAGTAGAAACGGAGGATCAGGAAGATCAATTGAAAGAGGTGTGGGAATAGGAGACACCAGGGCAAATAGACAGTCAAAGCTGGGAGAAGGAAATATGGGAGAATTGTACATTGAAAATGTTGTCTGTAAGAATAAAAGAAAATTATTATGCATTAGCTTGGAGATGGTATTTAACACCAGTAAGATTAAATCAAACAAATAAGGAATATTCGGTGTTGTTGAAGGGGATGCCAGGAAACCAAGAACTATGTTCACATGTGGTGGGGGGGGTGTAAATATGTAGTTTTTCTGGCAACCTAACATAAATATAACATAACACTGGGTTAAAGCTAAGCAAAAGTCCAGAGGTAGTATTTGTGGGATGTAAAAACGTATTGCAGTCAAATACAACATTCCTACAATGCACATACTGGGGAATGCTTTGTATCACGCAGGAGAAAACTTGCTAGTTCCTCCTGAGCTGGGACAGACTTCCTTTGCATGTGACTTAATGTGGGTGTGGCCTCTTTCTTGGACAGAGGAGCACATGGCCTCCATGTTCTGCTTTTCTTGTTCTCTATTTTGGTTTCCTAAGAGTTAGGAGACTTAACTGCTGAGTCGCAGTCACTTGAGACTATTTCCCTTATGGGGTAGTTCACATTAGTTATACGTTGTTCTGTAAATTAAGTCTGCCTTCAGGGATCTTATTGTGAACTGGATGATTGTAAGTAAACTAGTTTTATGTTAACTTTAATCAGATGGTCGTGTCTATTCTTTTAGGAATGATATAAAAAGGGAAACCAAGAATCCTAAATAGTGAGGATCGGACGAGCATGCAACTAGCTAACCGCTGGGTAATTTAAGAGGGGGGGTTGTTTAACAACTCTAAGTTATAGAACTTGCTAGTGCAAGTTAGGAAGGATATCATAAAATAATATATCCTCTCCTGCCTCCCTAAACATCCCCACAATATGACCCCTCAAAAATTATCCAAAATGTATAAAAACATATCAAATAAAAGTTGGAGATGTGGAGAAGCAGTGGGATCTATGCTGCATATATGGTGGAAATGCAAAAAGATTAAGAAATTATGGGATGAAATATATAGGGAACTTTTAAAAATGCTCAAGGTTCCATTCATAAAAAAACTCCAGATGCTTTCCTTCTTGGAATATTAGGTCCTGACTTACCAAAGAATGTAAGCAAACTTTAGTAAGCGACAGTGCCACAGTAATGTTAATAGCATCAAACTGGAAAGGAGGAAAAATACTATCAAAATTGGAGTGGCAACAGAAATTCATGGAATAAGCTAACAGGAAAGGTAGACCAAGGAGACCAAACATTTTTGATAAATGGGGTTTCTTTAAAAATTACATCCAAGATTGTAATAGCATGATCTCTGTGGCAGCCTTTGAATAGCTTCTGTAGTCCACTGAACAAGAAAATACAGTATTTCTGATAAGCAACTATGAGAAACAGATATGAATAGTGCAATAAACATACAGTATAATCAAAGTTATATGGAATTGACGGGAAGTCAATGGAACTAAAAGAAGACTGTGAAAGAGTGTAACAGATATTGATACTTTTGTTTTTTGTTCTTTTTTATGGATAACTAAATTGTGTTATGTTTTTCTAAGTTTAATAAAGCAATTTTAAAAAAACTAGCAATGTCATTGGAGGGAGGAGGAGCTTCCGCTTTTAGGGGGGGAATTGCCATAAGCTGTTGAAACTTTTGGGGGGAGAAGGCTGATCAAAGTTATTGAACCAATTTTCCCATCAGTGCAATTGCACCCAGTGCAAAATAGTAAGAGAAATGCAAGTGGTAAACAGCAACAGAAAAACCCCAAATTCGATAACTGTGCAGACAATAAACACTTGTTTTCTTCTCCTGTAGGTAAGCACTAATTATGCTAACATGCAGTAAGCCAAACATTCAAAGACGATGGAATCTGGAAGCAAGCGTTATAGTAATATCACCGCATGGGTCTATCTGCTTCAGGTCAATAGTTTGCAGATTTGCTAGCTCCAACAAACAGTAGAATTTTCCTGCTACTTCCTTGCGGCTTACATTTTTTGTTATTTTGAAAAAGCTGATGGATTCCTTTCCAGTTGTGGCAACAGCATCCTGAAGACCATGGAGCATTTGCTTGGGGCTCTGGTTCCATTCTCCTTCCTCTTCATCCTAGTGGCCACTTGAGGAAGAGGAGGAAAGTCAACCAAGAGCTGTAGCACTGGAGTTTTCTGCAATGATGGAGAGGGCAGCAAAGATTACGGCATCGCTTCTGCAGCCGCTTGCTGACGTTAGGATGATGCCGTGACCCATCCACCCAAGCTAGTGCCTTCGGAACGGGCTTCCTGATAGCTACATGAGTGCTGTTCCGCATTGGGCACTTCTGGCCAGAACTCCATGGTCCATGGTAGGAAGATCCAGTAGGAAGCATTCTTGCACTCTCAGTCTCTCCCAGCTTCCCTCTTGCCTTCCTTTTCAGTTCAGCCTCACTTAGCTCTGGCAACGGCTCCTCAAATTCGGAGATTTCTTGTAAGGTGATAATGCTGTGACTGGCTTCTCCGACTCCAGGCAAATCAACTCCCCTCGTTTCCCAAACGGTCAGAGTTCCTCAACGCTTTTTGAGTCTCTTCAATAAAGTATGTCGCCTTTTTATTGCAAACCCGAGTAGCTCCTAGTAACAGGCGCACTGAAGTCTGAAGACGCCCCGCCAAACCAGAACAGGAATTTGTTCCACGCAGGTCTCCAGTTTGCAGGACCAGAGGCTGCGTAAGAGTGTAAAGTTGGAGCCATGGACCCGCAGTTTCTTATCTCCAACAAGGGGCCACTAGCCACAATCCAGCTGGCTGCACACTTAGAGAAGCGGCTGAGCAAACAGCAAGTGCTCGACTGCCAACTTTTGTGGAAACCACGCTCTCTCCGACTTCGCTCCATTTTTTAAATCCCCAGTTTCAACGCCCTCCTGAGCTGGCCATGCCCCCTGCCTTTGCACGCCTCCACGGCAGGTGGCGCTACAGGGAGGGAAAAGGAAATGGGCTTTCTTCTTTCCTTCCTCCACCCCCCAATTTTCCTAGGCAGGCTAACTTTATTTCGCTTTGCGCATTACATAATGTTCACTACTGCTGCAGCGCCAACAAAGGGACCGAGCACCAGGGGAGGAATAAGGGGACATTACTTGCCCGCGATCAACCACGATCTACCAGGATAACCCACATGACTGTTGCCCAAGCCTCATTGTGTTACTCCCTGTTAGGTATTCAGACTGGCTGCAGTTCTCACTCTGGGCCACTAGTATGCAAATGAAGGATTGAGAGTTGCTTTCACCGATTGGGTAGTTAGTTGGAATTTGTTACTGTTACAAGTTATTGAGCATTATATAAGGCAGGCAGCTTCACTGTTGTTCAGAGAGACTTAGAGCAGTGCTGACTGCTGTAATAAAGAGCTGTTGCTTAAAAGAGCTGTGTCTGTCACCCATCTTTCCCACTATACAACACCCACCCCCCACCCAGGATCCTGGAATACCCATTACTCTCCTAGTTTTTTCCATTCTGCAGTCCCAAAAGCTGAAAAGCTCTTTCCCTGAAGTGACAGCCTGACATTTGCCCATTTCAGCAACTGTCCTGGGGTGAGGCATTTCTCCAGTGTCCTGGGCACCTGCTATGAGGGCAAGGAAAGCCTTGCCTATTGAAAAGGTCTCACTACCCAGGAGATTCTGGCAAGCGAGAAGATTGGATAGAATTTGGGGAGACGTCCTGCGGGTCTGGCTGAGACAATGGCTAATGAGGACATTTGGCACGGACTTGCCAAGGGTACTTGGAATCAAATAAGCCTGTTGTGTCCTACTATGAAAGAATTTAAGGAAAGGAAGTGACTGAAGAACAGATGTAAAAGTTAACTAGATAACAAAGAGACGTGTGGTGAAAGCGGTGGAAGTCTTTTATAATATTTTAACTAGAATTTAAATATTGTAATGTATGAATTTGGAATAATTGATTATGAAAAGTATTTTCTCTTTTCATTTTTTTCTTGTTTCTTTTATCTTTTGTCTTTCTTCTTTTGTAGTTTGCATTCTGGAAAATTGTGCAAATAAAATGTTTGTATGTATGGTTATGTATTGTTTCTATTTTTTTCTATTCATTTTTTTGGTTACATTTAATAAAAAATTTTTTTTAAAACCTGTGTCCTGATGTCCAAGGAGAACTAACTTAAATTCCGCTCCTTGGTTCTCTCTGATCATGGAAAGAGGGCACATTTCAGAGAGCCCACGATGATCTCACAGGCGGCCTTGTGCTTTTGGCATAAATAAGGACAACAGAGCTCTATGACACATCTTCACTGAGGGGGTTTGCCACAAGCTGTGCTCTGCCTCCTTGGTCCAGACCAGCCCCGTGATTCTGATATGCTGCTTCCTCCCACAGAAGCTGAGATGTTACACTGCCACTGAAAACATGAAGAGACAGAAATCAGCTGACCAGCAGCATCCCTTTGCAGCTAGTCTATGCAATGAAGATTCCCAAACCTGAACATAAGCATGAGCTTTGTTTAACCATTTGGCATGCCAATATTCCACTTTAGAGACTGTAGAGGCATGAAGATCCTTAAAATATTCAACAAGTATAGCTGCCATACTTAATTGTGGAGAGTGAGAAGCTGCATGAGATATCCAGTCGTGAGGTGGGCAGAAGGTCTAGGGCTATGATTTTGGGTGGAAGGAAAGCTTGCATGGGTATTTGACATGGAATTGCCAATTCCTGTTGCGATGCAACCCTGTGCCAACTGTTTGGGGTTGGAGCAGTCCTCCTGATGTCCACAGGTTGACTGTTCTTGGCTGTCTTTCAGGTTATCCTTGAAAAGCTGGACTCCTCTATCGAGCCCACAAAGGTCCTTGACACCCAAGGCCTGTGACAGAAAAGTTTGTTTGCTGGGCAGTTTGGGTCACCAAGTGGTTTTTTTTTCCTGAGAGCAAATGATTGACTGGCAATAGGGTCTGATTGGCCAGAGTTCCAGGGGAGGGATATGATTGGTTTGGAGAAATTAAGACAGGTTTCTGGTTGGGAGAGTAGGTGAAGGGGTTCTGAGAGGGAAAGGAGATACACACTCAGGAGACTATCCATAGGAAGAGGACAGAGCCTCACAGCTGCGATAGGAAGACCAGGCTGAGAGTCTGGGGAAGAGATCCAGACAGGAGTGTGCTGGGAGGGCTGAGTCTGAACCAGGAGAGAGAGATCCTGAGGGAATTCTGGCTCCCTGGGTTTCAGTCTAGCCAGGGAGAATTCTTCTAGGTACTGAAGACTCCCAACCCAGTAACAAGGGGAGAGGGGATCCCCTGGGTCTGTAATACCATTTATAATACCTTAGTTATGGGATTGTTAAGAGAGGGAGTAACTGAAGAAAAATGCCCCTTACTCATGAACCAAAGCATCAAGTTGCGATAGACACTGATTTGAACATTTTAACATTTTTTCTGGAAACCTGAATATTTATCTACTTGGTGTGCTAACCAATGTTTAGTAACTGAAGTTTAAGAAGAGTTGTACCTCTATGTGTTTAAGCCTGAGACATCTTATAAAGTAAGTTAAATTCTACTTGAAAGAACTCGTTTCCTGACCCACTTTGTGTCATAAACTGCCTTTGTTTAATAAAAACTTTTCATGTTTGTTTGATCAACTCCTGCCTGACACTCTAAATCATTAAGTTTTCCCTTACAGAAGTCTCCCACAATTTGGGGTAAATTGTAGAAATTCGTCTAACTAGTGTACCGTGAGGTGGTTGCACTAAATTTAATTGAGGGCTGGCTCAATGGCACTAGGGTGAGAAAGTGCCCTTGTGCCATCATATGACTGGGAAAAGGAACTTATAGAAGCCTGTAACTTTAAGAAACCTGTAGCTTTAAGAAAATGCTAAGAAGCCGCTAAAGCTTTGAAACTGCTGAGAAAGCTTTTGCTAAGTGTTACAGTAATTCTGACATCGAACATGGTGGGGAGGGGTCTGGAGCACCCCCACACAATGAGTGGACACTCACAATGAATGTAGCACAAGCATGACACAGACACACACAAATCTGAGGCACAATTATTTTCTGCCGCTTACTCCATTGCCTTCTTTGGCGCTTTGCGCATTGGGTGAGGTTGTTTGCGAGGGCCAGCCGGATTCTGCGGCCCGGGAATCCTTTTAAAGGACCTGACCTTATCCTGCTCAGATTTAGTTCTGCATGTCCGTCGCTCAAAACCGATCAACAGGGGAAGGGGGCCCTTATACGGCTTCAGGCAATGCATAATAAATAGGGGGCCATGCCCAGTAAAGCACACTAGGCGTCATCTCCTTAGCCCGAGATGCTCTCTTGGCTTAGAGGGGACAAAGGAACTATCTCCTTATGGGATAGATTCCAGGTGTATATATTTTGCAACTTAAGTCTGCCTTCTGGGATCCTTCTGCGAACAGAATTTGAGTAAACTATTTTATATACTTTTATACAAGACTGTCGTGTCTATTCTTTTAAGAGGGAATAAAAGAGAATTACCAGGAAACTTATTTTAGAAGCTTATGCAAGCCTGGCAAGGACATTATCTGCTGTGCAAATTTAAAAGGGGAATGCTACTCCGCTAAATTATAGAACTTGTTAACACAATTTGGGAAGGATATAATTAAAAAATATATCCTCCTGCCCCCCTGAACATTCCAACAGAAAAAGCCCTTCATATTCTAACTCATCCTGATTATCAGAAGATTGTAAATGATCCGCCATGCAAGCCTCTTGGTGGTGATGTCTTCCTGTATTCATTCAAAAGTTCTCCTCAGAAAACAAACACCAATTGGCACTGTGATCAATAATCTTGGATCAACTGTGGTGCCCGACTAAGGCAAAGAAAGGACCCAGAGTTGAGAAAATGTTACCATAAAATCAAAACTGGTTCAAGTACAGGCAACTTCATAAGGCACAGTTATTACACTGCTACAACCTTCTTGTGAAATGGTTGTTACACTATATTGGAAATGAGAAGGAATTCCATGCAGTTCCTCATGGTAACAGAAAGAGAAATTTGATAGGACCACATGTACGGACAATGCCTTCAGTAATAGGAAAGATTTCAGATACAAGTGCTAAGCCTTCAAAAATCTTTGGACAGAATAATTTTTTTAAAAAAAATGGAACGCTGGAAATCAGAGGCTTATAAAGGATGCATCAGATCGCGTTAAGTTTTCCTGTGCCTGATTTTTGCTGTTCATCTTAGGTTCCTGGGTTACACATTTGGATCATTGGCCACAGCATCGTTCACTGGGCTGTTTTGAGGGTCATGGAAGACGTGGGGTGTGCTGAGATGCCTTCCTGCTACTGGTCAAGGCTAAGGAGTCGGCAGAGAGGATTGAATGGCAGCGCTAGAGATCAGTGCACCCCCTAACCCCCCCACACAGGAGAGTGGGGACCCGAGGGCTCCAGCGGAGCGGAAAATCTCGCCGCCGCCCCCCCCCCCGCAAACGTCTCCCAGCTGCTGCTGTGCGCACGGGAAGGAAGGAAAAGAGGCTCAAGTTCGCTCTCGGCACCAACGCAGCCTCCTGCCGAAGCTACGATCCATCACCAGAAGCAGTAGATTTTCCAATTAGAGGCAAAAGTCAAATAGAACATTTTGAACTTTGAATTCTGAGTCTAAAAATTTAATTTGGCAAAACGGAAGCAAAACAGGAAGTCAGCTTCCGATTTCTGTGGACGAGCTCTGCAAAGGGAACTTTTTTTGTGAATGGGACTCAGACATTGCCTACAGCAAAGGAGAGTTGCAACATTTAACTCGTGACTTGGTAGATGGTTGCATTCTAACGGATTTATACATTAACTGTATTCAGTTACCTACTGGAATACAAAGTTAAAAAGCTACTGACAGCTGGAGGAATCTGAACAATCGTTCTGCTCGGACACTGAGGTCCAGCTCCGAGGGCCTTCTGGCGGTTCCCTGACTGCGAGAGGCAAAGTTACAGGGAACCAGGCAGAGGGCCTTCTCAGTAGTGGCGCCCGCCCTGTGGAGCGCCCTCCCATCAGATGTCAAAGCGATAAACAACTATCTGACATTCAGAAGACATCTGAAGGCAGCCCTGTTCAGGGAAGTTTTTAATATGTGACATTTTAGTGTATTTTTCATCTTTGTTGGAAGCCGCCCAGAGTGGCTGGGGAAACCCAGCCAGATGGGCGGGGTACAAATAATAAATTATTATTATTATTATTAAAATTGGTGGAGCGGAAGAGGAAAAGGGTAAAGGAAGCTTGCAGGGGACTCTTCTGGGGGGTAACCCCAGAAAGTGGAAAGAGCCTGAAACAGTTTCTAAAGCATCTTTGATACCCCAAAGACTGAAAGAGCTCACCAAGAAAGATTTGTTAACTGAACTACAACATAAATGCCATGGGATTACAAATAAGAAATAAAATGGAAATATAACTTTTGGAACTACTGCAAGTCACCACTGTTTGAGACATTTATAAGGAAACAAGTACAATTCAATGAACAATTTCATTTTTCTTCCTTTAAAAGACAAAAACTTGAAAATGACTTGGCCTAACATTTTCATCTTTTCTCTTCCCTCTGCTTTTTGGATTTTTAAATTACTTAATTACTTTCCTTTTTTATTTTTCATTCTTTAAATTGCACATTTCATACTTTGATTTATTGAATGGTTTTATTTTTTCTGCCTTTTTTCTTCTTTTGCTATATAATTGTGTGATGTATTATGGTGGGGAGGGAGAAGACAGACAAAAGAGAAAGGGAAACTAGAAAAAAATCTGGGAGGGGGAGAGCCAACAGACTCAGAACCTGCAGGTGTGACCTTGAACTCATACAACACTGGGAACCAACCGATTAAGAGATGTCAGGCAAGGAGGGAGCAACAACTAGGAAAGCAGCAGCGGCCTATTTTTTTGTTAAATAATGATTACAAATTGTTTGCAAACATACTAGCTAACAGATTTAAAAATATACTAAACGAGTCACTTCCGGGGTCGGCGCCATCGGCAATGGCGGATTCCCTCTAACTTTGAGGGAGTTAGCTCCGTGGAAATCGGGTCTTGCCGCTACGGCGAAGCGGGGACCCTTCAAAAAACCACAGGCGGGTGAAGCCTGTGACCGTGGGACTCGGCGGGCACCTTCAGTGTCTTTTCATGAGACACTGTGGCTATGTGCTCAGGGAAGCCATTTTGAGAGTTAAAATGTTAAGGAAGCCATTTTGTTGGTCTACGCCAGGCCCCCATATCCAGTACATACACTCGCAACACCCACTACCCAGAGACACACAGATAGGCTGACAAGGATTAACAAATAGGGACATGGAAGGGTAGTGTCCCAACTCCTCATGCCTTATCTCTAGGCAGAATCTATTGTATCTGAGTATGTGCAATGCTGTAACTTTTGATTGGATAAAGACCTGATTAAAGAATGTATAAAGCACGGGTGTCAAACACAAGGCCTGCGGGCCGATATTGGCCTGCCAGACCTAGTCATGTGGCCCGTGTAGCCGCCGCCAGCCTTCACCTTTTATTCTCACTTTTTTTTTAACACAAGAAAGCAGCCTCTTCAGCGCATGCGCGGCAGCCTACAAGCCAGAGAACATCTGCCCTCTAGTGGCGCCGGCCGTTCTACACAGGAAACCTCCACTTTACATGCATTCAGGAAACCTCCACTTGTTTTTATATTGAGCGCATGCCATCCTGTGATGTGACAGATCCAACGGCTGCCTGAACCCTTCTCTCCTGTACTGTAAGTACATATGATCTATGTGGGGGGGAGGGGGGTCTGCTTATTAGGGGGGGGGTCTGCTTATTATTCTGCTTAAAAGTCTGAGCGGTAAACTTTGGATATACTGACCACTTCCGTGTCACTTTACAGTGGTATAGGGACCATAAACTACAATCAAATAACCCAAAAATGTCCAAGAAAAGTAAAGTTGATGCAGAGGGAAGGCAATTTCAGGAGATGGGAAAGTGAATACATGTTTGTGATTAATGGAGACAAGCCAGTATGTCTTATTTGCTATGAGGCAGTGGCAGTGATGAAGGAATACAATTTACGCCGGCACTTTGAGACCAAACATGGAGCCAAATTTGCTAACCTTAGCCACCAGGAAAAGCAACAAAAGGTCCAAGAATTAAACGGTTGCCGGGACTTCCGGAGGCGGCGCGACCGGTAATGGCTGCCTTCTCCGAGTAAGGAGAAGGGAGCTCCGCTGTAAACGGGTCGTCCGCTACGGCGAAGCGGAGACCCATTCAGGAAAACCACAGGTGGCAGAAGCCTGTGGTCTCGGGACCCGGCGGGCGCCAGAAGCAGCCCCCAAAACGCTGAAGGGACCCCGTAAGGGGCTCCGGATCGCGGAGGGGGTAGCGGCGCTGTGGGTCGTTGCGCAAACAGCGAAGTGAAGCCGCGTTGCTGTTGCCGGTCAGCGCTGTCCTTTCTTCCTGCAACTTTTCTGAACTTTGGAAACTACAACCCGTGAGTAAATTTGGACATTGAAAACTTCTTGAAACTTTTGTCAACTTTCTGAAACTTTTTGAGAACTTTATGAAACTTTTAAAACTTTTTTAAAAAGTTGAAATCTGGCTGAAAACGGAGTGAGGATAAGCAGGAAGCCCATCTCCCGCTATACTGAACTTTAAGCAAAGAGCAGGAGGAGTGGAGACAAAAAGTTATGCGTTAACTAAATGCTGGCACCCTGTTAAAGCAGTTTTCTGAGTGAAAGACTTTGAGCTATTGACTTTTGCTGGTCATATTCGGGGTGCATTGATATCCTTCTTCTGTGGCACCAGTGGATTATAAAATAAATAAGAATCTCTGGTGCTGGAGCTGCCTGGATGAGCACCAGTTTGCAACTTTGGATACATTGAATTCAGGTTTTGAAACATTCTGAGTTGGAACTGGATACTTTGAAACTGTTGCAGTCAAGGCACTGTAAGAAACACTGTTTTGTTTTAAGTTTTACTCTGCTAAAAATAATACATTGTGGAGGCGATAGACATGGATTTAAATTTATAAGTCTAACTTGGATTTGATCTTTTCCCTGAAGACGTATTAAGCTCCCTCTAGAGGATTTTGGACTTACAGCAGTGACTTTGTTTTACTTTCCATTTCCCGGCCTCTGTTTGACTATTGTATCTGGGACTCTGCTTTCTCATGGGAACAACTTGGATTGACCTTGGATTACAGATAACTTTGGAATGAGTGGCGCAAGGAGAAGAGGAAGGACTAAACAAACAACTCTAACTTTATCTGCAGCCTCACAGCGTAGATCTTCTGTGCCGGCCTTGCCTTCCACTTTGCCTCCAGACATAGAGGCGGCCTCCCTAATACAGGCAGGGGAGGGTGAGACAGAGGAGCTGCACCTGGGAGATATGGCTTCAGGGACAAGTAGCTCTGTCTTGGAGAAAATTTTGGAGAAACTGGAGGCTCTGGACAAGAAGGCTGATTTGCATACAGCTAAAATTGAACAGAACACAGAAAGCTTGAATAAGCTGACTGGACAAGTTGCACAGAATGCCCAGTCTATTGGAGAATTAAAGGAGGCTGTAGGTGAAAATCGTAAACTGGCTGAAGATACTAGTCAAAGATTGGAAGAACTTGAGAAAGAAGTAAGACCACTCAGCAAACAAGTTGGAGAACATCAGATTTACTTTTTGATGACAGAACTGCGAAACAGGGAGACCAACTTGAGGATACGGTCAATACCAGAGGTGGAAGAAGATAATTTTATTGAATTTCTAACTAAGGAATTTGCCAAGTTTTGGAAGTTAGAGGAAAAAGACTTTAAAATTGTATCTGCTTTCAGGCTTGGCAGAGTCAGAAGGACAGAGAAGCCCAGAGATTGTTTGATAACACTGAGATCAAAGGAGGAAAGGGACAAGATTTTGGGCCTGCACTACGAAAAGTCACTAGACATTTTGGGCAAGAGAATTGAAATCTACAAGGACATTCCTAAGCAGTTGCTGGACCTTAGATCTAACTACACGGAATTGGCAAGACTGTTGAGAAGCAACGCAATTATCTTCAGGTGGGAGTTTCCACAAGGATTATCCTTTACCTACAGAGGGAGAAAGATCAAAATCAAAACAGTGGAAGATAGAGACAAGTTTTTGGGAGCACACGGAGAAGACCTCCACAAAGGACTTGGATTGCCAGCGCCAGAACTTCCAGGGGAGCCCGCCCCCTCGGATCCTCAAGGACCGGAGAACAAGGTACCACCCCAGAAAGAATAACCAGACCTATCCAGGATGTCTCTGCAGCTTTTGAGCTGGAACATAAATGGCTGTAACAGTCCCGAAAAAAGGTCTAAAATTTTTCATATTTTAAAAAAGGAACAATTGGACATTATATGCTTACAAGAAACACATGTGATTAGGCTCCATAGAAAGGTGTTAATAAATAAAAGGCTTGGTCAAGAATTTATATCATCGGATACAGTTAAAAAGAGAGGTGTAGTGATCTATGCAAAAGAGAGCCTTTCACCAAAATTTCTCTTTAAAGATGAAAGTGGAAGAATCCTCGCAATAGAAGTACAGTATCAAGGAGAAAAAATTTTGATATTAGGAATTTATGCTCCAAATGAAGGAAAATCGGATTTTTATAAGAAGTTGCACGAGACCATGCTGGATTATCTGGATTACAACAACGTCATCATGATGGGGGACATGAACGGGGTCGTATCAACAAATATGGATAAGTCACAGAACCAGAACATTACTAAAGAGGGAAGACTACCTAAGACCTTTTTTGAAATGACTGACAATATGGACTGGGTTGACATCTGGAGAGTTAGAAACCCCCTGGGAAGAGAAGGAACATTCTTTTCTGAAGCTCAACTGACTTGGACACGAATCGACCAAATATGGATAACTAGAAGTCTGGCACCTAAGGTGAGGAAGGTGGAAATCTGCCCCAAAACATGCTCCGACCATAACGCCTTGAGAATGGATATGACATTGATCCCAATCGGCTCCTTTAGATGGAAGATGAATGATGGCCTGTTTAGAGACCAAAGAATTGTAAAGAAGGCCCAAAAAACCTTAAAGGACTATTTTGAGATTAATTTGAACACTACGGTGGAAAAAAGAACTATCTGGGATGCAAGTAAAGCTGTGATGAGAGGGTTCTTGATTCAACAGAATTCCTTAAAGAAAAGACTGCAAAATGAAAAGAAAGATAAAATTCTGGAAAGTATCAAAGAGTTGGAGAAGAAGTTAAGATCTAACCCGAAGTCCCAACCGATTCTGAGAGAAATTAAACTTTATCAGGCGCAATATTCCAAGCTGATAAATCAGGAAATAGAATGGAAGATTAAAACAATGAAACAAAAAACTTTTGAATCGGCAAATAAATGTGGGAAACTGCTAGCTTGGCAGTTGAAAAGGAGACAAAGATTAAATACAGTAACAAACTTAGAGGTTGAAGGAAGGAACATTCAGAACCCGGGAGAGATTAGAAAGTGCTTCCAGAGGTATTTTAAAAAGTTATATACTCAAGGGCACAAGATGAAATAGAGATTACACAATTTTTGGAGAGAAATGGATTAGCAAAGCTGTCAGAAGAAAATAGAACAATTTTAAATGGCAAAATAACACGACAAGAGATTGAACAGGCCATCCTGAGTCTGAAACAGGGCAAATCACCAGGGCCAGATGGACTGACCTCTAACTACTATAAGACATTGAAGGATTATTTGATACAACCTTTGTTGGAGGTCAGTAATGAAATAATGGAGGGGAAGAAGGCGCCTGAATCGTGGAAAGAAGCATTTATCACATTGATTCCAAAGTCAGAAACTGAAAAGACACAACTCAAGAATTACCGTCCTATCTCCCTTTTAAATGTGGATTACAAAATATTTGCAGATGTTTTGGCACGAAGATTTAAGAAAGTTTTAAGTGAGATAATCCATAAAGACCAGGCAGGCTTTCTCCCGGGCAGACATATGTTTACTAACACAAGGAACATCATAGACATATTGGAACTTTTACAAACAAACATAAACACTAAAGCAGTTTTAATTTTTATAGACGCGGAGAAAGCCTTTGACAACATATCTTGGAAATTTATGAAGGGGAATTTAAAAGAAATGGGAGTGGGACGGGGGTTTGAGAACGGGATTGAGGCAATATATTCAGAACAAAAGGCTAAACTGATAGTTAACAATGTGGTTACAGAAGAGTTTAAAATTGAAAAAGGTACACGACAAGGCTGCCCGATTTCCCCATTACTGTTTATTTCGGTTCTGGAAGTGCTCCTGAATATGATTAGGGGGGACCGGTTGGTGGAAGGGATTCAGGTCGGAGCGAAACAATATAAACTTAAAGCTTTTGCAGATGACCTAGTTCTGACATTACAGGAGCCGGAGTCTAGTTTGAAAAGAGTACTACAACTGATTCAAAACTTTGGTCGAGTGGCAGGATTTAAGTTAAATAAGCAAAAAACTAAAGTTTTGGGGAAAAACGTGACAGATATTGAGTTGGAACAGCTTCAGAAAGAGACAGAACTAAATGTGGTTAAAAAAGTTAAATACCTAGGGGTAAACATAACAGCAAAAAATCTGAGTTTATTTAAAGATAATTATGAAAAATGTTGGTCAGAGATTAAGAGAGACTTGGATAGTTGGTCAAGACTAAAACTTTCTTTGTTAGGCCGAATAGCTGCCATCAAGATGAATGTATTGCCAAAAATGTTATTTTTGTTTCAGACACTGCAGATTGTAGACAAGACAGAGTGCTTCCGGAAGTGGCAGAAAGATATTTCTAAATTTGTCTGGCAGGGCAAAAAGCCCAGAATCAAATTTAAAATATTAACAGATGCGAAAGAAAGAGGGGGCTTTGCCCTGCCAGATTTAAAGTTGTATTATGAAGCTGCAGCTTTCTGCTGGTTAAAAGATTGGTTACTTCTTGAAGATACGGATGTCTTGGATTTGGAAGGTTTTAATAATGCGTTTGGATGGCATGCATATTTATGGTATGATAAAGCTAAGATAAATAAGGCCTTCAAGAACCATATTGTCAGAAAATCAGTTTTTAATGTCTGGACAAAATATAAAGACTTACTGGAGAATAAAACTCCGAGGTGGCTGTCACCCCTGGAGGCTAAGGCTCGGAAAAGAGCCAATATGGAGGCCAACTGGCCAAAATATTGGGAGATAATAGAAAAGGATGGTGACAACTGGAAATTGCAGAGTTTAGAAAAGATGAGAGACAAAGTGCGAGACTGGTTACACTATGCTCAGATTAAAGAAGTGTTTAAAAATGACAAAAAGCTAGGATTCCAAGTGGAAAAGTCAAAGTTAGAAACTGAACTGTTAGAACCTAAGACTAAGGTACTTTCAAGAATGTATAACTTGCTGCTGAAATGGAACACACATGACGAAATGGTAAAATCAACAATGATAAAATGGGCGCAGGATATTGGGTATAATATTATGTTTGAAGATTGGGAAAGGTTGTGGACCTCTGGGCTGAACTTCACTGCATGTAATGCGTTGAAGGAAAATGTGATGAAAATGATGTATAGATGGTACATGACCCCTGTTAAACTGGCTAAAATATACCATTCGTCTGATAGCAAATGTTGGAAATGTAAGGAAAATGAAGGAACATTTTTTCACCTCTGGTGGACCTGCCCTAGAGTGAAGGCCTTTTGGGAGAAGATATATAATGAATTAAAAAAGGTGTTTAAATACACCTTTACTAAGAAATCAGAGGCCTTTCTCCTGGGTATTGTCGGCCAGAGTGTGTTAAAAAAGGACAGAACATTCTTTTTGTACGCAACAACAGCAGCAAGAATATTAATTGCCAAGAATTGGAAAACTCAGGAGCTACCCACTGTGGAAGAATGGCAGATGCAACTGATGGACTATATGCAATTAGCCGAGATGACCGGCAGAATTCGAGACCAGGGAGAAGAAAGGATGGAAGAAGACTGGAGGAAATTTAAGATTTATTTACAAAAATATTGTAATTTGGCTGAGTGCTGAATTGGATGCCAGTGCAGACAATTGTCTACCATTAAATTAGATTTAAGGCTGAATTATATGTCAAACCAAATTAAGATTATTAATTAAGATGAGTTAAATGATAATTTGTTTGAAATTAATTTAATAATGATGTAAGTGTATGCGGGAGGTGTGGGGGAGTCCCATGTAACAATTGAGAGATGTTAAATGGACAATGATAAGTGGTGCTTA
The DNA here is from genome assembly GCF_964270895.1 of Podarcis filfolensis. Classification (NCBI taxonomy): domain Eukaryota; kingdom Metazoa; phylum Chordata; class Lepidosauria; order Squamata; family Lacertidae; genus Podarcis; species Podarcis filfolensis. The sequence goes on along the minus strand of NC_139618.1, from coordinate 15,110,920 downwards.
TCTAATATATGCTTTATTTGAAAACTTCAATAAATATATTATAAAAAAAAAAGAATTAAACGGTTGCCTGCATTCTCAACGGAATATTTTTGCAAAAATGTCAGCAAAAAATTATGCAGCAGTGAAAGCCAGCTATCTTGTGGCTGAAGAAATTGCGCGAGCTTCAAAGTGCTTTTCAGAAGGTGCATTTGCATGATAAGAGTGGACACATAGTCCTACAGATACTACCGGCCCTTTGAGGGTGACCAAACTGCTGATGCGGCCCCCAATGAATTTGAGTTTGACACCCCTGGTATAAAGGGAAGCCTTCCCTGTTGGGAAGGGCCGGACTTTGGAACTTATTCCTCAGTGCCATTGCTTGCTGCCGGCAAACAATTAAAAATTTATTGCTTTATTTCTCTGATTGCTGCGTGGTCATTTGACTGGCCTAACCAATTGCTACAACACAACTTGGGAGACTTCTACCTATCTACTTTATTATTTCAAAATGTGCTTCATTGAATCACCACTGGTTCCTGTAATGTTCATGATACACGACAGCAGGCGAGAGAACAATCACAGGATATTTTTGGAAACCCTTTCAAAGCAGTGTCCTTTCCTCAATTCAGATAAAGTTGTCTCAGTGTCTGACAGAGAAAAAGGAATTGAAAAGGCTCTGGATAATGTTTTGCTCAAGAGCCACAGAGTAGTATGCTGGAATCACATCTGCAGAGACATCGTGTTTTGGTTGAAAAAACATGGGGCCAGTTCAAAAGATACCAAGGTATACCTTGCTGTTTTTTTTGATCTTCTGAGGTCAAATTCTGAGCAAAGACTACACATTCAAATTAAATAAACTCAGTAGAAGGTGGAGCAAAGTGTTCTTGGACTACTTTAATGAAGACCTGCACCAAGCAATAATAACTTATGCTGGGGCAGGGCAAGAAGCCCAGAATAAAATATAAGATTTTAACTGATGCAAAAGAAAGGGGTGGTTTTGCCCTGCCAGACTTCAAACTTTACTATGAAGCAGCAGCATTCTGCTGGCTTAAAGACTGGCTGCTTCTCGAAAACACAGACATTTTGGACTTAGAAGGTTTTAACAACGTTTTTGGATGGCATGCATATTTGTGGTATGACAAGGTTAAAGCGCATAAAGCATTTAAAAACCACATTGTTAGGAGATCTTTGTTTAATGTCTGGATCAGATATAAGGACTTATTGGAAAATAAGACCCAAAGGTGGTTGTCACCAATGGAAGCGAAAGCCCAGAAAAAGCTCAATATGGAGGCCAAATGGCCGAAATATTGGGAAATTTTGGAACAAGGAGACAGATTGAAATTGCAGAGCTTTGAGAAATTAAAAAACAAAGTGCGAGACTGGCTTCATTATTTTCAGATAATGGAGGCTTGCAATTTGGACAAGAAAATTGGCTTCCAGGTGGAAAAATCTAAATTAGAAACAGAGGTGCTAGAACCTAAAACTAAGATCATGTCAAAAATGTATAACTTGCTGCTGAAATGGAATACACAGGATGAAACAGTTAAGTCAGTTATGATTAAATGGGCACAAGATGTTGGACATAACATTATGTTTGCTGACTGGGAACAGTTATGGACCACCGGTATGAAATTTACGGCATGTAATGCTTTAAGAGAGAATATTATGAAAATGATATACAGGTGGTACATGACACCAGTCAAGCTTGCAAAAATGTATCATCTGCCTGATAACAAATGTTGGAAATGTAGAGAGACTGAAGGTACATTCTTTCACCTTTGGTGGACGTGCCCAAAGATTAAGGCTTTCTGGGAAATGATTTATAATGAAATGAAAAAGGTATTTAAATATACCTTCTTGAAGAAACCAGGCTTTTCTCTTGGGCATAGTCGGCCATTTGGTGCCAAAGAAGGACAGAACTTTCTTTATGTATGCTACAACGGCAGCAAGAATACTTATAGCAAAGCACTGGAAGACGCAAGATCTACCCACTCTGGAAGAATGGTAGATGAAGTTGACTGACTGTATGGGACTGGCAGAAATGACCGGCAGAATCCGCGACCAGGGAGAAGAGTCGGCAGAAGAAGATTGGAAGAAATTTAAGGACTATTTACAGAAATATTGCAAAATTAATGAACTTTGAAAGATGTTGGATTGAACTTATGTGGTCTCTAGCTGTTATGATAAAAAGAACTGGGATTAATATTGTTTAAGTTATAAAATTTTAAAAAAGGTGATGGGGGAAAAAAGGGTGTTAGATAAAAGGAATGATAAGAGATTAGGATTTGCTGGATTAACAATTCGAAATAGAAAACAAGAAGGGGAGGTATGAGGAAGTCAAAGAAACATGTTATTGAAAAATTGATATTGAAATTGATTTGTTTTCAATATTTTTCTTTTTCTTTTTGTGTTTGTATAAAACTGGAAAAATTGAATAAATATTTAATAAAAAATAATAATAACTTATGCTGGGGCCTGGATTTCAAAGAGACTGAACATATATACTGTAATGGAAAAAAGTGGAATCACCACAAATGTGTCTGAGTTTTCACGCAGCTCTAAAAAAGACTTTCACAATGGAAAGAAATGATGATTGAAGCAATGGTGTTATCCGTATATGCAATGCAAAAACTTTACTGGAAAACTTTTCGTGGACTATGTAACACAGGAAACCTTCATTTGCAGCCTCAGTTTATCCGGCACTCGAGATCACCAGAACAGTCTTTCCTCATATAGCTTGTGATCCATCACAAATCATGCATCTTGTACAAAGGCGAGAAATTCCGCGGCATAAGAAAGATGAAAGCTATGATGTTTTAAGCAATGGAAAAAAGATTTAACAAAATTTATTTAGCAATACAAAACACCATGAATTAAAAATAAATTATTAAGAGATAGTAAAAGTAGGCTGATTGTCGCTACCCGATTTAAATTTATATTTTGATGAAGCTTGCTACATGTGGTTGAGAGAATGGCTAACACTAAACAATGGAGATTTATTGGACCTAGAAGGGTTCAATAATCCTTTTGGCTGGCACACACACCTAGGGTATGAAAAAGTGAAGGTAAACAGGGGTTTTCTTAACCATATTGTAAGAAAATCATTAGATAAACTATGGGGGAAATATAAAGAACTTTTAGAACTCAAGTACCTTGGTGGCTGTCTCCCATTGAAGCAGTAACGATTAAAAAGAAAAATATGGAAACAAACTGGGCCACATACAGTTTGCTAGAGGAAAGGGTTAATAAATTAAAATTAAAGGATTACAAAGAAAAAGGATCACCTGGCAGGGTGGATTCAATACTAGTTATATGGCAAATTTAATGAAGACAAGAAAAACAAAGGATTTGCAACAGAACTCTCACTATTAGATAAAAAGTATTAAGCAATGTTAAGGTAATTTCCAAAATGTATGGATTATTATTAGAATGGGAAATTAAGGACGAACAAATCAAGGAAGTAATGGTTAAATGGGCTATGGATCTGGGTAAAAACATTCAAGTAACACAGTGGGAGAAGCTTTGGAGGGAAAATTGGAAATTCACAGCATGCGAAGCGATAAAGAAAATATGACATATAGTAGCCCCATATTCTCAACACAAAGTGAGAAGCGTTTGGGCAAATCACTGATTTGTACATCAGTTCCCCCATGGCACAACTGTACCTTCACCACACTCATGTGTACAACCATCTCTGTGTATGATTGACACAGACACACAGAGGATTAAACTGGATAAATGACCGCATTAATAGATGCATTTCTTGCCTCCAGGGTGATCATGGCCAAAGAGTTAGGTCACAATGGAACAATTTTCCCACTTAGTTGCCACTTCATACAGACCATGTGTCGAAGATTGTCAGTGCAAACCTTGAAGTACTGTTTGAGATTTGGAGTGCTAAAGAAAGATGTTTTGATTATTCCAGTAAATGATGAGAAAGTCCACCTGATACTGACAGTTATCATTTTTAAAAGGAAGATTGCACAAGCCAAGTGATGCAGGGAGTATTGAGAGCCCTTGCACCCTCCAGACTGAGGGCTTACACAAAAGCATTGTCTTATTTCAAAAGGGTCAGAGCCAGGTTTTGCTCCAACTATGGGCATTATGCTAAGGAATCTGATGTCTTGAAATACAGTATTTAGTTTATCTGAAACATAAAGGCCTGGCCCTTAAGACCATGAGCCTTCATAAGTCTGCACTCTTATTTCAGTAATTGTTTGTGGCAGCCTAACTCCTGTGACACTTTCCATGTTAGGAAGCTATTGGCTGGCTGGCGTGGTGCATACACCCAAATCCGACTAGAAATATGACGGCTGATACAGAGTATTTCCCCCAGCATTTGCTGGTCCAGCTTTGAGGTAAAACTTTTCCAAGCTGTTTTCTCGTTGCGCTCCCATTACCTGACCCCAATTGGCGCAGGCAGACAAGGGTGCTTCACTGGTGGGGCAGGCAGTGGGGCAGTTAGGTACAACTTTGGCGGGTATGGCCAAGAATCCACACGCATTACCAAGTTTTTTTAATGAATTTGATACCATGATGCAGCGGTTTAGGCCAAGGGATGAAGGCCTTGCAAGTCTCTGACCCTCAATCTACCCCCGACTGTATTCCCGACACTGGAGCCAGTTGTTCTAGTATGTCTTTGGCCAGTGATGACAGGGATGAGATGCCTTCTACCTCTCAGGCCCTATTCAGCGACTCACAACCCTGCATCCCGGCCCCACAACAAAAAGCCCACTGTGGCATCGCGCTTGCGCCACAGGGGTAGTAATGAGAATCTGCCACAAGTTGGGGTGACGCAGGCTCGGCGCACGAGCCGAAGGGTTACTAGAGGCGCAGAAAGGCCAGTTTCTCCCCCTCCTATCAACGCTACTGCTGGGCAGCATCTGGCGATTGTCCATTTCCAGATGCTGCAATAGCACTCAGGAAGCGCCATCATAAGACTCCAGCAAGAAGAGCAAAAAGTCCAGGAATTCAGACTCAGATCTGATTCTGATAGTTATGAGTCTATGAATTGTTACTGGGGCCAGGGGGAAGGGGTTCCTGGTCTTCCTTTATGGGCTTGGAATAGGAGGGCTAATTCCCATAGTTAAGAGGTTGTGGGGGACCTTGGAGTGTAAAGATGGGGAGGATGTTAAAATCTAATAGACCCAAGGACATTATCCTGGGTAACTACTTGTCTTCAAAAATTTCAAGCTGTTCCTGCTAGATGAGTCCCATGAAAAACCCGAAAGGAAGCATGGTTTTGGTAAACGCAAGTGTAAGTCCCCCAGGGTTGAGAAAACTTGAAAATTGGTGGATTATATGGTATTGGCGGAAATGACTGGCAGAATCCGAGACCTGGGAGAAGAGTTGGTGGAAGACTGGAAGAAATTTAAAGACTATCTGCAGAAACACTGTAAAATTAATGAATGTTAAAATGATGTTGGATTGAAAATAAGTGGCATTAGCAACAAAGTTAATAAGAATATGCAAAAATGAATTGATAATGGATGAAAATATAGTTATAATATGTTAAGATATAGAGTTAAGATAAACGAAAGAGGGTAAGGATTTGCTGATTTGATTATTTAAATGGGAATACAAAAAGGGGAGGTGTGAGGAAGCCAAGGAAAAAAGCTAATGAGTTTGAAGTTACAAAAAACGGATTTGTTTTTAATTTTTTTATTTGTTTTTTGTATTTCGTTTTTTTATTCTTTTCTCTTTTTATGTATTTTTGTATGCTCTTTTTTGTATCTTTTTCTTTCTATACGACTTTTTTCTATTTTTTTTTTAAAAAAGAGAAAACTGAAAATTGGTTAAACGGCTTCCAAGTTTTTTCCGGTGCAGTTCCTGCTGCTTATCCGAAAAGAGCCATGCATTTGTCTACCAATCTCTTCTGCAGAACACGCTGATCTCCCAACAGGCAAAGTGGTTATTCAGGACCCAATGCCTTACGTTCTCCATGGATCCCCTCGCCCATCACCTCCAGACCTCTCCCAGACAAGAGATCCCTGAGCCCCATCTGGGAAGTTCGCGAAGAATGGACAACTAGCGGACCGCGACCCCGGAATCTGAAGCCAGGAGCACAAGCCTCAAATGCTTGCCTTGCTCCTGGGCATCCCTGGACACTGTGTTCAACTTCTCCAGCCCAGACCCTGCATGGGAAATCCATCCAGAAAACAAACACATCACTTTTCCCTCCCTCCTTGCTGTGGTTATCATCAGACACAATGACCCCCCCCCCAACCTTGCTGAAGTGACTTGCTGCACTGATTATCTCCTGCAGGCTAGGGACAGAGGTGAAAGCTGTTTCCTCTCTTCAGCAGACCATGATGGTGACACTACACAGAAGTGGCTGCCCTTGCAGAAGATCATTGCAGATATCAAAGGCCCTCTTGCCAATTTCCCCCCTCAATTTCCAATAATGACTACCAGGGCTAAAAAAGTGTTGCAGATGCCAGCCCAACCCAGTCTGCTGTGAAAAGCCTGCATCCACTTGGAGCTCAAAGACCCCTCAAAATCTCACTGGCAAGGAGAGCTACTTTTGGTGGAAGTGCAGAGGACCCAATTCATAGAGGCCCTAAAACTGCAAAACACACTGATCTCCCAACAGGCAAAGTGGCCACCCAGGACCTAACACCTTACGTTCTCCCTTGCCCATCACCTCCAGAACCTCTCCCAGACAAGAGATCCCTGAGCCCCATCTGGGAAGCTCGTGAAGAATGGACAACCAGTGGACCTCCAACCCCGGAATCTGAAGCCAGGAGCACAAGCCTCAAATCCTTGCCTTGCTCCTCGGCATCCCTGGACACTGTGTTCAACTTCTCCAGCCCGGACCCTGCATGGGAAATCCATCCGGAAGACAAAATGTATTGAGTTAGTGGTCTGATACAGAGCCCTTTCTGCTACGTTTTTTTGATGGAATGTATTCTGGCTTCTCACACTAGCTTGCAATATGAATGTTTTGAGAACAGTCTTAAGGTGTTTTGGGAACATTGAGAGGTGAAGCCTCCCTCCCCCCAGCTGCCTTACCAGTTTTGGAGGATAGTGCTTGGTACCGTCTCTCATGTTTGACATGTTTTGAGAAAGTGAGGCATTGGGAAGGGGTGGCTAATGGATGATTTGTGTGTAGCCAGTACTGAAAGCTACACAGGTGTACATCATCTGACACTGAGCAGACTGTGCAAGCTGAGACTATTGCCCATGGAAGGGGGAGCAGGAAACTTTACACATGTAAAAGTGTTTCCAAAATATAGACCAGAAGCAAATGTACTTCATCCAGCAGTTTTGTGCTGGTCCCGGGGGGAGGTTACCGTGGGGGGAGGTCCAGAACCTGGGTCGAGGGTCAATAGTCTGTCCTCCACGGGCGAGGCGGGGTCCGAAGCGAGGAGCCAGGCAAGGACAGGAACTCTGGAGGAACAGGACTGGGTGCTGGCCAAAACAGCTCTTCAATGACGTTGCTCCCGCAACCTGGGACCACGCTGACTGGCCTTTATCTTCTGAGCCTCTGCAGCTCAGGAGAGGCCGAAGGGTTACTGGACCCAGGGGGAGACTCTCCTTCCCCCGACAGGGCTGGAAGAGGCGCACCTGTAGGCAATCCTGTTTTTCACATACAAATAATTTTCTAGAACACTCCTGAACTAATTAGAATAGGAAAGATCTCTATACTTTCTGTACTAAGAAATGAAAACTGACAGGCTACCTAGGGGAGTCTTGGGCTCATCTCCACATGCTCTTGGGTGCTATGTTCAATGACACAGAGGGGGGAGACAGTACTAAAAGTGGGTGAAGCACTCATGCAACCCAATTTTCATACTGGGAAGCCGCAGACGGTTACCCTACTACATACATACAAAACCTCCAAAATAAAACCGTCCTGTAGTAACACTGAGGTTGGGATTTTGAGGCTCAAGACTTTAAGGAGGGCCATCTTGGAAGCAATTAAATTGGCAGCAGATGGGAATCCATGTTGGACCAAGATCCAGACCAGTGCCCAAGATACAGATGAACACCCATTGGCTTTTTACATGCGGCTTGTATCTGCCTTCAAAACGGGGGGGGGGGGGTTGATCCAGATAACCCTGACAATCGGGTCATTGTGATATCAACAGTATAGGAGTAGTCTGTTTTCCACTGTCAGGAGGAAGGGATACACAAAGCCTTACTGTCCAAAACTACAGAAAGGCAATCCCAAAAAATAAAGATTCAACCAAAAGCGATAAATTTATTTTAAGAAGTGGAACCTGTCACAAGTCAGTCCACAGAACCTGAGCAAACTCAATAGTCAGCCTGAGAGACCAGCCGAAGTGGAACTATATGCAGACTTGTGGCATTGAATGAGGTGGTAGTTGAATTAAGGGATATTGGATCAGAGGTCACTCTAATCCAACCTCAGCTGCTAGAGACACCAGAATTTGCCAGGGCAGTCCTAGAAAATCAAGGGAATTTGTCAGAGTGGTGCATCCAAAATGCTATGCAAAGAATTAATGTAGTAGAGTTACATCTAAGCCAGTCTGCAAATATTAGTCTCCGACATAAATTCATGAAAATATTCTTCAGTAACAAGTATTGCCTACCTCCCTTGTACATTCAAATTGGACAAGAGCAAGTAAAATTCCCATGTCGTTTTTAAAACTTGAGTGTTGCATGGGTTTTTTCTAGAAGGAAAATAACTCTTAAAAAGAGTCAAACAACTTGGGGCAAATAGCACACAACTCTATAAAGTGCAATTACCACATTTCCTGCCTTCTTTCTTGGTGTTGTCTTTTAGTCTCTGCCTACTAGGCCACAGGACCCATTGAGATTCTCTAAAGAATTGGGGCCAAGCAGATGGAACTCACACAGACCCATAATGGAGGAAAGCCTTCCCTGCCTTGGATCTGCTTCAGTGCTCTTCAATACCAATTATTTGTGGGTGCTTCCAAAGGGCATCTGATCCAGTAGTGGCAGACTGGCCAGGATGTCAGTTTCCTGATGGCAATTGCTATTTGGGGCTCACTTTTGTAAGTGTGTCACAAACAACTTCCAGACACGGGTACAAGAGCATGTGCAGAGCGAGGTTACATCATTTTGCAAGTTAGCAGAATACAAAAAGAACAGTTTCCCCTCCTGCAGACATTACCCAAACAGATTCTAAATCTGTCTACTTCCTCATTTCTTCCCGAATATATTGAACTAGCCAAGATGCAATCAATCAGATTGCAATCAAAGAATGGAAATCGTTTTGGAAAATATATTGTACAAAATCATTCTATTAGAAATCTCTGGATAAGTATAGACTGAACCCATTAAGTTAAAAAGTTGTTTTCCTCTTTTCCCCTTATTTTAATAGATGGACTATCGTAAGGATTGAAAATGAACACAATGTTAGAGGGTTTTTATTAAGTTGGGTATCACGCATGTGAGTGACGGAAGTCACACGGGCATTTGGGTATAAGGGGAGGTTGGTTGCAGGGTTCGATGTAGGGAATTTGCAGAATATATTCATGTTATGTACAATAATGAAGGTGTATGGCAATTAACATGTAATGTGAATTAGTTGAAAATAATAAAAATTAAAAAGTCAAGTCACATTTTACAAAGGGGATGCAATTGAATCTAGTTGTTCAGAGAGCTGAACCAAATATAGGTCACACAAGCACTTAACGGAGTATCTTGATTTTCCATACTGATCCAGACTGACCACACCACCTTTGGAACTATGGTAAAGAACCTAAAACAGGACGCACCGATTTATCTGCAGATTTGGCATTGCCAGATACCAAATTCCTTATATTCTTTGTGCCTATGTGGGTCATTCCCCACTCAACCATGTATGAAGTTATTGAGAAGTTTCCACAGGCGTAACCAGGATTTTTGCTAAGGGGGCAGGCAGGCTTGTTAGGGGAAACAGATTTAGGCAGCGCAGCTAACCCCGATTGGCTATCGCACATGAAAGCTTTTGCGATATTTGTAATTTATTTTGGGGGAGTTGCTACTGGAACAGTTTGGTTTCTTTAAGATTCAGCATTTGGGGGGGGGGGAATCACATCAAGGTATTTAAAATGTTTAGTTTTTCTGTTACTTTTTAAGCTTTCTTTATTAAAGCTTAGTTTATATTTAGGCGAGCCTAGAAAGAAATAGCTAAGAAAAAGTGTGGAATATCCTAAACTGCATGAGGAGATATTCCCCGTTTGCCAGGACTGATTTTGTTAATCATCCCTCCACCTCCACAACAGCTTATTGATTCCGACTTCTGGGTTATTGCAGAAAAGCATTGAATGGCAAGCGCAATTCTGTGAACGGCTTGCTCATTGTGAGGTAATTGGGGGAAGCAGAAGGGCGCCGTGCACCCCCAAGAAAGCCTAAAGGTCTTTTTGGGTTCTGAAGGGTCCAGAAGTGCAAATCTCAATCTTTTGTGCCCCCGTGTAGCTCTGAAAATAACAGGGTGGGGCAAGTTCAAGCGGAAAGTGTCAGCAGCCAACACAGCTCCACAACGTGAAGCCTCAAGCTCCATGCATCAAAGCGGTAACTTTTCCAAAATGTAATTAATTTTTTAAAGATTAACTGTATTTTAAAACGGGAATAAATTCGGTAAATGTTGAGGTAGTGGTAAAGAGGAGATCCACCCCAGACATTTTTGGGGAAAAAATTATCTGCATGGGAACTAGTAGATAATTAACTAACGGGGCTATCCCTTTGGGAGCAGGACTTCACTGGTGGAACAAGGTGGGGGCTGTCCCCCGGTAGGATTAACATTTTTAATGGGGTTGGGTTATTTTAAATTGTCAAGTTTTACTCGTTTCAAATCCTACAACTCTCAAAATGATTTAGCGGATAGTCATTTAACAACTCCAGGCATGTCTGGATGATGCGGACAATTTGAACCACTTGCAATCACGATTCAGGAGAAACCGCCTTGGCCACACTGATCATCTGTGGGCTAAAGGAAGAGGTGAAAGCTGTTTCTTCTCTTCAGCAGACCAGGATGGTGATGCTACACAGCAGAGGCTGCCCTTGCGACAGATAATGGAAGATATCCGAGGACTCTTGCCAATTTTCTTCCTCCATTTCCAATAATGACTACCAGGGCTGAAGTGTTGCAGATGCCACCTCACCAAAAGACTATGGCTCCCCTCACTCGGAGACTTTCCGCATTCTAAGCACCACTATGGTTTCTCCCCTGAGCGACTGAGTTCTTTGACATTAAGCGAGGGTTGCTCTGACTGAAGTGGAGGCAGTGAGTGGAGCAGGAGAGCAAGTGGGGACAGTGAGCAAGTCAGGTCCGCTGTGCAGGTTTTTGCATGGGCTGAGGGTAGGTCAGACTCAGAAGGGGGGAAGGGGTTGCCTGGCCCTGGTTCAGTGCAGAAAAGCAAGAGTGACACTTCCAGGGGCAGCAGGCAGGTCTTTACACTCCCAAGAACCTGCCCTGGTAGTTGTGATGCCCCCCCCTGCCCACACACCTCTTGCATCCCTTTTCTCTCCCTCTTTGCTGTCATTATCAGACACAATGACCCCCCCGCCAACCATGCAGAAGTGACTTGCTGCACTGATTATCTCCTGCAGGCTAGGGACAGAGAGGCTGCCCTTGCAGAAGATCATTGCAGATATCCAAGGCCCTCTTGCCAATTTTCCTCCTCAATTTCCAATAATGACTACCAGGGCTGAAGTGTTGCAGATGCCACCCCAACCCAGTCTACTGTGAAAAGCCTGCATCCACTTGGAGCACAAAGACCCCTCAAAATCTCACTGGCAAAGAGAGCTACTTTTGGTGGAAGTGGAGAGGACCCAATTCATACACAGAGGCCCTAAAACTGCAAAACACACTGATCTCCCAACAGGCAAAGTGGCCACCCAGGACCTAACGCCTTACGTTCTCCATGGCTCCCCTCTCCAATAACCTCCAGAACCTCTCCCAGACATGAGATCCCCGAGCCCCATCTGGGAAGCTCGTGAAGAATGGACAACCTCGTCACTTCACAAATTGTTAACGCTCCTGCTCCAGCTCGGCTGGCCCTTAAAGAATTTCAGACCCAACGCCCTTCATGGTTCCTTGTTCATGTAACCCATCACACCCTCAAACCATCTGCCTGTCCTGTAGTGTTATGGAGGTTCCTCTGGCAGGCCCTTTACACTTCTAGGGGCTGTTTGTCTTCACACACTCAACAGCCTGCCCTGTTACTCGTGTTGCCCATCTTAGCCCCCCCAAGACTGCTTACTGGGACCCTAAGGCAACTGCCAATATCATGGAACTGGAGATCAAAGTAAGTTCAGAGCAGCCAGAGCCCTTTAAGGGTTGCATCATACTGAGGTGGCTGGATACTTCACAATATTCTTTAGTCACAGCCATTGAAGAACCCAACGCTTCACCCAGCAAGAGCTGTTACCAATAGAAAATTACTACATTGAAACTGACCCCTACTTTTATGTGCCTTTAAATTATGAGATTTACAACTATATTTGCTAAGAACGTGAAGATTGGTGACAAAAGGAACCTTTAGCTTTAACCTGTTAAACGTTGTGTGGTTAAACTACCATATTTTAAATACTACAGACCCGACTGTTTCTATAGAACACTTGAGTAGCTATAATTTGAGAACCTCAAGTAACCCCAGTCCAAGTTGCCAAAGGCCTTGACATCATTGACTTTCTTTCTTTGGTGAATAGTGCTCACAAAACTATCACCTTAATTGGAGGCTTTCACCACAATGCTTGCCAAGCTTTTACCTACTGTTGCCAACCACTATCCGTTTCCCAAACACTGTATTCAAACTTATATTAAAACCTATAGCACATTTTAAAGGTCTCTTGTAAATAAGACACCACTAATAAGTTACTGTCCAGGTCCAATTGGCCTTGTGCTGACCTAATTAGTAAAGCCCAGGTGCTGTTGGTTAGGTTCTTTGTGATAGGGTCTAGACAACACAACCCTTTTAGTTCAACATGCTTGGGTGTTATACTCCTGAATTTTTTAATCCAGTTGTGATATTTCTTTATAATATAACACTCGAACACTTTCCCTTCCCCCGTTCCTTTTGAGTTTCCCACCACTCCTGCATTCTTGCACATCCATTTAGTATATTATACTGTTGAATTTATTTTAATCCTGGTTAGCGTTTTCACTTGTTTAAAATTATTTTCCAAATACTTGACAGACTTTTCCCACTCCTTATATACTTCATCATCATCTTGTTCTTATTTTACTTGTTAGACTTAAGAACTCTGCATATTCAATAGTTTTCAATTCCCAAACCTTATTGGGGACCTCACTCGCACAGCATTTTAGCAGCATACCTAATTTTTTCTGACTCCTGGGTACTTCCACCATTTCACAAAAGGGATGCCTGTTTGGGGGGGGTGCTTTTAAAAAACTTCATCCCAATTATTTTTTTATCATTTCCTCAAGTTTCAAAAAATTCTGCTCTCCCTTGCAACCCTGCTTCTATATGTGTTAACAGTTAATTAGAATGCCTGTTTCACATTCTCAATCAGAAGTTTGTGATTGAAAAGCTTGGTTTATTCAAATATATACTGCTCTGGGATGTCAATTCAAAGTTGCTCCATTCTCTTGTACTGTGTTTGCCTTCTACTGCAAGTTAATTTTCGTATTTCCTAGTCTGGAGAGGGCTTCTGTGTCCCTAATCCTTGACAACCACCTACTTTCTACTCTGGCAGTAGCCTTCCAGGATTTTAGGTGTGTTTTCTCCCACCCCCACTAAGGCGTGTCAGGGATTGGGCCTTGAACCTTCTGCATGCAAAGCATTTGCTCTACTAAGCTACAGCCCTTGAGCTGGATTTTTGTTCACATACCCACTTAGGTTCATTTCCCCCTCTTCCTGACCGAAAACCCTTCCCTTTCCCAATCAATTCTCTATTATGATATAAAGCATTTTCCTCACCCCATTCCTTTTATTGTAATCAATAAATTATTTTGAACTGTTAGGTACAAGAAACTTAAAAATTAACGTAAATGAAACCCAGAGTCATATTAACAGGCATAAATAATTTCAGCTGCTCTGCTCTTGAGAACTTGAGTACAAACTCTGTAGATTTTACACAACTGGGATTTTTTGAGGATTTTTTATATGCGCACGAGAACATGTCTTAGTTTGAAAAGCTGTGAATTTGGAACCACCTTAAAGCAACTAATTGTGCTAACTGAAATTAAATGCTAAAATGGTAGCTGGAGCAGCTAGTAACAGTTCTTTAAACTGAGTGGTAGAGAACAATGCTGTTTTATTACACATTTCATTACCGCCCCATGTTAATATTGACGGCATCTTGCTTCTCTTTCCTGGAGAAGCCCATTGTGGCCAACAACAAAAAAAGCTCAGTCAAATCTAAAACTTAAGTTACCCAAATATTAAAGATTGATTTTTGGCTTTTTTATATTTTGCAAGAGAGAAAAATGTGAGTCAAGACTAAATTAATGTCTTTTGAGTCTATTTCCTTCTTATTTATTACCCAGGCTTTCCCATATATTTTTCCTGCTTTAATGTGCCATTTTATTGGCTTTAGGTTGCAGCTTTTAAAGAAAACTACACATGACTAAACTTATGGAACATGAAGCAGCTTTCTAAACCCTTTAAAACAATTCATGCTGATGTTAGTTTGTATTTCTCTTAGACCAATTATTCCTTTCAATCATTTTCACCAAACTTGTCCTATTTCTACATTCACATTCTACTCATCTTAAATCCTCATTACTGTTTATTAAGTTACCCAACAAATCACTAAACTTTTTTTTTAGTACTAGGCACCTTTAGCTCCCTATTTATCCACAGTATTAAGTCCCATTATAATCTTGTTTCACCCATTTTATAAATCCTGCTGCATTTCTCCCGTTACTTTTTCATCTTCTCAGTTTACAATCTGGCTGTTCATAACCCAAGTTTTCGTTTCTGGTTTGGACTCCCTGGTATTTTTTAACTAGACTAAAGACAAAACAAAAAGGTTTCCCGAGGAAAAATAATCACAAGGGGGGGGGATACAAAAAACAGCGCTACCTCCCTCTGTCGATAGCCGCCAGACAGAAGAAAACTAAATATAGGTAAGCTTTTTCTATCAGAGAGGCAGGGAGAGACAAGAAGCACTTCTAATTCCGCTTGCCAAGCTGCCTATTTTGAGCTCACTATAAAGAAAATGTACAAGCAGCCCTGACCCACCCAGCCTCCAAATGGCGACCACGCTTCCCCGGCGCCTATTTATACAGCTCGCATATTTTTGGCTCCGCCCCCCCGCTCGTTCATTGGTTTAGCTGCGGCCACACCTATTAAGCACAACCACCTTGCGCTTCCCTCTCCGACGTAACGGTCTGGCTCCGCCCTATTTAGATAAGGGGGCGGGAGCAGCTGCAACAGCCTCGTTCTCGGCCATCGGCACCCCGTCGTCAGTACGAATGATTTGCGCATGCGTAGTGGCGGAGACAGGCGCCCTCTAGCGGTGACCTTGAAAGAGAACGAGAGCGAGAAAGAGCCGGAAGCGGAAGTAGAAAAAGGCCGGACTGCGGAGCCCTTGAGAGAGAGCAGCTGCAGCAACAGAAACAGCAACTCGAGAGCCGCTCTTATTATTGTCGCCACCATGCCGAGGGGAAGCAGGAGCAGAACGTCCCGGATGGCGCCCCCTGCCAGGTAAGGGGGCGGGACGAGGCGATTTGTGAGGGTGATATGGGAAGGATCGGGAGGGGGGTGGTGTGGTTGGAGATATTAATGGCAGGAGGGCTGGGAGGGAGCCACGTGACGCCTCCATGGCCTCCTAATTTCGCCCCCGGCACTGCCAACTCAGTGGAGATGAGGAGGGGGAAAGAGATATTAGGGAAGTGCCATAAAAGTTGGGGTGATGAAGGAAGGGGGGGGAGACAAAAGTCCGGGATCAAAACAAAGGCGATGTTGGAGATTGCAGAGGGCAGCTGTATTAAGCGGGGGCTATATTATCTCCCTGCCACATGTAGTAGTAAGGGGGGAGTCTCTACCCTTTATTAATAGTGAGCGAGAGTTGTAATCTCAAGTTAGGAGCAGATGCTGGGGGAAAGGGAAAGGGGTGGGATGGGGGAATCCAAAGTCTCCATGCGGATGTGGCAAGTTCGGGTTAGGATTACAGCAACGCACGTGGAGGTGATGAAAGATGAAGAGAGGGATCGGTGGGTTGCCAAGTATAATACATGCCTTACATTTCACTTGTGGAGTGGAAGTTGTGTTATGGATCTGTCAATCAGAGCTTATTTCTGGTGTTACACTTGCATCCTGCTTTGTAAATAGGCTGAATGTGACTTAAGGGTCTAAATGAGAGTCCTGTTTATCAAATGCTTAACTTCAGAAACCAAACAGCGTACAGTGCTCCCACCACAACTGAAGGATGCCAAATGATTTGGATGGACTAGACTCTGATCTTCTAGAATATTCCACAGGAGGAATATTCTAGAAGACCATGTGCTGTAAAAGCCAGCGCTGCTTTGGTGTTTCTGGGATTAAGAGTTTCTATTCAGACAGCAAGTTGATGCTAAAGCTGGAAAAGTACTAATTGGCTTACCTTAGGCAAGGGCTGACCTCACTGGGCCTGGTTCTTGCCTAGGGGTAAGGCAGAGGCCTCTGAGGTGTGGCCAGAGAAAGTGAGAGCTGCGGAGGGGCAGATCACAAGCAGAAATGGAAGAGGTGGGTAAGGGTGCAGGACGAAAGGGGCAGGTTAAGTCTGGGGAAGGAGTAACAGTTGAAGTTCTTGGAGTGAAATTGGTGGGTCAAGGAGCAGGCAGCTGAGCGAGTAAAAACCTTGGCGTTCTATTGAACAAAAGTTGTGACTAAGAGAGGGATCCACATTGCATTGGTAAAGCACTGCAAATGCGGGACTTCCACAACAGACATGTAAAGCACTTTTAGACCGCTTTTAGCAGTTCTGAGAACTGTTTCTTGTTCAGGGTGCTACTAAGGGTACCAGAGTGCTTAAAATGCATAGGGTGGCTGTGACCAGACTTTGGAACTGCAAAAGCAGTAACAGTTGGTTTTGCCTTTCTATTATTATGTGCATCAAGTCTGTAAATCTGAGTTTACAAGTTGGCCTTTACTTACCACCAAGAGAGGCTAGAATGTGGTTGCTGCTTCCTTCCAAGCAGCTTAGACAGAATTGTAAAAGGTGGAAGGCACCACGAGGGTCATCTAGTCCAACCACAACGTGAAGTTCAAACCCATGACCCTGAGATTAAGAGTCTTATGCCGTACTACCCCAGTCCATTATCCCAGCTTTGCTGCTATGTTAGGTTTATTAAACGTATACATCGCTTACCACTGAAGTATAAAAAACCACATTGTTCCATCAGACAGGTCACTAGACGGGCAGGCAGTCACCAGAGGGACTATGTTTTGGTTGCAAAATCCAAATGTTGTAAAAACCAGCATCCCATCCCACCTTCAAATTTGGGACAGGTAGAGATGAATGCTGGATTCTCAACTCACATCAGCCCTAGCCAATGTGGTCAGGGATACAGGGAGATGTAGTCCAGCAGCATCTGAAGGGCCGCAGGTCCCCCACTTCTTCACCAGACTGGCTCTCTACCAGCTCTGACCAAAGATCAGCAGTATCATGTTTCACTCCCTCTGTGTACAAGGCAGGTTTCATAAGAGGCTGTGTCTTCCTCTGTGAATGTTTAGCTAGCTTAAGGACCAATTCAGTTTTGTAATGCTTTGTGTTGACGCCCAGCTTCCAATTTAGCTCTTAGTATGTAATATGTTTAATGCTGCATTCTTTGGTGGAAATGAGGGCTATATTCTTTGGGGATAAAGGTGGGCAAGAAGCTTGTACAACATGCAAAGATTTAGAAACTTTGGATCCTTGGACTGGACTTTGGTTTGGAATTGCTATACTTGTTTATTTTTATTTGTATTGTATTTTCGTAATGTATCATGGGACCTTATGCTGAAGGACTGGTAAGAAGTTAAATAAATAAACACAGGCAGAATAAATAAAAAATATCCCACACTGGGCCGCTGTAACAAATGTTTGCATCCAGGATTGCTTTTCAATGTGTTTCTTCTCCTGCCTTTGCAGCCGTGCGCCTCCTATGAGGTCTGCTCCACCACCAGCTTCTCATGCCCCTGTTCCAGCCCCTGCCCCTGCCTCTGCAGTGGCTTCTCCTGCCCCCAGGCAGCCTGGCTTAATGGCCCAGATGGCCACCACTGCTGCTGGCGTGGCCGTGGGCTCTGCTGTGGGGCACACTCTGGGGCACGCCATGACCGGAGGGTTTGGAGGTGGAAGCTCTGAAGCGGCAAGGCCCGACATCACTTACCAGGTGAGAGAGAAAATGATATATTTTTGTTTATCTGAGCTTTTTATGTGCTCGGAGCAAGACCTTGAGCCATACAGAATTCTCCTGGCTGATGAAACCCGTGTCAAATTTTCTGGGCTGATAGGTGATGAGGGCAGAGCTGTGCCTCCTCCCCTCAAGTTAAAGAAGCAGGCTCAGTCATGGCTTATGAGTGAGCCTCGCTGGCAGGATGCAACTTAACAAAAGCTTTTCAGAAACAAAAGATTACATGTAACGTTTGTTCCATTTGAGCACCTACCAATCCAGGAGTAAAGCATATTTTTGTATCTGGTATAGTTATGGTTTTGCATCAGTTCTGAAAGTCAAGAGACTAGATAATATGAAGTTGTGTATTGAGGAATCACACCCATTTGATGATGTTAGTATGAGTGTACAAAGCCTTAAACCTCTTGGGACCCAATTACATGGAAGGGTGCCTTCACCAGTAAGAAAATTGTTACCCGGGAAGAAGACACTGCTTATGGTCTCCCACCAGTAGGAATTGCACAAAGAATCCAAAACAGGGCATTCTTGGTGGTGGCATCCCAACTATGGAACTGCCTCCCAGTGAAGATCGGGCAGTGCCCTGCATTCAGGAAGAAAAACGTAAAGGCTTTCTTATTTATCCAAGATTTGGGACAATAGTTTTTATGAACCTTTTCACACTACTGCTTTTAACTGCTTTCAGCAGTATTTTATAGTGCTATTCTAATTTTTTGTGGATCATGTTATTACTGTGAGACACCCTGGATTTCCTTTGGGGAGAAAGCATTGGTTATAAATTTGAAATAATGCATAAAATAACCTTGACACCTGACAGAACTGAATGCAGAAATCCAACTAACAAGCCAGCTGGGCATCATGAGAAGGCATCATTTTATAGCACTCCCCTCTCCCTTGGACCTCAGTTGTATTGTTGTTGTTTAGTCGTTTAGTCGTGTCCGACTCTTCGTGACCCCATGGACCAGAGCACGCCAGGCACTCCTGTCTTCCACTGCCTCCCGCAGTTTGTTCAGACTCATGTTTGTAGCTTCGAAGACACTATCCAACCATCTCGTCCTCTGTCGTCCCCTTCTCCTTGTGCCCTCCATCTTTCCCAACATCAGGGTCTTTTCCAGGGAGTCTTCTCTTCTCATGAGGTGGCCAAAGTATTGGACCCTCAGATTCACGATCTGTTCTTCCAGTGAGCACTCAGGGCTGATTTCCTTCAGAATGGAGAGATTTGATCTTCTTGCAGTCCATGGGACTCTCAAGAGTCTCCTCCAGCACCATAATTCAAAAGCATCAATTCTTCGGCGATCAGCCTTCTTTATGGTCCAGCTCTCACTTCCATACATCACTACTGGGAAAACCATAGCTTTAACTATATGGACCTTTGTTGGCAAGGTGATGTCTCTACTTTTTAAGATGCTGTCTAGGTTGGTCATTGCTTTCCTCCCAAGAAGCAGGCGTCTCTTAATTTCGTGGCTGCTGTCACCATCTGCAGTGATCATGGAGCCCAAGAAAGTAAAATCTCTCACTGCCTCCATTTCTTCCCCTTCTATTTGCCAGGAGGTGATGGGACCAGTGGCCATGATCTTCGTTTTTTTGATGTTGAGCTTCAGACCATATTTTGCGCTCTCCTCTTTCACCCTCAATAAAAGGTTCTTTAATTCCTCCTCACTTTCTGCCATCAAGGTTGTGTCATCTGCATATCTGAGGTTGTTGATATTTCTTCCAGCAATCTTAATTCCGGCTAGGGATTCTTCCAGCCCAGCCTTTCGCATGATGAATTCTGCATATAAGTTAAATAACCAGGGAGACAATATACAGCCTTGTCATACTCCTTTCCCAATTTTGAACCAATCAGTTGTTCCATATCCAGTTCTAACTGTAGCTTCTTGTCCCACATAGAGATTTCTCAGGAGACAGATGAGGTCATCAGGCACTCCCATTTCTTTAAGAACTTGCCATAGTTTGCTGTGGTCAACACAGTCAAAGGCTTTTGCATAGTCAATGAAGCAGAAGTAGATGTCTTTCTGGAACTCTCTAGCTTTCTCCATAATCCAGCGCATGTTTGCAATTTGGTCTCTGGTTCCTCTGCCTCTTCTAAATCCAGCTTGCACTTCTGGGAGTTCTTGGTCCACATACTGCTTGAGCCTTCTTTGTAGAATTTTAAGCATAACCTTGCTAGCGTGTGAAATGAGTGCAATTGTGCAGTAGTTGGAGCATTCTTTAGCACTTCCCTTCTTTGGGATTGGGATGTAGACTGATCTTCTCCAATCCTCTGGCCACTGCTGAGTTTTCCAAACTTGCTGGCATATTGAGTGTAGCACCTTAACAGCATCATCTTCTAAAATTTTAAATAGTTCAGCTGGAATACCATCACTTCCACTGGCCTTGTTATTTGCAGTGCTTTCTAAGGCCCATTTGACTTCACTCTCCAGGATGTCTGGCTCAAGCTCAGCAACCCCACTACCTGGGGTGTACGATACATCCATATCTTTCTGGTATAATTCCTCTGTGTATTCTTGCCACCTCTTCTTGATGTCTTCTGCTTCTGTTAGGTCCTTACCACTTTTGTCCTTTATTATGGCAATCTTTGAACGAAATGTTCCTTTCATAGCTCCAATTTTCTTGAACAGATCTCTGGTTCTTCCCATTCTGTTGTTTTGCTCTATTTCTTTGCATTGCTCGTTTAAGTAGGCCTTCTTGTCTCTCCTTGCTATTTTTTGGAAATCTGCATTCAATTTCCTGTATCTTTCTCTATCTCCCTCGCATTTTGCTTGCCTTCTCTCCCCCGCTATTTGTAAGGCCTCATTGGACAGCCACTTTGCTTTCTTGCATTTCCTTTTAATTGGGATGGTTTTCGTTGCTGCCTCCTGTATAATGTTGCGAGCCCCCATCCATAGTTCTTCAGGCACTCTGTCTAGCAAATCTAAATCCTTAAACCTGTTCCTCACTTCCACTGTGTATTCATAAGGGATTTGATTTAGATTGTATCTTACCGGCCCAGTGGTTTTTCCTACTTTCTTCAGTTTAAGCTTGAATTTTGCTATAAGAAGCTGATGATCTGAGCCACAGTCAGCTCCAGGTCTTGTTTTTGCTGACTGTATTGAGCTTCTCCATCTTTGGCTGCAGAGAATATAATCAATCTGATTTCGATGCTGCCCATCTGGTGATGGCCACGTGTAGAGTCGTCTCTTGTGTTGTTGGAAAAGCGTGTTTGTGATGACCAGCTTGTTCTCTTGACAGAACTCTATTAGCCTTTGCCCTGCTTCATTTTGCTCTCCAAGGCCAAACTTGCCAGTTGTTCCTTTTATCTCTTGATTCCCTACTTTAGCATTCCAATCCCCTATAATGAGAAGAACATCTTCTTTGGTGTCACTTCTATAAGGTATTGTAAGTCCTCATAGAATTGGTCAATTTCAGTTTCTTCAGCACCAGTAGTTGGTGCATAAACTTGGATTACTGTTATGTTAAAAGGTCTGCCTTGGATTCGTATCGAGATCAGTTGTATTAGCAGCATATAAGTGCCAGTGTGGTGTTTCTGGACTACAACTCACACCATCCCTGATCACTGGCTATGCTATCCAGAAACATCTGAAGGGCCGCAGGTTGTGCACCCCTGGATCAGAGGGTTGGACTAGCACCTTGGCCATGGAACCTCAATGATCTTGGGCCAGGCCTACTTCACAGGGTTGTTTGTAAGGGTAAAATGGGGCAGGGGGAGAGAACCATGTACAACAGCTTGAGATCGTTGGGCTTAAGGTGAAAATGTAATCAACAAACATTGAAAGCTAATTCTGAATGCATAAGGTATAAAAAGTGTTGGCGGTCCTTAGTAACTGGAGGATTTAGCCAACTGACTAGGAAGGAAAATTGTTGACACGCCTGGGATTTGGAAATTTTGTCCTCCAGCAGTTTGGAATGAGGATGCTGCTGTGCCTGTTGATGCCTCCCCTTTCTGCTGGGGAGCCACCATACTCTGGTACCCTGAAAACATTGTTGAAGGCGGGTGGGGTTCTTAGCAAATATAATCTTTTAAAAAACATTTCCCCATCTTAATTGTGGTGCTGTTCTTCCTCAGGAGCCTCAGACAGCCCAGCCTGCGATGCAGCAGTCGCAGTTCACGCCTTGCCAGTACGAGATGAAGCAGTTCCTGGAGTGCGCCCAGAACCAGGCCGACTTGAAGCTGTGCGAGGGGTTTAGCGAGGTGCTGAAGCAATGCCGGTTTGCAAATGGTGCGTAGCTCCGTTGGCCTCCCCGGGGGTCTGAGCAAACTTAGGAGGCTGCAATTGATTAGGGCTGAGGGGTCTCAAGCCAGGTCTCAAGAGCCAGTGTAACACTGTTAAGGAGGTGCTTCTGGTTCTTCCAGACCCTGCCAGGTAAACCTTAAGCCGGTTGAAGGAGAGAGAACAAGGAGCTGTACCGGTCAGTATAGAGCAAATGAGAGAGTAATACAAAACTGGCTTGCATAATGGTGTGCTATTTTAGTCCTTGTCCTTTGTACATGTTTTAGTTGGCTGCTAATATACTTTGCAGTAAAAGTATATACTGCAATTCCTGGCAGAATATATGGCCTCTGAATAGGCGCTGTGATTTCTTTGAACCAAAGTGGGATCCCAGACAGGCTTCATTCTCTCTGTTAATCACACTGAGGCTGTTTTGACATGGGGTTGTATTCAGTGCCGCCTCCTCTCCTGCCCTAAGAGTCTGCTAGGGAGGGTTTGGAGGAGCCTCACACAGATTATGGGGGAGGGTTGTTGCTCCACAGTCTTGGATTAGGTCCTCTTTATTGGGTGCATTGTACCCAGGTGAAATATTGGTGCATAGACTCAACTTTATTTATACCCTGTATCAGCCACAAAGGCAAACAAGACAGTTCCTGCACACTTGCTTAATGGTCTAAAAATCACAGCACAAAAGGAAAAATGGATGAGGAGGAAAGAAGGAGGGGGAGCCCAGCTCAGCCACCAATTTTTGAAGTTAAAAGGCGGTGCTTATCATGAACTAGCTGTTGTCAAAGCGGTTCAGGGACAGGAAGAGTACAGTGGAACCAGTTTTTCCAGCTGGGCTGATGGAATGAGACCCGCCTCCCACCTCTCCCTCTGTGGCAGTTTCTCATTAATGGCTGATGCCAGATCAGTTGAAGGAGCTGGTTTTCCAGTTTGTTTGCTTTAAGAGCACCAGACTCTGAGGTGTGGGGAACAGACACTTCCTATAATCTGAAATGTGTGCCCTCCTGATGTTTTAGGACCTAGCTTCCATTAGCAATGCATCGGGAAGGTGCTGGGTTAGCGAAGGCTGATCTACAAATAAGGCCACACCAGTATATTTGCGTTAGATGGGTTCCATCCTGGGCTCCTTTTCTGATATGCAGTTCTGTACTGTTCTGTACTGAAATCCATGAACTCTCCTACATACTTCACCACCACCATCCTGCCGCAAAATAGAATAATACTGCTCTGAAGCTCCATTTCAGCAAGGTGGATTGTGTTTAGGTTCTTGTGGAAAAATCAGAAATGTTATTAGGGGCTTGGGGTGGCTGGGGAGGGGGCAGAAGCAGTTTTTGGAGAACACATTGAGAAGCAAGGGTCTGCTGGACACAGCAAGACCTCTTCTGAATATTTGGCTTTTATGTGTGTCTTGATAGTAATCAGTTTCCTTTCCTCTCTCTTTTTCTCTTTCAAATACACAGGTTTAGCCTAACGAGCTCTGCGAGATGAATCTCATCCCCCCTCGTTGAATGACATGTCGCTAGTGAAACTCTTCTTTTAACATCTTAAAAGCTGCCTGGCATTCCTTCATGTGTGGCCACTTGTCCGTCTCCCAAGGAAGGAAACCTGGAGTGCTTTTTACAGCAGGAAGGATGCTTCTGGCAAGAGTGTGGGACATCTGTTGCGTGGGGAGAGATAAGACACACAGAATGCTAGGATTGTGATCGTCCCCTGCTTGCATTTATCAGTATGCGCCTCTGAATAAAAGTCAATTTCTCTCTAGAAAACATGTTTTGAAGTGCCTGTTCTGTAGGTCACATCATGGATCTCTGATGAGTACGGCTGAGCTGGGAAACATAAGATGGTGGGATCGCTGACAGTCTCCATTTTCCCTCTGTATGATGAATGTCATCCTTTCCCCAGTGCTGTTCAGTGTCATGGTAGAATATAAGCATAGCATTGTAGAGTTGGAAGGGATCCAAGGGATCATCCAGCCCAGCCCTCTGCAATACAGGAAGCAGGGTATTCCTGGGTGGGAATCCAAATTCTGCAGCTCAAACAAATTGATGAAAGAAAGTAATGACAGTCAGCTGCAGCTGAGTATCTTGATGCCAGCACTGTGCCAAGTGGTGGTGAACATGTCTCAGAGGAGTGGTGAAAAGGGGCTTGACCAAAAACTGCTCTGCATGGAGTGTAAGAACTGCAACAGGGTGTCTTCTCCACGAGGGGGAGCTTCCTGCCTGGTTTATATACAGCCCTGATCTCCCAGATCTCTCAGTCATGCTTGGAGGAGGAGTTCTACTCCAGAATCTGTAGAGATGAGAGGGGAGCTAAACATTGGTGTGGGGGAGCCAAATATAATAGCCCCTTTCTGCACACTTGCCCTCTATGTCTGCAGAGGCCTTATTTGAAGATGGAAGCAAGTACAAATTAAAGTGGGCATCCTTCGAAAAAGGAACAGCAGGCTATGAAAATGAAATAAATCTCTGCCTGTGAGCCAAGGTAGGGCCTGTTCTCTGGGCTGCAGCCAGGATTATGTTACTGCCATGATTGGCTGTTTGCAGGCTGCAATGGTAATACATGGTTGGCTGAGCACAGTGCAGTTTTAAAAGGGGGTTGGAGAAGCAGGTGGGGCAACAGGCCATTCTGCCCAGCAGTGTTCAGGACTAGCCATGAGCTACCTTACAACGTGATACCAGCTGCCAGGGCACAACCCCTCTGTACATGCTTGTCATTCATGAGCCTCCTTAATAGGCAAATTCCACATGGCTATTTCCGGTCATTGTTTCAGGAAGTGAGCACTACAGAAATAGATACAGCCATATTGTTCCTGCAATGCTGCCTTGACACCAGTGGCTACACCATGTAGAATATGATGCAACTAAAAGACTTGTGGTTCCCAATCTTTCAAGCCACTGCCCCTTTGCGTTCCATAAACTCACCCCCTGTGTCCCCTACCCTATAAAAAGCATGATTTAGAATAGCTGTTTGCATAACCCGCCAAAGCAGATAACACTAAATTCAAAACAGCAGTGATTGCACCTTTATTCAAAATCCAATTAAAACTTAAGTTCTAAGCTGGATGAACTGGATCCAGTGATGCTAACTTTTTGAAGTCTGATAGTCGCTTACACCTCTATTGCCGCCACACACACACCCGCCCCACACTTGCCTCTTAGCACCCCCAGGTAATTCCACTGCCCCCTTTGGAAGCTACATAGCTAGGCACTCAATAGTTGCTAGTAAAGACTGAAGGGAGACATTCTGCATCTCTCACCCAGAAGTGTGGAGGACCATGAAATAACAAAATGTAGCTCTGCACCACCTTGGGGTTTTTTTACTGCTACATGTAGCAGTGCCTGAATTATGACCTGGATGCCACCTGGCAGAAGAAAGGCAATATTTAAATGTGCAAAAAGAAAAACTAGACGAGTCAATAAGATGTGTGTATTGGTTGAATGTGATTTGGGTCCAGTTTTGTTTTCTTCAGAAGTCATTCTGAATGTGAGTCCCTATGGTCCCAGATTTGGTCATTGGCTATCTCAGTGTGCATCGCCCAGCTTATCTTTGTGTGCCAAATTCTCTCCTTGGGGTGACCCTCTAGGAACGTGAGAAAAGCCTTCCCAATGGCCCGTCCAGTCCAGCATCATGTTCTCACAGTGGCCAACCAGGTGCCTGCAGAAAACCCACTAGCAGGATCCAAGCACACAAACTCTGCTGTGGTTTCCAGCAACTTGGTATTCTGAATGAAGGCAGAGCATAGCCAATGTGGTTAAGTAGCCACTCAGAACTGTATCCTCCATGGATTTGTCTAATCCCCTCTTACAAGGTTGGGGCCATCACTGCCTCCTGTGGGAGCAAGTACCATAGTTTAGCTATGCTCTACATGACTTTCATTTATGAAATATTCAGCTTCATTAAATGCCCTTGAGTTCTAGTCTTATGAGAGACGAATAAAAACTTTTCTCAACCCACTTTCTCAATGTCATGTGTAACCTCTATCATGTCTCCTCTAAACTAAAAAAGTCCTGATGCTGCAAAATCTTCTAGGGGACCCACGTCATCCCCATAATCATTCAAGTTGCCCTTTCCTGAGCCTTTTCCAAATCGACAGTATCCTTTTAGAGGTGAGGATTTGACCACCCTGTTCCGTGTCACTCCAGCAACTTAGAGACAGCGTTGTTGCCTCTGCTGAGCTGCTCCTTCACCTCAAAGCAGGGTCACTCCTAAATAAACACTCCAGCAGTTCAGCATGCTCAAACTGGAGGGCTGGACCAGCTCCCAGGTTGCATGACCGTTTTTATTTTGGGCATTGGTGTTCCCGCAGCGGCGGAACGGCACCCACAGCAAATTAACAGAGAATGCAGAAAGCTGGTTTGTAGTAGCCTCAACATAATCGAGGCAATTTGTTTCTGGAGTTGCCTGCCGGATTTTCTCACTAGGCATTTCCTAAGGCTGGATTAAGTGAACAGTTTCAGAGAAAGGAAGGTAATGGTGAGTACCAGTTTACTTCGTCCAGAAATTGCTCCTGTTCAGCAAAGAGATTTAAGGGCATGGGGGGGGGGCAAGGCATTTCTTATACGCAGGACAGCCTCTCTGAAAATTATGAGCATGATATACACAGGCCCATTAATTCCAGTGGGCCTACTCTGAGTAGGACTTAGTTGGAGACCGTCCTACATTTATGCAGGTGTAATGATTACTTTCTAATACTGTACATAAGTATATGTTTGTTGGGATGGGGCTGAGTATGCCTGGAAGCAGAGCTGAATTTGCACTTGGGTTCAGCTCTGAATTAAAGCAGAGCACAGCTTGTCCCTCGCTGCTGGGAAATCACAATTAGTCCCCAAGACATCTGGAACTGAGGTCAGACTTTTGACCCTGAAGCTCTCAAAGCTGCTTGCTTTAAAACCCAAATGCATATGAGCTGCCTGTGCGGGTATCAGAAGAATGAGAGGCTTGTACTCTGCACATGCCTCCAAGGATTATGTCCTGAGGTGGACTGGGCTGTCAGAGCCAATGGCAGGCTATTTTGAAGCCTCATGCCACAATTGTGGGTGGGAGTGTGATTTTGTGTCACAGCACAAAATGAGGGGAAGGTTAACCCTCCCCTTCTGTGCTGTTCAGTTGTGACCACAGGCTTTTTTAAAGCTTCAATTGTCACTAATGGCTTGTTTGTTTTTAAGCAAGCCTAATTGTATGGGGGATCAGGGCATGAGAAGGGTGAGGAACAGGAAGACGGTGAGCCCGCAGAATGAAGATTCCCTCCTTTCCCATAGAAGGCTGAGCCCATTGAAACCAATGAGATTTCAGATGTATGTATTTTTGTTTATTGCAATTATATCCCACCTTTTTCTTTCAAGGAGCTCAAGGTGGTGTACATGGTCCTCCTTCTCCTCAATCCCTACAACAACCCTGTGAGGAAGGTTAGGCTAAGGGGCAGCAACTGACCCCCAAGGGTCACCCAGGGAGCTTCATGGCTAAGTGGGGATTTGAACCCGGTTTCTCCCAGGTCCTAGTTCAAAACGGCACTACCACTGCACTACTATGGCTCTCACTAGACTTCACTGGCTTCATTCGTCCCATAGACTTCAAGGGGAACTACAAGCCAATTTCATAGCTGTCAACTTTTCCCTTTTCTTGCGTGGAATCCTATTCGGAATAAGGGAATTTCCCTTTAAAAAAGGGAAACGTTGACAGCTATGGCCAATTTGACACAATCCTATTACTGCAAGATAAGTTGGTATAAACCTCAAAGCAGTTTAAAAAAAAACAACAATAAAATTATCAGCTATTGAAGCTATTGAAAACATTTTAATAAACAAACAATCCAATTAAAACATACACCAACATTCTGCATGTCTGGATAGACTTGCCTAAACTAAAACATTTTAGCAAGTGCCAAAAAGGGTGCAGTGAAGTCACCTGCCTGGTGTCAATTGGCAGGGAGTTCCAAAGTGTGGGTGCCACACACCAGAAGGTTGATTTATTGCAAAAACGTAATGTGTAATTATGCCAATTATGCCAACCTAGCATGTGTAATAATGCCAATTCCGCAGATGGAAGAAGTCTAGTGGGCTTGTATATAGGATAAGGCAATATTGCATGCTGCAAAGGGCTTTGTATACTAATCATAATACCTTTATCTTGGCTTGGGAACAAATCGGCAACCAGTGCAGATCTTAGAGCACAGGCGTTAAATGCTGACAAGACTCCACTCCTGTCAGCAATTGTGCTGTAGTATTTTGCACTAACTGCACCTTCAGGATACTGTGGATTTGACTAACGTTGGGCAACATCCCATGTCAGGAATGGGGGACCTTTTTTTGGAAATTGTATCTAGCAAGAAAAACAGACTATACACACAATGGAAAAAAACAAGCAGTGACAACAAAATAATACAAGATCAACACAAGGAGTTTTTGATAATAAAGTTGAAATAAAAGCCTATTTTAAGTCCAAGGGCCACATTCCCTTCTGAGCAACTTTTTGAGGGCCACAGCCCTGTGGTGCGCTGGGCCGGTGGCAATAGTGGGCAGAGCAAGGAATGTGAATTTTAACTTTTTAAGCAGGCAATCTTTTACACATACCCTTTCTCTGTCCACTGTCCAGGTAAGGCAAGTGCCATGATCGGAGTTCAAGGGCACATCCCAGTCGGGCAAAAACACCTGAGGAGGATGCAGATTACTGCTGTTGAGGGGCATGGCTTGTGAAGGGGGTGTGTGGATTAGGAAGAGTCCTGAGGGCCAGTTAGAGAAGTGTAGAGGGCCGCAATTGACTGCCAGGCCATCTGGATCCCCTCTCCTGCAATAAGATTTGGTATATATTGGAGAAGACAGCTAATTTCCTGTGGGTGTTTTTGCTTGTTTGTTTCTTTACAGCTTTTAGTCATCTTGAAGTAAACCTCTAGAAGGTTGCTGGAAATCAGGCCAAGATGACCAAGACTGAAGAAGTGCCGGACAGCCATACGTCTGGGGAATTTTATGAGAAATATGAGCCAAAGGAAATCCTGGGGAGGTAATGAAATAAAATGAAATATATGGGACTAATCTTGCTGGTTAATATGTTGCATGTCCCTCAGAACCAGAATATGGATGTCAAATCAACCAGTTGTGGCAATTGGAAAGCTTTTGCCAGGACAATATCACACACACACACACACACACACACACACAGCACAAGAGTCCTATTTCTAGCAACTGTAGTTCTCAACTATTGGACATGGAGGTTCCATCCAGCCACCATGGCCTATAGCTGTTGATGCACTATATTATCTTTCATAGCATGGGGTGGAGGGCTTGATCTGGCTGATGGGCCCAATCCTGAGTTCCCCCATTCCTGGGCCAGCCACTTTGACAGGTGCAGGTGACTCCTATTGATCCTGCCAATCACGTTTTTTTGGACCGGTTGGCAATTTGAGAAAGTGCCAGTAACAAAATGGCTGCCTGTGGCGGGGCATAATGCAAAATGGCTGCCATGGGAGTGTGTGCCATAACACAAAATGGCAGGTGGGTGCGGGGGTTATAGCACAACATGGCTGCTTTGGAGGGTATGGCATAATACAAAATGGTTCAAAATCCCCACTTGAAAGTGGATGGCCTTGGGGGCCAGTCACTTTCCTTGAAGGAAAAGGAGGACACAAATGTAGTAATATTAGGATTGATTTTTTCATTGCATTTTCTCCAAGGAGATGGCATAGCGCATAGTTCTCCCCCTCCCCTCCTGAATTAGTCCCCACAACAACCCTGTGAGGTGGGCTAGGCCGGGAGGGGCAGTGGATGGCACCCATGGGCATCCAGTGAGCTTTTTGGTTGAGGATGGAGTGGGATTTGAACCCTGTTTTCTCAGATTTTAGTTTGACACTCTAACAACTACACCACACTGGCCCTAGTATCTATATATTTGTAGATAGAGTGTAGATATAGGGTTTAATTCTTGCCTAAAACCTCTTTTGTCTGCTCTGCCCTTCCAGGGGAGTGAGCAGCGTTGTCCGGCGCTGCATTCATAAAGTTACAAGAGAAGAATATGCAGTGAAAATCATAGATATCACAGCTGGGAATCTGTCTCCAGAAGAAGTCAAGGAGTTGAGGGACGCCACTCTGAAAGAAATTGACATACTCCAGAAGGTGTCTGGACACCCAAACGTTAGTAAGTCAGACTTTGGTTCCAGAAAGTTCTGACGGAACAACAGCTATGAATTGGGGGGTGGAGGCAAAAAATGGAGTCTGCTGGCTGTTATTTTCACTGAAGTGAAGGACCTAGATCTCGAGATCATGCCTGTGGATTTGCCTTGTCTTTATGATTCTGAACCCTGCGTCCCGCCATTTCTCAGGATAAATATGCTGCTGTTTCAAATGCTCTGGGTAAGAACATAAGGAGAGCCTGGCTGCTGGATCAGGCCAGAGGGACCCATTTGGCCCAGCGTTCTGTTCTCACAGTGGCCAGCCCATTTTGGGAAGCCCACAAGCTGGGTTTGAGGAATGGAAGAAAGAACCCTCACAGAAATCCTTCTCCATCTCCTCAAACATAAATGCGACAAAAAATCCGGCACCCCACCCATTTCCCTGAAATGTCATCTTCTTCCCTTTTTCCAATTTTAAGAAGAACCCACACCTCATTGACATGCAAGAATAACAAATAAAATAAAAACAATGCAACTTAAGTGAAATCAAACATATGTGCAAAATGTTTTGATGAGAATAGAAATTGCATTTGGAAAATTATGAATTGATGGGTGTGAGGAACGATGGGGGGAAATCTGGTCTGGGATCTTGTTATAAACACCTGTGCGGCAGCGTCTCGATTCCTTGTGTGACATTTGCAGTGCCGAGAGAGTAAAATTTCCATGCCACAAAAAAACCCCTCCTCGTTCTGCTTCCCTTGGTCATTCGCAACGGTGGACACGGTTTTCCTCCTTGTAATAGATGGTGTTCTCATTTGACACCCCCCTGCTTTAAATCCAGCCCCTGCGAGATCCCCACATGGCCCCAGCTATCATATTTTCGATGTGCTGATGAATCAGCATTACCGTAACGCACAGGCTATAACTTGAGGAGGACCAGGCACTCCCAGGAAAAGGCTTCCCTCTTCTTGCTATCTGCTCCCTGCCTCATGGCATTTGTACAGAGGTGCCTAATGTGCTTCTGGGACCCATTTGTAATTCCAGAGCTGATTCCAGGGAGTTTTGACAGCAAGGGGTTGACAGCCTCTGCCTTGGAAGATTTCCTAGACATGTGCACAGTGGATCAGCCAAGCAGAGGATCGGTTGGTTCCAGGGCCAGAACCACCTAGAGGCAGAGAGATCAGGGGTAGCTTTTCATTAGTATGAAATGGCAGCAATTTCTCAGTTACTACATCTGCTTTGCATGCAGAAGGCCCCAGTTTCAATCCCTGGCGGCAATTCCAGGTAGGGATAAGAATGTCCCACACATTGTAGATATTGCAGAACTAGGTGGACCAATAGCCTGAGTGAATATAAGACTGTTTCTATCTTCTTATTCAAATCAGAACAATGAGGACTAGAATCATGCTATATTCTTTGGGAAAGGGCCGTAGTTCAGTGGCAGAGCATCTGCTCTGCATGCATCCTGGGTTCAATCCTTGACAGCATCTCCAGGTAGGGCTTGAAAAGACTCAATTTATGAAACCCTGGAATGCCACAGTCAGTGTTGACATTACTCACCTAGGTCAATAGTCTGCAAGAGATATATGGCAGCTTCCTATATTCCTGTGCCCCAAAAAAGTGCATTGGGGGTTGGGGGACAGCACCACAGCATGAATCACATGAGGTCAAGGCAACCAAAATGGCCGCTGGGTTTGTGTGATGGAAAACAGGAAGATGGCGTCCTGGATTTTGGCTTCAAAGTGTTGGAGGGTATGCTAACGTCCTTGAGGTATGGGGCCTACCATTAAGCAGCCAGCAAACCTTCTGTATGTCATACGACCTGTCCTTGCCCCTGGCCCCCAGTCTCCCTCTGCCATCACTAGCTTGTTGGCCTCAGGTGTGGCGGAGACATCCACCCATAGCTGTCAACTTTTCGCTTTTTTAAAGGGAAATTCCCTTATTCCGAATAGGATTCCTCGCAAGAAAAGGGAAAAGTTTACAGCTATGCATCCATCCCATTGCCAGTGTTAAAATAAGTTTTAACTGCCAGTCCAGTCAGCTTCTGTACATGAAACAACCTTGCCTTTTGCCTCAGGCAGCCCAAATGTCCCAGACTGACTTTGCTGAGTCACCCTGCCTGAGTCACGCCATCCACGAAGGATTTTAAAACAAACATACATTTCAACATTTTACAGGCATCACAGTGGAATTTATCTATTGCTTTCCTTATATGATCACATCTCTCCCAATGTGCTATTTATGCACCATTTTAATTTAATTTAAATTATTTCATACCTGCCGTTCACCGTGAGGTGTGTGACAATTATAATCTGTTCTGCAGTGAAGGTGCTTAGATGCACATCTGTGGGGAGGGAGTTTCCCGATCTAGGGGCTACCACAGAGAAAGCCCTGTCCCAGGCTGTCATTCCCCATACCTCTTAGGGTCCCCTCTGCAGAGCTTAACACCTGAGAGGGTCTGTAGGGGAAAAGGGGGTCTTTTAGACATTAGGGGCCTCAATCCTTGGGGGACAATTATGCTTTGTGGTCTTCTGGATGATGCTGGACTCAAACTCCCATCAACCCCAGGAGGTCACATGATCAGTCTGGTGGCGTGGCCGGCCCCAGGTGACAGGTGAGGAAGAGCAGGCCTGGTGGAGCTGAATTACAATGCACCATTGCTCAGGGATCTCCAGTTAAATGGCCTTGGAAAGCAGGGGGTAGGAAGGATCCTTCCCAGTCTCATATCTGGGCCAGAGCCAGTAAAGTGATCTAGACCAGAGTTTCCCAAACCTTTTCAGGCCATCACAATAAAATTCAAAACAATGAATTGCACATTTATTCAAAATCCAATTAAAGCTATTTAGTTTAACTAATACAACAAAATGAATGGACCTGATCTAGTGATGCCAGCTTTTAAAAGTTTAATTTACACTGGGTCAGAAATGATATAAACCAGCTTCCCCAGTTGATCTTGCACAGATATCCGCACTGATTTTTAACTACAGTTCCTAGGATATCTTGAAGGAAAGACATCATCAACATTAGAGTGGTATAGAACAGTTTGTAAAAAGCCCAGTTCAGCTTTCAAGCCCAGATTTTGTGGAGGTGGTGAGTGCTTCAAAGGTGACCCCACATTGCTAAGAATACCATCTTTTCTTTTGCAGTCCAGCTGAAGGACAGCTTTGAATCCAACACGTTCTTCTTCCTGGTGTTCGACCTGTAAGTACTGGTGTTTTTTTAACCAGCGCATCATACTGAAAGAGCGAGATTTTGCCATGGGCATCCGAGCTGGGGCTTACAAACAATATAATGTTTGGAAATGGTTTGGGGAGCATTTCAGCTAGTGCAAAATGCAGCTACTCGCCTGCATACAGGCTCGAGTCACCATATTCGTGGGTCACCTGTTTTGAAATCCAAGAAGATCCCTGCTGGATCAGAGCAAAGGTTCATCAAGCCAAGCCTCTTGCTTCTCGCAATGGTCAACGATAAACGTTCCCATGGCATGAAGGGAGCAGCTGTTCGTCTCTCCGCCTCTCTGTTGTGGGGCTGGCTCAGATTTCCCCATAACCTTTGCTAAGGTCTCTGCTGCTGTCACAGATCCTTGGGGGTCTATTTTTAGCCGCCCCGCATTTGTGTAATAGCTGGTGTGGCGGCTGCTTTAACCGGAGTTTTTCCTGCACAAACATTCTTGATACATTTTTAATGCACTCTGAGTAAGCAAATTCTCCTAACATCCTTTTCAGACACACTTTTTCTTACTTCTCTTCACATATCTATTATCTGTCAAAGCATATACCATAATTCATTCATAATGATACAGTCATTAGAATTTATCCAAATGTATCTTCTGGCAGAAATTCTGATTCCCTTGAGTGCTTTAAATATGTATCCTGACCTGGCTGAAATCTTACTAGGCCATATCCCATTTCTGACCAAGCTTATCCTTTGAACCATGAGGACTAGAGGCTTAAAAAAAACCACCCCAAAACCCTGAGATTTGGAGGCCAGTTGAAGTATACATTGGAAGTTTTAGGAGTGCTGTTTGATCTGTAAAAGGGGAAAGAGGAGTTGTGAAGCTTCCAACCATTCCCACATCAGCTAATGCCCTTTGCTTCTTATTTAGCTTATTTTTGATGTAATTTTGTTTCCCCTCCCTCAACTTAGAATGAAGAGAGGGGAGCTTTTTGATTACCTCACAGAGAAGGTGACCTTAAGTGAGAAGGAAACCAGGTAAGGCATTTCACCCCCCCTCTGTTTCAACCGCCCTACAGAGACAAAATGGGGGTGATAATACCGGCCTACCGCACAGGGCTGTTGTGAGGCTTGATTAGAGTTGTCAACCTATCCCCCTGCCTCTGCACCCCAGGTCTGGGTTTTTGCTCACACCGGAGCATGGCAAAATATTGGGAGTTGGGTTTTCTAGAGACACGAACCGCTGTAATAAGAAGTCTGGGTCTGAGACCGAGAGAGAAAACAGATTTGCTCTGAAGACAAGTGTCCTGTGAATTAATCTTTGGACAGGATTGATTAGAAAGGGTTGTTCCCTGGAATGCCAGGATCTCTGTGTTATCACCAACAACTGTGGGTGGGAGCTGCTCCCTTGCTCACATTGCTTGCCAACTCCCACCCAACTCCCCCATCTCCTCAGAGCATCTCATGTCCCTCCATCCTTACTTTATTCAAATCTCTCCTGTTGTTGAAAGCCACCATTTTAAAACCTGCCTTCTCTTTTTGCTCCCCACCTCGACTTCATGCAAATCTAGCACTACAAATCCTCCTATGGGGCTGTGTGGTGACAGCCTTATATTTCTATGTCTGTGTTATAATTATACAATTGTAAACAAAACAACTGATAAAAAGACAAGAGAAGTATACTACAATAGCAACTTTATCTGTTTCTCGTTATAAATTTAGGGTGCATTTAATTTCCCTCTAGCCTCACTTTTTGTAGCCTGTGTATATATATTTATTTAATTTATTTCATAAAATTTATACGCCGCTTGGTTGTACAAAAAACAAACACACCTCAGAGCGATTTGCAAAAATAGATAAAACAATAAAATTACCAATAAGAAGAATTAACAATAATTTAAGACTTTTGAAAAGGTAAAATAACAATGGACTAAAAACAGATTAAAACTCATGCCAGCTTTCTGAACAAATTAGGGTTATCTAATCAATGTTTTAAGAAGGTGCATAAAAAGAGTACATTGAAGGCACCTGCCTGATGTTAATAGGCAGGGAGTTCCAAATTGTTGGTGCTGCCACACTAAAATATTGAATTGTTTATGTTTCTCTTTCTCTCTGGGTTAGGCAATGTGGTGCCCTCCAAATGTTGCTGGACTTCATCAGGCCCAGCCAGTATGGCCAATGGTCAGGGATGATGGGCGATTCCAGCAACATCTGGAGGGTACCGGACAGGCTCCCCTGATCTATCCATCCATGCATCTACATACAGTACTTCCAGCAAAGCAATAGGGAACAGGGACGCCCATCTTCTACTTTGGATGGTTTCCTTTTGCTAAGAAGCATCCACTCTCTCTCCCTGCAGGAAGATCATGCGTGCTCTCCTGGAAGTCATCCAGTATCTCCACAGCATGAACATTGTCCACAGGGATCTCAAGCCAGAGAACATCCTTCTGGACGATGACATGAACATCAAACTGACCGACTTTGGCTTCTCCTGTCAGCTGCACAGAGATGAAAAGCTCAAAGGTGACATGGCGGGCTTATGGCAAAGATAAGAACTGTGGGGTGGTGATGGTGGAGACTGCATTCTAACCCTTGCCCCCTAAAAAAAAAGTAGGAACTTAGGAAGCTGCTCCATATCAGGGGTGGGAAGCTTTTTCAACCCAAGGGCCACATTCCCTTACAGGAAAACCACCAGGGGGCCACTGGCTGGAGTGGGTGGGACCAGAGGCAAAAAGTGGGTGGAGCAAAAAGTGGGTGGAGCAAGTGGGTGGGACACTTACCTTGGTACAATATGGAAACTTAAACACACACACACATTCACCATTGTACCCAAGCAAGCAAAAGGTTTTATATTATTATTTGATTTGTTAACAAAAATAAAGTGCAAACGTGACAGACAGAAAGAAAACAAAGAATAGAAACTGTAAATCCTAAAGTGTCACAGCTTGGAAATAGAAAAGTTCAAAGTTATGGCACAGCTCCAAAGGGAGGCCAGAGAACTCTGAGGGAAATTGCTGCATGTTTGTTTTATTCATCTTGTGTCCAGAATGGAAACAAATCCAACAAACATTATTGGTGTTCCCTGTTGCTGTTTTCTGCCTGCAAACCATGTATTGTTGATGACTTTCCCGCTAATTTGCATTGTGTTCCTTTGCCCTGAAATGAATGGCGTGGAATTAGGTAAAATTTTGCCATTGCTAAGAGATGAATAATGTAGTTTTTGCCAGAAGGCGAACTGCAGTGGAAGGGAAACAGTGTTGCATGCTGTGTAGACAGAGCAGAGCAGAGCAGAAATAAATTCCTTCCTACAGCCTTAGATTTAAGGGATGCATTCTGCTCCAGGGCCAGAAGTTCCCCATCCCTGCTCTATACTGAGTCCATCTAGTTTAGTACTGTGCGCACTGGCCAGCCAGAGTTTAAGACAGGGATCTTTTCCAAACACTTACCTAGAGGTCTGTAGATTGAGCCTGGAAAACCTCACTGTGCAAACCATGAGTCAAAGCCCTTCCCCATTTTACAAGCCCAGGATCATACAGTCCTGCAGCATCTGTCTAGACAAAAAATCCTGAAACTGGCATGTTTCCCACACGCATCTGGTTGGCCACTGTGAGAACAGGATGCTGGACTAGATAGGTCTTGGCCCGATCCAACAGGTTCTTCTTAGGTTCTTAACTTGCTTTGAGCCAATGGGTTTAGCAGGATTTTAATAATAATTAATACTAACTGATATTACTTTTAACAAATATTTAGCTTTTTATTCCTTTTCTTTGCAGAGATCTGTGGAACTCCTGGCTACTTGGCTCCCGAAATACTAGAATGTTCCATGGATCCAGACCATCCAGGTTATGGGAAGGAAGTTGACATGTAAGCAGAATCAATATATCATCATGGGGTGGGGGAGCAGACTTACCTAAAAGATCACAAACCCCTCGAGGAACCTACCTGGGTGCTCAGGTACTCAGGGAAGCACCTTCTCTTGATCCCATCAGCATCAGAACACAGCTGGTTGTGACCCATGAGAGAGTCTTCTCCGTGGCTGCTCCCAGATTGCAGCATTCCCTCCCCAAAGAGGCCAGACTGGCTCCCTCCTTGTTATCCACCCACCGGCACACTATTGGAATTACCCAACACTTCTGTCTTCATCCATCCTTCATTCTGCGTGACTCTTGGTGCGCGTTGCATCTGCTTTACATTATGCACGGCTCAGGCGCAGATGCATTTAATTATGGGGGTGGGATTGCTTGTTTCAGGTGGAGCACCGGAGTCATCATGTACACCTTGCTGGCAGGATCCCCTCCATTCTGGCACCGGAAGCAGATGCTGATGCTGAGGATGATCATGAATGGGGACTACAAGTTCGGCTCCCCGGAGTGGGACGATCAGTCGGACACCGTCAAGGACCTGGTGGGTGGTGTTTCAAGAGGGAGGGCGGAGGGACCATAGCTCCATGGCAGAGCATCTGCTTGGCATGCACAAGGCCCCAGCTTCAACCCACACTATCTCCAGGTAGGGCTCCTCTACCTGAAACCCTGGAGAGCTGCAGCCATTCAGTGTAGACCAGGCTTCTCAACCTCTGCCCTCTAGATGTTTTTGGCCTACAACTCCCATGATCCCTAGCTAGCAGGACCCAGTGGTTGGGGTGATGGGAATTGTAGTCTCAAAACATCTGGAGGGCCGAGGTTGAGGAAGCCTGGTGTAGACGATAGTGAGCAAGGTGGACCCAATGGCCTGGCTGCATATAAGGCAGCTTCCTAAGTTTCTGTGAACAACAGATTTAAAGTATAATATTTTGTTGTTTAAGCAGAAGGGGCTGTAGCTCAGTGGTGGAGCATATTCGTTGCATGCAGAAAGTTTCAGGTTCATCTCCATAGGGTAGGGAATGTCCCACTTCTGAAACCCAAAGAGTCACTGCCAATCAGTGTAGACAATACTGAGCTAGATTCAGGGACAGACTTTGGTAATATGGTGTCCTGAGCAAGGAAAACATTTGGTGGGCCCCTTGCCCATATATTTCTTATTTTCACAAGAATTCCTTTTTGTACTTGGGAGTAGTTACTTCTATTATTAGCCCCCTTGGCTTGGTGCCCCATGTGGGGGAACCGCCCACACCACCCTACATCTGGCGTAGCTAGATGGCCTGACTCTGTATAAGCAGCTTCCTATTTAAATTGGCCCTTTGTTTAGAATCAAGAGGACTAGAATCTTCCTTTATTTTCAGTATAGGTAGCTTCCTATGTTCACTAACCAGGTCTCCTGACTCTCAGGAAGAAAAGGCAAAGGACAGAGGTCAGAACAATTACAAACAGGATACAGAAAGTGAATTGAGATTTTTCCCCCTTCCACACTTATAATGCCAGACCTTTAAATACACCACCTGAATTTTCTGGGGTGCAATTGAATCCCCCTTGAAAACAGAGACAGTCTGAAAGGGTCCACTGTCTCTCAATCCCACGGGTGACCCCTCATTCAAGGCCTGAACAATTTATAATCAGGCAAGCAAAAGAAGAGAGAAGAGTTTGATTGCTAGGTATGTGCCAGGCCATGATCTGCGGCTGGTGAGCTCTGACTGGTGCAGGGCAGATGGCAAATTGTCTGGGCCCCAGTTCGTGCTTTAGCAGCCCCAGAAGCCTTCCTGCAGCCCAACCCCAGCTCTTCTTCCTCTGCCTACAGATCGCCCACTTCTTGGTGGTGAAGCCGCAACACCGCTACACCGTGGAAGATGCCCTCGCCCACCCCTTCTTCCAGCAGTACGTTGTGGAGGAGGTCCGACACTTCAGCCCCTTCCGGAAATTCAGGGTGAGTGAGTTAGCCAGGTCCTGCTGGGGGGTTCACCTGGTTCAGTGTCTGACTCCCAGATGTTGCTTTTCACCATAGAATTGCAGTCCTTTCCCCCTTCTTTAGCTGTGATTATTGCATTGCTGGGGGTTGAATATGACCCTTGAGATCCTTTCCAACCCTAAAATTTTATGACATGGCCTGCTGTGCACTGGAAGCTCCTCCTTGTACTTTTTATCACTTAACTCTCATTTCCCAGGCATCATAAAGCTGTGCTGGCTGAGGCTGATGGGAGTTGAGAGTCCAAAACAGCTGGTGACTACAGCTTGGGGAAGACTGTTCTAAACCTAGTAGTACAGATGTCCTCTGCAGAAGCTGGGCCTGATCTAAACAGGTTTTCCCCTCCCAAAAGTCAATTATTGACGCTGAAGATCATTTCAAAGCAGTTAAATTGATATAGATTCCTCAGTCAAAAGACAGGCGATGAGTCAATGAAATGCTCCCTAAACATAAGGGACTGCTGGATGAGGCCAACAGCCCAGCTAGTCCAGCATCCTGCTCTCACAGTGGCCAATCCAGGTGCCGCTTCTGGGAAACCCACAAGAAGGATCCAAGCACAAGAGCACACTACCCTCCTTCCAGAAACTGGTATTCAGAAGCATTGCGGCCTCCGACCGTGGAGGCAGAGCAGAGCCATCGTGGCTAGTAGTCATTAATAGCTCTCTCCTCCACCATGAATTTGTCTAATCCTCGTAGGTAAAGGTAAAGGGACCCCTGACAATTAGGTCCAGTCGTGACCGGCTCTGGGGTTGCGGCGCTCATCTCGCTTTATTGGCCGAGGGAGCCGGCGTACAGCTTCCGGGTCATGTGGCCAGCATGACTAAGCTGCTTCTGGCAAATCAGAGCAGTGCATGGAAATGCTGTTTACCTTCCCGCTGGAGCGGTACCTATTTATCTACTTGCACTTTGACGTGCTTTCGAACTGCTAGGTTGGCAGGAGCAGGGACCGAGCAACGGGAGCTCACCCCGTTGTGAGGATTCGAACTGCTGACCTTTTGATTGGCAAGCCCTAGGCTCTGGTTTAACCCACAGCGCCACCCATGTCCCGAATCCTGTTTTAAAGCCATCCAAATTTGGTGGCACTCACTGCCTCCTGCAGAAGTGAGTTCCGCAGTTTAACTATGTGCTGTCCTTTCGTTTTATCAGCCTACAGCCCTCGTCACTGAGTGTTTCTAAACGTGTTCCATCTCCCTCTCCAGGTCATCTGCTTGACTGTCCTGGCATCGGTCCGCATCTACCTCAACTACCGCAACGTCAAGCCCATCACCAGGGACGTGCTGCAGCGGGACCCCTACAGCCTGAAGCCTGTCCGCAAACTGATCGACGCCTGTGCCTTCCGGATCTACGGGCACTGGGTGAAGAAGGGTGAAGCCCAGAACCGGGCCGCTCTCTTTGAAAACACTCCCAAGGCCGTTCTGTTCAGCTTGGCAGCCGAGGAAGAGTTGTTCTGAGTTCCAGCACACTCGGTGGTCAGGCGAAGCCTCCCAGCATGTTAACAGCTAAAGCAAAACTTTATTATTTACTTTAAAAAAACAACAACTCACATTGCCTTTTCTCCATGGAGCTCAGCAACACTTCCTGCTCACTATTTTTATCTTCCCTACAACCCTGTGAGGTAGGCTAGGGTGAGCAATCTCCAGAGAACTTTATGGCTGAGCTGGGGTGGAGATTTGAACCCAAAGTCATAGTCGGGCAATCTAACCACTATACCACATGCTCTCATTATTTATACTTTCCTTAATTACACAGTCTTGAGACACACCAAAATTATAACAGTATAGTAGTGCTCTAGAAACTTGCAGAATTTTGTCTGGTTCTTCTTCCTGGATTGGGGGGTGGGAGGTGGGACATTGTTTAAATCTGTAACCAGCCCCATCCTAAGAGTGGCAGACAAAAATATGCAAGGTGATATATGCTCAGAAATTAAATGCAGGCATCGAATATTCCTGCATTGCAGGGGTTTGAACTCGATAACCCTTGTGGCCCCTTCCAGCTCACAATTCTGATTCTGTTAACAATTTTGAAGCGGTAAACTCCAGCCATTGAAGGGTCATCTCCATGCAACGTAAAAAGGGGTGCGTGGCAGGAAGAAATTCAACAGGGCCTCTGGAGAAACTCAACAGGTGAAGCAAGTTTCTTTTCACCCCCAGCGTATGGCTGCTTAAATGAGGAGGCAGAGAAGTTGCTGTATGGAAAGGAGCCCCAAGGCCCTTAAACCTCTTAGAAATATTGAATTTGCTGCCCCAAGAAATCTTTTAAGACTAGACAAATGCATGGTT
Source organism: Podarcis filfolensis (assembly GCF_964270895.1). Classification (NCBI taxonomy): domain Eukaryota; kingdom Metazoa; phylum Chordata; class Lepidosauria; order Squamata; family Lacertidae; genus Podarcis; species Podarcis filfolensis. The sequence continues at coordinate 15,069,082 of NC_139618.1, read as the reverse complement.
TTCCAGGAGCTGTGAGTGGTGAGAGATATATATGGAACCTCCAGTGTCAGAGGCTGTATACCTCAGAATACCAGATCATAGGGCACAAACAATGGGATTGGGCAGGGGAGCTGGGGTTGCCTCTTGCTTTCAAGTTCGGCTTCTCGTGTTCCTGAAAGCGTCTGTGCAGCCAGCGTTGGAAACAAGGAGGCTGGACCAGAAGGGAGGCCTTTGCATCCTCTGGTTGGCCTGCCATGGACTCTGGAACACAACTGCTGCTTCATGTCTGTGTTGCGATGCCCGGTGGCAAGGTGAGTGTCCAGCAAGCCTTAGAAAAGGTGCTGATAAACCACAACTCCCATCAGCCCTAGCAAGCACAACCAATGGTCAGGGCTGATGGGAGTTGCAGTTCAGCAACATCTGGAGGGCTAGGGATGTCCCCCGCACTTCCTGCTATATATAGCATCAGCCCAATAGCTCAGGGGTGTGAAATATTTATTATGACTATTTATTACAGCTGCACACACGGAAGGGAATGGATTGGTTTTCTAGGGGAGGGATTGATTTAAGAATGAATAAATGTGCTTTATTTATTGGATGTGGACTTTTGTTCATTGCACAGCAACATCTTGCTTCCTCGAATCACTTGCTTAGTGATGTCTACAGGGTTCTTCATACAGCAGGGGGTTCGACTAGAGGACCATTTGGTCTCCTTCCAACTCTAGAATCCTATGATAAAACAGGCGCCTCTGTGCGCTTCCAGGTTATAATCCGTTTATTCTGCAGTGTTCTGCAGCTCAGCCTCCCACTATCTGGTACCCTCTGGATGTGGCTGGACTCGAACTCCCATCAACCTTCCTGGAACACTTGCAGGGAAGGGTGACCCAGACGATGAAGGGTCTGGAAGCCAAGCCTTTTACGGGGAGCAGCTGAGGGTGTTGGGCCTGTTGAGCCTGGAGAGGTGAAACAATACCCCTCTTCCAATTTCTGAAGGGCTGCCACGTGGAAGATGGAGCAAGCTTATTTCCTGCTGCTCCAGAGGGTCAGACCTGAAACAGCAGATTCAAATGGCAGGAAAGGCGATTCCAACTAAACATTACAAAGAAATTTTTCTGACAGGAAGAACAGTTGGACAGAGGAACAGGCTCCCTCGGAAGGTGGTGGACTCTCCTTGGTGGGAGGTTTTTATAGAAAGGTTGGGTGGCCTTCCGTTGCTTACAGCAAGGTTTGATCCCCATATGGGACAACTGCATATTCCTACATTGCAGGGGGTTGGACTAGATGATCCTCAGAGTCCTTTCCAACTCTATGATTCTGATATAGAGCTGTAATTCCTGCATTGGAGGAGGTTGACCCTTAGGGTCTGATCGTATATGAAATATACCAGGTTGGGGAAGACACCTTTGCCTCAAACTCACAGCATCATCAATTCAGCCCTTCCTAAACCTCCTTTTTCAAGAGGCTCCTCCCCAGAACCAAAGCGAGGATCTGGTCTCTCCACCGGAGAAAAGGTCTGTCCTTTTGGGAGGAAGCACCTTCAGAGCTCTGCTTTTTCGCTCCCAGTTGCCGGGGGCGGCTGCTCGGCAAGGCTGGCAGCACACCGGAAGCTCAGGTTGTCCGAGGCCGAGTCTGGAGTGTTCCCCATCCTAAGGAGCGAAAGGGGGAAAGGTTAGTTCCCAAGAAGCTGCTTCATACTGAGTCAGCCCACCAGCCCACCTCAATATTGTTGGCACTGACTGGCAGCAATGGATCTCCAGGGAGTCTTTTCTTACGAGAGGCTGCTGGGACCTTCTGCATGCTTGGCAGCTGCCCTGCCCTGAGCTCACAGGTCCTTTGAAGGTCCTTCATGAACCTAAATCAAGGGCTCTACAAGAGGATCGGACAAATTCATAGGAATGTAAGAAGCTGCCGTCAACAGAATCAAACCATCAGGTCTATCTAGCTCAGTACTGTCTACACTGACTGGCAGCAGCGCTCCAGTGTTGCAACCCCGAAGTTCTTCATCCCTGTTAGAATCAGTGCTATTTTACTCAGAAGTATGCCCCACTGACTGCAATATGGACTACTGTCAAGTGAGTGTGGCTTAACGCTTCAGCGAGAAATATCGCCCGTGTGTGTTTTTAAAAACCATTCCCACAAAACCAAAATTTCAGAGATTTAGATTGTGAAACCTCAGTTACGACTGTCAGATTCAGAAAACGGGAGTCCATTTTGGACAGCTGAGGCGTTCAGTTTTCAAAATGAGTGCTAAATATTAGTGGGTGGAGCAGGTGGGTGGGGCGATGCTAGTGAGGAGCCCAAGGGCCAACCTACCTTGTTGTCAGCTGAGCCTTGTGATTGGCTGATCCGTCCACCGTGTCAATCCAAGAGGCTCCCCGCAGAACACGCATCCCCTGAGCAGAGTGGCGGACCCCGGTAGGCCCCTCTGGACTATACTCTGAGTCTGTCCATTCCCAGGTATTTCCTAACAGGTCATATAAGCCTGGGATACAGAGCAACAGCAGTTGGTTAGGCTACTTGCTGACCTACTAGAAGCTCCTTGGGGAGGAAAATGCACTCTGCACATGTTCAGGAACCAAAACTACTGTAGCTCATTGGCCAGTGTGTGGGACGGCTAAAGGGAGATTCGAACCAAGTCCTGGTAATAGAGTATGGAATCACAAAAACAGCGTTGGAAGGCCATTTTGTCCAACAGCCCCTGCAATGCAAGAATCTTTGGCCCAACATGGGGCTTGAACCCATATCCCTGACCTTAAGAGCCTCACGCTCCACTGACTAAGCGATCCAAGGAAGCTTTGTGGAGTCTAGAAGGAGGAGTTGCCAGTGTGGCATAGTGGTTAGAGTGTCAAGACTAGGGTTTAGGAGACCAGGGTTCAGATCCCCCCTTGGCCATCATGAAGATAACTGGGCTAGTCAGGGATAACTAGGGATAAAATGGGAGGGGGAGAACCATGTGCACCACCTTGAGCTCCTTGGAAGAAAAGGAGGGATATCAATGCAATAAATAAACTTTCCTTACCGTAGTTGTTCTGAGGAGGAAATGCAGCCACTGGGGAGACCCCATGGTAGCCGTCTTCGGCTGTGTCGAGAGCAGGAAAATCACCCTGTGGGGAGAAAGGGAAGGAGCATCCACTCAATATTCGCATGTGTGTGTTGCCCAGCTGGAGTCACAAGCCCCAAAGGACATCCCAGGGCATAAGCCGATTCAGTTGTAACTAAGGGCAGCAAAACATGAGAAATGGCCTTGAAAAAACACTCCGGATTGCGTCCGTTAAGAAGCTGCAGAAATCTGGTAATCCTTTCAGGCTAATGTCTCTGATATGTTAGGATACCATATACCCTGGGAACCTAAAATATTTCTGCTTGGTTATTCTGTTATTGCAGGAAATGATCAAAAAATAGTGTTTCAGTGTTATAGCTGCTGCTGAGATTATAACAGCTAGTAATTGGCGGGTGGCAATGACTGATTTAAGCACACCCAATTGATGTCCTAGACAGCATCTTAAAAAGCAGAGACATCACCTTGCCAACAAAGGTCTGTATAGTTAAAGTCATGGTTTTCCCAGTAGTGATGTATGGAAGTGAGAGCTGGACCATAAAGAAGGCTGATCGCCGAAGAATTGATGCTTTTGAATTATGGTGCTGGAGGAGACTCTTGAGAGTCCCATGGACTGCAGGAAGATCAAACGCATCCATTCTTAAGGAAATCAGCCCTGAGTGGTCACTGGTAGGACAGATCCTGAAGCTGAGGCTCCAATACTTTGGCCACCTCATGAGAAGAGAAGACTCCCTGGAAAAGACCCTGATGTTGGGAAAGATGGAGGGCACAAGGAGAAGGGGACGACAGAGGACGAGGTGGCAGGACAGTGTTCTCGAAGCCACAAACATGAGTCTGACCCAACTGCGGGAGGCAGTGGAAGACAGGAGTGCCTGGCGTGCTCTGGTCCATGGAGTCACGAAGAGTCGGACACGACTAAACAACTAAACAACAACAACAATTGATGTGCGGCCATGCATGCATCGCAGTGACTGGGAAGTGGCCAGAACAGGGGCTTATGCATGCTCCGTCATTGTGTGAGATGACCTGGAACAGACTGGGGGTTGCCTGCATATCCAAATGGATCGAGAAAAAATTATTTACAGTAACTATAATTAATTGACTTATTGCAAAATAATACATATAAACCAGGTTCATTTGTATTTTTCGTAACATTTGTAACAAGTTCAATGATAATGTCCAACCGTATGTTGCTTTCAATATGCTGTAATGGTCTTTCTTTATGCTCCTTGTCTTTGGCTTATTTTGTTTATGATAAAAACAGGAGGTTTACACTAGGCAGGAAATGCCCAGGTGGCTTTCTGAGATGCAGCTGCCAAAACTGCACAGAATATTCCAAGTGTGGTCACGCCACAGAGTTAAAGGCATGTGGGATACAAGCTTTTTGTTTTATTTCATATAGAAAAAAACACCTCAAGGGATTACAAAAATGATAAGACAGTAACATTATTGATAAACAAAAATAACAGCAATCATTTCAGGCTTTCGAAAAGCTGAAATAACAATAGACTAAAAACAGAATTAAAATTTTCATTAGCTTTCTAAACATCTAGGTGAGCTTGTCGAAACAGAAATGTTTTTTAGCAGGCACCAAAAAGAGTCCAGTGAAGGCGCCTGCCTGATGTCAAGAGGCAGGGAGTTCCAAAGTTTGGGTGTTGCTTTGTTAATTCCTAAGAATCCCCGGAGGCTGGGGAAATATTGCAGTCACAGAGTCTCCTGCAGAAGGGGCCAGTCTTTGACAGCCAGCTGTGGCATAGTGGTTAGAGTGTCAGACTAGGGCCTCAAGAGAGACCAGGGTTCAAATCCACGCCCTCCGCATTTAGCCATGAACCTTGCTGGGCAACCACTCTGCCTCTCAGCTTAATTTACCTCGCAGGGCTGTTGTGAGGAACAAACAGGGAGAGAACTAGATATGCCACCTAGAGCTCCTTAGAGGAAAGGCAGGATATAAATGTAATAAATAAATAGGAGTCATGACAAAACACAAACGGAAGACTAGTAGGCTGTATGCCAGGTGTTTCCGACTACAACTCTCCTCAGCCGGGGGCACCAGGTTGGGGGAAGGCTGGAACCAAGGTTCCCAAAGCCCTGCTCTCCAGTTTTCCTACCTGCCAGAGGTTCGTACGGTTGGCAAGGAATTTGTTCCCCCAAGGATACAACCTGTCTGACAAAAGATAGGGAGGGGAAAAGAAAAGGTCATTTTTATTTTTTTTATTTTTTTTTAGAAAAGGTCATTTTTTAAGCTGGTTTTATCAGTTCCAACATGTTTACACACACAAATCCCACCTTCTCTTATCAAACCACACGAGCAGGAAAGGGTGATTTTAATCCTATCCTAAAAATGTTAAATTAAAACGACTGATGATGATGCAGAAGGGGAACAGCAGCAGCTCAGCTGGAAATCTTACCCCGCCCCAATGCCTGAATACAGAGAGAGAGAGAGAGAGAGAGAGATGGTCAGAACGGTTTTGCTGCCTTTGGGCTAAACTTAAATTGACGCCCCAATCCTGAAACCTGTTGTGCATGTAGCCTTAGAGTGGGGGGGGGGGAGTCCTCCTTATGCCACACTCCCCACTTTAACCAGAGAACCCCTCACAAATCTGCTACCACTTGTACTGCCTATGTGGTCCTAGAAGGCCTAATTTTCACATGGATGGAATGGGGGGAAAGTGAGGGTTAAGGGGGTGGCACAGAGAGAGGGGAGAGAAAGAAAAGGAAGTAGCAGAGAGAGAGAGAGAGCGAGAGAGAGAGAGGAAAGGGGAGAAAAAATAGCCCCTGCCCAACTTTATAGGAATCCAGGGCACAAAAACAGCTGCCAGCAATAACAAAATACTTTTAAACCTCATTTTTGTCTCCTCCCCGTGCCCTGACAATTTGTCTAAAGCCTTTCAGAGCCAGCTTTGTGCTCAGAGGCTAGTCTCTTTGGATGAGGGTTTCCACCCCAAAAAAACTTAGCCTGCTCTCCCCTGGTCTGGATACGCTGACCAGATGAAGCTGCTGCCACCGCCACCGCGACCCCAGGCCCTTCGCTTACGTACTCTCCAGGCCCCCCCTGGCAGCAAACTCCCACTCCTCCTCGGTCGGCAGCCTCTTCCCTCTCCACGCGCAGAAGGCCTGGGCATCGTTCCAGCTCACGTGCAGCACCGGGAAGTCCAGCCTCTCCTTGATGCCAGATCCGGGACCTGCGGGCTGATTGGGGTTACTCTGAGTAGGCCTTGAACCAGCCCACAGTATCAGGAAACAACGATGACACAGAGCACCAGTGCAGACCCAGGATGGCGGCCACTGCTGACTATCAGAGAAGCTGGTATCCCTGGATCAAGTGCATCAGTTTTGTTGAGTTAATTAAACTACCGTAAATAGTCTTACCAGGATTTTTGAGTAAATGTGCAATTAATTGTAACTGTTTTGAATGTCACTGTGTTATGATTTTCTTTAGCGGGTCATGCAAATCGCTATTCTGCACAATGCTTTTTATAGGGTAGGGGGCACTGGGGAGGAATTAATGGGACCAAGGGGCCCCAAGAAAGTTTGAACCATAGCCCTAATCTGGGTGGTGGAGGGGTGAGTCTGTTGCTCATTCTCCTCTCTGGGGCAAACACCAAACTAGTCTCCTAGTGTAGCCAAGGGAGGAGGAGGAAGTGGCTTGCATTGAAAGAGCTTTCCTCCAGCGCTTTGAAGACAAACTGATTTCTCTGGAAAAAAAGTTCTGTTTTGGGGAGCAATTTCCCCTCTGCAGAAACTTCAGAGGGGCTCCCTGTAACTGACAACCAGCTAATTGACACTGACAGATGGATGCAAGTTAAAGCAACCTCCCTTGAACTTTGACAAGCGTCAATCGTCTGACATTGTCTTGGCCCATCTAGTGCAGCATCCTGTTCTCCTGGTGGCCTCTCCTAGGAAACTTGCAAGCAGGAGCTGAGCACAAGAGCACTGGCCCCCACGGTGGCTTCAAGCAGCTGATATTCAGAAGCATCACTGCCTCCGACTGTGGAGGCAAAGTGTAGCCATCCTGGATAGCAGCCATCAATAGCCCTCTCTTCCTCCATGGATTTGCCTAATCCTATTTTAAAGCCATCCAAGTGGGTGGCCATCATTGCCTCCAGTGGGAGGGAGTTCCAAAGTTTAACTAGGCATTGCATGAAGCAGGACGTTCTTTTACTTGTTGCAACAGGTGGATGGAAATAAGGATCTGGTGTATCAGGTTGTGAACTGTGACATTTTTATTTTTTTATTTCACAGAGTTCATACATCGCTTGAAAAACCTCAAAGCGGTTTCCAAAAATAGGCTCTATGATGATCTGTGGGCTCCAGCTAATGGCCACTTTTTACTCCCTTTCCTTGGATGTCAACATGGACCATTTCAGTGACATCACTCTTATAGAAGGATGAACATTCTCCTGCCCCTACGTAAGACTCACCTGTCTCCAAAACGCTTTCTCGATAGGAAGCCACCACGGGGCAGACTAAAAGGAGGAAGAAAAGTATGTTCAAAGCAAAAATCTCACCAGTGCTAATACAGCCCACCTCCCCCCTTACAATAACTATGTCGTGTTTTAGGAAAAAGGTATTACTAGTGACATCATAGAAGCTTGGCCAATGGCTTGAGAGCAGGGCAAACCATGGGCAGGTAGCATCAAGCTAGCCTTTTATATAGCATGGCACAGAAACTTTAGGATTTGGCAAGTCTCAGTTTTTGGAGGGACAACATCCAGAATCTTCGGGGGGAGGAAACATATCGTTTGCAGGAACAGGCCTGTGATGGACATTTACCCCCATTACCTAAGGCCCCACCAGGAACACCCTTCGTCTCTAGGGCTGTCCCCTACCTCGAGTTTCCGTGTCACTTTCTTCTTCAGCTCTTCGGGGACGAAATCCTCAAAGACAAAGCTCCACCCGTATTGCTCAGCTTCTGTTTTGTATTTCTGGTCTCTCACAAACTCCCTGTTGGTTTTCAAACCAGGAACTTAGACACAAATCCCTAGATCAGCCTCCCCCAACCTGGTGCCCTCCATCAACAACTCCCATCAGCTTGCTTTGATTGACAGTCCAACTTTTCTCATCCAGCACATCTGAACACCTCTCTTGACCCATTTTCTTTTTCTACCTATTATGTTCCCAACCATAAACATCCTGGGAGGCTACTGGATGGGAGATCTGAGATAGCAGGATCATAAAAAGAACCTGCTGGACCAGGTCTATGGCCCATCTAGGCAGCAACCTGGTCTCACGCTGGCCAACCAGATGCTCTTAATGGGAAACCCGCAAGCATGACCTGAGCCCAGGAGCCCTCTCCACTCCTGAGGCTTCCAGAAACTGGCATTCAGAAGCATTACTGCCTCCAACCATGGAGACAGACTACGGCCATCACAGCTAGTAGACACTGATAGCCCTCTCTTCCTCCATGACTTCATCTAATCCTCTTTAAAAGCCATCCAAGTTGGTGGCCATCAATGCCTCCAGTGGGAGTGAGTTCCAGAGTTTAACTATACACTGCATGAAGGACTTTCTTTTATTCGTCCTGAATCTTCTCACATTCACTTTCACTGCATGCCCATGAGTTCTATTGTTACGAGAAAGAGAAAAGCTTTTCTCTGTCCACTTTCTCAACCTCATGCATAGTTTTATAAATGTAGAGGAAAGCACCATCATTTTTTTGCCATCAGTTACACTGGTCCTAATCTGAACACTTCCCACTGGACAGTTAAACTACATAGAGCATCATATATAGCCAATATTTCAATTTTCTCAATATCTGCTTCAGGGAAGGGCCCTCATAGCTCAGCAGCAGAGGATGTGCTTTGCATGCAGACGGTCTCGGGTTCAAATCCCTGGCGTCTTCAGCCAGAGCTGGAAATATCACCCTGTTGCTGCCAGCCAGTGTAGAACAGGCATGGGAAACGAGCTGGCAGCTTAGAAATACTCTTATAAATGAAATAAAAAATAAACCGTATGCAGAACATGTTGAACACTCTGAAGTCCTATTCATGTGTCCTATTGAGACAGAAATCATTGCAATTTTGCAATGCCGCATTCCCATGGACCCAGGAGCCCAGCCAGCCTCAAGCAAGCGTGGGATTTATTCCTTACCGGAAGTCTTTGTTGGTGACTGGATATTTGTCCACCAGGAACGGTTTGACTATCCTGAAGGCTCCGTCTCCTTTTTTACCATCCAAGAAACCTGCCCCGATTTGGAACACCCCACCAGACAGCCGCACCACACTGTCGTCTGCTGAGAGGAGGGTGTAAATCAACAGGGATAGAGAGTCAAAACACAAAAAAATGGTGGTTACGATTCCTACATTTCTGCCTTTACAGCGGGTTGGACTAGATGACCCATTGGGTCCCTTCCAACGCTACGATTATATGAAATGATGTCTCTGCAGAAAAAAATATGCCTGAATTATATTAGCATCCACCAACAGGGGACACCATTAAATGTTAGGGCACCAAGGGGAATCGTTCCAGTATGCCCATTTGCAGTGGTTGAAAACAGGGAAGGGAAAGATGATGGGTATCTAAGTCTGAAATAAGTTTGATGCATCAGTGTCCGTGTGCTCACACCTGCATTGCACAAGTACACCTGAAGATAGGGACACCAAATACTCCTAACCAGGCTCATTAAACTCAGCGATCCTAATAAAGCCATGTCTGAGCAGCCCCCATTGCTGAAGGTTCAGTAAGAATAATTTCTATGCAAGGTTGAAATCTGTTTCATGCATCTTCAATACGAATAATTTCTATGCAAGGTTGAAATCTGTTTCATGCATCTTCAATAAGAATAATTGCCTTGCAAGGCTGAAATCTGTTTCATGCATCTTCAATAAGAATAATTGCCTTGCAAGGCTAAAATCTGTTTCATGCAACTTCCCCAGGGGGGCAAGCAAGGCATAGGTCTACCGATGAGGAGGAAGACCAGCCTGGAGAAACTCTCCTGCCTGCGATCCGAAGGAGGAAGTCGAGCGGGCGGGCGGGCGACTCACCGGGCTGCTGGGAGCTGCTCCCGGCCAGCGCCCAGGCGGAGATCAGGCCGGCCCAAAGCACCCCGACGCCGCGGCGCCCCGACGCCGGTCCGGACGCCATGGCAGTGGGAGCGAGAGAGACGCCCGCCGACTCCTTCCCGCGCCCAGAATTGAGTTGCAGCTGAAGGCAGCAAAGGGAACCGAGCGCAAGGCAAGGAATCGCTTCCGGGGTCAGCCGAGGAAAGAGCACGTGGGAAGCTTTCTTTTCGTTTTCTCTCCCCTCCCCCCATAAAAAATAAAACTGCGCTGAATGCATGACTCTGCTTCCCTGTTTTGGAAGGATTTAAAAAATAATTATTTATTAAATTTTTTATTAACTTTGTTTTACAATTTCAAATAAACATTTTACAAACTGCAAAAAATATCCAGTGACTTCCCTTCTTCTCTTTCCATAGTTCATTTTACATATTTTCCCTGCATATTTTACTATAACCATTCAAATCAGTGTTCCACTTTTACATCCGTCAAAAAATATTTAGCTACTCTGTTGCCAGCGTTTTCAGCTGTATATTTTCCACATATTCAATAAATGTTTTCCACTCTTTAAATGTATGTTCTTCTTGCTCTCTTATTCTATATGTTAAATCTACAAGTTCTGCATATTCTGTCAACTCAAGTTGCCAATCCTCTTTGGTTGCAACCTCGCTCACTTTCTATTTTGGGGCTAACAAAACAGGGACCAGTTGTTGCGTACATAAATAACCTGAATTATTAGTGACAATGATTTTTAATAGGCCTCTCTTCCAAATTATTAACAGGTAAATGCATGGGCTATATCAAAAGGCAGCCATCAAGATATCAAAGCAATTGTAGAACTGGAGAACTGGACAGGACGCCCTAGGATTATCTATTCCAACCCCCTTGCAATGCAGGAATCGCAGATTTCTTATTAGCAAGCTGGAAAGACTACAATTTAAAATTTGTTGTAATATTCTTAAAAATACCATTTGTCTTTAGTTATCCTCTGCGTTCTTACTCTGAAGCAAAATATTGTAGCAAAGGCTGCATGTGACACCCACCCGCCCAGGGCTGCCTTATGGAATGACATGAGAATTAAAGGTCTCTGCCCCAAGGAGCAAGCTGGACATATCATGGATACCAGTACAAAAACAAGGCCAAGGGGATGCGAGTAGAGAACCTTTACTCAAAAGGAGGGATCCTGGCATTCATTTAGGGCAGGACTGCCTCACCTGCAGCCCTTTGGATGTTGCTCCCAAGGATGGGAAATGGCCCTGGAGGAGCCCCAAATCTTATCAATACATGAATGGCCACTCATGCTTTGATTCACATGGTCGCTGGTTGAGGCCTGTTGAAAAGATTGGGCAAACATGTGGAAGATTGAGAGGTCTATTGGGCCATGTTAGGGTTGCTGCATAAATGGAACCTCCAGCTGCAAATGCAGTCTAGAGCAATCAGTTGCTGAGGATAAAGAATAGGGTTGCCGCGTTCACATCCTCATTTGGGGGCTTCCAAGCAGGTTCTGATTGCTGGAAAAGCAATCTTCAGACCAGTGGCTCCCAATCTTTTTCAAGTCCCCATTGCTTCAGTTTCATAAACTCATCCCCGGTGCCCCATAGCCTACCCTTTAAAACTCTGGTTTGGGGCAGGGGGGCAGCTCAGAGACCAGGGGCCGCAGCAGTGGTTGCCTGGAGGGATCCCAAGGAGAAAGGAGAGGAGAAAAGGCTGAGGGAACACTCCACAAGGGAGGGTGTTCAAAAAGGGTGATAGGCTGCCAGCTCTGCAGGCAAGGGGTGATATAACTGGGCTCCTGTGCCCCACAGGGGTGCCACAGAAAGAATGCAGGTGGTCAAGGGAGCTGTGGACCCCAAAAGGTTGAAAACCTCACAATCCACTAAGGAAAAAAATGCTATAAAATTCAACAATTTATTCAAAATGCAATTCAAACTAGTTAAATGAACTTGACCAAGTGACATCAGCTTTCCGTCACCCCCTTAATTCTTAAGGTCCCCCCAGGTAATCCCACAATCAGCTTTGAGAAGCACTGGTTTAAAAATCAGGTATAGACTGTTCCTTTTCTGTGGACCAAGCATGCCCTTAAGCTTCCTCTCTCTCTGGTTTTGGGGTTCTGTTTATCTCCCCCAGTCTGAAAAGAACATTCATCCACTGACATGAGGTAATGTTTAGCAGCCAAAATTCTCTGGTAGGGTACTGTAAGGAAAGCCATCTCCATGCCAAAGGCGGTGAGATACATTACAGAATAATTTTTCACCAGGCTCATTTGCTCATGGAGCAAGATGAACATGCGCCAGAGGACAAGATTCATCTCTGCAATTGTCTTGGAAACACCCCCTTCCCCACCAGCTTATCAAGACCTGAGAAAACACCCTCCTTGCTATTGGTCAGAAGTCAACCTGGAAGGAGGGTGGCTGGGGGGGGGTGTTAACTCTTAATCTCCTGCCAACAACACAGAGAAGCCAGGAACAGTGACTGAGAGCAAGAGACGAAAGAACAGACTGGCATAAATTGACATTGCTACAGTCGAAGCAGAGAGCAGAACTGTTTATTGGGTAGAAAGACAGTAACTTCAGATGTATTAAGTCAGTCAGTGCATGTAAAAAATAAATAGTAACAGAAGCTAACAATTTTCATCTGTGAGTGGCCAGAATTTCCCAAAGGCAGAGCTCCAATTCCTCGTGCTGGCCTGAAAATCCACCTAAATTGTGCAGGGAGGGATACAGGGGGACACCTTGAACTCGTTCCAGAGGCTGCTTGTAAGACACACTCTGCCCTCAAGCCAGCTTTTCAGCTCAGCCTTTGAGAGAAGACATCCCGGCACGCATAATTTCATCAACCAAGAGAATGTTGCTTGCAATGACGGTGCTAGAAGAGAAAAACGGGGAGGGAGGAGAGAGGAGAGAAAAGAAAAGAGAAATTTCATTGATTGTGGAATGCAACCAACATCCTCCCTCCCTCCTTCATATTACTTCCTATACAGCCTTCTGAATATGTATGCTTCATATTTGCCCCCTCACAGAAACCCCTGAAAGCTTCCAAGCCCAATCATTTGTTTACCCCATCCTTTGCCAGGTTCCCCTCTAGCTGTTTTGGACTACAGGCAAAGTCTAGCGCAAAACCATCCCAGCCTGCTGAAAAGGAAGCATTACTAAATGCAACTGGACTTGACTGCCCAACGGATCTGTGAAGGACTGCAAGCCAAGCCCTTTAAAAGCAAATGGTTTCTTCTTTTAACTGCCAACTTCTGCTAGCTGTAAAAACGTTTACCTTGAATGAAGCAGCTGCTTTTTAACATTGTAATTATCCCAAACTCCAGCTGCCGCCGCCAACATTGGCTCACCTGGAAAACACAAGAAAGAAATGTTTAAAAGGCAACGGCAATGCTGTAGCTGACTGACATACTTCAAACAATAATGGAGACTGAACAAATTTATTCACAGGCTCGTGTGTGCTTTAGGCCGCGAAGCCTGGGTTCAATTCTGCCTTGAGCACACAAAACCTGAAGTGAAGCCTAGAGAAGCTAAATGATGACCTACATCTTATTCCAAGAGGTGGGGGGGGGGGAGGCAACAGTGGGCTTCTATAGGTCTTGATCAACCTTACACCAAAGAACTTCTACCACTGGCCCACCTGGTTCAGAACTGTAACCACCCTAAGCAGCTGATCTACAGCCCCTTCAGCCATTCTTGGGGCTCCTATGAGCCCAAACAGCCACTGCTCAGAGATGTTGAGCGCTGGTCCAAAACCATGGAGCTGGGGAGGAGTAAGCAACTTTTGCTCTACACAGGTTGGCAGCGGCTCTCCTTGGCTTCATATAGAGGCCTTTCCCAATCCTACCTGGAGATGGTGGGGACTGGATCTGGGATTGGACATTTGCCATAGTCCTCAATGCCCAGGTTTTCTATGGTTTAGAATTCACTCTGTTGGAGGTCGGACAGTCAAGAACACCTCACACAGACCAGTTTGACTTTATTTTTTAAAAAAACCCCAACCCATTTCATAAAGGAAGAGCTGACCCCCAACCAGTTCATACAACTAACCCCATCTCAGTGGTTTCTACAGAGGTAAGCATGCCAAATGAACTGGTTTAGACCAAGCTGGAATTCTGAACAGCTCTCCAGAGGCTGGGTTCTGGGTGAGAGTTTGTTTCTCCTTAAATAGTTACTCAGAGCCACACGAAGAATACTTGAAAGTCAAATAAGCAGTTTTGGGGGCTCCTCAGCCAACTTCTCCTCCACTTCCACCAAGTTTGAAATCCAGAAGGGCTTCAAACAATTCATCAGGATCCCAACCCTTCTTGAGATCAAGCCAACCTCTATTTTACTGCACGCTTTCCCTTACCAGAGTTGAGGTCCACACCAGTCAGCTGCCCGGACTCTGCGTACTCAGCCTGAACTTTCACAAGCGTTTCTTGTGGATCATAGCCAGAGTTCTGAGCAAGTACCTGAGAAAGAATCACAACACAAAGAAAATTCAGGTTTTTCCCCACAACTGCCAACACTCATGACACATGTCACTTCAGATTTCGGTCTGTCCTCATCTTCCTTTTAACCTGCCCTTCCAGCTGCATTCTCTTTCCTCTGCAATTGGAGCACCTTTTGGAGATTTTATTTATGGTTCTCTCCTTAACCCAGCCTTTGCCAGCCTGGTGCATTCCAGATACAACTTCCCTCAGCCCAGCTGCCTTAACCACTGAGTAGAAAACTAAGTAAATTTAACACCTTAAATTGATTTATTTTCCCATCAAGCAGACCTTTGGAATGATAAGCAGAGCATCAGCAAAAGCTTGGACTCCCAGCTGGGCTCTTCCTTTCACACTGGGCTTATGCTTCACGAGGGCATCAGCTATAGCCACCTCCACGGCTCCGGCACCTGGGACCACACACCCTGCAAAAAGGACAATGTGACACAGCATTTAAACACCGCATTGGCTTTGAATTCAAGGCAACATGTACATCCTTTTGACTATTATATGTTTGTTCCTTTCAATTGTAGCATTCTGCTGTTCATTGTTTTACAAAGGGTTGCACAGGACTGCTCAAATTACATGTTTTGGACACTCTCTTATATTATTAACAATACAGAATTCATATTCTTATTTCAACACCAATTGGTGTTTTTGTGGGGGGTCCTCCCCCCTTAGGTATTGAACCACCACCATTGCTAGAGAAGATGTAGCAAAATCAAAGTTTCCCCTTTTAACCCACCATGCCCTGCCCATCAAAGCCTTATTAAGTGCTTCTAATATCCACTCACCATCCTCAATGGCATTTTTGACAGCACGTAATCCATCCCGGACGGCATCCTTGATTTGTGTCAGCGTGTGCTTATTCGGCCCTTTGATCAACAGCGTCACAGAACGAGGGTTGTCACACTTTTCAATGAATGTGAACTTCTCCTCACCCTGGGGCCAAGATGAGGGAATGAATTATTTGAGTGTTATAAAGGCAGCCCACTGACTATACTCCCCAAGATGCTTTTATTTATTTTTAATGCAGTGGTTCAAGTTGCATTTTCCAATTAACTGAGCAACAAAACAAAATTGTGTAGCTGCAATTCAGGTACTACTGGGGGGCGGGCGGGATCTTACCACCATTTGGCAAAACTTAAGCAGGTACTGAAGCCTTCACTGATCCAGAAGGCATTAAGAGACTTCATTTGGGAGTCTCCCAATTTGCAACACTTGCCACAGAAACAAAGCGGTTGCTAGGAATGTGAAAGGGGAAGGTGACACATACCAGTGTGTATTCGTAGACGAGTCCTGCATGTCCCAGGCAGTCCACAGAGAGGTCGTCCACAGAATTCATAGCAACGCCTCCACAAGCAAGGGTTAACCTGGGAGGTGGGAAAAAGCCATGTTTCAGCATTTAAGGTCACACGGTTGAACATAACCAATAACACTGGTTGACTGGCTTCTTGAAAGCAGCCTGCGCTATCCCGGAGGTGGTGTTGGACTCCAACCCCCACCATCCCTGATGCAAGTTGCAGTACAACATCATCTAGAGGGCACTAGGTACCCATTCCTACTAAAGAATAAATTCAGCTTGGCTAAACACAACTAACTGGAGTCAGCAGTGCTAAGTTATATTGGAAGCAAAGATTCACTGAAACCAGTGCTGATGGTCTTCCAATTGCACTTAGAATCATGGCACAAGAGAAGTCTACCCTCCTCCCAGAGCTGCTGTGCATCACTCCAGCACAAGGAGTATCCCTTTTCGCAACTGTCTTATGGCAGTTCCATCAGGCCTTCTCTCCCCCTGACCAGCTCAGCAGCAGCCAGGACAGCTGGCTCCATGTGGGAGAAGTGGGCCCTTTCCACCAACTCTGCCCAAGACCAGCTCTCTCAGGCTACAGCCGATCACTGTTAAGAACTAATATATGCTCAGATCTGCACTACTTGCTGATTTGTAATTTGGGACCAATCTACTTGTAAGATTGCCTTTCTCATATATGCCCTCTTGAACTGGCACTGTTACAGGTGCCCCAAAATATCCATTCCACATTTGTAACTCCCTGACTGTTGACATCCAGCAGGTCCCTGCACTGTCTTTTTGGCACCTGCTAAAACATTTTTATTTACACAAGCCTTACCAAATATTTAGAATACTGATGTTTTTCGTTGACTGTTGATTTTAATTATTTTATTGTTTCATTTTTACTATAAAAAAAATCTTATTGTTTTATTCTTTTTGTAAACTGCTTTGAGATCTTGCACAATCAAGTAGTAGATAAATCTTATGAACTTTATAAAACTGGTGCCCAAGATGTTTCCTTCCACCCTTCCAGAAACTGACCTCTCCATGTTCCTTCGTTTTGCTCTGCGCAAAGCGACGATTCCTTCTTTTGCAAGAGCATCTAGGGAAAAAGGGTCAATCCCCTGAAAAAATAGAAATTAATATTATTTTGAAATGTTACAGATTGTAGTTTGAAAGGCAACTACTGCAATGAAAGGTCTATTCTTAGAAAACTGTCCCAATCAATTCTGAGCTCCTCACTCCAACTCCCTCACCTTTTGGTTGATTACTACAAAACCTTTATTTGTCTCTCCAACCACAGTTCTTTTCAGGTCTATTATTTTCTTCACTCTATCTTCAATGAACTTCCGTTCCGCTTTAACTAGCTTCTCTCTTTCTTCTGCGCTTTTATAGAAAAATCCAGAATTCACCTCTCTAGGAACAGAAAAAACATGATTGGAAACTCACCACAGTAAGCACATAGGTGGAAGCACACTCAAGTGATGCCAAAAAACTCCTCCCATGAATGTGAAGACCAGACCAGCCTACAGCCAATTAAGCCTGCCACCCTCATCGCATACGTACGTTTTTTCATATTCTAGTGATACATTGCAAGTGAGAATGTAAGCATCTTCAGCTCTCTTCTTCATGTCTGGATGGCGAGCGCCGTGATCCAAGACAAGTCCCCTGATCAGCCTGTTAAGAAGTAGTTTTTATTTCACATATTACGGTATTTTATTGAGAATTTTGTCCTAGGTTAATTAATTTGATATTTAATTCTGCTTGTCTAAGGAAAAGTCATATTACAAAGGAAACTCCCCTCCCCTCCAATATCATCTTTATTGCTCTTCACTGAATGTTTCCAATCCCAGAGTGGGGAAACACAGAATAATAATAAACAGAGGAAAACAATACACACTAACTACAAAATAATTTAAATACAACCAATAAACAGCTAAACAATTCTATTGTAAACAAGCAAAACTACAGCAGCAACAATTAGCATTTCCAATTTAACCAAATACCAAGCTAGGAATAAAGTCTTTGGGTCCCTTCCAACTCTAACTGTGTTTGAATCATCAAACTGTAAACTGATTAAACAACCTTTGTGTCCTGTTTATTCTATGCGCAGCCACCTGCTTTCTACTACCATCCTCACTCCTAATACGTGGCAAACAATTTATACCTGTATCCCTTCCAGACTTGGGCATGCTACCACATATGCAGCATACCGCTAGGAGTGTCCACAGCAGGAACTTTCATTTTGCATGGTGTCTGACTCCATTGGCCACTGTCAAAGCCAACACAGAATTCATCCATGCCCTCAAGCTTACGCCAGTCTGATTCTCAAAGCTCAGAACCTCTAACTGAGACCATCTGGAGAACGGCATCCTTGGCATGGACAAAGGGGGGCTGTTGGCCACAGCATATATGCCTTCTGTCTCTTTGCCACATGGAAAGAGTTAAGCACGTTGCCATCTCCTCAGCAGCAGAAAATGCAACACAGTGACAGCTGTGTGATTTTCAGTAGGAAGGCAGTGGAAGAAGAAATGTAAAGAACGATGTAAAGGACAAACCCCTTCCATTGTACCTACGCTGTGTCTGTTTCAGATTTGTGCTTCATCTCCATTATCTCCACCATGTACAGGTCTATTGGTTCTTCTGGTTTTCTGATGGCCAGAATGGCATCTACGACGGCCTGGAAAGAGAAAAAGCAGCCCCCATCAAAGGCCACTCCAAGACCTAGCAAGCCTCTCCCCAAATATCTACCCTCTGCTGATGCAGTGGGAGCTGACGGCCATAAGACTGGGAGGAAGGCCAGAACATCTATGGTAGGCAGAGCCAGAGGCAATGAGAGGCGGAGCCACCTCCTGATTGGTTGCAGGTAAGAAGGCCGGCAGGTGTGGCCAGGCTGAGTAGAGGCTGGTGGGGCAACCCCTCCCCCCCCATGGACCAGCCTCCACTGCTGCTCTCCTCCCAATCAAAACGTGAAAGCTCACCTCTTTTTCTCCTGAAGTGGAAAACTAAAAGGGCTCTTGAATGCTCACCTCTGTGAGGATATCGGCAAGCTCAGCATGGACCTTGGTGCGGAGGGAGGTCCGGGCCACATCCAGGAGAGTCTCCCGGTCCATTTCCTTGACCACTTTGACTTGCTCCAAGACCTGGAGGGCTTTTTCCTTGGCAGCTTCAAACCCTTCCGTGACTATTCGAGGGTGCAAACCCTAACACCAAACCAAACAATTAAAAAATTTCTGCACACTTCCACCACCCTCTCAATATTTTCAGTCATGCGCTATTGGGCAAAGCGGGGGGGGGGGGGAGGGAGGGGGACATCAGCCATACTGGAATCTCACAATGTACCGTATTTTTCGCTCGATAACACGCACCTGACCATAACACGCACATAGTTTTTAGAGGAGGAAAACAAGAAAAAAAAATTCTGAATGAAACAGTGGATGTATCATTTTTGTGCTTCATGCTGCGGCCACAGACATGTGATTTGACGGTGAGTTTGGGGTAGCCCAATGCAAAGATCCTGAGGATCCATGTGGATCCATGCTTTGTAACCACGTTTTTGCACCATTGCAGCCCCAGGCAACAGTGGGTGCGTGATTTTTTTGGTGCAGGCTGTAGCCATGGACATGCTATGTGATCTGATGGTGAATTTGGGGTGACCCAATGCAAAGATCCTGAGGATCCATGTGGATCCATGCTTTGTAACCACGTTTTTGTACCATTGCAGCCCCAGGCAACAGTGGGTGCGTGATTTTTTTGGTGCAGGCTGTAGCCATGGACATGCTATGTGATCTGATGGTGAATTTGGGGTGACCCAATGCAAAGATCCTGAGGATCCATGTGGATCCATGCTTTGTAACCACGTTTTTGTACCATTGCAGCCCCAGGCAACAGTGGGTGCGTGATTTTTTTGGTGCAGGCTGTAGCCATGGACATGCTATGTGATCTGATGGTGAATTTGGGGTGACCCAATGCAAAGATCCTGAGGATCCATGTGGATCCGTGCTTTGTAACCATGTTTTTGCACCATTGCAGCCCTGTTTTTGCATCAGATCATTGCTATGTGATCTGATGGTGAATTTGGGGTGACTCAATGCAAAGATCCTGAGGATCCATGTGGATCCGTGATTGGAACCACGTTTTAAGTAGGGAGGGAAGGAAAAACATAGAAGCGACAAGGAGAGGGGTGTGCAGAGAAGCAGCTGGCTAAGAATGCAGGAGAGGGGTTTTACCAGAGGGAGGAAAGGAAGGCAAAAGTCCCCCCCCCCCACAAGCCAGCCAGCTCTCTCTCTCTCTCCCCCCCCCCCAACCTGCATGTTGCCTTCGAGTCCCAGACGCACGGAGAGGACTTAGAAGGACGCTCGGCTTGCCTGGAGGGGAGGGGTTTTCTCTGCTCTTTGTTCCGTTTGAGCAAACACAGTAAGGAAACAGAAGCGGGTGGGCAGTAAGACCCTGAGGCAGAATGCAGGAAAGCAGCAACTTCCTCCTTTCCTCCCTTCTCCGGACGTTTTGATATTTGCCTGATTTTTGCCTTCACTCGCGCTTGTCAGCTCCAGGGACCACACATTCGCTCGATAACACGCACAGACATTTCCCCTTACTTTTTAGGAGAAAAAATCTGCGTGTAATAGAGGGAAAAATACGGTAACAGATCCACAAGATCATTTAAAAATGGATTGAATGGAGTAGGGACAAGAATATTCATCCTTTCCTAATTCCCCGGGCAATGGGTATATCCTTATAAGCCTTAATAAGGCAAAGAAGCCTTTCACAAGAGCATCATCCGGTTTCTGCCATAACTGACCCTGGAGATCAGTATCAAAACCTGCCTTTAAATCTGTGAAGGCAGTAAAAAGCTTCCCCTGCAAGAATCTTGTCAAATTTTCATCAAGGAATAAGTCTGCTCCTGAGGATCAACTGTCCTGTCCTTTTGAATACATTTGAAAGGAAGTATGTTCCTTGCAATGCAGAGGGTAAAGCACAGGTTACTCTAGCACAGAGTTATGCCAAGGGAACTACAGAGCTCACTTGGGTGTTCACCGTGCAATGGGATTTGAAGGCTCCATAAATTTTTACACAGACAATTGTTGATTACACCACAAAGAAGCAGATGTATGAAGAAAGCAGCCTCCCCCAAACTGCTGCCCTTCAGCTGTTTCGGACTACAACTCCCATCGGCCCCTGGTCTAAAGAAACATAGAAGTCCAGCTCCGCAGTAAAGATGCCAGACAGATGAGCTCTGCTCCTTCCAAAAATATACATTCTAGTGTCAGAGTCTACAACAGAAATTCCTCCTGTATTTCATCTTCATCCAAAGGCTTGCGCCAGCATCACTAAAATGATGAAACCTCGTAAGTGAATTTATTTAATCTGAAACTAAAGAGCAGCCAAGCACCTAAAAAACAAACAAACAAACAAACAAACCCCCACAACCCAGCAAAGGGCAAATAAAAAAGTAAGAAAGTTGCTACACACCTCTGAAATGTAGAGATCTGCCTGCTTGAGCAATTCCCCAATGATGAGAACATTGGAAGTGGTCCCATCGCCAGTGATGTCATCCTGCGCTGTCGCTACTTTGGCAATCAAGGAGGCTGTCGGGTGCTGGATTTGCTGCGAGGTACAAGGGGAACAATAGCCAAAAGAGTTATTCCTCATCAGTGTGCTTTCCCATCAGCCCAACACTGAACCTTGCATAGGTATTTTTGGCATCTTATGCCATGATCCGAACCAGAGAAGGAACCAGGCTTTGATGGTGAACAGTCACTTCAAAACTGCATGTTAATTTTCATATGCTCTGAGGTAAACAAAGATATATGCAACCATGTTAAACAGTTGAAAGAGGAAAATAAAAACTATGTTCCAAAGAAAAGAAAAAAGACACAACCTAAGAGTGATCCTTCAAGAAGATCTGCCCTTCCCTAATCTGGAGGAGCCTTCCAGTTATTGTTGGGATCCCAGTCATCATCCCCAAATGTTGACGTGGTGGCTGATGGGAGCCAGAGCTCAACAGCAACTGAAAGGCTGGACTAGACATCTGGGGTTGTACCCAACTAAAGTCATTTGCAATTAAGTTACTGATATCAATGGATCTAAGTCAAGATTGTCCATTTAAATGGGTGCACTCTGAGGACTTAGTTGGATACACCTCATGGTTTTAAGGTTGCCTATAATCTTCCAAGTTATAAACCTCTGATGGGCAATTATGTTCAACCTGCTGCCAATTCTTCATGCCTACAGTTACCACCACAAACCTCCACATTATGCCCATGTTACGTTCTTAGTGGACTCCAGGGGAGGGAAGAACTCACCATCTCGTGAAGCAAGACGTTGCCATCTTTGGTAAGTTTGATATCTCCAGCACCAGACACAAGCCTGTGTGGGGACAGAGCACAGCCATCAACCCTCTGGTCCCAGCCTCCTCTTGCTGAGGACAGGAGGTGATTATAGCAGAGTCATCCCTGCTGCTGGCAGCATATGCAAAATGACTCATTTTTTTTAGGTAAAGGGATCATGCCACAACCAGATACTCGTCCTTCTTTTGGGAAGGATGAGGAGCAATGTTGGAGCTGCTTCTAAGCACCTGTCTGCCCACTTGTGAAAGGCCCGCTGGGTCCTTGTAGCTGCGTACCACAAGATGAACCCTGCTAATTCAGACCAAAGGCCTATCTAGGACCAGCATTCTGTTCAAACCATGGCTAACCAAATGCCTCTGGCAAGCCTAAAAGCAGGATATGAATACAAACAGCCTCTCCCACTCATGATGCCCTAGCAATTGGTATTCAGAGGCATAGTACACCAATACTGGAGGTAATATGCAACCACGGACAGGCTTATCCTCTATTTTGGGAAAGGCTAGCCAAAAATTGCTGCCCTCCACTCAGTACATAAGAAGCTGTCTTATACCAAGTCAGGACATTTCTCCATCTAGCTCAATTGTTGACGCTTACTGACAGCACCTCTCCAGTTTCAGACCGGGATCTGCTCCCCCCTGCCCCACCCAAGATCCATCAACCAGACCCTGCTGCAAAAGACATACATTTAGAATTAAGTAACTAGAAGACTAAGATTTTATTTGAAGCCAAAACTGAACTCAGACCTTTTATACAAAAACCCACTCCAGGACACCCCCATCCAGTATAATTTAGGCACAAGGGGGTGGGTAGTTTATTGCCTATTGTTAGAATTTGGAGTCAGAAATGTGTTTGTCTACTGCAAGCTGCCCAGGCAGCTAGCAGTAAGTATACTGCAAGTTGCTCAGAGATAAATGCCCACCCCTGTTGTGTGTGTGTGTGTGTGTGTGTGAAAACAAACAGGCCCAGGTTCCTTTCCTGATTTTCTTTGCAGCTGCTTTGCCTCACCAAACAACAGATGACTCCAGTACTCTTAGTTGTGCAAGAGAGGGAACTCTTGACACATTTGAATTATCATCACATATGGTCAAGTCATACTATGGATGCATCAAGCCCACTGCTGTCTCATCCAAATGGCAGCAGCTCACAAAGAATAGATTTGTAATTGTGAATGGAAGTCCAAGATGAGAAGTCTGTGGTACCAAAGCAAATTATTTGGCTGAGCACATGCTCAGATACACCCTGCTCCTTAACTCTAGGTGTACAGCTCAGCCTGCACCATCATTTTGTTCTGGCTCTATAGCTTGAGGATCTCAATGCTAGATAGTAAAAATCTTAAGCAAATCCATCAAGCCTCAAAGCCTATCCACCGCTGCTGTGGGCAATAGAGAGCCTGGTAGGCTAATGGCCTGACTCTGCTTCACCTCATATCCCCAGGGTAGTGGCAGATGCCATAGTATTACAGTTCAACATTTCGGGGGGGGGGGGGAGAGATTAGGAATCAATCAATAACGATAGCATTAATGACGAGTTGGACAATGGGAACCCAGCCAGATGGGCGGGGCATAAATAATAAATTACTATATATTATTACTCATTTTCATCCAGAGCAGACCCACTAAAATTAATGGCCTACACTAGTTGTGTCATTATTATTATTACTATTTTTATTTATTACTCGCTCTTCACCCGAAGGTTCTTCTGGGCGGGTTACAACATTAAAGCATAGTATTTAAATCATCTTAATTCCAATGGGTCTACTCTGAGCAGGGCTAACCAAATCATTGTACACATGCACACGCTTGTCTAGAGCCCGTAGCCGGCTCGGGGTTCACTGGCGCGCTCTGCGCACGCGCCGCCATTTCCGCCCTCGAGCGCCACGCGGGTGGGCGGAGATCGACGTGGCCACGCCCATCCCGGCATCCACGCTCCTTCCCCTCCCCCCCGCGCTTGCCCACCGGCCTCTCCCATCCCCCCAATTCTTCCCTTCTCCTCACATCTTCATGGTTCCTTTAGGGCCGAGGTTGGTCCTGAGCACGTCCTGCAGGCCCCGCGCCGCGCTGATGTTGACGGCCAGAGCCGCCTGGGCCCTCGCCACCTCGGCCTTGGGGTTCAGCGCCTTCACCGCCATGTCGGCCGCCCGCCTCGAGGAAAAGGAAAGGGAGTGATAAGAGAAAGGGGCGTCCCCACGCATGCGCAGGCGCCGACAGGGCGGGGGTTGTGGCGTCCTAGCCCCTTCTAGAATACTCCGCCGTTTCGGGGGCCCGCCTCTCAGCTCCCATTGGTCCGGCGTACCCGTCGCTCAGGAGGAAGCCGCCTCGGGCGCAAACGGTGGCGGCCTGGATGGCAGTTAGAGACGGTTGCTATGCAAAATCGTGGCAGGCCTCGGCCCCGGCGTTGGCAAACTAGGCCATGAATATGCATAAGCGCCTCATGCTATATTCATGATGTCTTACTCTGAGGCAAATTGTTTCCCTTTAAGGATCTAAATAATTTTATATAAATAATATAAATAATTCATAGCACTAGTATTTATTTTTAACCTATGTTTAGGTTACCTAAACCTCACCTCCTCACCTCCTTCAATATAGATACAAATAGATATAAAACGCAGTACTGATATACATTTTTTAATGAAATACACAAAAATATGTATAGCATAATGATTTAATATATAGTATCTCATACATCATAGACAATACTCATGCTATGTCTATAATTAGTTGGGCATATTACTACATAATATGTTTTATAAAGTATTTAATGTATTGGTGTAGCATGTAACACTTTTTAAATCCTACATTGATTAAATACTAGAATTACGGGTTATATGTCTAATTTTATTTATTTGCAATTATTTGTGTCCCACTCGTTCTCTGATAAGTAAAAACACAACAAAATACCAAATAATAGAGAGCGGTGAAACTCAGGAGCAGTTCAAACAACTTGTGTCATTTTAGATCAAGGGTACGTATGTATATTTTAACTTTTCCATCTGGCTTTCTTTATCAGTTAAATTTGCATCCTGATTGTTGAGCAGGGTCTCCAAAGGGACTCACAACAGCATTTCTAATTTTATTGATTTACTTAAAATGTTTCTGCCCTGCAGTTCATTGTGAAGGCATATAAAATTAATTGCAACCTTTTTCATGCGGCAGCAGAGTTAAACTATGGAAGTCACTCCAACAGGAGGTGGTGATGGCCACCAGCTTGGATGGCTTTAAAAGAGGACTGGACAAATTCATGGAGGAAAGGGCTACCAATGGCTGCTAGCCACAATGGCAGATCCTCCCAAGTGTCCCTATTTTCCAGGGATGTCCCTGATTTAGAGAAATTGTCCCGGTTTCTGATTTGATCCCGGAATGTCCCACTTTTCCTTAGGATGCCCCTATTTTCATTGGAGAAATGTTGGAAGGTATGGAGTTGTCTGACCCCCCCCCCCCGAGCCGTCTGAAGGCAATCCTATATAGGGAAGGTTTTTTAAAGGTTTAATGTTTTATTATGTTTTTATATATGTTGGAAGTGGTTGGGGCAACCCGGTAAGATATGTAAGGTATAAATAGTAAAATTACCATTATGGAATGGGACATCCCAATTTTCATCGGAAAAATGTTGGAGGGTATGCAATGGTTCTTCCTCCACTGCCTCCACTGTTGGAGGGATCAATGCTTCTGAATACCAGTTTCCGGAAACCACAGGATGGGAGAGGGCTCTTGTGCTGAGGTCCTGCTTACAGGTTCCCACAGGCATCTGGTTGGCCACTGTGAGAACAGGATGTTGGATTAGATGGGCCCCCTTGTGGCCTGATCCAGCTGCATGCTTTACCCCAAAGAATCCTGGGAACTATAGTTTGTTAAGGGTGCTGGGAATAGTAGCTCTCCAATTGATAAATTTCAGGATTCTTTGGGAGGAAGTTGATTGCTTTAAATGTAGGGTGTGGATGTGGCCTTAATACAGTGGTACCTCAGGTTACATACGCTTCAGGTTACATATGCTTCAGGTTACAGACTCCGCTAACCCAGAAATAGTACCTCGGGTTAAGAACTTTGCTTCAGGTTGAGAACAGAAATCGTGCTCCGGCGGCGCAGCAGCAACAGCGGGAAGCCCCATTAGCTAAAGTGGTGCTTCAGGTTAAGAACAGTTTCAGGTTAAGAACGGACCTCCGGAACGAATTAAGTACTTAACCTGAGGTACCACTGTAGTCCCATTTTGGCACCAGTCCTGTCAGCTCTCACCATCTGAGGTCACTAGCAGAGGGTGTGATGTTTTAGAGACGTGTGTGTGTTTTTCACAGCAGATATTAATATTTAATATCTCATAAGGTAATATTCAACTTTTCTATAGCAGGCGTCAGTGTACACATTTTTAGCAATTTCCCATGTACTTTCAGCTTATAATTCCATCGTGGTCCCTTCATGGTGTGATGTGCTTCAAGAAAAGAGGAAACAGGTACCAAAATCTCTCTTTCTAATTTTTCAGTAAGTTACATTGGTTACATTTTTATAGACATTTATTTCTTTTGTTTTTTGCCTTTGTTTGTGCAAAGGCTCCAATAAATAAGCAACCCTGTAAAGTTGGCTACTGTTGTTATGCCCATGGATCAGGAATAGGAATCCTATGGCTCTTCAGGAACTGTTGGACCATTTTTCTTAATCATTGGTCATATTGGCTGGAGGTGAGGGGAGGTGGTGTATGGAAGTCTACAGGTTAGTCACACCTGTGATAAAAGCTTTGTAAAATTAACTTAGATTCATTGCTATTCAGTTGGGCCTCATTCTGAGTCAAGATGATTGCAGTTGGGATGTTTGACTAACTTAGAAGGAAGATTTTTTCCAGGATGTGGTTGATGTTTCCTAAACCACTTGAAGGGAAGCTCATACATCATTTTCCTCGCCCTCCCAATCTGCAAACTTCCCCCACATATTTGTCTATGATGGGCACTGGGTTTATCTGCACTGTGTGTATAGCCAACCAGTAGAGGGCAATGCAGCCATACCCAGGCTGGAAGTTTGTGTTCGTACTTGGTTTACTGCACACTTATTGCGCTTCCAGTGCTGGGTTTTTAATGTATGTTCACATGAGGTTGTCCAAAATGCAGGTTGTTATAAGATGCTACTGCTTGATGCTCTTTTTCTCAAACCAGCTTCATGATTGCTGGAATGGTCCAATTGGTAGATTGAGCATGAGACTATAATCTCAGGGTCGTGGGTTTGAGCCCTACGTTGGGCAAAAGATTCCTACATTGCAGGAGTTGGACTAGATGACCCTCACAATATTTTCTAACTCTACAATTTTATGATTCTGTGATTCATACCAGTTGTAATCCTATAAGCCATTCATCTCTCTTTGCATAGGGAAAAACATCAGTGCCCTCTAGGTTGCTAATGTGAACAGTCCCTTAGTCAGACCATCATATCCCTCTCTTATAATACTAGAACTCAGTGGAGCCATTCAATGAAGCTGAATGTTGGAAGATTTAGAACAGACCAAATGAAGTCTTTATACATGCAGAACATAGCTGAACTATGGAACGAACCCACTCTTGCAGGAGGCAGTGATGACTGCCAACTTGATGGCTTTAAAGCAGGATTGGACAAATTCATGGAGAAAAGGGTTATCTTCTTTAGTGATCACTTGTAGCCGAGTAAGATTGTCTTCCATGAACATGGTCTTAACAGCATGTCCATAGGTGACTGTGGAGGTCAATTCTGGATCCACACCTCCTTCCACAGTGGGGACATAGGTTTCCGGGTGGGAGTTGATCATGGAGAGGGCTTGCCAAATATGCCTTCCTCTTAGTTCGTTTCTCACTTTTGTCCTGTGTTCGAGAGTCTTCAAAATCCATAGGTAAAGGCTGTTCTCCAATTGGAGCACTCACAGGCAAGTGTTTTCCAGTTGTCAGTGTTTATACTACATTTGTTTAGATTTGCCTTGAGAGAGTCTTTAAACCTCTTTTACTGACCACCAACATTATGCTTTCCATTTTTAAGTTTGGAATAGAGTAGTTGCTTTGGAAGATGATAATCAGGCATCTGAACAACATGACCAGTCCAACGAAGTTGATGTTGAAGAATCATTGCTTCGACATTGGTGCTCTTTGCTTCTTCACATTAGTTTGCCTGTCTTCTCAAGTGATATGTAAAAAAAATTGGAGACACCGTTGATGGAATCTTTTGAGGAGTTGGAGATGGCATTTATAAGTGATCCATGTTTCACAAGCTTACAATAAAGTTGGTAGTACAATAGTTTTGTAAACAATCATTTTGGTTTCCCTGTGGATGTCCCGGTCCTCAAACACTCTGCACTTCAGTCAGGAGAAAGCTGCACTCAGAGTTCAGGCAGTGCTGGATTTCCGCATCGATGTTGGCTCTTGTGGAAAGATAACTGCCCAGGTAGGAAAGGTGATTGACATTTTCCAATGTTATACTGTTAAGTTGGATTTGTGGTGCTGCAGAGGGGTTGTTTTGTGCTTGTCAGTGCAGCACTTTGGTTTTTTGGATGTTGAGCGATAGGCCAAGCTTTTTCTAAGCTTCTGCAAAGATATTTAGGATGGTTTGGAGGTCATCCTCTGAGTGTGCACACACTACATTATCATCAGCATATTGAAGCTCTATGGCGGATGTTATGGTAACCTTACTCTTTGCTTTCAGCCTCCTTAAGTTAAAGAGCTTTCCATCTGTTTGATATATGATATCTAGCCCGGTGGGGAGTTTCCCTTTGACAATGTGTAGGATCATAGCAATGAAAATAATAAATAGAGTTGGGGCGATAACACATCCCTGTTTAACACCTCATCCCGCTGTGAATGGTTTGCTTTGAGAGCCATTGTTATCTGTGATGTCATAATATCGTGGAGGATGTTCACAAATTTATCTGGGCAGCCAATTTTCAGAAGGACATGCCACAGGGCATTATGATTTACAGTGGCTGTAATTGGCTACTAGCCAATTCTGGAGACAGTATGCCTCTGAATATTACTTGCTGAGGAACACAAGTGTGCTGTTGCACTCTGGTTCTGCTTGTGGACTTCTGAGAGGCATTTTTATGTAAACTGCTTAGAGATTTTCATGATTAAGTGGTATATACAGTAAATCCTGTCTATATAAATTATCTGCTGGGCCAGGAACAGGATGCTGGATTAGATTGACCTTTGGTTTGATCAAGAAGCAGGGCTCTTCTTGTACAAGCATTTGATTCAAAAACTCAGTTTTCTACCTTTCTCCCCTTCTCTGGCTAATAACAGCTTTTGGGGGGCAGAGAACAATTGATACTTGTTTGGGATACGGTATAGGGAAATGAGTTGAAAAAGCCTCCCTCCTTGGAACTGCAGCACTAATTAAAATTATTCCTCTCTTATGGATGCTTTTAATCATTAATAAAAGAGTGGTACGGGGGATTGGGAGATCCAATCACAGAATTCCTACATTACATCTAGTTTTGTCCGAAGTCCAAAACAAAGCTGAACTCTGGAATCAGTTTCAGGGCCAAGCCTAAGCTCTGGAAGACTTAGCAAGCAATAAAAGAGCTTTTCATACATGTCCAGAGTGCTCTTAGGTTCCAAGAGCTGCTTATTGCAGTTTAGAAGACACAATGCGAAAGGAAAAGAAATTGGGAGGCAGAAAGGGGGGAAAGCAACCTCAGACACTAGCTCTTAGTTATAAAGTTCTCATAAGGAGCAGCTGCTGGAATGGAAATAATTCAAGGAGCCCAATGCTAATGGAGAGGCCTTGCTTCCTTGTCCTCCCTCTGCTGTGACCTGTTGAAGCGACTGCTTCTGCGGGACACGTGATGGAGTGAAGGTCCAATGGAGCTGGTCTTTTAGCAGAACTGATGGAGCAGGCCTGTTTTCCTCCTCTGCCACTGCTGCAGCCAGGCAACAGCTGAGAGAAGGTGAAGCCTGATGGAGTTGGCTTCTCAGCAGAGCCAATGGCCACCTAAAACTTACAAACAGGAACTCTTACTTACAAGTACTGTACTGATAATTGCTTTAATAACGATCTCTGTCTTATTTACGACAGAGATCTTTATTAAGGCAATTATCAGTACAGGCTCAGCAGCAGACACAGTGCTCAGGAGTCATGATCCAGGAACAGGGTGAGAAGTTCCAAACTGGAAAGAAGTAACAAAGATGTCCCAACAAGTTTCCCTGCCCCCCCCAAACTTGTAAAGACAAGGTGTGGCATGCTCACTCCCTGTTCCCTGCAGCCTGCACCACTGCGCGGGGGGGCGGGGTGAGACCTTGGCCCTCCAGTGGTCACTGAACAACAGCTCCCATCAGCCCCACCAAGCATGGCCATTGGCCAAGGTTGATGGGAATTGGAGCTCAGCAACATCTGAAGAGCCCAAAAATCCTCACACCCATATTTATCATACAGTCATCTTAGCAATGCTGAGAAAGTTATCTGCAATCTTAACTGTAATAGTTGTGCCGGTTTAACACACATTTAAACTCTAATTATCACTGACAGCAATCTTTGCATCTCATTTCAACTCCCAACTTAATATTTTCTCCATTATATACCTGCCAACTAGGATTTTGCTTCCTGCATATGGTGAAATGGGTGTGAGTCCACAAAAAAGTCCACTGTAATAAATTGGTTAGTCTTTAAGGTGCTACAAGGCTCTTTGTTGCTTTCACCTGCAAAAGTGGGCCCTTTAAGAGTGACAGTGGCAACAAGAGGTCCATTGCCATGGCATTATTAAGGTGCAATACAGCTAAATTTCCAGTCCTGTTGATTTCAGTGGGGTATGTTTAACTCTATCATGGTGAAATCAAAAACATTTAGAATTCCATTAACCATGCGCGGGATCATGTCCTACATCTGATTGGTGTGAGTTTTGCTCTGATACAGTGGTTCCCAAAGGGGGTGGTACTGCCCCCTGGGGAGCGTTGAGATCACTTGGGGGGCACTAAGAGTCAAGGGGGCTGCAGGGTGGCACTGGGGGCATAAATGACTATCTGACTTTAAAAAGCTGGCATCACTGGATCCAGTTCATCAGTTTTGTTGAGTTAATTAAACTAAATGCTGTAGGTGTAACGGTAACTGGATTTTGAATAAATGTGCAATTAATTGTTACAGTTTTGCATTTTACTGTGTTATTATTTTCCTTAGTGGGTCATGTAAACCACTATTCTGAATAATAATAATAATTTATTTATACCCCACCCATCTGGCTGGGTTTCCCCAGCCACTCCGGGCGGCTCCCAATCGAATATTAAAAACACAATACAGCATTAAACATTAAAAACTTCCCTAATCAGGGCTGCCTTCAGACGTCTTTTAAAAGTAGGATAGTTGCTTATTTCCTTGAAATCTGATGGGAGGGCATTCCACAATAATAATAATAATAATGCCTTTTATAGGGGAGGAGGCACTGGGAATGAGTTTATGGGATCAAAATGTTGAGAACCACTGCTTTGATATATGTCTTGAAGAATGGACTGCAATGATAATTCATAATCCATCCAATGACTGGTGGATTTTCTCCTCAGATTGGCCAGTATACCTGGATCCTCTTTCATTATTTTTTTTAATGGAAGGAATGTAGATTTGCTGGCTTGAAGGAGTCACATAGAGCTAATTGTCACACAGGAACTTTGTCCTATAGAGGGGGGGAAACTTTGATAATGAAAAAAAAATTAGATAAATTCCTTCCCCTATAATTCCTGTTTATTAGCCCTGATAACAGGAATTGAGCTCCCATGTCCAAACAGGCAGTATACCTCTGGATACCCAATGCTGGGACCCAGTACATAGGGTAGCCATTACCTTGGTGCCTTCTTGGTGATGCCATCTGCTTCCAGAGTGCCTGGGTGGCCTTTATGGGAATTCTGGCTTTTGTGAACCTTTCTTGCAGTGCTGTTTAGTCTGAAAGAAGCAAGTTGATGGTGAATGTGCTATGCTGATATCCTACCTCAAAACAGGGAGCTGAATTAAAAGCCCCTTGAAATACAATCTAAGAGGTCACTGCCCAGAACTGAAATTAAGTTTCAATAAGTTTTCAGGCTGTGTTCTGAGCACCTTGGAAGCTTTTTGGGGATTCGTCTGTAGGAAGAGAAAAGAAAATTAAAAAGTAGGAGCAGATAAGCTTTCCTTCCTTGGTCCTGAGTTGCAAGGGAGGGGGTCGAGGGTGTTTGTGGGTAGCCCAAGACACTTGGTCAGTTAATGTGACTGTGTTGCACAGAGCACACCCCAGGATTTTCTCCAGTTCATCTGCGCTCCTGCATCTCAGTTCATTGGAGTTAGAAAGAAAGTTTGGAAACTTCCAAGTGGAGGGGCAGATTCCCCAGCTGCTGATAAGCTAGCTTTGCTGCTACTTTAGACCAGAGCTTCCTAAACTATGTGTCACGCAACACATTAGTGTTTCCCGACTGCGGTGAGTAGGGGCTGGAAAGGGGTTAGTTTAACCTCTGGTTTGCTAGTAAAACTGAATTACAGTGTCACGAAATGATGTGTCACCAACATGAGAAGTTTGGAAAGCTCTGCTTTAGACCTTCTAGCCTCCTCAGATAAAACATCCCTGAGTCCTTCACTTGAAGGATCACCTTGCCACACATGTATGTGCCCACTCTCCTGCCTCAGTCTATGGAACAGGAACTTTGACCAAGGGCCATATCGTAATCATTCCGCACTTGCAAAGAATCACTCCTGCAGTGTGGCAGCACTTCAAACTCCCTGTCTATTGACATCAGGCAGGAGCCTTCACTGTATTGTTTTCAGTACCTGCTGAAAAAAAAGTTTAGGCAAGCCCATCTAAGTATGTATGTATGTTTGCTTGTTTGATTAAAAGTTGCTGGCTTTATTTGTATTTTTTAAATATCACTTCAATATCAGCTTGTTTTGTATGCTTGACGAATGGTTTCTGTAAACTGCTTCAATGGCATTGTTGATTAAGTAGTATAGAAAACTTGTTAGATAAATAAATATGACCACATTCGTCTTGCAGGGCTCATCATAACCACTCTTGAACTCTGCAGCCAATTGCCTTTTCGGCCCATCAGCCTTCCCCCGCAGCTCTCCTATTTGTAATATTCCATCCTGTGTCATCTGCAAAGGCCTTAAGTCTGATGGATTGGAATGTATCCAATATTCACCCTATTCAGAGTAGACCCATTGAAACGAATGGCTGTGACTGAACTTAGCTCTGTCCATTTCATATGGATATCACCTGACAATCTCTCTTGCAGACTTTGCAAGTTCAAGGTGACTTATTCCAAGAAGAGATCTGGAGCCTATTATTTCTAATCTCCACCTCCTCGCCTTTCTCTCTCTGCCGGCTCCTCCTGAGCCAATCAGGGAGCTTCCAGGGCTGGGTTTGAGGGGCTCCTCCCTCCCAAAGTGCAAAATTACACCTCTCTTTCCTAAGCCTCGTTCTGTAAACAGCAGAGCCCTTTGCTTTCATGTGTGCAGCGATTAAAAAGGGGAAAAGGAAAAACACAGGAGGATTGTCGCTTACTCAGCAAAAGCTGGTTTAGAAAATGTGGCCGGCTTCCAGATTGCTGGGTGCATTTGCATCGATGTGACTGAAGGGCTTCACTGAGCTTTCTCTCGCCTGCACAGCCAGGAGGTGCCCGGTATTGACATCTAAAATTGCAGCAGGCTCCACAGTCCTGTAAGTTGCCGGCTGTTTGAATTTGGGGGTGAGGGTGGTGGTTTCTTTTTTCCCCCTTTCCCAGATTTTCTTTCTGTTTTGCTTCCTCCAACTTCATGGTTCCAAGTTTGCTCTTTAGAACTGACAGTTGGCACAGGGATTCGCCTTCTGGACCCCTCTGCTGGTGGCTAATTTTTTTGCAGGAATAAAAAAAGTGCAGGGCCTCTCTGTGATGAAGGGATGAATGAATGATGCAATCCTGAACAGGCAAAGCATCAGCATCTGTCCTGATGCATGCAGGATGTTCAGGATGCCTCGCTCTGAGGTTCTGCTTTCCCTCTGAGGAAGGATGGGTCAGAGAGAAGCTAAATTCAAACTATCAACTGTACTGGTTAGAAACAAACAGAAATGTCAACTTCCATATAAATTGTCTGAGGATGGCAGGTGGATCCTCCTTCTTAACACTTAAGAACAGCTGGATCAGACAAAAAGTCTATCTAGTCGAATAGTGTCTAGCCAGACAGTCTTTCCAGGAAGCCCTCAAGAAGCGATGGCGATTCCAGTGATTTGGCTGTCAGAGGTATGCACTCTCTGACCATGGAGGTTCTCTGAGTCAACTTTTGCCAACTTGGTGGCATCCAGCTGTTTTGAACTACAACTCCCATCAGCCCCAGCCAGCATTCTGGCTGGGGTTGATGGAAATGTAGTCCAAAACAGCTGGATGCCACCAAGTTGGCAAATACTACATTAAGATATTGTCACTAAAAGTTCTGTTATCTTTTATTTTCCATTGATTTTTCCCTACCTTCTTTAATTTTTAAAAGCTACACACAGTGCATTCCTAACCATCCTACTCAGAAGTAAGTCCCAACGAATCCTGTGGGGCTTACTCCCAACAGGTAAGTAGGGTTAGAACCGCAACCTTAAGCTACTTAGTTAATTGCACACTGAGTGAAGAAAGCAGTTCAGGTCTTTTACCCACAAGAGTGAGTGCATTAAAAGCCGATCTGAGTGAAGTCATCGTGCCAGAGAGAAAACACAAGCTAATGTGGAGGGGAGGCTTTTTAAAAGAAAGACTATTCTTCTGGAAGAATAAATTATGTAAGAGCCCTCCCATTTCCCAAGGCTGCAATCCTGTACTCAGTTATGTATGCACACAGAAGGGCCCTCTTGTTCCAGCGGGAAGCATATGATGTAACTTGGTGTAGGATTGCAACATCTGTTTGTATATGCTCTCTTCTCACTGAACTGTTTGCCCTTCTCAGCCTTTCAGCACTAAGGACAATGCCCCAGACTGGTCAGCAGTTCAGTGAGGGCATAGAAAGTGTGGGCAGGGGAGATATGGACACCCAGCAAACTGGGATTCATAAGTAGACCACGGAATCACCCTGATTACAGGAAGCCTCTCCCAGATCCTTCTAATTCCAAGCTTTCTGCATACCAGGACCTACTTGCATACAGGCTATTTTATTCCTCCACCAGGCCTAGAAATTTAGAATCATAGAATCATAGAGTTGGAAGAGACCACAAGGGCCATCGAGTCCAACCCCCTGCCAAGCAGGAAACACCATCAGAGCACTCCTGACATATGGTTGTCAAGCCTCTGCTTAAAGACCTCCAAAGAAGGAGACTCCACCACACTCCTTGGCAGCAAATTCCACTGTCGAACAGCTCTTACTGTCAGGAAGTTCTTCCTAATGTTTAGGTGGAATCTTCTTTCTTGTAGTTTGGATCCATTGCTCCGTGTCCGCTTCTCTGGAGCAGCAGAAAACAACCTTTCTCCCTCCTCTATGTGACATCCTTTTATATATTTGAACATGGCTATCATATCACCCCTTAACCTCCTCTTCTCCAGGCTAAACATGCCCAGCTCCCTTAGCCGTTCCTCATAAGGCATCGTTTCCAGGCCTTTGACCATTTTGGTTGCCCTCCTCTGGACACGTTCCAGTTTGTCAGTGTCCTCCTTGAACTGTGGTGCCCAGAACTGGACACAGTACTCCAGGTGAGGTCTGACCAGAGCAGAATACAGTGGCACTATTACTTCCCTTGATCTAGATGCTATACTCCTATTGATGCAGCCCAGAATTGCATTGGCTTTTTTAGCTGCCGCGTCACACTGTTGGCTCATGTCAAGTTTGTGGTCAACCAAGACTCCTAGATCCTTTTCACATGTACCGCTCTCAAGCCAGGTGTCACCCATCTTGTATTTGTGCCTCTCATTTTTTTTGCCCAAGTGCAATGCTTTACATTTCTCCCTGTTAAAATTCATCTTGTTTGTTTTTGCCCAGTTCTCTAATCTGTCAAGGTCGTTTTGAAGTGTGATCCTGTCCTCTGGGGTGTTAGCCACCCCTCCCAGTTTGGTGTCATCTGCAAATTTGATCAGGATGCCCTTGAAAGTTTTCTTTTTAAATCTAAAGTTCTCAGGAAGCTGGGTTTCTTCCAGGGGCAGATACCAAATGCCACACAGAAAGCTTGCAGCCTGGCTGGAATCAGATTTTATGACTAGCATGGTATGACTTGTTTTCTGAAGATAGAAAAGGGGGAAATGAACACTTCTCATGCATTCTGTCAAATGCAAATCATAAACTGAAGTGTGCTGTAATTTCTGGTTCACTTCAGAAACTATTGTTGTTGTTGCTTTTTACCCAAGATCTGGTCCCAAAGTGGTTTATTTATTAAAATTATTGTGTTCATGTCCTGCTTGTGGGCTTCCCTTGAGGAATCTGGCTGGTCCTTGTGGAAACAGGATGCTGAGCTCACCCTTCCCAAACACCCTATGCCAGAACAATCAAACAAACAAAGCAATCCAATTCATTCTCACTTCCCCCATTCTGTTTTCTTCTTTCATCCACACCCCTAGCAGACCAGGAATGGGACCATCACCTTGCTGCAACTACGTACTATGTAGGTTTGGGTCTGGCCAGTGTCTTTGTGGGAGACGGCTTAGGAACCACATGTTGACCACCTTGGATTTATGACAGAAGAAAAGTGGGTTATAAATGTACAGAAATAAACAAAAATAAAGAAAATATAGTGAAACCACATAGCAAGAGGTGGTGACGCCCACTAGCTGGAATGGATTTAAAAGAAGGTTAGACAAAGGGTTTGTCCACACTTCTGCTTGTTCCATGCCTAGAAAGCAAGGGTCTACGAGGTTTTCTGTTTGCCCCACTGCTTGCCCCAGGAAAACCCACCCTTTACTGCTGGATCAGAGCAAATGTCAATCCGCAGAGAACCTGACTGATGTTTGTTCCGATTCAGTGGTAAGGACTAGGTTTTCCCGGGGGAGAAGTGGTGAGACGAGCAGGTGTGGACGAGCCCCAAAACAGAGGAGGATAAGGCTAGCAATGGCTACTAGCCACAATGGCTATGTCCTACCTCTGCTGTATGCCTCTGAATGTCAGCGAGACTGATGGGAGTTGCAGTCCAAAACACCAGGAGGGGTGGACAGGTTTGTGAAGTCTGTCCTAAGGTCATTTCTACGAAGGCATAGATAATAATAATGATGCAAAGCGCTGATCCCAGACCACATCTTTTTATTACTGTGTTAATAATAATGCTTCTTATTTCTACAAATCACAGCCTGTGACTATTTGTAACATCTCTCTGTGCCCCATGAAATCCTGATCCTGCCCAACACAGAGAGACACCAAACTAAATGCAAGCCGCAATCCATGGATCATGGCCATTGAAGCGGTTGGCAGTTTCCCTCTTATCATAATCCCAGGCAGCCAGCAAAAATTGGGAGGGGATTATCAAGGTCCTGGTTGGCCATTGGACATGGCTGGAGGAGCAGCATATGGTTCGGTGGGTTGCGTTGGCTCTTGCTATTGCCTGCAAGCTCCTACTTTTTCCATATACTGCTAGCTGAGTTGCTTTTGATGCCACAGAATACTCCTACACATCCAGAGTTCTCAAGGGAAAGATCTAAGCTGAAGGGTGTTGATAGTGCAGTTGCTGTGAAGGAAGTTTAGGGAAAGGGCCATTTGGATAGGAGAGGAAAAAATCCAACAGGGCTTAGGGGTAGGAGGGGCTGGCTGCTGTTGATAAAAAGGAAGGTTTGGGGATGGATGAGCAGGAAGTGAAGGAAAAGAAAGTCCAAAAGAATTGCAGGGGAACTAGAATTGGATTCATTTGCATATTGGTCATATGCAGCCATGTCTAGAGGTCAATATGAAATACAGTTCATGAAACTGCATTATCTGCGTACGCTTTGAAGCCAGGTGTGCATTTCTAAAATGAGAAGAGCCTTGCTTGTAGATTTCCTGAAGCCATAGCCTCTACTTTGCAAAATCTCAAAAAGTGTTTTGTATGCACCAGCTAGGGCTGATGGGAGTTGTAGTCTAACAGTATCTAGAGGACACCAGGTTGATGTTAACCCTCGATGTCCATGTTTGGAAAAATGAAAAATCCAGACTCATGGTTCTGACTGAGCAGCAGGACCTGTTAAGTCTCCATAAGCTTCTCAACTTTTGCAAGAAGGATTGGCTTATTGAAGAAGATCCTCTTGCAGTATGTTTGGCGCCAACGTCACTTTCTGGCAACCTCATCCTTGCCTTGCATCATACGGTCCTGTTGCAACCTAGCCTTGGACGGTGGGTGTTACATCATGATTTGAGGACATTATGACGCAGATGCCTTGGCACTGCCCTCCAGGGTCGCTCTTTCAAAACTGGCAGCCCAGCACAGAGCTCTGGGTTCTGGTTGGATGTTCAGCCTTCCCTAGGGCCTGAAAAAAACCTCAGGTAGCTGGGCCTGTTCCAAAGATGTCAACACGTGCCTTGCTCACTCCATTGTGCAATGATGCGTCACTGTGCAAGGTGTCCCAGCCCTGCCCCAGAGTCAAAGCTCCCTCCTCCCACCCCACTGCAGTTCTGCCTGGCTCAGAACCAACAGGCAAGTCAAGGCTGCAAAGCAGGCTATGAGGCCTACCAGGACAGCAAGACTCTTTCAGAGTCTGTCTGTATCCGCACCACAACAAATGCAAACCTCCTTCGTTCATAGCTGCACCCTACCCAGGAAACCCTGAGAACTGCAGTGTACATCTGGAGGGCAGAGTAGTATCCTCCAGATGCTGCAGAATCACAACTCCCATCATCACCCCTGTCCGTCAGCTGTGTTGTCTGCCGGGGCTGATGGGAGTTGTGGTCCAACAACCACCATGTTGCTTGCCCCTGTATAGAATTCTCAAGACCAAATGATGCTTCAAAATATTCTTTGAACAATAAAAGTGGCAATAAAAGTGATGTGACAGCCAGTTCCTGGTCTGTTGTAGTGGTAACCGTTGTATCAGGGTATCATCAAGGGGCAATACAAGGAAATTGGAAGCCTCTAAGTCAGCCTTTCTCAGGCTTAGGGCCCCAGATATTGTTGGACTACAACTCCATCCCTAGCTACAAGGATCAGGGGTCAGGGAGTTGTAGTCCAACAATATCTGGGGACCCCAGTTTGAGAAAGGCTGCTCTAGGTACATGGGTAGTTGGTGTGGGGCCCTCCATAAGCTGTTGGGCTACAACTGACGTCACCCCTGACCATTGGGAAATGAAGTCCAACAATATTTGGAGGGAATCATATTGGCTACCCCTACTCCAATACTTTGGCCACCTCATGAGAAGAGACGACTCCCTGGAAAAGACCCTGATGTTGGGCAAGATGGAGGGCACAAGGAGAAGGGGACGACAGAGGGCAAGATGGTTGGACAGTGTTCTCGAAGCTACCAGCATGAGTTTGACCAAACTGCGGGAGGCAGTGGAAGACAGGAGAGCCTGGCGTGCTCTGGTCCAGGGGGTCTCGAAGAGTCGAACACGACTAAACGACTAAACAACAACAACAACAACACTCTTAAGAATATTCCCCAGGCAAATGCCATCCCTTGGGGGACTTAGTGTGGAGTGCTGTCCCGCCTTGATCCCTGGGGTGTTTATATAGAAGGGGGAGATACCTGACTTAGTACACATTTAAAAGTGAACATACCTAATTTGCACTTTCTGAAACAAAATGTGAACCGATGCACAGCCATGCTTTACAATTCACACTTTACGAAATATTGCAATGCAGTTTTCCAGTCAAGTAATGTGTACAAAAACACATGTACTGGAGTAAAGTATACATATAAGTGCATATATTAGTGGAAATAACGTTTTTACAGTATTTTATAAGGGGAATTGTTCTGCAAAAATGTGCTTTCTTTGGGCATCTTTTGTGGCACCAAGGTGTGTCTGGCACCTTCACTATACAGCTTTCATCCTATGCTGAAGACGCACCTCTTCACCCTGTCCTTAGACAACTGATATAAATTTAAGATCCACTCTATTTGTGACTGTAATTTGTTTTTAAGCTGTTTTTATTATTGTACTTTACACTGTTGTGATTATTTGATGAAAGCATTTGCACTGTGATTGCAGGGGGTTTGGATGGCGGCGAAGACAGGAGAGGAGGCGGCCAGCACTGGAGGGAATAGCATTCTCTTCCGTGGGGTTCACTAAATGCCAAAATCTCTTATTTGACTCTTTACGTCAGTGAAGGCAGCAGCTCCCGGAAGGGTTAACTCAGCCAGGGAGCCAACCTTGACTGATTGCCCACTCCTGCGCTGCCCCCATGGCCAGCAAATCAGCAGCCACTTCCGCCCCCCTCTGCTGCCACCCACTCCCTCTCAAAAAGGAGTCACACGGCTCGCTTCTCCCTCTCTGCACCAAGCTACCAGCCCCGCAGGACCCTCTTCCAAGATGGCTCAACACAGGGTTCAGTGTGCCGATATCCAGAACGACCTCATCTTCCTCTCCCACCACAGGAAGCCCGTCAAAAGGATGTCCTCTCTTATGGAGCTGAAGGAAGTCTTCCAAAACGCTGATGCCGTCTGCTTTGATGTGGACAGCACGGTCATCAAAGAGGAAGGCATCGACGAGCTGGCGAAATTCTGCGGTGTCGGAGACGCAGTGGCCGAAATGTACGTAAGGCTGTCTTTCATTTTCTTCTGCAGAGATCTGTCCCCTCCCTTCCCAAGGGGCAAAGGCGTTGAGCTCCATCCCCGACCCAGATCCTGCCATACCTGATACCAGCTGGCTGTTGGGGAAGCCTTTTTTGTAAGCAGGCTAGTGAGAATTTGTAAAGGCTAGTCTTTGGGGTGGAGGACCTAAATGCAAGAATGAACATTTGGGGGATGCTGTTGAGAAGTGGCTCAGAGACACCTCTGGGCCTGGCCTCTACGGCATCCTTTCAGGACAGGAGCCTCTTGGGGGGGGGAGGCAAGCTCTGAGGCTGAGCATGGGCCCCCACTGGCAAACCTTGTTACCATGCATTGGCAGAGAAAGCAGCCAATCCTTGCATGTTTGTGTAAGGTGTAATGAAGTTGCTTTAAAAGCTTTTCCCTTTTTGCACTTAGACTCTGACTTCTATGTGCTGGGAGGCTCTACAGTGGTCTCCCATCTACATTCTGGACCAAGCCCATACCTCCTTAGCTTTGCCACAAGGTTATGTGAGCAGAGAGCACTTACCAACTTCCTTTCCCTGGCATACTGAACGAGCAAGCAACCATCCTTCTTTCCCAACCGATCAGGAATCTTCTCTCCAACCTGAAAAACTTGTCTGCCTGTGGTTCAGTCTGAAAGTCCTGGCAGGCCTGAGGTTGGTTTAGCTCAGCCCTCCAGATGTTTTGGGCTACACTTCCCATCAGTCCCAGCTAACATAGGAGGTGTCATCCAAAACATCAGGATGGCATAAAGGTTTGGGATGGCAGGCTTAGTGGAGCCATTCTGTACGGTGACCCCAAACCATAGGAAACACAACTAGATCATGTGCTTCCACACATTTTAGAGTTTCACAGAACTCATCAGGCAGAATGGAATGCAGCATTTCCTGCTTCACTTGGGATCCAGCTGGCTAAATCTTCACCCCGCACAGCAGCCTCTAGGAACCCACCTTGATTTATCCATCTGGGAATGATAGGGATTGCCATCCAAATCATCTGAAGTGTTTAAGGCTGATTTGGGCATTATAGCTGCAGATTGATGCT
This sequence comes from Podarcis filfolensis, assembly GCF_964270895.1. Lineage (NCBI taxonomy): Eukaryota > Metazoa > Chordata > Lepidosauria > Squamata > Lacertidae > Podarcis > Podarcis filfolensis. The sequence continues at coordinate 15,027,344 of NC_139618.1, read as the reverse complement.
GTCGCTCCCTCCTCCTCTATCAATTTAATCCTCTTTTAAGGCCATCTAACGGTCAAAATGACCGTGCCATTAATGGGCTACATGTGTAGTTTTAAACATGTAAATAGCAGCAGCAGAGGATCATGACTGAGACTGCAGTAAACACAGATGGGTTTTTTTAAAGGGGGGCAAGGAGCAGCTCCCCCCCCCAATACATAGCTAACTGAGGTTCTGCTCCCCGCAAATCCTGGCTATGCCCACGAAGGTGGACAACCCTTGATCTGATCCAGCGGCCATCCTCTTAAATGAGGAACTGAAGCAGACTTCATTTTACCTTGACATAGTGTAACTGCTTGTGTATGTAAAGCAAACACACACACAGCTGGATGGCTTTATTTTTGCCCTTAAAAAGCCTGGTCTGTATTTCTCTGATTTCTCTGAATCTCAATTTAGGACTCGAAGAGCGATGGGTGGCACTGTAACGTTCAAGGCTGCTTTGACTGCCCGGCTAGGCCTCATCCGCCCCTCCTATGAACAAGTGCAGAAATTGATATCGGAGCATCCGCCCCAGTTAACACCGGGAATAAGGTAAGAGGCATTCTGAACTGTTGGACTCCATGTCCATCCATGGAGACATCTTCCACATTATCTCCTCCTCATGGGTTATGATTCCTGAAGAATTGGCTGTAGCGACATTTGAAGCGGGTAGGGAGGATCAAAGACCTACTGTACAATTACGAATTCCACCTTCTTAACCAGGCAGAAAGAGGCTGGAAGGCGTCCTTTTCAGTGGAGGAATCCTGTATCTGTCTTTCCCTTTCCCAACACTGTTTGAGACACACTTGTGAGAGAAAGGAGCCACCAAACTGCATCAGGGATTCCTCACCTTGTGGTGAGATCCCTCTGCAAAAAGAAATTGTGAAAACTAACAAAAGGGAGAGTGTGTGGATCCATTCTCCTGGCATCTAATGCCCCCTTTGTTTGCTCCAGTTACCTTTTAGCAGCAGATGCTCCCCTGTCAATTGCACCCCAGTCCTTATGGGTCCCAGAGAAAAGCCTGACAATGTAGAATTGGAAGGAACAAAATGGGGGGGGGGTGTCATTCAGCTCCCTGCATGTAAGCAAGACTCTTCTTCACTCACCAACATCCTATCTAAAATGGCTCAGCATAGAGGAAGACCTGTGAGGAAGTCCATGGCCACTTACTTTCCTGGGCCATTCATTTATTTGAAGCCTGTTATTGAGCCTGGAAGCCTTTCTTGCACTGTGGTGCAGCTGTGTGTGAAGGGGGGGGGAGGCAGGGCTGAAGGCAAAAGAGAAGCATCTTAATGAATCCTGCCCTGACACTTGGGCCTTAGCCACCCTCTCCTGTTCCTCACAGGGAACTAGTCAACCGGCTCCACCAGCGAGGTGTCCAGGTCTTCTTAATCTCCGGGGGGTTTCAGAGCATCGTGGAACACGTGGCTTTGCAGCTCAACATCCCAACAGCAAATGTCTTTGCCAACAGGTTGAAGTTCTACTTCAATGGTAAGCTTTCCCAGGCAGGCTGAGTGCAGGGCTCTCTACCGGGCCCTTAGACTCTCCCCCTTGCTGCTTTGCACTCTTAAGTGTTTTCTACCTCGCTTGAATGTGTCCTTGAACTCCGTATGCACAGCAACATCAAAACATCTGAAAGCAATTCAACTGATGCTTTTATGTTGATGCAGGTGCCCTGATATTTTGTGAGAGGGCAGTATATAAATAATTTTATAAAAAAGATAAGATTAAATAATGTTTCCTGCTTGCCTGGACGGAGGATAGAAAGGGGTGCAGGAATGAGTATAGAAACTAGTTTACAGTACTGTCTAAATTTAAATTCACTACCCTGCCCTTTTTTTGCCTCTGACCTGTGGTTCCCAGAATATTGTCTGGAAGGGACTGTGCGTCTCTTGGCCCAAAAAAGGTTCCGAGATTGAAAAGAAGCAAAGCGTCACCAATGACCTGCTGCTTCTGATAAGCCCCCATTTGCCCAGCTGCTTTGGAAAGAACTGTTCCTTCCCATGGTTAAGCTTTAACTCTCAGATGCACTGGCACAGAGGAGGGTCAAGGAGTGCAGCTCTGAGAGAGTCAGCACATTGAGAGACGGGTCTCTTATCCACCAAGTGGGTTGTGCAGCTTGATAAAACAGCTCTACAAGGTGAAATATTTTGTCAGCTAACTATAGCACAGCTGTGCAGCCAAACTCAACTTTCAGGGTTGCCAGGATAAATAGGGTCGCTCAAGGGACACGCCTGAAGCTAAGCTTTGGCAGAATTCCTCAGGATTGCCCACTGGAGGAAAAAGATGGGTGGATCTCTTACTATATGAACGGGTTTTAGGTTGCTGGCTTTGGTGAAAGCCCTCTATCAACAAGATCCAAATAAGGCTATTTGGACATGACTTTGCCCCTTCCTTCACAGCATGTAGAAGGTCCACTCTGGAAGATTTATTTGAACGTGGAATGTCCTTTACCATGAATCTTGATGGGACTCAGAGTGTGGGAGCCAAAGGGTGGGTGTGTGGAAATAGTAGTTCCCCAAATTGCCCTTATGGCGCTATAGAGCCAAAATACCCTACACTGGTGTCAGCAAGGAAGGTTTCCACATCAGGGTACATCTCCCAGATATTGGAAATTCTGTGAATTGCCCTGAGATCTTATGATGAAGGGCAGTATATAAATCTAATAAATAAAAATACATAAACTAAAAACAAACGCTTAGACTGAAGATGGTCAATGCAGTACTCTCCTGGTGTTGTTGGACTACAATTCCCATCCTTCTTAGTCATTGGCCATGCTGGGTTTCAGGGTCCTAACAACATGTGAAGGGCCACAGATGTCCCCCATCCTTGCTCTAACTTGTGGCAGGATGGAAGATCTGTGTGCATACACAAATAGGCAGAGAGAGAGAAGATTCTTCTTTGCAATAGAATCCATCTCCTAACCAGGACCGTGGCTCACTCTGCATTCCTTCTGATCCACTGAACTGTCGCCCTCCCTCCTTTCAGAATAGGGAGGGGAACCTGTGGCCCTCCAGATGTTCCACACCCATCATTCCTGACCACTGACCATGTTGGCTATGGCTGTTGGGAGTCGGATTTCAGCATCATCTGGAGGGCAGCAGGTGCTCCACCCTTTCCCTCCAGGGATGCCCCCCCCCCTTTTTGCCTTCAAACATTGACTTTCCTTGTGATTCTTCCTGACTGACTTTCTCTCTGATGTGCCTCTAGGAGAATATGCCGGTTTTGATGAAACGCAGCCAACTGCTGAGTCTGGTGGCAAAGGACAAGTCATTAGTTACCTGAAGGAGCAGTTTCAGTTTAAGAAGGTGGTGATGATTGGAGACGGAGCAACAGATATGGAAGCCTGCCCGCCTGCAGTGAGTAGTGACTGTGGGGTGATGGCATTTGCCTTCTACCTCTTCCTCCTCTCAGCCTACGGCTGCTTACTTGGGTTCTCCCAGCTATTCTGTGGGGTAGGTTAAGCAGAGAAAAAGGGAGAGAGAGGCTGTCAAAAGAAAGACCACAACTTAGTCATGAGCACCAGATTTGCATGCAGAAGGTGCTCCCAGGTTCAATCCCAGTCTGCTCTCTAGTAGTCTGACTAAGTAAAAGGCAGCTAATGTTCCTATGTTCAAAGGATACTGAAATATACTCAGAGTCGCAAAGTGATTTCATGCTCTTTATTCAGCTCATAGTGGTGAGGAGGAATGAATGAATGTCCCCTCAAAGTATCTGCTTTATATACATTATTTACACAATGGGCTGCACATGATTGGCTAATTCCGGAATTCTACTGTAAGCCAATCAGGTTGTGGATTCATTTCTATCTGGAGCATGATTGGGTGGTTCCTGCCAACCAATCATACTGCTGTATTGTTCTAGGACCAATCAGACTGCTGCCTTTTGGATCCTATTGTTCTAGGACCAATCAGACTGCTGCAGTTTGGATCCTATTCAACTCAGTACATAACAGACACCCTGTGAATGATGCTGTTGGATATGGATTTGAAGCCAGGACTCCAAATTCAACAGCTTAACCAATAGTGATTGGACCTCACTGGCTCATAGGAGTTAGCTCAGAGTTGACTTCTGTATGGTTGATTATTTCTGGCATCAGAATGCCCAGAATTTGTGCAGATCCACAAGGTTACCTTTCTGCAACCACAAGAAAGCCACCAAACCTAGCCCCTGCTGGGAGGCAGAATCACCCACCCCACCAGCCCTCTCTGCCCAAAACCAACCTACTTTGTGATTCAAATTACAAGCAACGTAGACGAGTCACATAGCACATCATTGCAAGGCACCCACTCTACAGTTGCAGCCAGCCTGCCCTAAGGAACAGGATCCTGAACTGGCTGGGCCTTTGGTCTGATCTAAGCTACAGAGCTGTTCTGATGTCCTTGTGATAAAGAGCTCGTATGGCAACCAGTCAGACCCTAAGCCTAAGCAAAACGAATCTGTCACATGTTCCTAAAGAAAAAGGGCACCTCTCCACTCCCCCAGCATCTGGTTGCTGGATGTGGCAACCCCAAAAGAAGCAAGGGGAGAGAGGTAAAAAATCAGGAGCGTTAAAAACCCCCACAAAAGTCTGCATGTCTTCCATAAGAACCAGACAAATGCTTGCTCCAGGTTAATGATTTCAGCTGCCTGTTAATGATTGTTTTGGAATCTACCAGGGGAGGTGAATCAGATCCAAATTAATAGGTCAAGGCAGGCAGCCAATGCATCAAGAACTGGCGTCAAGGAGCACAACCATGGCTGTTGCCCTGTGTTGCAATGGCGTTTTCCAGCAAAAACCTATTCATCACATCACATGATTGATTAAAAAAAAAGGAGGGTGATACTGTTGGCAGCAGCTTCTGATTCAGATTATGCTGAGCCAGGAAAAGCCAGCCAGGTTTCTGCAAGGATTTGCAGGGAATCTGCTTGGTTGTTAATAAGATGAATTAGCTGAATAGTTGGTTCTCTCTGAATAGTCCAGCTGGGGCTGATGGGAGCTGTAGTCCAAAAGCTCTGGAGGGCACCAGGTTGGGGAAGGTTGGGCTAGTCCACACTCTCCCACACTCCCCATCTGCCCTTATCCATTGATGCCTAAGCAGCTGTCTGCAACTGTTCTGCTTCCCCCAGGGTCTGACTTCATCTCATGTACTGCCAGGGGATGGAGTATGCCTATCCACGCCATCTCACATACGCTTTCATCCTTGACAAGAAATCCTAGAATAGCAGAGTTGGAAGGGACCCTGAGGGTCATCTATTCCAATGCCCTGCAATGCAGGAATCTCAACTGAAGCATCCATGACAGATGGCCATCTAACCTCTCCAATGGAGGAGAAATCCCGATAGTCCTCTGCATTTTCTGAAATGGAGACATAACCAGCCCATCTCTTCTTTTTTTATGTTTCCCCAGGACTGTTTCATTGGCTTTGGAGGCAATGTTGTGCGGAAACAGGTCAAGGAGAAAGCCAAGTGGTACATCACCCATTTTGATGAATTGCTGAAAGAACTAGAGGAACGATAAATTATGAACTAGGCTTATTTTATTAACACGTATTGTAGCTAGATGTATAACTATGCAATTAAACATATTATTATTGTTGTTTGCAAACAGAGCATTTGGGATTTTTAATTTCTGGCTACACAGTGCACCTCTACTACATGTCAGGTTTTCCAATGGCAAATGGCTCTGTTCCATGCACCTTGATAAACTCATAGCAAAGGGAAAGGAAGGGAAAGGTGGTCCGGATGTGACCAGAGGTTATCTGTGGCCTTCCAGGTGTTGCTGGACTCCAGTTGCCATCATTCCTGATCATTGGCCATACTGGCTGCTGGAGCTGATGGGAGTTGGAGTCCAGTAATATCTGAGGGGGGCTTCCACAAATGACAGCAATGGTTTCTTTCTAAGAACAGAATGTTTGGGACCCAAATATCCCAAGAACAACTCCATCTTACTACTTTACTTCATAAAACATTTATACCACTTAATTGTCAGAAAAGACCTCAAAGCCTAGTCTCTTAATCCAAGAAGGTTGGTTCTGTAGCCACATAATGAGAGGGAATGGAAATAAATTGGATTCTGTTTACATTTAAATTTAGAAGTACCAAATTCACACTTTCTGAAGCAATGCATGTACCAAAACACAGCCAACCTTTGAAATTTTGCAATGCAGTTTGCCAGCAGAGTAACATGTACAAAAAATCATATACTAGACCAGACCAAAACAAAACATTGAAAGCAACATAAATAAAATTTGTTACATCCCCAGAGTTAAAACACAAGGTTTTCAAAATGGAGCAGTTACCGTATCTAAAGCGCCTGTGTTTAGACCCCTCACAAATTCACTCCATAAGTGGTAACCCCAGATTGCTATGCTGAACTTTTCACCACAAAATTTAGGTATCCCCTAGCCTGCTCCACTAACCCCTAGGGCCTAGGTGCTACTGCCCAAACATACCATCTCCCAGGATGGGGAGCCCTTCTTTCCGTCCTCTAACCCCCCCATGTTGCCCAACAACCCCTCGGCTGGGGGATGAGGGAAACACAGCATACATTATAAGTTCCTTTCTAGGACCTCTTCTGACTTGATAAAAGGCAGCTATATATGTTCATTCGCACACATCATATTGGATGAGCCCAATGCCCATTGGTAGAGCAGGGTGGAAGAGTGCAGAAATCTAAATTTAGAGTGATGTGTACAGATTCCCCTACAGTCTATTCCTCAGGAAATCTGATAATTTGCTGCTGAACTTTGAAAAAATAAAAAGACCCAACTTTTCTAGTGGAGAACAGCAATTTTCCAATTATGGTTTCAGGGAATGTACCCCTCAACACAAACAAGTATTTGGCAACTATATCCTCAGAGATATCCAAATCAGTGCACTTTGGAATGGTTCATTCCACCATCTTAAATCAAAATGGCATCCAACAGTTTCCAAGCAGAGGTGAAAACCAGCTCCTCCATATCAGGAGGTGATGTGCAAATTGGGCAGTGATATCTCAAGAGGCGTCCAAATGCATACAGAACTGGCAGAAAGACAAACAGCTTTCCAAAACAGAGAGCAGAAGAAAAAACTATTGTAATCCAATAGTGTACAATAGCAAGTTCATAGCCCAGCCCATGAAGGGCTTGAGAGGTCGCTGACTGCAAGGCACAAACTCTTGAAAAAAACTTCAGTTTTTTACAATCCACTCCCAAACCTTTCTTGCATTTCTACCCCTTGCTCTTCACCAACAATATTTGAGCAACAATCACACACACACAACCAATAGATATGCAGCAGCCTAAATCCTTAAGGACCAACCACATCTTCAGGTCCCAGAAGAATTCCTAAAGAGAGTGGCAGCAGCAGTGACTTGGGTGGGGAGAGAGGAAAGTCTCCCAGGGAACCGTCTCTTGCTGAACTCAAGGGCTCAAGGCAGAAACAATAGCCGTATTATGCCAGAGCCAGGGAGCTCGGGACGTGCCAGGATTTCTGTTCGAGGGAATGTGAAAAGAGGCTCTCGTTCACTCACTCTTGCTCTTTTGTTTCCACACAATCAAGTACCGCAGATGAGTTTTAGCTAACAATTTCAATCAAAGCTCAACCCCAGAACCTGTTTTAAATGTTGGGGCTCAGTCCCAGAAGAAATCAAGTAGAAAAGCTAATTAAGAAAGCTGTTACCAAGCTACCCTGCTTCACTGCCACCCTGAGCGTAGCCCCGTAGCTAATAATAATAATAATAATAATAATAATAATAATAATAATAATAATAAAACTCCATCCAGCTGACTGGGTTGCCCTAGCAATTCCAGGCAGCTTCCAGCAAATTATAAAACTTACTGTGGTTTTATTACATTTAAAAATTCACTATACAGGACTGCCTTCAGATGTCTTATAAAAGTCAGATTGTAGTTTATTTCCTTGACATGATGTGAGGGCGCCACTACTGAGAAGGCCCTCTGCCTGGTTCCCTTCTCACAGTGGAACTTAGTAAATTGCCTGACCAAATCAGGTCATTGGATCACAGAGGTCTCCATTATCTCCATCACCGAAGAGAAGCCGCAGCCCTCCGGAGAGAACAAAAGCACCTTCCTGAAGGGAAGACTCCTTCCTCAAGACTCAAAGGTCCTTAGTGGGGAAATCTCAGGCCCCTGAGCTGAATGTGTCTGGACAGGGTGATGGACTAGCTGGAACTTTGAATCCAATTTACGATAGCCGATAGCCATCTTCAAATATCTAAAGGGCTGCCACATGGAAGATGAAGCAAGCTTGTTTTCCGCTGCTGCAAAAGGTAGGGCCCGAACCAATGGGTTCAAGTTGCAATAGAAAAGATTCCAGCTAAACATCAGGAACTTTCTGACAGCAAGAGCTGTTCTACAGCAGAACAGACTCCCAAGGGTGGTGGACTCTCCCTCACTGGAGGCTTTTAAGCAGAGGCTGGATGGCCATCTGTCATGGATGCTTTAGCTGAGATTCTTGCATTGCAGGGGGTTGAACTAGATGACCCTCAGGCAGTGGTGTAGTGTGGGTTGCCAATGCCTGGAGCAAGGCAAATATTGTGCCACCAATCCATGGTTCCTGTCAGGGCCGGGTGGCAGCAGCGTTGGTTGTGGGGAAGGGTCTTCCCTGCAGGGAGAGGGAAGCTGGGGAGGGGATAGCAGTGGCAGCCATTTATTTTATTACGTGTTATTATTTATTTCATGAAATTGTACACCGCTTGTTAAAAAACAAACAAACCTCCAGCTGATTTTTCTTCTGAAATTTTATATCCCATCCCAATTTTGCTCCTGGGGCAACAGCCCCTCTGCCCCCTCCATGCTATGCCACTGCCCTCAGGATTTCATACAATTATATGATTCGAATCGTAAGAGATTATAATCTCCTGATTCAGGAAGGCAATTCATATCTTCCTCTTCTGCTTGACCCTCACATCCAATGAACATTGTGACCCCTTTGGAACCTCAAAACCAGAGGTAGCTTCAGGTCAGTGTGTGTTTGAGGTCTAGTTAATCAGTTCCATCCTGCTTAAAACAGGGCGGTTGTTTTTTTAAGAAAGTCCATGCACATATTTGGCTGCTGCTGCTTTTGTGCCTCCTGCTGTTCTGAGAATTGTTTTGCCAAAACTCACAATGTTGCATTTGTGAACATATCCCTACTATGTAGGGAAAACAGCATCAGTGTTTACACAAACCTGGTGGCCACTTTTCTTTATAGCCTCTAGCAACACCTCTAGGATTGCATCAGCTTTTTGTAAGCAGTATCTTACTGCTTCAGATGCATGAACAGTGCAAGGGTTGGAGATTATACATGCATAGGTATATATTAAGACAACACTGAGCATTTATAGCACGTTCAAAGTGCTCAGTGCTTCATGTGCACTTAGTATCTTAGTAATTGTTACAACAGCCCTGCAAGATAGGCCAGTGTTGTTATCCCACCTACATGCTGGTCAGAGAGAAGTCCCAAACCATAGTTAGTATACCATCCACTTTGTGACTGCCCCGTGCCCCATGCCAGCCATTTTATGATGGTACCCATGATATTTGCTAAAAATTTCAAATAGGCCCATGGGCCCCCTAAAATTGCTGGCCTTGCTCTCCTATTCAGAAGGAACTCCTCACCTCAATTCAGTGGGGCTTTCTCCAAGGTAAATGGGGTGAGGATGCCAGCCATGGCTGCTCTTTTGCAGAGGGAAATTTAATTTTGTGTGCATGGACAAACACACATCCTGGTGACATATTAAGGAAGCTTATTTGTTTTCTCGGTTCATCCTCCTCATGAAGTTGCTTACAGTCCAAGATGGACAACAGAGAAAGATGAGGGATGTGGATGAGACACTGGCAAGTACTGCTGAGATGTAGTGCCTGAAGTGACTATTGAGTTGCTGGCAAATGGAAGGTCACTCCACCAAACATTACACATACTTAAGGCTTGGTTAGGGTTGAGGATGAGAATCTAGGGTAAACCAAGACACTCAGGCCTTTGAGGCGGGTTTTGCAAGATAGAAGATGGCACCAAGTGAATTTTCACTGTGGGAGAATGGTCAGTCTTCATCTACACAGCCTGCAAGGCCTCCACTGAAATGCCTCTTAGGACACCTATGACTCCATTTTCCCAACAGCAAATGTGAAAACAAGGCTGCAAAAGGTCTGTGAGAAATCTGTGAAGTTAGTTTATCTGAACCATCGTTATATATCTGATCTGATAATGAAGTTATCCCTCAGGAAGAGGGAGACTTGAAAGTTCACGGGGGTCACATGGGAAAATTCCACAATTGACAAATAGAACAAGCAAACACAGGACCATCAGGGTCAGTGCAAAATGTGCTTGGGACACATTTCAGAGGTGTTGCACATGAATGGGGGTTGCTTCCTCAGATGAGGCAACTCAAAGCCTTATTTGAAGGTGGAAAATTCCCAGGAAAAATGTATTTACAGACCTGGCTTTCAAGAAATACAAACTTCAAAGCAGTCTTTATTTTGTTGAGACAAACTGGTCAATTAGGAAAAAAAATACAGTGAAGATCCCATTTTTGGGAAGGGCAGGGAAGAGAATAGAAAAGTTTAGGAAAATTCCTTTCGTTTGCTATCTGACACTATGGAGCTGGCTGATTAGTCAATGCTGCCCCAGGCCCATCAAGACAGTCAAATTTGGATCTGAACAAACTGGATCCATAAAGGCAAATATGGACAGTAGCATGGAACTTCAACTTCCTGTGTGTGAGCAGCGAATGAGTCTTAATTTGCACTGGAAGATTCCCACTTAACTGGAAACTTTACTGTGCAATCCTATACATGCCAACTCTGAAGAAGTAAATTAAGAATGTAAGAAGAGCCCTGCTGGATCAGGGCAAAATTCCATTAGTCTAGCACCCTACTCTCAGTGGCCAATGAGAAGGCTTATTTATTTTTTTCATAAACTTCATACACCACATAATTGTAAAAACAAAAACCCTAAAAGTGGTTTATAAAGATAAATAAAGGAAATCAAGGAAAATTCAGATCCATACCTGCTTGATCTCAATAGGCAGGGAAAGGGAAGCCTGCAAACACAATCTGAGTGAAATGGCAGCACTCTTCCTATTAGTGATACATTGGAGATAGAACACAGCCATAATGGCTAGTAACCATTGGTAGCCTTATCCCCCATGGATTTTTCAAGTTCTCTCTTAAAGTATTATTTTTGAGGTGAGGTAACCAGAACTGTACACAGTATTTAAACTGTGGTCTCATCACAGATTTGTATGACATCATGATACTGGCAGTCTTATTTATCTCTTGGCTAATGAATTCCTAGCAACAGAATTCACCTTTTTCATAATTGCTGCACGCTCATCTGCTTAAATGGGACTTTCTTCCAGGTAAAGGTAAACAGGACTGCAGCCTTAAAATCCCATTAGACTTTGTGGCCATGCAGGCCATCTCAGCAGAAACTCAGAATTCATCATTATTGAAACAAGTCCAAAAACTCCCCAAAACATGCGAAAATCAATAGGATTTTATTGACACATTCTGCCAGAAAACTCACTGAAATGTATAAAGTGGATGTTTCTTAGGTAATCGGACATACAGTGTATTGCACTGATTTGTTAACTAACAGAATAATTGCTTCAACATACAGGATGTTCACAATGTTACAGACACACACACACATACAAATCCCTCTATTTTAAAGTTTAATCAAAAACAGAGAATTGGGCATGGGAAATGAAGTGATTTGTGCCAGTCCTAAGTGATTTAATGTGCCTCATCTTGATGCATCTTTTCAGAATTACTTTCTGCAGTTATGTTAGTTAAACCACACAAATGGAGGAAATCATGAATGCTTATTAAATAACAATAATAAAATCCTCACATTCTGTTTCACTGCATAATCCTGGAGTGCTTAACAAATGTTCATGACACTAACTCTTCTTTAGAGCTCATCCCAACGCCATTTATAACCCTTCACCAACCAGATGCCCTCCCAGCTGTTCTGGACTACAACTGCCATCAGCCTCAGCCAGCATGTGTTTACTGGGGCTGATGGGATCTGTAGTCCAAAACAGCTGCAAGTTTGCAAATACTGGCTTAGCTGATTGCTAAGATAAGTTTGGCTAGGCCAAAACAAAGGGCTGCTTTCTCTAGCAACTGTTTGTGGCACCAGAGGAAGGCCTTGTGAGCTTGACATGCCATAATGATTATGAAAGAATGGATAGGAGTGCATGTGACAAATCTCCCCATAATTAAATACTGCATCGTTCAAGGGTTTAAAGCTCGTGCAACTACCACTGAAGCTTGTGCGTTTCCAACAGGGCCTGCCAGCTCTCTGAATGCATGGCTGTGTTTGAAAAAGGCTGTTTCACAGAGAGCCAGACTAGATGGTTGAACAGTAAGACTTATGATGACTCCCAAGCCTCTCCCCAACACAATCCCAAGTGCTCCTGCAGGATCTGAAGAAATGAGGTCACATTCATAAAGCCCCAGCATACAGTACTTTTAGAAGTCAGAGTTTCCATTGTCATACACACATATCAAATTAACTAAAAGACAAATGCTTGTCAATGTAAATCTGCACCGATCAATCAGTGGCTTTACTGAAGGGGAGAAATCTGCAATGGTATCATAATTCTGGATTCCATTTCCTGAATAAGGGGCACTGGAAAGGAGAAAGAAATTGTGTTAGCACTTTAAAAAAAAAATGCTAATGCAAGATATTACAAATGAAACATGGGGGGATTTTGTAGCCATCAAAGCATTAGACTAGGAAGCAGGACCGGTTCTAGGATTTGGGGGACCCCAGAGAAAGGGAAGCTCAATGGGGCCATCTTAACCTAGGAGAGGAAAGACAAATCTCTCACATTAGCAGGTTTTTGGGTAACTGCCACTGCCACACAGGTACTAAACTGTTGAAAGGTGTTGATACTTTTTCAAGCAAAGGGTTCCATTTCCAACTTGGCAATTTTCTGGGGGCTATATGCTTATGGTGGTTGGGCCCAAAGCCCAAAGTGGGCACAGCAATGAATATAAGTTTAATCTTTGTATAGAAGGCAACTTTCTACATATACATTTACAGTTGGAGAACAGCCTTTACCAAAGGTGTCATGGGCTTTGAAGACATTCAAACTCGGGACGTAAGGGAGAAATGTGCTAAGAGGAAGGCACACTTGGCAAATCCACACCATGATCAATTCCCGCCCGGAAACCAATGTCCCCACTGTGGAAGGACGTGTGGATCCAGAATTGGCCTCCACAGTCGCTTACGGATTCATTTTTAGAACCATTTTTATGGAAGACAATCTTACTCGGCTACAAGTGATTGCCAAAGAAGAAGAAGGCAATTTTCTACATATACATGCCCCTCTTCACCCTCTGTTCAGGCAATCAAGTGTCAAGACCACATTCCAGCCAGGCAAAAACACTCCAAGGTAGTAGGACTGGTGAGATGTGTGACTAGGAAGGAGTGTGGCCTGGGGAGAGTTCTGAGGACTGTGTTTGGTCCTTAGGCCTGAGGATCACCACCCCCGTGTTACCTGTATAGTATACCAGCTCATCCCAACCAGGCTTGTGCCATGCGGCGTTCCTGATATCTTCTCTTGTCTGGAGATCTTTGTACGCTGGAAGTGTTGGGGGGGGGGAATAATTTGGAACTATCAGTGTCTTGATGTCCATCAGCACCTTTCTCTCAAATACAGCAACATACCATAAACAAAGCACCAGAGGGGAAACCTCATTAAAACCCTAAACTGTTATTTACTGCCATGGCTCTATCCACCCTGCTCTAAGGAGCCTTGGAAACTGTACTGCTATGAGGAGGGAAGGGTCATATCAGTTTCACACAACTGCTTGTCCTGTTGGAAGGGAGAGCAGATTGAGAGTGGCTGGGGGGACCCAGCCAGATGGGCGGGGTATAAATAATAAATTATTATTATTATAAAAGGGAGATAGGAAGCTATCTTAATCCAAGTTAGATCAGTGGTCCACCTATGCTTAATATTTTCAACACTGGGATATAATATTGTCCAGGGTCTAGGCAGGGGGATTTCATGTTCCCTACCTGGAGTTGCCAGGAACTGAACCTGAGACCTTTTGCATACAAAACAGGTGCTCTGCCACAGAGCTACAGTCCTTCCCCAGATTTCTCAGGTCCAGGACGACCTACCCCAAAGGTGATGAACCATGTAAAGCTGCCCAATCTGTGAGAAAAAGCCACCAACAGCTTCTTTGTCATCCTGCCGGAAACCAATGGCACGAGCCCTGGAAGATAGAATATATATGTATTACAAACAAGACATGAGTGCTGGGGCTGAGACAATTACAAAGGTAACTATCATATGGAACAGTACTAGAAAGAATGCAGCAAGGATCTACTAATTCCATCAGTGCACAACATTATAATAACATAACCCCCTTGGTATTCAGAGCTAGAGAAATATTTCAGAGGGCTAGAAGCCTGCATGAATTCTTAATATTACAGCATCTGATATAACTTCACACAAAGAGTAAAGATAGCCCACGTTGGCCCACAGGGAAAATGCGAAAAGGACATTCAAAGTTCAGGCCAATAATAATATTACAAAAAATATCACAAGCTTTTCAGTTTCCCTAAAACTCTTTATCAGGCTAGATTGTAAACAAAGTAACAGAAAGAAATTATGATGGTAGTGCCATGTGTCTGCATCTGGTGATAATCTTAAAGACAAAATCTGAGACATAGGCAGGCATTTAAATGAGACCCTTTAGGTGCTGTGGAAGTATCAGGCACTACCTTCCACCTTTGCCAACATAAAAGACTGATTAGTTTCTCTTTATTACTGTTTCCCACCTATCAATGGTCCTGTGCATTTCACCTAAGGGTAGAGACAGATGTGGCCAATGGCCACTTCTTCTGTTTCCAGAGATGGGGAGTCAGACACTGTTATGCTTTATGTTTCCAGCAGGCTTGTTGCAACTTGCTCTCTCTCAGCAGATGCAGACTCAATTAATTATCATCAGTCAAAATTTCTGGTGAATTCTCCATTAGATGGCAATTAAAACTTGACTAATAGTCACCACTGTCTGAAAGGAACTTAGCAGAGATTATATTATCAGTCATGCTCATTGGGAGGCATATCCTCTGCCCACCCCACCATTTATTCCTGAAAATGTGGAGTCCTGTTTTGTTTCTCCAGAGTGCAACTCTGAAATTTTATTTTCCCATGCATAGGGTGTTCTCTGCCTCCTGGGTGTTCACTGTCCGTATGTGTCAGCAAACACAGTTAATCAAACAACAGGCAAGATCGCTGAACAGGAGGACGTGACCCTAAACAGGAATTCCAGTGCCCATCTACTATGAAAAAGTCCTTTGACTGGGTATGGTATTTACAACAACAGTCCCTACTGCCTGTTCCTTTCCAGGGTCCAGCTCCAGGAAAAATGAGCTTTGCAGGTTTTCAGAAGAAGTCAGCTGCGCACCGTGCCAACTGGATGGCTGCTGTGACATCATGAACCCCTCATCCCCAGTGATTTGAAAAACTTAAAAAACCAACCAGATTCTGTGCCTAGCTAGTGTACCTTTTTATCTGGCCTGCAGCCTCACCTCTTCCACCCCACTCCACCCTGTCCTCTGCTCTGCCACAATTTCCTCTTCTGCAGGTAACACCTTGAATTCAAGCTGAGCTGCAAAGGAAATATCTTCCTTTGCAGATGTGGCTTGAATCCAAACTGCTACTGCAAAGGAAGAAAGAAAAGAATCCAGAGCACACTTTCATCTGTAATCAACGCACATGGCAAGTCCAAGTGATTGACAAATGGGCAGCTCTGTCCATGTCTCAAAATGGTATTTGGAATTGAGGGGAGCCCAGCATAGCAAGGGACACTTACCAGTAGTTGCCCCATTCAATCATTGTTCCAGGCTGGGGGGATAAAAGAAATACAGAGCAGGTGACTCTAAGAGAATGATACCCTCCATTCCCTCCCCCGTTGCAATTGGGAAGTAGATGTGGGCTTTCTCTCCTGCCTCCAGAAAGGTTTTTGGATTCTAATCAGTAACAAAAAAGACTCAACCCAAAAGACACGGGGCAATTACGGTACGTAATTACTTTAAGACCAGAATTCCTCAAATACTTTTTTCAATGTCCCAATTTTCATTTCCAGTGCCTGTTGACATTGATAGGGAGCATTTCTGTCAGAAATATGATATATACACTGAATATATTTGATAAATACACAATAAGCTTGCTTCTCAGTAAAAACATATAGGATTGCACTGTTAGCAAATGCAACCTTTACTGTTCAAAAGGCAGAACTTCTAAGAGAAAAAAGGAAAATCAATGAAAAAGAGTGGCAATGTGCTCTCTGTTATCCTTTTCGGGCAGGAATCAACCTGCTAACTTGTCTACCAGATGGATTCTCATAACAAATTTAAAGGCTAGCCTGACAAAGAGTGAATGCAGTCTCGCTCTTAAAGGTCTCATGAACGCAAGGACACACACAGAGAGAGGGAGGGAGGGAGGGAGGGAGGGAGGGAATGACTATTCTATGAATACATAAAGACACTCACACGGAGTTGATAAGACCTCAGTTCGTAGATATTAGGCCCTGTCCTCGGAACAGGCTCATTCCAAAAACTGAACTCCAACAGCAGCTGATTCTTGCGGGAGAGAAGCATGTTTCCCCTCTCTTTGCGAAACTCCCCAAACCCCTAAAAATAAAATGAAAAATCCTTACAATGACAAGGCAAGATCACATGCATTTATTTTTTTAAATTATCTAGTTTATGCTTCATCTGTCCGGATATTAAGAGCTTAATACTAGGAGGACACAAAATGTAAAGAGTGTATCCTGGTTTGATACACAAACTATGGGAGACCTTGACAATGGAGGGTTTTTTTGCAATAAACTGTTAAATTTGAGAGGCAAAGTGACTTTTAAGGGTCAGGCTGATGAAGTCCAATCTTTTATGCTAGTACTTACCTTATCATGTCGAAGCTTACTCATGACCTCTGTAAGAGCTGGATAGCCTCCCTCATACCGCCACAGATGAACTGAAATGAAAAGTGGCATATTTAAGAGTCTCCCTTCCCTACTGGAAATTCAAAACAGACTCCTCAAACGTCAGCTTCTTCCTGGCCAAATCTTGTATCCCAATGTCATTTCACCTAGCTCTTTCTTTCCAATCCTGGTGGCCACCAGCACCCTTTTCCCAGCACACCATGAGAGCGGTTAGCCCTCTCACTTTCTCTCAGTGCCTAGGAACATGCCTTATGCTGAATCAGATTGTTCATCCATCTAGCTCAGTACTGTTTATACTGACTGGTTGCGGCTCTCCAGGATTTATTCACTGGTCACTGTCCTTCCTTAAGCCTATACAGTGGTACCTCGGGTTACAGACGATTCAGGTTACATATGCTTCAGGTTACTGGCTCCGCTACAGGCTCCAGAAATAGTACCTCGGGTTAAGAACTTTGCTTCAGGATGAGAACAGAAATCGTGTGGCGGTGGCGCAGCAAGCCCCATTAGCTAAAGTGGTGCTTCAGGTTAAGAACAGTTTCAGGTTAAGAACGGACCTCCAGAACGAATTAAGTTCTTAAGCCGAGGTACCACTGTATAATTTTCTTTCTCCACCAGCAGAAGTCAGAGGCCACACAAAAAAGATAAATGGGACAATGCCCTGGGGAAGATATCCTACACAAGCCCCACTGAAATGAATGTGTGTGTTTGGGTGGGGGCGGGCAGCAAAGAGTGGCTGTAAACCACCTAGAGGCTTTCTGTTGAGTAAGTAGTAAATAAAGTTTGTAAAAAGAAAAAAGAAAAGAAAGAACCATAGCTCTACCACAAGCCCACTTCCAAAGATTTTACCAGTCAGAGGAAGGCTGCAAACTGTCACCCAGTCACTCAGGCCTTTCTGATACAGAATTTGAGCCAGCATCATCTGCCAAGAAGGTCGTGTGGACCATGAAATTGGCCAGTCCCCTGAAAGAACTGCAAGAAGACCCGTCTAAGATGGGGAGTGTCTACACTTGGGAGTGGCACGTCCAAACATGGGAGTAGCAACTCTGAATGTGTCTGAACCAGCCTGCCAGCTATGCAAGGGTGTATATTCACAGGAGCTGAATATACCATTTGATGGTTCTGCAGTGCCTGGGCCTGTGCCAGAGCAGCACCTTTACATTCCCTGCAACCTTGCCTGAAGAACATTCAGGCAAGGTTACATTGGGGACATAAGGATTCTGTTGAGGCTGAGTTTTGATGGAGAAAATGTCCATTTTCTCTGGGAATCTTCCTGGGCTTGTTAGAGGTTCTCTGCTGGTGTTGGTTGTCCACTGTCCCCAGACCTTGCCCCATATCCTGCAGGTTCCCATCCTGGCTGGAAGAGGGCCCCTATCACAAGCACACATCATTAGCGCAGTTGTGCATTCTGTTGTACGTCTTATCTCCTACCAGCCTGATCTTGCTCTCCGTACCACGTGTTCCACGTCCCCACCAGTGTACATGGATATTCCTTCCCTTCGTGGATCTTTGGCAGCACCTCTTGACTTTAAAAAAAGCAGAAGCAAAATGGAACATAATTACAATAACCATTCCATCAAGCTGAAGGAGAGAAAAGAGATGGGGTTGCAGGCCTCTTGATCGGCTCCAATGGAACACCAACAACTTTTCCATCTACTTGAAATCTATCCATTCCAGTCTGAATTTGCTTTTTCCTCCTCCCAATTCCTTTTCTTTTTGTGTCATGTCTTTCAGATTTAAGCCTGAGGGCAAGGACAGTCTTATCACTGACATTCATAAGCTGCTCTGGGAACAATTTTTAGCTGATAAAAATGTTTTTATCAAATCAATAACATTCCCATGTGTTTCCTATGTTATGAGTTACCCAAGTGTCATCTAGTCCAACCCCTTGAAACACAGCAATAACAGCTAAAGAATCCCTGACAGATTGCCATCCACCCTGTTTAAAAACCTCCAATGAAGGAGAGTCCACCACCTTCCAAGGTAGTCTGTTCCATTGTCAAACAGCCAGTGTTCGAAATCTGCCAGGCATGAGGTGCATTTTGCACCTGGCTATCGGCCATTTGCAACCAAGGACCATCTGGAAATGCATGCCTATGGATCTTTCAGTCTTGACTGTTTTCACACACTAGCAACACATTCTGTAGAATTCTATCCATTGTATTTTATCTGCACAATCAGAGCTGTCTGCCCCCAAAAAGGGAACTAGGCATTCTGTTTTGATACTGCAATCCTGATTTAATGAGCCATTTTGTGCCTAGCTTAAATATCTGAGTTTCTAACACTGCGAACAGCTCTTACTGCCAGGAAGTTCTTCCTAATGTTTAGTCATTTTCTTGTCTTTCGAATCCATCGGTACAGACCCTACCCTCTGCAGCAGCAGAAAACAACCTTGCTCCATCTTCCATGTGACAGCCCTTCAGATATTTGAGGATGACCATCATTTCACCTCTCAGCCTTCTAACCTCCAGACTAAACATACACAACGCTTCTCATAATGTTTGGTTTCCAGACACTTTATCATATCAGTCACCCTCCTCTGCACCCGTTCCAGCTGGTGAATATCCTTCTTAAATTTATATTGCATACATTTGTGGTACAGAAATTAACAACAAACCCAAGAGATGCACAAATGTTGGTTGGCTCACCAGCCAGCCCTTTTCTGTTGTGGATGCTAACTTAAGGTTATCAGATGTCCCCGTTTCCTGGGGACAGTCCCCGGATTTACAAATCAGTTCCCTGACAAAATCCATCTATTTAATAGGAAGTTGAAAAGTATCCCCGGATTCATTGAGAAAAATCTGGTAGCCTTATGCTAACTCTTCAGTCTCCCTTGAATAGTCTAGCATATACCTGGTGAAGAGGCAGACTTTTCTCTCATTTGCATAAGGTATGGTATATAAAGGAAGTGAGGGACTGCCAGTGTCTCTACTGAGACTTGGAAGACCCCACCCACCACCGCTGTGTTCTCTCTTCTCCTAACCACAGCACCAAAAAAACTGCCAGGGTGGCAATGACCTGTGTGCTGCTGGGTAGTTGCCATCAATGAGCTTAAAGAGAGCTTTTAAGTACTGCAATCAAGATGAAAGCTACCATAACAAGATAGGCTTAGCAGCAGGGCAAGGGATATGGTGCCAGATTCACCACTTCCCCAGCCCAGTTAGGATTCCTCTGCCCCTTCCTAATCCTATGCAAGTTTACTCAGAAGTAATTCTCACTGAATCCAGTGAACTGTATACTGAGGTAAGTTTGTATGAGTTTAGTAACTAACAAGGCTCCAGATTTTAACCCCCCAAATGTTCCAGCATAGCATTCAGACTTACCAAAGCTTGTTGTAGGATTCTAGGCATTCTGGTTTGACATTGTGAACTGAAACAGAAAAAGTCATCATTAAATGCTGAAAGAAAAAAAGAAGACAAGGGAGAAATATAAAAAGAAATATAAAGAAGACAAGGGAGAAATATAAAAAACAGCAGCTCACACTGTATTTTATAAAGACTGCTGGTCTCCCGTTTGGCTAAGAGGTTGGAGTGAGCATCTTTCCTGGGATCAACTTTGCGGACAAAAAGTGATTTTAACCAGCTGTCTTCTGCGGATCGGCTGTTTGACGACACAAGGCCCCTGCAAGTGAGCAAGACAAACATTGTTCTAGAACTTGTGTAAGCTTCATTCCTGATTCATTTTTATCATGACTGAGAAGTAGTGCAGCAAAGAGCAGATTCCTGATTAGCCTCCCAGCTACTGGAAGGTGTTTTTCACATTATCTCTGGAATACACAAGATTCACTTACCTTTAATTCAACCTGACTACATTAATCTTAGTTTACTAATCATAGGAGTTTGAGCTGACTCATCAGTAGATCAGCAGACCAATCTTATGAAAGTTTAATCAGAATGAAGTCCCATTATGTTCAGCAGGACTTACCCCAAAGTTAATATGCATTGGACTTCAGCCAAAATATTAAAAATGTATATATGACAAAGTAGTCATAAAGAAAACAAAGACAGCATTTTTTAATAGTTGTTGCTTGCCTCCCCGCTTCTCTCATAGACAACCAGGGAGGCCTCATCTTGCCAAGGCCATTTGCTTATACAAGAACTTGTATTATTAGCTACTTTTAAATTTGCCAACCAATTAATCTGGTGGCATCTTTTTAGTCAATCAAAATATTTTTAATCAAATCATTCAACCAGTTATTTGAGTACTAAAAGGTAAAGGTAAAAGACCCCTGGACGGTTAAGTCCAGTCAAAGGCGACTATGGGATTGCGGCGCTCATCTCACTTTCAGGCCAAGGGAGCCAGTGTTTGTCCACAGACATGTGGCCAGCATGACTAAACCGCTTCTGGCACAATGGAACACCATGACGGAAACCAGAGCACATGGAAATGCCGTTTACCTTCCCGCCACAGCGGTACCTATTTGAGTACAAGGACTGCTTCTACCCATATATTGAGCACCATTGTCCAGTTCTTCTGCCACCACACCCCATACATGTCAGAATCATAAAATTGTAAAGTTGAAAGAGTTATCTAGTCCAACCCCCCTGCAATGTAGGAACATATGCGGATCAAACCTGCAACCTTGGCATTAGCAGCACCATGCTCTAACCAACTGAACTATCCAGGCTGATACATGTAAGTGAGCTCTAGTTCATGAAAGCTTATACCATAATAAAAGTTTGTCAGACTTTAAGGTACTACAGATCTATTTTGTGTAACAGGCTAAGATAGTTACTTCTCTGGAAAATGAAATTAGAGTTTTTCCATTGTGTGGAGCTATGATATACCAGTATAAACTGGAAGTAAAAGTAATCTCAAAAGCTTCATTTTAATTAAGTCTGGGGCAGAAACCAGAGAGCAGTAACAGCTGTTGTTCAGGAGTTTTTGCTTGTCTACTGATTTACTGGGGAGAGGATTAGTTAAAGCTTTCAAGCATACTTATAATACCCAAATATTTGCAGTAACAAAATTGTACTGTGTGACACAACTGAAAATCAAAGATGAAACTGAAATCAAACCCACAAACCTCCAAACTACACTACTTGTTATCTTGAGGAAGACAGTATATCTAATTTCCCACCATTTGTGTCCTGGAGTGCATGTATCCTTATCTTCCATGAAAGTCAGGGAGGATTATGTGATGGTTACAGAGTTTGCCGAAAGTAAAAGTGTTAAGCAAAACCACATCCTTATTCACACGCTAGCAGAACTCTTCCCAAGGGGTGGGAAAATCCTAGGCAACTGAAAAAGTTGATATTGGAGAATAATTAATTTTTCAACCCTAAACAACATTTGCTTCTAGAAACCTAAAGCATTTTTCAATTTAGTTTAGGTTGCTGTCTTGACCATGTCATGATACAGCTTTACAGATTGGTTGGAACAGCATGCATCAGTTATAGGCAACAAAATCAATAAGCAATCATTTGTTATAATACATGAGTATTTAAATCTATCTGACTCAATTGCAAGAGCTCATGAAGTGGCAGATATCTCTCCACCTCCAATTAAAAACTCTATTTCTTTTGAATTAAGATAGGAAGGCAGCTGAGAGGAATATACAGCTCTTCCCTCCTGGTAAATGGGACACTAGAATAAATAGCAGGTATCATTATCAGCATAGTTATTTATTTAATAACATTTATATATATTCAACTTGATTGTTAAAAACAACAACCTCAGAAAGGTTTAGAAACATAGGAAGTGTTCCTGTTAACATTTATCCAGAACACAGAAGGCATTTTTTAGAATCTTTAATTGCATTTGCTTATTTTATCAATTATAGTGATTTTTACCACCATCCCTTGAAGCAAGTTCCCAGGCCACATAAGTAAATTTGGTTGGGGTCCTTAAAAAAAATCAATCCACTCATATCTCACCCTTCCTCCTGAAAGAACCCAGGGTGGCTCATTATCATTATTGCTTAGGACCCAAAGGAAAGTGAAAAAAACCCCACTGAATAAATAAAGCTACCATTGTTGTTGTTATTATTATTTCAATTGGCATTATTTCAGTCCCAAAAATAACTTCATAGGACCAATAACCAACAATATATTTAGTCTCCAGGCAAAAACATTTTCTCATGAAACCTTTGGCTTTTAATTAATTACCTGAGGCCTTTTTGCATGGGTGGGATGATTTAATCCATCTTAAAAAAACAGAATTGTCTTTATTTTTATTTTCCCCCATATGCTTAAAATATTACAAGTCCGTTTGTGCTGCCGTGGCAAAAAAGCAGCTAATAAATTTAATAAATAACAACGATCATACAAGATGTCATACAACAACAGTAATAATACAATGTGAGAAAGGAAAAGAGGTGTGGGGGGTCTCTCCGTCCCCCATAATTTAGATGGGAGTGTGTGGAGGATTAGCCAAGAGATTAATGGGGTGACCCCCTACAATGGGGTGGGGACAAGAGTTAATAATAGGTGGGGGCTCCGAGGTAGAAAGAACACACCGTAAAATATGTGGAGGCGGACACACACAATATATATATATGTGTGTGTAAAAGACGCTGTTTATTGAATAATATGAGCGGGGAAGACAAGAGACGATGAGACCCCCCCCCCCCATTCCCACAATTGATTACTCTGAAGCGCTGTTGGGGGAGGAAGCAATAAACCACCTGACCAGCCCGTGACCTTGAGCCGCGAGGAGGGGGAGGAAAGAGCGCGCGCCAAAAAGAAAAGGCTCTCCTCTCCCCCCCACCCGTCGCTCGACCTTCCCGCCACTTTTCACCCCTCCCTCCCCGGCAGCTTCCCCCTCACCTGAGGAAAAAAAGGCGGGAACGGCCCCCTTGAGCTGGGAAGGCGCTGAGGCGGAGGCGGCCGCCGCTCCCCCGCCGCAGCAGCAGCAGCGCCCCGGCCGCCATCTTGACCACCTCAACCTGAGGGGACGGCGCGGGGGAAAAGGAAGGGGAAATGGGGGCGCAGTGCCCCCCACTAGCCACTAGAGGGAGCCTTCCCCCCCTCACCGTGAAGGACGGAGTTGAGGAGGGGGACACGGAAAGGTTTCTCTCTCTCCCCCGCCCAACGCCGCACATTTCTTCGACGAAGGTCTCAAAGGCGCAGCGCCATTAAGCTGAGGCGACTCTAGCCAAGGTGCAACCCCAGAACCTTGCTGGGGGGTTGAACACAGTGTGAGGGATTGAAAAATAAACAGTTTAGTTCCCCTCGAGGGGGGCTGCCCTACGTGGATCCTAAAGTGCCACCTTGCTCCTCTTAGAGCCTATTATTTAAATTGTTCTAATAGACCTGAGAAAAAGCCCCTTCTGAACATGGGCAGAGTGCATTTTTTGTTCACAAAGGGCACCACAGACTAGGCCTACAGAGGGCTCCTGTGGTTGTGTAGAGGGCGCTCACCCCCACCAAAAGAAAGCATTTTTTAAATGTAATTATTTTTCAAATCCAGTGCAAAACATGAAAACCATTGCAGATTAAGGAAGTGGCACTTGTATACCATTTGCACAAAACCCTCAGCCTGAGGAAGGGCTAAAGAAGACATTCTGGTCTAGAACAAAAGTCTGCATAATCCATAAATTTGGAAAGTGGATATCCTTCTGATGTCAGATTTGTTTGTAGATGTAATAAAATGCCCAGCCAGCTTTAAATGCATCTTTTGTGTTTTTCTCCAGCCATGCACAATGTTTGCATAATTTTTTTCAATTAAGGCAATTATCATACTGATGCCACTTAGTGCGAACACCCGATCAGCATAGTCACAGCAGTCCACACTATTAAACTAGTACAGTACAGTAAGTCAAAATGGCCCCTATTTGGCCCTTCCAAAATTTGCAGGTAGCTGCTGCAACAAAGAAGTATCATATTAAAGTCTTGCTTTGTAAATCTGCACTCTCCACTGTAATAAATTTAGTAAAAAGTATTTTTAAAACATCTAATTTTTGATAGATTTCCTCCCCACCTCCCAGAAGAACCCATTTGTTTTTTAATACATGGAACAGGAAAAAAACCAATGAACATTTCCCCACCGGCTTTGCATCCAAGTTCTATACATGTGAATGAAACTCTGGCCAGAAAAATTATAGCCAGCTGGCAACTAATTCTGAAACTGGGACAATATTGGTTTGGGAAATCAAGTTTTCTTTTTGGGTGACCCCCTGATAATCCACATTTTTAAAAAATAAAAAACAACCTGTAAAAGCAATATTACTCCCATTAAATTAATTTTATTAGGAGTATATTGTATTATAGTCAACAGGCTTACTGAGATGTAAATTCCACAGAGATCAATAGGATTGCCTGTCTTTACCAGGGAGTAAATTCCATTGAGCTCAGTAATACATTAAAGTAAGCATGTTTAGGATCAGGCAGTTGTTTTTGTAATACTTGCAGCCCAATTGTTGTATAATTATAGTATAATTATTAGGATTATCCTATATAGTTTTATGATTATGTAGTGTGCTGGGTTGGGAACATTTAATAGAAGAGCAGAGCATAATATATCATTTTTACCAGCAGAAAGTGCCCAACATTGCTTTGGTATTATAAGAAACCAAAAATATCAGTACAGTTTTGAAACCAGTACATAAGAAATAGCCTGCTGAATGAGGCCCTTGGCACATTTAGTCCAGCATTCTGTTCTCACAGTGGCCAACGAGATGCCTATGGGAAACAAGCAAGCAGAACATGAGCACAAGAGCCCTCTCCCTCCCTTGAAGGGGCAAAGTCCTCTGGGATGTTTGCCTGTACAAGCACCACTAACAGGAACCTGAGCTGTGCAAGAACATGGAAGAGTGTTTGCTAAGATTACCAGATTTTTTTCAATGAATCCAGGGATACTTTTCAACTTCAATGGATTTTGTATGGGGACTGATTTGTAAATCTGGGGACTGTCGCCGGGAAATGGGGACATCTGGTAACCTTAGTGTTTGCACCATTTTCATTCTTGCGCCTATCCCAGGGGACTATTCCCATGGATCAGATCAGTCTTCCACTGTTTTAATGGTGCCCAGAAACTTACACCCAGAGGCAATTCTCACAGTAGTGCCTGATCCTAAACGTTGTCTCATACCAGCTGAAGTGTTTGGAAAGGTGCTGGGCTCCATCTACCCTGTGCCATAGGAGCCAACTCCTAGGGGCCAAGGTCCCTTTGCCCCCCCATAAAATATTTGAGGGGGCTGGGCCCCCCAAAGTTAATGGGCATTGCCATTCAAATGGTGTGTGTCACATCTTGTGATCAATGATGTGGGGTGGGGCTTACCTGTCCGTCCGTCCCCCAATATTGGATTTCACTGCTTTGCTGCACTGTGAGGTATTAAACATTGTGTATTGTTTTTGGATACCATCAAGCAGAGAGGCCACTTATAAATATTGTAGCAGACCAACTTACACTCACTACTTGAAAGATTTTAAAAGTAAACTGAATGTTTCTGTTGTCCTGTGAGCAGGTTAATTCAAGTTTATTATGAATCATGACAATTTCAGAAAGAACACATAAACATTGTGTTACATACAAGCTCATCCACAGAAGCACATGGAAAGTCTCAGATTATGCTGCCTACCCTGTCCTCACCCCCATCATTTATCTGAAGAAGAAACAGTTAATTCTTGGAGCTTTTCACTAAGGTAACTGGTATCTCTATCGGTCAGGTTTTCTGAGTCCGTTACACTTTCCAGTAGCCTAGTGCCTGCACAAGGCTTCCCCGTCACTGGATCAATGATTTTCCCAACCTTGTACACAATCTCAGCCAGTTCGTGTTTCACGTGCTTGCTCCTCCGTTCGGGCAAAGCTTTTAAGAGAACGATGTCTCCCTCAATGCACTGCTGCTGGGGGTCATGAGCAAAGTATGTTTTCCGCTTGTTATAGAACTGTGGGAGAAGAGAGGAAAGAGCACATGGATTATTCAGTGGTAGGCAAATGATTCAGAGAAACCTGAGTGCCGGCAAGACTGAACCGGGATAGAATTTAGCTGCTCAGCCCTAACATTGACTGAAGTTCTCCATGATACTGGTGTAACTCAACCTCAAAGGAAAGTTTACCTTTAGCAAGTAAGGATCCAGCACCAGCCGCGTCACTCTCACTTTGGCTGTTTTACGCATCTTGGTCCCAATGACTTTCCCTATGATCCATTTTGCGTGGACAGCACCACGCAATGCAGACATGGCTCAGTTACAAACACCCTGAGAAGCAAGAACAAGGTATCATTTTAACAGCCAGTGGCAAAGTACAGCCAAGCCAACACACCTATTATTATTTATAATAACAAGCCTACCTAGATATTTAGAATGCTGATGTGTTTTTAGTTCATTACTGGT
Organism: Podarcis filfolensis; assembly: GCF_964270895.1. Taxonomy (NCBI): domain Eukaryota; kingdom Metazoa; phylum Chordata; class Lepidosauria; order Squamata; family Lacertidae; genus Podarcis; species Podarcis filfolensis. The sequence goes on along the minus strand of NC_139618.1, from coordinate 15,000,127 downwards.
TTAAATTTTCTGAATGTTTTCATTGTTTTTACTAATAATTTTGTTGTTTTATGCTTTTTAGAAACCTATCTGATGGAGTTTTTTTAAACAATCAAACAGTAAATAAATTTCATGAAATAAACAAATGAAACAAATAATAAATGTATCTGTTTGGCTTATTTCCTACCCTTCACCAGCAAGTCCCAGGGCAGATCACAGCAATTAAAAAACGTAATATTAAAAACACTTTAAACAACCTTCTTCAGAAACAGCATTTCCCCTTACATTCTAGCCATAAGAAAGGCAGAGGAACACCCCAGGTTTGCTAGTCTTGAAAACCCAGGCTCCCCAAAGTATTAATGCTAGATGCTAGTAAAAATGCTTTAAGACCAGTGCACATCAACACCACATACTAATTGAGAAAGCAGGACAAAATTGTTGCTGTGGAAAAGCTGGTACTGCCAGTGTGTGATGCCTAGATCTTAATCATGAGAAAGGTGTGTTGCAGTACTTTATCTTGATGGCTGTGCTCTGCTTCCACTGTCAGAGGCAGTGATGCTTCTGAATACCAGTTGCTGGAAACCACAAGAGGGGAGAATGCTGTTATGCTCGAATCCCGCTTGTGCGTTTCCCAGAGCCACTGTAAGAACAGAATGCTGGACTAGATTGCCCGCACCCCCGTTGGTCTGATCCAGCAGGTTCTTCTTATGTTGTTAACAGATTTATTGTTAGATTTCAGACCTGGAGGGCCATGAACTCCCCGGCCCTTGATAAAGTATCTCACAAACAGGGATGAGAAAATCCCTCTATGTCTGAGATCCTGGAAAACTGCTGGAGAATAGGTAATGCCACAAAATGATGAACAACCTGACACTACATCCACTGTTTTGTTTTTTAAAAGTTACTAGTCAATAAACAAATAAGCATTGCAGCTGACAATGGCACACAGCTGCATTGGCACACAGCTGCTTGTCAAATATATCCCCATTAAGTGACGTTGCCCCTGAAAACTTGGGGTGCAATTTACGCTTCCACCATAGGATGAAAAAAAGGTGAGAGGAAATTAGGGGGGTTGCAAGCGGACTGGATGAAGATAAGTAGCCCTCCTGCCTCCTAGAATTATAGGGGAGTTTTAGAGGAGCAGAAGCGGCCTTTCCCCTCCGCAGCCCTACGTGAATCTCCACTAGATCGTCCACCTCTGCCTTTGTACCCCAACCAGGTCTCTGCCCCGCAGAGACAGTAAAGCTCCCCACCCCCGCGCCCTCCGCCGCATAAATCCGTTGGAAACTCTTACTGGGTCTCTGTCTCCAGGCTGGAAACGAGAGCCGGGGCCAAGAGAAGGAAAAGGCGGAGCCAGTATCGGAAGTTCCGCGATAGCCCATCTAGGAAGGGAGAGTGGTGTGTGTCTGTAGCCTCCGAGGCCCTTCTGGGATTTGCCTGCGTGGTTTAGCGGGTAAAGCACCGGCGTGCGGAGCAAGAGGATTGATGGTTCGAGGACCAAGCAGGGTTGACGCTAGTAGCTTCTTGTGTTCGGTCTCTATTAATCAGCCGCATATTTTATTCTTCTTAGAGTTGCATTAGTTCATTTGACAGTAGCATCAGAAATAAAATAAAATTAAAATGGTCATTCTTCACAATGGAAAGGGATAGGCTCTTTATGTTGGATTTCTGTCTGTTCTGTGCGGGTTGTTGTTTTTTTACAGCAAAGAAGTTGTGCCAGGGTGGAAGTGTTGGAAGAAATGACAAACGTTTATACAAATATCACATCTGTTTTAAGGCTGCCGTGGCAGGATTCCCCTGCCTTTCAAAGTTCCACAACAGGCAGAAATCCGAAAAACGCAGCATTGCCGGCGCTGAGTTTTCATATTTGGGGGAAAAGCACATGCCAGATTTCTGTCGGCTGGAGGTGCAGTGATAGGGAAAACAGTACATACCTGCAAAAAAAGGAAAGGAAATAGCTGCCTTCCTGTTCACTTTCCCACCATCTTAAAAACACAACATTAAACTCACTGGCTGCTTAAAAGGTTAGAAATTAAATGACTGCAAAGGCCTGTCTGCATTTTTTAAATGCAGATTTATCATACTGTACACCCCTTTGGTGGTTTTGTGTTGCAAAGTGCTTTTAAAATCTGAAAATAAATAAATAAAATATCCTCCAGCGTATCAGAGGATATTTGGGGTGCCCTGATGTTCCATGGGGAGGGGTTCCATGGGGAAAACTCCTCGTGCCCCTGCACCCCCACTTGCCCATCAGGCATTGCTGGGTGTTCTACTAAATCATGAGGTGGCCTCAGTATTGAAGCCTCAGCTTCACAATCTGTCCTTCCAGTGAGCACTCGGGGCTGATTTCCTTCAGAATGGAGAGGTTTGATCTTCTTGCAGTCCATGGGACTCTCAAGAGTCTCCTCCAGCACCATAATTCAAAAGCATCCATTCTACGGCAATCAGCCTTCTTTATGGTTCAGCTCTCACTTCTGTACATCACTACTGGAAAAACCATAGCCTTAACTATACGGACCTTTGTTGGCAAGGTGATGTCTCTGCTTTTTAAGATGCTGTCTAGGTTTGTCATTGCTTTTCTCCCAAGAAGCAGGCGTCTTTTAATTTCGTGACTGCTGTCACCATCTGCAGTGATCATGGAGCCCTAGAAAGTAAAATCTCTCACTGCTCCATTTCTTCCCCTTCCATTTGCCAGGAGCAGATAGGTAGCCGTGTTGGTCTGCCATAGTCAAAACAAAAAAAACAAAAAAATTTTTTTTCCTTCCAGTAGCACCTTAAAGACCAACTAAGTTAGTTCTTGGTATGAGCTTTCGTGTGCATGCACACTTCTTCAGATACACAAGAAGTGTGCATGCACACGAAAGCTCATAACAAGAACTAACTTAGTTGGTCTTTAAGGTGCTACTGGAAGGGAAAATTTTTTTTTTGTTTTTTTTGATTTGCCAGGAGGAAAGAGGGGGAAAGCAATCCCAGGTTCCAATTCTTAAACAATTGTTCCTGTAATGACCACGGTGCATATTGGGTAGGAAATGCCTGCTGCAGCTGGTCTTTTAACAGAGCTGATGTAGAGAGCCCTGCTTCCCATCTCTCCCCCTGGTGGAATTTTAACAATCTGCATCAATGTGTCAGTAAATGGACTTGATGGTTGTTTTACATGTGCGTTTTTTTGTAATGAAATGTTTATGATCTATTGTAATTCTATTACATTTTTGTGCACCTTTATATAATTGGATGTTTTGTGAACAATTTGTTTTTTGTAGTTCTTAGTCATTTTCTTTATGTGCATATTTATTTACTTACATAACTTAAAATGTGGACTTCTGATTGTAATTATTAGTAGCCATTGGTTTTGAATGTGGAAATTGTGCTGTGTTTCTTTTATAGAATTACCGTACTTTTTGTTGGGATTTGTAAATTGTTTTGAGATTTATTTTGAAATATGAAGTGGTACATAAATTGACTAGCTGAAAAATTAAATCTGTCAACAGGAGCCCAAAATGAGCCTCTCAGGGCACACTCCTCATGGTGCCCTAATTTATTGTTTTTTCATTAGCCATATTTTTATGGCAGCCCTGTATCACATGTTCAATGGGTGACTCGCAATTTTTTTAATGCTATAAGATACAGGACTACTTCTATTATTTATTTGATTTGTCATTTGCTTACTATAAAAAATCTCCAAGTGGTTTACAGAAAAAGGCACTGCCTTGGTGACTAACAGTGCCTTATTTCAGCTCCAGCTGGTTTTGCCACCAGTGACGCCTTTTGGACAGAGATGACTTGGCCACTGTACTCCATGCTCTGCTAGCTTCCAGATTTGCTTATTGCAATGTGCTCTGTGTGCAGCTGCCCTTGAAGACAACTTGGAAACTTCAGTTGGTCCATGATGCAGGCACAGCAGACAGATTACTGTCCGGGGTTCCATTTAGATCCCATATACAACCCCTGTTTTAAAACAGCTGCATTGGTTGCCAGTTTGTTTCCAGGCCCAATTCAAGGTCTCACGTTGGTCTTTAAAGCCTTAAATGACTCAGGCCCTAAATATCTGAAATACCACCTTCTTCCCTAAAGACTCTCGTAGGTGCTGAGATCTGCAGAGGGGCCTTCTTGGTATAATAATAATAATAATAATAATAATAATAATAATAATAATAATATATTATTATTATTATTATTATTATTATTTATACCCCGCCCATCTGGCTGAGTTTCCCCAGCCACTCTGGATGGCTCCCAATCAAGTGTTAAAAACAGTACAGCATTAAATATTAAAAACTTCCTTGAACAGGGCTGCCTTCAGATGTCTTTTAAAGATAGGATAGCTGCTTATTTCCTTCACATCTGAAGGGAGGGTGTTCCACAGGGTGGGCGCCACTACCGAGAAGGCCCTCTGTCTGGTTCCCTGTAACCTCACTTCTCACAATGAGGGAACCGCCAGAAGGCCCTCGCCGCTGGATCTCAGTGTCCGGGCTGAACGATGGGGGTGGAGGCGCTCCTTCAGGTATACAGGACCGAGGCCGTTTAGGGCTTTAAAGGTCAGCACCAACACTTTGAATTGTGCTCAGAAACGTACTGGGAGCCAATGCAGGTCTTTCAGGACTGGTGTTATGTGGTCCCAGCAGCCACTCCCAGTTACCAGTCTAGCTGCTGCATTCTGGATTAATTGCAGTTTCTGGGTCACCTTCAAAGGTAGCCCCACGTAGAGCGCATTGCAGTAGTCCAAGCGGGAGATAACTAGAGCATGCACCACTCTGGCAAGACAGTCCGCAGGCAGGGAGGGTCTTAGCCTGCGTACCAGGTGGAGCTGGTAGGCAGCCGCCCTGGACACAGAATTAACCTGTGCCTCCATGGACAGCTGTGAGTCCAAAATGACTCCCAGGCTGCGCACCTGGTCCTTCAGGGGCACAGTTACGCCATTCAGGACCAGGGAATCCCCCACACCCGCCCGCCCCCTGTCCCCCAAAAACAGTACTTCTGTCTTGTCAGGATTCAACCTCAATCTGTTAGCCGCCATCCATCCTCCAACCGCCTCCAGGCACTCACACAGGACCTTCACCGCCTTCGCTGGTTCTGATTTAAAGGAGAGGTAGAGCTGGGTGTCATCACTCCACCCTCAGAAGCTCAAGGAGAGGGCCTTCTCTGTGGCAGCTCCTACATTGTGGAACTCCCCTCCCCAAATAGTTCATTATAGAGCTTCCAGTGAATGCTGAAGATGGCCCTCTCTATCCTGGTTTTTGACACTTGAGGTGTACGTTTTTAGGACCCACCTTATTTTTATGGTTGCAAGCTGTTGTAAATTATTTTTAATACTGCAACCCATCCTGGGACTTGGGGGTACCATTGGTCCCTTCTCGGGCAAATAATGTGTGCGAGTCCAACCTTTGCATGCGCCCACCCACTCTCCTCTTCCCTCAGGGAATGTTTGATCAAGACAGAACATGCCACCTTTTAGATAAGTGTGTCTTCCTCCAGAAATTTAAGCACTGAGGAATCTGTGATAAGCCTCCAAGGCGCCTCGGGATGCATCTTCATTTGAAAATCCACTGCTTTAAAGAACTGGGGTGGGTGGGCTGAGTTTTTAATTAAGCACAAACATTGGAAACTCAGTTCCGGCAGCTCTCAGGTGGGCACCATTGCCATGATATGAGAACAAGAGAGGTGTTCATGGTAAGTTCTGGTATCTCTTCTAGAAAAATGGCACTGGATAAGAACATAAGAAGAGCCTGCTGGATCAGGCCAATGGCACATCTAGTCTAGCATCCTGTTCGCCAACCAGATGCACTTAATGGGAAACCCCCTATCAGGATTCGAGCACAAGAATACCCACCTGTTGTTTCCAGCATTGCTGCCTCCAGCTGTGGAGGCAGAGCAAAGCCATCCTGGCTAGTAGTCATTGATAGCCTTGTTGCCCTCTATGAATTTGTCCAATCCCTATTTTAAAGCCATCTAGGTTGATAGGCGGGGACGCGGGTGGCGCTGTGGGTTAAACCACAGAGCCTAGGACTTGCCGATCAGAAGGTTGGTGGTTTGAATCCCCGCGACGGGCTGAGCTCCTGTTGCTCGGTCCCTGCTCCTGCCAACCTAGCAGTTCGAAAGCACGTCAAAGTGCAAGTAGATAAATAGGTACCGCTCCGGCGGGAAGGTAAACGGCGTTTCCGTGCATTGCTCTGGTTCGCCAGAAGCGGCTTAGTCATGCTGGCCACACGACCCGGAAGCTGTATGCCAGCTCCCTCGGCCAGTAAAGCGAGATGAGCACCGCAACCCCAGAGTCGTCCACGACTGGACCTAATGGTCAGGGGCCCCTTTACCTTTACCTAGGTTGATAGCCACCACTGCCTCCTGGGGGAGCGAGTTCCATAGTTTAACTGTGCTCTGAACTTTCTTTATATATTGATCACTGGCTTCCTCCAAGGGCTTTCTTCATCTCTCTTTCACACGACAACTCCGTGAGGTGGTGAATACAGCAAAGAGTCTTGAGGCACCTCAAAGCCTAACAAATGCATTACACAACATGAGCGTTCCTGAGCCAGGAGGACATCAGAAGAGGACAAACAGGACAAAGGAAGTTGCCTTACACTGAGTCAGACCATCTAGCTCAGTGCTGTGCACACTAACTGGAATCAGCCCTCCAAAATTTGAGGACATTCCCAGCCCTACTGAGAGATGGAACCCAGGACTTTCCGCTGCCTTATACTGATCCATTCTGTACTGTTTCAGACCCTTCAGAATAAGAGCACCCCGCACCCCGCAAAGTGCCAAACAGCCAAAGAATACCAGATACAGTACTACTGTGCAAAGTGCAACAAGATTGCTTTTGCTGTTGTTGTTATTTCTGCACTATCAATGCATACAACGCTTCACACAGTAGAAGAGTAGAAGAGGACAGATCTCTGCCCCAAGGACCTTCCACATTTCCCATGAGAGGAATGGGATGGACAAAATGCAGCACACATTTATTTCAGTCATGCATATTTTCTGGTGTGTGGTCAGGCTAAGGAAGATAGCCAGTGTCCAAGCTGAATCTCTAGTGGCAGAGTGTTCCACAGGACTGGGCTAATGGCATTAAGGCTCCACTCCTAGTTGTTGTCAAATGATCCTTGCCAACTCAGGGAATGACCCATGACACTCCTTCAGAATATTTTGGTGACCAGGCTGGGATGTAAGGGTTCAGGCGATCCTTGGAACTAATTTGTTAATGGCTTTGTAAATTAATACTGTACAGTACTAGGACTTTAAACCCAGATCAGTAGCATTCTGCAGCAGCTTGGGCTGGCAAACCAGGCCCAAGGACCGCCCCACACACAACACATTGCAGTTATCCAGCCTTGAGGCTAGCAACACATGGACCACAGCGGTACCAAAGAGAGCGTCAAAAAATAGCAAGCTTTTGAGATCTGCAGAGATCTTCATCACGCAATACCCTACACAGGGTGCTAAGAGAGTAGAGGAAAAATAATATGAATGTTCTCCCTTTCTACCTCCTGCTTTATGTTACCTGACGAAGAACTCTGCAGAACTTGAAAGCTTACGCATCGTCTTCTGATGTTTTGGTTAATACAGTATAATGGTGAAATTGATTTCTCCACCGCACAAATGCACTGGATCCCAGCGGGTTATGGTGAGAGGTTTATGTTTTTCTCTCCCTGCAGTGTCTGCTGTTTAGAAATCCCCAGCGCGGGAGGAGGAGGAGTCTCGCTGGCACCCAGGCAGGAAACGGCTCGACGTCTTTTGCCATCACCTGGGAAAGTAAATTCTTCGCTTTCTCCCCGGCAGCTGAGCTGACATGCTCCAGCGTGGAGGAGACAAAGGGAAGGGAAGCCCCTTGCTAGATCAGCCCCTGGCTATGATTTTTGCAATGTGGTGATGTGAACGTGGACTGTGCAAAATGCAACCTTTAGAATAAACAAACAAACAAATGCTTCTTTTTTATTTTTTTTAAAAAACGTTGATTCCGAGAAGAAATTCAGAATCCAGTTTGACTCTCCTGCTGTGGAATTGCAGCCTCCAGGAATAACAAGAGAGAGAGGTAAGCAAGCAAGCGGCTGTTTGGATCTGGGAAGTCATTCAAACCGCTAAATTGTTTGCAAATCCTTGTAATTGAATCAAAGCAAAACGGAAAGGAAAAGAAAAAGATTTAAGAAGCAACATAATAAAAGTGTAGAGGGGTGTGTGTGTGTGTGTGTGTGTATGTGTGTAATCATGTATTTTTCAGCGTGTGATTTATGCATTAAAAAAATGTGTTTGGTTCCAGTTTAATCCTGTCCACGTCTACTTTAAAGTAAGCCTCATAGATTTCTATGGGTCCAACTCTGCAGCTGAGCATGTCTAGGATGGCAGAGGGCTAGATTTCTCTGGGTTGAATACAGGCAGTGACCAGCAATGCAGGAGGACAAGGAAATAAGTGAGGGAATTCTAGCTGTGAAAGAGGCTGGTCACTGTATTAATTTATTTAAAATATTTATTAACCACTGTTCATTGAAGGATTTTGGGGTGGTGTACAGAACCTGGGAATAGAATCCACATGCCATAGAAATGCAACTGGTACTCCAACAAGAAAGCGTGGCAAAACCAAAATCTGCCTTACAAAATCACAATAAAACAATAAAATATATTTATTTTATTTTTTATAAAATAAATAAAACTAAAAAGCACCTCCAGATGCTTTGAACTACAACTGCTGTTGGTCCTTGCAACATTTAGATCTTCAATATCTATTCTGCTAATGAAAAAAAAAAAATATCACACGTTGCATGTTCTCTCTCTTTGCATGAACACTCCCCCCTCCCCCGTGCTCTGGGTATTGGATGTGCTTGCACTGGTAGTGTTGCTGCTGTAGCATCTCTATTGCCAACCTGGTGTCATCCAGTTGCTTTGAACTACAACTCCCATCAGCCCTTGCAGCCAGAAAAGCCATGGAAACTGGCAGCCACCGCACCTGGAGGGCACCACATTGGCTATCCTTGTTCCATTGCAAGCAAAGGCTGGTCTTTTAGAGTGAACGGGGCACTTCCTTACCAGTCTCAGTCTGCCCTCAGCCTACCTCCTGCCTGCTTTCCTGCTTACACCCAGCCCAGGAGGTGGCAGGACTACTGTGAAGGACTAGTCAAACCTTATGGCTAGTAGCTGTCAATAGCCCTCCATGTCTTCCTCCAGTCTCAGCATTTCCCCTGTAGAACTCAGCAGGGAGGAGGATGGGGACAAAACTAGGTTTAGTTGGCTTTGTCTGTTGTTGGTTTTGGCGGGTGGCGCTGTGGTCTAAACCACAGAGCCTAGGACTTGCCAATCAGAAGGTTGGCGGTTTGAATCTCTGTGACGGGGTGAGCTCCCATTGCTCGGTTCCAGCTCCTGTCAACCTAGCAGTTCGAAAGTACATCAGAGTGCAAGTACATAAATAGGTACCGATAAACAGGTCCAGTCGTGACCGACTCTGGGGTTGCGGCGCTCATCTCACTTTATTGGCCAAGGGAGCTGGCGTACAGCTTCCGGGTCATGTGGCCAGCAAGACTAAGCCACTTCTGGTAAACCAGAGCAGCGCACGGAAATGCCGTTTACCTTCCTTTATGAAAGCACGTCAAAGTGCAAGTAGATAAATAGGTACTGCTCTGGCGGGAAGGTAAATTGCTCTGCTTCGCCAGAAGCGGCTTAGTCATGCTGGCCACATGACCAGGAAGCTGTACACCGGCTCCCTCAGCCAATAAAGCGAGATGAGCACCACAACCCCAGAGTCGGCCACGACTGGACCTAATGGTCAGGGGTCCTTTTACCTAATTCATGTTCATAGTTTGGTCGATGTTATTTATGTTCTGATTTTCAAACTTGTTTTTAACTTTGGCCTTTGCTGGCAATTGTAACAATGCATTTTCACAAGGACTCCCTCCCCCCCCAAACAAACAAACAAACAAACAAACAAACAAACAAACAACCCTCAAAGTGATTTGGAAATGAGGAGAACTGATTTTAAGACTGGGACAATGAAAATGGGGGAAACTGACAGGTTCGCCCAACTTTAGTGGCAACAAGCAACTGGTGAAGGGGATAACAGCCATGTCCCCCTCAGGCCTTGAACTCCTTTGGCAAAGGCTTTGACAAAAATATGTTTTCCAAGACTGCTCATAGAAAGGCAAAGCAAATGGCCCTTGGGGGCAAGGTGTGGTGTAAGAAGAGATAGAGAAACTAGATGGCTTTCTGCTTCATTGAGCTATTCAGCTGTCCTAGCAGACTAGGGTTATCTTCTTCTTCATTTGAATAGAAAGGCAAACCTTAAATCAATCAGTTGCCACCACCGACCACACCAGGGGCTGGTCAGCTTGAGGGCACCGGGACAGATCCCTCCCATGAAGTCATTTTAAAACCTGGCTCCTTGCAGCCCTTCCAAATTTTAAATTGGGATGCGATTCACCTTTTGCCTACACTTGAAAGGGAAGCAGCGTTGCTCCTATGGCAAATTCTCTGTGAAGTGCATCTGCTGTTCATCTCTCATTACCTTGGCCCACGGGCCGAGACATTTTGATGCTGAGAGGCAGAACATTTAAATGTCACCCCCTATGCGGGCAAGAATAGGATAGGCAATTATTTCTTGCCTTATCTGCTGCCCTTTAGTGCTGCTCTGAAATTTGCTGCCTGAGGTACACTGATTTGCCGTGCCAGTTTCATTCTCCTCACCTTTCATCCACTGTCGCCTTCCAGAGAGGACATGATTGAAGTTTATAAAAGTATGCAGTGTGGAGAAAGGAGAGAGAAGTCTCCCCCCCCAAAAAACCCCCTATTTATTTATTGCATTTCTTTTTTATTATTATTTTTTGGGGGGGGCAGAAATAAGGATGATATGTTTCTGGATATATTTATCCAAAGAGCTCAAGGTGGCGTATGTAGTATTTTCCCTATCTTGTTTCATCCTCACCACAACCTTCTGCATTAGGTTATGCTGAGAGGCAGTGACTGTAAGAGCTGTTTGACAATGGAACGGACTCCCTCAGATAGTGGTGGACTCTCCTTCATTGGTGGTCTTTAAGCAGAAGTCAGACGGCCATCTTTTCAGGGAGTCTTTAGCTGTGAATCCTGCATTGCAGGGGGTTGGACTATGACCCTGAGGCCCCTTCCAGTTCTATGATTCTGTGACTAGCCCAAGGTCACCAAATGTGCTTCATGACCCAGTGGGGATTCAAACCCTGGTCTCTGCCAGGCCCTAGTCCAACACACTAACCACTACAGTGCACTCTTATTAGGGAGTCAAGAGCCAGGCTAGGACTGCCCTGATGTTGATGCTGTTTATCTGTTCTTTTCATGCAGCTGCTTGTTTGCACTGGATTGCAGGCATCCTTTGTGTGGCTTTCCCTGCAGGCATAAAAATATGTCCATCACGGGGCTGAAGAGGAAGCAGCCAAAAACGTTTAAGGTGAAAGTTATAACGATGGAAATCGAAATGGAGTTTAGCTGCGAGGTAAGTGGCTTTTCTTTTCTTTTTTTAAAAAAGGCCAAAATTGAGGTGCAGAAATGCTTCCATCGACACTTTACGGTTTGCATATAAAATTAGGCATTGGAATGGAGGAAGCGGATAGAGAATTTTTTTTTCTCCACCTCTCCCATAATGCTAGAACTTGTGGACAAGCTGAGTGCTGGAAGATTCAGGACAGGCAAAATAAAGGGCTTCTTCAGACAAAGTAAACTATGGAACTCACTCCTGCAGGAGGAGGTGAGGGCTGCCAGGCTGGAGGGTATAATCTTATACAGTGGTACCTTGGGTTAAGTACTTAATTCGTTCCGGAGGTCCGTTCTTAACCTGAAACTGTTCTTAACCTGAAGCATCACTTTAGCTAATGGGGCCTCCTGCTGCTGCCGCGCCGCCGGAGCACAATTTCTGTTCTCATCCTGAAGCAAAGTTCTTAACCTGAAGCACTATTTCTGGGTTAGTGGAGTCTGTAACCTGAAGCATATGTAACCTGAAGCGTATGTAACCCGAGGTACCACTGTACACAACTATCAAATCCTCCCCTTCCTTGTCTTTTTTCCTCATCCGAGCAGCTCCAAATATTGTAATCTTTTCTTCTAAGGGAGTTGCTGCAGCCCTTTGACCAATATGCTTGCCCTTTCCGGGCTTCTGGCATTGGCCACACGCTTTCAACAATAAGGGCTAGGAACTTGATCTTTCCACAGAGCTGAATTCTGCACCGCACACGACAAGATACGCCTCTTCTTTGCTTGCACTGTTTGACTTCTCTCTTCTTAGGCCAGCAACGGAGTGGGTCGTCCCTTTCTAAAAACCAGGCTGTCGAGTTTCTCTTGGTTTTCCCCACTGATGTTCTGTCTTTCTTCCTTGTAGATGAAATGGAAGGGGAAGGACCTCTTTGACCAGGCGTGTCGTGCGCTGGGCCTGCGGGAATCCTGGTTCTTTGGCTTGCAGTACTCTATCAAAGGAATGAACACCTGGTTGAAGATGGATAAAAAGGTCTGGAAGCTAAACTTAAGCTTGCAAAACAGCTTGCATGGCAATCTAGAAAGCCTTAGTAAGCTTGATTCGTGCTGCTCCAGATGATAGGACCCGATTCAGTGGATTCAAATGGCAAGAAATGAAATTCCGTCTAAGTATTAGGAAGCATGATAAAAAACTGTTTGACAGAGGAACGGACAACCCCAGAACATGGTGAACTGTTCTTTATTGGAGGAGGTTTTTAAGCAAAGGTTGGATGGCCATCTGCCAGGGATTATTTAGCTGTGATTCCTGCATTGCAGGGGGTTGGACTAGATGACCCCAGGAGGTCCCTTCCAACTTTACAATTCTATGAGTCTATACTTGGGAATGCTGCCAGGAAGTGAACTTGGGACTTTCTGCATAGAGGCAGATGCTCTACCGTTGAGTTACAATAGCCCTTTCCTGTTGCATCTCACTGTGTAGCCATAGAAAAGCCACCACACTTTCTGATCTTGGCTGCAAACTGGGCCAGTATATATTGCAGATTGGTGGGTGGGTTTCTCAAAGAGAGCAGGGCTTTGCCTAAAGCAACCAAATGTGTTCCTGGCAAAGTATTGTCGTTGCACAGTGGCTCAGCTGCTCATCTTTCTGTCTGTCTGTCTGTCCATATTACTCTCTCTTTACAAAAAGGAATTCTAATACTCTCAAAAACATACTTTAAAACACAGAGAAGGAAAAGGAAGTTGAAAAGGCACACGTGTAACTAATTCTTCTCTCTTTCACCATGTAATGCTATATATATGTGCTATATATTAGGTTTGGGGCACCTTAATCCCTCCAGATGTAGCTGAACTACAGCTCCCATCACCCCCAGCAAGCATGGCCAATGGGATGCTCAGGAACATATCTAATGATTCCCACACTATCTTTATCTCTACCTATAATCCCTAAAGTGGTAAATACATTAAATCTATTAATATAAAATGTCTAAGTTCATAAATATTCTAAATATTAGAATACAGTATTACCAACATTATCCTCTATAAATACAGTTGTTCCTTGGTTTTCAAACAGCTTAGTTCTCAAATGTTTTGGCTCCCGAACACCGCAAACCTAGAAGTGAGTGTTCCAATTTGCGAACTATTTTGGAAAGCCGAATGTCCGACGGGGCTTTCGTGGCTTCTGATTGACTGCAGGAGCTTTCTGCAGCCAATCAGAAGCCACACTTTGGTTTCCAAATGCTTTGGAAGTTGAGCGGACTTCTGGAACAGATTCCATTCTACTTCCGAGGTACGACTGTATAATCAAACCCAATATTTAAAATACACATGTATACTAAAAGTCCATGAATTTACAAATATATAAACCTTATAAAGAACAATGTAAGATTTCATTTATTTTAAATGTTCTTTAAAACCGATTCCCTTTGTTCTTCAACAGGTTCTGGATCAGGAAATTCCCAAGGAAGATCCCATCAGATTTTGTTTTTTAGCAAAATTTTACCCTGAGAAAGTTGAAGAGGAACTTCTGCAGGAGATCACCCAACACCTCTTTTTCCTGCAGGTCAGAAGGTATTTCTTTTATTTTAAAGTTGATTTTTGAATTGTTGTAGTTACCTTCTGGGCGTTTGATGTGTCTGGCCCCTAGGTTTTAGAATCACTGTCTGCTTATTCTTCCACGCTGTGCCTCCTGTCAGTGGCGAGAGCTTGTGAAGAGTTAATTTTCTGGGTTGAGCAGTTTTCCTTGTGAAAGGTTTTTCTTCTGTTGCTGTTATATATATTTTTTTTCAAGATCACCTTGACAATTATTTGTGTTGAGCTGTTTTGCAAAGGCGAAGGCACCTAAAGGCTGCCTCCCCCCCTCCCCTGGTTCCTTTCATCTCTGAAAACCTGCACTTTCATTTTCTTCTCTTTCAAACCAGCCTTGGCTTGCCTTGACTTTGAGGAATGCAATTCGCCTGTAATTATTTTTTTTCCTGTTCCAAAAGAAATGCAAAATGGGGAGCAGGGTGAGGAAATCGACGCATTAGAACTTGCAGAGGTTCCTGACGGTTAAGAATCAGACATCGCACCTGCAGCAGAATAATTGGGGACGGGGAGCGGGGGCAGAGAGAGCGTGCATAGGCAGCTGGGTGCTTCAAGGCATTCAAATGAACAGATTAAATTAAAGCAGGAGTGGGAAGTCTGGCCACACTTCCTCTCCAGCCACACCTCTCAGTGGGGTTTCCACCCTCCTCGGGTGTTTTCGCTTGGCGGTGTCCTTGAACTCTGATCGTGCACTTTTGGATGGAGGAGAAAGACCGATGTGTGCTTAGAGAAACTAATATTTTAAAACCGCAAGAAGAGCCTGCTGGATCAGGCCCAGGGCCCATCTAGTCCAGCATCCTGTTCTCCCAGTGGCCAGCCAGATGGCTGTTGGAAACCTGCAAGTAGGACACAAATGTAAGAGCATTCTGCCCTCCTGAGGTTTCCAGAAACTGGTATTCAGAAGCATGGCTACCTCCGGCCATGGCAATAGCCATTGATAGCCCTCTCCTCCTCCATGAATTTATCCAATCCTCTTTTAAAGCTGTCAGAATTGGTGGCCATCAGTGAAACTCTGTTATTCCACAGTTGAACTCTGACCTGCCTTTCTTTGGTCTGTCCTGAATCTTACAGCTTTCAGCATCATTTCATGTCCATGAGTTCTAATGTCCTGAGAGATATTTCTTGGTCCAATTTCTCACTGACCACTCCATGTTGAGCCAGATGGACCCTTCTTGGTTTAATGCATGGGTAGACAAACTAAGGTCTGGGGGCCAGATCCGGCCCAATCGCCTTCTAAATCCGGCCCCTGGACGGTCCAGGAATCAGTGTGTTTTTACATGAGCAGAATGTGTTCTTTTATTTAAAATACATATCTGGGTTCTTTGTGGGGCCTGCCTGCTATTTTTACATGAGTAGAATGTGTGATTTTATTTAAAATGCATCTCTGGGTTATTTGTGGGGCATAGGAATTCGTTCATTCCCCCTCCATATAGTCCAGCCCCCCACAAGGTCTGCAGGAAAGTGGACCAGCCCCCTGCTGAAAAAGTTTGCTGACCCTGGTTTAACGCTTCACAGGAGTGCTTATTTTCTAACTTCCAGCAGCTTTGTATGTGGCGAGAGGGTAGCATTTGAACGTTCCTTAGTTAGCAATGATGCTTTAAAAAAAAGAGTAATTGACAGCCTGAAATGTTCTTGGGTACAGCTCACAAATCTGCAGTTGCTGCCAGAGATTCTTTTCTTTCCCACTTATAACTCGGCTAACGGTTACTTTTCATGTGCCAAGACAAAGTCTGGGCATGTATTGCTTTGTTTTCAAGCTTGTCTAAGCCTTGGATTTCTCTCTCTCCTCTTCTTCCGCCTCCACCCCCCAGGTTAAGAAACAAATACTGGATGAAGAAATCTACTGCTCTCCTGAGGCTACAATTTTGTTAGCGTCTTATGCTGTTCAAGCCAAGGTGAGGCTTTGAAATTGCTTGGTTGTCATCTTCTATTGCTTGCAGAACAACATTAAAAAAAAACCCCTTTTGCTTAATCACACAGTGCTAATTAATGCAGGAAAGCACCCATTTAAAGCAGTGCTGGAAAACAGGATGGGGTGATTTTGGCACCTTGTTTTCTTCTCTTTTGGGTGTTGGCTGGTTTTTTTAGCTTGTTTATGCAAGAAGGTATATGAACATATCCTAATTCAAAGAGCTTGCAGGAGGGCGAAAAACAGAGCAGTTCTTTTTTAAAATTTATTTTTATTAAATATTTTCTTGGTTTACAAAAGTACGTGCCTTGTCTCTTTTTCCAGGTTGTACAGTCTATCTTACAAATCAGCTACATTTGTTGTGAGACATTAGGGTTGAATACAGGATAAGGTTGGGGAAGAAGAGGGGGGAGAGCAGGGGTGGGGTGGGGAGGATTATATTCTTTTGCATAGTGTGGGGTTTTGTGTCAGCGTCAACTGAGTATGTTCTCTTTCTATTCGTTTTTTACATTTCCTTGGTTGTGAGAGGTGTTGGGGCAGGGTGTGGTTGGTTGTCTGTGGCTGGCTGCAGTGGGGTTCGTTTGCATTTGTGAGGGGGGGAAAGGCTTGTTGGGTCAGGTAAACCAGATTGATTTGTATGCTGTCGGTGGATTCTTGTTGTGTTGGGCTGTGTATGTGATAAAGGGGGGCCATACTGGGGTGAAGGCTCCTCTTCTGTTTGTCCCCGTGTCAGTTTCAGTTTGTTGGTTAGCTTTTCTAGTTAGGTCGTTTCCCATAAAGTTTGATACCATTGGTCCATGTTTACTCCTGACAGGTCTCTCCAGTGTTTGGCCCTGAGGCTTTTGGCTGCTGAGATTAGGTGGGTTATAAGCTATGTATAATGTGAGTGCTCATTCTGATCTTGGAAGATGTTCAGTAGGGCCAGTTCTGGGGTGAGCTCTAATACCTGTTGATTTTGCATATCTCTCGTAGGACTGCTATCCAGAAGGGTTGGATTTTAGGGCATCCCCACCACATGTGGAAGTATGTGCCTGTGGAGGTACAACCTCTCCAACATCTTGGTGAGGTCCCTGGGCATATCAGTGCCAGTTTCTGTGGTGTTAAGTACCACCTGTAAGTGAGTTTCAGAGTGAGTCCCCTTCTTTTGGCTGACATTAAAGGGAGGTTTAGACCACATTCTAGCCCATTGGGTGGTGTTAGTTTCGTAGCCTCTGTCATGCTTCCATTGTTCTTTGATTGCATCAAGGGGGTTTGTGGGGTTTGGGAACAGTATTCTGTATATTATGGATACCATCCCTTTGCCGTGTCCCTCTTTTCCGTGTCAGGAAAAGGTTTTCGAAGGTGGTCAAGGGCCTAGTGGCTGCTGATTTTACTGCTGGATTGTTTAAGAAGGCATGTAGTTGATTGTGTGTTAGCAAACTAGTCCTCTAATTTGTCTTGTATTTCTTGTGTTGGTATGGGTTTGTTGTTTTTGTAGAAGAGTTTAAGGAGTTTTTTGGCTCCTATTTGTAGTGTGGTGAGAGGGTTGTAATGTCTTGTTATAATTTACCAATTTTTGACTTTGGTTTTTTAAGGGATGCCCTCTCCTTTATGCAGGCTCCTCTGGTGACTGCTTTCATTGTGTCCTAGAGGAGGGGGGTTGTTATGTCATCCATGTCGTTGTCCTTTAAGTAGTTTTGGAGAGTTTTCAAGAGACTCTCTCTAGCTAGTTGGTTTGTGGCAGAGCAGTTCTTTTGCAGACATTTCTGGTTTTGCAGGCTTTCTGCAGGCTCCAAAGACATGGAAGTCTGGTGCAGCCTCCTCCCTGACTGTGATTTCACTGCGCGTTGGTCACCTCGGCTTCTCTGAGATTAAATTTACATATTTTCTACCTTGATATAGATTTTTTTTTGGTCAGTGTTTTAGACCTCTACACTATTCATTTAAAGCAGCATAATACCACTTTAAGAAGCCGTGTACCACTTTAAAAAGTACCATATTGGCCTGAATATAAGCCACATGTTTTTCCAAATTCTGACAGTGAAAAGTTAAAGTGTGTCTTATATTTGCGACCTTCCCTTTCCCCCGACGGCTCCAGGGAGGCTTGGGAACAGTGGGGGACTGTGTTGTATAACTTTCTTTCTTTCTTTCTATTTTTTTAATACATTGTAAGATTCTCTCTCCTGCCAACCTAGCAGTTCGAAAGCACGTCAAAGTGCAAGTAGATAAATAGGTACTGCTCTGGCGGGAAGGTAAACGGCATTTCCGTGTGCTGCTCTGGTTTGCCAGAAGCGGTTTAGTCATGCTGGCCACATGACCCGGAAGCTGTACGCCGGCTCCCTCAGCCAATAAAGCGAGATGAGCGCCACAACCCCAGAGTCGTCTGTGACTGGATCTAATGGTCAGGGGTCCCTTTACCTTTAAGATTCTATCAAAAAATGAATAAAACGTAGTTTTAAACAAATCATTCCAACCGAACACTAGCTATGGCCAGCTTATTTAAAATATAGGATCTATGTTTGTTTGTTTGCTTGCTTGTTTGTTTTTTGATGTTTTCTTTTTGTATTTGTTGTTTGGAAAATTAATAAAAATTTTGAAGAAAAAAAAAAGAGCCTTGCTGGATCCGGCCAATGGCCCATCTAGTCCAGTATCCTTTTATCCTAGAAGCCAAATATCCCAAAGAACCTAGAAATCTAGATAGACTGCCTCTGGACCTGTAGGTTCCATAAGAAACCTGCTGGATCAGGCCAAAAGGGACCCATCTATTCCAGCATCCCTTTTCCACAGTGGCCAACCCCAAATGCCTGAGGGAATGTTCATTGGAAGTGTGATGTCCTGCTGAACCAGTTCATATCTGTTGGGTTTAATATGCTCCCTGGGGAATGTGTTGGGATTGAAGACAAATATCATTTCATTTGTTGCCATGAACTGCCTTCATCCTCTCCCCCTGCTGTTACCCTTTTAGCAAGCTTTTTCCTCCTAGCTGGCTACTTCCTTCATGGCATGTTCTGTGAAAGGGTCACCGCCTTTCCTGATCTCTTTCTCTTCTTTGCGTTACAGTATGGTGACTATGACCCAAACCTGCACAAGCCGGGCTTCCTGGCTCCAGAGGAGCTTTTACCAAAGAGAGTAAGTTTCCTTTTTTTAAAAAAAGACCACCACCACCACCAACAACAGCAGCCAGAGTAGGCTGGTGGAGTTGGGCAGGTAGGGGGGCAGACTGGGATTTCAGGACCTGGGACAGTTCTGAAATAGCCACTTGCTGCAACAAGAACTTGATCTTTTAGTGTGGTAGCACCTACACGCTGGAACTCTTTGCCTATTGACGCCAGGAAAGTGCCTTCACTGTACTCTTTCTAGCGCCTGCAAAATATTGATTTATGTTTTGATCCGCTGTTAGTTTATTGCCGGAATTATTTTTAAATAGTTGCTTTTATAATTTTATTGTTTTATACTCTTTGTACACTGCAGACAGGGTCTGTCCCTAGTCCCAATGTGGCTTTAGAGCTCAGAGGTTAATAGCCGACATGATTTTCTCACTGCTTCAGCTGCAGGAGAAATATCAAGAGCAGAGACTTCTCTTGTACATCACCTTCATAGTCCTGACGAAGACACTCATCTTTAACCAGGCCTTTGATTGATTGATTGATTGATTGATTGATTGATTGACATTCAGTGCCTTTTAAAATGTGTTCGGGTGGGATTATTGGGTTGTCCTTGTTTTTATTTTATGTCTTTTGTGTTTTTATATTGTGATTTTATTCTGTGAACCGTCCTGAGACTTGCTGGTATAGGGCGGTATACAATTATTATTATTATTATTATTATTATTATTATTATTATTATTATAAAAAAGATGGGGATTTGGGGGCTCCTGAGAAGACCAGCTTTGGGATTTGGAGAAGGGAACAGCTTCACTTATTTCCTTTTCCTTTCCAGGTCCTCCGCCAATATCAGATGACACCTGACATGTGGGAAGAGAGGATTACAGCCTGGTACGCTGGGCACCGGGGCATAGCCAGGTACTGGGGCACCTGTGTCTGAGGCCATAGCATGGGGCAGGAGGAGGCAGCTGAGCGGCTGATGCGTCTTCACTGTCCTATCAAACGTTGCTGGAGCAACTGAGAAGTGAGGCTGCTTCTTAGGTGCTTCTTTTTCATACTAGAATGCAAGGGCAGGAATAAACAACATCAAGTAGGTGGAGCGATGAAGATAAATTTTACCTTTCTTACAGCAGGCTGGTTTCCACATGCCTTTTCATATTGTTTTGCTGCAGCTTGTAAGTTGTTTCGATTGGTGCCAATGGAAAAGCAGAATAGAAATCCTACAAAATAATTAAATGTTGCTCACTAGTGTGTTGCAGGGGGTTGGGCTGGACGACTCTTTGGGTCCATTTCGACTGTAAAATTCTATGTTTCTCTATTGTCCTCTTCTCTTAGGTATGAAGCTGAGATGAACTATCTTAAAATTGCACAAGACTTGGAGATGTATGGGGTCAATTATTTTCCTATAGCTGTAAGTGTCTATGTTGTTGTGGTTTTTAAATGCAGCTATATTTTTCTGGATGCATGAAGTTTGCTCCTTTAAAATTGGCAGCAGGGAATGGGGGGCTGGGGGGAGAAGGTGGCTTAGTCTCCTATAGAGAAAGTCAGGGCAGAGCAGCAGTGGATTTGAGTGGATTTGAGCTGGGAGAGGCTTAACCCCATCCCCTCTGTATCTCAGGGTCCAGCTAGGACCATCCTGTCCTGTCCCCTTTATAAAGATCTGAGGAATGAGATCATTACCCCACTCCTACTTACCATCCCAGGCCGCCCATCTGAGGCCACATTGTGCTTTCTTTTATCAGATCAAAATGATCAGACAACAGCAAAGGTTGCTAGGTTTATCGAGGGTGCAATGAGATTAAGGGCCACTATCTGAACGATAATCTTGGCCATTTGATTGCCCTTTTTACCCATTGCTGTCTTTTTTATCTGTATAGATTTTATTTGTATGTATTGCTTGTTTTATGTTGCTATGGCCGTTGGCTAATACGAATAAAGTTTATCTTATCTTATCTAGGACCATCAGACGGTTAGGAAGTGTATAGATGACATCTTTAGAGTAAATTGCCAGTATGAGCCCTCCAAATTGGATCAGGGCCCTAGAGTGGGAGAAATAGGGGTCCTTTCACCCTTGGCCTTCTGCTGTGGTGCCAATCCAAATCAAGCTTCCTGTGACTGCTTTGTGCATTTTTTTTGCATGGGGGCGGGGGAAGGCTCCCACTGGAAACACAAATAGCAGGCCTACGTGCGTCCATCCAGATCTGGATTGCAGCAAGGGGGCAAAGCATTGGAGTGTCTCCTGCTGGAAACCAGTGCCCCATGTGGCTAGTTGCACAACTGCAGCTTCTTAGGGGAGAAGACCTGCTGGGACAGGCCAATGGCTGACCTAGTCTAGCATCCTGTTCTGACAGGGACTATCCAGATGCCTTAATGGGAAACCAGCAAGCAGATTAAAAGCACAAGAGCACTCCCCTCCCCATGTTGTTTCCGGCAACTGGTATTCAGAAGCATTGCTTCCTCCAACTGTGGAGGCAGAGCAGAGCCATCGTGGCTAACAGTCATCGAGAGCCCTTTCCTCTTTGAATTTGCCCAGTCGTCTTTTCAAGTCATCCAAGTTGGCAGCCATCACTGCCTCCTGTGGGAGGGAGTTCCATAGTTTAACTTTGCACTGCATGAAGTAACCCTTCCTTTTATCTGCCCTGAATCTTCCAACATTCAGCTTTGATGAGAGCCAGTGTGGTGTAGTGGTTAAGAGTGGTGGACTCGTAATCTGGTGAACCGGGTTCGCTTCCCTGCTCCTCCACATGCAGCTGCTGGGTGACCTTGGGCTAGTCACACTTCTCTGAAGTCTCTCAGCCTCATTCACCTCACAGAGTGTTTGTTGGGGGGGAGGAAGGGAAAGGAGATTGTGAGCCGCTTTGAGACTCCTTTGGGTAGTGATAAAGCGGGATATCAATTCCAAACTCTTCTTCTTCTTCTTCTTCTTCTTCTTCTTCTTCTTCTTCTTCTTCTTCTTCTTCTTCTTTGCTGGATGTCCCCGGGAGAAAATATTCTCTGTGTACACTCTCTCCATACCATACATACATATTTTGTCATGACACCTCTTATTTGCCTTTTCCCTAAACTTAAAAAGTCCCAAACACTTCCAGAATGACTCCACCTAGGCTGACCTTTGGCTCCCATTGGGTAGGAAGGAGCTTGTAAGGGATGGCTTTGCCGCTGAGCCTTGCTTGAACCACCAGGTCTACCTGATCTCTGGTGTGACTTGTGTTCCATCATGCTCTTTTGTACTGAATCTTGGTTTCCCTGTGATCTGCTCTGATCTAGATGCTTCTTCAGTTCTGACTCCCAGTTCTAGGCTCCTGATTCACTCCCATGGCCCAGCCCTAATCTGGATGGAATCCCCAGCAATTTCTTTGAAGAAGCCACTTGTGTGATTGCTAATTTTGTGTGTGGTGCCTCACTTAGTTTGCTATCTGGGTTCAGGCTCCAGCAGCCAACTTTCAGCCTCCTACCTGGCCCATTCTCAGGCTGTGTCTGAGAATTGATGCCTGAGAATCAGTCAAGCCTTGGCTAAAGAGATTTTTTTCTTCACTCTGGACATTTGCCTCCAACATCTGTTCCTGCAGCAAAAGAAGAATTGTACAGACTTTCTGCTTGGCGTCGATGCCAAAGGGATCCATGTCTACAGCATCAACAACCGCTTCTCTCCAAACAAATCTTTTGAATGGAGCAGCATCAGGAACATTTCCTACAGCGAGAAAGAGGTAGGTAGGTGTGTCTTATTAAGGGGTGGCAGAACTGGAGGCCAGGTTTTGCCTTTATGCTCTGGCTCCACTTCTGTCTATGAAATTCATTTAATTTTCCACTTTTCCACAAGAACTTAACCGACAGCTGAGAAGGTATGGCAACTGAAAGAAGGATCTTGGCTATGGGGATATGCACTTCAGGATAGTCTAGAGCAGTGTTTTCCCAACTTTTTCCAGCCACTGTCCCCTTGGTTCCATAAACTCATTCTCAGAGCCCCCTACCCTATCCTATGAAAAAGCATCATTCAGAAAAGTGGTTTGCATGACCCACTAAGGAAGGTAATAACACAATAAAGTTCAGCAAATAATATAGCATGAAAAAATATTTTTACGCTTTCTGACTGATGTAAAAATTGTGTGATTCAATTGAATATTGGATATAGATAAAGATTTTGTTCTAACTCTCGCAATAGTAATTGCATTTAACCTTTTAGGTAGAATGCATTAGGCTTGATTTTTGGGGGCATTTTGTGGCTCTCATATGCTGCATTCCATCTCTCCTTATTTGACCACAGAGAGGCACAAATGAAATGGTCACTCAGGAGGTTTGGCTATGCCTGTTTTGAGTTAGCACCGGGTTGTTGATCTCCCCTTGAAGCTCTTTGACATGTTTTGGGAACAGGGAATTAAGACAGGAGATTGAAATTTCAATAGCTCCTACTGAAGGCACGGCTGTCAAGGTAACAGAGGTTAAAGTGTGAAAGCTGAGAGCAAATGCTTTGGGGCACCCCAGAGTAATTATGGGGGAGCAGATATCAGTATGGAGCTATACGTGTTTTACATCCCATGACTTGCAACCTTTCCTGATGTAGGGAGAACAATGTTTTAAAGTTTATAACTCTTTGTGTGCTATGTATAAAAGTTTTCTTCTAACGTGCCTCATGGCAGTCTTTCTATCTAGAAGTTCTGCTGAGCAGCTGGTTTGCAGGGCTGGCCTATAATTTTAGGCAGTGCTTTTTTCTAAAAAACTGTTTAGGGGTACTCTCGTTTTGACTCAAGAAAACCACCATTTTATAGTTCAAATTGGGGGAAATAAATACAGTAAATGGACAAAAGTACAAAGGTTAACAAAATGTTTAGGGGTATGCACTGGTTTTAGGGATATTTTTGCAATAGTTTTAATAAACCAGGTCCCTACAGCAGGCATAGGCAAACTCGGCCCTCCAGATGTTTTGGGACTACAACTCCCATCATCCCTACCTAACAGGACCAGCGGTCAGGGATGATGGGAGTTGTAGTCCCAAAACATCTGGAGGGCTGAATTTGCCTATGCCTGCCCTATAGGATGCTGAGATTGTTGTTAGTCTCTTGGTCTCATGTTTTATTTTAAAAGGTGTTCCCTCACCTGTGTAATGAACCGGTGGTGTAGAAGTAAATTCTTATCACATGACTAACAAAGACGTAAGGGTGAAGGAATTTTATAGCATGAAATATTTATATATAACTACTCACCAAACATGTGCAAACCTTCACCTACCACAGACGCATGGCAACAAAAAAATTAAGAAAACCAGTAGCTATTATTACCAATAATTAGCTATCTTGTGGCTTGTGAAAACTCAGCATCATCAGTACAAACGAATGTGACCAATGGAAATAGCTTGGAAAGTAGTAAGAAAAGTAAAACTTCAAATACGAAGCAAGGGAAGTGTTTCGTTCTGGTGAATCATAAATAAGCGATCAGTGTGTTCAGAGGGGCTCATCTTCAGCCCCCTCTTGTCTCTTAGTGCCCCCAGGTAACCCCACTGAGCCGCCGGGGGCAGTACCCCCCACTTTGGGAATTACTGGTCTCGCACTATGGTAAATGCTGTGTGGACCCTCTTTTTATTATTCCACTTGCATCTAATTATGGGAAAGCAGCGCTTCAGTCATATAAAGGCTTTGCATGTGAATGAAGTGACGAAGATCACCTGTATATCCTTTTGCTCTCTCTCTCTCTCTAGCTCACAATAAAGCCCATTGACAAGAAGGCTGAAGTCTTTAAGTTCTTCTCCTCACAGCCAAAAGTCAACAAACAGGTGAGGGTTTCCTTTTGGCTGTCTCCTTCAGGGTGGTTCCCTCTGTAAGAGTGGCAGAAGCTGGTCTCTTGGTGTCTATAGAAGGATGGGGTGGACAGAGATAAATTCAGGCTCACCAGGGAAGTCATGAGTTTAGAATTGGTTTGTAAGCATGTGGTCACATATGCCTCTGTCTCGCTGTCTCATCAGGATCCTTTAGTTCAGTGGTTCACAACCTTTTTTTGGCCATGCTCTACCTAGGTAAAGGTAAAGGGACCCCTGACCATTAGGTCCAGGCGTGACCGACTCTGGGGTTGCGGCGCTCATCTCGCTTTATTGGCCAAGGGAGCCGGCGTACAGCTTCTGGGTCATTTGGCCAGCATGACTAAGCCGCTTCTGGAGAACCAGAGCAGCACACGGAAACGCCGTTTACCTTCCCGCCGGAGCGGTACCTATTTATCTACTTGTACTCTGAGGTGCTTTCGAGCTGCTAGGTTGGCAGGAGCAGGGACCGAGCAACGGGAGTTCATCCTGTCGCAGGGATTCGAACTGCCGACCTTCTGATCGGCAAGTCCTAGGCTCTGTGGTTTAACCCACAGCGCCACCCGCGTCCCATGCCCTACCTAAGCATCTCTAAAAACCTGACACCCCCCCCATTGACATATAAATCTTATTATTTAAAATGTGTACACCTATTCATGTGGAGGAAGCCTAAAAGGTCATTTACTGTTAATAACTCATTCTCAAATTGCACCCCCCCCTTAAAAATCAAATTGCTCCCCCTGTGTGCCCCACGTTGGGAACCACGGCTTTAGTCAGAGTTTAGGGCAATAGGAACTACATGCATATTGAGGTCTAATGGGCTTGCCATCACCTCTGAGCCCTGCCTGTGCAATTCCCTGGGGCATCAGGATGATGGCTGTTGGAAACCCAATAAATGTGGAATTAAATGGATCTCTAGTTAGGGTTGCCATATTTCAAAAAGTGAAAATATGGGCACAAAAGTTGTTGAGGTTTTCACCCAGACACTGTTTCCGATGACCGAATCCCAGCTATGCCCAGGAAATTACGAACGTATGGCAACCCTAGTTTAGCTCAACTGAGCTTCCAAGCACCTCTGAATGGCGGGGCTGTAGAACCACCAACAGGGTAATGTGTGCCATTAGGGTTGGGTCTCACAGGGGAAGTGAAAACTGTCAAACCAGTTTCTTCTTCACGCAGTGCATAGTTAAACTATGGAACTCCCTCCCACAGGAGGCAATGATGGCCACCAGCCTAGACGGCTTTAAAAGATTAGACAAATTCATGGAAGAGAGGTCTATTGATGGGTACTAGCCATGATAGCTATGTTCTGGCTCTACAGTCAAAGGCAGCCATGCTTCTGAATACCAGTTGTTGGAAACCACAGGAGGGAAGAATGCTCTTGTGCTCAAATCCTGCTTCTAGGCTTCCCACAGTGGGCATCTGGTTGGTCCCTGTGAGAACAGGCTGCTGGAGTAGATGGGCCCTTGGCCTGATCCAGCAGACTCTTCTGATGCTTTATGTTATATTCTTCTGGGCTTGCTGAGCTGGGTAACGTCAGGACCACAGCCAGCTCCCAGTGGGCCTTGCGAGCCGAGCGCTTGGGAGACATTGTCTCAGCAGAGTGTTGAGGCCACCTGGAGCCTGGAGCAAGCTGGGAAAGCCTGTCCTGTAACCGGAACAGCACTTCCTCGGAGGAGCTGGCTCTGCTGTCTTGAAGGGCCCTTGTCTGCAAGGAAGCCCTGGCTTTCATGATGTGGGAGGGATGGTGATGTTAGTGGAGACTCATCCTCTGACTGAGGAAGGCAGGAAGGCAACCTCTTCAGACCAGAATAGGAGGTGCTAAGGTTCGCCCACTGAATGGGGCAGCCTGTATTTTCCTCATGTGGGGTGTGGTTCAGGGATCACAACATGGGGGGGTGGGGAGTCAGTTGCATTGGCACCCTGCTTGTGAGCTTCCCAGATGTATCTCCAGCTGGCCATTGTGAAAATCAGGATGCTGGCTGAGGTCGGATCCAGCGAGGGTTATACTTGCCTTCCTTTCCCGCAGATCATGCAGCTGTTCATCGGAAACCACGACTTGTTTATGAGGAGGAGGCGAGTGGACCCCATTGAGATCCAGCAAATGAAAGCGCAAGCTCGGGAGGAGAAAGCAAGGAAGAAGGTGAGCTTTTGGGGGAACATCTGCTTCAAACGTTGTCACAAAGCTTCTACGCACTGCCTCTTTGTGGAGATCTTTCCTGGGCTGGAAAGCTCATTGGTTGACCGTGAGAAGGTCACACCCTCTACCCACCCCTTCTCTCTCTCTCTCTCTTTCTCTCTCTGTTTTGCCTACCTCACAGGGTGGTTGGGAGGGTAAAATGAGCAGGTGGGAACCATGCGGGCCATCTTGGTTGGAAGAATACTGGAACAGAAAAACTGAAAGAAGTCAAATATGGCAACCACCTTTTGTGGACTTATTTGCAAGGAGGCTTTCATGATATATTAAAGTTCATAGCATGGAATCCATTCTGTAGTGTTTGGTAGGGGAGAGGCAAGATTAAGATGGGCATTGTAGCTGTTGGCTCAGGGGGCTGCACAGTGTTCCTGCGAAGCGGCTCTGCTCATGGTCAGCCTTGCCTATTTCCCCAGATGGAGCACCAGCGCCTGGCCAGGGAGAAGCAGCTGCGGGAGGAGGCTGAGCGGGCAAAGGAGGAGTTGGAGCGACGCCTTTTTGAGGTGGAAGACAAGGCCCGGCAAGCCAATGAGGCTTTGGTGAGCATTGCCATGGCAATGGGGCCTAGGGTTGCCATATTTCAAGAAGTAAAAATCTGGACAATTGGTGGCTCAACGTAAGTTGTTGAGCTTTTTTCGGGCGATTGCCATGAGCTATTGACCTTTGGGGGGGTGAGCAGGTGATCGTTGTCCACTGTCTACCACCACTTATTCCCCCAATCGCCATGCCGATTGCCCAACAGGCAGAGGAGCAGCTACGGGCACTTAGCGGGCTCTGGCAGCTCCAGTCCCGGTGTGACTCCCAAATGCTGCCACTGTCCAGGTCTCTCGTCATCATTGAGTGCATTTTATCTTTTCAATACAAAATCCCTCTTCAGCGCCGTTCGGAGGCAGCGGCAGAGCTGTTGGCTGAGAAGGCCCAGATCGCTGAGGAGGAGGCCAAGCTCCTGGCCCAGAATGCCGCCGAGGCTGAACAGGAGCGTCATCGCTTGGAGATGGCCGCCTTGAAAACCAAGGAAGAGAAGCTTCTGATGGAGCACAAAATGCGGGAGGCAGAACTGATTGCCATGAAGCTGGTGAAAGAATCGGACCGAAGGTGATGAGGCCTGGGGCGGGATGCTCAGTGGGCTTTGGGGCTTCTGGGGCTGGCTGGACGCTGCTTAGGATGGCCTCCAACACGTTTTTCTGTCTTTGGAGGGCATTTCCTTGAGTCCTTCTTTCAGATTTGATCAGGTTTGTTTGTGATGGCCCCTTGAAAAGTACATAGAGAGGAAGGAGGAAGTTGGAAGAGTGGCACTCTTTCCCACTTCCTCTTTCAGCTCAATGTCTTTCTCAGGATTAATCCAGCTGACCCAGCCTGCTTTTTTAAAATGAATAGTGCTAATTCTCACCTCCCAGACTAATATATGGATTGGAATGTCATTATCCTTTGGATTTTGCACTTCTTTGAATTTTGCAACTCTCTTCCTGGCTCCAAGAAATGTACCAAAATGCATTAAAAACACATGTTTTTCAATAAAATACATCTAGAAAGGCATACATTCAGATAAAATATGTACTTAAATAACTTAGTGATAAAATCTGTATTTTGATATTATTATTATTTCATACAAATTATGCACCACTTAGTCAGCTGACAGAATCATGAATATTTATCAATAAAAGCATTGAAAATTAGGTAAGGCCTGTGGCAATTTCCAGTGCATCAGTTTAGCATTATGGGGTTGCTTGAGCACTGATGGTGGTGGTTCTTGGTCGGCAGGGCTAAGGAAGCTGAACATCTGAAACAGGACCTGCAGGAAGCCAGAAATGCAGAAGAAAAAGCCAGGCAGAAACTCCAGGATGTTGGCAAGCTCAATCCTCCTCCTGTAAGTTTTGCTCCTGGTAGGGAAGTGTGGGGTTGGCTAAGGTGCCTGCAATGGCTTTTATTGCCCCCCTGGGCAGGTTCCCAAGATTTTGCGTTCTTTTTTTTTAACATTTCCTTTATTACCATTATTAACAATGCAAAAGTTTGGGAGCAGGGTATTACTTCATACCATATACAAAGCAAACAAGCAATAAATAATAAGAGAAAGAAATGGCTGCGCACCATCTAAATTGAGACATCCATATTTCCTGAGCTGGTGAAGACATTTGAAGGCAGCCCTATATAGGGAAGTTTTTAATGTTTGATGTTTTATTGAGTTTTTATATTTTGCTGGAAGCCACTAGTAAATCATCATCATCATCATCATCATCATCATCATCATCATCATCATCTAAGTCTGAAGCAGAGGAAATACAATCCCACCAGATGACATAAAAGCATTCTGGATCCTCCATCCTCCCCCTGGAAACATGCAGTTTATGTGCAGTTCTTTCCACAATAGTCACAAGTTCTTATACTACACAGAAAAATGCAGATTTTTTTCAACGTCTTTCCTTGCTGGGCTATTGAAATGCTAGCTGCAGCTAGCACCCATGTCAAAATCTCAGTGTTCTCATTTTTAAAAAGTAATTCTGTAGCCATATTAGCAAAATATGCAGGTAGCCCTCTAAGCAATTTTTATGAAATGAGCCAACCTGGCTGCTCCCTCTTATCAGTGTTTATAGCCAATGTATGTGCAAGAAGTTAACTTGTTCGGACAGCAGGCAAAAGGCCAGTTCTGCAGATCAAAGTGGCTGAGGTGCCTTGTATGTTCCTAAGCCAGTCTCTGTCCATCCAGCGGGTCTTAAAGCCCCTTTGCAGGCCAGAACTGGAGCCTGTCCCTGGACTTGGCACCAGGTTCCAGGCACAAGTGCCACAGATGGGGCATTATGAGTCTGAATCAGAATTTCCATCACCCAAGACTGTCTTTCCTAGAAGATGTTCTGTGCCCACTCGGTGTATTTTTATTTATTGCATTTATATCTCAACTTTTTTGCAAAGAAGCTCAAGGCGGGGTCCATGGTTCTACCTCCTCCTCATTTAATCCCCACCACAACCCTGTGAGGTAGGTTAGGCTGAGAGACTGTGACTGGACCAAGGTCACCCAGTGAACTTCATGGCTGAGTGGGGACCTGAGCTCTGGTCTCCCAGGTCCTAGTCGAATGCCATAACCACTACTGTCCCCTTAAAAACTGTTCTGTCTAAAAGCCTTCCGGGTTTCAGATGATGTTTCAAACCCTTCCTCTCTGTTTTGTCACCAGAATGCTGCCAAGGGCACCCAGCCCTCCTCCGCTGATGCCAGGGATGCCTGCCCTGATAAAGTAGCCATAAAACTGGATTTAAGGGACATTGACTTGAAGAGGCTTTCCTTGGAGATAGAGCGAGAGAGGTAGGAACTGAAAATAATTATAATAAATAATAATAAATTTTACTTATACCCTGCCCTCCCCGGCCAGAGCCAGGCTCAGGGTGGCTAACGCGAATAACATTTCAGTAAAAACATAGTAAGAAAAAAAAAATTAAAATACAGGTTAAAATGCAGCCTCATTTTAAAAGTCAAAACCATAAGGGGAGGGAAACATAAGGGTCAGACTGAGTCCAAACCAAAGGCCAGGCGGAACAGATCTGTCTTGCAGGCCCTGTGGAAAGATGTCAAGTCCCGCAGGGCCCTAGTCTCTTGTGACAGAGCATTCCACCAAGTTGGGGCCAGTACTGAAAAGGCCCTGGCCCTAGTTGAGACCAACCTAACCACCTTGTGGCTTGGGACCTCCAAAATGTTGTCATTAAGGTCCTCCGCGGGGCATACCAGGAGAGGTGGTCCCGTAGGTACGTGGGTCCTAGGCCGCATAGAGCTTTAAAGGTCAAAACCAGCACCTTACACCTGACCCTGTACTCCACCGGGAGCCAGTGCAGTTGGTAAAGCACTGGATGAATGTGATCCTGCAGCAAGGACCCCATAAGGAGCCTCGCCGTGGCATTCTGCACCTGCTGGAGTTTCTGGGTCAGCTTCAAGGGCAGCAGGCGAGGTTTTCTGAGCTCCCAATCAAGATGCTGCCACCAGAAGCAGAAGCACTCTGCATCAGCTCAACCAGGCCAAAGGGGTCCCAAAGGAAAGCTTGTGAGCATCACCTGAATGCAACAGTAGCACTCTCCCCACTTGTGATTCCCAGCAACTGGTACTCGAAGACATACTGCCTCCAACAGGGGCGGGAGAACACAGCCATTGTGTCTAGTTGCCTTGGATAGCAATATCCCCTCCATGAACTTGTCTACCCACCTGTTTGAAGCTGTCAGAATTGGTGGCTGTCACTACATCTTGCGGCAGAGAATCCCCTAGTTTCACAATGCTCTTTGTCAAGGAGTCCCATCTTTTGTTTGCCCTGAAGCTTCTGACATTCAGCTTAACTGACTGCCCTGTATTTTATTAGAATCCATTCCGGAAGTCCATTTGACTTCCGAAATGTTCAACTTCCAAAGAGCGGCTTCTGATTGGCTGCAGTAAGCTCCTGCAGCCAATCAGAAGCTGCGGAAGCCCTGTTGAACGTTCGGCTTCCAAAACACTCAAGTCTGGTTTTCGATTGTTTGGGAGCTGGAATGTTAGACTCCCAAGGCGTTTGGGAGCCGAGATACAACAATTAGTATTAATTGCAGGGGTTGGACTAGATTACCATTGGGGTCCCTTCCAACTTTATGATTTTAAGAGTGGGAGTGCACTTTCTCCAGACTTTTGTCCTCCCCTTTTACTTACCAAATATTGTCAACCAAACAGACAGATGCAGGCAGTCCTAAACTTTTTGTGTTTTTCTATTCCCCTCCACCACCACTCAGATTAGATTACCTGGATAAGAGCAGGAAGTTTGAGGATCGGCTGAAAGAACTCAAGTCCGAAATCCACGCCCTGAAAGTCGAAGAGAGACACGCAGGCTTCCTCTCGCACTGGAGCGAAGTCCTTGGGTCGCTGGGCCGTTCCTCGGGGAAGATGTGCAAGGTTGGACTGCAGCCAAGCGTTTTATTTCCCAGATTTCTCTAATGTATACGGAAAGGCTTGTGCTGGAAGAGACAAGAGGTCTCTTGGGCCTGGTGCTTGGCAGTCGCCAGTGGTGATGGTGGTGAGCTGCCTGCAGCGAGCAGGATGTCAGGCAAAAACAGGAACAGCTCAGGCATCCTTAATTTCCAGAGGGGTAGCCTGTTGCAGCAAAATCAAGAAGAGTCTTGCGGCACCTTAACAAATTGTGTCTTGTGGACTAGAGTCCACTTTGTGCATCTTATAAAGCAGGGGTGTCCAACTTTCAAGAGACTACGATCTACTCCCACTATAAAACAACTGGCAGTGATCTACCTGTCAAAGTTGCTGATCCTTTTTTTAGGGGATGATGACCCAAAGTTGTTGAGCTTTTTAAATATATTTTTGGAATGGGGGGCCATTGGGGGATCACAATCACTGGATCGCAATCACCCCGCGATCAATCACTAGATTGCAATAAACCTGTTGGATACCCCTGTTATAAAGTGTCGTTCATGATGTGGACATGGTTCTAAGAGATAGGATTGTGTGTGAGAGAAAGCAGTAAAACCAGGAAGGAATGAAATGCAAGATTATTTATTATTATTATTATTTATTACCTGCCCTTCACCCTAAGGTCCCAGGGCAGGCTACAGCATTAAAACACAGCATTAAAAACAAATTTAAAAATATAATTAAATTGTATGCAAAATATAGCACAGTAACTTGTTACCACAAGGCTGGGAAACCTCTGGTCTGTGGGCCAATCTTGGCACATGAAGGGGTCCAGCCCACGAAGGTTAGCCCCGCTCCCCAAGCCATGCTCACCAGTCCGCCAGCTGGAATCACTGGGAAGGTGGAAGAATCCAGCTCTGAGCTGGTAATGTAGCAGGGACAGTGAGTGCTATTATCTGCATTTTTCTTGAGCTGCTGCTAAGTGAGCCCCCAGGGACAGTTTGGTGGTAGCTTATGGGGCTTAATCCCAGAATTTGTTTGCACTGGGGCCCAAATCGCCTGCACTTCCCCTGCTCTTTTTAACCATTTTAAAAGCTTTGCTTTTGGAGTGACTGGGATGCACTGCAGAGAGCAGCGCCTGAGACCTTGCTGCATACTGCCTTAAGATGCTCAGAGTCAATTTGTGCCAAGTATCTTTTACGTATCTAGTAATGTCAGCTGCATTTATACTGAGAACTAATATTGCAGCCTCTTCTCTGTGGCACTTAGTGCTTTTGAGGGTGGTATTCCAGGGAAAGACACCAACCTGGTCCCTAGCAGGACCTGGCTGAGACCTAACCATGGACTCCTTGAATATGGGGGAAGAAGTTAAAGGGACAAGTCCATAGCTCACTGGTAGAGCATCAGCTTTGCATGCAGAAGATCCCAGGTTTAATCCCCATTGTCTCTAGGTATGGATGGGAATTCACTTGTCTGAAACCCTGGAGAGCCATTGCCAGTCTGTGTAGACAATGCAGAGCTAGATGGGCCAAAGGTCTTATACTCAGTATAAGGCAGATTCCTGGGTTCCTGTTTGTGCTTCCCTACTCTTTGAACACAGGAAGCTGCCATACAGAGTGAGATACTTGGTCCATCCAGCTCTGTAGCATCTACATTGACTGGCAGAAACTTTCCAGGGTTTGAGCCTGCTTGTGAAGGAGCTGAGCATCTCTTTTGTAGAAAATGGAGTGCTTGGTGCCTTCACAGAACTACAGCTCCTTGAAGTCTTTTTTTGAGCAGGGAGACATGAGGATCAGACAGACTAAAATGGTTCAAAATGGATGCAGTATAGATGCACCCTGATTTTAGCAGGATGTTAATGGCCAATGTGTGTGTTGTTTTTCTAAGACTCCTTTGTGGATGAACCCCTTTGAAGTGGACTTGTTGGACAGCCTGCAGCAGCCTTTTGTGCCATGCCCGTTCAACATGACCAACGGCTCTCTGCCCAGAACGCCAGCAGAAAAACCCTCTTTTGAGACAGATGCCCTGGCTGCCAGTAATGTGGGCACAGGAATAAGGAAGCACATTAAGGTAACTGAGCTTGGCGACCTTCTACACTTCCTGGTTCAAATTGTGTCTTTTTTGCCAGCTGCTCTCTTGGGCTGCTTATGTGCTATTTTGACCTCACACAAAACCTGGTGCATAGAATCAGGGTGCAAATTCCCATGGAGTGTGACACTATTTCCAATGAAAGCTTTTGGGCAGGTGCTGCTGAGTGCTCATGTGTCAGGCTTGAAGATCATGGCTCACCCTTTTGTGTGGTTCCAGCACATGGGCACTCAGGTATATTGCCTCTGAACACTTACTGTGGCTCTTGTGGTTAACAGCCATTGATAGGCCTGTCCTCTATGGATTTGGCTAATCCAGGGATGGAAAACTTGTTGGTTTCATGAGATCAACTGTAGGGAACCTTTGGCACTCCAGATGTTGCTGAACCACAACTCCCATCTTCCCTGGCAATTGGCCACACTTGTAATTCGTAGATGTAGTTCAGCAACATCTGGATGGCCAAAGGCTTCCCACGCTTGCTGTAGATGTTGCTGGCCTTCAGCTCCCTTCATCCTTAAGCACTGGCCATGCCACCTGAAGAGTGATGGGAGTTTGAGTTCAACAACATCCAGAGGTCCCCAGATTCTCCATCCCTCATCCATTCCTTCCTTAAAGCCATCCAGTGGCTATCTCTGTGTACATAACATTACCTGCGGCTTTCAAAAATGTTTCTATGTCTTTTCAGTTCCAAATCCTGTCCTACACCTGCTTTTTCAAGCTGAAATAACTTTATTTTCTATCTCCACTCAGGTACAACAACACAAAACAGACGTGATCTATATCTGAAGCACCTTAAGGCGACTGTCTGCAGCTTGGTCAACATTTGTTTTGAGGAAGTCTAAAGGCTACTCTCAGATCCTAGAAAGACTGTTGTAGAAACCTGCCACATCTGTGTCCTACTTTGGTTCCCAGGATGTGTTTCTTGCATTCAAAAGCAGATCTGGTGATACTGGATTCTACCAGAGGTGGGTAGGGCTCCCCACACCTCAGGTATCAACCTGAAGGTATAATAAAACTTCATGTATTTAGTGGTGACTCAGCATTTCAATAGGTACACTTACACACAGTTCTATAATAATTAAGGTATGGCCCCAATTTGGCTAAAGTTAGTTGCGACTAAATCAGCAATTAAGCTTACTTGAAAATAAGTCCCACTGAACATAGTGGGACTTACCTTCTAAGAACTGAAAGCTGTTCGTTGTGACCAGCTCCGTGTTCCACTGAAAAGCAATGGGGCTGTAATCAGAACTTAACTGAATCAGGTCCTGTGCATTTAGGAATCTGTGTGGATGGTTATGTTCACAAGTATTGTGATGAATGTAGAGAATTCTGCAGCTATTATTAATGCCATTAAAAGAAAAATTAAAAGATGACAAAGGGCTTTGAATTAAGAGACAAAACTTGAAGCGGTTTAACTAAAAGCGGTTTAAAACGACTATGCCATATGCATTCCCAAGCTGATGTGGGCTTTAACGCATGTTTTAGAAATCTTTCTTGGAATGGGAGTTGTAGCCCCTATCATAGAGGGGACCAGATTGTGAGAAGGCTGATCCTATGCGTGCCCACTTAGAGGTAACTCCCATTCTTTTCAGTGGGGCTTACTTGGGAGTAAGCATCTAGGATTATAGAAACACACCAAGACCTGTCCTTGAGTAAACATGCACAGTGAACTTAGTTAGAATCTGCGTATCAGCCACTGAGTCAAGGGTTAGGGTTTGTAAACAGTCACAAAGGAAGAGGCTTGAAACAAAAGACGGAAGAAGAGGAATTAGCAGAAAGCTAATTTTAATGTCAGTATCCAGTATGAAGATTCTGCATTTTATATTTTGTAAAGGCCAAAATAACACAAGTCTCTCATCAGAAGCTCCCCTCTGCACTCACAAACAATGCAACGTGGAGGAACCAGTTCTCTTTCTAGCCAGCGTCTGCCCCCCCCTCCAAAAGCTGGGGAGCTGTGTCTGTGTTCCTTAAGAGCAGGCAGGGATGGAGAAACTGCAGCCCTTCAGAGGTTGCTGGACAACTCTCTGCATCTTTGACCTTACTTGGCAATAATGGCTGAGGCTCACGGGGACCAAGAAGCACAGCATCATCATATGGAGGGCCACAGGTGTTCCCTATTCAGCAGCACCCATAAGAGGGATGGGGGACGGATGACATCAGGGTGACTCTTCCCTATTTCACGCATAAAACATAGTTTCATGGCATCTCACCAGTGCAACATTAGAAGGAAAATACAATGTCTTGCCTTATAAAGTTCTCTTTCTTAGTGTCTAGTATCTGAGGTTAAAGGTGCAGCAGCTACCAAAGAGGTGCCTGCAAATAGTCTGCATTTCGTTCTCTGCAGAGCGCTAGAGAACGACATGAACTCAGGCAGGAAATGCTTTTTTGGGGGGGGGGGAAAGAATCTGACTGTAACCCCAAAGTTATCTACAGGAAATTAAGGGCCTCCTGGCATTTTCTACTTGGCACCTGAATTGTCTTCACCTGTGTGGTCTATTCGCCAAACCATCAATTGGTACAATGAATGGAAAGAACTCAAGGGAAGGGTAGAGAGTCACTGGAGCCCAGGCTGGGCCTTTTGCTAGATCAAGAGGCTGATCTATGAAATAAATACTGATTTCTATATTTTAAGTTATTGTAAATATAATTTTCTTTTTTCCAAAATAAATTATCTGAACAATTATTTCTGGAGCTTGGCTTTTCTGTGTCTGGTCAGTGCTTTGATGGGTCCCTCAACATGAACAATGACTCTGCAGCCACTAAAAGCATATGGTGGTGCTGCTGGAACTCAAAACCAGCTGCAGAAGGCTGGGCACACAGATCTTCCTCCTGGCCCAGCAACCCACAAGCTGGTTCCATGGCACACACACAGAAGACCGCGTTCAACGTTCTCTTGTCACTGCCCTTCACAGCAGGCAACGAAAAGGCAACTGGGAAGGGGGGCTGCATACTAAGGCTGTGGCAGGATCAGGCCTGCCAATGCTTGCTTTTCCATTTATTTATTTTTAGTGGCTATGGTCAGTTTCTTCTCTGACAAGTGGCCATCCCAGCCCACAGCCTGCTGCAGTTCTTCAGTCTTTAAGGAAAGACGTTTTGGCATTTTGTGGACCCTTGACCCCCTGCAACTAAGCACTCAAAGAACGAGGAAATAGTCCCAGCAGAACCAACCCGACTAGGGAGGGCTTCCCACCTTTCGACTCAAATGAGAAGGTTCTTATTCTCCAAGTTGCCTTCAAATGCAACCACTCACCAAGGTTGGGGTGGGATTAACACCCAAAGAAAAGCTCAAACAAGAATTGGGAAAATAGCAAAGGTCAACCCACAAACAGGCGACGTGAGGGAGCCTTTAATACAGTTCTTGCTGGGGTTGGGGTGGGATTGGTCGGCGGCTACTCCAGGCGCTCATCCCCTTCTTCCACATCTTTCAGGCTGAGCACTTCAAGGGTCCCTTTGCCTTTAGTCTCACACCGGATCAACTCGTCAATCTCCCGGAAGCAGCCTGGATCCACAAGGCACACCTGTAACATTGGCATTTGTATCAGACCGGACAGGTTGCGTCTCATGGAGAAATGCTCAGCTGGGTCAGATCCAGGTGGCTTCACCTAGACCTCCATCCTGCGTCTGACAGCAGCCAGCCAGATGCCTCCAAGAAGCCCACAAAAAAGGCAAGAGGCCCATTCTGGCTGTTCCGTTCTGCCCAAGCAGCGGCCTCTGAGCCGGAGCTTCCATTCAGTCACCTGCAGAGTCGTCCTCAAATGTGTTTCAAAGGGAATTAAAGTCATCTAAGCCACTAGCCATCCATCACCCACATTTAGCAGCTGTGGATTTCACACAGTATGAAGGACTAGATGGGGCTGATGGGAATTGTAGTCCAACAACACCCGAAGGGCAGGCACCAGGTGAGGGGATACACCAGTAGTGACTGCGGCACCCAATGATGCCTTCTGCTCTGCCACCACAGTTGAAGGCAGCAATGCTTCTGAACGCCAGTTGCTGGAAACCGCAGGAGACGAAAATGCTCTTGGGCTCCAATCCTGCTTGCTGGTATCTCACAGGCACCTGGCTGGCCACTGTGAGAATGGGATGCACCATAGGCTTGATCCAGCAGGGCTCTTCTAACACTTATTTGCTAAAAAATATTCACAACCATTCATAGTATGGCCTATGGATGCAATCTTATACTGATTTACCCAGCAGAAGGCCCTACTGAATCCACTGGGCCCCCTCACAAGCCAAGATGCAAATGGCTAGGCTGTAAAGGTGACACCCCATCTCTATGGCTCCTTGCATGTGATCAGGGATCCTAGAGGAATCACCTCCCCTCCCCCTCCAGAAAATGTCTCTTTGACTTACAATTTCCAGCTGCTCGTCAAAATCCTCACTCTCGATTACTTTGATCAGGGGCTTCAGCTTCTCTTTCAGCCTCTTCCCCTCTTTCCGGGGGAGGACAAAGCGGAGACGCATGTGCGCCCGCTCAATCTGCATAGTCTCCTTCAGCTGCTTGATTACCTCCAAGGCCTGTGGGGAAAATCAAGAGGCTTACTTGTCCAACTGAGGGACAGTGGGCTCTGACACTTCAAAAGCAAGGCCTTCGCACTTTACAAGCCACACAGAATACAGTCATACCTTGTGTTGCGTTAGGTTCACGTTGCGTCTTTTTGGCTTGTGAACGTGGCAAACCTGGAAGTGTATACTTCTGGGTTTCGCAGTGCGCACACACGCAGAAGTGTTCTGCGTGCTTTGCACATGCGCAGAAGTGCTCTATTGCGCTCCTTGCTTGGACAGAAGTGCTGCCCTAGTTACGGACTTTTTGGGGTGCGAATGGCACCCCGGAACGTATTGTGTCCGCAACTAGAGGTACCACTGTACAAAATACACAGCAGAGATCACACATCCTATAGCAATCTGATCTGAAGCCAATAAACCATAATTAAAAACATGACTTTAAAATAAATAACTTATATCAAGTAAAGAAACATTCAGTAATCCATTTAGAATGTAACCTTATACAATAAAATTCTCTCTCAAAATAGTGGCAAATAATTATTAAACAGAAATTCATTCTGAACAATTACAATGAATTGTTACTAGTCTGTAATGAATAAAAATAACAGCAAAGTTATGATATGTAAAATTCCATGATATATAAAATTACAAAATGCACTGGTTCCCTGCTCCACGTCCAATATCTCTTCCTTATGCTGCCCTAACTCACACCTGGCAACTGCAGCTCTCCTCTGCCCCTTTTCTCTTCCCAACAAACCTGATACAGAGAGACTGGCTGGCCTAGCAGGGAACTGAACCTGGATGTCCTGAGTCCTAGTTCAAAACTTAACCACTTAACCACTGTCTCTAGTTAAGCTCCGTTAACTGTGACAACTGTTTGGACCCCCAGGAAGAGTAGAAGGTAAATCACCTCCAGTAGGCTTCCTTCCCCAGCTCAGAAGCAGCAAGAGAGAGATCACCGCACTGTTCCTAATTAACAAAGGAAGCTGCTTTATACAAATTCAACCTTTGGTCTACAATGACTGGCAGTGGCTCTCCAGGGCTTCAGGCAGGAGAACTTTCCAACCCTACCTGGAGAAGTTGGAGCAGGAATATGGGTAGCTGTCCCCCAAAAGGCTAAAATAAAATCCTCTTAAATAAAAATAAAACTGATTCAGGAGCTTAGCATGGCACACCACTAGAGATAAGATGGTCTCCTGTGGGAGTCACTTACCTGCTGCTTAGTGCTTTTTCCAGGTTTGACTGAGTAGTGAATATCCTTCATAGCTCTTTCAATCAGGATGACTGTGTACGGCCTCTTTGTTTCTGGGTTCACGCATTTCTCTGCCACAATGGTTGCAATGTCACGAAACATCTGCTCCAGCTGCGTGTGCCGCTCTTTATCTGACACTTGCAGCTCTCCCTTGGCCAGAATCTGAAAGCCAAGAGAAGTTTTGTGTTTGGATGCTGCCTTTTTCTGATTCAAAGGATGCAAAAATCTGGTCCAGTCTTCTGAAATTTTCAGGTACAGCTAGACAGGTTACCCCAGGCAGCAAGCCCTGGAAAAATGACTAGCTTGAATTTTTCGAGGAAATTGTAAGTTTGTATTATGGTAGTGGTGGGGGTACTTCTAGCCTATGGGCCTAATTTGGCCCACCAGTTCTCCCCATTTAGTCCATGAGGCCATTTCAGCCCTATACCTGCCACATATGATGTCAAATGTGGAACAGGTACATGTACAGATGGGGCCTGGCTGGCTGAAAGGGGGGTTGCTGATGCCGCCAATTATGTGATTGTCAGGTCTTGCAAAACACAATGCCTCTTCCCACACAATTTGACTTCAAACCAAGTTGCTTGACATCACCACTATCAAACTTGGCCTGACTGTTTTGCGTACTCATTGTGGCATTAAAGGATGACCCAAAGGCATTTTAACAAGAGAAAGAGAGGGGAGGCTGTCTGCCTGCCAACAGACACCTTGGGAGCCTACCATCTTGCAGATTTCTGTCTGGTCTTCCGTGCCAAAGGCTTTGACCAGCTCTTCCTTCTTTGCCACTTGGCCCTTGGAGACATTCACAAAGACGGTGTGCGTCTGCAGGACTTCATCAAGGTCCTTTTCCCTAAGAAATATTTTTTTTTAATGAGTAAAGCCCATTCTGGAATAATCGCACGAGGACTGGATGCAAATACTAAGAACATTATGGTCAGTCATTTGCCAGCACTTTAAGGTGGCAACAACTACAAAACTGCCTAAGAACCTAAGAGGAACTCTGCTGGATGAGGCCAAAGGCATGAGATCAGCATCCTGATCTCATCAGATGCCCTAATGGAAAGCAGGACCTGAGTGCAACAGCAGTGCTCTCCCCACTTGTGATCCCCAGCAACTGGTTCTCAGAGGCATACTGCCTCCAACAGTGGAGGCAAAACATAGCCTTTGTGGCTAGTAGTCCCTGGCTATCTTATCCTCCATGAGTTTGTCCAACCCTCATTTAAAGCCCTCCAAGTTGGTGATCATCACTGCATCTTATTATTTATTTATTACATTTATATCCCACCTGTCTTTCCAAGGAGCTCATGTACATAGTTCTCCCCTTCTCCTTTTTATCCTCACAATAACCCTGTGAGGTGGGTTAGGCTGAGAGACCGTCACTGGCTCCCACAGCTTCATGGCTGAATGGGGATTTGAACTCTGGTCTCCCATGTCCTTGTCCAATACTCCAACCACTACACTACACTACACTTGCGGATATGAATTCCAGTTTTAACCATAGCAAGATTAGGCATTTGCATATTAGGCTTGCTTCGACAGCACTGGCTGTTGTTACTTTAATTAATAAACTGTATGTTGTTTTAAACTCTTTTTAATATTGAGCTTTAATGCTGTTAACCTGCCCTGGAACCTTGGGTAATGAACGATCAATATAACAATACATACCATCGAAAAACTATGTGGGTAAGCAGGCACAGGAATTTAGCCCTGCACTCTGTGCATGCTCAGAAACCCTGTTTTAACCATTAGGTCAACAAAACTCTGGGAGGCTGTTTATCTGTCAACCTCAATCTCTTCGTTTCCGGCCCATGCCCCGCCCCCGCTTCCGGTCAACTTACGTGCCGCTCCGCCAGCCCATGACCTTGTTCCGGTAGCAGGCGATCTCGAAGCGCTTCCCTGCCCTCTTGACGCGCACCACGGCCACATTAGTCAGGCGGATCTGGTTGGTGGGTGTGAAGATCGACATGATGGCGACGGAGATGAGCCCGCAGTTGCTGTCAGAAGCAATGGCCGCTCTACGCCTGCGCACCAACCGCTCTCCCCTCCTAGCTCCGCCCACGGACGCCAACCAGGGCCAATGAACAAGCCTTTTCCTCCTCCGCCTTATTGTGGCGAAGGTAGCGTCGGAGCTCGCGAGAGACGAGAGCGCCTGGTGTGGGTGCTTTCCGATTTCCGTCCGGGTGGGAAATTAAACCCCATGATGACTTGTTCCGGCGCACCCTTCCTAGATGAGTTTACCTGAGAGTTACCTGGCCCCCTGAAACCAAAGAGCGTACTTCCCAGCTGATGTTGTTTCCTATTCCCCCCCTTTAAAAAACCCAAAACATTTATTAACTTTACAAACCGGGACTCGAGGTGGCTTACACAAAGTAAAACAACGCAGATAAAATACCCAATGTTAAAACATATAAAACGTAATCCTTTAAAAGCAATTAAAACAATTAAAAAGAAATCTATTCAAACCAAAATTTAACCGATTTAGGGTTGTTGTTGTTGTTGTTGTTTTTGCTGAGACTCCCGGTCATAACATGCCCCAATGAAATTAATTATGTGCTGACAGAATGATGTGCGAGAGACCAGGGTTCAAATCCCCACTTGGCCATAAAGCTCACTGGGTGACCTTGGGCCAGTCACTCACTGCCTCCCAGTCTATCCTCCCTCACAGGGTTGTTGTGGGAATTAACTGAGGAGGGGGAGAACCATGGCCGACAATGAGCACCTTGGAGAAAAAGACAGGATATAAATATAATACATAATAACAATAAAATACACTTAATACTGATACAGAAGAGGGAATTCAGGAGGTGTGGATATGAAAATGTCAACAAGACCAGCTTTTCATCATCATACATACTTAGCAGATTCGATGTGATTTTAATTTCTGAGTTTCATGATTTGGCAAGTTCACCCTCCTCCCAATGGCCTTTTTACACGAGTGAAATAATCAGAATTCTGACACAGGACCATAGATTCCGCCAGAAATCATAGACTTCTGGTTGTTTTGCTGTGATTGTTTTACATGTTTTACATTGACACGGAATTTCTCTGCTCCCTCCAAGCTCCGTCTTTAGTTAAAACAAGACATCTTCTGGAAAATTGTACAGTATTGAGTGTTTTGCTTTCTCATTCAGAAAAATGAAAACAAATTCCTTGTCAGGGATACTATCAGGGGAGTTTATGCTTTTATTGTCGTTAAATCGCTTTGAGTTGTTTCCTGGGAAGCGATTCGTAAATAAAGTACAGTACAGTAAATAATAAAATTGGGTGGGGGAGGAGGAGGAGGGTATTGCAAAATTAGCCGCCCAAATCCTGGACATGATTTACTCCAGAGTAACCCCCTTCTGAGTTCAATGGGGCTTAAAGGTCGGGCGGGGGAGAGGAAAACTTTCCTGCCCGCAATCGAAATCTTTTAACATCCGTGGAGGGGAAATATAAGGGGCGTTTGCAGAAGCTGCCACCTCGAAGGGGTTAATGCAGCCTTCCCAGAATCCCGCGGGGTGGGCAAGATGGCCCCTTCCAGGAGCCCGTGGGGCTGCTCCTCGAGAGTAAACCTCTTTTCCGCCCGCTAGGCTGGAAGCCGCTGTGGTTGTTGCTGCCGCTCGATTGCCTAGAGATGGGTAAGGACTGCGTGCCTGCTCGGGAAACAGCCCTGAGATCGTTTTCAAGCTGAATTGGTATTGGGGGTTTTGGGAAGGAACCGAACAGATTCTGTGTGTGCTTAACCCAGTGGTTGCTATTATGGTCTGTTTGCTTTTTTACCCACCCTTCGCCCTCGTGTCCTAGAATGGTCCGCAACAATTTCACATAATTCCTGCTCCGCAATTGTGAGAATTTGATCTTTTAGTGTGGCAGCACCTGTCCTTCCTTGCTCTTTGACAGCAGACAGGTGCCTTCCCTATACCCTTTTCAGCATCTGCAAAAACCTTGTTTTTAGCCTACCCGATGTTTAAAAAGTTTGTGCGAGCTTTAATCTGTTTTTAGTTTTGGTAATTTTATTGTTTTATCTTTTTTGTAAACAGCTTTAAGGGTTTTGATTTGGGTTTTTTTACCATCAAGCTGTACTGTATATAAATTTTATGAAATAAACAATAAGTAAAGGTAAAGGGACCCCTGACCGTTAGGTCCAGTCATCCAGTCGCGGCCGACTCGGGGGTTGCGGCGCTCATCTCGCTTTACTGGCCAAGGGAGCCGGTATACAGCTGGCCATGTAGCCAGCATGACTAAGCCACTCCTGGCGAACCAGAGCAGCACACGGAAATGCCGTTTACCTTCCCACCAGAGTGGTACCTATTTATCTACTTGCACTTTGACGTGCTTTCAAACTGCTAGGTTGGCAGGAGCAGGGACCGAGCAATGGGAGCTCACCCCGTCACAGGGATTCGAACCACCGACCTTCTGATCAGCAAGTCCTAGGCCCTGTGGTTTAACCCACAGTGGCACCTGCGTCCCTAGTAGATAACATTAAAATAGTTGGAAACAATAATCACATGAATATTGATGGAGAAAATAGGGGGGAACTCTGTTGCAACAGAAAAAT
This sequence comes from Podarcis filfolensis, assembly GCF_964270895.1. NCBI lineage: Eukaryota > Metazoa > Chordata > Lepidosauria > Squamata > Lacertidae > Podarcis > Podarcis filfolensis. Next base: position 14,955,935 of record NC_139618.1, on the reverse strand, counting down.
AAAGAACCGCCTTGCTTTCACTGCATCCTGCCTCCATCCATCCATCTCTGACCCATCGTGGACTCAGGGGACTCAGTCCCTTGGAGAGTTGGGCAGCAAGAGCCAACTCTCTATTTTCTGTATAGTATTGCAAACTGCTTAGACTGCAAATTGCAGTCTGTTTTGCAAACTGCAAACTGTTTTGTTTTTCACAATCAAGTAGCATATACATTTTGTTAAAGAAAGAAGAATAGTGTGGGTCCTAAAATATATATACTGTACACCTCAAGTGTCAGAGACTGGGGGAAGAGGTTTGTGTTCCGCCATGATCCTAAACAGGCCTGTTTAACAGGTCCACTGCATTTTTGCTTTCTTCCAGATATGACCATGGAGACGTGGGGCAGCCTCTATGCTCACCTGGCCTTCTTGTGGCTGAACAGATTCTACTTGTACTCTGGAGCGGTGTTTGGGATCAGCCTTTGGCTTTGCATCCAGTTTGTCAGTAAGACCAAAAAGCAGGTACTTTCCCCCACTGTTCCAGCATCTTTGGTGGTCTTGGTGACCTTTCCTGAAGAAGGGGCCTAGCGCATGGTGGCTGCTAAAGAACATATATTATTAGCACTATTCAGTATATATATATATATTTATTAACAATTTTGGTTTACATAGAAGTTACAGTATAACCCCTTTGATCCTGATACTGTATGTACTGTAGCTACCAAATATTGTAGAAAATGACTTTGCTAACTTCCATAAATAAATTGGCACCTACATCCATTTAAAATTAAAAGTTATTAAGTTAGTACAATCCGCACATACATACTCTATCTAGATCGGGGATATCAAATGAAGAACATACACTGATAATCAAAGAGCAAGTAAGTAAAAAATAAATATTATGTCAGTTTAATGTTAACATTTATTAAATTCTCAGTATCTCATGCATTCCAAATTGTTGCATACTGTGGTTTGTGTGGGGGGGGGGAGGTGTTATTTCATTATTTGTATTATACATATGTAATAAAATTAAGCCAAACTTTGACTTAATTAATTTCAACTTTGTTGAAACATTATGTAAGCTGCAGATGTATAAATTAAAAGTGGAAATGTGGGTCCCATGTTGCAGCCTGGGAGTCAGTGATGTGTCCTGGGTCTGGACTGGTTGAAGACTGATGCTTTAGGACTCCTACAGTTTTATATTTCTTATTTTGCAGAATAGAAATCAACTCAGAAAATCAAGCCTTCCCCAAATTGCTACAGAAGGGCTTGTAGGAGAGCAGAAAGGCCTCAGCACTGACAAAGTCCATGTCACTGGGGTGAAGATTTTTTTTGGTTCTCAAACTGGAACAGCAAAGGTCAGTGCTGTGATAAAACCAGTGAGATTAAAAAGTGAGTCTTCTCCTTCGGGTGGGTGGGTGGGTGTGGTGGTGGCTGTTATTGTTCGGGGGAAGGCACTCTGTCTGTGCTCAGAGGAACTTAATTCATTTCTTCATTTCTCCTTTGAAATAAAAATTTGAAATTCCTCTGATTTAGACCGTGGAACCCCTTGCAACCATAGATCACAAGTTCAAATCCCCACTTGTCCATGAAGCTCAGTGGGTGATGCTTTGGGGCCAGTCACTGCCTCTTGGCCTAACTTACCTCACAGGGTTGTTGTGGGGATTAACCATGAATGCCACCTTGAGCTCCTTGGAGAAAAAGATGGAGAATAAGTGCAATAAATAAACAAATACAATAAAAAAGTATTTACTGAAGACACATATACGCACTGCTGTGCTACAGTATCAAAGCAGTTTACAGCAATACAAACAAACACACAGAAACACATAATCTATTTAGAAACCACCTTATTCTTGCATCTGTGATTTGTTTAAAAATGTTTTTAATGTTGTATTTTCAATTGTTGCAACCTACCCAGAAATTGAATAAATATTGTTATAATTATTTTCTTTTTCTCTTTGCAGAGATTTGCGTCAATACTTGCTGAGTCTGTTGCCTCCCTTAACTTGCCTGCTGAAGTCATCAACATGAAGGACTATGACCCCGACGACTGTCTAGGAGACGAGGTTGGTCGTTCTTCCCCCCTGCTTCTCATTTTCTTTGGTGGAGGCCAGCTTGGAGGCACCTCAGGCATTGCCAGCTTTCCTCCTTAACTAGGCTCTTGTGCTGTTAACGGCTGTGTGGCAGGGGAAGTTCCAGAAGTGCAACTTTCCCTGCCAGGTAGCTGCAGTGTTGGATAAACACTTTTCCAGGACAAAGTGCATCTGTAGAAGCCATTGTCAACGTCCATCTGTAGGAAGCATGTATGGACTCCTCTCAGGAGAAAAGTTGGCAACCTCCAAAGCTGATTCACACATGCATGGGCCTCAGGAAATGGGGAAACCTGATGAAACTCGCTTTCACCGACTCTGTCTTAATAGCATACCGTATTTTTTGCTCTATAAGACTACCTTTTCCCTCCTAAAAAGTAAGGGGAAATGTTTGTGCATCTTAAGGAGCGAATGCAGGCTGCGCAGCTATTGCGGAAGCCAGAACAGCAAGAGGGATTGCTGCACAGCAATCCTCCTTGCTGTTCTGGCTTCAGGGATAGCCGCACAAAGTCTCTTCAACAACATTTAATTCAGAATATATTTTTTTCTTGTTTTCCTCCTCTAAAAACTAGGTGTGTCTTATGGTCAGGTGCGTCTTATAGAGCGAAAAATGCGGTATATTGCAGGGGTGTGCAAAAGTGTATATGTTTATAACATGAGGAACCTCTGGCCTGGAATGGGGCCTTGAACAGCTTGCCTGGATAGTATATTGATCGTATGTTGGAAGGGTTACAGCGTAGCCTACGCTACAAAACTAAGAAGCGCATCCACTGCTCACTTTTGCTTCTGACCACGCCCACTCTTTTCGTTGGTTCCCGCCCACCACTGAAGCACTTGATGAATCAGGCCAATGAGGGCCCATCTAGTCTAGCATCCTCCTTTCAAAGTGGCCAATCAGGCACCAGCGGGAAACACCACAAGAAGGATCTGTGTGCAAGAGCACTTCCTGCAACTGGTATTCAGAAAGCATTGCTGCCTCCAACTGGGGAGGCATTGCATAGCTTTCGTTATGGATAGTAGCCCTTGATAGCCCTCTCCTCCATGTCTAATCCTGTTTTAAAGCCATCCAAGCTGATGGCCATCAGTGCCTCCTGAGCAGGACTCTTGGGCTGAAAAGGATTCCCCTCTCCTGCTCTGGGCATTCAGAGATGCCACATACTGGTGACTACGGACCGATGGCCAAGAATGTACAATTTGAGTGATGATAACTCTTTAAACTTGCGAATATTTACTGTGTAATTGATTTAAAAACATTTCGATTGGCTTAAAAAGGTGCCCCTGGTGAAATGGGTCAGCAGACATAAAAACTCGAATACGATATTTAAATGCAAGTACAGTACTTCTAAATCTGTAGCTAACAAGGGCCTTTGCCCTGTGTGCAAGAGAAGCAGAAGGGGGTTCCTCTTTTGAGACAGCGTTTCCTGCAATGGATGTGAGCTTTGTTCAAAGACACGTGATGCATTTCACTTTAGAAGTCTTCACTTATTTTCTGAGGTGCAAATTTATGCAGATCTAGTCAATTAATCACTTGGGAGAAAAGGTGCATTTTGCTTTAGAGGACTCACTTATTTTTCCATCTGCCGTTTTATGCCGCTCTACTGTTTACCATATTTTTCGCCCTATAGGACACACTTTTTCCCCTCCAAAAATGAAGGGGAAATGTGTGTGCGTCCTATGGGGCAAATACAGGCTTTTGCTGAAGCCTGGAGAGCGAGAGGGGTCGGTGCGCACCGACCCCTCTCTCTCTCCAGGCTTCAGGAAGCTCTGCGCAACCCTCGGGAGCCCGGCGCCAAGCTGCGCCGGGCTCCCCAAAGGTTGCGCAGAGCTGCCTGCATTCCGAAGCCTCCGGCGCGCTGAAGAGTGCGCCCGGGCTTCGCGCAGCTCTCCGCAAGCCTGGGGAGACCGGCGCGGCTCCCTAGGCTTGCGGATAGCAGGCTGTTCTGGGGGCTGGGGTCAGGGGAAGCTCGGGCTTCCCCCGCGCCAGCTCCGTGCCTGGGGGGGAAATAATTTTTTTTCCTTTATTTCCCCCCCCAAAAAACTAGGTGCGTCCTATAGGGCGGTGAGTCCTATGGGGCGAAAAATACGGTAATTGGTTAGTGAACTAAAACATACAATTGAGAAAACCCGTACTCCATGCAGTTAATATTTCTTAGCAGTGATTTCTACATTGCATGGAGTTGGACTCGATGGCCTTTGGGATCCCTTCCAACTCTACAATTCTATGAGGGAGAGGCGTAAAAATAATAACAGAGAAAAATATTTTTCCTCCCTTTGGTGGGAATCTCTCCAGACAAGCAGCAAGAACATCTGCGTCTTCTTAGTTGCCACTTACACAGATGGGAAGCCGACAGAGAATGCCGTGTGGTTCTGCAAGTGGCTAGAAGAAGCATCCAGTGACTTTCGAGTTGGCAAAACGTACCTGAAGGGCTTGAGATTCGCCGTCTTTGGCCTGGGGAATTCTCTCTATGCCGATCACTACAACACTGTGAGTCCCTTTTGTCATTCCTGCTAGAATTGATACTGATAGCTGGTGAGAAACTGAGATGCGGTTGGTGGGTGGGTCACAGGAGGACATCTAGTTTGACCCATTGCCCTCCAAGAGCAGATTCTGCTGCTATGTGAGGCTTCCCTTGCACTTGATCCGGAAGCTGCCATTAGTGCAGAATGCTGCAGCGCAATTGCTTACAGGAGTGAGGCCACATCAGCATATACCAACTCTGCTCAGAGATCTGCACTGCTTGCCACTTTGCTTCCAGGTCAAGTTCAAGCGCTTGCTATTAGTATCTTAAAGCCCTTTACAACTTGGGACCAGTTTACCCAGGAGATCGTCTTACCCCATATAGGCCCCCTTGACCACTTCGATTGGTGAAACTGGTGTTGCCGCAGGTGCCACATAATACCCATTCCCCATTTGGAAGAAATCCATCTTTTTGTGCAGCAGCACCTGCACTTGGGAACTCCCTGCCTATTGATTTCAGGTAGGCGCCTTTGCTGTACTATTTTTGGCGCCTGCTAAAAACGTTCTTGTTTAGACAAGGCTACCCAGATGTTTAGAAAGTTGTTGCGAGTTTTAATCTGTTTTTAATTCATTGTTAATTTGACATTTCGAAAGTCTTAAATTATTGTTGATTTTTCTTAGTGAGAATTTGATCTTATTGGTAAACCACCTGGAGGGTTGTTGTGTTTTTTTTACAATCGAGCGGTGTATGAATTTTATGAAATAAGTAATTAAATAGTCAATGAGAAACTGAGAAGAGGGGGAGGGCTCAAGGGATCATCTATTCTGACCTGTTACCCTCAGAGAGCAAATTCTGCCCCTAAAGAATCTCCAGGGGATTCCTGTCCAATCTTCCCTTAAGAACTTACAAGGAAGAGCATCCCATAATAGTCATCTTTGACTTGTTACTGGGCCGTCCTGGCTTTTCGGACAGACCTGGTCGTTTTTGAACTAATACCATTCCACCACTTGCATTTGCTTTTACAATATATTTTGTTCTTTCTTTTTAATTGGGTCTATAGCAGGATTCCACCAGCGGGCCAGATCTTTAGCTTCCTACCCCCGGTTGGCTATTTTGACAAGGGTGGCAAGGTACATATTGATGACTTTAGGACTCAATCACCTAAAGGTCTGCCTTCCCCAGGGCTGTAGCTCAGTGATAGAGCCCCTGCCTTGCATGCAGAAGGTCCCATGTTCAGTCCCCAGCAGCATCTCCTGGTAGGCCTGGGAATGTCCCCCTGTCTGAAACCTTGGAGAGCCGCTGCCAGTCAGTGCAGACAAAACTGAGCTAGACGAACGTCATGGTCTCACTCAGGCAGCTTCCTACATTGCTTACACGCAGGTCTCTTGTGTTTCTGCCGCAGGTGGGCAGGAGCGTGGACAAATGGCTGTGGATGCTAGGGGCCCGGCGGGTCCTCTCCTGCGCCCTGGGGGACGCCAATGTGGTGAAGAGCAAGCATGGGAGCCTGGAGGCCGACTTTGAGGCTTGGGAGGCCAAGTTCCTGGCCAGGCTCCAGGCCCTCTGCAGAGGGGAGAAGGCGGCCTGCAGAGGGGAGTGTAAGAAGGGCAAGTGCCGCTCCAAGAGGAAAGCTGGGCAGGAGACATCGTTGGAGCAGGAGCAGAGGGTGAGTGGGACTGGGTGTGGACAGCAAGCCAACAGTGTGATGCTGCAGCACAAGGAGCTAATGCGATTCTAGGCTGCATCAAGAGATGTCCAGTGTCCAGATCAAGGGAGGTCATCACCGTCTTTCAACCTTACCTGCCTCGCAGGAGGCAGGCGGCGCTGTGGTCTAAACCACTGAGCCTCTTGGGCTTGCTGATCAGAAGGTTGGCGGTTTGAATCCCCGCGACGGGGTGAGCTCCTGTTGCTCTGTCCCAGCTCCTACCAACCTAGCAGTTCGAAAGCACGCCAGTGCAAGTAGATAAATAGTTACTGCTGTGGTGGGAAGGTAAACGGCGTTTCCCTGTGCTCTGGTTTCCGTCACGGTGTTCAGTTGCGCCAGAAGCGGTTTAGCCATGCTGGCCACATGACCCGGAAAGCTGTCTGTGGGCAAACGCCAGCTCCCTTGGTCTGAAAGTGAGATGAGCACCGCAACCCCATAGTCGCCTTTGACTAGACTTAACCATCTAGGGGTCCTTTACCTTTGTTTTTTTTTACCTCACAGGATTGTTGTGGGGATTAAATGAGGAGGGGGGGGGGGAGAACTATGTATGCCACCTTGAGCTCATTGGAGGAGCAAAAGGTGGGATATAAATGTAAAAATAAAGAAATAAATCCAGTCTAGTGGCCTTTTGTGGGGGTGGGTGGGTGGGTGGAGGAGAGCAGGGTGTTTTTGGGCCGTGTAGCATTTACAAGGCTTTTGTTTTCACAGAAGGAGGTGGCGGAGGAGGAGCTTTTTGAGACCACAAGCGAAGAGGATTCTGGCAATGAAGAGGGAGAGGGTGCGAACCAGATGGTGGACGTGGAAGACCTGGGCAGAGTCATGGGCCACATGAAGAAAGCCCAGGTAACGGTGAACTCTTATTTTCAGCCCTGTGGCCGTGTGTTCTTGCTGGTTCATTTATTCATTTATAAAAATACTTGTATACAGCTGTTCCTAAATTATTAATTGTATTTGTTAAATTTTAATACCGTCCTACATCCGAAGATCACAGGTGGTTTACAACTTAAGAACACAAAATGCATAATATAATAAAGAATACCCCCCCCCCCGGCACACTTAAAAGAACATAGATTGTTTAACGGTCAAAGGTCTGGTTGAAGAGGAATGTGTTCGCCTGGCAGCTAAAGATATGTAATGAAGGCTCCAGGCAAGCTTCCTTGGGGAGAGCATTCTACAAATGGGGAGCCACCACAGAAAAGGCCCGTTCTCGTGTTGCCGCCCTCCAGAACTCCTGAGAAAGGGCCTCAGATGATAATCACAGGGTCTAAGTCAGGCTTTGAAATCCCTAACGCCTCTAATCCTAGGCCAGTGGTACAACACAGTTTGGCAGATTCCAGTATCAGAAAAATAATCTGACAAGTTCAAAGTGATGAGAGGGCAAAAGAAGCGCGGCGGTTTTCATGCAATTTGATATGGTTTTATTGTTTACACTGATAACGAAGCATGTGGTAGAGAGGTTGTGTCCAGTATATGGTATGGTTTGGCTCCTATAAGTTGTTCTCCTTGGTACCAATGAAGATCCGATAAATAAATATCACACTTCCATTTTTTTGGGATGGAAAGAGTTATTAGTGCAGAAAGCAAGAAAGCAGGCCCTAACACTTTGACATATCCCTGGGCTTGCCAAACTTTTGAGGGCCACTTGGTAAATTTGGAATTCTGATAAAGGGTCCTGGGCACCAGTCACAAAATGGCTGCTGTGAGAGTGGGGTATATCACAAAATGGCTGCCTTTAAGAAGGGTGTTGACAAGCTGGAACGTGTGCCGAGGAGGGTGATCAAGGGTCTGGAAACTAAGCTTTATGAGGAACAGTTGAAGGAGTTGTGTATGCTTAGCCTGGAGAAGAGAAGATTGAGAGGAGATGTGATAGCAATCTTCAAATATCTAAAGGACTGTCTCATGGAAGATGGAACAAGCTTGTTTTCTTTTGCTCCAGAGGGTAGGGCCCAAACCAATGGATTCAAATTGCAGGAAAAGACATTCTGACTAAACACTGGGCAGAACTTTCTGAGGGTAAGAGCTGTCTGACAGAGGAAAGGGCTCCCTTTGATGGTGGTGGACTCTCCTGCGTTGGGAGGGCTTCAATCAGAGGTTGGATGGCTTTTTGTCAGGGATTCTCTAGCTGTGATTCCTGCATTGCAGAGGGTTGGACTAGATGACCCTTGGCATTCTATTCCAATTCTACAGTTCCATAACACAAAAAAGCCTCTCCTGATCCAGCAGGGTTCTTATGGAGAGCTGCAGACGTACCTTCATCCTTCTGCTCTAGGACCAACGCTAAAGAGAATGTTTGTGCCTTCCCTGAATTTGATGGGGCTGGCGATCTGTTTGTTCTGTTGCTCATTAACACTCTGTTGCTTCTGCTAATGAAGAAAGTGAGGCCTGGTTTTGCCATCCCTCTGCAGAGAGAGCGTGAGCTGGACCGAGAGGTCGAGAAGACGGGGTGGCTCCAGCGGAGAGGGGAGGATGCCTTGAGAGAGATGATCACGCCAGCTTTGCGGGATGCCCTCACGAAACAAGGTGATGTGGACTGCAAGGAGGCCCAAGGGGCAGGAGAATCCAGGGTGCAAGGAGACCTGGGGGGTGGGGTGGGGAGTGCATCTGTCCTAGGCTGAGGAGCCACCTGTCCTTGGCCTGCCTGGGCTAGAAAAATGGAGGACAAGATTGGCATGAAAAAGCTGGGTGTGTTTGGCAGGAATTGTCTCCAGGTTCTCTAGTCTCAGTTTCCCTCTCCTGATCAGCAGCCCTTGAACCTAAGGGGAGCTCTGCTGCATCAAACCATCCAGCCCAGCATTCTGTTCTGGCCAAACTAGATGCCCTCAGGGAAGCCCACCAGCTTAAAGGTAAAAGGACCCCTGACCATTAGGTCCAGTCGAGGCCTACTCTGGGGTTGCGGCGTTCATCTCGCTTTACTGTCCGAGGGAGCCGGCGTACAGCTTCTGGGTAATGTGGCCAGCATGACTAAGCTACATTTGGCAAACCAGAGCAGCACACAGAAATGCCGTTTACCTTCCCACTGGAGCAGTACCTATTTATCTACTTGCACTTTGATGTGCTTTCGAACTGTTAGGTTGGCAGGAGCGGGGACCGAGCAACAGGAGCTCACCCCGTCGCGGGGATTTGAACCACCGACCTTCTGATCGGAAAGCCCTAGGCTCTGTGGTTTAACCCACAGTGCCTAACCAGGCACAAATGCAGTTGTGGCATCTTGCCCCTGTTGGTAAAAGGTGCTTGGAAACGGATCCTTTTGAGGCGCATGCCCTTTTCTGTTCTGATTGTTGTATCTCTCTTTTCTCAAGCAACTGTGCCAACCTCAGGAAAGTGAGGTTGGATATTTGCAAATATATTGTGAGTTTGAGAGCTTCCATCCTAATAAATAATAATAATAATATTAATGATTTTAATATTTGTACCCTGCCCATCTGATTGGGTTGCCTCGGCCACTCTGGGCGTCTTCCAACAAATATAAAAACATGGTAAAACACTGCACATTAGAAAGCTTCCCTATACAGGGCTTCTTTCAGAAGTCTTCTAAAGGTTGCCCATTTCCTTGACATCTGATGGAAGGGTGTTCCAAAGGGTGTGGGTGCCACTACCGAGAAGGCTCTCTGCCTGGTTCACTGTAGCTTCACTTCTCGCACTGAGGGAACCGCCAGAGGACCCTCAGAGGAGGACCTCAGTGTTCGGGCTGAACGATGGGGGTGGAGATGTTCCCTCAGGGATAATTCTACATTCCAGGGGTCACTTGGCAGGGTTGGGGTTAGGTGCTGCTGTTGCTGCCGATTCCCACACCCTCTGACACTGGTTCCCTTATGAGCAGCCTTCAGGGTTGAGCACATGCCGGTGAATTTTACCTTTGTACGGTAGGCTCGTTTCTTCACATTCACCCAGCCCTCTCTGTTCTCCATCCAGGCAAGCAAATAGGCATTTCCAGAGTTTCCAGCCAGGTTAAAACACAGGAGGAGGGTTGGTGCAGGCTCCTTTAGCCATGTGTTTCTGCTAGATCTCCTTACACTCAAGAAAACAAACAAATCCCTCTTCTGATTTCAGGCTACAGGTTGATCGGGAGCCACTCTGGAGTGAAGCTCTGTCGCTGGACAAAGGTACTTAATTTCCTTCCCTGGGTGGATTCTTGAATCAGTGAAGAGGAATGTCTGTGGCCCTCCAGACCACTTTGGCACAGCCAAGTGGTCAGGTATGGCAGGAGCTGTGATCCATAGATGCTCCTCATCCCTTCCATTGTGCCCACCTTTTTAAGAGATGTCTTTCCTCTTCTGCAAAGGCCTCCTATAAATAATCTTTGCTAGTTGGGTGTGTTTTGATTCCAGCGCATTTTTAGCTTTGGGGATTTTTTTCTAACCATATTGCTTTCTATTTGCCTCTCACCAGTCGATGCTCCGTGGCAGAGGCGGCTGTTACAAGCACACCTTCTATGGCATTGAGAGCCACCGCTGCCTGGAGACCACGCCCAGCTTGGCTTGCGCCAACAAGTGTGTCTTCTGCTGGAGGTGAGAAACTGGGTAGGGGTTGGGGTCGGAAGCCCACCCCATCCCCCCTGGTCCAGTCCAGCATTCTCTTTTCCTGCAGTGACCAACCAGTTGCCTCTGGGAAATCCGCAAGCCAGGCAAGACTGCATCGTCCTTCCCCTGTGGTTCACCTTTTGAGTACCTTTTGAGCTGGAGATAGACTGCTCCTGCACAGGGAGGTTTGCATTTAGCTGCCATTGCTGGTGGCTCTAGCCAGGCCACTCCTCTTATGATGGTATCTTTTCCTTCTGGGGGAACGACCCAGAAATGGGTTTTTGTGGCGGCAGAGTTGTCGCCATTTGTAAAATTTCCTGTATTGGCAGCCAACTGGTTTTCAATGGGTGGCCAAGTTTTATATGAGAGAGAAAGAGAGGATGTGATCGACTCCCCTTTGAAGAAAGGCTGCAGAGTTTGGGACTTTTTAGTTTAGAGAAAAGGCAAGTAAGAAGCAACAACATGATAGAGGCATATAAAATTATGCACGGCATGGAGAAAGTGGATAGAGGAAAGTTTTTCATCCTCTCTCATAGCACTGGAACTTGTGGACATCCAGTGGAGCTGGATATTGGGAGATTCAGGGCAAATAAAAGAAATCCATTCTTAATGCAGCACAAAGTTAAACCGTGGAACTCACTGCCACAGGAGGTCACCAACCTGAAAGAGGATTGGACAAATTAATGCAGGAGGAGAAGGCTGTCAATGATTACTAGCCACAATGGCTTTGCTCTGCCTCCATATTAATGCTTCCGACTACCCGTTGCCAGAAACTACAGGAGATGAGAATGCTTTTGCGCTTGAATCCCGCTTGCAGGTTCCCCACAAGCATCTGCTTGGCTACTGTAAGAACAGGATGCTGGGCTAGGTGGGCCGTTGGCCTGATCCAGCAGGTCTCTTATGAATCTGTGGCCACATTCACACTATAGCTAGAAAGCACTATGATACCACTTAAAACTGTCTTGGCTTCCCCCAAAGAATCCCGATAGCAGTAGTTTGTTAAGAGCTATTAGGAGGCCCAATATTCCCTGCACACGGCTACAGTTCCCAGAATTGTTTAATCATCCCTTTCCACAGGGAAGCCTGGGAATTGTGGTTCCGGGAGGGGAATGGGGATCTCTCCCAACAACTCTCGGCATCCTTAATGAACTACAGCTCCCAGAATTCTTTGGGGGAAGCCATGACTGCTTAGAGTAGTATCATAGTGCTACGTGAATGTGGCCTAAATCTTACTGTCCACTAATGGGGACAGAATGCTGAAAGCTTGATTTGATTAATTAAGGCTTTTCTTACAGAGGGAAGGAGGGGTGCCTTATATGTGTGGGAGGTAGCTTTGTACAGTGGTACCTCGGGTTACATACGCTTCAGGTTACATACGCTTCAGGTTATAGACGCCGCTAACCTAGAAATAGTGCTTCAGGTTAAGAACTTTGCTTCAGGATGAGAACAGAAATCGTGCTCCGGCGGCGCAGCAGCAGCAGGAGACCCCATTAGCTAAAGTAGTGCTTCAGGTTAAGAACAGTTTCAGGTTAAGAACGGACCTCCGGAACGAATTAAGTACTTAACCCGAGGTACCACAGTACAATCTATTCACAGTGACTATGGTGTAGTGTATATTTAATTCATATTAAATTATTTTCAGGCACCACACAAACCCTGTGGGCACGGAGTGGCGGTGGAAAATGGACCCTCCCGAAATGATCTTGCAGGAGGCCATTGAGAACCACCAGAGCCTGATCAAGCAATTCAAAGGTATTCCAGGGGCTGCCTGTGCTCTTGCTCAGTGCCTTGCAATCCCAAGGCAGCATCTCCAAGCAGGAGTGGGAGAAACTGCCTGAAACCGCTGCCAGTAGGCCATGTTCGAAATTCCCCAGGTGCCAGGCGCGTTTTGCTACTGGCGCAGATCCAATTGCAAGTACGTGGAGATTTTTGGGTGCCAGGTTCTTACTCCCCCCTCCCTCCCAGTTGTCAGCTTCTTTCTTCCAGTCCCTCAGTGGGTGGAGATGTTTAGGCTACATCTGCGCAAGCCCACAGAGACCCCTCTCCTCCTCCTCTTCTCCTCCGTTTTGCAGGCGTCCCGGGCGTGAGGAACGACCGTTTTGAAGAAGGGATGGAACCCAAGCACTGTGCCCTGTCTCTTGTTGGGGAGCCAATCATGTACCCCGAAATCAACCGTTTCCTAAAGCTGCTGCATCGCAAGAACATTTCAAGCTTCCTCGTTACAAATGCACAGTTCCCAGAGGAAATCAGGTGAGGCCCGGAAGAGAAGCTGCTTTTCTCGTTATCCTTCCATCTATTTCCCGTGGTTTTTCCTCCCAAGAGCTCAAGATGGCATGCGGGGTTCTCTTGCCTCCCCGTTTCACCCTCACAGCAGCCCTGTGAGGTAGCTTAGGCTGAGAGACCAGAATTATTGGGAAAAGGTTCAGAAAAGGGCAGCCAGAGGGATCAAGGGGACGCAGTGACCCTTATGAAGAAAGGTTGCAGCGTTTGGGACTTTTTAGTTTAGAGAAAAGGTGACATGATATGAGTTTATAAAAAGGCATGCATTGCATGGAGAAAGTGGATAGAGAAAGGATTTTCTCCCTCTCTCCTAACACTATGTTGGAAGATTCAGGACAGGAAAAAAGGACTTCAGGAGGGGAGGTTGATCTTGTGCTCGAATCCTGCTTGGGAAGTTTCCTATTGAGGCATCTGGTCAACCACTGTGAAAATAATAATAATAATAAATAATAGGTTATTATTTATACCCCCTCCCATCTGGCTGGGTTTCCCCAGCCACTCTGGGCGGCTCCCAACAGAATGATGACGATGATGAAAAAGCGATAAAACATCAAGCATTAAAAACTTCCCTAAACAGGGCTGCCTTCAGATGTCTTCTAAAAGTCAGATAGTTGTTTATTTTCTTGACATCTGATGGGAGGGCGTTCCACAGGGCGGGTGCCACCACCGAGAAGGCCCTCTGCTATTGGCCTGATCCTGCAGGGTTTTTCTTATGTTCTCATGCCTTGCTGAAATGTTTCCTTGACCTGTGAGAATTTCACTTCCTTCCCTGGATATGCCCTGGAACCTTAGACTTTTGCATGTGTGGAATGTAGTTTACTGTACGAAGCATCCATCACTCCACCTGCCTTTTGCTGCAGGCGTGTGGCCCCTAGCAAGTTAATCAGGAGGGCATGTGGCCCTTGGGTTAGAAAAGGGTTCCCTGTCCCTGCTTTAGACTAGCTCTTTTTCCTTTGCGAGGGAGGGAGAAATGTATCTTGATTTTCCTTTGGCCTCAGCGTTCTAAACTCTCTTGGGGCCTTCCCCCCCCCCTTCCCTTCCCCTCCTGCCGAAAAGGAGCCTCGAACCTGTGACACAGCTCTACGTCAGCGTCGACGCAGGCACCAGAGACAGCTTGAAGAAGATCGACCGGCCTCTCTTTAAGGATTTCTGGCAGAGGTTTCTGGACAGCTTGCAAGCCTTGGCAGAAAAGGTACCCTGTTCAATTGTTGTCATTCCCTCCCACCCTCCGTCGCTGCAATAAGGTAAGTGAAAGGTTGTGGTCAAGCTGAAGGCATTTGGATTCTCTAGGCCAAAAGCTCAGGTTTTATTACTTTTATTATTATTAAATGATTATGCATTTTTATCCCACCTTTCTCCCAGGGTGGCTCAAACAAGTTAAAAGCAGCACAGATAAAATAGAAAAGCTAAAAACATATAAAAGGCAATCATTAAAGAGTAATTAAACTCTAAAGCACAGCCTTATTTCTTTAAAAAAACAGCCAGTCCACAAAAGCCTGTTGGAATAAAACACTCTTCACTTGCCAGCAGCAGGACAAGAAGGGAGCCAGTCTAGCCTCTCTAGGAGGGAGTTGCAAAGTCTGGGAGCAGCCACTGAGAAGCCCCTGCCCCGCATCCCCACCAAGCGTGCCTGTGAGGGTGGCAGGACTGAGAGAAGGGTCTTCACCAAAGACCTCAGAGCCTGGGCAGGTTCATATGGAAGAATATGGTCTTTCAGATAGCCCCTCCACCCCTCCGTGTCAGGCCTGGCACAATATTTCATATTTGCTAGCATTGCCTTTTTAGATCCCAGGGCAGGCATAGGCAAACTCCAGCCCTCCAGATGTTTGGGACTACAATTCCCATCATCCCTGACCTCTATTGTAGTCCCAAACATCTGGAGGGCCGGAGTTTGCCTATGTCTACGCCAGGGTGACTAAGGATTCATCCCCCCTCCCAATTCTTATTTATGTTCAATTTTGTTTATTTAAATGTTTATCAGCTACACTCTCATATAAAACATCACAATTCTATTAATGTACCCTTAACAAACTATCATTCCCATAATTATTTGGGGGAAGCCATAAGTATCTAAGTGCATGGTGTTAGTGTGACCTTAGTCTCCCTCTCTCACTTTGTGGCTTCTTCCACTGCGTGTGACCGAAAAGCTCACTATCTGCAGCTTTCAAAATGTGGTCAGATAACGGAATTCTGTAGTGCAAACAGTTTTGATTAGGGCTATGCAGTCCTGACTGTCACCTTCTTTTTGTTGTTGATGTGGCGCAATTTAATTTGAACCCGCTTCCTTTTCCCCCTATCAGCAACAGCGCACTGTCTATCGGCTCACACTGGTGAAAGCCTGGAATGTGGAGGAACTGAAGGCCTACTCTGACTTGGTGTCTCTTGGCAAACCGGATTTTATCGAGGTTAAAGTGAGTTGTTGATCATCAGGGTGGCATTGTCCTTCTCATAACAGACTTCGCCACCACCTCCACCCTCCCTGGGTGCAAATGAAAGTTTGCATAGCTGAACATTTTGCAGGGATGGTTTGCATGGGCCTGGATCCAAAAATCACACCACAATACCCAAAGGGCACGTTGGGTTTGTCTGCTCTTGTTTGCACTTCAGACCTGCCTTTGCAAAAATAGTTTGTGGGTTTGTGGAGGGGAGAGGGGGGTCTGTCACTGCTGGCAGAGTGGAGTCTCCCTGTCCAACAGCAGTGTGGCTGACTTGCTTGTTCCTGGGTTCAAGGGATGGGAGAGGGCTGTTACCTTTGTGTCCCTGCTTATGGCCTTCCCCGAGGCATGTGGTTGGCTGTTGTGCTGGGCTAAATGGGCCTTTGGTCAAGGCTTCCCCCAAAGAATTCTGGGAGCCGTAGTTTGCTACTGCAATGCGCTTCATGTGGGGCTACCTTTGAAGGTGACTCGGAAACTGCAATTAATCCAGAATGCAGCAGCTAGACTGGTGACTGGGAGTGGCCGCCGAGATCATATAACACCGGTCCTGAAAGATCTTCATTGGCTCCCAGTACGTTTCCGAGCACAATTCAAAGTGTTGGTGCTGACCTTTAAAGCCCTAAACGGCCTCAAAGGTCCAGTATACCTGAAGGAGCGTCTCCACCCCCATCGTTCAGCCTGGACACTGAGGTCCAGCGCCGAGGGCCTTCCAGCGGTTCCCTCACTGCGAGAAATGAGGTTACAGGGAACCAGGCAGAGGGCCTTCTCAGTAGTGGCGCCCACCCTGTGGAACACTCTCCCAGCAGATGTCAAGGCAATAAAAAACTATTTTACTTTTAAAAGACCACCAAAGGCGGCCCTGTTTAGGGAAGTTTTTAATGTCTGATGCTGTATTGTTTTTAATATTCGGTTGGAAGCCGCCCATTGTGGCTGGGGAAACCCAGCCAGATGGGCGGGGTATAAATAATAATTTATTTATTTGTTTGTTTGTTTGTTTATTTATTTATTTATTTTATTATTTAAGGGGGCTGAGAGGTGTTAGGAGACCCCATCCCAGAACAACAATTCCTAGAGTGGTTTAACAGTCAGTCCTTGTCCCCAGTGAACTCATGGATTTGTAGCTCTCTGAGGGGCCTCCTAACGCTCAGTGCTCTTCACAAACTACAGCTCCCAGAATTCTTTGCAGCAGGGGGCGGGGAGCCGGGGCTATTTAAAGTGGTATTGTAGTGCTTTAAATGTGTTGTGTGAATGTGTCCCCTCTTCTCCAGCCAGGCCCAAACAAGAAGGATGTGATGCTGGGTTGGTGAGAGGTGTGGCCTGGGAAGAGTGGGTGTAGTGGACCACTTGTGTCCTGGACTGATTGGACACAGAGGAATGGTGGGAGGAACCAGCTGGGGAACCTCCAAGGGAAGAAGGCTCAGAGCCCGGGGAGAGGTGGTGGGACAATGATGCGTGGCCAGAGGGAGAAGGAAGTGTCAAAAGCTGAAGAGGCAACATGGTTTAATGAGCAGGGAGAAAGAATCTGTGGCAGAGTGAAGCCCAGACTCGGAGGCAGAAACTGAAACGGGGGAGGAGGGAGGTCAAGAGGCAGAGAGGAGTCTGGCTGGTGGAGAGTCCTTCTTCTGCGACAAGCTCCGCCCCCCTCCTGGTCTCCCAGAACCATTAGAGGCATGAAGAGGGTGGAGGATAGTTTGGCTTCACACAAGTGCAGTCTCTGATTGCTAGGAAAAAGCCCTGGAGAGGCAGGAACTTAGACGGCTATTGGGAGATGGGGATTTTGAGTCTTGGCAACTGATCAATGAGACAAGGTCTACAGGGATGAGCTGCTGTACTCATTAGGCCTGGCACTCTACCAGGCCTGTGTAGATTATGTTCTTGCTAATAAAGAGAAGTCCAACTTGGAACGATGCGATTTAGTGCTGGCTCGCATGTGACGCCCAGACCAGTTTCCTTATCCCTTCCTCTACAGACCTGAAACATTTCCCTCTTTCTCTGACAGGGTGTGACCTACTGTGGAGAAAGCTCAGCCAGCAACCTCACCATGGCCAACATCCCGTGGCACGAGGAGGTGGGGCACTTTGTCCAGGAGCTGGTCGACCTTCTGCCGGACTACGAAATCGCCTGCGAGCATGAGCACTCCAACTGCCTCCTGATCGCCCACAAGAAGGTAGGCGGATCCTTATTTTGCCACCATTGATTTGAACTGTCGACCTCAAGTTTCTGATCCTTAAGCTTGCAAAGATGTCATCAGCTTATAATTTTTTTTGTTTGCTCGCTGCTTTTCAGTCGTAACACAGTTCAAAACGCTTCATGGCAGTGACAGAAAATCAATATTTACACACAGAGAAACAAACATCTTTCTGTACTTCTTATCCACGTGTCAACGGTGGTTGTACCCTGCTGAGATGGGAAGGACTGGGTTGCTTTCTGTAGCTGGCAAAGTAATAAGCACTATCCTAAATAAAATCCATTTATTTAAAAAAAAACAGAAACAAACATCTCACCAATTAAAACAATATTGTAAAAACTACAACAGATGCAAACATCGGAAAAATGGTAGATCAAACAATGGCACAAACAGTGTTTAGAAAATGGTCAGGTGTAGTCTCGGGGGAAAGGAACTGATAAGTCTTTATTTACCTCTCCAAGGAAGGGAGAGAACATCTCACCCTGACCTTGATCAAAATCATCAAGGGGGAACTCTGGTGTACCCCAACCTGGGCAATATAATTTTGAATCGGATAATGGAATTCTACAGCACCCACAGTTTTGATCAGGACTTTGCAGTCCTGACTGTCATCATCTTTTTGTTGTTGATGTGGCAGAGTTTAATTTGAACCTTCAAGCTTGTGCCAACAGAGCTTGCTGTGTCTGATTTGATCTTTTGTTCTCTGTCCCGTTTTGTTTTTTTAAAATTAAAAAAACCAGTTTTTCTGGAGGGGGACGATCAATGGTGTCTCTCTTTCCTTTTGCAGTTCAAGATCAGTGGGGAGTGGCACACCTGGATCAACTACGGTCGCTTTCAGGACCTCTTCCGCCAGTACGAGCAGAGCGGGGGTGCCAAGACGTTCACCTCTGCTGACTATGTTGCCCCGACTCCTCAGTGGGCTGTCTTTGGGGCGAAGGAAAGGGGCTTTGACCCAACGGACACCCGATTCCAACGGAAGAACAAAGCCAAAGACATCTCGGGGTGTTGACACTCTCAAAACAACAACATCCAGAACTCCTTTTAGAGCCGCAGTCTATAGACAAGCCTTCACCTTCCAGTTGATTTGAACTACAACTCTCATCATGCTGGCTGGGGGATGATGAGAATTGTAGTCTCGAGAACGTCAGGTTGGTTTAAGATCTTTTCAGGGAGATTTTAGCATTTACATTAGCCTTGGAAACCTTTGCAAGGAGGTCTTTGATAACCACCAGACAAATCTGAGGCGGGTTCTCATCTTCTGCTCTACTCACTGATGAGCAATGTGCTTTCGAAGAAGCAGGCAAGAGCAATTTGTCATTTTTGAGCAAAAGGTAACCGTGAAAACTTTGTGCTTCTCCCCAAGCGGGGGCAATAACTGCACCTCGTTCTGTTTGCAGTCCTGGAAACCCAGTGTTGCCTTTTTGCCTTCTCACTTGATCCCTTCAGTGTGGTCAGATTCCTGCCACGTAGTCAGTGGTTCCATGGGTTTCTGTGTGCGAAATTCGCACCCCTGAACATTCCCCAGTTGCATTTCCACAGCCGATTTTTGCTCCGTTTTATATAGCACTGTGGGATGGAGGGGAGGTAGGAAGATCACAGACCCCACCAAAATGACCCTTGGCATGCTTCGCTCTTCCAGATTGTGGATGGTGGAGTTTGTCCCAAAGGGGGCTTGGGCGTCTCTCCAGACCTGGGCCCTGCAGGAACATGAGGGAACTGTGTTTCTGGTGTCACGCCTGAAGCAAGAAGCCAAGCCCTTGAACTCTACGCTATGTTTGGGGTCTCTGTTATTTGGGTAACCTGGCTCAGCTCTCAGGAAATGGAAAACAAAGTTGCCTTAAATTTGGGTGCTGGCAGCTTATCAAAGGTCTATCTTGCTTAACTGGATTCTGCCACACTTGATCTGGTTTAAGCACCATGGTGTGCTTACACTGAGGCAACGTTCACCCCTTACATTTAGAGCAGCCCTACATATAGAGCTATCTGATATCGCTTTAAACTAGCCATGGCTTCCCGCAAAGCATTCTGGGAGCTGTAGTTTGTGAAGGGCCCTGAGAGTCCTTAGGAGACTCTCGTTTCCCCTTAGAGCGCTATAATTTGCAGAGTCCCCAGGGAAGGGGGAATTGACCATTAAACAAGCTCTAGGATGGAAAACCTCAACACCCTTAACGAACTAGAGCTCCCAGGATTCTTTGGGGGAGGGAGAAGCCATGACTGTTTAAAATGCTTTAAATATATGGTGTCAATGTGGTCTCAGTCCGTTGCTCCACTTGGAATTCTGGACATTGTAGTTTTGGGTGATCCTCTGCAGAAGCTTTCCACAGGACTCGTTTCTGGCTCCCATAGGGAGGGAGCTTGCTTCTGTCTGTTTCAGACAAGCACCGCCTGAGCAGGGATAAAAACGCTTTCCTGTGCTTCTGGTAGACGAGATGGATTTTGGAACATTTCTTTGTTAATGGAGGTCATTATATATTTCCTCATACAGAATTGTAATTGACTGCACAGATTTCCCATTAAGTTGCCTTAGGCTGTGCTGCATTAATGTGAATTTCCCCTTTTGGCCGAAGAGATCAAGTAGCTGTGGCTACAACCATAGGACCCTCATGTGTGGGTCAGGGAACGTTTTTGAAACATTTGTTTCAGTTGCTCAGGCACTGGAAGAGGCAAGCAATTTTTAAATGGAATAATAGCTCCTTGCTTGTTCTGCCAGGTGGTGGGGCTACCACAGGAAATGTTTGGACTTTGGGCCTGATTTGTCCCGCCAGGCCTCTCCCATTTACCCTATGAGGCCATTCCGGATGAGCCACGCCCATATGACGTTAGGATATGATGCTGCTCCCTGCTGGAGGCGGGATTTGTAGGCACTGCCCATCAGCAGATCATCTGTTCCTTTGCTTGTGAGGTTTGATTTCAAACCACTCAGGCAAAGTAAAATGAGCCACCTGATGCCTTTGAGGGCAGTGGCGTAGCGTGGGTTGTCAGCACCCGGGGCAAGGCAAATAATTTGCGCCCCCTAACCCGTGGATTTGCGCCCCCTAACCCATGGATTTGCCCTAATCCCAGATGTTGCGCCCGGTGCGGCCCGCCCCCCCTGCACCCCCCACGCTACGCCACTGTTTGAGGGGGTGGCTGAATCCAGTTCCTGGGGCTGCAGTAAAAACTATTAACCCATCTCTGGCTTGTGTTACTACTCTCCTAAATCTGAACACATTTCTGTCTAGGAATCTCGCCGTGCGAAAAATGAATTTTCTGCAGCAATGCCATGTTTTGGGGTCCCCTTCTGGGCCTTGTCCTCTGTTATTTACCACTGTTGGATTTTATTACACTGGTCTTTTTAAAATAGATATTGCGTTACAATTTCCCAACCCTGTGAGGTAGGCTGGGCTGAGAGGCAGTGACTGGCCCCTCACGGTCACACCCAATGAGCTTCATGGCCGAGTGGGAGCCCTGCTGTCCATCTATCAGGTG
Organism: Podarcis filfolensis; assembly: GCF_964270895.1. Classification (NCBI taxonomy): domain Eukaryota; kingdom Metazoa; phylum Chordata; class Lepidosauria; order Squamata; family Lacertidae; genus Podarcis; species Podarcis filfolensis. Next base: position 14,934,814 of record NC_139618.1, on the reverse strand, counting down.
CTCAAAAACTCTCATTTCACCCCCAGTTCAGAAATCCCAGCGTTCATCCATGCTGTCTGGAATATGACGGGCATAAACGGCAACCCGGATTTCTTCAATAAAAAGGCTGTTCCTTACCCAGCAGGAAGGATATGGCACTCCCCAGGGTCCAATTAAGTTGTTAAAAATTACGCATTTGGCCTTTCCATTTTTTATCTGCCTTTAGCTAAAGCTAACTTTTGATATTGCTGTTGTGGTAAAATGACAAAACCTTTACAAGCTGAGATAAAAGAGGCCCAAATGCTGCTGCCTGTTCTGTGGTTCCTCTCGTTCCAAAGGCGTTCAGTTGGGACGTATTCTTTGCAGGGGCGGCATGCCAGGATTTTGGCAGCAAAAGGCGCAAAGTTTCAAGAAAGGGTCTTTTGTGCTAGGGTGTGGTTCATACTGAAGGCGCATACGCACACTGACATTTTCAAAAAGAAAACGGACAGGAAACGGCCTTATCTATATGGCGAGAAGCGTTTCCTGACACATAAACGCACAAGACCTCTTTACATTTCTGAAATGCCTTACAGTTCACTGTTTTCAAGCGAGTGGGTCGATGGGGAATCAGTCTGCTTCACAGCTGCAATTCCAAACATATTCAGAAATGAATAAGCTTATTTGGGGGGGGGCACCTGACAAAGGTGTATAAAATAATACATGGTGTATAAAATTCTGGGCCATCCAAGGAAGCTGAAGATTCAGATCTGACACAGGTAGTTACCCTTTTCACCAGGTACATGTGCAGAATTTTCTCCCATGAGATGCAGTGATGGTCACAACACTGGATGACTTTAGAACAGGGGTAGGCTGGATGCGGCCCAATCGCCTTCTCAATCTGGCCTGCGGACGGTCCGGGAATCAGCTTGTTTTTACATGAGTAGAATGTGCATTTTATTTAAAATGCATCTCTGGGTTATTTGTGGGGCCTGCCTGGCGTTTTTAAAAGAGTAGAATGTGTGCTTTTATTTGAAATGCATCTCTGGGTGGGGCATAGGACTTTGTTCATATTTTTTTTCAAAATATAGTCCGGCCCCCCACAAGGTCTGGGGGACAGTGGGCCTGCTTTGGAACATAAGAAGGGCCTGTTGGATCAACAGCAGCCAAATAGATGCCTGTAGGAAACCATCAAGCAGAATCTGAACACAAGAGCGCTCTCCCCTCCTGTGGGTTCCAGCAACTGGGATTCAGAAGCATCATTGTGCCCGACTGGAGGCAGAGCGTGGACAGCCTTATATCCTCCACAATTTCGTCTAATCCTTTTAAAAAGGCCATATAGGTTGATGGCCACCATCTCTGCCTCCAGTGGGAGGGAGTTCCACTGTTCATGTGCTGCGTGAAGCTTCCTATGTTCCTTAATTTCTTTGAGGGAAAAAGAGATACAATCTCGGAATATTTTAAAATGAGGGATGCTGATGGGGCCCACGTCTGGCTGGAAGTCACACCCTCAGATTCTAGAAACCCTGGGGTTGAGACTGGTCACTGCTGAGAGGGAAAAGCACTTTGTGCATGCTCGGAGACTCTTACTGCTAAACATGCACAGCAGAAGGTTTGAGAGGAGCTAAGCCCTGCAGGTTTTTACCTCCCATTTTGTGCAGCGTTACCGGAGGCTGCATGTTTACTCAGGAGTAAATTCCATCGGGGTTGCAGTAGCAAGGCTGATTCAGTGCTTATACATGTATATAGCCCCGATTTGCAAGCTCCAAAATTCCTAGGAAGCCACTGGCCTCTCGCTTGGAAAGCCTGCGGGGACAGGAGCCCTTCACACGTGCTCAGAGGCAGTGCTGCGTTTAGTTGCGACTCCTATCTCGGGGACTCTCCAGAAAAATGAATTTCGAGGTTAAGAGTTCCTCTGTGGAGTAGCAAAGCTGCTCTGAGCACGTGCAAACTTGCAAGTCAGCGAATTTCAGATCGGGGTGTATTTCAAACCAGAGCACGTTTACGTGATATGGCCACGAAGCTTGATGGTCTCCGAACATGTGCAGAGCTTTTGCCGCTTAAAAATCAGCCTTAGCAGCGGTGAAATCAACAGATCTCACTGGTCAGGGTAACGCGTTTCAGATCAGGGACGCGGACAGGAAGCTGGGGCGCCTCTGAGCATGCACAGAAAGCCTCCCTTTGGGCTCCTGGCTCAAAACTCTGTCCCCGCCCCTTCTGCTAAGGAGGCTGCCGAGTCCAGCCAATCTGAAGAGGGCGAGGAGGGGGCGGCGCCCGATTTGAAATCTTTTCAAGGACCCGCAAAAAGAGGACCAGATCTCCCAGCTGCAAGCGGCAGAGGTGAGTTTAAGGGGGGCTCTCTGGGGTCCGGCTGCAATTATTATTAGCCAGATGCGTGCATGCAAATATCGGGGCATCATAGAGTCTCCCTCTTTGCACCCCAAAGCAGGATGCGACGCGCCTTTCTTTGCAACGCGGAATAAACCGAGTCTTACATTCCTGCAGGGCGTGGGCGAGTAAAACATACAAACGAATAAAATACAAAACGATCAGGAACAAGCTCGAGTACAGAAAACAAAACGTAGACTGGGCGTTTCCCCGCGTTGCCAGGAAAGCAAAATATTTGGAAATCGTTTTGCACGGCCAGAGTAAAAATGGATATCGAATTGATCCATTAGCCATTTATCCTCGCGTGCTGTTTCCGTCTGAGTATCTCTTGTTTTCAAAACAAAATTTAAAAATTCCTTCCAGTAGCGCCTTAGAGACCAACTAAAGTTTTCAAGCCAGCGACCAGTGATGCTTGGGAATGCTATCCAGCTACATAGAGCTTTGAACACAAGAAGATCCTGCTGGATCACGCCAATGGCCCCCCATAGTCCAGCATCTTGTTCTCACAGTGGCCAACTGGATGCCTCTGCTGGGAAACCCACAAGCAGGATTTGAACACAAGAGCCCTCTTCCCTCCTGTGACTTATAGGAATGGGGATTCAGAAGTATTGCAGACAGAGCACAGCCACCCTGGCTAGTAGCAATCCATATCCCTCCTCTCCTCCATGAATTTGTCCAATCCTTTTTAAAAGCCATCTAGGTCAGTGGCCCTCACTGCCTCCTGTGGCAGGGAGTTTCACAGTGTACCCATTTGTCCAACATACATCTTCATTGAATAGACATGAGTTCTACTGTTATGAGAGAGGGAGAAAAAAATTTCTCCATCCACTCTTTCCATGCCATGCTTTATTTTAAAAGCATTTATCACGTTGCCTCTTAACTGGGCTTTTCTCTAAACTAAAAATCCCAAACGCAGCAACTTTTCCTCATAAGGGACTTGCTCCATCAATCTGGTTGCCCTTTTCTGCACCTTTCCCATTTCTACAATAGATATAAAGCTAGATCAATTCTCCTGTATTCTGCTTCCCATTCCCCTACCCTAGCAAACACAAAATTACCGTATTTTTCGCTCTATAAGACGCACCAGACCATAAGACGCACCTAGTTTTTGGAAGAGGAAAACAAGAAAAAAATATTCTGAATCCCAGAAGCCAGGACAGCAAGCGGGATCGCTGCACTCCTGGCCGCTGTCCTGGCTTATGAGATAGCGGCGCACAGCCTCTCCCAGCCGGGAGCGAAAAGCCAGGACAGCCAGCGGGATCGCAGCACTCCTGGCCGGGGAGGCTGCACGCAGCTAAAGAAGAAGCCAGGACAGCCAGCAGGATTGCTGTGATCCCGCTCGCTGTCCTGGCATCTTACTTAGCCGCGTGCAGCCCCGCTGCTCCCTGAGCTGCTCTTTGGGGCTGGCAGGGGATAGCCACACACAGCCTCTTCCAGGCAAGGGGAGGCTGCACATAGCTAGTCCAGAAGCCAGGACAGCCCCAAAGAGCAGCTCAGGGAGCAGCAGGCAGGCTCTGCTCTGCTGGCACCCGGGGTTTCCCCCGCCAGCGCCAAAGAGCAGCTCAGGAGAGTGCCGCACTCCGGCAATTTAGCTCCAGGGACCACACATTCGCTCCATAAGACGTACAGTTTTTAAGAGGAAAAAAGTGTGTCTTATGGAGCGAAAAATATGGTAAATCTGATGGGAATTTGACTGACCCCTCTTGAGTAATCCAGGTGGTTAGCAACTGACACTAAATGCCTGCCTTTGTTCTCCTCTCCCCTCCCTGTAACCCTTTTGTGATCTTATGGACTAGAAACCTGAGTGGGCTTATTTACAATACTTTAGTTAGGGGAGCCCAGCACAAGGAAAGGGAAGATGGCGTCTGTGTTCCAGAGTGTGGTGGGGTCCGCCGTCGGCTGGCGAAATCACGAGATCCTGCCTGGCCTAGAGGAGAGTCCGCTTCCAGACAGGTTCAGGAAGAAGTCTTCTCGCAACATGACGTCCATGCGGATGTCCCTGCGGAAGCGGATGCCTTTAAAAGAAGTAGAGGTGAACTTTGAGGAGAATCCGACATGGGAGAGCCTGGAGGCCAAGGAGAAAAGACAGAACTTGCGGACGCTTACGAGGACAGCTAAGAACGCCTTTGGGACAGTGTCGCAGGTATGGGTGGCTGCAATGGGCAGGTATTCAAAGGAAGTTCAGATCCAGCTACTGGAATGCTAATTCAGCTTCCCAGAAGCCGTTTACAAATAAAGATAAAACAATGGCATTATCACTAAAGCAATACTAGTGACGATAATGTAAGACTTTTGAAACGTTAAAATAGCAATAGACTAAAAACGGATCAAAACTCGCACCAACCTTTCTAAGCCTTGTCTAAACAAAAATGATTTTAGCAGGTGCTGAAAAAAGTACAGGGCTATCAACAGGCAGTGATTTCCCAATTGCCATGTTAGAATATAAAGTTCATGTGGCTTCTGTAAATGGGCCATTTCTGCAGATTGAAGCAGTCAAGCGGGCAAGGCGATCTTGTTGCAGTTCAACATCTGGAGAGTAGCATGTTTTCTACCCCATGCATCCCAGAGCCTAAATCCCAGACACTGCCTTAAATATGTTTTTTTCCCCATTTCAGAAAATCCAGAAAAGCTGTCAAGGCCCCACACGCTCGCTAGTCTCCTCCTGGAACAAAGATTCTGTGGGTGGCAGCAGCAGGGGCTCTGCCAAAACCCAAAGCAGGCCGCCCCGGACCCCTCGCCGCAAGAGCAACAGGCTTGCCGCTGTCTCGACACCGACATCTGACACCAGGATTGTGTCCCCATCTGGCAAGAGATCCCCCTTTCAACCTGGCTCCTGCCGGCTTAACAAAGAGCTCCTCCCTCTCCGGAGATCCATGAGGGCTGCAGCCTTGAGAAGCCCATACGGTTCTCCTGCGTCTGTCCGACAAAGGAGGCAAGTGGAAGAGAAGTCTGCTGGTTGCTAAGCTAGTTTGCCAGCAAGGGCTTAGGAGGAAGGAATGGAGGGTTGGAGCCTTTATTATTTTCAGGCTCAAAAGGTGTTTCCAGTGAGGCTGATGTTTTGATCGATCAGCTCTGTGGCTGGGCATCTCTCCTGCATGCCAAAGTTCCTGGTTACAGATCCTGCCCCTCCATGTAAATTGCAGGCTGGGGGAAACATCTTCTTTGCTTTGAAATATAAGGCCACTCCATATGTGAGATCTAGCTCAGCCTTTCCAGCAAAGAGGGGTATACCTTTTTCTGCCCAAGGACCACTTTTCTCTTTGGAGAAACCTTCTGGGGGCCACATAGCAATTGTGGGGCAGGGCCAGAGGTAATTCCTGGAATTGCGATGTTTCCTGAGGTCAAGGAGCAGGGTTTTCATCTGTGTCTGGATAAAGATGGACGCCATTTTGATTCAAGATGGTGGACTGATCCTTTCAAAACTGCAGTGACTTTATGGTGTCTTTGAACTCCTGAACTCCTGTATTGAATAAGAATAATAGATTAAGAACATAGGAGCCTTCTAGATCAGGCCAATGGCCCATCTAGTCCAGGGAGGAAGTTCCATAGTATGCATTAACTGTATGCATCAACTGGTTTAATGCTTAATTTTAAATTGTTGTAACCCACTCTGACACCTGCTGATGAAAGGGGGGGGGGATAAATTTAATTAACAACGACAACAACAACAATAATAGACAGAGCAAAAGATGTTACTCTTAACTTTGCAGAGTAGGCTACATTCCTGCCACGGAGAACTCTGAGACTTCTGTACATACACAGTCTCTCTCTCTCTCTCTCTCCTGGTTCACCCATTCAAAGGAATGTCTGTTATGTTCTGCAGAGGCTACTCCTGCTGATGGTCCTTGCCTGAATTCCCCCATAGCGCTAATCCTAGGGGCTCAACCTGGCTTAAGAGAGGTCAGTTTGTAGTGCTCTATAGATAAATCTATACGTTTTGGAAAGTTGCTTTCCTGCCCACTGTGCCTTTGCACACCTCTGATGATATCATCAATGCTTCTTGAGATCAAAGAGCGGGGCTTTCATCTGTATTTTGGATACAATCGGGTGCCCATCTTAATTCAAGATGGCAGACTGGAACCTTTCAAAACTACACTGACTTTATGGTTTCTTGGAATTCCCAAGCGATGAGGCCGTTAGAATTAAATAAATAATAATGGACCGGGCTAGGAAGAAGTCCCCAGTCTCTTGCTCAAGACCCGATTCATGACCCTCCTTCGTTCTCTCTCCATTGCAGACAATTTGATTGCAACCTGGAGCTGGTCTCCACCGGCATTCGCCAGTTGAAGCGTCTCTCTCGGGCCTTCAACGACATCATTGTCCAAGAAGAGAGGTGAGCCCGTTGTGTGGGGTGGGGCTTCTTCCTCCCGTTGGCCAGGCTACTTGCCTGCTATTTAGGGCGGGGCTGTAGTTGCCTTGACTCTGCCCTGTGGCGGGGAGTGCATTACTTGAAGGGGGCCTGTGTTCAGATCCTCCTGGTCAAATGTGCTTTTGCAGATGGAGGCTATTTATTTCTTCAGTGAGAAATTACCCCTTAGGGTTTTTTTTTAAAAGTCTCTAACTGGTTTACATAATTGTATGAAACAGTCATAAAAAAACCCCCACATGATTGAAAACAGGCTTTAAAGACAGCAGACAATAACATTATCAAGATGTTTTTATGGGCACCCAAAGCAGTAGGTTGTATTCTACTTGGAATAAACTCGCTTAAATGATCAGACCTCAGCTGAGGATTGGACTAGAAGAGCCTCTGTATCCCTTCCAACTCTGCAATTCTATGATACTAGGCATGTCAGTTAATGTCAATGATTCTACTCTGAGTAGAACTGATACAGCCGACTGCAACAAAGGTGCCTGCCTAATGATAATTGGCAAGGCGTTGCCACCCCTGTCTGTGCTAAACATTTAAAGCAGTATTGCCATGGCTTCCCCCAAAGAATCCTGGGAACCATAGTTTGCTGAGGGTGCTGGGTAGCCTCTAATCCCCTCCCAGTGTGCTACAATTCCCAGAGTTCCCTGGGGAGAGAACTTTACCACTTTGGGAATTGGAGTTCTGGGAGAGGAATAGAGGCTTCTCAACACCCTCAACAAACTACAGTTCCCAGGCTTCTTTGGGGGAAGCTACAGCTGTTCCCTGGGAAGAGGGATTTACTGTGAAACCACTCTGGGAATTGTAGCTCTGGGAGAGGAACAGGGGTTTCCTGACAGCACCCTCAGCAACAGGGTTGGGGGTTCTTCCAGCCCCTTCAAAATGCATCATAAGGCACCTAAGGATGGAAGTAAACATCAGAAGGAGCTGGTGAAAAATGGCTCTGTTGCTTTTACAAGCACACTCCACTCTACAATTATTTAGCATTTCTATTTTTCCATGTATGAACATATGGAGGGCATCCCATGTTGGTTACCCTGCATTAAGGTCCTTGGTTATCAAATGCTGCTCAATCCCCCTTTTAAACTTTTTTTTTCCATTTAGAGTTGTTGCTTTTTAAGCTGGATGGCACACCTACCAGGGATGTTGTTGCCATAGATATTTCCTTCCTGCACTTGCAGGGAGCTGGAGGACTGGGTGATCTTTCTGGTCCTGTCCAAGCCCACAACTCTATGATTTTGTTCCTTGCCAATCCAGAGGAACGGAAAGAAAGTTATGGCAATGGGGGTGGATGGCAGGTGGTGGAGCTCAGGAGCTTGGCCCTTAACTTTCTGTCCTGAGATATTCTAGAGGGCAACCTGTTGCTGACCAAGGCTCTAGCGGCATCAAAATGGAACCACCTATGAGCCAGTTGAAAATCTCATACCTTTTCAGCTTGTAAACCCTTTGTTCCTAATATTCTCTCCATCTACTAGCGATATGAGAGATTCTCTCATTTCTAACTGAAGAGAAAAAAAACAAACACCCAGGTAAAAATGTGCTCTTTTTGTTTTGCTTGGAATATTCTCTAACACACCCGTTTCCTGCATGAAGAACACCAGCTTTTAAAGATATATGTGCATGCTGAATTAAAGCCCTCTTCGGAACCTTTACCCCCTGGTTTTCTATGACAGCTACCCCCCTGAATAATACCATCCTTCCTTAAAGTGTGCCAAAATGGAATCTTTTATGTGTTTGCAGATGGTTTGGGTGGGTACATGGGTGTCAAGCAGCTTAGTCAGTGCATTTCTTCTGGGTTACATCTACAGAAGTCTAATGTCCAGTTCATGGGAAGTCATGGTACCGCTCTATTCTGCCTTAGTCAGACCCCCACCTGGAGCCTGGGTCCAGCTCTGGGCACCCCAGTTTAAGAAGGATATTGGAAAGCTGGAAGGTGTGCAGAGGAGGGCAACCAAGATGATTCAGGGCTTGGAAACTATGACTTATGAGGAACGGTCGAGGGAGTTGGGAACGGTCGAGGGAGTTGGGGATGTTTAGCCTGGAGAAGAGGAAACTGAGAGGTCATATGATAGCTACCTTCAAATATCTGAAGGGCTGTCCCATGGAAGATGGAGTGGGCTTATTTTCTGCTGCTCCGGAGGGTAGGGCTCATGTTACAAGAAAGGATATTCCAGCTGAACGTCAGGAAGAGCTTTCTGACAGCAAGAGCTGTTCGACAGGTGGTGGACTCTCCTTCCTAGGTTTTTAAGCAGAGGTTGGATGGGCATCTGTCATGGGCGATTTATTGTAGTTGAGATTTCTGCATTGCAGAGGGTTGGGCTGAATGATGCTTGGGGTCCCTTCTGACTTTTGTGATTCTATAAAATGACAAGGAAGGAGATTCCAACTAAACATTAGGAAGAACTTTCTGATGGTAAGAGCTGTTTGACAGTGGAACAGACTCCCTGGGAAGGTGATGGACTCTCCTCCCTTGGAGGTTTTTAAACAGATTTAAAGTGCCTGGCCAGCACTTTCTTGATCTCCTGGGGCAGAAGATACAGAAGCATGATTAGTCGCACCAACAGTGTAAAGAACAGCTTTTATCCGTGGGCTATTAGGCTGCTGAATGAAAAGATAACAACAGGGCAACTGACTTTCGGGTTTGGTGGGTGTCCGTCAGTAAACGAAGGGAATTAAGACTAAGAGAGCTGAGTGGGGGGTGCTCGAGTAATCTCACTGTATACAAGTTGTACAAGTGACAATAAAGTATTTCAATATCTGCCATGGATGAGACTCCTGCATCCCTTCCAACTCTATGATTCTGTGAAATGTGGTGCTGCATCACCAACCGTGGCCTGCCCTCAGTCAGCCCTCACTGGCTTGCCTTCTAACTTACAACCAACCAACCCAGGGGGTTGACAGCCCTGGCTGTCAGCTTCCATCCACACCAAACATTTAATGTGCTACAGTGCTCCTTCAATGTTTGACATTTTAATTTGCTGGCAGCTGCCCAGGGTGGCTGTGGCAGCCCTGTCAAATGGGCGGCATCTATTCCTTGGGATGTGTCTGCCCTGTCTTCACTGAACTAACTTGGAAGTCCTTTGTGTCTCCAACTCGATGTGAGATGTTCTTAACACACTTTTCTCCTTCTCTGCAGAGATCAAGCCATTGTCAACTACTACCAGGTGATGGCGCAGAACTTGCGGGCTGCCCAGGTGCGGTCCCGAAACCTCTCCCAGTCTTCGCTCAGGAGGCGGGTGGCCAAACTGCGCTGGGAGCTCAGCAGCTGGGCTGAGAATAACTTTAAATAGTATTAATCTTCGAGAATATGAAGGGTGTGTGTGTGTGTTTATCTTACTTTTTTAAAATAGTGTTTTTTGTATTCTACTCTGAATAAGCTTGTGTTTAAAAAAATGCACACTAATTTTTGTAACGTCTCAGTGAAACTACATGGGTTTTTCTTCCTATATATGTGAATGTCTCTGCTAAAACTGATCCTATTTATGGCATTAAGTCAAGCTTAACCAACCTGAATTTCATCTCTCTTTTGTTTGAAGGCTGAGGTGTAAGTGTATCAATGAATAAAAGGAAATAAAGCTACAATGCCGGCCTGCTTAATTGCTGGAAAGCGGGGATGAAGGACGTTGTGGTTCCTTCCAGATGTTGCTGAACTACAACTCCCAGCAGCCAACACTGCCAGTGATGAGGAATGATGGGAGTTGGAGTCCAGTAACATCAGGAGGGCACCAGGTTGGCAAAGGCTCATCTAAGCCCTGCTTTAGCTTTTTATATTAGGAAGACTTTACCATCTCATTTTTAATTGTTCCCTGTTTGGGCCTATGTGTGTCATTTAGCACTCTATTAAAAGCACCAGCCAAAGTTAGCTGGGGGTATCTGTATGACACCCTGCCCCCCGCAAGCCAACTTGAAGGAGGCCCAAAGAAGAAGCGTAAAATGTGACACTGAATGCAGCTTCCTGGTAATTTTGGGCTTTGATTTAAAAGAGAAACACCAAGCTTCTAGTCCTTATGCATGAAAGGAGTTGGCTGAAAAGGTTTTGACAACACACAACAAAATATTGGGCCTTTGAAAACTTATTCAGCATCCCTCTAGTTTGAAGGAGGGGGGCTTCAGTCCACCCACCCGCTGTCATTCCTAGTCAAAAGGTAATAAATCGCAAAAAAAACCCCAGACTATTTGCATAATTTACGTGTGGAGAGGTGAGTTGGGTCCCTTTTTTATTTTTTTGCTTAGCAGAGATGTCACACAATGCAAGACCTATCAACTGCTACGTATTGCTGCTATCTACTCCCACTTGCTCCTCTCCTAATTTGGGGGATGCCTAAATTAATCTAACTTTTGGTGACTCCTCTGCAACTTTCCCAGTCATTCCTGGTTGCTGGCTCAGGGTACAAAATGATGCAACCAGAACTGTCCACAGTCCTCTCGATGGGCAAATTGCAAAGAAGACAGTCAGTTCCAGAACCAATGCTTAACTTCCTTATTGTGTGTGTTATTGATTTTTGTAGATAATGAGTGTAGATTATTTGAGGAAGTCACAATCACACAGGCTTTCACAGGGATATTTCCAGCCCTGGTCTTCCTCCCAATGCAAATTAACACCCTCAAGGGAGCAAAGTTTTGCCAGGCCTCACCAAGAGCCCATTTTGGTTCAATCTTCAATCTTGAAAACCTCCATCCTTCTAGTGACTGCTTTAATTTTTTTAAAAAATTGTTTCTATACCACCTTTTTATCCATGGGGGTGGCAGACAGAATTTGACCCCCCCTTTTAAAAATACTGTTTATTTTCATGCTACAGAGGATAAATTTTGAGAAAACAATTGTTACAACAGTAAACAACAAGTAACTTGTCCTGATATAATTTTACAGACTTTTATCACGCCATGTTTGCCCCTCTTCATTTAATCCCCCCCTACCCCCCTGTGAGGTAGGTTAGGCTGAGAGGTTAGTGGCTGACCCAAGGTCACTCAGTGAGAGCTTCATGGCTGAGTGAATTATTTGAACCCTGGTCTCTCCCAGTTCCTAGCCCAACAATCTAACCGTTTTACCACACATGCATTTTGAACACAAACTCACATTGGGCTCTGCGTCTTGATTTGGGACTCAGTTAACCTCTGGAGACCAATTGCAGCTGGTAAAATGAGTTCTGGAAACCAGATGCACTGTGTCAGTGGGTTGCCCTAATCAGGCTCCAGATTTTAAACAGTGTCCCATTTCCTGATTTCATTTTCTAACTTGTGTCTGATCAGAGCAAGCCATTATCTCTCCCTGCTGCACGGCTGAATATTGGAAAAGAAGAAAAGGGTTTTGCTTTGCTTTTTTGTTTTGCTGAAGAAAAATTGAGCTGTTTAAACATCAATGGCCCCAGGCAACTGATTGAGGCTTCTCAGGGTTGGATAACTTCAGATGCCACAGGAAAGAGTTGCCCTTTAAAAAAACTGGTTGGGGTCCAACATTCAAAACAAAGCTTTTCTCTTTAAAGTCTGTCTCCTTTTCATCTTCCATGGGTCCTCCTTTGTCTAGAAGGATTTAAGCTTAAGCAATAGTTGAGCTGTTGCTTCCAAAACTTGCCTTTGCAGATGTTTGGTGAGTGAGGGTGGTTCTGAAGAAAGAGCAGATTTTAGCAGGAAACTGCCTTGTGCTGTGTCCATGTTGCTCAGCATTCCCGACACGGACTGGCCGAAATTCTCCAGTGCTTCGTATTTCCCACGCTGCCAGGGAGTGAATCCGAGGCCTTCTGCGTGCGAGGCAGGTGCTATACCATTGAGCAGTGGTTGTTCTTCCCCATATTCCTTGGTTTCTGTGTAGGCCAACATGACAACAAAGTTTGGTTCTGTAAAGGCAGGAACTCCAGGGGCACGTGCAGCAAACCTCTTTGCTCTCTGAAACTCCCCCACCACCAATTTTTAATTCTTTCCCCCATTTTTCCTTCTGACTCTGTTATAGCTTGCCTATTCTTTCTCCTGGCTAACTTTCTGGTCAGAAGGACAAATGAAAGGGTTCCATTTCAGTGCTGAAGGACTGCTTCAGAGGGATGGTCCCTCTGGCATAACCCTAGTCCTTACATCTTAAAAAATGTAGTATAAACACCGACAACTGGAAAACACTGGCCTGCGAGTGCCCCAATTGGAGAACAACCTTTACCAAAGGTGTCATGGGCTTTGAAGACACTAGAACTTGGGACGAAAGGGAGAAACGTGCTAAGAGGAAGGCACATTTGGCAAACCCTCACCGTGGTCGACTCCTGCCCGGAAACCTATGTCCCCACTGTGGAAGGACGTGTGGATCCAGAATTGGCCTCCACAGTCACGGACTCACTGTTAAAACTGTGTTTATGGAAGACAATCTTACTCGGCTATGAGTGATTGGCAAAGAAGAAAGAAGAAGTTCTTAGTGGTATGAAAATATAAGCTTATGCCTGGAAGCTGCACCTGAAAATCTCCTTCAGATGAACTTTGTTCAAACGGGATTTTAAGATGCAACTTCCAGGCATAAAGCTATTGTTTAATTACGCAATGAGCAAAGGGCATTCCTAAGGAGACCAGCCCTTTGTTGAAGTCCTTCAGCACACAAACAGATCCAGCTTCTATCTACCTCATAATGGCCCATTCAGCCAGCTGTAACAGCCAGTGCTGTTGTGGTCAATGAGTCAAGAAGCAGAACAAACCATTCTGTAGAATGGGTGGGGAATGGGTGTTGCTAGACTCCAACTCCTGTCACCCCTGATCATTGGTGATGCTATAATAGGCATCTAGTGCAAAACATGGTGCTCTGCTCAACAGACCCAGAATCTGACCACCAGGGATCTTTTCGAAAGGGGATTAAGCAAATTTGTCGTGGATATGTCTGTCAAGGTCTAATAGCACTGAGATCTCAGTGGAAACTCCATATCCGGAGGCATCTACCACTGGGTGCCAGAAACAATAGAACAGGGGTGGAGAATATAGCACCCTCCAGAAGTTTCTGGAAGGGTTATAGGGAGTGTGCGAATAACATGTTACAACAGCTCCACTGGCTATTGCTCTGTTTGTGGGCACAGTTCAAATATTGGTCATGAAAGCTTTATACAGCTTCGGCCCTGGCTGTCTGAAGGACCCTATTCTCTCCTATGAACCTGCCCAGGCTCTGAGGTCCTGGAGGGAGGCCCTTCTCTCTCTCTCTCTCTCTCTCTCTCTCTCTCTCTCTCTATATATATATATATATATTCTATTACGAGTTTAATTACTTTTTATCTATTATCTTTTATACGTTTTTAGCCTTCTGTATTTTATCATTGTTGTTTCAATTTTTGTAAGCTGCTTTGATTCCCGCACTGAGAAAAAGGCAGGATTTAATACTACTACTACTAATATATCCTTTGGTCCTGCTGGCTGCTGGGAGCTGGCATCCATCAACATCTCCACCAGAAGGCTACAGATGTCCCCCACGTCACCTGCCTAAGTTTGCCACAAGAGAATAATATTACGGGTAGCCTTGGTATTGTGCTGCTTGCCTTGGTTGAACGCAGAGGTTTTCAACCTTTTTGTGTCCACGACTCCCTTGTCCAACTGCATTCCTTCTGTGGCACCCCATGTGGGGCTTAGGAGCCCAGTTATGTCACCCTTTGCCTGCAGAGCTGGCAGCCTCTCACCCTTTTCCAAACACCCTCCCTTAGTGTTCCCTCAGCCTCCTCTCCTCTCCCCTCTCCTTGGGAGTCTTCTGGGCAGCTGCTGCTGCTGCCCCTGGTCTCTGAGATGCCCCCCTCACCCTAAAGAGAGATACCTCCTCATACTGCCTCACAGGGGCCTGGGAAGAGGATGCCCTAAGCCTTAGTGGCCCAACAGAGACCGGCCAAAGGTGAAGATGAGACCAGCACTTTACCTTGGGAGGCAGTAGCAGGTGTTGCTGGGCCTGCATGGTGGAAAGGCTCGTCTTCAGCACTGGGCACTCAGCTCCCAGGCAGGCCTTGCACACAACAAGGACAAGAAAGGCCAGCACAGTGCCTGCCTGTCCAGCCTCCCACTTATCTGTCAATTCCCGATGGCAAGAGCTGGCAGACTGTCTGGCTGGGCTCTCTCGCCCGTTTGCTTGCTTACTCCAAAGCTGCCTCAGCTCCTGGCAACCAGCACCACCTGGCCAGCCCCAGAAGCACCATTTGCCTGCGGAACTTGTAGCCAGGGTTGCTTCAACGAACAGCTGTACAAGCCTTTGGGAGGCAGAGACGTGAGAGGGCATCAGAGGAGGGAGAGAAGGAAAGGGTGCCATGTGTTGTAAACAAAATAAGCCCTTTTTCCCTTTCAAGAGCCCGTATAGAGTCTTTAAGTGGGTTCCCTATCAGTAGGAGAAAATAAAAGAGGCCAACCAGAGAATATTGAGAAGCAAAGCAGCTATTAAGCCTGATCTTTATTAAAACTGTTGCAACAGGGTGCTCCCCTCACACACAGGAGAGAGGAGGAGGACCCAGAACAAAGGTTTGCCTGCCCTTATATAGACTTTGAAATTGCCCACCCTCAAACACCAGACCATCCCCAGAAACATCATACACACATCACAGAAGGGGTGTAGCCCAGGACCACCTCCCCCGATACATCATACATACATCACAGGGGGCTGTCTAAAACAGAATCCTGAGTGTGTTGTTTATCTCCTTCTGCCATTTACCTGATTGCATTATCTGGGTTTTGGCCACTCTTTTGTTATTATAACTATGGTACTTAATTTCTGAATCCAGGCATCCTCCTTTCAGAGAAACATTTGGTCAGTTTGGGAGAGTCAAAATGGTTTCAGGACTGTCTTCCTGTACTGTTTCAGACATGTGGTGTATAAAGTAATGTACGTGTTTGCCTTGTACATTTAATTTATATATTTGAGACCTGAAATTCTTATGACACATGACACACTGCTTGAAAACCACTGGTTTAAAGAAACATTAACCTCTTCATTTTGTTTCCTCCTGATTTGATATCCCCTCCTTGTGTGCTTTGTCTTAGTCACACCAAACAAGGCAAGAGGTGAAAAACAAGAGTTCTTTTATAGCGTTTGACAAAGATGCTTCCTTATGGCTTGCTTACCAGTCCCAAAGAAAGCAGTCATGTTGGCACTCAAGACATCTGGCGAGCAAAACAGCGTAATAAATTCTCAGTCCTTCCTGCTGGCTAAGGCTGCAGATTTTAAGGACATAAGCAAAACTTACAGTATTATGGATCAGGCCCATGTCATCCTGCTCCCACAGTAGCCACCCAGATATCCACATGGGAAACCTGCAAGCAGGATTCAAGCACAAGAGCCCTCTCCCCTCCTGCAGCTTCCAGCAACGGGGATACAGAAGCATTGATACATCCAGCTGTGGAGGCAGAGCCATTGGGGCTAGTAGCTGTTGATATCCTCCATGCATTTGTCCAATCCTGTTTTAAAGCCATCCAAGTTGATGGTCTTCAATGTTTCCTGCAAGAGGGAGTTCCACAGTTTAATTCTGCACTGTGAAGAAGTCTTTCCTTTCATCCGTCCTGCATCTTTCACCATTCTGGATCACAGAAGAACAGCTTCTAAACTGAATCGGGGCTAACTGACCAAGCTGTCTCAGAGGGTGCATGAAACAGCAGTATCTCCATTTATCAAAAACAAACATGTTCATAAGATGATGGATTTTTCGGAGCTAGCCGACCTAACTGGAAGATTCCGCGACCAGAAGGAGGAGGAGTACCAGGAAGAATGGAAAAAAATTAATGATTATTTAATTAAATATGTTAAGTTAAATTAGTTGGAAATAACTTGCAGATAACTAATAGGCTTAGGATTTTATATAAGTTAAGTGATGAATCAATTTGTATAATTTCAAAAGGTAAAGATTGAAAGATGTTAAAGCTAAAGGTAAATTTTATAAGAACTGTGATTTGGAAAACCGTTAAATGGATATGCATGGAAATTCAACCAAGGGGAAGCGAGGAAGTCACTTAACAATGTTAAGGAGTATAATTTCTAATAAGATTATGATTTGTGTTTGTTTGTTTGTTTGTTTATAATTTTGTGAAAATTAATTTAAAAAATTGAAAAAACACCAGCAACTGTAAAAAAACCAAAAAAACGAGTAAAGAAAAGTGAGGAAACCGTCAAAAACAACAACAAAAAAAAAACATATTCATGGGTGCCACTGACATGGCGTGTAAGCCAGCATAGAGCTCTGTGTACAGATCAGAGCTTTTCAGAAGATTCTAGACTCTGGAACCGGGCCATGAAACATATTTGCCCAACAGACCTCTGCAAAAAAAAAGCGATTATGTTTCCACCCCACCCAAAACTCCCAGCTTTGGTTTGTCTCGAAGCAAGGGAAAATCCAGCAAGCAAGAAGCACACAGCCTTCCTGCTTCTTCAGTTCTGTGGGGAATTTAAATTTCCACTGTACAATGTAAGTCAACAGCTGAACAGGAGCAACTTTTCAGGGTCGTGAGTTCAAGCCTCACGTTGGGCAACAGATTCCTGCATTGCAGGGGGTTGGACTAGATGACCCTCATGTTGTTGTTGTTTAGTCGTTTAGTCGTGTCCGAGTCTTTGTGACCCCATGGACCAGAGCACGCCAGGCACTCCTGTCTTCCACTGCCTCCCGCAGTTTGGTCAAACTCCTGCTGGTAGCTTCGAGAACACTGTCCAACCATCTCGTCCTCTGTCGTCCCCTTCTCCTTGTGCCCTCCATCTTTCCCAACATCAGGGTCTTTTCCAGGGAGTCTTCTCTTCTCATGAGGTAGCCAAAATATTGGAGCCTCAGCTTCACGATCTGTCCTTCCAGTGAGCACTCAGGGCTGATTTCCTTAAGAATGGAGAGGTTTGATCTTCTTGCAGTCCATGGGACTCTCAAGAGCCTCCTCCAGCACCATAATTCAAAAGCATCAATTCTTCGGCGATCAGCCTTCTTTATAGTCCAGCTCTCACTTCTATACATCACTACTGGGAAAACCATGGCTTTAACTATACGGACCTTTGTTGGCAAGGTGATGTCTCTGCTTTTTAAGATGCTGAGATGACCCTCATGGTCCCTTCCAACTCTATGAGTCTGTGATTCTATGAAACCTAAAAAGTTTCATAGAATCACAGACTCATAGAGTTGGAAGGGACCATGAGGGTCATCTCAGCATCTTAAAAAGCAGAGACATCAGAGAACCACTTTAGAGGACCAGCCCTACCACTGGACACAAGAAGGCTGCTGCCTCAGGTGGCAGTAATTAGTTCTCACGGTGGCCAATCAAATGCCCCTTATGGGAAAGCCCCCATTAGGGAGGACAAGAGCATTCTAACCTCCAGAAACTGGTATTCAGAAGCATAGCCTTCATGGCTAGTAGCCATGGATAGCCTTCTCCATGAATTAGTCTAATCCTCTTTTCAAACCATCCAAGTTGGTGGCCGTCACTGCCTCCTGTGGAAATGAGTTCCATAGGTTAATAATGTGCTGTGCGAAGAAGAACGTTCTTTTCTCTGTTTTGAACCTTCCAACACTCAGCTTCATTGGGTGTCTGTGACTTCCAGTGTCATGACATAGTGAATGGAGGAAAGTTTTTCTCCCCATCTCCCAAATGTCATGCATAATTGTATGGACTTTTGTCTTGTCTCCTCTTACTTCCCTTTTCTCTAAACTAAAAGTCCCAAATGCTGTAATCTCAAAAGGGTTGCCCTTTCACGGACCTTTTTCCAACTCTACAATAAGTGGCATAAATTTGCTTTAAACCTTTGGTGTGGATGTGACCCAAGTCTGACTAGATTTGTTGGGATCCACTTTTGAGAAAACACACATCGCATCAACCTCTGTTGCTGGTCAATATTTTCAAAGTCTTTTCTGAGCACATCAATGGTCTGATAACTGATTCACAAAGGCAGTTTTGGTCCTCAGGTACAGTGAGAAGCAAGGAGGTCAAACCGCCTTGTTTAAAGGCAATTTTCCTTTGCGGAGTGAGGGGGAACAGGGGAGAGTTTTACTCTGAATATATCAGGACGAGGGATTGAGGAGAAATGCAATCCAGTTTGCATTCAAAGGCCAGCCTACCTGATTTGCAGTTTTTGAAACAAAACATCCTGACAGGCAAAATCGTCCTTTGAAATCTGCAGTCCTCCAAATTTTGCACATGCAGTTTTTTCCAACCAAGTAAGGTGTACAAAAAAATGCATATATTAAGATGTGCCTAAAATTGCAGATATTACTGAAATACATACAAAATGTTTCGCATAAGGTAAATATTTCTTTTCTTTCTTTTTTGGCAGAATAGTCAAAACTGCATTCAACGTGCATGAAAATTCTGCTGAATTTTCTCAAGGACTTCTTTTTAAAATAAATAAATCAGCAAAGTGATGTGGTAAAGTGGGAAACTGCATTCAAGGGAGCCAGAATGCGAAAGTGAAATCAACAGATTTGCATATCACTTGTCAGGAATGTAAGGCATGGTCTTTTCTGACATGCTTCATGGCATTTTTTGAAGTGGGTTGGATCCCTCTTCTTTCTTAAGAATAAATCACTGACTAATATTTATATAACCTTTCCTGCTCCAGTATCTCAGAAATTTATCCCCCAGGAACAAGGAAATGGGCCTCCTCTGTTCGATGGAGGAAGAACCTAGCAAATATTTCCTCTTGGCCTAAACCAACCTGAGGTTGGTCTGTGTGTTTTCCCTCATCCCGGTCTCATCAAGAACCTGCCCACACCTGATAACCAGAGACTATAAAAGTACTCGGCACCTAGCAAAATCCACAGCCAGGAGCTGAGCACAGCAGGTGAGGCTTAGCACCTTTTTCTTGCTGCTGAGGACATGGCAGTGCCCAGCTTTCCACACATAGGAAGTTAGCCATGTCCATTAATTTCAATGGGTCTACTCTGAGTAGGAGTAACACAGGCAACAAGCCTTGGTCTTATTTATTGCATTTCTATTCCACCTTTTCCTCCAAGGAAACTCAAGGTGGTGTATATGGTTTCCCCCCTCCTCGATTAACCCTCACAACAACCCTGTGAGGTAGGTTAGGCAGGGTGTGGATTTGAACCTTGGTCTCTCCCAAGTCCTAGTCCAGCAGTCAAGTCACTGCAACCACACTGGCTCTCTCCTTTGCCTCCGTTGGAACGACTTTTGCAGGGTTTTAAAAGAACGTTTTTATTATTTCCCCTACTCAAAACCCACCCGTTCCTCTTTTATTTTGCAGAGATGAAGCAAGCCCTTTCTCTCCTGAGCCTCTTAGTGGCCTTCGGATTCCTGCCAGCATCCGAATCTTCCTCAGAAGGTAACACAACAAATCCCGTGACTCTTCCAAGGGTGGGAATATTTCTGGGGGGAAGATGGAAAAGGAATGTAATCAAATAATTATTTTCCTTTATTTTAATTTCACAATATCTATATACTCCATGATTGCTCACAGCAGCCCACAAAAAGAGTTTTTAAAAGTATGTGCATGGAACTCATTTCTAGGAAGTTGCCTTTGATTTTTCATATAATCACAGAATTGTAGCTTTGGAAAGGGCCCAAAAGGTCACGTCTTGTAGAGTTCGTGCATCGTTTTGGGGACAGGGTGGGGTGAATTTATGAAAATCTTCAAGGCGATCCATGATTGATTGGGTTGGGGAGGGTGCCTCTCTGAACCCCTTTTCTGTCAAAACCTGGTATGTGGATAGGAACCAACCTCCAAGAGGGCATCTCAGCTTAAGGCCTGCAAATAGCCACTCGCCTTTGGTGAGATGAGCGTATTTTCAAGGTGACCAGGAAAGGAGATTTTTTTTTATTATGTTTGGTCCTGTGGAACAGGCTCTCAGAGTGTGGTGCAAATGATTTGACATACACATTTGTGGGAAGGCTGGGCTGGTGAAAAATGCCAGGTGGTGGGGTGGAGAATTTTTTGTAAACTGAATTGGCCAAGATTGTCCTGGATAGTCGCTGCATCATGCCATCTGTGTACCTTGCTGCTGAAATTTGATTGCCCTAGTTTGGACTTGGGGGGCCCTTTGAGCTGATGTTTTTGGTTTTCTCTTTTAAAGCGTTGGCCTCTGAGAAATTGACTGGTCCTGACATTTTATTCAGCATCAACACAGCCAAGCGGTTGGTGGATCAAGCATACAAGGTGTACCGGGAAAGGTGAGCTTCCTTCATGTAAATCTGCATTAAATCTTCCCTCCCTCCCCTTTCAGTCATCATTAGTGGAGTATGTCTCTAGGGTATATAACTACAGTGGTACCTCGGGTTAAGTACTTAATTCGTTCCGGAGGTCCATACTTAACCTGAAACTGTTCTTAACCTGAAGCACCACTTTAGCTAATGGGGCCTCCTGCTGCTGCTGCACCGCCAGAGCACAATTTCTGTTCTCATCCTGAAGCAAAGTTCTTAACCTGAAGCACTATTTCTGGGTTAGCGGAGTCTGTAACCTGAAGCGTATGTAACCTGAGGTACCACTGTACATAAGTACATACAATTAATCCAATAAATGTAAAATTATTAACAAGACATTATGATTTTTATGAATGGATCCCAAATATCATTGTATTTATCCATGCACAATCTGCATCTAAAAGCAATCTGTTCATATATTGCCGGAGTTGACATAGCATCATTAACAACAATGAATTTTAGAAAGAGCATGCAGTGGTACCTTGGTTTTCGAACGACTCCGTGGACGAACATTTCGGTTTACGAACATGCCTCAGAAGTCGAAAGTGCCACATTGTTTCCTCTGAGTGCAAGATCCTGAGGTCTAGCTGTCGGCTGTTGAGTTTTTGGTTTTTGAACATTTCAGAAGTCAAACAGTCTTCGGGAACGGATTACGTTCGTAAAACTGAGGTACCATTGCAGTTTAAAAAATAAAACTGAAGGGAGCAAAATGGCAACAGCAAGGCAGCGAGTAAGTGTCACTGCATAAACTTGCCAGTTGCTGGAAACCACAAGAGAGGAGGGTGCTTTTGAGCTTCCATCCTGCTAGTGGGCTTCTGGGTGGCCACTGTGAGAACAGGATGCTGGACTAGTTGGGCTATTGGCCTGATCCAGCAAAGCTCTTTTAGGTTCTTAGGTTCATCATTAGGAAGGCTTGCTGTGACACTTCTGAGCGCTTTCTGTTAAGGTCCCCCGTCTCCTTGTTGCCATCCCCTCTGTGCTTCTCTTTCCAGAGCGAAGGAGAACTTGAGAAACCCCCATCTCACCCCCTCCGACTTCCTGAGACATTTAAAGGAACCGGTGGCGGGGACCAGGACTGCAAGCCGGGCGGCAAGTTACATGGAAACGGCGTTGGATCTCCTGAGGCAGAAACTGCAGAAGGTCTGGCACCGTCACTTCAACATCACAGGTATCGTGAATCCTCGGGCAAAAGCTTTAGCACAGTTGGGGTGGCGGTGAACTTTCAGCCTGCGAGGCAGGTTTAGCCAAGCCACACCCACTTTACCTGAGGCAGGTAAAAGCTGGCCAAAAGGGGGGTTTAAAGGCAATGCTGCCCAGCTGATGGTCGGTGCCTGCAAACCGCTGACTCTTTGCTTGTGCAGCCTGATTTCAATCCAGAACGCGGCAGCTAGACTGGTGACTGGGGGCGGCCGCCGAGATCACATAACACTGGTCTTGAAAGACCTACATTGGCTCCCAGTACATTTCCGAGCACAATTCAAAGTGTTGGTGTTGACCTTTAAAGCCCTAAATAGCCTCAGCCCAGTATACCTGAAGGAGCGTCTTCACCCCCATTGTTCTGCCCGGACACTGAGGTTTAGCGCCGAGGGCCTTCTAGCAGTTCCCTCATTGCGAGAAGCAAAGCTACAGGGAACCAGGCAGAGGGCCTTCTCGGTAGTGGTGCCTGCCCTGTGGAACGCCCTCCCATCAGATGTCAAAGAGATAAACAACTACCTGACATTCAGAAGACATCTTAAGGCAGCCCTGTTCAGGGAAGTTTTTAATGTATGACATATTAGTGTATTTTTGGTCTTTGTGGAAGCCGCCCATAGTGGCTGGTACAAATAAATTATTATTATTATTATTATTATTATTATTATTATTATTATTATTTCAAACCACACTGGTAAATGATGCCCTTGTGATGTCAGGTGATTGACAAGTGGGCAGCCTTACCTCTCATATTTGGTGGGGTGGGTTAGACCACTGAAGGTAGATTCTCATTGAAATTTGCTTCTAAGACAAAAGCCATTGCTTTTCTTCCCCTTATCGGATATCTTGTTTAGATGTGCTAAGCATCCAACAGAAAGATATGATCACCAGAGCCACTGGCTGTGACTATCTGATCCGCCCAGTCCGGTGCCCACAAAACAGCCCTTATCGGACCATCACAGGAGAATGCAACAATCGGTAAGGAGAAGCTGGCTGGAGAAGGGTTTTATTTGGGGGGGGGGGTGCAGGCAGGTCAAAGGTTCTCCCTCATCTGAGGGGAAATACCACTCTTACCACTGGTAAGAGCTGGAGAGGTCATCCAGGAACCTGGGCCAAAGGAAGGCGTTGAAGGAAATTAGAAAATTAGAAAAAGGATGCCAAAATGATCAAGGGCATGGAGTGGCTTCCCTATGAAAAAAGGTTGCGGTGTTTGGGATTTATTAGTTTAGAGAAAAGGCAAGTAAGAGATGACATGGTAGGAGTTCATAAAGTCATGTGTGGCATGGAGACAGCAGACAGAAGAAAGATTTTTCTCCCTCCCTCATAATACTAGAACTCACAGCCCTTCCATAAATATGACCGTTGGAGGATTTTCTTTTATCTGTCCTGAATCTCCCAACATTCATTGGATGTCCATGATTTCTAGGGTCACAAGAGATGGCAAAAAGCTTTTCTCTCCCCACTCTCCCCATGCAGATCCTCATCTCTCAGAGCAGGCATTTAAATATGTCTCTTGGTATGTTCTTAACTGCCCAGAACTTTGCTGCTATGCCACATTTAGAGGCGGAGAGAAATCTGTTGCGTGGCTAAGTTCTGGCCTGCATGTGATTTCGAGGAGTGCAGATCAGCTCACCTTGGACTGGGATTTGCAAAGGTTAATCCCTCAAAGCATGCCTGCCTCCAGAGGAGCCTTCACGCATGGGGCAGAGTTCCAAACTAATGCGCTTCTCCCCCCTCCCTAGGAAGCACCCTCATTTTGGTATGTCTAACCATGGCTATGCCCGCTGG
Organism: Podarcis filfolensis; assembly: GCF_964270895.1. NCBI lineage: Eukaryota > Metazoa > Chordata > Lepidosauria > Squamata > Lacertidae > Podarcis > Podarcis filfolensis. Next base: position 14,911,014 of record NC_139618.1, on the reverse strand, counting down.
CTCCCAGCAGAGTATGAGGATGGTGTGTCTCTTCCCAAGGGTCTCATCCAGGGCCAGCTTTATAATGGACACCCCCTCCCACTGGTAAGAGCTGGAGAAGTCATTCTGGGATTCTGGGACAAATTATAGAGAAACAGCCATGTTGGGGGTGGATTCAGAGAGGTGGCTGAGGTGGTGGACCAATCGTTCGGGGTTTCTGGGGGGAGAGCATGGTGTCTGTCACCACATGGACAACCCCTATAAGAGGAGATTACTCTCATTTGATACAGCAAATCCCTGCACAATCACCAAAATGAGATATTCTGCTTCTAGGCAATTTGAAGTTTGAGCCAATCACTTTTAAAAAATAAATAAATACAGCTTTCATCGATTTATCGTAAACATATCTACGAACTAAGACATAACCATACAGATCATAACAAAAACCATACACAGGGCATATTCTGTATAAAAAACAAATGACTGAGACACAGCTTTTAAGATCAGTCTATATAGTCCAATCAGGACGCAGGTGGCACTGTGCATTAAACCACAGAGCCTAGGACTTGCCAATCAGAAGGTCGGCGGTTCGAATCCCCACGACGGGGTGAGCTCCCGTTGCTCGGTCCCTGCTCCTGCCAACCTAGCAGTTCGAAAGCACATCAAAGTGCAAGTAGATAAATAGGTACTGCTCTGGCAGGAAGGTAAACGGCATTTCCATGCGCTCCTCTGGTTCGCCAGAAGCGGCTTAGTCATGCTGGCCACATGACCCGGAAGCTGTACGCCGGCTCCCTCGGCCAATAAAGCGAGATGAGCGCCGCAACCCCAGAGTCGGTCATGACGGGACCTAATGGGTCGGGGGTCCCTTTACCTTTTTATATAGTCCAACCACAAAGAGGAGTAAGTCGTGGGAGTTGTGTACAACTCTCCTTATCTATATAATAAGAAAATGGGGACCAGTCTGTGTCAAAACTGTCTGATTTGGCTTCGCCCCAGACAGTGCATTGATGTCTGGCCAGGCATTCAGATAAAGCAATGGAACTGAATAGGAATTTTTGATGCTTCCCCGTGTCGGGCTATTACCAACATGGCTTCTAATAGTACCTAGTTTTTTAGAAATTGAATTCCATCCTCACTATACAATGGCCCAAAAGTCTTATTAACATGCCCTACAAACCCTCTAGTGCACTTTTTGGCAGTGGCATGAATGGCAGAGTGCTGCCACATGTGTGCGTGTGTGTTGTTGTTGCTTGCACATTGCTTACAGTTCCTCTTCTGGCTTCCCCTGTTGGAGCCAGAGCACTTAGCATTGAGGCTATGCAGATTGAACACTCTGCATCATTTCCTCCGGTGGCCCTTGGGTGCTCCACCATAGGTGCGGCAGGTATCCAACGAGATCATTGGCACCCCCAACGAGAAGATCACGGATGACCAGGAGCGCTCACTGGCGTTCATGCACTGGGGCCAGTGGGTCGACCATGACATGGACTTAGCCCCCATGACTGAAACCAGCATCCAGAACCAGGATGTCCACTGCGACACCAGCTGCAACTACGCGCCCCCCTGCTTCCCGATTAAGGTAATGGAAAATTCGGTGTTAAGAGATTCTTAGGTGAGACAGGTGTATGTTTTTTGCTGGGGTGGAGTGGAGTCAGGTCTTTTGCAGGCCCTCTGTCCTCTTTGAACTATTAGCTCCCAGCAGCCTTTGACAACATGGCACCTTCTAGGTGTGTAGGACTACAACTCCCATCAGCCGGCTCGACTGTGGTCCCATGAGCCCCAGCAGTGTAACAGGCATTCTGGCTGATGGGAGCTGCAGTCTGAAATATACGGGTTATCACATAGCTCTTGACACAAAGCAAAGTGCACATCGCAAATGTTGGAAGGTTCAGAACAGATAGGAAAAAGTCCTTCTTCACACAGCATGGTGGTTAAACTGCAGACAGTGACGGCCATCGAATTGGATGGCTTTAAAAGAGGATTTCACAAATTCATGGAGGGAGAGGGCTATTGATGGCGACCAGCCATGATGGTGATACTCTGCCTACAAAGTTGGGGACATTAATGCTTCTGTATACCAGTTGCTAGAAACCACAGGAAGGGACAGTGCTGCTCCTGTGCTCAAATCCTGCTTGCGGCCTTCCCTTGGGGGCATCTGGTTGGCCACTGTGAGAACAGGATGCTGGATTAGATGGGCCATTGGCCTGATCCAGCAGCCTCTTCTTGTGCTCTTACACGTTCTTATCGGGTGTTTCCAAGAGTGACCCACAAACTTCATTTGCCCACTTGTGCCAGGGGGCTGAGTAGGCTGAGTTTTTAAAATATCTAGCAGAGCCCATGGAGAGAGGAGAAATGTGCCGCTGTTTGCATGGGAGGAACAGTTCCCTGGTCATCATATTGGCCAATGCCTGTAACATCACCTACCACCCTACCACAATACTTGGATCAGTGGTAACATTTTCTTTTTTTAAAACAACTTGTTGGGAGTGTGATTATTTTTCTTTCTTCCTTCTGGAAACTAAAAAACAAAACAAAACTTTGGCCAGCCACTGTCTCTGCACCTAACCTACCGCACAGGATTGTTGTGGGGATTAATGAAGAGAGAAGAATCATGTCTACTATCTTGAGCTTCTTGGAGGTATAGATGCAATAAATAAAAAACAAATGAATTGTGGGATTGTTTTCTGCAGATTCCACCTGGAGACCCGCGGATTACAAAGCCAGGCGTCTGCATGCCTTTCATCCGGACCACCCCTGTTTGCAACCCCACGACGTTCATCCGCGAGCAGCTCAATTCCATCACGTCCTTTCTGGATGCCAGCATGGTGTATGGGAGTGAGGAGCCTTTGGCAAGAAGCCTCCGGAACCAAAGCAACTCTCTGGGTTTAATGGCGCTCAACCAGAACTTCACAGACGCTGGTCTGGGCCTCCTTCCTTTCGAGAGCAATTCAAACAGCATCTGCCTCTACACAAACAGAACTGCCAACATCCCATGTTTCAATGCGGGTATGTCTTTCCACCAGGGCATGGTCAGCAGCTGCCAGTCCGTGTAAACAGTAGTACTCTAGGTGACCAATGATAAGGTAACTTCCTATGTTTGGATGGATCTGGGCATCAAGTGTTAGGCCAAATGCACACCATCTGTTTAAAGCACTATGATACCACTTTAAACAGTCATGGATTTCCTCCCCCAAAGGATCCTGGGAAGTGTAGTTTATGAAGGGTGCTGAGAGTTGTTAGGAGACCCCTCTTCCCCTGCCAGAGCTATAATTCCCAGGGTTTCCCGTGAAGAGGGATTGATTATTGACTCTGCCTGTCAATGGCTCTGGCGCCACCTGCTGTTGGGCTCCCTGCCTTCTGCCCTACCAGTCTCCCTGTGGCTTCACACAGCAATAAAAGAGTGTTAATTCATTTTCTAGCTTAATCCGCTTGAAATTAGAGGGATGGTTTCTTTAATTTTGCAGGGGATAAACGTGTCACTGAAAATCTGGGGCTGACAGCTCTCCACACCCTCTTTGTCCGGGAGCATAACCGATTGGCCAGGGAGCTGAAGGCGCTGAACCCCCACTGGGATGGGGAAAAGATCTATCAGGAAGTTCGGAAGATTATTGGGGCAGTGAATCAGGTATGGTGACAAATGAGCTCTTCCTTCGGCTTCATTCAAAATGGAGTTTCACTCTAGCTTCATTCATGCCTTCAGGGAAGGTGCAAGGGAGGAATTTAATTCAGCTCACATTTAGAGACAAACTCACAGAATTTGCACTTTCTGCAAGAATATTCAAACCAAATTCTTTGCATTTCTCCAAATTTCACAGTGCAGTTCTCCAGCCAAGTGATGGGTACAAAAGTGCATATTTTGGGGGTAAAGTGTGCATTAAAAGGGAAATATTGGAGAAAATAACAAAAAAAGTTAACTCATTGGGAAATCAAGAGTACCCTGAGAAGAAAACCCCATGATCTTGAAGAAGCTAACAGCTGTAGAAAAAGGCACTGTCCCTTTAACTGCCAAGGAGGCGGGACCTCCAGGCACTTAGGGGGCAGGACCTCTAGCCAGCGACTACCTGGCCGGGCTATAAAACTCTGCCAGTTTCTCCAGGACCTTTGCTGAGACAACTTGGGTGCCTGGGCTTAGCAGTGCTGTCCATGGTGCTGAACCCCCACCTCAGTCACTCTCCAAGGTCCTGAGCTGTTTGGAGGAAAGGGCTAGATTTACAGTACGGTTGCATCTTAACGCAAAAGTTTGGTTTCAAGGCTTCTGCATATACACAAAAATCGCATATTCCCAAACACCCCTCATTGCTAGTGGGTGAGGGGGAGAGAGACAGAATCCCTTGTGCTTTCAGATCCTATGTGTCAAGTGGGCCTTACCCAGCAAGTGAGTCAGAGAGCTTAAAAGCTCTTCAGGTAACACAAACAGACCCATTGTGGAAAGCTCTCTGCCTTGCCGGGATTGAACTTGGATGATTTCAACCAGGCTGCCTTCAACCACATTGGTTGAAATAGCACAAGTTAAATGTGTGTAAGATGCGGTTGTACTGCATATGTAAAAACCATGCCTGAGATGTAACTCCAGTTGCTCATATGAGTACCATATTAGCCTGACCTCAGTTGTCTTCCCTCGTGTAAGCTCCTGGAGGTCAGGGACTCTCTTTGTTTCCCTTCAAACTTTGTAAAGTGGCCACTAAACACCCATAGCCACACACTTGCACACACACACATTGTGTTCATTTCTATACAATTTTAATAAATAAAAATAGTAATGCTTGTGAAAACTTAAAGCTGGACAGAAGCTATGTCTTCATTAGAGGACAATTTGCACTCTGGAAGGCTAGGGTGGTTTACTTAATTGTTAATTTGTAACTGTTGTTTAAGTTTGAAATCAATAAAACATATTTTAAAAACCAAAAAATAACAGTGGCGCCTTTCCTGGTTTGGTTGCAGGTGATCACCTTCAGAGATTACCTGCCCCTTGTCTTGGGCAATGAGATGAACAAGCAGTTGCCTTTGTACAGAGGCTACAATGACTCTGAGGACCCCACTGTCTCAAACGTGTTCTCCCTGGCCTTCCGGTTTGGACACGGTTCTGTTCCCCCATTTGTGCCCCGCCTGGACCAAAACTTCAAGCCCCTTGTCCCATATTCCAATGTCCTCCTTCATCTGACCTTCTCTGCTTCATGGAGAATCGTAATGGAAGGTAATGCTTTTGTTCCTTGTCCTGCGGGGTTCTTGGGCTGTCTGGGAAACAGAAATCTCCTGGGAACAAACTAAGGGCAAACAGGGGTCATGAAGAACTTTCTATATAAGGTTGTTCCAAGCTGGAAAGTGTGCAGAAGAGGGCAGACAAGATGATGATGGGTCTGGAAACCAAGCCTTGTGTGGAACAAGTTGAGGGAGTTGGGTATATTTAGCCTGGAAAAGAGAAGACTGAGAGGAGATATGATAGCCATCTTCAAATATCTGAAGGGTTGTGGCATGGAAGATGGAGCAAGCTTGTTTTCTGCTGCTCCAGAGGGGACCAATGGAGTCAAATTGCAAAAAGGATATTCCGATGAAACATTAGAAACAAGTTTCTGATGGTAAGAGCTGTTCAACAATTTTGAAGGTGGAAAAGCCGTCCCCTTTCCATTAAAAAATAAAAATAAAAGGACACCCTAAACCTTGGGTTGAGTGTTCCTCATCTTCAGGGCCACCACTACCTTTCTCTTCCAGGTGGCATTGACCCTCTTCTCCGTGGCCTCCTGGCCGACCATGCCAAGCTGATGAAGCAGAACCAGATGATGGTGGAGGAGCTCCAGGAGCGACTCTTTGAGCAGCTTGAGCTCATCGGCCTTGATCTGGCATCCCTGAACCTCCAGCGGGGGAGAGACCATGGCCTGCCAGGTAGGAGAGCCTGTCCTGAAGTTTTTGACCCTGTCCATGGTTTCTTGTGCTAAACAGTGAGTGAAGAGATCCAGGGTGGCTTAGTGAGGAGGAGAGTCAACAGGAGACTTAGGATTGCAATGTCTTTACAGAGATAGGAGTTGGGTGATTCCCAAGAAACCTGAGGCCTTTCTGTTAGGTATAATTGGACCGAAGGAATTGTTTAATTTGTTTATGTATGCTATGACGGGGGCAAGATTGTCCACGCACACAAATGGAAAGAAGAGGAAGCCCCAATGAAAGAAGAATGAAGATGATGGAATATTATGAGATGGCTAGACTAGCTGTGAGAATTAAAGAACAGAATGAAGAATGAAATTTTTTTTATTGAAGAATGGAAGTATTTTGTAGCATATTTGAAAAAAAATATCATGGTTATGTTAAAATGTATGCAGGATTTGAAGTACAGCAGCAGATAAGAAGTGGTAGTTTAATAATTTATAATCAACACCGTATTTTTCCATATGTAAGACAACCTTTTTTCTGAATTTTTTTAATGATAAATTGAGGGTCGTCTTATACACGGGTTAATATGCTGAGCAAGAGAGAGCTGGTGCTGCAGCAGTAGCAGGGAAATGTTGGAGAGGAGGCTGTTTACTCACTCTTCCCAGCTTAGGAAGAGTATTTGGTGAGTGTCAGTATGTGGTGTATTACTGCACCAGTTCCATCAGCCAGAATGGAGGATTGTCGAAAAGCTGCTCAACAGCTCAGCAAACTTACAAAAGAAGCTCAACAATTGTTCAGGGCTCCGAAAAATAGGGGTTGTCTTATACATGGGGTCATGTGATACATGGAAAAATACAGTATATAATGGGTGAAATATAAGCAATATACCAGCTTTATAAAGAAAGAAAAGAACATAATGGAAGGGTGGATGGGAAGTCAGCGGATATGAAATAAATGTTCTGATGTTTGTTTAAAAGAATTTGTAAAATTTGAAAAGCTAATTAAAAAAAAAGTTTTTTAAAAAGGAGTTGAGTAGGCTGCAAGTTGAGCAGGTTGGGGAAAAAATAATAGCCTAAGATGTCCAAATCCTTAAGCACATTTGAAGAAAAAATGTCTTGAAGTGTTTAAAATCCCCCATTAATATGAAGCGCGTTTCCATTGCAAATGTATTATACAATCTGGGGACATCCTCGATCTCCAAATACAATTCATTCGTATTAGCGATCTCAGCAATTTATACACTTTTGTTGAACGATTCTAAGACAGATGCTTGATAAATGCATTCTAGCTTCAGAGCAATCACCATACCGTTTGGTGTAAAAAATTGGTTCCCTTCAGTGGGTTGCACTGTGCCACACTGTGGTCAGTCACAAATACATAGAATCATAGAATCATAGAGTTGGAAGAGACCACAAGGGCCATCGAGTCCAACCCCCTGCCAAACAGGAAACACCATCAGAGCACTCCTGACATATGGTTGTCAAGCCTCTGCTTAAAGACCTCCAAAGAATGTATTGCTACATCCTTGTAGCAATACTGTCAGTACTGCGGAAGAACGTTTGACCACCTTTCCATTACAACAGGGCACTGGTCCTCAGCAGGTGACTCAGGACTGGAGGTCCAATCTCAGGATGGTCCTCGCAGAGATGCCACTGCCGTTTTGTTTTGTGAAGAGAAGCAGCCCTCCTCCTGCTTGAAACTGGAACAGACGCTGTTGGAAAGTTGTTCCTCCTTCAGTTATTTGTCCGGTGGCAGTGGTTGAGGAGGAGGGCAGGCAGGCTGGCAAAGGCCCTGCCTGAGGCAAGGAGGTGGCTAAGCAGCTGAGAGGAAATGGGTGTGGGGTGCAACACAGCGTGATTCGCTCCCTGTCCCCGTCCTCTCCCTGCTCAATGGTCAGTGCAGACAATAATGAGCTGGATGAAGCATGGGTCTGATTTTTTGGAAGGCCCATGTTCCTAAGGAAGGCAATTCTTCTGAAATCCCCCCTTCTTTACCCCAGTCTCCTCTTACTTCCATGGCACTTGGCTGCACTGCTTCCCATTAATCCATCCTCCAGCCAGACTAACAACCCTTCCCTGCTCTGCTTCCACCAGGATACAATGCCTGGAGGCGGTTCTGCGGCCTATCAGAGCCCAGCGATGAGGCTGAGCTCGCTGCTGTAATGGGCAATTCCCAGCTGGCAAAGAAGTTCATCGACCTTTACGGGACACCAGAGAACATTGACATCTGGATCGGGGCCCTGGCTGAGCCCTTCGTCCCCTATGGGAGGGTCGGGCCCCTCCTGGCGTGCCTCATCGGGACACAGTTCCGGAAAACCCGGGATGGAGACAGGTGAGCTGCTTGCCCTCTGGGGCTCTCATTTCTCTTTATGACAACTTTGTGACAGAGCTTGGGGCGTAATTAGAACCCGGGTTCCCTTTTCAGGGAAGGGGATCTGAGAGGAGCAAGGAGGATGGTGGCCATTTTCTTGCGGGGTGCAGTGTGCCATTCTTGGAGTGCTGCAATCGACACAAGATAATATCACCATTGTAAACAAACAATAAATGTCCATTAAAATGGCAAAAGTAGTTTCTTTCCCAAATAGTTTTCTTTCTTGAACAATAGCAAACACAGTAAATAAAGAGCTCACTTGTGATATACCAGTGGTTCAGTGCTCAGATGTCATTCCGGTAATCTGATGTTTCGTCGCTAAAGAGCCTAGTCATCAGGCTTTGTAGTAAATAATATACAAGAGAAGACAGTATGTTAACGACTTAAAGCAGGGATATATCTATCCCCATCTGCATGTTTCCATCAGGAGGAGCATAGAAAGAGGACAATGTCCTTCAATTTGCTAAACCTGGTTTAGTCTTTATTCCTGCATTTGCAATTCTTCAAGATAAAAGCTATTTGGAAAGAGAGGAGAGGAGCACTGAACCACTGATATATTACAGGTGAGCTATTTATTCACTGTATTTGTTTCAGGGACTAGACTGAGGGGGACAAGACTGAGGAGTAATGGTGGGGACCACTCCCTTCTCCGGAAGCTTCCAGAGAAGAGGAAGGCAGTATTGAATTACAGCAGTGGTTTGAGGAAGGTCACAGCTCAGAGACAGGCGAACAGAAGAGTTGGGAGGTGCTGGGAGAAGAGAAGGGGGAGACAGAGCAGCCAGCTGACACGTTATCACTGGAGAGCATTTCTGGCCCTCCTTCTCCCAGAACCTGCCATTCATTGAGAGTGCAAGAGCAAAGGTCTCAGAGACAATTAGCCCCTGGTGGCCACCGTAAGCAGAAGTGCTGTTGTTAGGAAGTGAGCAGGGAGGAGTTCAGTTGGAGCAACGCCATTAACGGGAGATAGACTGCATTCCTTTGTCTCTCACTGTGACGAGTAAACAAATTAGTAAGAACTCTTCTTTGTTTTTCTCTGCTTCTTGCTGCCACCGTGGGAGGGATAGAATTCCCCGAAGCCTAACAGTTTGCTATTGTTTAAGATAAAAACTATTTGGGGAAAGAAACTACTTTTGCCATTTTTATGGGCGTTTATTGTTTGTTTACAGGTAGTTGCCTTGGCGATATTAACCTGTGTCGATTGCGGAAGTCATTGTATCACCACTCTGATCATTGTTTCATTTTAGGAGTGCTGGCATTGTTGGTACTTGACAAGGGCCCTCTATTGATCCGCAGAAACCCCCCAACTCTGTTCCTCCTTAGGATTGATAAGAAGGATCTAGGAGTCTTGGTTGACCACAAACTTGACATGAGCCAACAGTGTGACGCGGCAGCTAAAAAAGCCAATGCAATTCTGGGCTGCATCAATAGGAGTATAGCATCTAGATCAAGGGAAGTAATAGTGCCACTGTATTCTGCTCTGGTCAGACCTCACCTGGAGTACTGTGTCCAGTTCTGGGCACCACAGTTCAAGAAGGACACTGACAAACTGGAACGTGTCCAGAGGAGGGCAACCAAAATGGTCAAAGGCCTGGAAACGATGCCTTATGAAGAACGGCTAAGGGAGCTGGGCATGTTTAGCCTGGAGAAGAGGAGGTTAAGGGGTGATATGATAGCCATGTTCAAATATATAAAAGGATGTCACATAGAGGAGGGAGAAAGGTTGTTTTCTGCTGCTCCAGAAAAGCGGACACGGAGCAATGGATCCAAACTACAAGAAAGAAGATTCCACCTAAACATTAGGAAGAACTTCCTGACAGTAAGAGCTGTTCGACAGTGGAATTTGCTGCCAAGGAGTGTGGTGGAGTCTCCTTCTTTGGAGGTCTTTAAGCAGAGGCTTGACAACCATATGTCAGGAGTGCTCTGATGGTGTTTCCTGCTTGGCAGGGGGTTGGACTCGATGGCCCTTGTGGTCTCTTCCAACTCTATGATTCTATGATTCTATTCTATGAAGCTTCCTTATGCTGCGACCTGTCTACTTCAGTGTTTACTACAGTGACTGGTAGCAATGCTCCCATCAACCCCAGCATCGTACAGCCACCCTAGCTGGTTGCTGATGGGAGCTGGAGTCCAGCAGCATCAGGAGGGCACCAAGATGGCAAAGGATGCTCTAAGCATCTGGCTAGCTGCTGTAGGAAACCAGGTGTGAGACAATGGGACCTTTGATCTCTTCTGGGGATCTCAAATAACGTTAGTGAAAACAGTCAAAAATACCACAAGTCAAAAAACGTAGCAGGTGCATGGAAAGATTTCAAGGCGTGGCGGACCCTTTTCAGCCTGAGAGTCACATTTCTTCCTTGCCAACCTCGGGGTGGTGTGGGGTACATACCAGTGCTAAGTAAGGCCAGAGGCAAAAGTGGTTGGAGGCAGTGGGTGTGAATGTAACCTTTGTACAGTAGGCTACGCCGCAGCCATGCACAACCCAGAGGCTTCTGCATGTGCTCGTCTCCATCCTCCACCCAGGCAAGCAATCCAGGCATTCTCAGAGTTTGAGGATGTGATCCAGTCAGTTAAAATCCCTCCAGGGAGATGCAAAGCAGGGCATGACCTGGGAGCATCCTGAGAGCCAGAGGGAAAGGTCTAGAGATGCACATCTGGCCTGCTGGCTGAGGACTGCCCACCTGTGATTTAAACCAGTGGTACCCAAAGCGAGCAGTACCACCCCCTGCAGGGTGGTGGGATTCCATAAGATGCAAGTTGGGGAGCTGCTGGTTTAAAGGATAAAACCCTGGAAGCGTTTGCTAAAATGAAACTGTCTTCTAGCATTACTCAGGTTAGAATACAGCCCTTGTTACCAGTTAGACGGGGTTTGATGTCCCAGGACAAATGCCAATCAACCTCTTCCTCTGCCCTTTCCTCCTTGCTTGTTGCAGATTCTGGTGGGAGAATCCTGGGGTGTTCACCCCCTGGCAGCGGCGGGTTCTGAGCGGCGCTTCACTCTCCCGCATCATTTGTGACAACACCCACATCCAGGAGGTGCCCCACGATGTTTTCAAGATGAACCACTATCCGAGCGATTTCGTGAAGTGCCGTGAAATTGGAGGGCTGGATTTGTCTGCTTGGAAAGAATAGACTGGCAGCAACAAGGGGAAGTTTTTTTTGGGGGGGGGATTGGTTGAGACATTGCAAACCTGCCAGAATGCCAGAAAGTTAATGTGAGCTGGGACTCAGCCCTGCGGGTATCACAACCACTCCAGAATGCATAGTGACCTTCTTCGTGTCACAGAGTGATGAAAACTGACCCGTCTCCTGAGCGAGACTCCCAGTTGGGTTGGAGTTCAGATCCTGTAGAAAGTGAATCATAGCATTGTTCAGTTGGCAGGGACTCCAAGGTTCATCCAGTCCACACCCTTGCAATGTTGGAATAACAGCTGAAGCACCCCTGGCAGATGACCATCCAACCTCTGTTTAAAAAGCTGTAGTGAAGGACCTTTGCAGTCCACTGCCGCAAACTCTCAAAATGGCCCTTTGCTATCCCTGGGCTAAAATCTGGGATTCATCTCTCCCATTCATATTTCCTGACATTCTGGGAAGGTGGTTTGGGCTCTGGGATAAGGGAAGGTCAGTTTGAGGTGGCCATTTGGGGTAGATTGGGACTAAATCTAGCAACGACCATCCAAGGATTTGTGACACTCACATCTGCCCTTGGGATGTGAAAACAGCACAACCAGCCAGATATTTTAATTAAGCAAAATATCACAAAATAGCAAGGTGGGGTTTTTTTGTTGTTGTTCTTTAGAGTTCTTGACTAGGCAGAACTCAGAATGTGAACGCTTGCACGCCCTTTTGCAACATTGTTGTTTGGCCTAGTGAAGTATTGCCCTGTGGATTTTCTGATGGAATGAGCCGTTCATCCTACTTTAAAATTTGCTCTTTTCTCTTTCCTTTCCATATTGTCACATAGCTGGATTTCGAAAGCTATGTGCAACACATATTCTGATTTCATTTCAGTGATTGTATAGGCACTAACCGGGAGGTGTATTTATTTTTTAATGATGGAGTTGTGAGACTTATCTGATCAATACTAATAAAAAAACCCCAGATAAATACATGAAACTGTAATCTGTGTCTCCAGGGTGACTGGTGCCCCTTGGGCGGAAGGCAGGGAGCCCAACAGTAGGTGGCGCCAGAGCCAATGACAGGTACAGCTGACTAATTCTAGGCTTATCTTCATCTTCCTACTCTGCTAAATTCTATGAAGGCAACACTGAGACTAATCAGATGATAGTCAGTGGCACCTTCTGGGCTGGTTGTAAGAAGGCAGGCAGGTGGGGGTGTTGACCAAGGGGAGACCAAGGTGGTGGGGCAGTGCCCCACTTGCCCTAATGGACAATCCTCTACTGCTCTGCTTTCTGAACAAAGAGACACAGGAAGCTGCTAATGGCTCCAGACCCATAAGAACACAATAAGAGCCTGCTGGATCAGGTCAATGGCTCATCTAGTCCATCAGGTTTGTTCTCCTCAAGGAGGCTTGCCTGGAGAAATCATTATACATCTTTAGGTTGTTGTCAGGCAATAGCTTTCTTCTATAAACAGGCCTTTGGCCTTTAACTCTCTGTGGCCTTTTAGAAGTGGGTTTGATATTTTCAACGTATTTCTTTTTTCCTTTTGGTTTCAATGCATCTACAGTATGTGGGTTTTTGTTTTCATTTTGTTCTGTCTGGTTGGTTGGTTGCAATTTGCTTTGGGTTGCCCTAGACAAGAGAAAGCGACTCACAAACTCAGTGAATAAAATAAATAGCCTAGGATCCTGTTCTCACAGTGGCCAACCAGATGCGCTCAGAAACCCCGCAAGCAGGACCCTAGCACTAGAGCAATTCTCCCCTCCCACAGTTTCCAGGAACTGCTATTCAGAAGCATTGGTGCCTCAAACTGTGGAGGCAGAGCGGAGCCATCATGCCCAGTAGCCACCAAGAAGCCTCTCCTCCTCCATGAATTGGTCCCATCATCTTTGAAAGCCATCTAAGTCGGTGGCCATCCCTGCGCAGCAGACCTGCAACAATTGTCCTTTGAGCATAGTGTCAACCTCCCCGCCCTCAAGTTTCAGCCACTGACCATTTAGGGGTATTTGTATCTGCCCCCCCCCCCATATATTTTTTGTTTTGAAAAAGTGTCTATACAGAGAGTTTTCTTTCTGAAGACAGAAAACAACCTCATGCCATCATAATCATAACCGTAAACCAAACTTATTTCAAGCCATTTCAACCACCCAGGTAGCTGTTATTTAGCAACATCATGCATGTCTCGTTGAGGTGGAAACAAATGTATCTATCACACAGCAACTGCTTTATTCTGGATCTTTGTCGCGAAAAGCAAGGTTGGGTAGGACTGCCCCTGCAAATTTCCAAAACAGTAGGTGGGACGTGAGCAGGGGCAAGAATCCAACTGGAGCCAAGCGAAGGCCTTTCTTCTTTATTGGGGATGCAGGTCCCAGTTCTAGATCCACAGGAGCTCCGTCCTCAACAAGAGCCATCTGCAGCTAAGAGAAGAAGGGGAGAAAGAGGATTAAAGGAGCTCCCTCCCCAGAGAGATGCTGAAGATGCACTTCTTTGCCCTGGCTGTCAGGGGCTGGTCTGAATCAGATGCCAGAGACTGGCCTGACTCCGGAGATGAAGGAATGCAGGCACAGACAGAGCAGCCTCTGACAGAGGAGGAGGAGGAGGATCCCCCCCACCTTACACATTCCCAGAAGCAGAGAGACCAGCAGATTCAGAGGCTGCTCAGTCGGGGGAAGAGCTGGACAGTTTTGAGATAGTAGCTAGGCAACCAGGCGGGAGGGAGCCTTTGGGAGATTCTTAAATCGAGAGTGGCGGGGAAGTCCCTCCCTCCTCTAGAACTTGGAGGACTGAAAGGGTCCAGGAACAATGGAAGCTCAGGGGAGGGACAGGTGGCCGGTGGTGCACTTCTTGCTGCGGAAGGGGACAGGACTCAGAGTGAGCAACTGCCATCCGTGGGGAGGGCGGCCTGATGTTGCTCTCAGTATGTTGTTGTAAATACAACAGACTATAAACCTGACAAAGGCTTGTTACTTCTTATCGGAAGCTACCGGAGGGGAGGGGAAAACTCCCTTGCCTGCCAGCGTACCTGACACTGGCTTTTGACCCTTTATTTTAGATAGATAGACGACAGATAGATAGAGATACCGGTTCTGTGTACCATTGAGAACCACCAGAAAAAAAGCACTGGTGATCATGATAGTAAGTTACGCCCTTGTAAACTCCAAGCATTTGGAAAACGAGGAAATGGAAGGTGGAGGACCAAGGCTCCCGTGGTCAAATCCAGCAAGCATTTAGTTGCAGTGGGAGCCTGTGGGACTCCCTGCCACATATCCCTCTCCATTGACAGACTCACAATCACAAGTGCACTTCCAGGCAAAGAGGCTGAGCCTTGGGACGGTGCTGCAGCGGACGAAATCCCCGGGGTAGCTGTTGGCCCGGAACACATTGCGTGGCACCTCACGGATGTTGGTGTTTTCACAGATTATGTGAGCCAGTGAGACTCGGTTGAGGGCCTGGAGCTGCGATGGGGTGAAGACGCCGGGATTCTCATAATAGAATCTGAGGGGAAAGAGAAAAGGGGTCAGTGCCCTAGCACCTGGCACCATGAAAGCAAAAGGAGAGCCTGCTGGATCAGGCCAAAAAGGGCCCATCTAGAAGTGGGGATCAGATATCACCGGGCACTACCAATGCTGAGTCATACTGACCAATCTCCTTGTTAAATCTAGATTATAAAACCTCTCCGGTCATTCTGGTCCATAGATTTAAAACGTTTATTGACATTTCCACACACCCAGTCCAATCTGGGTTTATTCGAGGGTGAAGAATTACTGATTCAATAAGGATTTTTTTTTTTAACATTCTTCCTTTCAGCAGGAAAACATCATCTACTTTAGCAAGTCTCACACATGATATTTTTAAAGCATTTGATTGCATAGAACCAAATTATTTAATGGAAGTAGTTAAGAAATTTGGATCCGGCCCAAAATTTGTAAAAGCTTTGGAAGGTATTTATTATAGATTACTGTAATTACCTCATGATTAGGTACCGTAAAATAATATGTTTAGTATTTTACACACACACATCACTGACTGGACCCCATTTTCAATAGTCGTGTCATGTTTTATTATTAAGTGTGTACGATTTTGTAACAAGAAAATGAACAATATTTTCTAAAAAAGCATTTTTGTTCAGACAGGCCTACACAGACATGTAGAATGCTGCAGTATATTTTAATCTATTTTTCACTTATTGCTGATTTTATCTTTCATATGCTTTAAAGAATGGTTTTTAATTTTTCCCCTTTTTTGTAAACCACTTTGAGGGTTTTTTTTTTTTGTTTTGTATAGATTTTATGAAAATAAATGAAAAGCAAAACAAAATAACCATCTCCTGCTGGCCTTGCCACTAGTTTATGGGCTGTAATTTGCTTGTCTTTGTGATGAAATGGCGGGTGTACGTAAGCTACTTAGGAAGACCAGTCAATTGAAACAGAAAATCACAGAGGTTCTGGGCTTCCTCTGCCTGCTCACCTGTCACCGGTCCGAGTCCTTCGGAACTGGTCTCCGATGATGCACGCGAAGGTAGGGCCAACTCTGCCATTCCGGACCAAAGGCTCTGCCACGCCCCCAACCCAGAGGTCAATGTTGTTGGGGGTCTTGTAAAGGCTCATAAACTTCTTGGCCACATTGCGGTTCTGCATGACGGCAGCGAGTTCGTTCTCATTCTTGGGTTGGGAAAGGCCGCATAATTGCCGCCAGGCATTGTAACCTGCAGGACGAGCACCGATATCAAAAGCTGGGTTCATTTCAAGGCATCTGAAGTGCAAAAGAGGCACTCTAGCACAGGCAAAGAAGAGCGGAGTGGGGTTTTAGAGGGGCGTTGTTATAATGCAGCCAACCCAAGTGGGTGGGACCCCTTCCCTGGCATACAGTCTGCCAGGAAGTTTACTTTTGCCAGGGAATAGGAGCACGACAGCAACAACCCTCCCCACCTGCGGTTTCCAGCAACTGATATTCAGAGGCTTCCTGCTTTTGATGGTGGAGACAAAGCATAGCTATTGTGGAAAGAGGGGAACAAATAGTTCCATAGAGCTTCCTCCCAAGGTGGGGTGTGTGACCTAGCTAAGCCTGACAGGACAGCTTACTCTATGGTCTTAACCCCTTCATGCATTAATTAGAGTTAAACATGTTGGTTATATCCCACTAGGAGGCTATTGGGATGTGAAGAGAGGGCTGTTCTGCTCAGCTCCTGCTTGTGGGCTTCTCATCCATCAACCAACCATCAGGGCAACAGGATGCTGGACCAGATGGGCCATTGCTCTGATCCTGCAGGCTCTTCCTAGGTTCTTTGGTTCGGAGACTCTCTGTCTTCACTGGCCTCCCGTACCCAGCTCCTGAGAGTTTCTCAAGAGGGGACTGAGGCTGGCGGAGGAGTCTTTCAGACATTTCTCTGCACCGGCTGGTCATTGAGCAACAGTCTCCAACATCTCTGCAGGCTCTGCTTGCCTTACCTGGGAGGCCGTGATCTCGGCCTCGCTGCATGTTGAGGGAGGGCAAATCTAGTCCACTGCCATTCCTGATCTGTTCAAAGAGTTTGTCCCTGAGAGCATCCACCACCAACTGGTCCGGCCTCACCAGTTTGGCTGGCTTACCCAAGAGGCCTCGGATAAGCGGGTCAATACCTCCTGGAAGAACAAAACATCTGCTTGCAAAATTATGGCTCACTGGCACATTTAGCTGCTGCCTGAGGGACCTCCATCTCCCCCCACCTGCTGAACCTGTAGCCTCTACTGGATTTCCAGACCACAACCTGCCTGCAGCTGTGCAAGTAGGGTACCTTTTAGAGTTGGAAGGGACCACAAGGATCATCTAGCCCAGCCTTTCTCAACCTGTGGGTCCCCAGATGTTGTTGAACTACAACTCCCATCACCCCTAACTAGCAAGGCCAGAGCTCAGGGATGATGGGAGTTGTAGTCCAACAACATCTGGGGACCCACAGGTTGAGAACTGCTGAATTCTAGCCCAACTCCCTGAAATGCAGGAATCTTTCACCCAAATTGGGGCCTGAACCCACAACCTTGGGATCAAGTGTCTTATGCTCTACCAACTGAGCTATCCTGCAGGGTTTAACCACTGATTGATGCTACAGCAAGCCCCTTTGAAGCTGGCCTGAAGGAAGTGATTTGGCTTCAGTTTGCTTCCTGCCAACAGAGGAAGCAAATGCCCTCAACTGCTCAAGGGAGGTCCTGACAGCGAGCCCTGCTTACCGAGGAAGAATCGGGACCTCACTTTTGCCCACTCCTGATGTCACACACAATCTCAGCTGTGGAGCAGGAGGGTATGTGCTTTGGGGAGATTCGCCATGTGCATCAAAACTAGGACCTTTGCCGGCCAAACGTGGCCTGTGGCCTGGAGGTTCCTGCACTGCTAAGTGTATGGGCTGGCGCATATGGGAAGAAGTACCCTAGCCTCAATTGATGGGCTTTCTGCAATCTGAGATAGATGGAAAAATCATACGGAAAATACCATGTGACGGGGCAAGGACTAGATGATGGAGTTGCATATTCTACAGGGCTCACAGGGGCAGGGAGGAGAGAGGAAGAAAAAGAAGCCTCTTTCACAGAGGAAGAAAACTCTGGAGGAATTAGAGGATGGCTTTTGACACAGAACTCCCCAAGGGCACTTTGGGCTCTGGAAAACGCTGCTGAGAGTGGAACTGGAGAGAAATATTTTGCCATCCCCCTTCCCCAGTACAGTTGTACCTTGGCCCCCAAACGCCGCAAACCTGGAAGTGAGTGTTCCGGTTTGCAAACATTATTTGGAACCCAAACATCCAACTCAATTTCCAATTGGCTGCAGGACTGTATTAAGATCCTAATGACTAATATCAATAATATAAGCACCCACTAGTTGCTGAGCTGGTGATACACTTTAAACGTCAACCTTGTACATGTAGCACAACACAATGTGTATTGCACAACTTTGTTGTAGTTGCATTGTCTTCACTTACAAAAACATACAGATGTGATGGCACACAATAAGACAAGGCTGCACCGCTGTACAGTCAAAGCACAAGTCTGCAGTCTGCAAGTCATTATTCAGAATGGCGTGTACATTGAGCATGAAATACATTATTTTGTTAAGAATGACATAAACCATATGCAACATGGTTGGGCCCCACGACCTTTTTCGGACCTCAGGGCCCCGGAGGTTTGCACCGCCTTCCCCCTCCTCTTCTTGGCCTTGCCCAAGAGGGACATACCTTGCTGAATGATTCTCCATGAAGCAAAAAATTCCTTCTCGAGGGGGGTCTCGCTTTGAAGCTGGTAGCGGCTGTCCAAGCGAAACACCACAGGCCGCACTGAGGCGTGCCCAAAACGGAAGGCGTTGGTGAAGGAGCTGGCGATCCGTGGGTCCACGGAGTCATTGTAGCCCGTGCTGCGACCCACAAAACGAGGGAATGCGTCACCCAGGAGGGCTGGCAGGTATTCGCTATAGGTGATTTTCTGGAATGTAGAAGCAGAGGAGAGTGTGAAGAGAAACAGACACCAAAGTTCTCCCTTAAAACATATTCAAAGAAACCAAAACAGCACAGGCCTAGTGATCCCAGTAGGTCTTGCCCCAATGAGGCAGTTGCAGGGACTGAAGGTCACCACCTTCCCACAGCTGCCTAAGTCCCGTCCAGGGTTTCTCCCAAGCAATATGAGACTGCACCTGTGTGTCTGACTTGGCTCCTCTTGCTTCATGCCTCTTCTGGTCCTGGGAGACCGGGGGTGGGGGCAGAGAAAGGAGCTTATAGTAGCAGGAAGGAGAGACACACATGCCTCTTCACCAGCCAGACTGCCTCTTGATCTCCCTCCTCTCCTGCCTCTGCTTCTAATTCTGGGTTTTTTTCTGCCACAGACTCTTCTCGCTCACCAAGCCCTCCCAGTCTTCTCCATCTTCTCCCTCGGACCGCTCATTGCCATCCTACCGACAATCCCCAGGCTCTGAGCCTTCTTCTCCTGGGGGTTCCCTTGGGGGTTGGTGCCCTTCCTCTGCATCTAGCCAGTCCATGTCACTGGGATGTGGCTTGAAGGTGGTGGACAGGCCCTTCCACTCCTCAGTTCATCTCCACAACAACCCTGTGAGGCAGATTAGGCTGGGAGGCAGCGACTGGCTCCAGGTTGAGAAGAGATTTAAACCCTGGCCTGCCAGGTCCAAGTAGCCTGAAACTCTAACCACTACACTACACTGCCTTTCTGTCAAGCTTAAACTCCACTCACTCTGCATACCAAAAATGGTTTCAGTAGGTGGTTGACCTAGTTATTCCAAGAGAATCCCCTATGAACTGAGGTTGGTCTTGGTGGGTAACAGAGATAAGAATCTACCCCACCCGCCATACCTCTCCACAGCTAGCTCACCCCATCCCAAACTCATGAACATCAGTAGTCTGGACTGAACACAGCGGGGGTGTTTCCAAACCGGCCTTGCATCTTGACAAGACCTTGCCTCATTTCTTAGCGTCACAGGGCTGCTGTCTCAACCAGTACCTGAATTACTGCTCCATTGATTTTCCGGGCTATGTTGTAGATGGTGTCTGAATCCATGTGCGGATTCAGCATCTTCAGCTGAGAGGCCATGCGGTTGTGGAACCTCATGAAGAGCGTCTGCAAGGCAGTTAGACCTGGCATCTCGTTGACACGATTGTCCCCTTGAAGACCCCAGAGAAGAAGGAAGCCTTGTTAGATCCAACCAGCCACCTTGTGCTTGTAAGAAACAACTTGGAAAGCACAGCCTCTCTGAAGGCACAACATTTTAGCAAGACTTCTTCTATCATCTATCTATCTATCTATCTATCTATCTATCTATCTAATCATCTATCTATCATCTATCTATCTATCATCTATCTATCTATTTATCTATCTACCTTCCTATTATTATTATTATTATTATTATTATTATTATTATTATTATATCCCACCAATTCCCCAGACAGGGACTCAAGGTGGTTTATACAAATTGAAACAATGCAGATAAAAGACAAAGAGCTAAAAATATATAAAAGATAAATCAATAAGAAGTAATTAAAGTCTTTTTCGTTTTGTTTTTGTTTCGTTTCTTTGCCGTTTTTGTTTTTGGTAAAAAAATAAGAAAGCAAAAAACAAACAAAAACAAACAAAAACAAACAAAAAGAGGTAATTAAACTCTAATAGAATTGAAACAATATAAAATTCACATCGAAATACAAATAATAAAAACAGTACAGCACTATCAAAAGTCCTCCCTTAAAAGACAGCCAGTCCTCAAAGTCCTGGCAGAATAAAACAATCTTCACCTGCCAGCAGAAGGACAACAAGGAAGGAGCCAGTCTAGCTTCTCTAGGGAGGGAATCCCAAAGTCTGGAAGCAGCCACTGAGAGCCTAAAGGCCCTTTTTTGAGTCCCCACTAAGCAAGCCTGACCCCATGGGTTATCTACCCCTTCAAAGCAGGAACCACAGCTAAGGAATCTCTGGCAGATGGTCGTCCAACCTCTGTTTAGAAACCTACAAGGAAGGAGATTCCACCAGGGTCCAAGGTAGACCTGTTGAAAATCTACTACCACCTGGAAGTTCTTCCTAATGTTTAGTGTCTTTTCTTGCCATTTTAATTCCTTGGTTGAGGTCCTACCCCCGGGGGGTAGAAAACAAGCTTGCTCCACCTTCCATGTGACGACAGCGCTTCAGATATTTGAAGATGGCTTCCTAACATCTCTCAGCCTTCTTGTCTCCAGGCTGAGAGACTGTCCCTCAGCTGTTCCTTACAGGTTTCCAGAGGAGCATAGCTGAGTGGAAGAGCACCTGCTCTGCATGCAGCAGGTCCTGGGTTCAAATCCCCAATGTCATCTCCAGGTAGGGTTGCCTGAAATCCCAGAGAGCCACTGCCAGCCAGTGTAGTGCAGGGGTCAGCAACCTAAGGCCCACGAGCTGCTCCCGAGCCGCCCGCTCGGCGAATCCCTGCATGCTGTGCTAAACCAGTGCAGCGTGGGGACTCACTTCAGCGTTGCTGAAAATTGTGTCTGTGCAGGCACCGGAAATCGCGGGCACGCACGTGATCCGGCCCACGGAGGGATCTCCACTGGAGTGAACTGGCCCAGGCGACCCCTGGTGTAGGGCAATACTGAGCTCGATGGACTTGCGATTTGACTCAGTAGAAAATACCTTCCTTTTCAAATCAAGAACAATGGGGACCAGAATCTTACTTGGTCTTTAGCCGAAGGACCAGAGCTCTGTGACAGAACATCTGCCTTACATGCAGAATCAGCCCTTCATTTAGAATCATGAGGACTAGCATGTTGGTTTATTTTAAAGGACATGGCCATAGCTCTGTGCTAGGGAGAAGGTCCTGGGTTCAATCCCAGGCAGGGCTGGGAATATCCCCTCTTTTGAAACCCCGGAGAGCCCTTGGTGCCAGTCAGTGTGAAACAAGGGTCTGATTCAGTATAAAAATAAACAGACCTACCTGCAAAGAAACAGGGGATTTTTGCTGTCGTGTTGGTTTTATTGCAGAGCTCTGGGAAGCCTGGCGGGTTGCCGAAAGGGAGGTAGGCCAGCCCTTTGTCTGTGTAGTTCAGGTTGACAGCCAGCAGCCCTTGGTTGCTTGAGGCGTTCCTCAGTTGCCTTGCCCAGTCGACTTCGCTGGCGTAGACCATGCTGGCGTCAAGGAAGGCCGTCAGAGCGTTGATCTGGTTGCGGATGGCGTAGCCCCCGTTGCAGGCGGGGGCCGCTCTCGTGAAGGCCATGCAGCCTTTGGGGTCTTTCACTGGGTCATTAGGAGGGATCTGCAGCCCCACAAAATAATAATTTTTAAAAAATGAAATAGCGAGCCAGTGGTGGTCTAGTGGTTAGAGTGGCAGACCTGGGAGGCCTGGGTTCGAATCCTCCCCACAATGGCCATGGGGGTGACGTTTGGCTTTCAGCCTAGGCTACCTCACAGAACCCTGTTGGGAGGATAAAATGGGGAGAAGAACTATGTACACCACCTTGAGATCCTTGGAGGAAAGGTGGGATAATAATAATAATAATAATAATAATAATAATAATAATAATGATGATGATGATGATGATGATGATGTATGTGACCTTCAATCTGGCTCCCAGTATGTTTCCAAGCACAATTCAAAGTGTTGGTGTTGACCTTCAAAGCCCTAAATGGCCTCGGCCCAGTATACCTGAAGGAGCATCTCCACCTCCATCATTCTGCCCGGACACTGAGGTCCAGCGCCGAGGGCCTTCTGGCAGTTCCCTCTTTGCGAGAAACCAAGTTACAAGGAACCAGGCAGAGGGCCTTCTCAGTAGTGGCACCCACCCTGTGGAATGCCCTCCCACTAGATGTCAAAGAGAAAAACAACTACCAAACTTTTAGAAGACATCTGAAGGCAGCCCTGTTTAGGGAAGCTTTTAATGTTTAATAGCCTATTGCATTTCAATATTCTGTTGCAAGTCACCCAGAGTGGCTGGGGAAACCAAGCCAGATGGGCGGGGTATAAATAATAAAGTATTATGATTATGATTATGATTATCTGTGTCGGGGATCCGTGGACTATTGTATCAGACAGGTTGCATTTCTGGAAAAGGGTAGAACGAATCCTGGACTTTCACGCACCTTGATGGGGAAGCAAGGGGGTGCCTTTGCGCAAGTATTTTCACAGTCTGCTCCTTTGATGAAGGTGAGGGTGGCCGTAGTACTGGGCCCAAAATCCAAGTCGTGGTCAATAAACTGGCCGTATTGCATGAACATGACTGATCGGAATGGGTCGTCGGTGAGTCTTTTGTCGTTGAAGGCAACAATCTGGTTGGATACCGCCCGGACCTGCATTACCAAGACATAACAGAGGAACAGATCTCGGTCACTGATTCCAAGCGCCAAGGCTGATGGTTGTAAACTTGCGGACCCTGAGCCTGGACACCCCCAAAAGGCCTCACACTGATCCAGATTCACTGAAGGGGCCAAAAACACCCCAGCAGTCAAAGTTCAGAAGCTAAAGCAAGGGCAGAATGCGGCAGCACAGTTGCTGGCAGGAGTGAGACCTTGTCAGCCTATAGCACCACTGCTCAGAGATCTGCACTGTCTGCTGATTTGTTACCAGGCTAAATTCATAGCTGTGATTCCTGCATTGCAGGGGGTTGGTCTAGATGACCCTTGGGGTCCCTACCAACTCTACAGTTCTATGATTCTATGATAGAAGAACACAGATTATAACATGCATTGTGATAGGTGCCACTTTCCTATCCACTTTGCCACCTTCCCCCTCTTTCCCTAAAATCCTTCCCTGCCCCCCGCTTGGGCTCCAAAAATGGTCCAGAGGACACCCAAGTAAAATTTTCAAAAAGAAGAAAAATAAAAAAGACTTCTGATCTTCTGTCTGTCACTTACATAAAAGGAATTATTCAAAACATTCACTCTAGAATGACATCCAACTGATCTACTATCTGTTAGGCAGTAATATTTATTAACCCAAATATCTCAAATTAATTCATTTTCCTTTTCACACAAAAAGTCCAAAAGGGCTTCTCTAATTATTGTTATTAATAAATGTGTCGGCAATGGTTTTTCTGTAATCAAACATGTCAACTTTGTCTCCAATAACTTCAACAACTATTCCTCCATACTAAACAACAATAAGTCTTCCTGTCTTTCTCCACAAAAGTGTCTCTCTGCTGTGATCATATAATAAAATAATATAATATTCCATAGTTATTTTCTTGTTATGGATTCATTAATTCACCCATTTTGTATCTTCTGTTCCCATTTCCTGTTGTCAGGATTTCCATCCTGTCAGGATTTCCGTCCTGATTTTAAAAAATCATCCCTTCTCTTTTCCTAAAACCCTGACCCGTTCTGAGCAACCGTTCAGAAATCCGCTTTGCAAAGCAGAGCACAGCTGTGGTTGACTCCTTACCAAGGGCAGGGGGAATCCATAATATGTCTTGTTTTCCGTCCAGCCACGCGGGAGGGATATGCCATCTTCATACTCTTGCAGAAGCCGCCGGGCATAAGGGCGGTTGTTGGCCCCTAAGGTAGGAATCCTCCTGAAATGTTCCATAAGGGCCACAGAGATTCATTTTTAAAAAGCAGCAAGGGGGGGGGGGAGAATCCTATTTTTATTTATTGCATTTAAATCCCACTCGGGGGGGCGTTCATGGTTTTTCTCCTCCATTGCTAATAGGAACTTAGGAAGCTGCCTTATATGGAGCCAGACCATGGTTCCATCAACTCAATATTGCCTACACTGATTGGCAGCAGCTCTCCAGGCCTTTCCCCCAGTCCTACCAGGAGATGCTGCCAGGGTTTGAACCTGTCCACAGGGCAGATGCGCTGCCTATATCACTGAACTATGGTCCTGTCTGTGAGCAGCTCACCAAATGAGTTCATGGCTGGGCTGGGCTTTTAAAAGCCGACATGCTGGATATAGAAGCTTACCTGTTGTTACATTCTCCCGTAATAGTCCGGAAAGGGCTATTGAAATCACACTGCAATGGGCTCTGTTCCTGCTTGGCACAGCCAGACGCCTTGTAGATAGTTTGCATCTGGCCTGGACTGAGAACATCTGTAGCAGGAAGGAGATGGAAGAGGTCTCAGCTAGGGACACGCAAGGGTTTAATTCGGTCCATGTTTTTAAGTGAACTGAACAAATTTACTACACCTCTTGCGTTAATAAACCCAGATCAGAATTTTGTGATGCGAATATCAGAAGAGCCTGCTGGATCAGGCCAGTGTTCTAGCATCCTGTTCTCACAATGGCCAACTAGAGGCCTATGGGAAATTTGCAAGCAAGACCTGAGTGCAACAGACATTCTCCTTCCTGTGGTTTTCAGCAACTGGTATTCAGACAGAGTAATTGATGCATCAAACCCAGAGGTCTCGGGATCACCCAAAAACCAACGTTGTCCGATTCCTTCAAAACCAGTGTCAAAGTTTTGTAGTTGTTTTGTGATGAAAACCCCATGTTTTATAGCGCCCCACAAAGAGTGCTTCATACTTCAAACCCAGGGGTTTGCAGTTAACACCCAAAAAACCAACATCATCTGATTCACTCAAAACCGACGCCAAACTATTGCAAAGGTTTTGCAGAAAGCACATTGGGTTTGATATATGAAGGACTCCATTTGTGGGGCACTACAAAACGTGGGGTTTTTGCAACAAAATGACTACAAAACTTTGGCGCTGGTTTTGAGGGGATCAGACAATGTTGGGTTTGGGGGTGTTAACTACGAACCCGGGTTTGACATATCAATTACTCTGTGGGGTTTTTTTTTGCTACAAAACTACTATAAAACTTTGGCATCAGTTTTGAGGCGATCCCAGATTTTGGGGTTCATAGTTAAAGAAGCTGGAGTTTATCCTTTGCATCTCACACTCTTGTGAATTTCGCAATACAGCACCAGAAGCAGGTGTGTGTGTGTGTGTGTGTGTGTGTGTGTGTGTGTGTGTGTGTGTATTAGGATAAAATGCTTTTTGAAAAGCATACCTTGAGATTAACAATGTATTTCGTATACATTTGTTTCCACCAGGGGAGAAAATGGATTGTTTGGTCCTGTTTCCTCTTTCTAGAGCAGGCTCTTGTGCCTCATTGACTAAGCATCTTTTGCGTGACCTGTGGCCGACACGCTTTCACAACCCCAGTCTGGGAAAATGGAAGTGGCTTGTGCAGATCCCTTTCAAGTAGTTTCTAAGGCGTGCCTGGGGTGGGAGTGGGGGCTTCCCAACACTAGGGAGATGGTAAACACGCCAGCTTCAGTTTCTCTCAGTTTCTGATTTTCCAAGCCGCAAGTTCAGTTCCCTACATTTCCACATCAGTTGGTGACTTATTTATTTTTTAAGTAAGCCGCATGAAAACCCACCGGCATTCTAGTTCTCGTTATTCATGACACACAGCTTTCTGTAAGCAATTTTGCTCCATAAAACACACACCTTTGTGGAAAGCATATTTCTCTTATCATAACACAAGTGCTTCTTTGACAAACTGGTGCAATAAAGAATGGCAATCACAGAATCATAGGGTTGTAAAGTTGGAAGGGACCCCAAGGGTCACCCCCCTGCAATAGGACATTTGGGGGGTGATTAATTAAAACAAAATTGGCACAAGGTTTGAAGCCTAAAGACTCTTTTTCAGCTGACTGAGACAGCAATATCAGAGCTAAGAAGGAAAACAGAGGACTCCCCTCACACCATCAAACTTGTTGATGAGCATAAACTGCAGACTGTAAATGGTCTCCCTCAGGGAGGGGGGTTGGGGACCCCCCTTCACTGGAGATTTTAAGCAGAGGTTGGATGGCCATCTGTCATGGATGCTTTAGCTGAGATTCCTGCATCCCGGAAGGTTGGACTAGATGACCCTCAGGATCCCTTCCAATTCTACAATTCCATGATTCTCTACAAATGGCTGTCTGGGATAGGAACTTGTGTTATTTGATTGCTGTCTAAACTCCATCTTCTAGACTGCCTCTCAGCCTAATGAACCTCACAGGGTTGTTGGGAGGATAAAATGGAGAGGGAGGAGGTCTGTGTACATTACCTTGAGCTGCTTTGGAGGAAAAGGTGGGAAATAAATGTGATAATTAATATAAAGTGTGCATAATTTTGCACACTTTGGCCTAGCGTATGCAATTGCGCACACACAACTTAGCTGGAGATTAGCTGCAGAACTGAAATCTGGATCTCGTGCATTGATGAACAGTGTGTGAAATAGGCTGGTTCATCTTGAAACAAGAAGTGCACCTGGTTCCTCCTCCATCACCTACCTGTGATGTTGAAATCCCCGGGGATTGCCGGCTGCAGCTTCTGTTTCAAGAGGGCCCAGGTGACGTGCATGGTGTCCGCTGCTTTCACCGCCTCCTTGGTTCTTCCCACGGGCTGCTTGAAGGAGACCAGGAGATCTGTGGGGTTGACCTTCTTTCTCTGCAGCTTCTCATTTAAGCTGGAGGGCCAGAAAACAGTTGAGTGAAGCTTTGTCACGCAACAGCACTTGAAAGCACATTTCATTATATTGTTGTTGGTTGCTGGGGTCAGTCTGGATGATGCCCTGAGCACCTCCTAATTCTTGGTCTCCTGTAATACGTGAGGGTTAGACTCTAATAGAGGATTCTATTGCTGAACTAGCCAGAAAAGTTTATTTGCTCCTGTCATCATGGCTATTTCAAGCACAATACCATAATGACTTTCTGATTATCTCATAATAAGCCTCCAACCATGTCTAAAATTAAGTGGCACAGAAATTCTGTTAAATGATAGTTTAATGCAATTTTATTGATTGCATCACTTTGATCTTGCAGGGCTTCTGTATCTTTTTGACAGGGGCACGGCAAGCAGATATACAGGAGGGGTAGCCTTCCCCTGTGTGTGAAGGATTTCTTGAAGGATTTCTGCTCGAATTTCCACCTGAAACACAATGCAGCAACTCTCCAGCAAACTGGGGAAAGTCAGGAGAGAAAGCAGAAAGTAAGGCTGTCAACTTACCTGCTCCTACACCTTTAACAGCAGCCTGAGTTGTCCACTTCTCCTTTTAACAATTACCTGATCTGTCAACCCTAGCGGTTGAAACTTTATGCGGTATGGAGTAAAGGACAAGCACTTTGCCAGCGTTGCTGTTAAATGCACAGGAGCAGGGGCCAGGAAAAGAGCTGGCAACCTTAGGCACCCAGTTTGCTCATGGACAGCGGCGTTATGACCCTTGCCATCGTGGCCACACCCAGCTCCTTCTCATGAAAATCGGCACGATCCTGTGAAACGCAGAATCATAGAATTGTAGAGTTGGAAGGGACCAATAAGGGTCATCCAAACCAACCCCCTGCTATGCAGGAGCCACAGCTAAACCCACTGTGGCTGTGTGGAGAAGGGAGGAGACGCAGCCCTCACCGCTGCTGGGTGCGTCTGTAGGCATCTTCGACCAGCTGTTTTGCTTCTTCTACACTCCTCAGAAGGTCTGAGGTGTCCAGAATCTTCCCAATGGCTGCAACAAGAGAGAGAGACCATCCCTTAGTCTGGGTTTGTCCAAGAGGAGAATCTTGCATCAAATGCCTCCATTTAAAACCAAGGGGTGTTGTTTGCACCTCCCACTTAGAACAAAAAGCTGCAGCATAATTGCTAACAGGAGTGAGATATTGTCAGCATGTAATACCTGGGCTCAGAGAGCTTGTCTGAGGCCTGGGGCTGGGAGTCCTGTTCTTGGCATGACTGTGTAAGTCTGGCAGGCCCTGGGGGGGGGGGCTGAACAACATAGCCCTCTGAGGCCCAGGGCAAGTGTACCCAGCCGACCCCCAGTTCTGCACGGTCCTGCTGTACTGGTTGCCAATTTGATACCAGGCAAAGTTCAAGGTGGTCCTATTAGTATACAGTGGTACCTTGGTTCTCAAAGTTAATCCGTTCTGGGAGTCCGTTCAACTTCCGAAACTGTTCAAAAACCAAGGCATAGCTTCCGATTGGCTGCAGGAGCTTCCTGCAGTCAATTGGAAGCCGTGTTGGACATTCAGCTTCCGAAAAACATTCGCAAACTGTAACGCTTACGTCCGGGTTTGCGGTGTCCGAGAGCCGATTTGTTCGACAACTAAGCCGTTCGAGAACCAAAGTACAACTGTACATGAATAAAGCTTTTGGGACCAGCTTATCTGCAAAATTGCCACACCCCACATATGCCCACTCAAGCGCTTTGATCTCCGGAATTGGCACAGTTACAGGTGACACATAATACCTGTACTGCATTTGTAAGAATTCAGTCTTTTAGTGTGGCAGCACCTCTACACTTTGGAACTCCCTGCCTATTGAAATCAGGCAGGCACCTTCACTGTACAAGTGCCACATAATTCCCACTCTGCCTTTGTAAGAATGTATTTCACATACTAATGGCAACACCTTGGACTTGACTTGGGAGTAGATCAGCGATCAGCGTAGCTCTCTGAGCAGAGCTGTTCTATGCTGACAGGGTTGCCAGCTGAGCAGGAAAAAATGTCTTGGTCTGCTCTAAGGAGTTTAACAGCAGCCTGATAGACAGAAATCTGCAGGCGAGGCTTCTCCCTGCTCAAAGAGAAGTAACATCGCCTGCTAACCCATTCAAAGCACAGGAGCTGAGTCCAGTTTAAAAGTTGGCCATTTTAGACATGGCTTTCTCCCAGAGAACTGTAGTTCAGCAAGACAGTTCTCTGTTATACAGGTCCCCAGAACTCCATTACAGAATGACAGTTCTCCAGAGGCTTGGATGCTGTAGAGGCAGCATGCAAAGCAAATTTCCAGTTAAGGACAGCAGCTAAGCCACAGAAGCTTTGGAGAGAATCCGAAGGACTCATCCCTCTGGCAGACTGTAACATGCTGCTAGGCGGGTCCCGTAAGCAAATACAGCATGCACAGCTTAGAACGATTTCAGAAGGTTGCAGTTGTTTCCATGGCGGGTGGGGAGGGAAGCAGAACTCAAACTGCAGAGGAACAGCTGGTGCAAAGTGATCCAGTGAGAGAGTGCATTGCAGAAGCGCATTGCAAAACTCAGAGAAGTGGGAATTTCAAAGGATGTTTTTGTGTTTCATTTCATGGGTCATTTCAGCTATGTAGGCCTCTAACAGCAAAATGTTCTCCAGCGACAAAAAAGAGTGGAGTTTCCTGAGGAAACTTGGCACAATTTCTGGTTTTTTTGGGGGGTGGCAGGGGAGCAGGACTGATGCAGCAGGTTTTTGCACACATTGTTCAGAAACAGGTCGAATTACAGGCCTTCTAGCAGCTACAGGTTGCAACACACAGGAAATCTGAAGGTTTCCTTGAAGCAACTGAAATTCTTCTGTTGACAGATTTATCCCTGGCTATTCTGCAGAATGTTTCGGGCTGTTTGGAACAGTGCTGGATTTATTGCACAAATTATGAAAACTTCCAATTGAGGACCCAGATTACAAGAGGCCTGAAACACATTTTTTTGTTTCGTTCGCTAAATTTCAAGTTTATGTAATTGCTATTTTTAAAAGGAAAGCATACTCCAAATCAGACTTTACCATTCTGATATGACAATATATATATATATATATATATATACACCTACTGGCTGCAGAAATATTTGTTGTTGGATTTATAAATCTGTGCAGAAATGAGTTGTCTTATATGCTAAGCAACAAACAGATAACAACACAACAAATTTTATTGGTCAATCGAATACAGATTACAGCCAAAAAAAAAAAAACAGAAAAAGAAGAAAAGATGTAAACAAAGAATCTCAGAAACAAATTAAAACATTTGTGATAAAATCCTTGTAATGTGTAGAGCATGTATACATGGGTGACTCTTATCTCAGAGCACAAAAGTGGACTCAAGGACTTTCTTGAGTTGGGACGTTTTTATCACAAACTTTGCTGCATTGAGCATGACTGGTTTGACCGAGCAAGACAGCAGATACTTGATTTTGTTGATGTCACTGAGGGTGACAAGAAGAAGGGGTCAGCAACCTTTTTCAGCCGTGGTCCCTCAGACCACGTGGTGGGCCGGACTATATTTTGAAGAAAAATATGAACGAATTCCTATGCCCCACAAATAACCCAGAGATGCATTTTAAATAAAAGGACACATTCTACTCATATAAAAACACCAGGCAGGTCCCACAAATAACCCAGAGATGCATTTTAAATAAAAGGATACATTCTACTCATGTAAAAACATGCTGATTCCCGGACCATCTGAGGGCCAGATTTAGAAGGCGAATGGGCCGCATCCGGCCCCTGGGCCTTAGTTTGCCTACCCCTGCAAGAGGGTCAAGGAATTTCTTTAAGTATTTAGCCCTTGGATTTTCCTACAGCTTACAAAATAGCATACAGTGGTGCCCCGCAAGACGAATGCCTCGCAAGATGGAAAACTCGCTAGACGAAAGGGTTTTCCGTTTTTTGAGCTGCTTCACAAGACGAATTTCCCTATGGGCTTGCTTCGCAAGACGAAAACGTCTTGCAAGTTTGTTTCCTTTTTCTTAACACTGTTAATACAGTTGCGACTTGACTTCGAGGAGCAACTCATAGAACGCAGTGTACATAGTAGCCTTTTTTGAGGTTTTTAAAGACTTTGGTGATTTTTGAAGCTTTTCCAAAACTTCTTTTGCAGCCATTTGGTAAGTTAAGCTTTTAAAACTTTTTGGGGGGGTTTTGGATTTTGGGTTGGGGTGTTTGGAATTCAAGGACTTGGTGTTGGGGAGGGGTTTGCAAGAATCTGGAAGCTTGTGTGTGTTTTTTCTGCATTTTTATGATTTTTTGTGACCATTGGGGCACTCTGCTGTTTTTTTAAAAAAATTCTGGATTTGAATTTCTGTGTGCTGGGTGGCTGGGGGAACAGTTGGGGAGGGGTTTGCAAGAATCTGGAAGCTTGTTTTTTTTCCCTGCATTTTTATGATTTTCTGTGACCATTGGGCCACTCTGCTGTTTTTTAAAAAAATTTCTGGGTTTGAATTTTGAAATGCTCTTTACAGTATGTGTGACTTTAAAGAGCACTTAATAAACTCTTGTTGTACCAAATTTGGCTTTGTTTGGACTTTTTTTGACCATAGGAACGCATTAATTGATTTTCAATGCATTCCTATGGGATTTCATGCTTTGCAAGACGAAAAATTCGCTAGACGAAAAAATTCGCGGAACGAATTAATTTCATCTTGCGAGGCACCACTGTATAGCGTTTCGTATCCTCAACTGACTGGCACCCGAAGATGCGGAATCGCTGTTCTCTAGGGATATTTTTGTATCGTCCATCTAGAAAGTTAATTTTGATTGTCTGGAACTTTAAACGCCGTGCGAAGCAAAGGGGAAGTAATCTCAGGCAAATATTTCTCTATTCCGAGCTCAGTTTTTACAATGGGATAGATGGTAGAAAATCTAGATGCCTTTTTACAGCTTCCATATCCCTTCTAGCAAATAATTCCTGCAGATGCTCTTTATTGAATCTTTGACTACACTGCTACATGCTAAGCAGGAAACCTCCAGGTACTTTCATTTAAAAGCCTCTCAAATGCAAATGGACTTTTTGCAAGATAAGTATTCCAGTGAGATTGTTGCTTGTGTATGCAAATATCAATGTTCTATTTTTCATTGTGCTTTCTGTTCCAATAATGCACTTTAAAAGATACTGCTATGGGGGCCTCTTAACTTTGAAATAGTTTAGGGCATCAGAATGTCTTGATCTGGTCCGGTTAAGGCGGGGTGGGAGGGAGGATAGGTGGGTTAACAAAACACTCTCCAAATATAATTATTTTTAAAAGCAATAGCAAAAAGAGAAGGGCCTTACCACGGAGAGGAAGATCTGTTGCCTGGAGAGGTTTTGTGGCCACCAGGCACCCCAGGAGAACAAGGAGCAGCTGTGCACCTTGGAGAGCGAGAGAAAGAAAGAGGACAATTTTATTTGGCCCCCCAAAAATATAAAAATGTTTCAAGAGCAGTTTCCTTCGGTGCATGACTGTTTCTTCATCAGCAGACCTGTGAAAGCCCCACCTGCTCCAACATTTGTCTCCCCCCCCACCCAAAAGAGCAAAAGCAGGCGGAGATTTGTATAACATTTAGAAAGCATTATCATTGAAATAGGAGATTAGTTTTCTGACTCGCCTAGAATTTAGGACCAGAAAGCATTTGGAGGGGTAAGGACCACTCACCTGCCATCTTTGACGCTTCTGCTCATCTGTGGCTTGGACACCAACACTTTTATACCTGGACACACCCCTTGGATGGCAGGAGGAACTGTCCGCAGGAGCTGGATTGGTGGAGGAAAGGCCACACCCCCTTCTCCGCCCCACCCCCTTGAGATGCTCTGACTGCTGTATGAAGCCCCACCATGCATTGTTCCAGGAATGCAGATTTCAAGCTCTGCCCAGCTGTGGGGGAGGCCAGTCTATGGCCAGAGGGTTTCTCCCAGGTCATTTGGAGGCACAGGAATTGGGGTGTTGCCTCACTGCTCCCCAAAACTAATTGCTGAGTGTGATTGACGATTGCAGCCGGGGTACATGATGCTCTGCAGGCTTCGCCACCAGAATGAGTAACTCTGTGTCCCGGAGTGTTTCCTCACCAAAGGCTTCCTGGGACTGAGCTGTGCCAGTTTGGCACTGTGATCTAATTTTGTAAAGTCTTGTTAAGGGATATTTTAAGGGAAACGGTGAATCTGTTTGAAAGGAAGGAAAGAGCTTGTTTTGAGAATCTGAAAGCATCTGGATAAGACAGTGGCTAACCCCCTACCAACAACAACAACAACAACAACAACAACTTCTTCTTCTTCTTCTTCTTCTTCTTCTTCTTCTTCTTCTTCTTCTTCTTCTTCTATTATTATTATTATTATTATTATTACTAATACTACTACTGTTGGGGACGCGGGTGGCGCTGTGGGTTAAACTACAGAACCTAGGACTTGCCGATCAGAAGGTTGGTGGTTCGAATCCCCATGACGGGGTGAGCTCCCATTGCTCGGTTCCTGCTCCTGCCAACCTAGCAGTTCAAAAGCATGTCAAAGTGCAAGTAGATAAATAGGTACCGCTCCAGCGAGAAGGTAAACAGCGTTTCCGTGCGTTGCTCTGGTTTGCCAGAAGCAGCTTAGTCATGCTGGCCACATGATCCGGAAGTTGTACGCCGGCTCCCTTGGCCAATAAAGCGAGATGAGTGCCACAACCCCAGAGTCAGCCATGGCTGGACCCAACAGTCAGGGGTCCCTTTACCTTTACCTTACTACTACTGTTATTGTTATTACAACACTTTATTACCCTTCCTGCACCCCAAGGTCCTAGGGTAGGTTACAAGAATTAAAACACAATATTAAAAATGGTTTTAATAACTTTAAAGAAATAAGGTGGGTCTACTTGATCTGAATTACAAAAATCTTCCTCTTTTTGAAGATGGGGACATTTGCCAGCCATCAGTCTGCAGGGACCTCATCTGTTCTTCAATAATTCTTAAAGGTTATAGAAAGAATAATAATAATAATAAATAATAATAATAATAATAATAATAATAATAATAATAATAATCAGCATAAATAAATTATTATTTATACCCTGCCACTCTGGACAGCTTGCAGCACATAAAAAACTGCAAAACAGTAGACATTAAAAATTTCCCGATACAAGGTTTCCTTCAGATGTCTTCTAAAAGTCAGATAGTTGTTTATTTCCTTGACATCTGGTGGGAAGGCGTTCCACAGGGCAGGCGTCACTACCGAGAAGGCCCTCTGTATTGTTCCCTGTAGCCTTGCAGTGAGGGACCCGCCGGAAGGTCCTCGGAGCTGGACCTCAGAGGCTCTAAGATTCCCCCCCCCCCAAGCTCCTTTAGTATCCTTCGGTACGCTTGGGTGCAGCTCATCAGGCTCTGGAGTTCTGAATTCATTTAAAGTAGCTAGCTGTTCCCTTGCCACCACTTTTCCTGTGTTGGGCTGCAGTTTCCTCCTTCATTCATTTATTCTGTAATCACCAGGTTGGACACTGCTTTCCTTTTGGGTGAAGACAGAGGCGAAGTACTGTAGGTTCTCAAATATAAGATGGGGGACACCTGAATTGCCAGTAGTACACGTGAAAAGGATCTAAGGGTCTAAGTCAGGGGTCAGCAACCTTTTTCAGCCATGGGCCAGTCCACCGTCCCTCAGACCATGTGGTGGGCCAGACTGTATTTTGGAAAATAAATATGAACGAATTCGTATGCCCCACAGAGATGCATTTAAAATAAAAGCACATATTCTACTCATGTAAAAACACCAGGCAGGCCCCACAAATAACCCAGAGATGCATTTTAAATAAAAGGACACATTCTACTCATGTAAAAACACGCTGATTCCTGGACCGTCCACGGGCCAGATTGAGAAGGCGATTGGGCCGCATTCGGTCCCCGGGCCTTAGGTGCCTACCCCTGCAGGAGGGTCAAGGAATTTCTTTAAGTATTATACATAATAATGTGGCATGCATCAAAATGAAGAGAAATGTTTCGTACACCTGCATGTGCCCCTACCTTATGCAACCCATGTCAATTTAAAATAATAGCAGAGTTCCCAAGTAACAACAACTCTTTCCAGCTAGGAGAAATCAAGGAAAATCATTTTGAACCTTCAGGGGTATGTTAAAAAACATTGCTACGGATTTGTGAAAATTCACCATCATGAAATGAAATAATTCAATTTTCAGATACTGAGGAAGTGGAGGTGGTGAAGAAAGAACTGATTGAGTTACAAAACGACATTGAGCTGAAGTCAAAGTTTAAGGAATTATAATTGTGTTATTATCTTCCTTAGAGGGTCGTGCAAAGTGCTCTTCTGAGCAATGCTTTTTGTTGGCAAGGGTAGAGGGCACGGGGGATGAATTTAAGAAACCAAGGGGTGGTGGCTTGAAAACATTTGGGAACCACTGTTCTAGATGTATTTTCCTGTTTACATATTTTGTTAGCCATCAGCTAAGAACCCTTCCCACCAAATGTGAAACACTGTTTTATATGCAATAAATTAACCAGTTGAAACCAACAGGAAAGCTGTCAGTAGAGCATGAGAATCTCAATCTCAGGGTCGTGGGTTTGAGCCCCACATTGGGCTAAATATTCCTGTATTGCAGGGGGTTGGACTAGATGACCCTCATGGTCCCTTCCAAGTCTATAATTCTATGAATTCACCTCCAGGCCTTTTAATTCCCTCCGCTTACATTCCAGTTCCTTATACGTAGATTGTTGAGAGCCAGTAAGTAACCTTGTACATTTCTGTAAGATCAAAAATTGTCTATTTCAGTACCTGTGGCTGATATTAGTTATGACTATTTTACAATATTTTTTCTTTAATACAAACTCTCCTGAAGATGGCCTTCATAGGGTTACACGAAGGGTTATCCTGGCGATTCGCCGTTTCCGTGCATGCGCATAACGTCATTTTGAGCATCTGCGCATGCGAGAATGGCGAAATCTGGAAGTAACACATTCCGTTACGTCTGGGTTACCGCAGAGTGCAACCTGAAAACGCTCAACCTGAAGCTACTTCAACCCGAAGTATGACTGTAATAATACATTTTGGGAGGATTAAAGCTCTATCCAGGAATGGAGCTTGGAGTCTAAGCAGCCATTTCCCCCAGGCCATATCCCGACCTTTGCAGCATATTCTATTGCACAGGTGTTCGTTGAATACAGGGAATTGTCACAAGCCTCAATTGGCACCTTTCCATTGCTATTTCATAGCGCTAGAGTTGCCACATGAATTTCTGCTGCAAGATTACGTCCAAAACAATGTATTGCTTTAATTAATTTAAAGCAATTTACATATTGCTTTAATTAATTAAAATTTAAAATTTTATTTTATTTAATTAATTGCAATAATCAAGTCATTTGGGCTGGGTCCAGTTATAGCACATGCAATTCTGGTTAGTCACCAGAGCACACTCCCAGCATAATGAAGTTTATGATTGTTAAATTTTGGATTATATTCTAACTACTACTAATAATACATTTACCATACTTATTAGCCACATGTTGCAGCTGTATTTGAGCAGATTATTCTGTAATGCAACACAGGGGTTTTGTTTTTGTTACACATTGAAAGCACAAGAGCAGGCTAAGTTGTGTTTTCTATTCATATGGCAACACTGTCTTTTAGCTCCTTCTCCTTCTCTCACCATGTCTCATTCCATCATCAGTCTGAGTTCATTCTTTTAAAAAGGCAAGCAAAACAACATAATATATTATCATGTACTGAGATTTATAACTAGATAATGCCGTTTCTTTCTTTGTACGGCTGTGCATGCAGTGCCAGTACCAGGCAATTTTGCATCCTAGGCAAGACTCGCACTACTCCAAAATAACTGCTGACTTCAATTTTCTAAAACAAATATCATAGAAAAATTGAAAAACCATTCAAGTCGAAGTTGCTGAATTTATTTTAAATTGCAAGAATAAGTAATGCAACAATATTTGATTATTTTTCTCAAATACAAAATAACATGTTTCAGTGCGGAAATTGCATTGAATAACTTGTGAATTGTGATGTAAAAAATTTAAGTCCCTTAAAAGATTCGGTTTCATTTTGTGTGCCCATTCCTTTGCAAATTTCGTCACCAATTCCTTCAGGTCAGGTGCTGATGTTTGGACATGTTCAGTGGATATAGTTGCCAAGCCAACTAGTCTCTTTAGCAACATTGCTGAGTGTATAGAAGGTTTTGCACATTTGGGCTCTGAGAAATGGCTTTCACCACTTGCCACTGGCACTGGAAGTGTGAGAAGGACCCTTAGAACAATAGAAACATTAGGCGGATTATCCAGGAGTTCTTGCTGTAATATGAAGATATGCAATACATAAGAAGAAGAAGAAGAAGAAGAAGAAGAAGAAGAAGAAGAAGAAGAAGAAGAAGAAGAAGAAGAAGAAGTAATATGAAGTGCTCCTTGTAGTGCATGGTCTTTAGAAGTCTTTCAGCTATTGCTGTACGTTCACAGCACAGATCTTCAGCCTCAACATCTTTGTTTCCATTGCGCACCAATAGAACACATTCTTTGCTCTTCCAAATCATGTCTCCTTGACTACTGGCGCTGGCGGCAATGACACTAACCTAAGAGTCTAATATTGGAGTGGATACCTGGATGAGTTGCTGGCCAAGTGGGTCAGGTGGATGAGGCCAAGCAGCTGAACACCAGGCATCACAATGATGTCAGGTGGCCCACACAGTTTGGATAGCCAGTGTGGCACAGTGGTTGGAGTGTTGCACTAGGACCTGGGAGACCAGGGTTCAAGTCCCCACTCAGCTATGAAGCTCACTGCAATACCCTTGGACAAGCCACTGCGTCTCAACCTGGCCTACCTCACAAGGTTGTTGTGGGGATTAAATGAGGAGAGGTGAGAAACATGCACGCCACTTTGAACTTGTTGGAGAGGATGGTGCAATATAGATCCAATCAATCAATCAATCAATCAATCAATCAATCAATCAGTGAAACCATGTGGGCAAAGGGACTGTGCTTTGCCAACCCCACCAATTAGATAATTGTTGGGGATTGCCACCCTACCTCCTTGGGGCCTAGCCAAAGCTTCACAAGTTCCACGCCTGGCATCATATTCGCATGGCTTGACCAAAACGGTCAGGTGAGTGGGGGGTTCGCCGCTGCTGATCTGAACACAGAGCAGTTTCAGAGATGCAGTGTTGACCTTCAAATGCAAGAACATCCTATTCCAAGGGCATTTCCTTTGCAGGTGGAAAGCCCCTTGTCCGGCCCATGCTGCCAAGCTGGACGTGATCTCTTTCTGAAACCCTTGTGAGATGTTGGTGGTGTTCAGAGAAGACATAACAGTCCCGTTGGATCAAGAGCCTGACAGAGCAAATGCACTTGATTCATAGCAATTGCAACATTTAATTTTCAGTTCCCTGCAAAGCAACGGTTGATTGGGCCACATGAGAAATTTCAGCTACAGTTAGAAGTTATGTAAGGCAACTTCCCCTCAGTCTCCATCTCCGGAGTTCGAACCATGATAAATGTGTCTGACCTCGCAGTGTTGTTGATCTGCTTTGCCTCCACACACACCCTAGCCATATTAAGAGTGCCATCAGCCTAATGAATGGGGAAGTGTTTCAAACAGCAATAAATTATTTTTAAATCATTGGCTTTTCTGAACTCGCTGAATTTCTGCCTGGGTGGGTGGAATCAGCAGCTATAGGGGAATTTCTAGCTTTTCTGTTGCCAACTCACAGACAGTTTTGTGGGCCTCCTCTCTCTTGACACAGCCTTCCCCACCAGTCTTGCAAATGAGTAGGAAGTGAGGTGGGGGGAGCAGATGTTCTGGAATAAAAAGGTGTGGAGAGGGAGGCAAGCCCCAAAAATATCTCATGAGAACAGCCTGCTCAATCAGGTCAAGGGTCCGTCTAGTCCAGCATCCTGGTCCCACAGTGGCCAATCAGATGCTTGTGGGGAACCTGTAAACAGAATTCGAGCACAAGAACCCTCTAAGCTCCTGTGGTTTCCAGCAACTGGTATTCAGAAGCATTGCTGCCTCCAGCTGTGAAGGCAGAGCAGAGACATCATGGCTAGCAGCCAAGGATAGCCCTCTCCTCCATGAATTTGTCAAATCCTTTCAGAAAGCCCTCCAAGTGGGAGGCCGTCATTGCCTCCTGTGGGAGGGAGTTCCACAGTTTATGCTGCATGAAAAAGTCCTTCCTGTTATCTGTCCTGAATCTTCCAACATTCAACTTCATTGGATGTTTATCAGTTCTGGTGTTTTGAGAAAAGGAAGGAAAACTTTTCTTTACCCGCTTTCTCCATGCCAGGCATCATTTTATAAACTTCTATCGTGTCACCTATCTCTTGTAGTGTAGTGTAGTGGTTAAGAGCTGTGGACTCATAATCTGGTGAACCGGGTTCGCGTCTCCGCTCCTCCACATGCAGCTGCTGGGTGACCTTGGGCTAGTCACACTTCTCTGAAGTCTCTCAGCCTGACTCACCTCACAGAGTGTTTGTTGTGGGGGAGAATGTTAGCCGCTTTGAGACTCCTACGGGTAGTGATAAAGTGGGATATCAAATCCAAACTCTTCTTCTCTTCTTCTTCTTGCCTTTTCTCTAAATGCCCCAGACACTCTAAAAGTCCCAGACGCTGCAACCATTCCTCATAGGGGAGTCGTTCCTATTCCCTTGATCATTTTGGTTGCTCCTTTCTGAGCCTTTTCCAACTCTGCAATATCCTTTTTGAGGCGAGGCGACCAGAACTGTACACAGTATTCCAAGTGAGGTATCACCATAATCACATTGGCAGTTTTCCCTTCAATTCCTTTCCTAATGATCCCTAGCATGGAATTTGCCTTTTCCACGGCTTCACACTAGGTCACCGCAAACCCCTCCATAGAAAGAAGTAAACGTCTAATGGCAACAGTCTCCTTTTTTTGTGAAAATAGACTTTAATGTAATAAATTAGTTTTCTTTTAAATAAAAACATAGTTTATCCAAACCCCGACACCCTCCACTCAATGGCCCAGAGTGAACAGGATGAGCATGATTTTCCCCTCCCAAAACGCATGCAGAGGAACATCAGTTGCAAGAATGAGAGTCACACCATTAGTCTATAGTTTTGAAACACCCCTTGGCCTGGAATACAGGCTTCTCCTCAAGACAAGAGACACACTCCTCAGGCTGGGTGTACCTGCTGGCACTGTGCCCCCTCCCCAGCCAGAAGTGCTTGACAGCTCACATAAGGCAGACCTGAGGAGAGGGTCACATGACCCTTTGGGGCTGCCATATTTGTTTGGCACAGTGGGATGTAGGGGTGAGGGCCAGAGTGCCTCTCTCTACCACCACAAGAACTCACATGTCCGTGTCTTTATCAAAGCTCTTTCTTGCTTCCTTTTTTTTTTTTTTAAGAAATTACTCCAGAGTTTCTACAGAACAAGAAATTTCATTTAAGGAGAAATTTTGGGCCTATTTTATAGTCCCACACTTGACCAACCCGCTTGGGAGATTTCTTCACCCCGGATATGTGGGAATGTGTGAAAGGCGCTGGATTTTATCAAAACACTTGGTTCTGAAAATACTTTAAAGGTTTTCCCCCTGCTCTGCTTGTGAGCTTCCTGGAAGCATATGGGAAACAGGATAGAGCCCATGGAGGCAGGCCTTTGGTCTCACCCAGCAAGGCTGTCCTTATCACACAGCCAGAAATCTATGGAATGGGTCCCGCCAAATGTCACCTGCATGTTCTGGTAGGTTTGGTGAGGTAGGAAATGAAGCTATTAAGGAAAGAGTGCTGTGAAGTTGTTGCTGAATTTTGCAGAATGTAAAATCCCGAGATTTGGGGTGTTGAATTGAGGGAAACACTTGAGGAATTTCAAGGACTGTAAAAAGATATGAAGTGAGAATCCTCAAGAGTAGGGGGGAGGACCTTATTCAGCCGGCTGTCTTAAAACATCCTGCCCAGTGGCAAAGAGAACTATAATGGTCCTCAGGATCTGATCCAGTGCAAGAATGTGAAAGGACTCTGAGGAGACGAGGGCTCCCAGACTGCTAAGTCACTGTGACTAAAATTACCCAGAGGTTCTGGGTTGTTCAAATGTTGGTGGAGTCATAAGAACATATGATGAGCCTGCTGGACGAAACCAAAGGCCCGTCTAGTCCGGTGGCCAACGAGGTGTCTGTGGGATGGGAAACCTGCAAGCAGAACCCAAGCGCAGGAGCAACTCTTTCCTCCTGTAGTTTCCAGCAAGTGTTGGTGGCCATTGCTGCCTCATTCAGAGGGAGTTCAGAAGTGCCCTGAAGACATCTACTCCAGCATCGTGTTCTCCCAGTGGCCAGCAAGATGCCTCTTCTGGGAAGACCACAAGCAGGACCTGAGCATCCTCCCTTTCTGCGATTTCCAGAAAACTGGTTTTCAGAAGCATTACCGCCTCTGACCAAGGAGGCAGAGCACAACCAGCATGGCAAGTCACCGTCTCCTCCATCATCCTAGATCATTGGCCATGGTGGCTGCTGGGGGACCACATCTGGATGACCATAGGTGTCTCCTCATCCGCTTAGGCCTATCTGGCATTAAATCCTCAAATGGTGATCCTAGTGTGAGAGGGAAAACTCTGCCACAATCGCTAGCAATTTAGAATCTTCCATGATCTGGATTATAAATTGCACAAGGCCTGTAGTGTGAATCTGCATGAATAGCCAATGGGTGGGAATCCCAAGTAAAATCTATTTCGGCTTTCAGAAAACGTGACACACATACACCCTGCACCCTGGTGGGATCACCGTCCGTCTTTCTCTCAGATGCCCCTGCTGTAAAAATCTATCCCCAACAGACCAGTGGGAGGCCTCAAGGAAAATCCTGGTGGAATGGAGAAGAGTCCCCATCCCACCCCATGCAGGCCTAGGGAAAGGAGCTTCGGTTCCTAACCAAGGGGAACATTTTCTCAGATAATGGAGATGGGAAACATCCATCGGACAACATCACGGCCAAAACCACACACTGGAGAAAAGGTAAACTAAAATGGCAAATGTTCCTGTTGGAGTCCCTTTCTAGAGTGGTTCACAGAGCAACCAGCACATCCTCAGTTCCTGGAAGTAAAATGCCAGCAAGGCTTAAGTTTCTGGTAAGCAGAATTCATCTTGCACTGCAGCGTCTCAGCTCTGCGTCATCGCCAGCCTCGCTCAGACTCACAGAAGCTTATCTTCTCCTTCTTCCAAGCTGATACGTCCGAAGCATGAGAGGCCCATTGGTCAAAGGCTCTCATCTGACTGAGATGGCGTGATGCAGTGGAGCTATCTAGCTGCTACTCCAAGACAGAAGGCTGTGCCTCATAATCTGGTGAATGCCACTGCTGAAGGAAAAGGAAGGGAAGATGGCAGCAAAGGAAAAAAAAAGGCAGATGATGTTATCTGTAGGGATACACAAATAGGCCCTCACTGCTTTGGTCCTTTTTCAGGGTTCCAGACAGCTGCCCCCCTTTGATTTATTCCATCCCTTCTCCCTATTCCATCCCTTCTCCCAGTTTTCTTGTTTTCTTTTCCAACTGACACTCAACATTCCATGCTCACTGAGCATGCTCAGTCCTCACTGGGATTCAGCTGCCTGGCAGTTCTTTTGTTTCGCTTCCACCAACACGCTTGTACTTCTGTAAACCTTGGAATTCCCTCAAGAGCATGTTGATTCCTGCCCTCTTGTTTCCCAATAGACCCATTTCCCCTCTATTTCTGTCTGCACCCACTGCCCAAGTTTGGCATTAAGAGGAAGTGATTTTGACTTTCCGTTTTGCTAGCTGAAGGTATTTGCTGAACGGCCCATGATGGCTGGTGGCTGCCAGCTGTTGCATGTGACACCTAAGCACGAAATGCTGCTCTTGTGAATTTTCTGAAAAGGCTGCTTACATGGTTTCTCTCTGTCGTTCTGTCTCCCTCTGCCTGCCTGGTGTGTGTCACTGGACTCTCCGCTTTCTCATTCTCTGAGGGACGCAACCAACCGTTGGACGTGCAAAGCCAGGCAAATAAAGAATTAGTTTACAACAAATGGGAAAGTGGGGTCAAAATAAAACA
Organism: Podarcis filfolensis; assembly: GCF_964270895.1. Lineage (NCBI taxonomy): Eukaryota > Metazoa > Chordata > Lepidosauria > Squamata > Lacertidae > Podarcis > Podarcis filfolensis. Next base: position 14,867,801 of record NC_139618.1, on the reverse strand, counting down.
ATGTCAGGGATTCTTTAGCTGTGACTCCTGCATTGCAGGGGGTTGGACTAGATGACCTGGGGGGGGGGCGTCCCTTCAATTCTACAATTCTACAATTCCATGATTCTATGATTCTGTGAAGGTGACAATATTCTTCTTGTGCCCATTTAATCATGGCAGATTTCACCGTTTCATCCTGAGTATTCCATTTCAACAGCAAGTTATACATCTTTGACAAAATCTTAGTTTTGGGTTCTAACAGTTCTGTTTCTAATTTTGATTTTTCCACCTGGAAGCCAATTTTCTTGTCCAAATTATATGCCTCCATTATCTGATAATAATGAAGCCAATCTCGCACTTTGTTTTTTAGTTTCTCAAAGCTCTGCAGTTTTAGTCTATCTCCCTCTTGTTCCAAAATTTCCCAATATTTCGGCCATTTGGCCTCCATATTGAGCTTTTTCGGAGCCTTCGCTTCCATTGGTGACAACCACCTTGGGGTTTTATTTTCCAATAAATCTTTGTATCTTCTCCAAACACTGAACAAAGCTTGCCTGACAATATGGTTCTTAAATGCTTTATGTGCTTTAACCTTGTCGTACCACAAATATGCATGCCACCCGAAAACATTGTTAAAGCCTTCTAAATCCAAAATGTCTGTGTTCTCAAGAACCAGCCAGTCTTTCAACCAGCAGAATGCTGCTCATAGTAAAGCTTAAAGTCTGGCTGGGCAAATCCACCCCTTTCCTTTGCATCAGTTAATATCTTAAATTTTATTCCGGGCTTCTTGCCCTGCCAGACAAATCTAGAGATATCTTTCTGCCACTTCTTGAAACAATCCATCTTGTCCACAATTTGTAGTGTTTGAAACAAAAGCAGCATTCTAGGCAAAACATTCATCTTTATAGCTGCAATTCGGCCCAACAAGGAAAGCTTCAAGTTTGACCAAATTTCTAGATCCTTTTTCACTTCTGACCAACATTTTTCATAATTAGCTTTAAATAAGTTCCCATTTTTTGCTGTCATGTTAATCCCCAAGTATTTCACTTTCTTGACCACAGTCAGACCTGTCTCATTCTGAAACCTCTCTCTTTCAATCGGTGTTAAATTTTTCTCTAAAACCTTAGTTTTTGACTTGTTCAGTTTGAATCGCTACAGATTCACTAGAAAAATATAATTGTCCTATAGTTGGTTGCCAGTTGTTCAGGGTGTGAACTGCAATGTTGTCTTAACGGCTATGTGGGTGTGCATTTGTATCAAGTGTGGAACACTAGATCCAGCCTTTGGCTTGGATCCTTACCTCTCTCTGCCCAAAGGGACAATTTTGGTAAGTGGGCAGGGTTGGCCATCTGCCAGTCTTTTGACATCATGACGGCTTCAAAGGGACTTTCTCCCAGCACCAGTCAGCTGATTGACACTTAGACTGAGCCATGTCGGCTGCCCTTGGGAGCTCCCCATTGGGAATATTCAAAGCCAGGCAAAATTCCCGTTGGGAACTCCCACAGGCAGCTGGTCCTAGTGGGTCAGCTGGTGTCCTGGTTTTTACTTTTGGAAGCAAGACAACCCTAGTAAAACTGAATTACTGTGTTGTGAAATGACGCATGTCTACAAATTGTCACCAACATGAAAAGTTTGGAAAGCTCTGCTCTAGGCAGTCTCTAGGGAAGGAGGTTGAGTCAGTAGGCAGCAGAGACTTGCAACCCCCATGGGGCCAAACTCTGAACTCCCCAAATGCCCCAAATGGGGACCGAGATCATTTTGGACTGTCTCTGGTTAAACTGGGGCAGTTGGGAGCATGCCACAAATTGCCTGCTGAAATCCAGGTTGTGGGGTGCTTGGGTAGGAAGCCGCATGCCCATTTCCTGATGTTCTAGACTAGAGCAGTGGGTGGTACTGGTGGGGTTACCAAGGGGGCACTAAGAGCCATGGGGGGCCCGCAGGGGGGGCGCTGGGGGTGTCAACAACCATCAAGTGGCTTTGAAAAGCTGGTATCACTGGGCCAAGTTCATCCATTGAAGAGTTTTAATTGGATTTTGAACAAATGCACAATTAATTGTTGCTCTTTCGAACGTTGCTGTGTTATTATCTTACTTAGTGGGTTGTGCAAACTGCAATTCTGAGTAATGCTTTTAGAGTAGGGGGCAGTGGGGATGAATTTAAAAATCTAAGGTGGTGATGGCCCCCAAATGCTTGGGAACCACCCTTCCCCTCTGCAGGGAGGTGGGACCAATTCGGATGGTCCGCTCCCGCCACTTAATGGATCCAAATGGTTTCCAGAGAGTGGTAGGGGATGCTTTATCCCATGTTGATGGCCTTTCAGCTGATTCCCTGGTGGCCCGCTGGAATGCGGAGTTAACCAGGGCTATCGACTGTCTGGCTCCGAAGCGCCCTCTCCGATTGCATGGAGCCCGGACAGCCCCGTGGTTTTCTTCGGAGCTGAGGGTGATGAAACAATCGCTGAGACGGCTAGAGCGTCGGTGGCAAAAAACTCACTCTGAATCTGACCGGACACAGGTTAGAGCTCAACTTCGAGCCTACCAAGTGGCGATAGTGACGGCGAAGAAGACTTTCTTCACCGCCTCTATTGCATCTGCAGAAAATAGTAGCAGGAGACTCTTTCAGGTGGTTCGCAATTTAACGGAACCACCTTTACCACCGGGGCCTTGTAAAGACCCCAAGATCTCCTGCAACGATTTTGCAAAGTTTTTTGCAGATAAAATCACTCATATTCGGAAGGAGCTAGACACCACCGTGGGAGCAGGGCAGGGGCGGGAGAGTGCTAGAGCTCTGTCTGGTCAAGTTGCATGGAATCAATTTCAATCCGCTACCCCCGAGGATGTGGACAGGCTGCTTGGACGCGTGAAACCAACCACCTGTCTCCCTGATCCTTGCCCATCCTGGCTAATAAAAGCAAGCCGGGAAGGGCTGGGCTATGGGCTCTGCGGGGTGGTGAATGCTTCCCTCTGTGAGGGAACATTCCCAGATCCGCTGAAAGAGGCGGTCATGAAACCGCTTCTTAAAAAACCATCTTTAGACCCGGCCAGTATGGCCAACTATCGCCCAGTCTCAAATCTTCCATTCTTGGGCAAGGTGATTGAGCGCGTGGTTGCTGAACAACTCCAGGCACGCCTGGAGGATGTGGACCATTTGGATCCCTTCCAATCGGGATTCAGGCCTCATCATGGGACTGAAACTGCCTTGGTCGCGCTGGTTGATGATCTCCGGCGAGCTAGGGACAAAGGTGAGAGTTGTTTCCTAGTTCTGCTGGATCTCTCAGCGGCCTTTGATACAATCGACCATAACATCCTTCTGGACCGTCTAGAGGGGCTGGGAGCTGGGGGCACTGTTATGCAGTGGTTTCGCTCCTTCCTCCTGGGCCGTGTTCAGAAAGTGGTGGTGGGGGATGAGTGTTCAGACCCCTGGGCCCTCACTTGTGGGGTGCCTCAGGGTTCCGTCCTCTCCCCCATGCTTTTTAACATCTATATGAAGCCGCTGGGAGAGATCATCAGGGGGTTTGGACTGGGTGTCCATCAATATGCAGATGATACCCAGCTCTACCTCTCTTTCAAATCAGAACCAGTGAAGGCGGTGAAGGTCCTGTGTGAGTGCCTGGAGGCAGTTGGAGGATGGATGGCGGCTAATGGATTGAGGTTGAATCCTGACAAGACAGAAGTACTGTTTTTGGGGGACAGGGGGCGGGCTGGTGTGGAGGACTCCCTGGTCCTGAATAGGGTAACTGTGCCCCTGAAGGACCAGGTGCGCAGCCTGGGAGTCATTTTGGACTCACAGCTGTCCATGGAGGCGCAGGTCAATTCTGTGTCCAGGGCAGCTGTCTACCAACTCCACCTGGTACGCAGGCTGAGACCCTACCTGCCCGCGGACTGTCTCGCCAGAGTGGTGCATGCTCTGGTTATCTCCCGCTTGGACTACTGCAATGCGCTCTACGTGGGGCTACCTTTGAAGGTGACTCGGAAACTACAACTAATCCAGAATGCGGCAGCTATACTGGTGACTGGGGGCGGCTGCCGAGACCACATAACACCGGTCTTGAAAGACCTACATTGGCTCCCAGTACGTTTCCGAGCACAATTCAAAGTGCTGGTGTTGACCTTTAAAGCCCTAAACGGCCTCGGCCCAGTATACCTGAAGGAGCGTCTCCACCCCCATCGTTCTGCCCGGATGCTGAGGTCCAGCGCCGAGGGCTTTCTGGCGGTTCCCTCATTGTGAGAAGCAAAGCTACAGGGAACCAGGCAGAGGGCCTTCTCGGTAGTGGCGCCTGCCCTGTGGAACGCCCTGCCATCAGATGTCAAAGCGATAAATAACTACCTGACATTCAGAAGACATCTTAAGGCAGCCCTATTCAGGGAAGTTTTTAATCTATGATATTTTAGTGTCTTTTTGGTTTCTATGGAAGCCGCCCAGAGTGGCTGGGGAAACCCAGCCAGATGGGCAGGGTACAAATAATAAGTAATAATAATAATAATAATAATAATAATAATTATTATTATTATTATTATTATTATTATTATTATTATTATTATTATATTCTAAAGCCTTGATCAAAGCCTGCATTTGCTAGGCCCTGATCCAGCAAGGCACCCCCCTTACCTGCCTTCCAAGGCTGGGCTCCCCAGGTAGCTCTCCATCCAAGGACATTGCTTCCAGAAAGTTAGATGGTGCAAGGCCCTTCTGCCCATTCACCTCCCCCTGCAGAGAAAGAAGAGAAATGCCTCTATAGCCCACAAGGTAAATGAAACTCCCTGGTGGACACCTACAAGTCATTCAGAGTGAGGGGCACAGAGTGAGAGCCAGTGTGGTGTAGTGGTTAAGAGTGGTGGACTCGTAATCTGGTGAACCGGGTTCGCTTCCCCGCTCCTCCACATGCAGCTGCTGGGTGACCTTGGGCTGGTCACACTTCTTTGAAGTCTCTCAGCCCCACTCACCTCACAGACTGTTTGTTGTGGGGGAGGAAGGGAAAGGAGATTGTTAGCCGCTTTGAGACTCCTTAAGGGGTGTGAAAGGTGGAATATCAAGTCCAAACTCTTCTTCCTCTTCTTCTTCTTGTTCACTAAACCTCAGAGTACCAGATGCTGGAGATAGACTGCCCCTGTACATGGAGGTTCTACATATAGCTGTCATCATTGATAGGCCTTGCTAAGTCATTCCTCTCTGACCGCATCACATGCATCGTAAACCACCCAAACTGGTGACCGCTGTCCTGCTTTGTGGCAGTGTGTGCCTCATGTCCATTACGTCTTGTGCAAATGTCGTGTTTAGCAGCCAACCAGTTTTCATCCATCTCTGATCAAACCAATTAGGTTCCCCAAAGCTTATTTTAATTAAGTGGTGGACGAGCTCAGCTGCCTTGAAAACGATGACGGCTCCGCAGCTCTTAATTGCCAACAACTCTTTATAAGGAAACCCGGCGAAGGTCAACGATGGCAGAGCTTTCAAAGTGGTGGAGGGTGACTAAGACTAAGCGGAAGAGTTGGCAAACCCCCATATCGATGCAGCCCCTCTGATTTTATTCAGATACATCATTTAGTGCCTGAACAGTTCGGATAAAAAGGAAGGATCCTGTACTTACGTAATAGAACCCGTCATCGTCCATGGAACTGAGCACAGTGACAATATCCCCAGCGCAAAACCTCAGCTCTGCCTAGAAGGAAAACAGTGAAGACAATGAGAAAGTTGGGGGCTGGGTGGGAGAGTGACCTTGGAAATGTGTGTGAAGACAGGGCTGATCTGCAGAAGTATCTGAGGAAGGCTGGCCTCACCTACTTTGAAGGGTGAAGATCAGGGAAAGCACGATGTTAAGAGAAGCCCTCTTGCCACCTCATGACTGTAGGCAGAATGAGTGGGGAGGCTCAGAGGCTCACCAGGGTGAGACAAAATTGCCCCAAATGCTATTAAAACTGACTAACCTTTGCTTATCACCACCAAAGAACCTTCGAGTGCTTTCCTACCCCAGGAAACACTGGGTGACCAGCCGCTCTTGCTCACCTCCGTATCCAGGTTGGGAGAATTCTCTTTGGGGTTGTAGTCAAAGATGGCCACCATAGTCCTTGGGGCATCATCCTCAGAGCTCAGATCCTGACTTTCATGTGCATCTAGCAGAGAAAAGGAAGCATACAGTCACAGCTCCTTATTTCAGCCTGTCGCCCAGAGCAGAAGAGCATAAGAAGAGCCTGCAGGATCAGGCCAGTGGCCCATCTAGTCCAACATCCTGTTCTCACGGTGGCCACCCAGATGCTTGTGGGAAACCCGCAAGCAGGATTTGAGCACAAGAGCTCTCTCCGCTCCTGTGGTTTTCAGCAGGTGGTTTTCAGAAGTGTTGCTGCCTCCGACTGTGGAGGCAGAACCCAGCCATCACAGTTAGTAGCCATCCATAGCCCTCTCCTCCTCCATGAATTTGCCCAATCGTCTTTTAAAGCCATCTAGGTTGGTGGCCACCACTGTCTCCTGTGGGAGGGAGTTCCATTGTTTTAACTATGCGCCGCACATACTTGGGAATCACTGAACTAATTGAAGACGAAGCAATGCTCACCAAAGCAAGGATTCTTCTCTTCTTGCTTCTCCTGCTCCACTGTGGGGATGAAAAACAAAAGAGCCAGTTTAAATAGAAGCGCAGTGTGTCCGTCCGTCCCGTTACTGAAGAACAAAGACTTAGCCAAGAGATATTTCCAAATTGCTGGTTTGAGGCCCTGCAGGCAGAGCATATGGTTAACCTTAAATGCAGCTATAACAAAAGCAGGTGTTCTAACTGGCAGAGCTTTGGATGTTGATCTGTTGCCGAGCCGAGGGGGGTTCAAAACAATAAGAAATAAAAAAGGAATTACTGTGAAAATAAGAATTATTTGGGAGGTAGGGGATGTCAAGTTTTGTCCTTGCTCAGGACACCATATTACCACAGGCCACCCCTGCTGATGCTGTCACACCCCTTTGCTATCCTACATGGAGGAATAGGTCAGGATTCTCTAAAGCAGGGGTCAGCAAACTTTTTCAGCAGGGGGCCAGTCCACTTTCCCTCAGACCTTGTGGGGGGCCAGATTATATTTTGGAAAAAATATATGAATGAATTCCTACGCCCCACAAATAACCCAAAGATGCATTTTAAATAAGGACACATTCTACTCCTATAAAAACACGCTGATTCCTGGACCGTCTGCGGGCTGGATTTAGAAGGTGATTGGGCCGGATCTGGCCCCCGGGCCTCAGTTTGCCTACCCCTGGTCTAAAGGTTGCATGTGTTCCTACGATATCGTGCTGTGCTTAGTAGGTGGAACCCTTTGTTGGTCATCACCTCAAAACCAATGTTGTAGAGTCCTCAACCATCCTCATAAAAACGTAAGCGCCTGCAGGATCAGGCCAGTGGCCCATCTTGTCTAGCATCCTCTTCTCACAGTGGCCAAGCAGATGCCCGTGAGAAACCAACAAGCAGGATTCGAGCACAAGAGTCCTCTCCTCTCCTGTGGTTTCCAGCAACTGGTATTCACAAGCATTGCTGCCTCTGACTGTGGAGGCTGAGCCATTGGGGGCTAGTAGCCGCCTCCTCCTCCTCCTCCTCCTCCTCCTCCATGAATTCATCTAATCCTCATTTAAAGCCACCTAGGTTGGTGGCCATCACTGCCTCCTGTGGGAGGGAGTTCCATAGTTTAACTATACGCCGTATCAAGAAGTGCCTCCATATGCATCACCCTGACCAGCCCACGAGACACAGGAAGCTGTCTCTTACAAAGTTAGATCCTTGGCCCACCTAGTTCAAGATGGTCCATACACCAGGGGTGAGGAACGCCTTTTAGCCTGTGGGTATCCTCCAGAGTTTCGGATCTTTTCTGTTCCTCAGCTGGAAATGAACCTGGGACCTTCTACCTGCCAAGCAGGTGTCCTGGCCCTGAGCTACAACCCTGTGAATGAACTGTGTTTGTTTGCCAGCTCTAAGAAACCCAGATTCCCAGAACACACACAAAGCCATTGTGGAAAAGCATCGTCCTCCATCTATAGAAGCAAGAAACTTTTTTAGAGTTCAAGGGCACCTCCTAACCAGGTAAAGTTACTTGAGCAGGGTGCAAAGCAAGGCTGGTGAGGGGTGTGGCTCTGGGGTCAAATCCAGCCCTCCAGGCCTCTCTGTCTGACCGCCAGAAGGGTGTGTTTCCTAGAGACAGTCCTAGAGACAAGAGAAACCTGGAGGGCTGGATTTGGCCCCTGGAATTGAGGTTCTCCACTGCTGGTCTACACTGGCTGGCAGAAGTTTTCCCCAACTGAACCTGGGACCTTCTGCAGGCAATGCATGTGGCCAGCCACTGAGCAGTGGCTCTTCCTTGAAAAATCAAGCAAGATTCTAGTCCTCATTGTTCTGAATAAAGGGGCTGATTTAAGTAGGAACATAGGCTCCTTTTCTTGAATCAAAACCTTGAGTCGCCTAGTTCAGGAGGACCGTTTTCACTGACTGGCAGTGGCTTCCCAAGATTTCAGGTATTTCCCCATGCCCTGGAGATGCTGGGGTTCAAACATGGGAGCTTCTACTGGCAAAACAGGTGCTCCAACACTGAGCTAAGCCCTTCCCCACATCTTGTGCATGGGCACTGTTTTTTTGTTTCTCAGCTTTGTGACAATCTCTTCAAATGGGACTTGAGAGGGCTGCAAGAGGCAATCAACACCCCGGACACGATACAGACCTTTTTTGGATCGCCGAGGTTTTGGTGGGCGAACTGTGAGGCGACGAGGAGGAGGGGAAAACACACCGTTATCTGCATTAAAAAAACCAAAACAAAACCCAAGCAAATTAGCAATCTGCAAGATAATGAAATGTAAGAAATCTTTTTGCAATATTAATTTCAGTTGGTGGGTTCAGCTCTCAATCACTGTGGTGTAGAGTCCGGATTTGGAGATACGCAACACACTGCATCCTGGCTTGCAAGAGGCATGACCACAATTCAACGATCCCTTCCAGGCAGGCAAAAGCATTTGAGGGGAGGATGAGCTGGGGATTGACTGGCCTGGGGAGAGTGCTGTGGGCCAGTGTTTTCTGGTGGGTCACATCTGGGCCTGGACCTGAGGTTCCCCATCCCACCCCAAGGTCACGGGTCAGAGTGGAGCACCTAGACTTTCCACCAGCATGTCCGTAGGGATCCGTCCTTCCTCTAGGAGCTGCTTCCTGGTGGCCTCGCTGTCCACCTGGACCTCGGAGACCATGTTGCAGGGGATATAGCCCGTTCTCCCCCCACATTTTCCTCTGTAGAATCCATCAGCATCCTTGTGGCCATAAACCTGGAGGAGGAGGAAACAATGAGAAAGATGAACAATAATTTGCAAGAGAGTTTTGGGGGGGAAGCGGTCAGAGAGATATTAAGAACATAAAAAGAGCTTTGCTGGATCTTCAAACCATATTTGCAAAGAGGCATTTTAAGTACCGTATTTTTCGCCCTATAGGACGCACTTTTCCCCCTCCAAAAATTAAGGGGAAATCTGTGTGCGTCCTATGGGGCGAATGCAGGCTTTCGCTGAAGCTTGGAGAGCAAGAGGGGTCGGTGCGCACCGACCCCTCTCGCTCTCCAGGCTTCAGGAAGCTATCAGCAAGCCTTGGGAGCCCGCGGGAGTTCCCGCAGGGCTCCCTAGGCTGTGGATAGCAGCCTGCTGCCCGGAGCGTGGGGTGCGCTGAAGCAGAGCGCCCTGCGCTTCGGGCAGATATCCGCAGCCTAGGGAGCCTGCTGCCCTTGTTTTTCTCCTCTAAAAACTACGGTAGGTGCGTTTTTAAAAGCTCGGGCTTCCCCCGCCCCAGCCCCGCGGCTGGGGGGGGGGGATAATTTTTTTTCTTTATTTTCTCCCAAAAAAAGTAGGTGCGTCCTATGGGCCGGTGCGTCCTATAGGGAGAAAAATACGGTATTTAGATTTCCTAGGGAGCACACCGTTGAAATGCATATTGTATCTGGAAATCTATTACCGACGAAAAAAGAATGGCAGATCAATTTAATGGACTATGCAGAATTAGAAAAGATGACAGGAAGGATTTGAAACCTGCGGGATCAGAGATTCTCAGAGGACTGGAGTAAATATGTGAATTATTTGAAAAGCAATTGTAATCAACAGATTACGCTAGTAGGATTGCAAGAAGTTTTGTAAGGAGGACTATGCGAAATATTGCAGAGAAAAGTATGAAGAGAATTATTAGTGAAAGACTATTAAAAGTAATAGTGAAACTAATGAAATGCAGATTAAGTTATAAAGACTGAAAAATCTTCAGATGTGGCTGATGGAAGTCCAAAACATTGTATAAGATAAAAAAAAAATGTTGTATGATTTTTGGAAATTTTATGTAAAAATCAATAAAAATATATTTTTTAAAAAAGAGGAAACCTAGCAAACAGTTCTCTTAAAAATTGTGCACACGGGTGCTGAAAAAGGTTCACAGTGGAGGATGGTGACAAGCGTTTGGGAAGTGGTAGAGTTTTTCGCCTCTTCCCATAAGCAGATTTAGAAAAGCAAAGTGGTCAAAATTTCGTAAGGAGTTGATACAGAAGAGAAACCACTATGGGCCCCCAAACTGTTGCTTAATTTAGGCACATTGCAGAATCGAACTTCCTCTTGTTATCAGCACCACCAAAGCAGAGTTTCTCAGAAGGGGAGGGGGAGGGAGTGAAAAAGCTCCTCCCGAGGTGACCAAAAGGACTCAAGCTCTCTGGATGACCTTTGACCAGAATGGCACCTTCAGCTGATGGGAAGATAAAAAATGTGATATCAATGTGATAAAACCAGCAAACAAACGTGAGAAAGAAGAAGAGTTCTGCTGGGTCAGGCCAAATAGGGACCATCTAGCCCAGCATCCTGTTCTCACAGGGGCCAACCAGATGCCCAAATGGGAAACCTGCAAGCAGGATTCGAACACAAGAGCATCCCTCCTGTGGCTTCCGGCAACTGCTATTCAGCAGCATTGCTGCCTCTGACTGTGGAGGCAGAGCAGAGCCATCATGGCTAATAGTCATCAATAGAACTCTCCTCCTCTGTGAATTTGTCTAATCCTCTTTTAAAGCCGTCCAGGTTGGCGGCCATAACTGCTTCCTGTGGGAGGGAGTTCCACAGTTCAACTGTGCTCTGCGTGAAGAAGGACTTTCATTAGATGCCCACAAGTCATGAGAGAAGGGGAAAACATTTTTCTACCCACTCTCTCCAAGCCATGCATACCGTATTTTTCACTCCATAAGACACACTATTTTCCTCCTAAAAGTAAGGGGAAATGTGTGTGCGTCTTATGGAGCGAATGCATTGGGCGGCAGAGGGATCCCTCAGCTACTGCTGCAGTCGCAAGCTGATAATAATAATAATAATAATAATAATAATAATAATAATAATAACAATAATTTATTTATACCCCGCCCATCTGGCTGGGTCTCCCCAGCCACTCTGGGCGGCTTCCAACAGAATATTAAAAACAGTACAGCATCAGACATTAAAAACTTCCCTAAAGATTGATGATTGATGCCTCCGCAGCTGGAGCCATGGCTCCTGTCCATCTCTTGCTGTAAAGCAAGCAGAGCAAGAGCCGCTGACACGTTCTGCGCAGCTCTCACTTTTCTTGCTTTAAAGCGAGAGCCGCAGAGAGCGTGTCAGCGGCTCTTGCTCTGCTGGCTTTACAGCGAGGCTGGAGGAGGGATGGAAGGAGCTCCGTATAAGGGCTCCCTTCCGTCCCTCCTCCTGCTTCACTCTGAAGCCAGCAGAGCAAGAGCTGCTGTGCAGCTATCGCTCTTGCTCTGCTGGCTTCAGTGAGAGCTGTGCAGCACCTCTTGCTCTGCTGGCTTCGCAGCGAAGCGGGAGGAGGGACGGATGGGAGCAAGCAAAGCACCTGTCCCGGTGTCTCCTCCTCCTCTTCTTGTTCCAGCGTCACAGTGCTTTACAGCGAGGCGAGAGGAGGGATGGGCAAGCAAAGTGAGAGCTGCGCAAAGTGGGACAGAAGCCATGTAAGCGGCTCTCGCTTTGCTTGCTTTAAAGCAAGAAAAGCAAGAGCTCTGCGCAGAATATTTTTTTCTTGCTTTCCCCCTCTAAAAACTAGGTGCATCTTATGGTCAGGTGTGTCTTATGGAGCAAAAAATACGGTAATTTTAAAAAGTTCTATCATGTCGCCTCTTGCTCTCCTCTTCTCTGAACTGAAAAGTCCCAAATGCTGCAACCTTCCTTCCAAGAGGACTTGTTCCATCCCCTCGATCATTTGACTTGCACTTTTCTGAACCTTTTCCAACTCCACCATACCCATTTTGAGGTGAGGTGACCAGAACGCTACACAGCATTCCAGATGCAGATGCACCATATATTTTCATGATGGCCTTAATGAAACAAAACCTGAGTCTCCATTGAGGCAAAAAGAAATTTGGAGGAAGGAATGCGTCAGCAGCTTTTTAACAGGGGTAAAATGAGAAAGGTAACTACAAGCATGTGTGGTGGACATGCACCAAGCTATCGCTGTTTTGGGATCAAGTTTTCAGTGCAGTGGATAAAATGCTTCTGTCATCTATTACAGCAGTTTTCAGGCCACTGACTCATCCCCAGTGCTCCCTACCATTCAGAAGAGTGGTTTGCACAACCCACCAAGAAAGATAGTTTCACCATAAAATTCAAAACAGTAACAATTAATTGCATGTGTATTCAAAATTCAATTAAAAATATTTTGTTTAATTCAACAAAATTGATGAACTTGATTCATCATCAAATTGATGAACGTGATTCATCAATACCAGCTATTACCAATAATTGGCTAGCTTGTGACAACTCGGAATCATAAATACAAACAACCGTGGCCACAGAAAATAAGTATTGAGCATGATTAGTTTAAATAGTAACTTACTTTAAATACTAATTGAGAAATATGTTTTCCTCTAGGCTTTAGCCTGGTCAAGCCAGAGGCTGCCTTGCAGCTGCCTTGCTTCTTGGTGACCCCCTAGGTAATCTCACTCCCCACCTGGGTGTGATACTGTCGACTTTGGGAAGCACTGTTCCATTAGAAAGACTCCAGATTTAGCTCTTCTAATTTATTTGCAGGTGATAATACAGACTTGAAAGATCAACCCTGACAGGATACTTAATGGTCACTGCATGTGTGACCATTGCCATTTTGGGGGAGGATCTTAAAGGAACTAATTTAACAGCCTGATACAAAAAGATTTGGCAGATAGCCCTTGTGGAGAAACATAACATGTAAGTTAAGAATATCTAGATGAAGTAAACAAAGAGGTGCATTTGCGGAAGAGAAGTGGAGCTTTATCTCTAGTACAAATATTTCAGACAACAAAAGGGGTGTGCTCCAATATATATGGGTTTGTTGAATGTTTGGTTTCTCTTCTTTATGACTATAAATACTGCACCTCTACATTTATTAAGTTTGCACAAAGAAGGCTCTTGGGATTTTCATTTGATAGGTTACAATCTTGATTTTGCGATATTGTTTTGCTAAGATTTTAATTCACCATGATTGTTATGCAACTTAAGAAAATTAAAAAGGTTGATTTAAAAAAATAAAAACAATAAGCAAACGGATTGGGAGAAGCGTTCCCTATCCAAATCAGGAACTAAATCCATGGGACAGATGTCCTGCACCCCATTGACCAAGTTTAATAGGTGGGCAAGCCCTTCTCCACCTATACCTGCCCACAATCTGATGTCAGGTGGGTGTGGCTTGTGTGTAATGGCCTCATGGGCCAAATGGGGAGGGTTCTGGTAGGCCTGAATAGGCCTGAGGGCTGGAGGCTCCTGACTATCTAAATTGTGGGATGTGAAACACATAGCAGTCAAGTACAGCATTCCTAGAATGAACATGCTAGGGGATGCTTTGTACCAGCCAGGAGAAAACTTCCTGTTTCCTCCTGATCTGGGACAAACTTACTCTGCATGTGACTAGATGTGGGCGTGGCCTAACCTGGGTAGGGGAGAACATGTTCTTCTTTTGCTCTTTTTCTCCATTTTGTTTTTCTGTTGGCAGTCACGTGGGACTAACTCCCTTATGGGATAGTTCCACATGTATATATACTTTTGTAACCTAAGTCTGCCTTCAGGGATCCAACTGTGAACTGAATGAATGTGAGTAAATTACTTTTATATTGACTTTAATAAGATTGTCGTGTCTATTCTTTTCAAGAGCGACAAGAAGGGACCTTACCAGGAATCTTACATAGAGAGGCTCAGATGAGCCTGCAACAAGCAAACCACTGTGTGTTTAAAGCGGAATATTTAAACTCTGCTAAGATATAGAACTTGCTAACGCAAGTTAGGAAGGATATCATTAAACAATATATCCTCTCCTGCCTCCCTGAACATTCCCACATAAATTGATAACCTGGCTGAAACAGAACTGTCCGCCTTCTCCTTAGCTCTGCTCTTACCTTCAAGATTTGTCCCTCCTGAAAGGGGAGTTCTTCCTCAGCTGCGTCGGGGTTCGGAGACATTGAGGGAGGGTCATAGTCAAAGAGGGCTACAAAGAGTCGGGCTGAGCCCCCAGAGTCCATTGGTTCAGGGGAAGGGCTTCTCCAAGAGTCTGCCCGAGACACACAAAAAAGGGTGCAATTAGATATGGGTCTCCCAAGCTTGGGTCTCCAGCTATTTTTGGACTACAACACCCATCACCCCTAGCTAGCAGGACCAGTCGTCAGGGGTGATGGGAGTTGTAGTCCAAAAACAGCTGGAGACCCAAGTTTGGGAAACCCAGAATTAGACCAAAGCCAGTTCTAAGCCTGTCTGCCAGCACAGAACACTTGGTCCAAGTCCTGGACCCAACAAAGCACTGGATTGATCCCCAGGCCCTGATTATTCCCTCCTCCCCAGAAATGCCTAAGACTGGTACTGGATCCCTACTTGTAGCTTTCCCCACTCACAAAAAAACCCCCTGAAACAATTCAGTTGGTTAGAGAGTGGTGGTGATAATTTGAAGGTTGCAGGATCTATCCCTGTATGGGACAACTGCATATTCCTGCATTGCATAGGATTGGACTAGATGATCCTCAGAGTTCCTTCCAACTCTACAATTCTATATTTCTATATTTCTAAGCAGCTTACCGGAATTTGTGTCGGGAGGTTCTGCTACATCTTGACACCTTCTTCGGGGACGCCTGCCTCTCCTGGTAGGGACCTGCCAAGAGGTTGAGTTCAGCAGCTCAGGGTTGCCATTGCCTGACACCTGGAAGAGAACCCTTGGCAGAATTAGTCCCTGATCCATCCTCACGAGATCTGAAAATTTATGGCCAGGGCGGAATCACACAAACACACGCACATATGCAAAAGCAAAGCTACAAGATGCAATATTCCTCTTCTGGAAACTTCTGGAATCTGGACCCAAGAAGATGTTGGGAAAGTCCATTGTGTTTGGCGTTGTGGTACAAGTTACCTCTGACATGTCCCCAAACCCACGATGCAGTGGGAGGGAAGATCAGGTCTGTGGGCCAAATGTGGCCCACCCCCAGGCCTATGGCCTTGGGGGCTCTCCACAAGCCACACCCCCTTCCTCAGTCACACCCCTCGCCTTAGGCCACACCCCTCGTCAACCCAGCTTTGACCCTTCGCTGAGAGGGCTGGAATGTGTCCTCAAATTCTGAAAACATTTAATTCTTCAGCAGGGTTTCCCTTTGGGAAGAGGAATACTGCATGGGAAGCCTCCAGCCAGCCAAGTTGATTTTGGAGTGAAACATAAGAAAAGCCACACAAAGGAGCATCACAAATGCACCACAAGCTCCAGCTGTTAGGACAATAGGAGGCGCCTCTGTTTCCAGCAAAGCACTCAGCACAAGAATCACTAAGCAAGCAAGCTGGGGAGCTGGGGAGAGAAAGCACGGTCAGGGTTGCGGCAAGCTGCGGCAATGGCGGTAGGGGAAGGGGGCAGCTCACAGACCCGTGGGTGTGACGATGGAAGGACATCCTTCCAAGGCCGCTCCAGCCCGCCTCTCCAGAGAGAGGGGTTCCTCTCCAGACTCCGGCTCCTCTCCTCGGAGGCGCCTGCGGAAGCCCTCCTCCTCCAGCAGAGCCTCCCGGGTGAGCGGCTGGGGGACGTGCTCCAATCCCCACTCTCCTCTTCCAAGCTGCTGCACCTCTTCAGCTCCCTCGGCCCGCTGGACTGGACCGACCCCGAGCGGCTGGAGGAGTCGCTCCACCCCTCTTCGCAGTCCGTGGGGGATCCGTCGGCCCTCCCGTCCAAACTGAGCTGGCTGGCCGGGGTGGACGTGATCGTCATGTCCTCGTCGGAGTCGTACTCGACGTTGATCTCCAAGCTCTCCGGGCTGAGGCAGCGGGAGAGGGTTCCGGGGCCGTCTTCCTCCCCCGCCGCCTCGAGGGGCACCGTCCTCCTTTGGCGGGGTCTCTGCCTCGCCCAGCTGCACAGATCCGACTCGTCCTCCACCCCGAGGCTGGTGATCACGTCCAAGTTTTCCTTCAGGCTCCGGGCCCTGTAGAGGCCTCCTCCGCCTTGGTGGGAGTTGCTCAGCATGGAACGGGCGGGTCGTTCTTGTATCTCCACCTTCCTCTTCCTGTTTCCCTGGGATGGAGCGAGTCCTTTCTCTCTGCAACGGCTGGGCCTTCCCCACTGGGAAGACTTCCTCTCCACAGCAATCTCAGGGCAATCCCACTCCCAGTTCCCAGGGTAAGCTGGCATTTCACTCACACCCTCTCTCCTGAACTTCCCGGGGACATCCAGCAAGACTTCCTCCTCCGACGGAACCTGGTTCCTCTTCGGTGGAGCATCCACAGGAAGAGGAGGAGCTTCTGTTCTTTTGTAGGGAGACCTATCCCGGAAGTCATCCGAAGACTTCCTTGCCAGAGGGGGTGAAACTGGTCTGTCCCAATCTTCCTCCTCCTCCTCTTCTTCCGTTACTTCTGGGATGCTGAAAAGTGCTTTGCTGCAGTTTTTTTGCAATGGCATCTCCAGGATCCGTTCCAGGATCTCTTCGTCGCTATCGGTGTCGCCAAGGTCCAGCTGTGTTCCAGCCCCGGAGAACAGGCCAGCAAGGGAGAAGGAGAGAGAAAGAGGAAATAGGTGTTAAAAGGGATGGGGGAACAGCGCTTACCTACCATCAATCCTTCGGATGGCAATAAAAGAGGGCTAGGCAAGTTCGTGGAGGAGGCTGGCTACATCTGTCAGTGGCTAGATTAACTGTGGTCGCTAAATGGAACCTCCACAGCCAGAGGCAATCTACCTCAGATCACCAGTTACTGGGGAGGGTTGAGGAAGAGCAGGATAGGGTAGCTGCCCTTGTTGCCTTGCCCATGGGCTCCCCAGAGGCATCTGATTGGCCACTGTAGCAAATGGAATGCTGAACTAGATGAACCTTTGGTCTGATCCTGTGGCTGCAGGGCTCTTCTTGTGCCAAAATCCACTGCGAAGACCAACATTATAAAGTCAGAGGAGTCCAGCTGCATAGAAAGAAGTTAGGGATATGGAGGGGTGCGTGTATGTGAACATCCAGGCTGAAGAATTGGCCAGTATCCCAGCTCTGATCTGGGCCTAGGACACTGGCTCAGCGATGCATCAAACACTAGCCTTTTCATCCTGTGTAAACTTTAGCAGGTCAGAAAGGATTTTTCTTTTTTCCTGCTTGGCTCTTCAAGTTTTCTTCTTTAGGCCTGTCTACCTGATCTACCCTCTCTCAATGATCTGTGCAGTCCGTCTGAAAAAATGTTGCAGGTATCTAGTGGAACACAAGGCTTGTCTTCTTCCAAACAACTCTTAATGGGGTATCTTCCTATATATATATATAAATGTAAGGCTGTCATCACGTAGGAGGGTTTGCAATGCCACGTGACAATCCTGGATTTGCATGAAGTCAGAACACAGACCCTATTGGAGGATTTGTAGCAAGAGGGTGGGGGGAGGGGGAAGCTGTGTGCAATGTGAGCAGGGATGGCAGCCTCTAGTAATCCATATCTGTCTGTCTGTCCATTTGTCCATCCATTTCTATGGTTTCCCATGTCTCAACATTTGTAAGCACTTCCTCCTTAGAATTAATTTGCTGTAGAATCTTGCTTCGAATTAACCATTGTATCATAAAGACAAGCAGCTCCAGTGACACAGCGTGGTTCCTGACAGTCCTGCTTCTGTGCGTCACCTTCCTCCAGGGGTTCGTCTCCTGCAATGGGTGATCTTCCTCCTCCGTAGAGGCATCCCACCTGTGTTGCTGTTCCAATACAGTCCATTCTGCTCTATTGAGAAATTCTGGCTCTTGCCTAGTAGCTCGGTAGTATGGATAGGCAGGCCTCAAATGGCTGTACCTTCTTCTCCAGCAAGGCAACCAGTTTGCACTTGCTACAGGTGTAGCTCTGCATGTTTTCAGGCAGGAAAATAAACTTGGCACAGGTATTGCAGGTCACTGCAGCATCTCCTTCACTGTCCATGTCTCTTGGTCCTACACACACCATGAGATAGCACTCAAAACACCCTCACAAATTTACAAGTCCTGATCATGAGCTCCCAGAAGCTGCAATCAACTAAACAGAACTGCTGCCGGATGCTAACTTCTCCCCCAACTCACCCATTTGCCATTCCTAATGAGATGGCTTGCCATAGCTAATGAATAGCTAAAGGTTGTGTTTCAGGTGGCTGAAGATCTTTGGGGAAAAGGGATTTGACAAGTTGATCCTGTGAGGTCAGAAGTGAACGCCCCTGAGTTCAATGGAGCATATTCCCAGGAAGAAACTATGCATAAGATTGCCATTATGCTGTACTTAATAAAACTGATATTTTGCTATGTGCTGTGTGGTGGGATGAACATGGTCCCAGATCAACAGAGCTGCTTCCATTTTGGGGTTCTTTCTGGGGGACATGGCTAGGGACTCTCCCAAACAAGGGAAACCTCCTGAACCAAGTGGTCAATGCACCCCATTTCATTCCTGTTTTTGAGTGAACCAGTCTGCTGAAGCTAATCAGATCTAGGCATGGTCAGCATCTAGATGGGGACAGGTTGCTGCCTTGAACCCCATCATTTGGAGAAGGAGATCATGATATACTTTGTTATTAACAAATGCTCCCCTGGGTGAACCCAACTGACTGACCACACCTCTAGCTTCTCCAAGCAGGTGTGGGGCACCTGTGGGCCACCAGATGTTGCTGGACTACAAATCCCATCATCCCTGGCTATTGGCCAAGATTGCTAGGGGTTAATGTGAGTTATAGATCAGCAACACCTGAAGAGTCAAAGGTTCCCTACTCATGTGATTAAGGGAACCAACAGATTACCTTCTCTCCATTTTCTCTGCCAGGGCATTCACTTGGAGCCCATTTTGATTCTCCTGCCTTGCCAGACTGCTGCCTTGCTTCCTCTTCTTCTTCCTCCTCCTCTTCCTCCATGATATCAGACAGGTCTGACCCGCGGCTGTGGTCAGTCAGAAGAGTCACCGGACGATTTCCCGCATCAGATCTTTTCTCTCCCTGCAAAATTTTGAAAATTTAGAAATTTAAAAAGATGTTGCTGTCAGTGAAGAATTAAGCCCCACAAAATTTATCCAGGAGCCAAACTGAATATCGGAACACCTGAAGCCTGCCCAGCTTCCAAATCTTCACGTTTTGAATGTGAATGTTCAGGTTCTAATCTACATTGATCTTAACCTTGCAAACTGGGATGCTTTAGGCTTGAGTTTAGCAAGCAACAGTTATGAAATCTCTGTAAGGATTTGCTGATTTGATTATGTAAATGGGAACACAAAAAGGGGAGGTGCGAGGAGGTCAAGAAAACAAGCTAATGAGTTTAAAGATACAAAAAATGGATTTGTTTTTACTTTTTTCTTACTTATTTGTTTTTTGCATTTTGTATGTTTATTTTTTCTTTTTTCTTTTTTATGTATTTTTGTATGTTTTCTTTTTATTTATCTCTTTTTATATGTTTTCTTTCTATTTTGTAAACCTTTGTTTTTTGTAAAATCTCAATAAATATTTTATTTAAAAAAAAAGAAATCTCATAAAATGTTAGTTGTCCCATTCTAAATACCATTTGTGTGTCATCTATCAAAAGGTAACCACTGTTGCATGTCAGCTGTCCGGCACAAAAGCAAACTGGCATTGCATGCCAATTCCCAACAGAAATAAAATACTAATACAATTGCAGGTGGACAACCTGATAGAATCAAGTGTGAGCTACTGCTGAATGTCAACTATCAAGCATAGTCAAATGCTGTCTACCATTGCATGTCAATTATCAAAAACTATTCATCGAACATTGGCATGCATCTGCGCTGTGAAAATCTAGCATTTGGTGGCAAAAGTTCATACACAAAATCTGTGTGTGCATGTTGACACCTGATAATAACATCAAAACACACAGGCCTGAACATTTTGCATATGAACTTTTGTAACCGAAAGACGGATTTTTGCAGCGCAGATTCATTTCAGCTCAATTGTGTCCCAAAGCACTTTGTGGGAATTGACTGGCCCTCGAGTTAAGCAAATCCAATCAAAACCCTTTGAACAAAGGAGACGGACCTCTCTTCTGACCCTGGGCGCCGGCAAGGAGTCATCCCTGGGAATCTCCTTCAGCAGCTTCAGCCTCCCGGAAGATCCAGCCACAGATTCTGGGGCTCGCCTCTCGCTTTGCCCTGAGTCGGCGGACCTGTCCTCGCCTTGCAGGGAAGACCTGCTGGGTGGCAACAGCTTCGTTCCCAGGCAACTTGGATCGTTTTCTGCCCCCCTTTCAGGTGGGGGCTCTTTCGCCCCCAGATTGGCAGAGCAGGCTTCCCCTCGGCTCGCTGCCTCCTGCGCTCTGGACACCAGCAGGGGCTGCTGGGAAGGAAATGGTTGCAGCAAGAAAGATCAGACACCAAGAAGAGCAACATTTGCAACGGTGTGCTTGGCTTTCCTTTGACATGGATAGCTATCACTTATGATCTGATCAGGGCCCTAATCCTAAACCTAACAGCTGTCAGCAGGGTTTAACAGAGGGGCCAGCAGGTCAGTGTGCCAGCCAGGTAGACTGAGGCATCGACCTCGAGCCGGTGCAGCAATGGGGCTGACACTCAATGGCAGCAGTAAGGTTCCTGATCCAATGGATCCTGGGCTGGTTCATTCCTTCCTCCTCCTCCTCACCCCCAAATGCCTTGGATTTTCACCAGGGAACACGTCCGACAGGCGGATGCAAATGGCTGAACTTACGAAAACAGAATTAAAATGAGCTTGCGCTGCATTTTGGCTGGGCCGTTTTTAAACAAAGAGTCAGGAATATAGAAGTAGATTAGAAGCAGCTACTGGATCAGGCCCAGGTGGAACAGCATTCTACTCTCCCATTGGCCAACCAGATGGTTCAGTGGGAAGCCAGCAAGCAGCATCTGAGCACAAGAGCTTCCAGCAACTGTTATTCAGAAGCATTGCTGCCTTATTGACCCCTAATCCTCTGGTCCAATCCTCTTTTAACACCATCCAAGTTGGTCATCATTGCTTCCTGTGGGAGGGAGTTCCATAGTTCAACTTTGTGCTGCGTGAAGTGCTTCCTGAGGGATGGTGGTGGGATTGTATGAAATGTATGTTTGCTTGTTTGTATATTTGTAATATGTATGTATTAATGTTGAATTTTTAAATAATAAACTATTTGTTTATAAATAAATAAAAAGAAAATACTAAGGTGAGAGTCACATCCACTGCCCTGCACAGTTTTGTCTTTGAGTCCTGCCCACCACTGGTATGCAGCCCCCAAATGTTTTCCCCACAAAAGAAGGCTGCCCCACACCGTTGCCCTAGATACAGTCCCTTCTGCAGCCTCGCTTCCTTTCCCCGGCCTCCCCAAAAAGAAAGGCCCCACACTGACCTGGTCGCCCTCTTCAGACCCCTTCCTGAGCATGGCTGGATTGCCCTCAGTCACTGGCACAAAAGCATTCCCTTCGCCTCTAGGTAGAGGACCCATTTCTGGAGGTGAGCCCTGCGGCACATGTGTCAAGGCAGCCCCGGTGGGAGAGGTGGACCCATTGGGGGAGGTCTCTGCCAGCAAGGCGCTCCCAGACTTCTTTCTGCTGACGCCAGGCTGGGAGGTGGATTTGGCAAAGGAATCGGCGGCGGCGGCTGCAGGGGTGTCCTCCGTCCCGCATGCCTGGGAGGTCTGGGAGGTGAGGATGTCCCGCCCCTCCCTGCCCGGAAGCTGCACGGCAGGCCCGCCAAACTCCAGCGGAGAGGAACAGCTGGTGGCGTCTCCCAACAGAGCCAAGGGGATCTGAGCAGGCACCGAATCCACTGACTCGCCGTAAAGGGACACAGTTCTTACGGAGACTTCCTGGCAGACCTGCAGGATCTGGAGCTGGGAGATCTCAGCCAGGACGCTGCCAGCTGTCGGAGAGGTCACTTCCATCACCTGCAGAAAGGGGTCACCAGGGGGACAGGTAAGAGGAGCAAATCCAACACCAAATTTGTTATTGGTGACCCATGATTTAAGGTGGTTTAAAAATCATTGTTATGATTATTATTACTTATATTAGATGCTTATTTTGTCATGGCAACCCAAAGTAACTTACAATGTTTTAAGCCAATGATAAACACATACATGCATTAAAAACAGCATTTATTTTCTTTTTTAGTTGATTTTTAATGAATTTTCCCCAGCCACATCAGAAACACACAATGAAGAACACATCATACAAAACAAAAGTTGACAGTGAACTCAGTCCTGGAATTACACAAAAACAGGTAAGCTGTAGAAATAGCAATCTGGAAAACTGAAGAAAGTAATTTATAGTTTTTTAGGCTAAAGGTCAATTTTTTAAAAGGTCAATGAATGTTGAAGATCTGGGGGAAGGCCTGCTCCTTGCTGTCACAAAACAAATTCAACAAATGGAGACCAAGTAACTTTATAGGTCGAGACCAGCACTTAATAAAAATGAATTGTATATAAAGTTAGATCATTACTTGTTGAATTTAAATCCCACCCTTCATTGGGAGCTAACAATGGGTGACAGTTTGTGGATTTCGACAGGTCTACTTTGAGTATGACTAAAGCTGGATACCCAAGCATAACAATGACAATATCAACAAAACAATGCTTCTGTTTTAATGCATTTTTAATCTCCTGTTGGAAGCCGCCCAGAGTGGCTGGGGAAACCCAGCCAGATGGGCGGGGTATAAATAAGTAATTTAACATAATATAATATAATATAATATAATATAATATAATATAATATAATAAAATAAAATAATAATATTCTGCCCAGTGCATTTCATCTGCGTCCAACGCAAAGCGGGTACCTTTTGCCCATCTGCGTACACAGCGTAGCCAGTGACTCGCACCCCATTGGACGACCCTTCTGCGTCGATGGTGACAGGCAGCCAGCTGATCACCAGAATCCCAGGGCTGGGACCAGCCTCTACTCGGACATCCAGGGGAGCATCTGGAGACCCTGTAAGGGATTAGTTTCAAATGAATTGCACTCTGTTTACTCTCTGGAGCTTGCCCTGTGCACACTGCTGGAGAAGCGGCAAAATTTACTGCACTGGTGACACCGCAGGGGAATCTGTGCTGTTCAGAAGGCAAAGAGGGCACACGTTCAGAGCCGCAGCCCCAAGCCATTTGCAATGTCTAGTCTTCTGCTCTTGGTTAATTTTTTTGTGTGGCTTAACGTCATAAAAACAAGGCGAATAGCTGCTGGCAAGTTACACATGATTATAGCAGCTCAAACAGTCAGAATCTTATGCTGGACAATTGGTACCATCCACTCTAGAATATAGCTATAACGGAGAAAATGCATCATAATTTGAGATTTCAACAAGGACTTAAACTTCTAGGCACTTTTTATATGATTTGGCATTCCTTTGTTACATAGACAATGGAGCCATCACTTACAAGACAACCCTCGTCACGAAGCTTTGCATTTCCCCTCTTTCGTTTATTTCATTAAATTTATATCCCGCTTGATTGTTAAAACCCTCAAAGCGATTTACAAAAAAGGTAAAACAATAAAATTATCCGTAAAAATCATCAACAACAATTTAAAACTTTCAAAAATTCAAAACATCAATTATATATTTTTAAAAGGGATTGCGACGTTGCATTCTAGTGATTCACAACTTTTTGTTTAAAATGTCCCAGAGGACTTTGTTGGTAGGCCGTATAAAAATGTTGTAATAAGTAAATACATTAATAATTTAATAATAATAATTTAAAATCAGCAGTAAGCTAAAAACAGATTTAAAAACAAATCAGCATTCAAGATATCTGGACAAGCTTGCCTAAACAAAAATGTTTTTAGCAAGCAAGCGCAAAAAAAAAAAAAGTACAGTGGTACCTCGGGTTAAGTACTTCATTCGTTCCGGAGGTCCGTTCTTAACCTGAAACTGTTCTTAAATTGAGGTACCACTTTAGCTAATGGGGCCTCCTGCTGCCGCTGTGCCGCAATTTCTGTTCTCATCCTGAAGCAAAGTTCTTAACCCGAGGTACTATTTCTGGGTTAGCGGAGTCTGTAACCTGAAGCGTATGTAACCCGAGGTACCTCTGTACAGGAAAGGCACCTGCCTGATCATTAATCGGCAGGGGATTCCAAAGTATAGGCATCATAGCTAGCAGCCTTTGGCAGCCTTCTTCTCCATGAATTTGTCTAACCCTTTTTGAAAGCCATCCAAGTTGGCGGCCATCACTTCCTCCTGCAGCAGGGAGTTCCATTCTTTATCTATGTGCTGCGCTGCGCGAAGACGCTTTTTCTCGACTGAGACTCACCTGCTGATGCCGTTGTGAACTGGATCTCTGCGGAAAGCGGCTGATCCTGCTTCTCCGGGGCCGGTTCCCCCAGCGCCTGCTGCTGCGGCTGGACTTCCACCGTGGCCACGTAGGAAGTGCTCGGGTTCAAGTTCCGGAAGGTGTACCAGTAGACTCCCGCCTTGGCGGCCTCGTGTTCCTCCCCGTTAAGGTACACGGTGTGTGGGAAGTTGCTGTTGCTGGGCACCCAAGAGATCTGCGCTGAGGTGGCCGCTACGCTCCGCACCCTGAGCTGGGTGGGGGCCACGGCAAACCCGCCCCCGGCAAGGAAAGTGCACCGCAGCCGGTCAGAGCTCCCGGCCTCCGAGACGCTTTGCACGGAGAGGCGGTAGGTTCTCGTTTTCAAGTCCAGCCTCTCGACGACAGCCTTCGTCTGCGATCCGGCCTTCACGGTTTGCCGCAGCTCGGAATCCACGTAGAGGTTGTAGCTCTGGATCTCCAAGGAGCCGGGGGTGGTCAGGGGGGGCTCCCATCCCACCAAGAGGCTGCTGCCAAACTGCTTGATGAGGGTCACCTTCCTGGGGTAAGGCACTACTAGTGAGGCTCGTTCCTGCACATGTGGTGGAAGTGCAAGGTGGTTAAACCCATTTTGGCCCTGAATGTTTTCTTTGATCTCAAATGTGACTCGACAAAACTTGCTTCCCGAACCCTTCTTGGGCGATCTTCTCTTTTGACCCCTCCACCACATATACCGTATTTTTTGCTGTATAAGACTCACTTTTTCCCTCCTAAAAAGTAAGGGGAAATGTGTGTGCGTCTTACGGAGCGAATGCAGGCTGCGCAGCTATCCCAGAAGCCAGAACAGCAAGAGGGATCACTGCTTTCGCTGTGCAGCGACCCGTCTTGCTGTTCTGGCTTCTGAGATTCAGAATATTTTTTTTATTGTTTTCCTCCTCCAAAAACTAGGTGCGTCTTGTGGTCTGGTGCGTCTTATAGAGCGAAAAATACGGTAAATATCACACAGATATCATTTTAATTCTATTCCTGTTTAATTACATTTTAATGATTGCCTCTTCTATGTTTTTGCTCTGTTTTATCTGCCTTCTGGAAGAAGGTACAGGGTTATAAAGACTAGGACTAGCTGCCTGAGAAACAGTTTCTATTCAAATGCGATTTTGGTTTTAAATGCAGTGTAAGGTTGTCTCTATGGGAGTATATTGTATTTAATTATGGGGTATCAGAGTTTTTAGGGGGCTAACCAGGCTGGGATAGCCGGGATAGCAGGCTTGTTGGTTTTGAATGTCTGATGTAGACTTTTTCAATTTTGTTGTTCTGTATGGGACAATGACAATAAAGATTATTGTATCGTAAGCCACCTGAGTCCCCGACTGGGGAGAATGACAGGATATAAATAAATATTATAATCGGGGCTTTTTTTCGGAGCTCATCTCCAGCACCATTCTAAGAGAACAAGGGAGAAGTTCATGATGAGCTCCGGCACCTATTTTTTCTAGAAAAACAGTACTGATTATAATAATAATTTAAATTCCACCTCGGTGAAGCATGATTGTTATACTGGTTTGCTGTTCTTATTTCATTTCCCTGTATTGCTTTTATTTTTCTTTCCCCCTCTTGCTTGCCTGTTTCATTGGTGCCTACACCTTCCTGTATGCAACAAAAAATCAATTTAATGTTGAATGTTGGGGGGCACTACCGTATGTATGGCTCCCTCGTCCTCTTCCAGCCTGGAGGGTGCTGTGCTGGCGCTGAGCTCCTCGGTGGAGCAGTCGCTCCTTTCCGTGCTGCTGAGGCTCATGCTGAGGGAGCTCCTTTCCAGAGGGGAGCTCTGGGAGAGATCGTGGAGCTCCTGAGGCAGGAACGTCACAAGGTCCTCGTCCGAAACTCGCTCTACAAAGTTGGAGGGGACCAGGCCTCTCCGCCCATCCATCAGCTCCCCTGGAAGTCAAGGTCAAGAGGTGACAGGGTAGAAATGATGCTTAATTTTGTTGTGTGTGCTTCAATGCGTTTTTATATATATGAGTGCCATCGTTATATTTTTGACACTCTGCAAATCTCTTGATGCTGTGCCTCCAGCACTGTGTCCCCGCCCCCCATTTAATAGTTATTGGAGTTTTAAAATCATAAGAAAACATGTACAGAAGGGAAAATGAGAAAGAAAGAAGAGAGGGAGAGAAGATATCAGAAAAAAGGACAGGAAAATGTATTATGCAGTAGCAGCACAGACGTGGAACGCGAGCACAGCAAAATATTGTTGAGGTTTAACAAATACTTCTACATATTTGAAAAAAGAAAACACCGCAGTAATTAGTAATATGCCGAACAGCATGGTTTTAACTATGCAAATGAGGATGCTGGTGGTGGTAATGATGCGAAAATCTTCTGTTCTTTGGGCTGGCACTGCTTGCTCCCCAGAATTCTTGGACTCCCCACCAATAATTATTTCAATAAGCAAGAACATTACAAATAATCTTCAAAAGATGATGATGCCGTACCTTCAAAGAAGCCATCTTCGTCCATTTCTCCGTAGACGTAAATGTACTCACCGGCCGTCAGCGGGAGTTCTGCTTCAGGGTTCTCGTTGGGGCCGGCAAATGGATTGTAGCTGAAATGGGAACAACAGGAATTGTTTTTACACAGAAAAGTCAAGAGTGACGCTAGGCAGCTGGCAGTGCTGTCTTGGAAGTCAGCAAGACACTGGATGTATAGGCAGCAAGCACAAGATCTGAAGTCTCACTGCTGTACGCTGGTGATAGTCTATCCCTATCAACAGTCTAGCCACAGCATTTTGCAGCAGCTGGAGCTTCCAGACCAGGCCCCAAAGGTAGCCCCACACAGACTGCATTGCAGGAATCAAGTCTTGAGGTTACCAATAGCTATGAACCACATATATTATGACTCTGAGTGCTAGTTACTGGGAGCCACAAGTGGGAAGAGTTGCTGTCCTGCTCGTACCAGTGTGGGTGCATGACGGGCCATTGGCTTCATCCAGCAGGCTCTTCTTATGTTCCCATTAAATGCATCTGGTTGGCCACTGTGAGAACAGGATGCTGGACTAGGTGGGCCATTGCTCTGGTCCAGCAGGGCTTTTCTTATGCCATACACCACAAGTGTCCCAGAAAAACAGGGACATCCCGTTTTTTTCTTGCGAGAGGACAGTGGCCATTTTGGGCACTGTGATCTCATGCAATTTCATGCCATGATTCCCCCCCCCCCCCAAAAAAAAACACTTCTCCCTGAGCCACGACCTCATGTGGAACCCCAAAGCACGTGTTTTTGGGCTCCATGCCCCAACAAAGTGCTTATTTGGGGGAGGAATCACAGCGTGAAACTGCATGAGATCACAGCGACCAAAATGGCCGCCGTCCTCTTGCAAGAAAAAAATGGGAAGATGGAGTCCCAGAAGATGGCATCATAGTTTTTGCCTTTGTTGTGTCAGAAGGTATGTTGTTTTCTTATGAGGCAAAAGCCACACAGCGGTTTGGAATAGCTCCACCCTGCCTTAAATTGTGGCAGACCTCAGTGACCTTGAAAATGTGAGAGAAGCGAATTCAGATTCCAAGCCTCCTCATTCCCACCAACATGGAGACCCTACCTGTAACGAGCTAAGAAGACTCGGAGCTTCACTGGACCCTGGTTGTCTGGTTCTGGGATTAGTGAGATCGTGTCGATATCCAGCTCTTCCATTTCACTGGCTGTGTCCACCTAACAAAAACGACAGAAGACAGTGAAATAAGGACACCTCTGCTGTGGGAAGGACAGAGCAAAGGAGCTAGTCCATCTGAACCCAGTCACCAATTCTGGTCTCCGTTTGAAGCCCTGTTATGAGTGCCACATAATACCTGTTTCCACATTCGAAAGAACTCGAACTTCTAGTATGGCAGGACCTACACCTTGGAACTCCCTGCCTATTGACACCAGGCAGGCTGCCTTCACTGTACTCTTTTGGGTGCCTGCTTAAAAAAAAAGAAAAGAAGAAGAAGCCTAGACCAGGACTAACCTCAGGGGTAGGGCAGGATTTGGGGCTGTTCTGCATGGACTCGGATCTTGAGGAGCTGGACTGGGACTCCAGTTTCCTGACCATTTTCTTCGAGGCAAGCGGAGGGGAATTTGCATCTGGGCTTCTGACCACAGCGGGCACCACAGGCTCGGCAAGGCGGGAGATCCTTTCCAGCCCTCCATCTTGAGCTTTCTGGCTGCACCGGGGAGAGATGGTGGCAGTTTCTGGATCTGAAACCGAACAGCATATACATTATGCCAGGCAGAGACACCAAGCAAAGTGGTGGGTGCAGGGACAATGGAACACTCTGGAACTGGGGAGCTTGTGGCCAAGAGAGCCACAATGCTGCACTTCAAAGCCCACCTCAGGCAACAGGTTTGACTCAGATTTACCTCCAGTCCCCTGTTTTAATTACTGTGTTGTTCTAATTGGATTGTTATATTGCATGTTTGGTACTGCATTCTCTGCCACCACCAAAGAAGAAGAAGAGGAGGAGGAGTTTGGATTTGATATCCCGCTTTATCACTACCCGAAGGAGTCTCAAAGCAGCTAACAATCTCCTTTCCCTTCCTCCCCCATAACAAACACTCTGTGAAGGGAGTGGGGCTGAGAGACTCCAGAGAAGTGTGACTAGCCCAAGGTCACCCAGCAGCTACATGTGGAGGAGCGGGGAATCGAACCCGGTTCACCAGATTATGAGTCCACTGCTCTTAACCACTACACCACACTGGCTCTCATACTCTAAAGAAGCAAATCATACTCTACAGTTACTGAATCTGGGAACACCATGGCATCTGGATTATTCTAATGGCACAAAAGAAAGCAAAGAGAGGGCTTCCTCCTTCTCCATAGTCACCTTTCTCCTTGAGTCCCTCCAGGAGCTGCAGAGAAGTCTGGCAAGTGGTGAGGGTGACCTCGGACGTCACCTGGGAGGAGGGCGGAAGACCAATTTTCTCAGTTTGGAGGCGAAACTGCTTGAGCTCTTGAGAGAGGAAGTTAAACTGCTCCGTGTGGCTATGGCACTGTTCCTCCAGCTCTCTCACGCGGGCCTGGGGTGGGGAAAAGTTAAGGAAGAGGGATAACTTGGCTGGGATTCCTGCATTGGACAAATGACCTAATAGGCACCTTCCAACTCTACAATTCTAGGATCCTTTGATTCCAGAAGAATGTCAGAAGGAACTTGATGGATCAGTCCAAGGTGACTCCTACGGAATCTGGTAGACTGCCTCTCAAGCTGGATGCCCCACTGAGACATCGCTTCCCATCCCCACAGCAAAACAAGGCTGTTGAGTGAGAGCAGCCATTTAGGCATGATGTCTGCCCTCCAGCACCTGTCCGCCCCCCAAGCTCAGCATCTCCAGCCTGTGGCAGCTGCTTCGACCTGCCTAAGGGTAGGGATGGCTCTGTTAGGACTAGTGCAGCTACAACCAAACAAGCCACCAGAGGGGAAAGCGGACTGGTGTCATCACGTGTCCAGATCCTCGCACACATAACAACATCCACAGCACACTTCTAACTATTTGCCAGCACAGCAAATGCACGGCACTGCTATCCCTTTGTGCCACAAAGATCAAGAGCAAGCAAGACATTCTCAGTAAGAGGTGCCTGACTAAGGGAAGACTGCATCAGCGAGCAATGTAGGGCACTTAAGTAAGTGAGCCAATTTGCATGTCATCATAACTGCAGGGGGGAGCTCCAAAACCACCAGCCAATTCCCCTAGAAGGCAAAATTCCTTCTCTCTCCGCAACACCCACATTTATTGCTGTGTCACCAAGGGCTCATGTGTACCGTATTTTTCGCTCTATAACACGCACCTGACCATAACACGCACGTAGTTTTTAGAGGAGGAAAACAAGAAAAAAATATTCTAAACGAAACAGTGGATGTATGATTTTTGTGGTTCATGCTGTGGCCACAGACGTGATCCGACGGTGAGTTTGGGGTAGCCCAATGCAAAAATCCTGAGGATCCACGTGGAGCCATGCTTTGTAACCACGTTTTTGCGCCATTGCAGCCCCATGAAACAGTGGGTGCGTGTGTGTTTTTTGGTGCAGGCTGTAGCCATGGATATGCTATGTGATCTGATGGTGAACTTGGGGTGACCCAGTGCAAAAATCCTGAGGATCCATGTGGATCCGTGCTTTGTAACCACGTTTTAAGTGGGGAGGGAAGGAAAAGCATTCAAGGGACAAGGAACACGCGTGGGGTGTGTGGAGAAGGATGCTGCTAATAATGCAGAAGAGGGGTTTAAGGGGAGAAGGAACACGCGTGGGGTGTGTGGAGAAGGATGCTGCTAATGATGCAGGAGATGGGTTTAAGGGGAGAAGGAGCTCATGTGGGGTGTGTGGAGAAGGATGCTGCTAATGATGCAGGAGAGGGGTTTATGGGGAGAAGGAACACGCGTGGGGTGTGTAGAGAAGGATGCTGCTAATGATGCAGGAGAGGGGTTTAAGGGGAGAAGGAGCTCATGTGGGGTGTGTGGAGAAGGATGCTGCTAATGATGCAGGAGAGGGGTTTATGGGGAGAAGGAACACGCGTGGGGTGTGTAGAGAAGGATGCTGCTAATGATGCAGGAGAGGGGTTTAAGGGGAGAAGGAGCTCGCGTGGGGTGTGTGGAAAAGGAGCTTTTCGGTGAGCTGAGCGGGGAGGGGGGAGGGAAAGAGCACTGTTGCTTTAAAGGAGCCAACCAGACAGCAGCCACTTACAGCAGTGTAAGCAGCTCCTTTCCTCTCCGGCTTTGCTCCTTCTCTCCCTCTTTGCTGCTTTACGCAGCTAATGGTGAATCCCCTGCAACCCAAGTCCTGCTCAGCGGATCAGCTGAGACGCTGGGAGAATCGTAATTTCCCCCTCTCCCTCATCCCGTGCCCTCCTGTCCCCAGCAGCCTTTTAAAAAACTTTTTTACTGGTTTTCACTGCGCTCGTGGCTCAGAGCCCTCCTGTGCCCTGCCGTCCCTCTGCAGCCTCATTGCTCCGTTTAGAGAGCGCACGGACCTTTGCTAGCTGAGGCTGCAGCAGCTGTTGCTGGCTACACGGCGCTTTTCCGGCTCGCTATGGCTCCCGTTTGTCCCTCCTCGTGTGTAAGCGGCTGCTGCCCACTTTGCTGCCATGGCTCTCCTTCCCTCCCTCCTCCTCGGCTCCTCCCCCTCCTCCTGGCTGTAAAGCAATCAAAGCTAGAGCCGTGCAAAGCCCTGCAAGCGGCTCCCGCTTTGCTTGACTGACGGCAGCCATGGCTCCGGTCGAGTGCATTCGCTCCATAACACGCACAGGGATTTTCCCTTACTTTCTAGGAGCAAAAAAGTGCGTGTTTTGGAGAGAAAATTACGGTATATTTAGCAGTGGTTCTTGCATTGCAGGGGGTTGGACTAGATGACTCTGCAGTTCTATAACTATATAACTTCTGGCTGTTTAACTGGAGAAACAGCCTTTTGGGGCCTGAAAGCTTGCTCTTGTTTTGCAGGATGAGCACATCTGCTCATTTGGAATGGAGAGACCAATAAACCCTGAATTTCTTTCTGTTCTTCTCTGGCTGTCTCCCCACCCCAGTCCAAAATTGGTTGAAATCTGGTATTTCTCCATTCCAAACTCCTTCTGGGAAGCAGTCCAGGTTTGGTTGGGAAGGTCATTTTCCTAAACACAATGAGATCAGCAGTACCTGCATGCAATCCAAGGAATTCTGTCAGGAAAGAAGAAGGAAATGAGCAGAGGAAAAGTGATTAACTGCACCCAGGCATCTTCCTGAAACAGTAATCCTGATGCGGAATCTAGATTTCAGAGAAATGGCTAGGAAACATAAGGGTCCTGCAGCTGGATCAGGCCAAAGGCCCATCGAGGCCAGCATCCTGTTAAGAACTTAGTAAGAACCATAGCTGTTAACTTTTCCCTTTTCTTGCGAGGAATCCTATTCGGAATAAGGGAATTTCCCTTAAAAAAAAGGGAAACGTTGACAGCTATGATAAGAACTTGCTGCATCAGGCCACAGGGGGCCCATCTAGCCCAGCATCCTGTTCTCACAGTGACTGACCAGACGCCTGTGGGAAACCTGCACACAGGACCCAAGCACAAGAGCTCTCTCCCCTCCTGTGGTTTCCAGCAACTAGTATTCAGGAGCATTGCTACCTCCAACTGGAGAGGAAGAGCATAGCCCTCACGGCTAGTAGACATCAATAGCCTTCCCTTCCTCCATAAATTTATCTGATCCTCTTTTAAAGCCATCCAAGTTGGTAGGCATCACTGCCTCCAGTAGGAGGGAGTTCCATAAGACCATCAGAAGAGCCTGCCGGATGAAGCACATGGGTGATCAAGTCTAGCATCCTGCTCTCACAGTGGCCAGCCAGATTCCTCTTTGAGGAAGCCCTCAAGCAGGGTCTGCAGGCAAGAGCCTTCTCCCCTCCTGAGATTTCCAGAAGCTGGTATTCAGAAGCATTGCAACCTTCACCCATGGAGTCATAGCAGAGCCATCATGACTCCTCATCCATGAATTTGTCTGGTCCTCTTTTAAAGCCATCCAAGTTGGTGGCCATCACTGCCTCCTTCATTGTATGCCCACCGTTCTACTGTTATGAGATGGGGGGGGCTTTCTCTTCCACTTTCTCAATAACATGCATGTCCTCACATTGGCCAACCAGATGCCCCAATAGGAAGCCCGAAAAGAGGACCCAAGTTCAACAGAAACTCTCCCTTACTGGGGTTTCCCAGGAACTGCTTTTCCAAGGCAACTCTACAATTCTACAACTCTACAACCCTACAATTCTATGGTTCTATGAAATCCTGCAACACATCAGCTCTGCTGAAAAATCCCTGTAATAAACAAAACCACACAACTGACTGTTTTCCCGGCTGCTGACACCTAGTCCATTTCAAGCCCACAGGTTTCCCCCTGAAGAATCCTGGGAACCGTGGCTTATCATCCCACAAAGTTTCAATTCCGAGCACCCTTAGCAAACTACAGTTCTCAGGGTTCTTTTAGAGGGCAAGACATGCACTTAAAACGCATGCCTTCCCTCTGTCTTCCTTGATTTTCTCCCCGCTTTACCTCCAAGAGCTGGACGGCTCCTTCGTGCTCCTTCCTTGCTTCAGCCTGGGCCTGAAGGCAAGAGGAGGAGAAAAAAGAGGTTAAGGGGTCACCAATCCTATTTCTTGAGGTCTTGGGTGCCTAACACACCCGTCAGCCAGCACGACCAACCACCAGGGAATTATGGAAGTAGAAGACCACAGTTTAGCCACCCCTGCTTTAATCAGGAGGTTACTAGCACATGGAAGAGCTCTCTCAAGGGTGCACTAACCAAGAAGAGAAGGATGCCAGCGGTCTCCCTGGTGGATCTCTCACCTGCTGCAGTTGCCTGACTTCCTCCTGTTTCTTCTGCAAGGCCTGCAGGGCCCTCTCATGCTCCTGTTCCAGCTGCTGCCTTCGTTCCGCAACATCTCTCATGTGCTGGGGAAACCAGAAGTGCATGAGAGCAGAGCTGAGTGATGATGATGATGAAACCAGCAAGCACCTCGGGGTTTTCCTTCCAGGCTATGGGGACCCTCTGCTCAAGAAGGGGGGTATAGCAGCTTCTGACAATTGAGAGGCAGCCCATGCCATCCAGACAAAAGAAAAACATATTTTGGCCCATGGAGGGAAAAGAGTATCTTTTTTAAAAAAAAAAAGTGGTTTCACTTACAGTACAGTTTCTGTTTGCTTAGAAGGTCTTCATGGGATTAAAACAGGGAGTAAGAGACCTCCAGCTGTGCAGACTTCCCTGTACGTTTATCTCTACGCTGACTTCTATTTATTTGATGTCTGGAGTGATACATTTTAGGCTGCATCCTGTTTACAACTTCCTGCTCCTCCTCTCACACTTCTCTCTGGGATTTGAGGTCCCCTTGGCTGTCTCCCCTGAGAACAAAGGGGCAGACCTGGTTCCTTTGCTTCTCCAACTAATTAGTTAGCCAATATAGAACAATATTTAAAACATCTATTTGAATACAGATGATAAAAACAGCACAGCGCTATTTAAAAACCACACCAGTCAGTTCCCAAGGGGTTGCTGGAATAAAATGATCTTCATCTGCCAGCAGAAGGACAGCAAGGAGGGACACAGTCTGGCTTCTCTAGGGTGGAGTTTGAAAGCTTGGAAGCAGCAAGAAGGTCCTCTCTCATGTTCCTATTAAGTATGCCTGTGAAGGTGGTGGGATTGAGAGAAGACCCTCCCCTGCAGATCGCAGAGCCCAGACAGGTTTGTAAGGGATAATGTGGTCCCTCAAATAGCCTGGGCCTAAGCTGTATAGGGCTTTACTCAGACTGTCCATAAAAGGGCATTCCACTTCCCTGCTACAAATCCCTGAAACAGAAGCCACTTCCCCATTCCTGATTCCAGCTCCCTTTTTCAACACCAGAGCACAGCCAGCCAGAATAAGGAGCTGGCGTCTACATACACACCCACCCTACCAATTTTTGAACTGGGAACCAGGAACCCTTTTCCCAAATCTGCCTCCTCTGTTATCCCAGCTTCCTAACAAGGATGCTCAGGGCAGAGAGCTACTCAAAGAGATGCCCCTTTCTAATCACAACCCTGGATCTGACCAACCTTTAGCGCCTGCCCGAGACTCTCCAGCCTGTTCTGGAGCTCCTGGGTTTTCTGGAGAGCAGAATCCCGTTCCTCGGTCACCACAGCCACCTGCAACCTCAAGTCAGCATTTTCAGATTCAACCTGCCCAGGGAGAGAAGGAAGGTTGCTCAGCAGCAAAGCACATGCATGAGGTCAGACTAGATGGTCCTTGATGTCTCTTCTAACTCTACAGTTCTATGACCCCATTATTCTGCTGTCCCAACTTCAAGCTCCTACTTGAAGCCCCTGCCTGAAAAATTATTTTCTTCTGTCTGCCCTGAACTTACTGTGGATCAATTTCCATTTTAGTTGCACTGAAAGTTCCCAATTTGGGGTTACCCCCAAGCTCACTTGCACTCCCTCAATGGTTATCAGGCATTGGTGGGGGGAGAGATCCCTACGTACCTTTTCTGTCCACTCCAATTGCCCATGAAGCAGAGTGTTCTCCTCACACAGCCGGACATTATTGCTTTGCACCTCCTGCAATTGGATTTCCTGCACAGGGACAAAAAAAGCAGATTTTTCTGGGGAATAAAAGAAGATTTGCCTCCTTTGACAGAGAAACCGGGAATCTGTAGGGACAGGTAGACGTGACCAAGGGACAGGAGCAGGCATAACACAATCCATTCTTTAATTGCAGGAATAGGAAACGTGTGGCTCTCTGTGTGTAGTTGCACTACAACTCCCTTCATCCATAACTCTCCATATGCTACTGGACTACAATTCCCATCATCCATAACACTTTGTATGCTGTTGGCTGATCTGCCTCTCAAGATTTGGCCTCGGAGGTTAGCATGGGGGTGGAGATGCACCTCTGAGTGCAGGATGCTACTCACGAGCTCTGCACATCTCTTGTGCTTCTTCCTCACTTCATGTTCAAGGTTTTCACATTGTTTCCGCTTTCTTCTGAGCTCAGACTCCTACCGGGAAAAGGGGGGAGGAAAGGAGATGAGGTGCGGAAACTGGCCAGGCCAGATTCACCATCATCACCCCACGCATTCCATGCCAGGGCATCATAGTTCCAAGCAGATTTGAAACCCCAAAAGATGTTGCCCATTGACTGTTCCCCGTTCCCAGAAACTCCCCCCAACTGATTTTTACCATGCTTGTGGCAGCAGTGGGATTCTTATACTTTGCCACTGCTTAGAAGCTAGATTCAAAGTAACAGCGAGGGGAACCCACCAATTGCTGGATCTGCCGTTTGGTCTCGGGAGAAGTTGCAACCCCCTTCTTCACAGGGAGGGTTTCATACCCATCATGCACTTGTGCCAGAGGATGGGCTCTGGGGCCCCTCTGCAAAGGAGAGAAATCTCAGTCAGACTCAAGGGGGAAGTGGGGCTACGGGCAACCATCCATTCTGCAGCCAAAGGGTTCCCCTTAATAGATAAAGCTCTACATGGCTAAGAACCTGGTGGTGGTGGTTGTTATTCAATGTAGTCGTAGTCTACCTTTCTCCTAAGTGGGATTCAAGGCAGCTTCCAACATTTAAAAGCATCATTATAAAATACGAAGCAATGAAAACATACTTGCTAAAAGCAAAGACATCAAAACACATTCAAGAACCAGAAATTAAAATCCAGTTTGCTCTGACAGCAGCCCAGGAGCCAGTCACAATCTCTCAACCTAGCCTACCTCGCAGGGTTGTCATGGGGATAAAATGGAGCTGGGAGAACAATGTATGCCACCTTGAGCTCCTTGGAGGAAAATTGGGATATAAAGGTAATGAATACATAAAGGTGCTCCCCTGGAGTACCATCTTTTAGGTAGTCTGTATGGACACTGAGAGCAGGACCCTGGAACAGACTGGTTGTACAAGAGAAGAGGATCCTGTTCCAGGATCCTGCTCTTAGTGTGCACACCCCTCTGAGGTTAGGTTGGGTGGGTATCAGGGATATCTTTGAAAGTGGTACCTAACCCCCCCCCCAAAAAATAGAGCTGTATCTAATGTTATAGCCATGCTCAGTGTAGACCAATTGAACTAATGGACATGACTAACTCAGGTTCATTTATTTCTGGATTGTATACACTCTCAGGTGTATATACATACATTGCATTGGTATTCTATATGATGAGTGGTATAGAAATTCCCGCAAATAAATAAATAATCGAAGGGGTCTACCCTGAGTAGAGCTTTGATGGCTATAACTCCATGCAGGCTTTCCCAGCTGGCTGAATAAATCTCTGTCATAGGTTTAAAACTCATCTTCTTCTGTTTTTCTAACTGTGCTTTAAAGCTGTTTCTATTATCTTCTGCACATTGCCCAGGGTCATGTGTGGAAGGTGAATGTATTTATTTTATGGCATTTCTACCCCACCCTTTTCTCCAAGGAGCTCAAGGCGGCTTGCATGGTTTTCTTCCTCCTCTTTTGATCCCCACAACAACCCTGCGAGGTAGATTAAGTTGTTTGTGTGTGAGAGAGAGACAGACAGAGAGAGAAAGAGAGAGACTGGACCCAAGACCATCTAGTGAGCCTCATGGCTGAGTGGGGATTTAAACCCTGGTCTCCCATGCCCTACTCTGACATACAACAACAACAACAACAAGCACTTTTGTCTTTCAGGGATAAAGCTAAGTCTCTCTTATGCACTGGCATAGTGTAGTGGCTAAGGAATTGAGCTATGTGCTTATGTATTCATAAAAAGGCTCTTAGAGCAGCTTACAAATGCCAATGGTTGTTACAATCTAAAAGACACAATACAAAAAGACAAGGGATTCAGAGGGAAGGGAAAATACTTTGTTCAGGCAAGCCTATCCAGATATGTAGAATGCTGGTGTGTGTTTTAATCTCTTTCTGGTGTTCTGTTGAATTTTATTATCTTTCAAATAATAGCATTGTAGTGTTGGATGTAACTGCTAACACACACACCCTGCAATGCAAGAATCACACCTAAATAATCCCTGACAGATGGCTATCCAAATGTTTTCACCTACTTATATTTATTGATCAGTTTATCATTTGTTGCAAACCGCATGGAGGGTTGGTTACAATCAAGATGTATATAAATTCTGCTAAATAAATAAAATGAATGGGCAATGCCAGGACTGAACCCGCAGACACCTCTGCATGAAAAAAATGGGGTTGCCCTGCCGCTTCTCTAATCTAAAGCTCTGATCTGGGTTAGGAGCCACAGCAAAGGCCCCGATTCTGCCAGGGACCTGATGGAGAAGCAAGTCAGAGGCGAGCAAAGCCCTTGGTAGCTGCAGGGGAGAGGGTAACCCAGAGGCAAAATTGGAGTTGCAGTGCGTTTCCTTGTTGTTGCTGCTGTTGTTTTGCTGCTGTTGTTATGCCCTACCTTTTTCCCCAGACCGCGCCCTCAATACAAAACACAGTTAAAAATATCAATAAAAACATCATAGCGCTATTAAAAGTTTATTCCACCCACCCCACGCCTGGAAACCGCCCCTCTCTGACTCCCGCCTCCTCCCGGTGGCTGAGGGAAGCACTCTGCAAACGCTCAGAGGACTCCATGATGACGTCCCACGACACTGAAGGAGCCGGCTGCGCAGGAAGCCGGCCCGCAAGGCCAGGAGGGCCGGCTGCAGCCACCCTCCTCCCTCCGGGGTCCTTTTCCAGCCCCATCTCCCCTCTCTGCTCGGCCAAGCGGGCGCTGAGGCCTGGCCGGCCAGACAGCGCCGGGCTCCTACCTGCTGCTCCCAATTTCAGCACCACGGAGAGCTCCGCGCTGGCTCGGCCTCAGCTGGGCGGGTTGGTCGGCTGGGCTGAACCACTTCGCCGCCAAGGGAGGGGGAGGAGGAGCCGCTCTCGGGAGGCTGCAAGCGGGAGGGTGGGCATCTGCGTTTCCTTCCACCCCTCCGCCGGCAGTGGGACATCCCGGCCCTGCGGGTGCGGGCTGGGGTTGGAAAGGGCCGCCCGAGGGCATCAGAGGAGCTAGTACGCGAGGTTGGCAGCCCTTTCCCCACCCACAACGAAACCTCCCTCCCTTGTTAGCATTCGCACGTTCTTCAAGCGGCTTCACGTGTCTCAGAGTTCCCAGGCACACCGAGCGACCACGATAGCATCTTTAGACTCTACCTTAGGGCAAAGCAATGGTGAAATCTAACTGTTCTTCGTGGTTTCGTGTGTAAATTGCCTTGAGGCGGTGGCTTAATAAATTAATTGTAATAAGAATGATAAATTCCTTCTCTTGTTGTGATAATGATCACCACGTTTAGATTTATGCAAGACAGAGACCTGATGAGGGTACCTTTTGTTTTGATGCTGGGCAGCCTTCAATTCGGTTTTACTCAGAGTACACCTGCTGAAATTAATGGGCCTAACTTTGTCATGTTCATTAATTTCAGTACATCTGCTCTGAGTAAAACTTAGTTGAAAAGCACCCGCTGGATCTAGCAGTTCAGGGCAGAAGCCACAACTACATAAAAACTCAGAGAGGTTCAGCTGGCACCTTCATTATACAGTATACCTTTAGGCGCCAGGCAAAAACGTTCCTCTTTAACCAGGCTTTGGGCTGACTGACATCCAACGCCCTTTTAAAATGTGTTGGGGATGGGGGGGATTATTGTGTTGTTTTTGTTTTGTTTTTATTATGTATTATATGTTTTTACATTGTGATTTTATCTTGTGAACTAGGTACCTGAGACCTGTGGGTATAGGGCGGTATACAAATTCAATTAATTAATCATCCAACGTTCATTGCATGCTTGATGTACATGCTTGATATATGTCCCCCTGTAAGAAACCTGGCCAAATGTCTTATTTACAAAGCAAACCAGAAAGGACGTACACTTGCATCTAATGTGATAATAACAAGCGGGACTTAACAATAAGCACAGAAGTTTGAAGTGCAAGTCTATAAGCAGTTTACCTTCCTCACTGCCTCCACTGCAGAGGACAGCACATTTCGCTGCCGTGAGACCCTTGAAGGAGAAAAGCCATTTGAGTAGGCCGGCAGGGCTGGTGCAGGGGACCCCATGCCCATGACTGATGCCAAGGAAGCGTCCCCTGACCCCTGGCTGTGAGAGCCCAGGGATGCCTTGAAATTCTTCAGGGCGATCTGCCTCTGTAGACGCAGCACCTCCTTCTGCGACTCTCGGAGCAGGTGGCGGAAGTCCAGGAGGGGGAGGCAAGGAGAAGAAGCTTCCTAGGAAGACACAAACCATCACCATCACCTTTTGGGTTGCTTCCAGATTTGAAGAAATCCCAGCTGGTTAATCAGTTCCTCAATGAGCATGAGAATATAATAAGAGATTGCTACATCAGGCCAATGGTCCATTTAGTCTGGCTTCCTGTTCTCACAGTGACCAGCCAGATGCCCATTGTGGGAAACCAGCAACCAGGATCCAAACACAAGAGCAACTCTCCCATTTTGTGGTTTCCAGAAACTGGTAATCGGCGGAGGCAGAGCATTGATATTGGAGCTAATAGCCATAAAAACTCTCTCCTCCATGAATGTGTCTAATCCTCTTTCAAAGGTGTCTGGGTCATTGGCTATCCTGCCTCTTGTGGGAGGGAGTTCCATAGTTTAATGACACACTGCATGAAGTACTTTATCAGTCCTGAATCTTTCCACGTCCAACTTCATTTGGGTGCCCACGAGTTCAAGTGTTACGAGGGAGGAAGAAAAACTTTTCTCAATCCACTTCCTCCATGCTATGCATAATTTTTAAAAGCGTCTATGTCACCTCTTACTGGCCTTTTCTCTAAACTAAAAAGTCCCAAATGCTGCAGCTTTTCTTCATGGGGGAGTCACTCCATCCCCTTGGTCATTCAGGTGGCCCTTTTCTCATTTGGGTGGCCCTTTTCCAATATCCTTTTCGAGGTGAGGCGACCAGAATGGTACACAGTACGATAAGCGTCCCTCTCCAAATTAAAGGACTGTAAAGGCAGCGCTTTGTATAAAAATGATTTCAAACAGAATTAACTCTTTTTAAAGGAATTAAGTCAAGTCTGGGGAAGGGGTAGGGTACCTTTATTTGCATGCAGAAAGCCCAATCCTGGCAGCATCTCTCTACAAAGGGCTGCCAAGTCCCCTGGTCGGAAACCACAGAGAGCTGCTTTCTGAACCATTTTTGGCCCAACTTTCTGGGGACCTCGTGGCAGAGGCAAAAGTTTGCAAAGCCACGAACAGGAATTTTGCCTCCATGCACTAGGCTGGTTTCTGCACACAGTAACGCACCCCTCTCCAAACCCAAGATATCTCTGCATGGAACCTTCACCTTTCCTGACGTGATTTTGGCCTGCAGGTCTTGGCATTCCTGCTGCAGGGCGTTGATCTGTTTGTCCTTTGCCAGCAGCACACTGGCTTGCTCGCGCAGGTCCATAGCCCGCTGGCGGGCCAGTGCCTTCTTGCAGAGTCCCGCACAGGAGCCCTTCACCGCAACCGGGGTGTTGACCTGCAGCAGAAAGAGAACAAGGCAGTGGAGCAGACTACCTGGGAAGGTGGCGGGTTCTCCTTTGTTCGAGGCTTTTAAGCAGGGTTTGGAGTCTGTTGGGGATTCTTTAGCTGCAATGCATGGGGTTGGGCTAGATGACCTCTGGGGTGCCTTCCCACTCTGCCATGCTATGATTCTAGATAAGGGCACAAGAGGCTGCCTTTACTAAACCAAATCTCTGGTTTGCCCACCTCAATGTTTTCTACCCCAGTGGTGGGGGATGTCTGCCACAAGGCACCTTCTCCCGCACTTACTACTTTGAGGTTGGCTTCCTGGAGCTTCCGTGCCCTTTCCTCCAGGCGCTTGGCGATGACGGCCAGCTCAGCATTTTTCCTCTTCAGGTGCCTCACTTTCTCCTGAGTCTCTGGGAAGCAGCTCTTGTGCTGCGAGAGGGAAAGTGGAAAGGGGTGGGAAGGAAGGAAGGAAAGAGGTTTGAGTCCTCTGCAGCAATTGCTGGGGCTGGCCCTGCCACGAGGCAGAGGTTGCAGACCCTTAGCCTGTTTAACTCATTGACCCTGGCTGCCAGCGACTGCAGGGTTTCAGACATTCCCAGCCCCTGCAAAGCAGATTTTCTACAACTGAGCTAAGATTCCAGTCCTCATGGTTCAAGGAAGCTGCCTTAAACTGAGTCAGGTGACAGGTCTGACCCAGTACAGTGGTACCTTGAGTTAACTACCTCGTTCCGGAGGTCCGTTCTTAACCTGAAACTGTTCTTAACCTGAGACACCACTTTAGCTAATAGGGCCTCCCGCTGCCACCGTGAGATTTTTGTTCTCATCCTGAAGCAAAGTTCTTAACCCGAGGTACTATTTCTGGGTTAGCGGAGTCTGTAACCTGAAGCGCCTGTAACCTGAAGTGTCTGTAACCCGAGGTACCACTGTACTGTCTACACTGACAGGCAGCAGCTCCCAGTTGAGTGAACCTAAGGAGCATAGATGGTGTTTCCTTTTGGCCCTGGCCCTGCCCACCATGGACTTAAGCCCATTCCACAATCATTTGGTGACCCCTGACAGATTACGTGTGACTCCCAACTGGAAGAAAGCTTGCTATAAAGTGGGGTGAAAGTATTTTAAGTCAGAAAATGAGGAAGATCTGGACTGTGGGATTCCAGCCAGCCAGGAGGAAGTTCTCCTAAACATGCCTGGTGGCTCCCAGATGTTTAGGACAAGAGATCCCATCATCCTCAGCATCACATGGCCATGCTGGCTTGGGCTGATGGGAGCTGTAGTCCAACAACCTCTGGAAGGCACTCGGTTGGGGAAGACTGGTGTTGCCTGATCTCGTTGGAAGGTTTCACGCTCCCAAGCGCCTCCTCACCAGCAGGCTGTTCTCCTTCTTCAGGGCGGCACAGCGGGACTGCAGCTCCTCCAGCGCTGTAAGGAGGACTTGGTTCTGACGCAGGAGACAACGGTAACTCACACCATACTGGAAAGTGAGAGAGAGAGGCAGACATGTTTTAGAAAGATCTCTTGAATGTACTTTTGCTTCAGTCTTTTAGCCACACCCCCACTTTTAGCCACACCCACATCTTTAGCCACACCCTAATTCATTTGGCCATACCCCTTTCTCTAACCACACCCCTTTTCTTCAGCCACACCCTAATTCATTTGGCCATACCCCTTTCTCTAACCACACCCCTTTTCTTCAGCCACACCCCTCTTCCTTTGGCCACACCCATTTCACACTAAGACAGAGAACCTTTTTGACCCTGGACTTTGACACCTGACAATGATATACATATTTTAGAACCTGCCTTATTCTTGCGACTGTAATATGTCTTTAAATGTTTTTAGTGTTGTCTTTTAGAATTGCGGGGACCTTTTGCTGAAGGGCATTTAATAAACCAAAGGAACGACACCCAGTAACTGTCCTGTTGTCAAATGTTAGATTGACGCAGAATTTACTTTTTTCAGTTTTTCAGTTTATTGTTTATTTAACAAAATGTATTTACTGTTTCCTTGAACAAAAGACCTCTAAACAGTTTATAAAAAAAATATTTCTGTCTTTATTTATTTTTTCTTGTTAGAAAATTATATGTGCATAAATAATAAAACAGCAGTTGCCTGTCTAAACTTGAGGTTCCACCCAGATCTTGTTAGCACGACAGGTTTATTAAACAGGCTACTGAATGATCTTCAGTTCAAGCACCTAACAGTTGGTAATCCAAGGGAAGAGAAGCAGATCAGAATCTGGGCAGTGGCTGAGAGAACAGCACAGAATTAATCCACCCTGCTAGAATGCAAGACAGACATATATGAATTCCAGTATGGCAGCTGGCTCCA
Organism: Podarcis filfolensis; assembly: GCF_964270895.1. Lineage (NCBI taxonomy): Eukaryota > Metazoa > Chordata > Lepidosauria > Squamata > Lacertidae > Podarcis > Podarcis filfolensis. The sequence continues at coordinate 14,823,920 of NC_139618.1, read as the reverse complement.
AGCTAATGTGCTCCAGACGTGTTGGACTACAACTCCCATCATCCTTGCCTTGCACCAAGTCAGATCATTAATCCACCTAATCCAGTTTTGTCTACACTGACTAGAAGTGGCTCTCCAGAGTTACAGGCAGTAGACATCTCCAGTCCTATGTGGAGATGTCATTGAGGTTTGAACCTGGGACCTTCTGCATGCAAAGCAGATCTTCTGCCACTGAGTGACAGGTATTTCCCCACAATGACCGGGGCTGATGGGAATTGGAGTCCAGAACCTCTGGAGGATCATGGTGGGGAGGCTGCTGTGAGATTCTGCTTACTGTTGTAATCCGGTGGCAAGCAGAAAAGAAATAAGAAAACCCCATACAGAGAAGAGTGAAAGGAGTTATGAGAGCCATCTTCAAATATCTGGGTGGCCATCACAGAGAAGATAGAGCAAGCTTGCTTTCTGCTGCTCCCGAGTGGAGGACCCAAACTGATGGATTCCAATTGCAAACAGGAGATTCATATGTGGTGGGAATGTAAAGAAATTTTTAAAAATTGGGAAATGATATATAATGAGTTGAAGAAAATGTTTAAAATGACATTTGTAAAAAAACTAGAAGCATTTTTGTTAGGGATTGTAGGACAAGACCTGCCAAGGAAAACAAAGAATTTATTTGTGTATGCAACAACAGCGGCAAGAGTCTTGATAGCGCAAGGATGGACGAATGAGGAAATCCCGACAAAAGAACAGTGGCAAGAGAAACTGATGAACTACGCAGAACTGGCTAAATTGACATACAAACTGCGAGATAAGGACAACTGTGACTTTAAAGAAGAATGAGAACTTTTCGCACATTACTTAAAAAGACAACAAAATGAATTGGACTCCTTGGCAGGTTTTGAATAAACATACACAGATTTATTGACTGATAACATGGCAGACAGATAATGTAAGGATTTGTATAATTTTATAACATGCAGAGAATAATATGTGCTGAGAAATCAGAGAGAGGAGCTGAGGGAAGTCTCTGGGAGAGGGGAGGGTGGGTTTGAGGGGGTGGAGAAAGGGAAAAAAATAATGAATATGATACGTTTTGATATGTTGTTATGTTGAAATTGCTAATAAAATGGTTTTTAAAAAAACACAATTGCAAACAGGAGATTATGACTAAACATTGGGAAGACATTTCTGATGGTAAGAGCCATTCGACCGTGGAGCAAACTCCCTCGCTAGGTGTTGGACTCTCCTTCTTTGGAATTTTTAAAGCAGACGTTGGATGGTCATCTGGCAGGGATCCTTGGGCTTCAATTCCTGCGTTGCAGGGGGTTGGACTAGTTGACCTTTGGGGATCCCTTCCAATTCTAAGATTCTATTACCTTTACAGTGGTACCTCGGGTTAAGTACTTAATTTGTTCCGGAGGTCCATTCTTAACCTGAAACTGTTCTGCACCACTTTAGCCAATGGGGGCCTCCTCCTGCTGCTGCTGCTGCGCCGCCGGAGCACAATTTCTGTTCTCATCCTGAAGCAAAGTTCTTAACCTGAAGCACTATTTCTGGGTTAGCGGAGTCTGTAACCTGAAGCGTATGTAACCTGAAGCGTATGTACCCCAAGGTACCACTGTACCTTTATTAAACCAAAAACCCAGCAGCAGCCCCAAATGATGGAAAATAATGTGCCACTCCAGGAAAGGCTGCCCTAACAGCTTCTGCCATTTGCACCTTCTCTCCTGCACTTAACTGCCTCTTTGAATTCTTTTTAAACTGGTGAGAGACGATCTTCCTGTGAAATGACCGAGTGCTTTCAAAAGCATCTCCGGCGCTCAAGGTCGAACCTCACCGAACGAAAACTAATTGGCGCAGGCTCCTGTGACAGGACGGACCATTTGATTCTGGGAAGCGGTGACACCAGAAGGCATCTCGAGGATAATGACTCGAAGTGACAGGCGCAGACTACAAATCTGGTGCAAACGTTTAACGAGGAGGGCAAGGTAACCTTTGAAAGTGGAGCAGGGCCTCCGTGGAAACGCAGCGGGTCTATCTGGGTTGCGCAAGGCAGAGAGCTCAAGCGGCTCATCCTTGCCCTCAGATCCTCAACTACGAAGGGAGAAACTGAGGAAGAGGGGGAAAGTTTGAGTTAGTTCACATTTAAGGGCGGACCTGCCTAATTCACAGATATGTAGAGTGAGAAACATCCTTTCTTCAAAATTTGCAACGCAGCTCTCCAGCCAAGAAATGTGTCCCAAAATGCATTTATTTTATGCATGTTGGGGCAAGATGGAGAGTTGTTTTCTCCTCACAGAGCTACAATTCCTGGCAACCTTTCAAAACTCAAGCTCCTGGGATTCTTTGGAGGAAAGTAATGTGTTCTCCATGTATGGTGTGGATGTGATCTCTTTCCAAGCCATGTAAGCCCATGATTCCCAAAGTGGGTGGTACCACTCCAGGGGGAGGGGGGTTACCAAGTGGGCTAAACCTGAGATCTTCTGCATACAAGCCAGATGCTCTACACGTTGAGCCATGTGCCCCCTTCCTCTAAAACCAATGTAAGATGCTAGTTCTCAATGTCCTGCGGAAAAGACTGAAATAAATAGGAGCTCCTTGTGCAAAATCAGAGCATTGATCCAGCTAGCTCAGGATTGCCTACACTGGCTGCCAACACCTCTCTCCGAGGTTTTACGTAAGGGACATTCCCAGTCCTAATTGGAGACGCTGGGGCCTGAACGTGGGACCTTCTGCATGCAAAGCAGGTTCTGTACCCACTGAGCTAGAGTCCCTTCCTACTCCTGTGGCAATGTTGGACAGGATCCTCCCCCCCCCCCACCCCCCATATTCCTGGCTGATAGAGAACAGGTGTTTGAGTGTTGCAAATCTGAAAAACTACAACTCATTTTAGTTTTCTTTATCCCATTTGGTCCAGGTAGATCAGATCAAGGGGATGCATCTAACCCAACATCCAGCTTCCCAAGGCAGGCAGATGCCTCTGGGTAGACCACAAGCAATGCCTTCTCCTGCTGCTATTCCTCCACAATTACTATTGAGGGATAGGCTGTCTCAGAAGCTGCTTCCATACAGCCATCACGACTCACAGCAGTGGGCAGGCCTCTTCTCCACTAACCCGCCTAATCTCGTTTCGTATATTGCCACATCTTGTAGCAAGGAGTTCCACATTGCTCAAACCACGCAAATGGTCATATCAGCACGGCAGCTGTCATAATAGCAGTCGGGATACCATCTGCAGAGTGGCTAGGTATCAGGGGTGAGGAACATCTGTGGCCCTCCAGATGTTGCTGGACTATAATTCCCAACATCTGTGAAAATTGGGAAATACTGCCTGGGGGGAGGGGGGGTTCATGGAAAGTGTTATGTCCAAAACACCAGGAGAAGGGTAGCAGGACTGGAGACGGCTGGTAGATAAACACACATCAATAACAAATTTATTTATTTATTTATTTATTTATTTATTTATTTATTTATTTATTTATTTGATAAAAATTTATATGCCACTGGATTGTAAAAGAGAAACAAACAAATTAAAGGATAGAATTATCAATAGAAAAAAATAACAGCAATAATCTAAAACTTTCAAAAAGTTAAAATGACAACCGACAGATCAGAACTACACCAGCTTTCTAAATATCTGGGTAGGAGGCATCTCTAAACAAGAATTTTTTTTTTATCAGGCACCAAAAAAATCGTACAGTGAAGATATCAGTCTGCTATCACTAAGCAGGGAGTTCCAAAGTGTAGGTGCTGCCACACTAAAAGTTGTGTCTTTGGTGTCTCCATTTGCATCGTACAGCACCTTGAGATGATTGTGTAGAAGGCAATTAATAAATTGGTGATAATAATATCTCCTTGATATAACCAAAGGCACAGGCAAAACAGCTTTGACTCGGGTCTCCTTGATTGAGCATCGTCAGACAAAGAAGTAGGCTCAGTAGCCACAACCAGAAAGGCAGTTCTGAGAGTTTTAATGCTCAAGGGAGACACACAAACGCAATTGCTTGTTCCCACCGTTTCCCTAGAAAATGAGGTCAAATCACCTCTCCTCCCTTCTTTCCCTCAGATTTGCAACACCCAGAAGCACTGAAATGTACACTGCTTTAAGGCTTACCTTCTCTGCAAGCATATCTTAAGAGAAGCTCCAACACACACACACACACACACACAAACCTACCTCCCGGCTCCCATCATCAACCCAGCCTGTATTATATAAGCTGAAGAGATGCAGAAATCTGAAACAGTGGCAGACCCCCCTCATTCCCTAAAAAAACAAACAAAAATCTTCAGCTTTACGCCAGAAACTTCACAGTATTGAAAGTGGGATCCTATAGAGCTTAACCACCCTAATATCATCACACCATGATGAGTAGAATTAATCATGAATACACAATAAAAAAGGACAACCAGCGTGGCCCTCAGGAGAAGGCAGCTGCCCATTTAAAGTCTTTTCTCCAGAACCAGGACGACTGGAATCTTACTTAGTTCTCAGCTTACTGGCAGAGCTGCTGCTTTGCATGCAGAAGACCTCAGCTTCCATCCCCAGCGTCTCCAGGTAAGGCTGGGGGTGTCACCTGCCTGAAATGCTGGAGAGCTGCTGCCAGTCAGTGTAGACAATGCTGAGCTAGATGAGCCAAGCATCTGGCGTCTTCCTATGTCATATCCTCCAACATTTATCTGATGAAAATAGGAATGTTCCATTCCATAATGATAAATTTACTGTTTATACCCCACACATCTTACAGGGTTGCCCAGCCACTCTGGGCAGTTTCCAACATATATATTAGGTCCAGTCGTGACCGACTCTGGGGTTGTGGTGCTCATCTCGCTTTATTGGCCAAGGGAGCCAGCGTACAGCTTCCGGGTCATGTGGCCAGCATGACAAAGCCGCTTCTGGCGAACCAGAGCAGCGCACGGAAACACCGTTTACCTTCCCGCCGGAGCGGTACCTATTTATCTACTTGCACTTTGACATGCTTTCGAACTGCTAGGTTGGCAGGAGCAGGGACCGAGCAACGGGAGCTCACCCCGTGACAGGGATTTGAACCGCTGACCTTCTGATCGGCAAGTCCTAGGCTCTGTGGTTTAACCCACAGTGCCTAAAGACATAATAAAACATTAAACACTAAAAAAAAAACTTCCCTATAAAAGGGCTGTTTTCAGATGTCTTCTAAAATTTGTATAGTTACTTATCTCCTTCGCTCAGGAGGTCTCATAACTCCATATCCTCCAACATTTCTCCAATGAAAATAGGGACATCCTAAGGAAAGGTGGGGCATTTTGGGATCAAATCAGAAACTGGGACGGTTTCTTTAAATCAGGGACGTCCCTGGAAAATAGGGACACGGAGTGTCTGCTACTACTTCTATTACTTTTACTATTTATATGCTGCCCATCTGACTAGATTGCCCCAGCCACTCTGGGCAGCTTCCAACATATGTAAATGCATAATAAAACATTAAGCATTTAAAAACTGCCTTCAGGTGGTTCAGATGTCTCCATACCCTCCAACATTTCTCTGATGAAAATAGGCAGGTCCAGTGGAAAAGTGGGACATTCTGGGATCAAATCAGAAACCGGGATGGCTTCTGTAAATCTGGACTGTCATGGAACATAGGGATACTTAGGAAGGTCTGCTATGTGCCTTCGACCAGTTTGGCCCCATTTGAGCTACCCATGGGATATGGAAGAGTGAAAGAACTTCCTCCAAAATGAGACTTGGCAGCAGTCCAGAGAGGGGGTGGCTGACCCCTGCTCCTAAGACCAGAGGTCCTCAAAACCTGTGGCAAGGTTATCCCCTCCCTGGACCTTCTAGAAGACCAGTTTTTCAGCAGTAAAAATATTCATTTTTTCCTGGATTTGTATGGGGGGGTTGAAGACTTTAACATAATTAGAATCAGATGTTTGGAGAGGTGGGATGCTCTTCCCATTCAGCTGATAGGCTTCCTTGCAAGATCACCCCATTCTAAGGTGAGGGAGAAGCGTCTGTTCTGGAAAGAGCAACGCAGGCCCTGCCTCCTTCGCTGTGACGCAGGGATGCAGCGGGAAGGAACCAGCCCAATTTCTCCCAAAAAAACAGGACCTGGTGGAGCGGAGATTTTGCCAGCCGGCAGGGTGAAAGAACAGGCTGCCATCTCTTTGCCTCCCCAGGGTGGAGAATGGAAGCTTAGCTGTATAGCGTTGCAGAGCTGCAACAGCCGCAGAAGGAGCTTGGCCTGAGAGAGGAAGATTCTTGCTTCTGTCCGAACTCCCCATTGCAAAGGGGAGAAGTCACCAGTGAATGATGAAAAGGGCATTAAGAAGAAGAGCCAAGGGCCCATCAAATCCAGCATCCTGTTCTCACAGCAGTGAACCAGACGCATCTTCTGGGAAACTAGCAAGCAGGATTCGAGCACAAGAGCCCTCTCCTCTCCAGTGTTTTCCAGCAACTGGTATTCAGAAGCATTGCTGCCTCCGACTGTGGAGGCAGAGAAGAGCCATCGTGGCTAGTAGCCACAGACACCCTTTCCTCATTTTGGACAGCTTGGAAACCATTCCTTAGTTGAGATTCCTGCTTTGCAGGGGGTTGGACTAGATGGTCATTTGGGTCCCTTCCAACTCTATGAATCAAATTCATGAGGGAAGCTGCTGATGGCTATTAGCCACGACGGCTGTGTACCTCCACTGTCAGAAGCAGCAGCTACAACTTCTTAAATTTATACGCCACCTTTTCTTCCAAGGTGCTCGAGGTTTTGCACATGGCTCTTCCCCTCCTCCTTTTACCTTCACAACAACCCTGTGAGGTGGGTTAGGCTGAGAGATGCTGACTAGCCCAGGCAAGGGTCATCCAGTGAGCTTCCTGGCCAAATAGCATCTTGAATCCTTGCCTCTCCCGGGATTTCAAAGTGGGGAGGGGTTGCTGCTGCCCTCAGTTTCCTGCTTGGGGGATCTGGGAGCAGAAGCCTCTGGTTGGCTGCTGTGCCGGACTAGATGAGCCTCCTTGGGGCCTGATCCACCAGCCATGGTCTTAATTTATTTCAGAGAAGAGCCCAACCTTCAGGTGGATCCCTTAATTTATTCTTAAACTGTAGCTCAGGGTTAGAGCACCTGCTCTGCATGCAGAATGTCTCCGATTCAAACCTTGGCTCCTGGTCTTTTTAAAAAATGGGAGGGGGAGTTCAGGAAAGACCCTTCTTTGCCCTAGAGACCCCAGAGTGTTGCTGCCCCTCATAAACAACTTGGGGGTCTCTCAAATGCTGAAAGGGCTGGACAACGGTTTTGACTGGGAGAGGGCAAGGCCCCCATCCCTCCCTAACAATCTAGCAGGATAGTAGCAACCACTTCAGGCAACAACCAAAAGGAAGTGTTGTATAATGGTTATGGGTATGCAGAACATCAGACATTGCCTTATAGTCAGCCCATCTAGCTCAGCATTGTCGACACTGACTGGCAGTGGCTCTCCAGGGTTGCAAACAGGGGGCTTATTTAAAAATACAACAGATTGAAACTGGGGCCTTCTGCATGTCTAGCAGATGCTCTGCCACTGAGCTGTGGCCCATCCTCAGCCAGGTCCATCCAGCTCAGGACTGCCAACACTGACCGGCAGCAACTCTCCAGGGTTTCAGCCAGGGGATATTTCCAGCCTTATCTGGAGAGACCACTGGGGATTGAACCTGGGACCTTCTGCATGCGAGGCAGATGATCTGCCACTGAGCTACACATCCAGAGCTGCAAAGGGACGCTGTTTGCACCTCAGCTTGACCATCTGGCCTTAAACCAGCCACTGTCCTCTGACGACTCTGTGCCCCAAGTTCCATTAGCAGATAGTAAGATAACTTCAGAAGGTGGCAGACTCTCCTCCACTGGAGGGTTCCTAGCAGAGGTTGGACAATCATCTGTCCAGGATTCTTTAGCTGTGATTCTGGCTTTGCATGGGGCTGGGATCCCACCCAACTCTACAATTCTATGACTCTTAAGATCATCAGCTGCCTTCTATCAAAGAAGTGGTTATTGAGATAATGGAGGACAAACATGCGAGAGGTAAACTTGCAAAGATGTCCACAGAAGCTGCCAGCCTCACCCCCCCTCCAAAAAAAAAATACTAGTCCATAAGGTCATTTATAGAAACATGAATCATTTCAACGCCAACAGCTGGGGGGCCAGGAACATTATAGCCTTATGCACAAACCCTGGCTATTTGCTTGCCCCAAACCAGTTATTACTAGGCTCGTATGGGTGGTTATTCACAAACCTGTTTGGACACTTAGCAGGTCTGGGATAGTCACCATGGTGCCACCCAGAAGCTGTGAGCCCCTCCTACCATCACATCTGACCATTGGTCCTGCTGGCTGGGGCTGACAAGAGCTTGGAGTCCAATGATACCTAGCTTTGGCCAGCTCCCAGATAAAAAGAGCCCAGGTGAAAGGTCTGTCCGGTGCAGCACTCTATTCTCACAGTAGCCACAAAGATGCCTATTCTGGAAAGCCCACAAGTAGGAGATGCAGAGCTGAGCCCACAAATGGCTGATGGCCACAATGGCCATGTTCTGCCTCCACAGTCAGAGGCAGCAATTGCTTCTGAAAACCAGTTGATGGAAACCACAGGAGGGGTGAAGGCTCAGGTTTTGCTTGCAGCTTTCCCATTTGGGCATCTGGTTGGCCACTGTGAGAACAGGATGCTGGACTAGATGGGACACTGGCCGAATCCAGAAGTCCCATCTTAGGTTCCTATTTGGCCGTCAGCAACTGGGATTCACAGGTATACTGTCTCTGGAGATGGGTGTTCCACTGAGGCAGCATGGCTTGCAGATTTCTCCTTTGCCTCCACGGAAGGGAAGGGAGCCCAGAGCCACAGAGCCCTCAACCAAGAGCTTCTTACTGCTTGGCTGTGAACCCCAATTGGGAAGTGTGGGGAGGGGGCGTCTGCCTTTTCAACAGGATTTTTAAAACCGTCAGTGTCTCTGCAGCTCAGCTACAACGTGGGGAAAACATGGTTCCTCCTTCATGGCTGTGAAGAAGGAGACTTTACTGCATCCCTCGTTCGTCAGCTACAGGTTTGTGGGGAGAAAGATATTCCTGATAAGGAATCTATCTATCTATCTAGGTGATCTCTGAGTTAAATGCAAGCCATTAATTTCATTTAAAATAATAATAATAATATGGGTGATGTCTGAGTTAAATGCATGCCAGTAATTTCATTTAAAAAAAAATATATGGGTGATCTCTGAGTTAAATGCATGCCAATAAGTTCATTTAAAAATGGCATGATTTTAATTTGGCAGTCTGGTCATGAAAATCAAGAGTCCATCAAGGGAGTGAATAAAGAAGAGACTGTGGAAACCAAGACGCAAAGCTTCGTTACCAGCCAGATCCTTTAAGGATCAGAAGGAAAATACAAAATAAGAATAAGAATAAAATGATAATGATGATGATGATGATGATGTTGCAACAGCCTGCTCTTCTTCCTCTTTGCCTCCCAGCACCTGGCATGAAGGTATACTGCCCTGGGCTGAGGAGGTAAATCCTCCGTGAATTTGTCTAACCCTTGGGGGAGGAAATCTAAGCAAGCAACTACCACCACATCTAACTATTCCAGTGCATTCCCAAGACTCAGCTAGATGTTATCACTCCATGGGCATGTCAAAGACCCAGTAACCTGTTTCCAATGCTGGACAGCCAGGTGCTTACGGAACGCGACCCTCCCCGGGTTTCTCACTGGCTTCAGGAACATAGAGATAGACTGCCTTGGAAGGAGGAGGCTCTTCTATGGATCCTAAAAGAATCACAACGCTAGACCCTCCTTCCCAAATGCCGGCTGATCTTACCTGGGGTGATGCGGGCACCTGGCAGTGCCCGAGCGCGGCGCTTTCCGGGGGGGCTTGCTCCGAGGACCCCCAGCTTGGGACGTCCTCCTCCTCTTCCTGGAGGGCTGCCCTAACGCCTTCCCCCCTGCCAGCACCTCCGCTGCCCGGCATGGCTCCCTGCTGGCTCTCTGCAGAGGGCTCCTCCCGCCTCTTCATCCCTTTGGGTGTCGGGGAGACAGCGGCAGCACCCAAGGGACCAATCCGGGGTGTCTGATGCTGCTGCCAGGATTGGACCAGGGGGCTCCACCAGCCGCTTGCTGGGGGGCATCACAGCTGAAAAGGCATCCCTGGGCGAGGCATCACTGCAGGGATGGCGAGAGAGGACTGGCCAGCCGGAGATGCTGGCGAGCGGCTCTTGCCTGGCGCTGGCTTAGCATAGGAGGAAGGCGGAGGCGGAGGGAGGAGGAAGGACGAGGCGGAGGCGGAGGCTGGCGCCTCCCCGCCCCTCGCTGCATACAAAAGGAGATGCGGGCAGCGAATCCGGCTGGCTAGGGCGGGCGCTGCTGTCACCAGGCGGGGATATGGGGGGCGGGTGTCCCCCCCTCTCCAAAGAAGCAGCTGGGCCCGATCCTGGCTCAGAAGAAGGGCTGAGGGTGGGGAGGGAGCCGCCGCCCCCTCCCCTTCCCCGATCTGCAATAATAGTAATAATCGGAATTTTTTTTGAGAGAGAGACAGGGGTGGGGGATGAAAGAGAGGGAGACTGCCGTCGGCCTCGGAGATGCAGCGATGGAGCCAGCCCTCCAATAAGCAAAGCGCTCTCAGGCTGTTTCCATGGAAATGGTGCTTCGGTGACGGGGAGGGAGACGAGTGCGGTGGGTGCTGCCTGCCTATTGATTCGAGGTTAGGAATTGGGGGTGGGGTGGGGTGGCACAGACACCGCAGTGCAGCGCTGGCCCAAGGAATGGGCATCCGTGCCC